>NC_140580.1:861247653-862585153 GCF_964204655.1 Triturus cristatus
GACCGAACCGAGTCCGGCAGCATACGGCCGCATCGTACTCGCTCGGTCGGACTGCAGGATTCCGGCTCGGTCGGAAAACACTCCGGATCCGGCTCGGTCGGAGTGCTTTCCGACCCGGATCGGAATCGGTCCCTGAGTAGGAAAACGAAAAATAAAGTGGAATGAAAAGAAAAAGATGCAAATCAAAAATATGCTATGGGAACACTCAAGGAAAGAAAAACGATGAAAGTAAGCTAGAAAGAGAAAAATTTAGAAAAAAAGTCTAAATCAGCAATAAGTGAACAGAAAAACAAAGAAAACTCAAAAACAAAGAAAAGAAAAAAAAGATACCCCTGAGAATAAAAGAAGATGATAGCTAAGAAAAATAAAATGATGGTAAAAAAGATGTAGACAGAATGAGTAAATGGGAGACGGAATGATGGGAACCGAAAAACAAAAACAGAAAAAAAGAATGGGGGAGCAAGCAAAAGGAGGAGTAAATAAAGAATGAGGGAAAGATGGGCAAGAGAAAAAATATTTGGAGGAAAGAGAGAGATCGATAGAAGGAAAGGAGTGAAGGGCAGAACAGAACCAGAAAAATAAATCAGGCCATACATAAAGGTAAATAGATGCGTGTGAGATGGGACGAGAGAGGGAAGAAACAGGTAGGAAGTAGACCACACAGTGAAAATAGGAAGAAATGGGAAATGCTGAGATAGGAATGCACTGAGAAGTGAACAAAGAAGGAGGGTAAGAGGAGTGACAGAATTGTAGTTTGGGGGTGATAACAGGGAAAAAGGTATAGTGGTAAGAGAGAAAAGTAGAGATTCAGGTGAGAGAAAAGTTTTTAAAGTAGAAGTGAGGAAAACTGAGAAAGGGAGATGCTTTTGAATCAATGAATGAGGTCAAGAATGAGATGCTACGGATACTTATACTGATTGCATGGGTTATTTCAGACATTGTGCTTGCCCTCCTTTGCATTCTGTGGACATTCTAGACATTTAGGTGGCCTGGAGAAAGTGTAAGTATGGCATCCGTGGTACAACTTAGAACTTCTTGGCATAATGTAGGCATTAAGGGGAAATTATGGTAATGACCATACACATTCTAAATTACCTCACAGTGGACTTTCTGTGCATCGTGGTGGTTGTCTTATGAGACCTTTGGTGAGAATCATACTCATGTTTGGGTAGAATTGGCCAATAGATCAATCTAATAGTGCCTGAAAGGCTGGTATGACAGTGAGTGAGCAGTTTATTTTGTTTGGCTGTTTGTCATCCTGTTATGGGGCATGAGTGGCAAGAGTTTGGTACCAATTTGCTTGATAGTCCCACACATTTTGTCTCAAGCAAGAACAAATGCATGCAGTATCCCATGCCTTGCAAAACATCTTTATAAGTCCAAAATGACCCAGATGTGTAAATGCGGGCTACTTTTTTAGCCATCAAATTCGCTGAGTGCCCACTTTATTATGGTGTCCTGGCCTGTTTTCTGTTCCAGTCCGACTCTGCTCATCTCGGTGGCAACCCCTGGCATGTTGGTGGCCCTAGCAAACCTTAGCTGTCCTGAGTATGTTGCCTGCATCTTGGCATATGTGTTGAAATCCCAGGTACGATGGTGGATTTTCCTGGCAAATGTTGGCACCCATGACTTCTGTAGGTTGAACTGTCAAACTGTTAGCATTTGTGACTTATGGGGGCCCTGACTAGCATACTATGAGCATCCCCTGCATTTAATTGTAATACATGGTAATGTGAGGTAAACTCTGTCCTGGTAGGACAGCAGAACATGTGATTACTTGTTGAAAAGGACAAGCTGATGTTTGAGGACCAAATGTGGATTAATTGAAAATAAAAATAAACTGATGTTTAAATGGCAAAAACATATTTTAAAAAAACACAGGTTTTTCTTTGAGAGAATCTATTTAACCAAAATAAAAAGCTCATGTTTGGGAACAAATCTTTTTTTTATTTCTTCAAAAAAAGTCAAACTTGTTTGTGGGACAAAATGATTGCATTTCCATAATATATTGATGAGTGAGGTTCAGCAATAATCATGCTGGTTTGGAGACGTGTATTGCAGATGCTATTTCATTGGGGACATAGGGCGCTTGCTGCTTTTGCTGTTACTTCATGGTTCATGTCATCATCTATAATTAGGACTTAATATACGTCTCACTTTCGCTGTTACTTCATGGTTAATGTCATCATCTATGAGGACATTATTATAAGTCTCACTGGGTTATGCCAGAGCTTGCACGATAGTTATAACCTTAGGGATAGGTCTGCTGTCTGAATTTCAAACATTTCTATAATCTAATCCGTAACCCTAGTTTGTGAACCATTTCGACGTGTCTGACCTGAAAGATAGCCTGCTGTCTACTGATTCAGCATAACGTATTTTTTTTTAAATGTTTCCACCTGCCACTTGCAAGTAGATTCTCTATGATAATATATTGACTGCAGATCTACTTAGAATGAACAAAGTGGGAAAATAGAAACAAAGAAGATGAACAATGATATCAGTCGCATCTTGCAAATGCCAGGAGGTCAAATTATTTCAACTGCCTGTACTACCTAGGGTTTTTTAGGAAATGTTTACGAAAATGGAAGTGAAAACGTTCCCTTTTGTTACTATGTTTTCTTGGGAGGTAAACAGGAAATATTCCAGATGCCACTGAGGAGGATGAGATGTGTCTAACACCAGCAAAGTGTTTGAATAGTTCGTGAAGCCCCCTTCAGAGCTGCCGGTAAAAATTTGAAAAATGTGTTGAGAAATACACAATGTGGTGACATTGTTTAAAAACATTTCTTGGGAAAGAAAGACTCTCATAACTTCTCCAGGAAGATCAGCTAGCGGGGCTATATGTTTTATATTATTTGCCGAGTATCCACACAAAGCGCCCTACAACCCCTGTAGCATAAACGTTGCAAATCAAGCTGTGCAATGAAGCAATTGGCCCCATTGTTGTAAATATTGTTCCAAGGAAGACAATCTCCCAAAACTAACTCACTCGTCTTACTCTCTTGATGCTATTGAAAAAATGGTTAAAGGTGAGGTGTTTTATGTGGTTGGCTACTTCCTTGTATATTTTTCAGCTCTGGGTCCTCCCTTCACATAAAGAACAGGCAAACAGCATTGCAAGTCCAGAACAGGCACGGCATCAGCAAAGGCTGTGAAAGCTTTCTTACGAAATATTGGCAGTGTTAAAGTAGACCAAATAGCAAAAATGTGCACTGCACCTGTATACACAATACTCAATGAATCACATACATGTCTGAGTTTTTTTTTGCAATTAGATGACCATACACCAAGACACTGCAGGGTCAGGGATGCCTCTAATTAGTCCAGAAATAGTGGACCCCCCTAACACAGGGAATCCTTATGCAATAGCTCACTTTGTCCATAGATTAATATGGCCCTTTCCCTACACTCGATAATGAGCATTTGAGGACAATCTGTGTGCAGATCTTTTCGAATGCAGTGACAGAAGGATGTTCTTCCTTGCAAATTGTAACTAAAACACGGTATCCTGTGATTTATTAAAGACCACATACTTTGCATATCCATTACTACTGCTCACAGACAACAACTGAAAATTAAGAGGAGATTATTTGGACTGTGACTAAGACTATGGGTGTGAACTTACTTACAAACATGCCTAAATGTTTGCTTATGCACCATGGAAATGCAAGTACATTCCCATGTGATGCTAACTACCGACCGATTAGCCTCATTGATGCCGGTCAGAAGGTGGTTGTCAGGGTCTTGTTGGAGAGAATCCTGTTGTGGGCTAACAAGAACAATATTATGTCTCATTATCAGGCAGGTTTTAGATCAAATACAGGTACAATCGATCAGGTCTTCAGACTCCTTCTCCTACATTGGAAGGTGGTTTTGATCGGCAAGGGCAGTCTTCATTTGGCGTTCATAGATCTGAAGACTGCCTTTGACCTGGTCCCTCGAGATCGCTTATGGTTAGTTATGAGGGAAATGGGTGTGCCCTCGCCAATCCTTGACCTTCTGATCCGCCTGCATGAGGGCAAGTATGCTCAGGTTAAATGGGGAACCCAGAACCAAAAAACTGCAAAAATCCCAGTTAATAGGGGAGTTCGCCAGGGCTGTGTTTTGGCACCCACCCATTTCTCTTTATTTGTGAATGGGGTGGTAAAATTTTTACAAAATATTCCAGCAGATGCCCCGGCCCTGGCGGATGACAGGGTCCCCGCCCTCCTCTTTGCAGATGACACCCTGCTAATTTCCTAGACCCCGGCAGGGTTGCAGAAGCTCTTGGACAGATTCTATTTGTTTTGTAATCTAAGAGGCTTGTCTATAAACACCGCAAAGACCAAACTTCTCTCGTTCACATCACGTAGACCATCTAAAATCACCCTTATGCTAGATGGAACTCCTCTCGAGCTTGTAAAAACTTTTGATTATCTTGGCATCAGAATTTCCGATAATGTTGGTTGGGGACCCCATCTGGATAAGATGCTTCTTAATCACAAGCGGGTTGCGGGGGCTATTATCAAAGAACATCGCTCCTCGCAGAGCAGGCCCATTGCACCCGCTCTAGTGATTTACCAAGCAAAAGCTGTTGGCTCGGCTCTGTATGGTGCCGAGCTATGGGGTTTCGACAACGTTGAAGAAATCTCTAGGTCAGAAAATAATTCTTGAGGGAATTGGTCTCAGTCCCAAGGGGTACTCCTCTTAAACCCTTATTTAGCGATTTGGGTAGGCGAACAATTAAGGATCTGGCAAGATTGCGCCCCTTGCTCTTTTGGGCCCGCTTATGGCGCACCCCTGAGCTATCAAAGTACGCAGAGGGCCTTAGAGAAGTGATAAATACCCTGGGTTCACATAGAGTTGGTTGGCTGCGCAATATCAAGAAGTTTTTTCTCCTGTTGGGATTTAGAGAAGCCTGGGAGTTCGGTAAACCAATAAATAAGACTGACCTCAAAAGAGCTTATTGGGCATGGATCGATACCCAAGAGACCAGCAATCCCAACCAAGGCAGACTAACAGAAGATTTCTATTTACATAAACAAGTTGTTAGCCTTGAGTCCTACCTTGATTTTGTTCAGACACCAAGAGATAGAACACTCTATATACAATTCAGATTGGGCACACTACCAACTCGAGAGTACACCAACAAATGGAAGCCTCCCCACCAAACCTCGGCATTTTGCCCGAGCTGCAGTGGGAAGGTCGAAAGCACGGCACACCTTATGTTTGAGTGCCCAGCTTACAAAAACCCAAGAGGCAGGTGGTTAAGTCCGGTCTGCAGACAGCTGGGCACGTTGAACTACCGTGTAGCCCTCAGAATCTTACAATCAGATACTAGCGCTGTGCTGGTTTGTGGTGTGGCCAAATTTCTTGGGTGCTCTTGGATAATTAGGTTCAAGTCTCTTCATTCTGACACGATTTTTTAGCCTTCTTACATTTTATTTCTTTTAGATTGTCTTTTATCAACTAAAAGCAATGGGACTATTATTGAAATTTAATTCTTTTTATCTGATTGTAAATATCACATCATATGTCAAATGTATTTATTCAATTTTTAGTATTCTTTCCCACACGATAAATTGTATCTTTTATGTATGTATGTTGTTGCTTTTATGATACAAATTTTTATCGAAATAAAGCTTTGATTGATTGGCATTAATCAACTGTGAATTAAAGCCTGAGCATTTTTACACACTTACACACATTTTAATTGAGTTTTCATGTTGTTCGGCTATGTTGTACACCTCACAATTTAGTTGAACCATCCTATTAAGCATTGCCTTATTGTGAATCTGGCACACTGAATGAGAAGTGAGCTCTTGGTTAGTCAATAGTACGGTTGGTCAATTGTGGAATGGCATCCAGTCGCAAGCTCCATTGCTTGGTTTTACTCACGAGAAGGTGTCACTCAAAGGTTTACACATTTACCAATAGAACATCACTCGTCAGTTCACTGAAGCCAACAAAATGTCACACAGCAAAGTGAACATTTGACAAGTATCGATGATGGTGTGGTGGTAAACTGTGATGAAGGCAGCTAAAAGGTTCAGCAATAGCAGGAGGAAGGTGTCATCTTTATCTGTGGTCAGGAGGGTGTCATCTACGATATGTAAGCAGGGCTCCAAAAAATCCACTCCTCCACTCACATTGTCTAGCAAGATTTATTCAGGAGGAGCTCATTTTAGGGACTTCTCCCCTTTCTGGTGAGTTGAAAATCCTCTAACTTCACTCACAGAACAAAAAGAAAATGTAGGAAGACCAACTGACTTTTGACCTCTGTCTCTGAAAGCAGAGCAAATGTGACAATATAACAAGATTTAAAGGCATCTTTGCTGCTCACAAAGTGAAAGGGCAATAAAAAAGCCTTTAAATCTTGTTATCTTGTCAGATTTGCTGGCTTTCAGAGACAGAGGTCAAAAGTCAGTTTGTCTTCCTACATTTATTTTTCTCTCTGTGACTAAAGTGAGAGGATTTTGTAAAGTGAACTGTGTGACAATTTAACTGTGCAAAGCATGTTAAATGAAAGGCTGTAAGATGTCAGGCTTTTTTCTAACACAACATTGAAATATGTAAGTGAACTGTTCAAACCTTTCAAATATATCTCACTAGTTATGAAGACCCATTTTTGTAATTCTGTGGTGAAAAAAAGATTTGTATAGGATCAAAACAAATTAGAACACTTTACTTGGTGATGTGTAAATGATAAATATTTTTGCTGAAACCCAATTTCCAAACATTGTTTATGTGGTTTATTATCAGTAAAACTACATGTTAGTTGGAAAGTTTTGTGCCCATTTCAATAGAAAATATGCTATCTGTAAATGACAATGCACTACCACATCATGCTTTGGTAATTTATGTATGAAAAGTGAGTTTTTCAAACATGAACTGGGAATTATTATTGCTCCTGCCCAGATGACAATGCTATTAGTGAACTGAGAGGCAAGTCAGGGATCATGCGTACCCTATATATGGGCTCGATTCTGGTTATACATGGAGCAAACATTTAGTCTAGTAAATAAAAAGAGTTTTTCTGTACAGCGGAAATAGTGACCTTGCATATTTGAAGGTGGTCTCTTATGTGATAATAAAGAAAATGTCGGCTCTGTAAGACAAAATATTTGCCTAGGATCACACAATTTGAGACCAGTTCACTGGTCAAGTACATTACAGTTAGGTTGAGTAGATTATTAAAGTTACTAGAACTGCATGTCTAGTAACATTTTTATGTTTTTTCGAGCCTTGGTAAGGTATTGGTGCTTGTACTGCAGAGTGATCTGACTGAAGCCAGATTTGTAGTCATGCAGGAGATGGTCAGCAATGATGTGATCTTGCATTTGAGCGTACACTGCCTTTTTCAACAATCTTGCCAATGAAGAGTAGGTGGGAGATGGGTCAGGAGATAGCAAGGTCATTAGGGTTTAGTGAATACTTGTTTATGAGAGGGTTTGGCCTTTCTTGACAGCTTCTGGAAGATGCCTTGAGTGAAGCAGGCATTGACAATGAGTAGGAGTTTGAGAGCTTTCTCAGAGAGAGCTTTGATGAAGGATGAGGGCACAACATCATCTTCAGAAAAAGTGGCTTTGAGGAAGTTGAATATGTCAGCAAAATCTGTCAGAGATAGGGCTTTGAAGGACTACTGACGGATTTAACAGTGAAAGGGTGGTGTACAAGGAGAAACAGGCTTGGTCTTGATGATGTGCTATTAGATCTTCTATATTTGTTTAACTAAAAAAGACATTGTACTTATATATGTTGTGTGGTATAGGAAATTCAAGCAGGACACTGATGCGGTGCTTGATTGCTTTAGTTGGTGACTTCAGTGATGGTGTTGGTAGAGTACTTTGCTTTGGCTGATGAGGTGAGCTGTCTGAGTGTTGCACGAAGGGACTTCGGTTTCAGTATCAGGAGGGAGGTCATTAGGAGTTTTGGTTCCTTTAATGTCTGTAGATGGAGCTTTTATTGTCAGCAAGGTCTTTAGAGTACTGTGGTGTTGAAGGTTTGGGCTTGCACTTGTGTGCTTTAGTTGGAGTATGGATGTTCATGCTCCAACTAAAAAGTGTTAAAGTCATTTAGAAGGGGTGTATTAGATTGTCAAAGGAGAAGTCTTTGAAGGACCTGAAGGTTTTGTCTTCTATTTTGGGTTGACCTTGGGTTGACCTTAGTTTGTTAGTAGGACGGCAAGGTGGTTGGTCGAGTGCAGGAGTATTCCTAGACATGCACACAGAATGCCAGTAGAACAGTTTAAACAAGGCATGAAGAGGGTTGTTCTGACTAGAAGAGAACATAGGTCGTCCTGTGCTAGAAAAAGAAGGCAAAGATAACCAACCCTGGGAGCAAATGAAATGGAAGTGTTATCAGGCATTAACTCAGTAATGGGGCACATTTGCGATGCCTTCATTATGGTACCAATAATTTATTATGAGAAACAATCATTAAATTACCAATGATTGAGTAAATTGGAATCTGAAGGGACACTAATTACACCAGGTGGGGACAACCAGGACTGTCTGAGGAAGGGATATGGGGTCATATGTACATCCGCCAGATTTTGCGAGCTCCTCTTTGCCACATTTTTGTGACTCGCAATTAGGAAGTCGCAAAATGCGATGTGAAACAGTGTGTTTGACACTGTTTGCGATTTCCAGTCAGTCAATCAATCAGCAATTGTAAAGCTTAGCACTGTCAACCCTAGAACCCTAAAACATTTGTACATGTGGCCCCAGGTTCTCTATGGGTAACATACTTTTGGCAAGGAAGAGACTGAGAAATGCATTTTACATTTTATTTTTGTTTTGTTTGGTTGGGTGGACTGCGCAGGGGATGTCCCTGTGGACCTATTTGTCATTGGGGGTAATGACACTGCCAGCAAGTGTGCATCCTCTCATCAGATGAGGAGTGTTTGTTGTGTGGTGGACACTGCACTGTGGTATTTCAGTAAGCATGCAGAAGTTTATAGTTCAGCCAACCCTGCGTCTTCAACTTCCAGGGGAAACGCTGTATTCACTGGTAGAATAATACAAGGAAAGTTCGTACTTAACTGGAAAGAATTGATGGGCATAAACAGATGTAGCTATTCATAGTGAACGAAAAGCACTGGTACCAGGAGTGGTGGGCTTGAGGAGCCCTCTTGCACCCAGCTGTGACTGCAATTCACCACCTAACTCAGGACATTGGGGGGGGCATTTTCCATACTTGCATTTGTGACCAAAGCACCCTTGCTAATCTATTAGGGAATAAGATCACTCAGGATAGACAGGGAATTGATGGTTATATGATTACTTGTTATAGACTGGGTACCATATAATTGGACTGCATAGGGTCTGATGAATGGAGAGTGGACAGGGCTTTTCATCCCCAACCACCTTGCACCAGAAATGTAAAGAAAGCATCCCAAGACTTGTTGGCAAGGCCCTGGAGAGGTCGGGTAAGGCTGGACATATTGAAAAATAAATGTAGTTATGCGGAGATACACATTTTAGTACCTATTAAAGGAGCACCCCAAAAAGAACATAAGCACATTATATATTTGTGCTTCATACAAAAAACTAATTTTAGTCCCTTCCTTGATCATCTGATGAGTGATCCCTTCATAGCTCATACCTGCTGCCACAAATTCAGGTGAGATTTTGGCTGGCAAGAGAAAGTGCATCTGACCAGACTGCAGCTATTGCCAAATCTACTTAACAGTCCATGGGACGAGTTAAGGCAAGCGCTTAGGAATACTCTGCTTATATGTGTCATTTCTACAAAGGTCAACAATAGAGGTGGGCAAGGTAGTAAAATATTAGGGTGAGTAGAGCCAAAAACAAGCCAGGGGTCAGGTTAGACTCAAAGGCCTATAATAAGACACAGTCCGTCAACACATGTGGCAAGTAATTCATGCAACAAACATCATGTAAAATTATGATAAAAACTTCAACATTAAAAAAAAGTGTGTTTCTGCTACAAGCAGAAGGGGCACTTTAAGTCATTAGATTGTATCACTGGATTGAGTGGCATTTGCTACAAGTCATGGTTTCTAAATGTGAACTTAGAAAAATTCATGTCCCTCACCCATAGCCAGTACAACAGTGCCATTCGTGAGCTAAGAGGAAAATTGCTTATGATGTGTCTTAGGTTGTTACTTCATTGTGCTGTAGCATTTGTACAGTGCTCACTACATCTATGTCGGGCGGTGAAGCGCTTTTCACCATGGGTACCATATTACACCTGTGTATATGTGGTTGCAAGGATGTTGCCTTTGCTTAAAGACTATATTCAAAATGTTTACACGTTGTACGTGACGATCACAAAGGTGCAGTTATTTTGGGACACAGCACTTGGCAGCGACATGAATAAGGAAGTGTGTAAAATAGACACTCATGTTTATAGGTTGTGATGTGCTGGCAGCGCTTCAGGTCCATTTATGTTGGTATTTACGCAGTTTTTTTTTATTTTTATTTTTTTATTTCAAATCATTTTTTATTGAAAAAACAAAAAGCATGGAAAAGACAAGACATACAATAAATGACACATGAAATCTCGTTACATAACAAGGCGCTAGTCCTGAGCTTGGTGATTCTGTAGGTGGTACACCTCCATTCCAGATACATATGAGTACAGAGTCATCACAATCGGTACAATGAGATCATTAGAACTGAACAGAACGAAAGGACCTCACATCCGAGAGCATCGACTAACTCCTGGACTAGCGATACCATGCGCTGTTAAGTAAAAATAAAAGGACTGAAAGACTAAAAGACTGAAATATGTCATGGTACCACTGACAGCGCATCATTGTCCCTTCGCGCTAGTGCGGTAGGGTGCCCTGATAGCCATTGCCCTATACCTATGTGTGCAGCCCTATCTTCTCTATCCCTATCCTCCCTTCAGGGTGGGTCAAATGAAAATGCCGATCTGTCTAGGGCCTTCCATAGCCTCTTGTGGGGAGCACGCCACGGGGAGGAGTGCAGAGCCGGATTATCCGCACCTCTTAAAAACGAGAGCCATTCCTGCCAAACCCTGAATGATACCTCAGATGCGCTCTTCCACTTACACAACACCACCTTGCAGGCTAAAGTGAGCAGAACATCTAACAACTGACGATCATTGTCATTGTGTAAATCCTGATCCAACACTCCCAGGAGCACGTAGACGAACTCTCTTTTAGACCTGAAATTAAGTATATGATCTATACAGTCAAACACTTTCCTCCAGAACGGACCCAGCGCGGAGCAACCAAATAACATATGGGTTAAGTCTCCCACCTCCGCGTCACAGTTCCAGCAAAGTGGACTGTCCCTCAACTTAAGTTTATGGAGTTTTTCTGGCGTCCAGTATGTCCTATTAATGAGCATGTACTTGGTTTGGGCTAAAATCGGTGAGATCTTATTCGTTAAGGCAGTGGTATGTATCATGCCCCAGTCAAATACTAAACCAGTAGAGTTTGTCTCAGATTGCCACTTAGCTTCATTTTTCTTATGTGCCCTGTTCGGTTCAGGTAAGAGTAACTTGTAAATTTTGGACACAA
This sequence comes from Triturus cristatus, assembly GCF_964204655.1. Taxonomy (NCBI): domain Eukaryota; kingdom Metazoa; phylum Chordata; class Amphibia; order Caudata; family Salamandridae; genus Triturus; species Triturus cristatus. The sequence continues at coordinate 861,259,151 of NC_140580.1, forward strand.
AATGACCTGATTTCAGAAATCGTGGAACCTGGGTCTTAAGCCAAGGGTCTGCCGCGCTGAGGGAGCGAGGAGACAAAACAACCTTGAGTTTCAAGAAATCATAGAAGTCCATTGGTGACAGATTATGAGTTGTCTGAAGCGAAGAAAAAGGCAACGGGTATCCCCCCTCAAATAAATCCCGCACTAGGTTAATTCCATTTCTGGACCAGCTCTCCCACAGCATGGGTTTCCCTCCCATCTTAAGGGATGGGTTATACCATAAGGAAATCAAGGTAGACTTCCTCCAAAGCAACCCCACTTTATGAGTCTGATCAAGCCTCAACATTGCTCTTCTGGTGTTGAGTAGAATGTATCTGGAATGAGGCAGGTGAGAAAGGTCCATTGTGAGCAGTGCCACTAGAGGAGCGTCCCCAATTAGGGATTTTTCGATACCGATCCACAGCGGAGTATACTCCGCCCCCTCAGTAAACCACTGTGCCCCTTGTTTGCAGAGAAATGCCGTCTGATAATCCCTGAAGCTAGGGAGACCCAGGCCTCCTTTGCCCTTTGATAACTGAAGTTTTTTCATTGATATCCTAGGCTTCTTCCCCTGCCACAGGAACTCACCAAACAGCCTCCCTACCTTTGTTAAGAAGGCTTCCGAAAATACCATCGGGAGCATACTAGCCAGATAGTTCACCAGAGGAGTCACCATCATCTTCAGAGTTTCCGCCCTACCCCACCACGAAAGGAATTTCGGCGACCATCCCTCCAGCAATTTAGTTATTTTTTTCAAGACTAGGTCCTCATTAACCCCCAGTGTCGTGATTAGGTCTTTGTCAAATTCCAGTCCTAAGTATTTAAAGCAACCTGGCTGCCACGTCAGGCCAGGAGTCCCCATAACTTCCCTGTTTCCCAAGTTGTTCAACATTTTAACCTCAGTTTTATCTTTATTCAACTTGTATCCTGACACCCTGGAAAAGTCGTCGATGGTAGTCATGAGGGCCGATATAGCCTCCTCCGCCCTTTCTGATACAATTAGGACATCATCCGCATAGGCGGTCAGTTTTATAACACAATCACCAAATGGAATTCCAGCGATATTCTCATTAGTTCTCAAGTGGTGCAGAAATGGTTCAATGGCCAAAAGGAACAGTGACGGTGAGAGCGGACATCCCTGTCTAGTGCCTTGGTGCAACTGAAACGCAGAGGAGAGTGAACCTCCAGCCCTAACTCTAGCAGTGGGACAGGAATATAGGGACATCACCATCTTCGTGAAGGAATTGCCCAAGTCGAATTTATTTAAGACCGCATTCAGATAGGTCCAATCGACTCTATCGAAGGCCTTTTCGGCGTCAAGTGTAATTGCGACAGTGGGAGTAGATAACAGTTTTGCTTTTTCGAGCACATGAGCTAGTATTCTTGTGTTGTCACTTGACAATCTGTGTTTCAAAAAGCCCGCTTGAGAAGCGTGTATCAGTTTGGGCAGGACCAACTGAAGTCGATTAGCTAAAATCGTGGCTAGGAGTTTGCAGTCTAGATTTATAAGCGATATAGGCCTGTAATTCTTTGGGAGAGTTGGATCCTTCCCCTCCTTTGGAAGTACCGCAATGATGGCCTCAGATAGCGTGCCCTTCACTTCACCTACAGAGCTAATTTCTTGAAATAGGTTCAGTAGCGGTTGTGAGATGAGAGAGGAGAAACTCTTATAAAATCTGGCTGTGAACCCATCCGGCCCGGGTGCCTTACCGCATTTTAATGATTTAATGCCTGACTCAACTTCTTGAAGCGTGATGGGGGCGTTAAGCTCGTCGCGCTCCATATTAGAAAGGGATGGAAGATCACACTCCCCCAGATAGCCAGCAATGTTTGGCTCAACAACTTCTGTATTTTTGGCGTAAAGCTGTTCATAGAAATTTTTAAAAACCTCCGCCACCTTGACCGGATCTGAATGCGTAGTCCCTCCCTGATCTTTGATGGAATTTATCATAGTTTTCTGTATTTTGAATTTAAGGTATGCGGCTAGGCTCTTCCCCGCCTTATTAGATTCACATAATTTGAATTGTTTCCTCCTATTGAGCCAAATCCCTGCTCTCTCACTCACTATTTTGTTATACTCGTACTTTTTGTTGGCCAGTTTATTCATAGTTTCTTCCTTCCTATCCAACAAGTGCTTCTTCTCTAACCCCGCAATTTCAACCTCCAGCGTCTCCAGCGCCTTGTTGTGGTTTTTGTTTATAGCCGATTTTATTTTAATTACGACTCCTCGTATCGTGCTCTTCAATGCCTCCCAACGGGTCAGGTCCGTAGTGTCCCCCCTAATATTGTGCTGTAAATATTCTTTAATTGCGGTCTCTAACATTACTCTATGTTGCTCCTTTTCAAGGACCTCCTCATTAAATCTCCATATTGATTGTCTGGTGGACGATTTGACGTTGGATATGGACAGGGAGATGCATGAGTGGTCAGATAAAACCCTGGGTTCTATGGAAGATTCTTCTATTCTGGGAATTCCATTTTTAGTGATAAATAAATAATCAATCCTAGAGAATGAATCATGTGGAGGAGAATAAAAGGTGTAATCCCTCCCATCGGGGTTCTGCAACCTCCATGTATCTACAAGCTGGAAACGGGAACACAGGTTAGTGAAGGCCTTATGAGATCTATTACCCCGGAAGGAGCATCTGGAGTCTCTATCTAAAATGGGATCAAATGGGAGATTGAAGTCCCCTGCAAGGATGTGTATGGCTGAGTCGGGGATAGTTTCTAATTGCTTGGTTAGGTCGGCCCAGAACGTCAGATCACATGTATTAGGAGCATATACATTCGTGACGTAGAGTTCAGTATCGTCTTTAAACAACTTGGTCATCACCCACCGTCCCTTAGTGTCAGTAGTGGAGGAAAGTAGATCAACATTAGCTTTTTTTGCAATCAGTGTCAGGACCCCATTTTTCTTCCCTATCGCACTTGAACCCGCTACCTCAACAAAATATTTATTCCTGAGACTGTGAAACTGCTGAGTGTCAAGTTTAGATTCTTGCAGCAGGACAATATCGCCTCTTTGCCTCCTTGCATAATCCAGCACTTTCTGGCGTTTAACGGGCTGGTTAAGGCCTTTGACGTTGAGAGAAAGTATTTTCAGATGATTCAAGCCTGTTATTCCTACAGGAGTATTAATCGTAGACAGTACCATATCTAATCAGTAGCTAAAATGATAGAGCATTAACAGTTTACCCCTGAGTGTACAAACGTAAACCCCCTTCAGGCTTCCCAACAACCCCCCCACAAGCATAGCAACAATACTAGGGTTACCAGGGTCATTATACTGAGTCCGACTAACTGAGGCTGGCGTCGGCCGAAAAATGTTAGCCGAAAAGGTTCGGCACCGCATTCTATCCGGGCCCTGGTGTAACAATCGGCAAAGGCATTGGCAATAAAATGACGTGGGACCAGGTGTGCACCATACCATGACATAGACAGAACCGATATAAAAGGAAATAAATACAAAAAATAGACATTCACCCCCCCTTGCCCCCCTCTTCCCTCCCCCCTCCTCCTTCCGTCTCAACCCACCCTCACCCTCCTCCCCACCCCGAGAAAAACTAGTAGACATGGTGACTCGGAAAGATGACATCCTTCCCTTGGACGAGTTCCTCGTGCATGTCAACAATTAAGGAGTTAACCAACTGTATGAAACATTACATAACTGGTGCATAACCCATAATTCCTATGCTTCTTACAATCAGCAGCATTTCTTAACGTAACAACCAGTGAGTATGGACAAATGAAACTTGGATCATCCCCAATGGCGCGTAACCTATGCGTAACCTATGCGTAACACATGTTTCCCTCAAGCAGAGGCATGCATCAAAGCGACAACCAGCGAACAGAGGCATAGTGCACTTGGACCACTCCCAATGACGCCTCCCCGCTCCCCCACCCGCGAGATCCTTTTTTGAGGAGACATTAGATATACCTCCATAGCTATGGAATCCACTCATATATCAGTTACAGACCGGTGAGTAGCATTCTATTGGTGATTAGCATTCAAATTGCACACATTCTATGTGATAGTACAAAAAGAGGTCTGAAGAGGTCTGAATAGGTCTGGTGCGACCCTCTACTTGAGCACAATAGACCAACACCAACGCTGTAATACCTCAATATGTCAGCAATATATCAGCAATATATCAACAATATATCAACAATACGTCAGGACCCATCGTTATATTGCCATCAACGTAACATCGGCACAACAGACTGCCATAGTCCTTTAAGAGACCTATTTTGAGGAGGAAGCAGAGACCACCGACGAGGTCTCCATACGTTGTTCTACATCGCCTTCCAGGATTCGCCCCAATTTCACTGGATCTGTGAAGACCTGTGGAGACCCTCTGATGACTACCCGGAATTTTGCAGGACCCACAAAGCCAAACTGATGGCCCAGCGATTTCAACTGAGGACGTAGGGCAAGAAAGGCTTTCCTCGTGTCAACAGTTTCTTTGCTGTAGTCTTGAGATATGTAAACTTTATTGGATTTCCAAAGTATATGATTGTTCTTACGCACAAATGACAGTATTTGATCCACGTGTTGATAACGTAAGGGTTTACAAACAATAGGCCGTGGGCCTTTTTGACCCGGTGTAATTCTTCCAGGGACTCTATGAGCTCTATCAAACTCTAATGGATGACGGAAATTGAGATTGGTGGCCTGCGAAAACCATGCCTCTAGGAATGGGACACACGACTCGTACGACTCTTCGGAACCCTCCGGAATTCCAAAGATCCTTAGGTTCCCTCTCCGATTTCTGTCCTCCAATTCCGACAACTTCCTTGACATCTGCTCCGAGGAGATGTGCAGGCGCTTAAGTGAGCTACATGTTGCAACCTCCGTGTCCTCCAGCCGACTAATTCTTGACTCCGATTCTGTAAGTCTGGCATTTGTATCCCTGATGTCTTTCCGGATAGCCACAATTTCTTCTTTCGTGGCTTTCGCAATCTCCCTAACCTCTTCCAATCTATTTAGTATCATGTCCATCGTGTCTGTTACATCTTTTTTACCTTTGACAGGGGAGATCGGATTAGGAGGTTCAGCCTTGAGTCTTTTGAGATTTTTTGTGTCTTTGTCCCCCATCTTATTCGTTTCGAAGAACCGCCTACCGGACTTGAGATCCCAGCATACGATTTCCACTAAGGCCCTATCAGATCGAGGCCCAGTCAGCTAGCAGCAAAAAGCCTCCTGTTCGGACCTACAGCCGTGTGCCGATTAGATATACAATGTTGTTCTGATACTGCTGTGGTATCCCTCCACCGCCTGTCACCGGTACTATCGGGAGATCAGAAAGTTGATAGCTTAGAGTGCCCCATATTAGGCCTGTACCACGTAGAGAGAGTGATGTCGATGGGTCCAGGTGCAGAGTTAGGCACATAGCACACCACGGGCGCCCAACCCAACCTGCAGCTCCACCTCGTCATATTCAAACATCATCTTAGCAGATAGTGCAGAAGCACATTATGAGGGCAAATCCGTCAGCAGACCATCTCTTAGATCATTTGCCTTCCACCCTTGCCGTCTACAGTGCACTTATTACAGACCAGTGACCTACATGTGTAGCCTGAATGCACAAATGCAGTGTCGAGCTTCAGATGAGCCGATGCTGTTCGTGGTGACACTAAAAGAATCCACTAATCGCCGCTTTACAACCATCGCCGCCACCCGAAAAATACATGGGAGTTTCTTGCAGCAGCCCTGTGTTTTACATTGGAAACCAGACATCTGCTGTCGCATTCGCGGCCTCAGTAGCTTCCGTAGCGCTCTGGTCCCATGACATCGCACTCCCCATCACTCCATTAGCAGACCGATGCTGGTCACCCACCTCAATACAATAGCTCCGAGCTCCGCCGAACCCACATGGGCCTCACAAACCGGCAGACGCCACTATCGCCGCCATCTTGATGTTTCGTGTGCCTGAGGCTCTCGGAATCGCTCTATGCGATGAGGTTGTACAGGTTGACACGCCCGCGTGATAGAGAATATACCATCCCTCCTGCAGGTCAAGGACGTTACTTCCCATGCCGACCACCTCTCTCAGGCCAGTGCACACACGCTTTGACAATCACCCAGGGACGGCCGCCATTTTACCTCACGGCGTTCCACATGGCTGGGACATCAAACATCGACGTAGTCAGACCCCAATACAACATAGAAATTGCTCACGATTGCCGTATGTCCTTAGGTGCATCAGGGTCCCTTCTGCTGTCCGCCGATCATAGTTCCAGGTTCGCGTTAGTACCGGCGTGATCCGCCGGGTTCGGCAGGGTCCCGTGGCCGCAGGCGCCGCTCGCAGCTACCGCATGGGAACCGGCTCCAGTGCTCCGAGTCAGATCTCGTCCTCAGAGGCACCCAGTTGTCCCAGATTCAGCCTAGGCGGAGATACTACCCTCCGATCCTCCTGTGTGTACTTTCACCGGCACAGCATGGCTCGTTACTCCCAAAAACGATCCGTGATCGCCGTCCACGGGAGGAGCGCCGCGCTAAGCCGCCATCTTCTCCGGCGTCCAAACCACGCCCCCGTTTTTTTTTTTTTTTTTTTATTTTATACAAGGAGCACCAAGATGTAGGATATTGGTATGGTTCAAGCTAGGAGATCACATGTGCAAAAAGCTTGTAGATTCCTTAGATGTTCAAAGCATAGGAAGGTGAGCCTCAGTGTTTTCATTGTGTTGAAGGTGTTTCTTGAGACGTCGTTGGCATGTGGAATTAGGAATAGAAATGAGACCATGGTTAACCCAAGGTTTCTTACATATCTAGAAGTAGCTGGTGGGGTATCAAGCTCCTTTGGCCCTATGACCTTAATCTAGTATTGATGCCATTGTCCACAGGTCAGGATTTCTGTCCATGTGGTGCTTAGCTTAAGGTGGTTACTCAATATCCATTCAACTATAGCACTAAGGCAATCATCAAGCCTTTGTCTTCTAAGTCATCCATTTTTAGAATGGTTTGTGTGTCATCTGCACAGTTGTATCACAATGTTGAAGGATCTGATCAGGTCAGGTAAGGTCTATAGCTAGATGTTGAACAAGAGAGGAGAGATGATGGTCTCCTGAAGGACACCACAATGTTTGGTGTAATGGCCACAATGAAATTAGGTATGAATACCAAGCTTTGTCTGTGTTTGAAGGAGGAAGCAATCCATTTTGGAGCCTTTTCACGTATTCTAAGATGACAAAGTCTCTTTAGTAGCGTCTGATGGTGGACAGTGTGAAATGACACCATAGGTCCAGATGCAAAAAAGCGGCCACTCTTTGGTTTTAGGTTGGCCCATCTGGAAACAATTGCTGGCTCAGTGCCTATACCTGGTCTGAATGCAAGTGTTCGTCAGACATCCAACTATTTTTCTCAGTAAGATTGGACAGTTAAGTAAATTATGCTCTTTTGAATAGTTTACCTGGGAACGCGTAATTAGATATTGGCATGTAGAGTGCTAGGTTGAATTTGTTGAGGTTCTTCTTACTGAGGAGTAATCTAATGTAAGAGATTTTCAACTCAGGAGGAAAAAAATCCTATTTCCAAGGACTATTTCATAATGCTTCTAGTCACTTACCCTGCACAGGCTGTTTGCAGGCTATCTTTGAAGTATTTTTAGGGGCGAAGTCTGAAGGTGATCCTAATGATGATGAATAAATCATTTTCACTGAAGGCGATGAAGGTAGTGAGTAGTTTCACATTGGTGGTGATCCTATCTGCAGTGATTTTTGTTATGTACAGCAGGAGATTGAGCCGTTTTGCCAATAACATAGTTTTTTAGCTTGTACATTTTTGAGATCAGTTCCATGGAAATTTTGTTGCAGAAGGCTTGCTATTGTGGGATATCTGCATTATAGAATTTTGGGGTATGGAATTCTTCTAGAATTTTGCAGAGTTCCTTGGATGAGCAATCAGAATCAATTATGCTTGTAGAGTGGCAATGTCAATTTGAGGTCCCCTTGCGTCTCCGGGCAATTCTGGGATTAACTTTTTGATGCACACATCACTGTGGCTGACATCCAAGTGTGAACTGGGAATGACCAATCAGCTTAGGAGTAGTGTCTGCTGTGACAGACATCTTTCTTGAAGGATGATGAAAAGGAGATGTGCTCACTTCACAAGAAGCAGAACCCCAACCTAAAATTTAAAAAATCTAGACTCTAAATCACATTTGGTGTCTGGAAATGTACTATAAGAAGAGGACATTGGGCCCCCAAAAACTGGTCATCTGCCATGCAGCCAGACTGGCTGTGTGAGAAGGGGAAGCTCTAGAAGCACCAGAACCTGCCCGTGTGCCCTGTGGGGAAGGCGAGAGCATTAGAAGGAGTGAGGCCCAGTGGGGAGCCCTACCATGAGGATTCCCTGAGCGAGGTGTGAAGCTTCTGCTGTGCCCCTATCGGGTAATAACTTGTGTGCAAGATTGTTTTCGCCCCCGCCACGCCCGGTATGCCAGTAGAAGGCCCTCATAGGCTTTGCCAAGTATTGCACACTGTGCGAAGTGTGCCGAGCCCACACAGCCTCGTTGCAGTGACCCCGTATTCCAGAGGGGGCCACTAGTAAAGAAGTTGTGTGACCAGCGTGCTAGGACTTGTGAACACCTGTGCGGCAACCCCATATGCCAGGAGGTGCCACTGTGGTGAGGAAAGATCTGAAGTAACAGACACTCTGAAGACCTCAACCCCTTTTACAGACCTTCGTATTTTTTAATTCACAGTCTTATATTTTCAGAATTTAAATATTTTCAATTCTAATTACTCATAACAAAATCAGTGGCAAAAGCAAATAGATTTCACTTGTTTTAGGAGCATGTCCGTTATTGAATTATATGTGTGGATAACATTAAAGAAAGCTCAGAGAAAGGTACAAAAATACTGATCAGGCGACATGGTATGCGAAGTACAGTATTCTGAAACAGGTTTTAGGTTAAACCTTTATTTACAAAAGCCATGCCTTTTGGAAATAACTCAGTCATGCTTCTTAGGCCACACCCCTTTTAGACATCCCCCTCAACCTTCCCACTTTGGTCATCCTACTTAAAGCCCCTGTTCTAGAGCTGACCTTCCTTAATTAGGCCGAGTGGTTGTGCTGGGATGAGACACCTCAATGTACCTGATGTTGTGGTTGAGATTCCTTACTAGACCAGTCAGTCCTGTTTTTTGTATCATAGTATTTGCAGTCCTGCTGTCAGAATAGGAGCAAAACTGCACGTGCCAGAATGCAAAGAGACAAAAAGGCCAGCGCAGTGCTTTAAATGCAAATCTAGAATTGCAGATACGCACTAGGGTTCCAGTTTGCTCCTCAGAAGTCATGGTATTCCTTGCCCCACTGAATGTATTACAGGAGTGCTGAGAAGTGCCGGTCCCGGACCGTGCCTGCCCATTTAAAGCACTGCTCCTTCGGTTAACAACGCGTGTCTGAAGTCACAAGGGACAACTTAAAGCTCGTAGGGCAGTCCATCCACAATCTCATAACAGGTGGGGCCTTTGCTATTCTACCACAATGTTCTGGCGCAGTCACCAACTAAATAGTGCTAGGTCTGCCCATCTGCAGTCCACAGCAAACATGGCTAGCTTTAGACGAAGGAAATCTATCGAAGGGTAGACAGCCTGACACTGACCTCGGAGTTGCTTACTTGCACGTCCTAGCCCACCTCAGCTCAGCTGCTGACGGTAGCTCCGCCCCCAATCATGACAGTACCTGCTGCTGTCAGCCCCTACATCCATTCCTTGCAGTCCGCGGCTCGCAGCTGAGTCGCCGGTCTTTGACCAGAAGAGGCCTCCACGGTCACTCGCGCTACCCTTTTCTCGGCCGGGCCACACTAGGATCCCGGGCTTAAGTCGCGGTGGAAAGGCTGTATTGCGAACATAGCGTACTTTTAAAGTTGCGGACCCGGTACTGAGGCAGGGCACTAAGCACGGGCAGCTTCGTGAATCTAAACTGCGGAACGCAGACAGCGTAACGTCCCACGTGCTCTAACAGCTCAGTGTCGAGCTAAATCGTCAAAGTCCACAGCTACGTAAACAGAGCAGGTCACGAGCTGCCCGCAGTGCTTACGTAGGAAAGAAGAAGTACGAGTCCTGCAAGTATGTTTTCTCTGTTTTGAGTTGTCGGAAGGAAAACAACCGGTGTGCCGCAAAGCACTGCTGTTGCTAACACGTGCTCTGCATAACCTTCACCCTGTCTTCTCGCGCTTCGGTCAACATTGTATGTGTCGTGCAGCTTGTGATTCTTTGTTTTTGTTTCACATTGCACTCGCAAGCAGATGTCTTCAGTTTTATCAGTCCCGTCCGTGTATGTGTATCTTATCCGGAGCCACTTTTAATTTGCATTATAGTACTTGTAACTTGTTTTTATATTCCATTTGAAGCTTTCGTAGCCATGTTTATCTCTTTTTAACTTCCGGGCTGCAAGTACTAGAATGCAGAGGGAAGAGAAGCCGAAGAGCATGAACTTCATTAGCAAAGGTGGATGGAAACTGCGTGTGCTACTGACTGTACTATTGAAATCATGACCCCCTAGTGCTTGCTAGATAACTGCACTTATGACTGCCTGTTTAATAGTAAAATATAGCAATATTAGGTTTTAGAGGAGTTCTGACTACGTTTCGGACCTGGTGCCACTGCACCTGCTACACCATTCAAATAATGACCCGGTTGCCGGCAAGATAACTGCACTTGTGACTGCCTGTTTAGTAGTAAAATATAGCAATATTTGATGTTTAGTGAAGTTATGACAACTGTTGGCCCTGGTGCCACTGCACCTGCTGCACCATTCTAATCATGACCCTGTTAACTGCACTTGTCACTGCATGTTTAGTAGTAAAATAGTAAAATATAGCAATTTTAGGTATTTAGTGGGGTGCCTAGAGCTTTGGTCCTGGTGTCACTGCACCTGCTACACCAATGAAATCATGACCCTGTTCTCTGCAAGGTAACTGCACTTGTGACTGCCTGTTTAGTTTGAAATTTTAGCAATAATATGGGTTTTGCTGGGGTCCCTGGAGCTTTTGGCCCCGGTGCCACTGCACCTGCTGCACCATTCAAATCAAGTCCCTGTAATTGCAAGGTAACTACAATTGTGACTGCCTGTTTAGTAGTCAAATATAGCAATATTCTGTGTTTAGAGGAGTTCTGACAACGTTTGGACCTGGAACTACTGCACCTGCTGCACCATTCAAATAATGACCCTGTTGTCTGCAAGGTGACTGCACTCTTGTGGCTGCGTGTTTAGTCTTAAACTATAGCATAGCTGTTGTATAATAACTTTATTTTTAACACGCAATGTTCATTACAACATTTAGAATTTGATCATAATGAACAAATAGATTAAGTTGAAGAGAATCAATAGGGTAATGCCACAAACGTTCTAAGGCTAAATCATCAGCTTTACACAACTAAGCAATAAAAAGTAAGCATTCAAGCATACTGTTAGAAACTGTCTGCCTTTTCCATGGGAAGATATCTTATCTGAATGGGGCTTAAACAGTGTGAACAGCTTTAGTAGAAGTATTGTAAATGCATGCAGCCAGGGGAAGTTAACAAAAAGAAAATAAGTTCCACATAAAAGCAAATGAACACAGCCTCCTTTGGGGTTCCAGAGGACCGTCTCCCACAGCACATGCTTCTTGTTGTCTTGAGGTATTGGGGTGGGGGAAGGTGGGATTTTCTAAAGTTGTTGGGGAGTTTCTTGTTCTGATATATTTTGGCACGGGCACACACTCCCACCGGGTCTAGCACCAGGGCCGGACTGGGAACCAAAGTGCTCGGCTGGCCCCCCGGGGCGTTAGGGGTGAGGTTGAGCTGTTTGCCAGGGCCGATTTCGGCAGATTTTGTTACAGGGGGCGATATTGCAGGTATGCTGCAAAAACGGCCCTGTAACAAAAACGGCACCCCAGGGGCCCAAATCTGTCCCCACCCTGGCGGCCCACCGGGGAAATGCCCGGTGCCCGCTACGGCCAGTCCGGTCCTGTCCAGCACATTCAGGTCTCACGACCACACTTCACAGTAGATAGCAGATATGTCGTTAGATAGACATACGGGTTCTATCTGTATCCTCACGTGGAATGTTAGAGGGGTTCTGGACAAGATCAAGCGCGGTGCCGTCCTGCAACAGGCCAAGCAGATAGACCTAGACATTTTACTTCTGCAGGAGACCCACTTCCTCGGCGCACAGGCGCCTTGCCTGGCATGTTTTGGCTATGCACAGGTGTTCCACTCAGGGTTTGCCATGGCCTCCAGGGGGACAGGGGTCTTGATACACCTTAGGATTCCCTGTATGCCCACTAAGGTATGGACTGACACAGGTGGTTGATAAACATTGGTAACGGGTATGCTTTATGGCAAAACCTTTACAATGGGAAGTATATATCCCCCACCCATGGAGTCAGGTAGTCATTGATAGATTCCTTAACCTCTGGGAAGAATTTCCCGGGGGTTTGTCCATGGTGAGAGGTGATTGAAATGATGTGATGGCTCCAGAGATTGATCGCTGGCATGCCATGCGAGTAGTAGACAGATGGGGAGACTGATGAGTGGGACGCCATTTTTTTAGGGCACTTTCCTCTGTCAGGTGGCTGCGCTGCCTGTCTTTCAGTGATGGGATGTGTTAGGAATATCTACGCTGGGAATTTTGTTGAACGGGGTAGTTCTGAAATCCTACAAAAAGAATATCAGCTACACCACAGTCCGTTCTTTATGTATCTGCAGCTCCGTCATGCTATATCCAGGAACTTACAAAAATCCTAGAGTTCAACTTACTTGACGACAGGCTGTTAATGGTTCATCCCAGCTCACATAAAATCACACAGATATAACAATCCTTGGTCACGCACAGGTCCACCACATTAGCGGCCCTCTGGGCGAAATGGCAAGGTGACATGGAGTACCTAGATGAGGATGACTGGGCGGAGGCCCTGGCAGCCACTCTTGGAGCTGCTGTTTCGTCTTACCTGCATTTAATTCAATTTAAATTCCTACACAGGGCATATTATACATGACACCGCTTGTGGTATTTGGGAGTGATTGCTGGTCTCCAATGTTTAGGCTGTGGCTCTGAGGAGGGTACATTTCTGCACACCGTTTGGAGCTGTACAGCTTTACAGCATTTCTGAGGGGACGTAACGTCTTGCCTGGCCCGGGTGCTCTCCTGGGAGATCCCTCTAGATCCCAAGTTGGTTCTCCTCCATAGTACTGCGGCGATCCTGGAGAACGGTTTCAAGTGACATTTGTTGTTCTTGGGCCTTACCTTGGCTAAGTGCGACATCGCCCAGAATTGGACGGCGGCTAGACTGCCGCTAATCGTGTTTGGACGAAATCGCTAGATTATTATATGGGTGCAGAGGTGGCAGTATTCAGGGCACCTGAAGGCCCCCAAAAGCACATGAAGATATAGCAGAGATGGGCGGAATATAGAGGTATCGTGCTCGCACCTTTACAGCCTGCCCAGGCACAGTTAGACAATGAAATACAGACATATGGCACAGAACCGTGAGGCTGCACCGTATCTTTTTCCTGTGTATCTGTTGTTGCTCAGTGAGATTTGGGGTGGGATTGGGGGTGGGTGGGTCATGACTGTGCCTTCTTTGTGGGGGTTGTTTCTGTACGTATTTTCGGTGACATCGAGCCTTCTGATCTTGATACTATGCTTGTGTGTAGACCGACATGGCCTTGATGTACCAATTGAAAAGAATATAAATTGTTGTGAAAAAAAAGCGAATAAACACAGTAATTTGACGATGGAAACTGAAAAGAGCCCCCTTTTAAGAAATTTTAAATACAAGAGATTTCACAAGCACAGTGCAAGCGAAACCTAAAAACGGACTTTTAAACTGGTCTCTATAAGCCGCTATTGTAATATTCTTTACAGTGAAAGCACAGATCGATCTCTAAACAATGACTGTAATAACATTAAGGTAACCCATGCCATCATGATTTTTATTTTATCTTTTACGTTTTTAAAGTGTTTGAAACTGAACTTGCACTAAACTTAGCCAAAAATGTACTGTCATCCATCTTGAAATGATGCTGCACCACACCAGGTGATCCTTGTTGCTGTTGTTTCTCAGTTCAAAAAAAATTGTAAGCTTTGCACTAAGTGACAGTGAGTGTTCCCGTAAGCTTCTCACTATGCTGTACCTAACTAAGGATATCTCAACTGCAGTGGCGGCCAACTCAGATAGGGAGTGGTGGGGGGTTAGGCATGCGCAGTGGAAAGCATAGCTGGTGGCTTTAAAAATAATTATAAAAAATAAAAGACATTTGGTGCTGCTGACTGCCTCTCTCTCCTCTGTTATTGGTCCCAGCAGTCCTTGGGACAGCATCACGGACTCCCCATCCAATCCCCGCGCTGTTCTCAAGCATGAGAGCAGCATGGGGATTCGCCTGAGCGGGATGGATTAATGCTTCCTCAGGCAGAGGGAGTCTGTGCTGTTTCTCAAACCCGACTGTGGAATACAGCTGGGTTGGAGAAACCTAAGTGCACATGTCAGTTTGGCTGGCCTGAGACGTCTACCAAACTGACATGCACACTTAAAAGTGCACCTACCACTCCTCCTCACCCTGCCCCTTCCTGCACACGTTAGCTCAGCCAGCAGCTGAAAACTAAAACAATGATAAAATATCGTTTTATTTTTCAGCTGCTGGCTCTGTGCCAGTGGGGCAATGCTCCCCTGCCATTGCGGAGGAGCCACCAATGCCCAACTCTCTCAGACTATCATTTACACAATGGTTCGAGTGTCGATATGCTTGAATCGACAGTGAGAGCATCTGAATTCAGTTCAGTAGTATTATGAGAGAATCCTCAAATGTATTCTGTAATCAAATGCTTTTTCTTGCTCGTATGAAATCCTTTGTCTGATCTCCTATAAAAGGACGGACTTTTCCTATGTAAATAGGATCCCTATTTCCCCATTTTATAAGAAAAATGTATGTTGGATTCTGCATCGATCTTTGCTAAGTCCTTTGTAGTTATGATCTGTATTCTACATTGCTATCCATGCTTTTGATACATTTTATGTATTTTGCTTAGTAATTCTG
This sequence comes from Triturus cristatus, assembly GCF_964204655.1. Taxonomy (NCBI): domain Eukaryota; kingdom Metazoa; phylum Chordata; class Amphibia; order Caudata; family Salamandridae; genus Triturus; species Triturus cristatus. The sequence goes on from NC_140580.1 coordinate 861,274,190, forward strand.
TTTATAAACTCTTTAAAATATAGACCTGTGTCTCTCATTCTTGCTGAGAATGTCACAGCTCTTGCTTCTGATTTAAGATTACCAGAAATAGAGATGGATCCCCTTGGGGAGCACCAAAGTCCATATAGGGGCTACACCACTCCTGCCCAAGCCCTTAGCGTGCTTTTGGTACGATTAGGACACATTATGAAAGTGATTTACATGCTGACAGATCTGTCAGCAAAGCTGATAGTTCTGGTTGGACCTGGTTAGCATAAAACTGCTTAGTTGGTTATAGAGCAAGTTACTGTATTGTCATGGTCCAGATGGTTTTCCCTCGAGATTCAAATTGACACAGTTCCAACCCGATCCTGGTTCTGGAAGACGAGATGGCTGGAAAAAGACGACGTGTGTATCAATAGGGATCTGTGCACATGTGAAGAATTAATGAGAAGTGAGCCATGAGGCAGTGCATGTTGGGAATTGTAGTATCTGTGATGTGAATGAATTTAGTGGATAGATTTTGAAAATAATTATTCTGTGGCTTTAGCTCTCAGGTTTGTGGGGATGATAGTTATTGCGTTCTTGATTATATTCTTACATTTTTTTTTATCCAACAAGTGTGGGAGTTGTATGGTATGAAGTGGAGAGAGGTACTTCAAGTTTGGATACTGAATTTTTGTACTTGTTTGTTAAGGTGAGGTGTACTGTGAGGCACTATCAGTCACACTAAGATAGGTCCGTAACCTTTCTATCATGCAAATGCATAAATAGAGCTTAGTGGCGGGTCATTCCTTGGTGCAGGGGAGTGAGCGCGCTGAGTACACTGACTCCTTTGGGTCGAGAGTCTACCGTTGTGTGAGATTAGGTAACCTTCTTGACATCTTAGAGATATCTGTTTAGACAAAGCAGACAAACAAAGAATTGTGGTGTTCAGGAAGTCCTGGCAGTAGTTGGGTGATGGCGTTATTTTGGTGCCGCTCAGGGATTGTTGGGAAAACGCTGTAGCCACTCTGCAATAGGGAGACCTTTGACATAGATGCATTGGTATTGGTGGGCAATTAGTGAGCACATTGGTGAGCACAGCATCACAGAGAGCATGTGAATTTGTAACAGAGAGTGATTTGGAATTTGTCAGCATGGGGATTCCCTTTTTGAAAAAAGAGAAAAACGTGAATAAGGAGGAGAAATATCCACCCTAAGACACACCAGCTAGGGAAATGGCAGCAAAGAAAGGGTTACACACATGCATGTGGCTTAGCAAATGGCACGAATGCACCTCCAAAGATAGAGAATTACGAATCTCACTGAGCTGGAATTTCCAGATTACCAGAATTGAAAACGTGAGATGGACAATGCATGATCTGAAACCTCAGCCCAGACACACGCAGTTTGAGGCTTTAAATCTTTGGGAGCAAGTGACAAGCAAAAGGAAAAAGAAGAAGTTGTATTAAAAGTCGGCAATAGAGCTTATTTGTGGATCACCACACAGGAAAATGACAGGCAAAAAAGATGCAGTGAAGAAGAAATAGAGACCACTGGTGCTTACCCTTTGATGGAGAGTTGGGAGACAGCAAAGGCAAATAGGGAGAAAGGGAAATCTAAAAACTAGACAGAAGTACAAATTGAGGAGGAGGACGCTTTCATAGGCTATCTCCTGAGCATAAGACCACCCTTGTATAATGCAGCAGCTGCACCAGCGTTACAGCTACAACGGCAAATAAAAATAGGACAGACACCAAAAGCCCTAAAGAGACCTGCTCGCCCCAAGTTATTCAAAAACCCCTATTTCATCCCCTGCTCAGCCATCAACAAGCATGCCACTTTCATTGGGTGCCTCAACAACTTACCCCGCCTAGACAGTTGCTAGTATTCTTCTAAGGCTCTTCCAAGTGACCCCCACTACCCCTGCACCAGTACCTGGCATAATAGGATTAGGCCCTCCGCAAGGAGAGGTCTCGACAAGTTTTATGGCGACAGGTCAAACGATTACAGCGACCCTACCAGTTGACCCATCAAGCATAAGACATACTTCACAGAGACTTAACATTGCCCAGCTGAAAACTGAGTTTGAGGAAATCGTTAAGGGAAATGTAGGGATGGATTTCTTGGGACATTACAACAAGACTGGATTTCTCTCAAAGAGCAAGGAATCTGCAAGAGTAGCATAAGAGGCACATTTGAGAATGGAGAAGCTAGTAGATGAATGCAGTGTTGATTTGACACAGAGGAAGAAATTGTGAAAGATGTTAGGATGATGATGGGTGAGTAGGAATTGAAGTTTATGAAACTGAAAGGGTTGTAAACAGCACATGAGGGAGTTGATAGAGAACATTAGGGACTGGAGTGGGACTGAGAAGTTTAGAGAAGTTTGGCCCCAGAAGAAAAGGGTTAAGGTTAAAAGAACGAAGCAAGTTGCAAAGAAGGTGTGGGGGAAGCTGTAGGACAAGCAGCAAGGCAATATCATCTGAATGCAGTATATGGAAAAGCATATGTACATGGCCCTGGACAGATCTCTTCTGTTTTACAAATTATCTTCCTAAGTTAAGGGAGACTTCCGATAAGCGGTACGCACAGATGGACCAACTTGTTACCATTTCAAACGTCTTGAGGGCGGATTTAGATGTGTTGTTCGAAGTGGTAGTCACAAAGGACTTGTGGGCAGAATTCAAGGGAGCAGTGGAGTGGCCGACACAGGAGCCTCCTAGGGTAGCAGGACCAATTGTACCTACTTCCTTGGTAAAGACCAAATACAAGGAAGTTATAACACACTTAAAAACGAAGGTTCCCCAAAGGGAAATAAATTGGCCCAAGATATTTCGAACCCCTCAAGAACCCAAAGAGTCAGTACATGCATACTTTGAAAGGTTGATGCTGGTGTACAGGTAGCATAGTGGACTAAATTATCCACTTGTAGATCACATGAAAGGATTCCTCACCTCTTTTCTGCAAGGACTGCCACCCGTAATCAACAATGAGATCATTCAAGGTGTTCTTTGCTGGCAGAGTAAACCCCTTGACGAGATTCTGCAGTATGCAAAATATTGCAGTGACATGTAAAATGCCAAGCGAAAGGAACTCAAGGAAAAGTTTATGATTGCACAGACCCAACTTGCACAGAACGGAGGTATGAAGGGACTTAAAGTACCCCATCAAGGACCTGAAATTGACACAGTATTGGGATAAGCATGCATGGAGTTTCCAGGGTGTATGGGGTACATACCCAGGGAACAGGACGAGGTTGAGGCAATGTACCAGTAACTGGCATGTCATAGAGCTCCCCCGCCCTATGCAGATGCAGGGAGGAAATCCCCATTTCCAACAGCATTATATAGTTCCTCATGATCCATTTGTGCCCCAGAATGGTTGGGTCCTGAGATGTATGAGAGTTCCACAGACTTTGACTAGGCCCAATGATGGTGCCTGAGGGGGGAGGAGGAGTGCGTGCTTGGCGGAGTCCTAGAAGTAGACCACATTGGACCATATGTAGATGGAGAGGTCAACAGTCATCACATATCTTTCCTGATAGAAAAAGTAGCCACTCACTTGACTGTTAGAACAGTTAAGGTCACAAAACCTACCCATCTCAGGAAAAGAAGTCCAAGTTGTAGGCACACTTATCAGATTGCAAGCCCTGTCTCAGTAAAAATAGGAGACATCAAAGAAAAACACCAATTTGTGGTGTACAATTTGAGCCTCGTAAACTTGCTGGGAAGAGATCTCCTTTGTAAACTCAGCCTGCACTATTACTGTACATAGGATGGAGCTGAGATCGAGAACCAAGCAGCAGATGCAGAGTTCAAGCTACAAACACCGTAACCTGTTTTCAGGTTGTATCTAGTCATTACCAAAGAGGACCTACCAATTGATTTGAAAGAGACAGAGAAAACGTGTGAGATTTTACAGGGAGAGAGATTGGATTGATTAAAGGTGCCAAATCCCTAACGATAACCCTTTGGCCCAATGCAGTTTTTCCTCAAATTTGCCCTTACAAAATGACCCCAGAGGCCATTGCAGGATTCACTCCTGGTATTGAGAGCATGAAAGGCACAGGGCATTCTAAAAGAAGTTATCTGGAGTCCATGTATCTGTCCAATTATGGCTTTGTAAAAAGCAAGCAAAAAATGGAGGATAGTCCAGGATCTCAGAAATATTAACCAACTTGTTTGTTCCATGCTATCCTTGTTACTGAACCCTGCTATAATTTTACTCCAAATCCCCCCAGAAGCTGAATAGTTCAGTCACTTGGCCTTTGTCAGGCAGTCTTCTCAGTTCCCCTTCACGAAGAGAGACAGTTTCTCCTTGTGTTTCGGTTCCAAGAGAAGGCTCTCATGTGGTGTCGCGCTCCTCCCAGGGTACACTGAAAGTCCATCCTACTTCAATCAGACACCTAAAAAGAACCTAGAGTCTCTGCAGTTATCCTGTAGCTCCACCCTGATCCAGTTAATAGATGATCTTCTGATTGCCTTGATGACAGAGGAAGCTTGTACACAGAACACTATTGCACTGCTCAACCATTTTCTGAGAATGGGCATAAAGTTTACCTTGAAAACTTACTGTATTGTTAAAAGGAAGTCATGTATTTGGGACATCAGAGAGAAGGGAGTTAGACGAGTATCACATGAACACACTCAAATAGTCCTTAAAGTGAAGATCCTGACCATAGACAGAGAAGTGCGTATATTTGTGAACATGGTTGGCAATTGCCGACAATGAATTCTGAACATTTCCTTTGTGACAAAGCCTTTACCGAGGCTGACGCACACTGATGTCAATGATCTGGTACCAAAGGATGATAAAAGAATGGAAGCCTTCCAGGAGCTCCCAAAAATTACTTTGCAGCGCACCCGCTCTTGGAGTGCAGATTACACAAAAAATGTGTGCTCTTTTGCCATGAGTGAAATGGGTGTGCTTTATTTGTGCTATCATAGGCCCAAGGAAAGACTAAGCACCCCATTGGGTATTTCTCAGAATCTCTTGATCCAGTAGCTTGAGCATTGCCTGGTTGTCTCAAAGTGGTTGCAGCGCAGCATTAAACTTTAGCATTCAGCAAACAGAGGGGATAATGATGGGCTACCCGCAACTTGTAATGGTCCTCCATTCAATTGAAATCCTCATGACTCACACAAACACTCAGCATTTGACAAACATCCTCTTAACCCCCATGAGACAATTGTTTTAGCTTCTAAAAATATCTCTATCTGAAGATGTGACACCCTAAACCCTGCTTCTCTACTGCCCACTTCAGTGGGAGATGAGGGAAACTTCAACCATGATTCCATAAGTGTTAAAGAGCTGTGCACAAGACCCAACATACTGGATGTTCCTCTTCCTGCATCTGATCATACCATTTTTGTTGATAGGTCTTGTCTTAGAGACCAACCAGGAATTCTAGGAGCTGCCTATGTTGTGTACAACCTAAGTGGGGTTGTGGAAGCATTCTACCTTTGCCATGTAACATCTGCCAAAGTGTCTGAATTGATTGCCCTTACCAGAGTTTGTTGTATGCCAGAAGGCTTGCAAGTTACAATTTAGCCTGACAGTCGTATGGGTTTGGAGTTGTGCACAACTTTGGACAGTTATGGTCACAGAGAGGATTCATGCCCTCTGCTGGGTACCCCATCAGAAATGGGTAGTATGTATCCAGTCTATTGGAAGCGTTACAGTTGCCAAAGGAAAGCGCAGTGGTGAAGTGTGCTGTACACATGAGTGGCAATAATTTTTTCACCAGAGACAACCGCTATGCAGACAAAATTGCCTGATATTGTGCTCTTGAATCTAGCTTGTTTCACATGGATGAGCCGTGCAATGCAGAAGGAGAAACTGTGACAAATAGGCTGTTAAACATTGTACTCGCTTTCAATGATTTGAGAGAATTGCAAAACACTGCCCCAGAAGCACAGAAAGCCAAATGGGAAATAATGGGATGAGTGAGGGTTGCCAGTGATGTTTGGGTGTTCAGGAACGGGAAGCTGGTGCTCCCAGACTCGATGTTATTTGCCATGGTCCGACACATGCATGGTCCAAAACATGGGCAGGATGGCGCCTACCTTTAAACAGTACTGATAAAATCCCCATTTTAGATCAATGGCAAAGAGTTTGTGTCAGCGTTGTGCTACATGTCTGAAATAAAATGTGGACAGAAAGGTTGTAGTGACCATGAGCCACATAGGAAATTCTGATGGTCCCTTCAACCGTCTTCTGAGTGATTTTGCAGAGATGCCCCAATGCAACCAATTGAGTTACAACCTCGTGATAGTGTGTTTTTCTCTTGCTGGCTCGAGGCATATTTCACCCGTAGATGTGACAGTCATCAAGCTATTGTTGTGGGAATTGATAACATGATTCGGGAGGCCAGATCATCTTGAATCAGATCGAGGAAGTCACTTTAAGAGTGAGGTAATGCACTAATATTGCACAGCGCTAGGGATTGACCAGAGATTCCATTGCCATTACAGACCTCAAGCTTCAGGTGTCGTAGAGAGACTGAATGAGGCAATCAAAGCTAAATTGGCCAAGGCCTGTGCCTTTATATCTCTTAAATGGACCAATGCCCTTCTTCTGGTATTAATGAGCATATGACAACATTACTTCCTCACAAGGTGTTGATGAGAAGAGCCATGCAAATTTGTTTTGTTCTAGGTGGTGCTCTTGTGAATATCACAGATGATCTCGTTCTTGAGTACTGCAAGGGATTGGCTGATGTGGTGTATTCTATCTCCCATCAGGTTGAGGCTGTTACTCCAACTGTCGAAGAGTCTGTAGGACATGATTTGAACCCCGGCGATTGGGTTCTCATTAAGAAGCAAGTTACCAAGTCTTGCCTGGAGAAGCACTGGAGAGGCTCGTACCAGGTAATCCTGGTCACCAACATTGCAGTGAAGTGTGCTAGGTTGCCGAACTGGGTCCAATCCTCACATATCAAAAGGGTGAGATTAGAAGAAGAAGAATCCGTAACCAACAGCCACCGATGCCTAAAGACACACTATGTTCAAAATTTCAGAGGGCTCTGAAGATGAGGAAGACCAATCTGAGGACTCAGTCTCCCACAGCAAAGCATTGATAGGGACGAGAGTCAGGTGATAGGGTCATTATTCCAGCTGCAGCTGAAGCCCTGACCTCTGGACTAAGAATATGCAGACAGAAAATTCATGGAGAGCTGAATTAAACCCGCCCAAGGAGAAATTATGGGAATCACAGAATGAGACAGCGAGAGAAGATTCTACACTTGAGGGTGAATTGGCCCCGTCAGAGCCAGAAGATTGTGGCTCAACTGGGGAATACTGGCCAAAGACTACCACAAGCAGAAAGAGACTGTTGACGACTTAAAAAAGACCAGCAACAATAAGGCAAGTTAGTGAGTTAGAAGAAGTAGAACCTGTTGAACACTATGACATCGTGGTCGAGAGCCTAGATTTGACAAATTCTTAATGACCTAAAAGAGAGAGAAAAAGGTTAATCTAAAGTGCTCAGGTCCAAATTGGACCTATCTTGCAAGACATTATATTGAGTCAGATGACTATTGTCCGTTCCTACTTTCCAGCCTCTACGGCTGAAGGGGCGGCATATTTTGATATGCCTCTGTCATATTCCTGGTCCTGCTTTTTCTTTCTGAATATATATTATCAACAGAATTCTATCAAGTTTTTCTATTCTGGTTATGACAAGCCTTTACAAAATGTACCAATTGTGACTGATGCTAATATGTACTTGTGGGCTCCTAAACATGTTTATCATTCTTCCAAGGCTTTTAGATCAAGGGATCAACATGAGTATATGATGACATTCTTTGCTCTTGTGACTAACTTGAGCGCACCTAATCAAAAGATGCATGATGTAACCTGTCCGATTAACATAGGTGAGAGTTTTTGTAGACAAATTGAACGAAAGGATAAGATCAGATGTAGAAATAGTAGAAAAGAACGTTAGTCTCAAACATGTTATTTGGAATTGAACAGAGATTATAAAGGAACCCTCCCTAAGATTGAGCACTGATATTGCTAAAAAAAATTTAACTTTTTGGATAATACGAAATGAGGAGGGGACGAAACTGTTGAACTATTGGGATGTTGCAAATGTGAGCCTAGTTATTTGGCCAGAGGAAGTACTTTTGCTGAATGTAATATGAGTATAAAAGGCAACTATTATGTGTGTGGTAAGTGGGCTTATTTCTAGTTACCATAGAAATGGGTAGGTAGTAGTTATGCTGCTTTAGTCTTCCCCAGAATGTATAATACTAATAAGTTAGACTAACTGCTTGATCACTACAAACTGAGCAGAGTTTTAAGCAGACACTTATATATTTTTGGAGCATTTATACCTTTTATAGTAGTTGTACCAAATGATGTTAAGATTAGAAAGCTATCAAACCTAGTAGACCAGCTTGGTTCTAATACAGCAGGAACACTAAGAGTAATAAATAAAGAATTGTTTGCTATGAGAGCTATGATCATGCAGAACCACCTTGAGTTAGATTTGCTCCTTGCGATGGAAGGCGGAGTCTGCAAGGTCATTCATCCAAGGTAATGCGCATATATTCTGAAAATAGATAATCAGCTTAATAATTATGTCACTAACATCACAAATATCACGCTTCGACTAACCAAATTAGTAAAGAGAAGTGCCTGGTAAGGAATAGGTTCAGTATTTAAATCTCTTATAAGAGGGTTTGCAAAGATAGATGAATGGTTAGGACGTATAGGCGGAGAAATAATAAAATAGCTTTTAACGCCTCTCTTTATTATACAAATTGGAGTTGCATGTGTGCTTTTCCCTTAAAATTCTGCAAACAAATTTAATCAGGCACTGGGTTTGGTTGTGGGTATATGAAGCTGTCCGCAACGAGACAAAGAAAGAGAACTGACTTAAAGGTTGAAGAGATGCAAATTGAACTCTATGACACTGAACGATTTGGGAGAATCAAAGGAGAAGAAACCCACATTGATGAAATCTGTGTTGTGATGAAGATGTGGTTGTAGTGATTTAGAAATCAAATTAAAACAGGAAAGGATCCCTTTTGTGTCAATATACTGATGTATGCCCTATGTTTATTAAGAGATAGCAACCACACGCACTTATACACTACGCTATCTTATCACTGAACACTGTTTTATGTAAAAAAAAAAATTCTTCAATAAGATCCAACCTTTACATATCCAAAAGTCATATCTTGATTAAAACATACTGTATACAATATTGCATAAATTTGAGTCAATGTAGTGTTGACTCTAACATTTTAAAAACATTATTTATCATGTACATTTATCATCATGGAAAAACCTCTATGTCAGGTTAATATTTAAAAAAAATATTCTACACAATCACAAAAGTGACAATGATTATTCTAAATACCATAATACTAAAAAAAAAATGTATCACAAGTTGTCGACGCAGTGTTTCGGTGTTCGGTGGTATATAGGTTGATTGACCCCCACCTTCTTCAGGACATAATATTATAGAGCATATATTTATCTGAAAAGATCAAAAACAATTTCAAACGTCCAGTCAAGGGACCATAAAAGAATAATTTACATAAACAGGATCAGTGTATTGAATCACTACCCACCACTTCTTGCATCAAGTGTCTCCTTGTGTTAGATAACCCTCAAGTTTGCAACCTTTCTCTCTGTCACTCTCTCTCTCTCTCTCTCTCTCTCTCTCTCTCTCTCTCTCTCTCTCTCTCTCTCTCACTCTCTCATAGTTTCCTCTTTCACTACTTCCATATCGGTCTCACTTACTGTTGTCAATCACTGATTATTCACAAGCAATCACTTTCTTAATTCTAAAGGCTGTAAGGATTTCTTAACTTTTAATGTACTACCTCATAGAAACAGTATTTTTCACGAAAGACTCCTTTTCTGAATACTAAGGGTTCTGAGGGTTTTTTCTTGTAATATACAGCCTCATAGAACTGGTGTTGTGAGTGTATTCAAACTTACATGCACGTACCTTGAGATCAAGATTCTATAACATAGCTTCATTCCTTGCTATGGTTATCCCTTACATTGTATAGGGATGTCACTGTTTTTGTCTATAAAGGAGGAGGGGGGAACATATTTATCAATTAGAATTCACCCTGATTTTAATAGTCTCTAATGTATATAGAGTCAAATAATCTGACTTACTTCTGGGACGTAGTAATGATAATCCTCTTTTTATATTCAGGTATATATTATTCAATGACAATCCCGGTTATCCTGGGTAAAATGTATCTCTCAATTCCTTTCTGCCCGTTTATCATTGGGTTATCACTCTATATGGGAAATTTGAAAATTGCATATAGCTTTTTTTCAATTGTTATATCTATATAACATAGCATTTGTTTTAGTTTTTATTACCACCTTACATGCTTACCCCATGTTGCCCGTTTGTCTTGCTTTACGCTCCCAAATAAAAGAAATTCAGCACTCCCCAGGCATTCGGTAAAGCAAGAAAACACCTGGAAAGGGGCTCCACCCTCACCAAATGAGGCACATCGAGAGACAGTTTTCAGAACAAAGCGTGGGGTTTTATTAGTGCAACACTCTCTAACAGAAAGGCTTTCCCAGATGTCGAATGATTGAAAAGAGCAAATGTATGTATGTGTGAGTGTATGTATGTATGTATGTATGTATATATATATATATATATATATATATATATATATATATATATATTCACTGAAAAATCATAGGTTTCAGGGAGGTAATAGTTAGAAATTAGCATTTTGAACCACCATAGAAATTCACTTAAAAAAACTACAGGTTTCAGGGACGTTACAGTTAGTTGGACATTTCACTCGCCCAAAACCAGAGAAATTTGTCTGTTATAGTTAGTTAAGTTAACTATAACTCGCGCCCCCGCAACACTGCTGATGACATCACATATTAGATCACTCATGACATGATCAGTGACATCACTGATGACATCACTGATGACATCTCAAATGACATCACTGATGACATCATCCAGCGACTGAGTGTTTCTAAAAAGCTTAAATATGTTCACTCAAATAATTCACAGAGGAACACATAACAGTGAGGTTCTCAAAATTCAAACACGATGTGTTTTTTTTAAAAATAATTGTCACAGCTTGCACTATTTTCCATTTAATATACCCGTAAGGTCCCGCAATGTTTCTATTTAACAATTGTGCATTTATTAACAATTGTGTAATTCAGAAACGACAAAATGTTTTCTCTTTTTACCTTTCCGTTTTTTGCACAATCATGCCAATGCAGCCAATTCTTCTATGTCCGTTGCTTATGGACGGTTGCTGTGACAACGAACCAGTTAATGCCTGTCATCCACCTTTGTATATATTGCTGATGTGTGAGATACCTGATGCAGTGAGCAAAGCGGTCCACCGCCGAAACGCGTCTAGGTCTTGTGGAATTAAAAGCATCTTTCTTTGGTTATTTACCCACGGAGTCAGCGCCTTCTTTATTGAAGTTTTGGACTGGTTCGATATTTCAAGATTTGATGGAAATCTTCACACTGTCCCTCCTCGATCAGGAGCTCTGTGCCACTGGAACCAAAGTGGTATTGTCTTCGAAAAAAGAAAAACACAGAGCCCCCCGAAGCCGTTTTCCCGGGAAACGACTATCTACTATTTTGCACTGAAACGGGCAGCCTGATCTCTGCGATCGCTGGAGGGCAATCCGAGTTCAAGGTAAGCCCGTGAGTTTGGAGTGTGGTGGTTTCAAGTCCCCCAAGTGGCTTATGGTAGAGGTAGTCCCTTAGATTTAAGTAAGGGCAGTGGGTACCAAAGAGATTACACGCATTCCATAATGACCAAGGATTGGGTAAAGGAGCGGGAAGAGGCGGCATTGGATATCTTTAGCGATGCGGACACGACTGCATCCACAGCCTCAAACAACAAAGGTCCGAGCACAGAACCGGCACACAGTGACCTCAAAAAACGTACACACGAACTGGAGAAATTACGTAAGAACAAAGTCTCTAAGTGGTGGGAATGCAAATCTCTCAAAAGATATCTCGACGTGGGACGCATCCCAAGAGGCCTAAGGATTCTCGTAGCACCTACATACGAGAATCCAGATCCCGTAATGTTGCAAGAATGGGCTGACAACAGCGCGCAATCCTCGCAAAACATGCTAAATATACCAATAAAATTTGCAACAAGCGACAGAGAAAATCCTGGCCAGGATTAATGGAATTTGTAAAACACTGCAAACATTAGACAATCAGGAAGATGTCCATAAAATCATGAATGACATACAAACCAACTATCAGCAACAACTGGTAACCAAGGGAGACCAACAGAGCCAAGCGAATCAGAATTGAGCTCCGAAATAGAGTCTGAGCCAGAAGGTGCTGGGAGTGGTAATCCAAGCCGCAGAGCACCGATCCCAGTCCAAGAGTTTGTTTTTTTCCGAATGTAACATATGATGAGCCTGCGACCAAGACCGGCGTGCCAAGAAGCACCAAAAAACAAAACACAAAGTCAAAGAGAAGGCGAAGGAAGGACAGAATATGGGGAAAACACAGCACAAAAATCAGCAAAACCATCTTACAGACGGAACAGATGGAGATAATGTCAAACGCAGATACAGACAACACAGTAATTAATCTATCTAATATGGATCTAAATTCTGAAGAGAAGAAAATGTTATCACTAGGACTAACATACTGTACTAACATACTGTACAGAAACTAATTTTGACTACACGCAGACCAGAATAGATGTGTTTCAATACGTGCGCAAGTTGAAATTGCAAAAACATTTCTTTAATATGACCAGGAATGACAAAGAATGTGAGACAGAACAAACACAGTCGGGGAGGCTCTGTGTAGCAGACATGAACCTATTGAAAGACTTAACTGCATTGGAAGGCGAAGAACTACTAAGCCAAATATCCCCATTGGATGCAGCAATAAGATCGGAAATAGACATATACGAAAGCATCCGAACACCGTTCAAACCAAAATCAGTTTTCATTCCCTTGTTGCCCAAAGATGTATAAGACAGGTTTGCCGATAACGTAACCAAGGATCTTAAAAAGCTATCTCTGTTCAGCAGCAGAGAATTCATTAAAAAAACCACAATAAAAGGACAGAATATAACAATCTAATAAATAAGATTAAACTGAGACCAGACATTGTGGTAAGATGGTCAGACAAAGGCGGAAATGTAGTCCTATGGCCTTTAGAGATGTACAACCAGGAAGCAAATACACAACTACAGGACTGACAGTGCTACAGTCGCATAAATGAGACCAGTATAGTAGGAATAAAAGACAAATTCCACACAGCGCTGTATGGATGGAGAGGAGGAAGGCTGATAATTAAACAGGAACTGGATTTTTAAAGAAATGACTATCCCATAACTCCACAGCTGTATCTTATACCAAAGATACATAAAGACGCTGAACGAACCCCCGGCAGACCCATCATCTCGGCAATTGGGGTCTTTTTGAAAACACCAGCAAATTTATAGACTATTTCCTCCAACCTTATGTCCGTGAATTACCAGCTTATACCAGAGACACTGCTGATTTTTTAACTAAAATATATGATTACAGCTGGAATGATAACTTTGTATTTATGACACTAGATGTGCATACTCTATATACAAGCATTAGACACACAGCCGGTCTCAGAGCTTTAAGCCATTATCTAGGTAAACGACCGATAAGTCTGCACCAACACACCACGATGCTACTACAAATGGCAGAATGGTGCCTTGAAAATAACATCTTTATTTTTGACAGACTGCACTATAAACAGACACAAGGAACTGCCGTGGGTACTTGCTTCGCCCCCAACTAGGCTAATTTGCATATGGGCTGGTGGGAGGAGTAAGTACTCATAGAGACACATAGGAAATGCGTGACAGAAAATGTGGATCTATACACTAGGTACATAGATGACATCTTCGTACTGTGGCAGGGTACAGAAGATAGTGCCAACAATTTTGCTACAGAAATGAATAACAACTGTCTGAACCTAGCTTTCACATGCACAACTAGCAAAACATCAATCAAATTCCTAGACCTTGAACTATACGTTGAGAACAACAGAATACAATCGAGGACTTACAGAAAACCGACTTCCGGTAACGAAATCCTTCATGCTAGCAGCTTCCACCCCATCAAACTCAAGGAGAGCATACCATATGCGGAATGCCTCAGAATGACACGTAACGCCAGCACATATGAGGGACTCAAACAATCTAAGAATGGCCTCTTCATGAGACTCACAAACAGGGGTTACAGCACTAACACACTTACAAAGGCAGAGAGAAAATGTGAAAACATCACTAGAACGAACCTCCTTTTCTCACCCAAAAGCAACCAACAAAAAGCGGCCAAAGAAACCGTAGGAAATACCCGAAGATTGATCACGGGGTTTAACACTTATCATACAAACCAGCGGAAAATACTGTATAAACACTGGCAGTTAATACGTAACGACCCTATCCGGGGCCCAACGTGCAGTAAGACACCACAGATAACGTTCAGAAAAGCTAAATCAATGCACCAAGAACTTGTCTGCAATGCACCTTCTACCAGCAAGGGAGTGACTTGGCTCAAGCCCCAAAGAGGGTTTCACAAGTGCTCAAAGTGTAAAGCGTGCAGACACGGCATCAACACCAGAACCATCCCTTTGCCACTGAGACAAACCCCATTTGAAATCAGAGGAAACTTCTCATGTAAAACAGACTTCGCTGTTTACGTACTTTAATGCACGTGTGGCAAACGGTAGGTCGGTAGCACAATACACCCTGCACAAGTACGGCTATTGCAACATCTTAGGGCCATCACACATGATGACCCAGCATATCCAGTTGTGAGACACATCAACACGTGCCACGCCAGCAAAACCCAGGATCTTTCTTTCTTCGTAATTGACAGTATCCCTAAAAACACCAGGGGAGGGAATAGACAGCTGTCACTCAGAAGATTGAAATCTAGACACATAATCCTCCTAGATTCAAAAGTTCCCAATGGAATGAATGCAGATGAGGCTCTCAATGTACATCTCTGATATCCCAGCCGCTTGTCCTGTACTTTTAACCCAATCCGTAGCGTTAGGTTCTCACTGCTTTAAGTACCATTTTTTAAGGTTTAGTTGACAAATTTTTCACTGTTCTTTTCAATCACCACCTTGTAGACCCACTTTCTTATGTTGTCCTAGATAGTTATTCGTACAGATACTGACTTTAAAATCAAAAGATCCTCAGCCCACTTGAGCAGTACTCAGCGTCACCTTCTGACTATACCCCGAGGTAATACAACCTGTACATCCCTCCAAGTACATTCCAGTACGCTGTGTTAGCAACCACAATGCCAAAATACTGATTATAAACGTCCTCTGGTTGCAATACATATTGTAGGTACATTATACAGGTAACTGTGAATTTGAGTCACTTAATCTCGCATAAATGGGGGTTATACACAAGAGGGACGAGTGCAGCACCTAATTGGTTTAAAGCCAGGTCTCCAAGTCACTCGAATAATTCACAGAGGAACACATAACAGTGAGGTTCTCAAAATTCAAACACAATGTGTTTTTTGTTTTAAATAATTGTCACAGCTTGCACTATTTTCCATTTAATATACCCGTAAGGTCCCGCAATGTTTCTATCAAACAATTGTGCATTAATTAATAATTGTGTAATTCAGAAACAACGAAATGTTTTCTCTTTTTACCTTTCCGTTTTTTGCACAATCATGCCAATGCAGCCAATTCTTCTATGTCCGTTGCTTACGGACGGTTGCTGTGACAACCAACCAGTTAATGCCTGTCATCCACCTTTGTATATATTGCTGATGTGTGAGCTACCTGATGTAGTGAGCAAGGTGGTCCGCCGCCGAAACGCGTCTAGGTCTTGTGGAATTAAAATAATCTTTATTTGGTTATTTGCCCATGGAGTCAGCGCCTTCTTTATTGAAGTTTTGGACTGGTTCGAGATATATATATATATATATATATATATATATATATATATATATATATTAAACCAAGGTTGCCCATAAAGGAGATGTCACTCAGAGAAGAGTTACCGCACTCACATCCCCGGCGGTGACAAAGTCGCTGCTCTCGCTCATATCCCTCGATTCACCAAACGCGTTTCGGGCGGTGAGCCCTTGATCACTGGTGCAAACAAACACGGAGGCAGCTTCTGTATAAGGAAACCATTTTATTTGGATTAAGGTCCCGCCCCAATGGGCGTCGTCAGGCATTGCATTGTGGTAGATGCAGTCAATATGCTTGTAAAGACCCCAGGTTATCCAAGGTACACCCAGGTGGGCGTTGCTGCCCCGTTGCAAGTATGGAGATGTGCTCAATACAGTTCCTTTGGCACCAATATCCCCCGAAGATGAGGCCTCCTCAATTCCACACGGCGCTGTGTTAAAACGCCAGGATCCGCTAAAATTAGCGGCGGGACATCTCCGCAACCGGACTGGCCGCATAACATTAAACCAAGGTTGCCCATAAAGGAGATGTCACTCAGAGAAGAGTTACCGCACTCACATCCCCGGCGGTGACAAAGTTGCTGCTCTCGCTCATATCCCTCGATTCACCAAACGCGTTTCGGGCGGTGAGCCCTTGATCACTGGTGCAAACAAACACGGAGGCAGCTTCTGTATAAGGAAACCATTTTATTTGGATTAAGGTCCCGCCCCAATGGGCGTCGTCAGGCATTGCATTGTGGTAGATGCAGTCAATATGCTTGTAAAGACCCCAGGTTATCCAAGGTACACCCAGGTGAGCGTTGCTGCCCCGTTGCAAGTATGGAGATGTGCTCAATACAGTTCCTTTGGCACCAATATCTCCCGAACATGAGGCCTCCTCAATTCCACACGGCGCTGTGTTAAAACGCCAGGATCCGCTAAAATTAGCGGTGGGACATCTCCGCGACCGGACTGGCCGCATAACATTAAACCAAGGTTGCCCATAAAGGAGATGTCACTCAGAGAAGAGTTACCGCACTCACATCCCCGGCGGTGACAAAGTCGCTGCTCTCGCTCATGGTTCCGTGTTTGTTTGCACCAGTGATCAAGGGCTCACCGCCCGAAACGCGTTTGGTGAATCGAGGGATATGAGCGAGAGCAGCGACTTTGTCACCGCCGGGGATGTGAGTGCAGTACCTCTTCTCTGAGTGACATCTCCTTTATGGGCAACCTTGGTTTATGTTATGCGGCCAGTCCGGTCGCGGAGATGTCCCGCCGCTAATTTTAGCGGATCCTGGCGTTTTAACACAGCGCCGTGCGGAATTGAGGAGGCCTCATCTTCGGGGGATATTGGTGCCAAAGGAACTGTATTGAGCACATCTCCATACTTGCAACGGGGCAGCAACGCCCACCTGGGTGTACCTTGGATAACCTGGGGTCTTTACAAGCATATTGACTGCATCTACCACAATGCAATGCCTGACGACGCCCATTGGGGCGGGACCTTAATCCAAATATAATGGTTTCCTTATACAGAAGCTGCCTCCGTGTTTGTTTGCACCAGTGATCAAGGGCTCACCGCCCGAAACGCATTTGGTGAATCGAGGGATATGAGCGAGAGCAGCGACTTTGTCACCGCCGGGGATGTGAGTGTGGTAACTCTTCTCTGAGTGACATCTCCTTTATGGGCAACCTTGGTTTAATGTTATGCGGCCAGTCCGGTCGCGGAGATGTCCCGCCGCTAATTTTAGCGGATCCTGGCGTTTTAACACAGCGCCCTGTGGAATTGAGGAGGCCTCATCTTCGGGGGATATTGGTGCCAAAGGAACTGTATTGAGCACATCTCCATACTTGCAACAGGGCAGCAACGCCCACCTGGGTGTACCTTGGATAACATGGGGTCTTTACAAGCATATTGACTGCATCTACCACAATGCAATGCCTGACGACGCCCATTGGGGCGGGACCTTAATCCAAATAAAATGGTTTCCTTATACAGAAGCTGCCTCCGTGTTTGTTTGCACCAGTGATCAAGGGCTCACTGCCCGAAACGCGTTTGGTGAATCGAGGGATATGAGCGAGAGCAGCGACTTTGTCACCGCCGGGGATGTGAGTGCGGTAACTCTTCTCTGAGTGACATCTCCTTTATGGGCAACCTTGGTTTAATATATATATATATATATATATATATATATATATATATATATATATTCACTTAAAAAACCATAGGTTTCACACATGTTATAGTTAGCTGGACATTTCACTCGTAAAAAACCAATGAAATTCCCCCGTTATAGTTAGTGCAGGCAACTATAACTCACGCGACCGCAATCCTCTGCTGATGACGTCAGATATTACATCACTGATGACATATGTGTCTTTATGAAAAATAAATATTTGTAATATATGTATAGCTAAAGATGAATGGAAGAAGACATGGGTAAATAAGTGTCTAAATACAGTGATGTAATATCTGACGTCATCAGCAGAGGATTGCGGTCGCGTGAGTTATAGTTGCCTGCACTAACTATAACGGGGGAATTTCATTGGTTTTTTACGAGTGAAATGTCCAGCTAACTATAACATGTGTGAAACCTATGGTTTTTTTAAGTGAATTTGCAAGGTTTTTTAAATGCTAATTCGTAACTATAACGTGTGTGAAACTTATGGTTTTTTCAGTGAATATATAAACATAGAAATATAATCTGCATATCTATATAAATATAAATTCATGCAAACATATACATATATGCATACATATGCATGGTATGTACATGAAAGTTAGAAAAACTCTAATACAAGAAAAGCTAAAAAGCCACCTAATTACAAACAGAATTGCTTTAACTTAAACGAGGGCGAGACCTATTGCATTTTCAATGCTTGTTTACTTTGATTCCATCAAGAAGGCATTCAGATGTGTCCCACATTTTCCATAAATTCTGAATGGTAGCACTCTAGTTGCTCATTAGATCACTGTAGTAAAGCTACTGCTCACCAGGGAAGTCTGCTGCTGGTATTGAAAGTGCATGTTTCAGTCTGCATGTCAGAATGTTTTAATGAAATAGAAGAGGATTTGATAAGTCACTCAAAATGTGCCCTAATTTTTCTTTTTTCCTCACTAATCATAATTTCTATGGCAAAATGAACCTCCTCATTGTGTTCCTTTTAAATTAAACTACTCCCTCTCTACTACTTTCTACTACTCACTCTCTACTACTCACTTTCTACTACTCTCTACTACTCTACTACTCTTTACTACTCACTCTCTACTACTCACTCTCTACTACTCTCTACTACTCTCTACCACTCACTCTATACTACTCTACTACTCACTCTCTACTACTCTCTACTACTCTCTCTCTACTACTCTCTCTCTCTACTACTCCCTCTCTACTACTCTCTCTATTACTCACTCTCTACTACTCTCTACTACTCTCTACTACTCACTCTCAACTACTCTACTACTCTCTCTACTACTCACTCTACTACTCACTCTATTACTCTCTACCACTCACTCTCTACTACTCTCTCTACTACTCACTCTCTTCTACTCACTCTACTACTCTCAACTACTCTCTACTACACTTTCTGCTACTCACTTTCTACTACTCTCTACTACTCACTCTCTACTACTCACTCTCTACTACTCACTCTCTACTACTCTACTACTCTCTACTACTCTCTCTACTACTCACTCTCTACTACTCACCCTCTACTACTCTTTCTACTACACACTCTCTACTACTTGCTCTCTATTACTCACTCTACTACTCACTCCACTACTCACTCTCTACTACTCCCTACTACTCCCTACTACTCACTCTACTACTCACTCTCTACTACTCTCTACTACTCACTCTCTACTTCTCCACTACTCTCTACTAATCACTCTCTACTACTCACTCTGTACTACTCTCTACTACTCTCTCTACTACTCTCTACTACTCACTCTCTCTACTACTCTCTCTCTACTACTCTCTCTCTACTACTCACTCTCTACTACTCACTCTCTACTACTCACTCTCTACTACTCTCTACTACTCACTCTCTACTACTCTACTACTCACTCTCTACTACTCTCTACTACTCACTCTACTACTCATTCTCTACTACTCATTCTCTACTACTCTCTCTCTGCTACTCAGTCTCCACTACTCACTCTCTACTACTCTCTACTACTCACTCTCTAATACTCGCTATCTACTACTCCCTCTACCACTCACTCTCTACTACTCTCTACTACACCCTCTACTACTCTCTACTTCTCACTCGCTACTACTCTCTACTACTCACTCTCTACTACTCACTACTACTCTCTCCTACTCACTCTCTGCTACTCTCTCTACTACTCTCTACTACTCTCTCTACTACTCTCTCTCTACTCTCTACTCTCTATTACTCATCCTCTACTCTCTACCTCTCTACCTTTCTCTACCTCTCTCTCTACTACTCTCTACCTCTCTACCTCTACCTCTCTACCTCTACCTCTCTACCTCTACATCTCTACCTCTCTACTTCTCTCTACCTCTCTCTACACGCACACATATGCACATATATGCATTTATATATATGTATGTGTATATATATGTATATACATACATATATAAACATATATATAATCTGCATATCTATATAAATACAAATATAAATGCATGCATACATATACAGATATGCATGTTATTTACATTAAATTTTGAAAAACACTAATAAAAGCAAAGCTAAAAAGCCACCTAATTACAAACAGAATTGCTTTAACTTAAACGAGAGCGAGACCTATTGCATTTTCAATGCTTGTTTCCTTTGGTTCCATCAAGAAGGCATTCAGATGTGACACATTTGCCATAAATTCTGAATGGTAGCACTCTAGTTCCTCATTAGATCACTGTAGTAAAGTTACTGCTCACCAGGGAAGTCTGCTGCTGGTATTCAAAGTGCATGTTTCAGTCTGCATGTCAGAACTTTTTCATGAAATAGAAGAGGATTTGAGAAGTCAAAATGTGCCCTAAGTTTTCTTTCTGCAGCACTGGTCATAATTTCTATGGCAAAATGAACCCCCTCATTTTGTTCCTTTGCAAATTAAATGTTTTAAATGTTACCACTTTATTCCAATCAAGATGGCTGCAGGTGTGCCATACCTTTGTCATAAGTAAGACTGTTAGCGCTCTAGTTGTTCTTTAAAACACTCTGGGATTTCTGTCATTGGGCTATACTTGGGCTACATCTCGGTGATATTTGTGCTACATTTGGGCTCTTTTGTCTCTGGTGGCCATCTTGGGAGACTTGTTATGAAGTTTCCTAATTTCCTCATTTACTGCAGTCTCCTCAGTAGGCATACTGTCAGTTTTTTTACTTTGATTCAATGAAGAAGGCATTCAGATGTGTCACACATTTGCCATAAATTCAGAATGTTAGCACTCTAGTTGCTCATTAGATCACTGTAGTAAAGCTACTGCTCACCAGGGAAGTCTGCTGCTGGTATTGAAAGTGCATGTTTCAGTCTGCATGTCAGAATTCTTTAATGAAATAGAAGAGGATTTGAGAAGTCACTCAAAATGTGCCCTAATTTTTCTTTTTGCAGCACTAATCATACATTCTATGGCAAAATGAACCCTCTCATTTTGTTCCTTTTTAAATTAAATTTTTTAAATGTTACCACTTTATTCCAATCAAGATGGCTTCAGGTGTGCCATACCTTTGTCATAAGTAAGACTGTTAGCGCTCTAGTTGTTCTTTGGAACACTCTGGGAAGCTGCAGTAGAACACAAAGGAATCAACTGACAGTCTCTGCCCTTGTTGGATGTACATGTTTTACTGAGAATGTCAGACTTCATTCTCACATGACTGAGAAAGATAATGTGAATTTACAGAAAATATGCTCTCCGTTTAGCTTATAGATCACCTTCCAAACCTCTGTGGGAAAAGCATGTGAAAATAGTTTTCTCTCAAACATGATTCATGATATCCCAGCAGAAGGCTTTTTCACATGGTAAAATCACCTTAGAACATACTACAGTTCCTAAAATGAGTATGGTACCATCAACAAATGATTTATAATGTAACTAAAGTCTTAAAACCTTCTATTAACTGCAATGCTTTTTAATGAGGTGCTATCATGTATATTGGTCCCAAGATGGCTGCCAACACTTCTTGGATGAAGTGCTGACAGCCAATCAGATCTCACAATGAGATGTGTGGTTAGGCTCCGCCCAGATATGTATATGATTTTACTTTTGATTTTCTCAGGAACTACTGAACGGATTTACACCATATATGCAAAAGGCACATGCCTGACCTGAGGACTACCTCTTTGCCAAATTTCAAGTAATTCTGTTCAGCCGTTCTGGCTGTAGCTGTGTCTAAAGGTCCTATGGAAAAATGCATGGGGAAAATGCGTTTTGGGACCCCCCTTTTTTCTCGGCCCCCGCTTGACGAATCACCCCGAGACTTTCAGGGTAGGAGCTGAACGGAGTGCCCCATTAGTTTTGAAAATTTCGCGAGGATTCGTCAACCGGCGCCAAAGTTATTCAAAATAGAATTTTGAGATTTCCTATGGAAACTAGGTTGTAACTATAACTATCTACTGGGGACCGCCAGTAGATAATATATATATATATATTCACTGAAAAAACCATAGGTTTCACACACGTTATAGTTAGGAATTAGCATTTAAAAAACCTTGCAAATTCACTGAAAAAACCATAGGTTTCACACATGTTATAGTTAGCGGAAATTTTACTGATAAAAAACCAATGAAATTCCCCCGTTATAGTTACTGCAGGCAACTATAACTCACGCGACCGCAATCTTCTGCTGATGACATATGTGTCTTTATGAAAAAAAAATATTTGTAATATATGCATAGCTAAAAATGTATGGAAGAAGACATGGGCAAATAAGTGTCTAAATACAGTATTAGCATCAGCAGAGGATTGCGGTCGCGTGAGTTATAGTTGCCTGCAGTAACTATAACGGGGGAATTTCATTGGTTTTTTATCAGTAAAATTTCCGCTAACTATAACATGTGTGAAACCTATGGTTTTTTCAGTGAATATATATATATATATATATATATTCTCCACAAAGCCTTTCCACGATGAAAAAAGCGTTCATGAGCCCAGTTCCTTTAGCGTGATTATTTATTCAGAAATAGCAAACAAACACCCGACGCGTTTCGGTGCCACTGCACCTTGGTCACGGGTAATCAGCAGTTTGTGAAAAGTGCTACATATAGTGTTTGAACAAAACATAAACATAAAAGTAGGACTACCTGCCCCAACTCAATAGTAAAGACTTTCAAATTTGGCATCCATTTTGTAATGGTCAAATCGTCACAAGTTACTGTTCCAAACATTTTGTAATTGCCACTGATTACAATGTCTTATAGGAGCAACATAAACATAATTGCGCATATTGGTGCATGGTAATTTCAAAACAATTGTAGTGATAAGTCCAGCTCAAGTGAGCATACTACTACAAACCAATGATTTTATCTAACACCGCGCGGTTAACCAATCTCGCTATATGCTACATTTTGCGATTTGATTTACGCCCTAGTGGGCTGTCTCATGAGTTTTTTTCTCTTTTCTTTTCGAATACTGCCCCAGTGGGCCCAAAATCATCAGTCGCTTTTATAATTCATTATCTCACTTTGTGCGAACCAAATCATAATTTCATAAAGCCTTTGAAAGTTGATCTTCTTAATGGTATGCTGACTGTTTGGTCTCCTACAAAACATAAACAAATTTTTGCAATCACTATACTAATACATACAATTAAAAAACAAACTTATGGCTTCATATTTACATCTGTAATATCTTTTGATTAGAGTGTCAAATGTACAGCACGTTAATGTTATTTAACCCAAATGAACCGACATCTCTTCATCTTTGTTTAAACCTGATGGTTGTACGGTATCATATTTAATAATCATTTTGGACTCCAGTTTACGTAGCTCTCTCACTCTGTCACCTCCCCTTTCTGATTTTGGAATTCTATCCAGGGCACAGAATTGTAGGACATTGATGTTTTTTCCATGTGTTTCTTTAAAATGTCTGGCAATGGGATATTGCTTGTCTTCATTTATAATGGCCCTCGTGTGTTCCAAGATTCTTTTTTTCACCTGGTGAATGGTACTTCCAATGTATACTAGAGGGCAGGGACAACACAAAGCATACACACAAAAGTCCGATTTGCATGTTAGATGTTTTTGAATTGTGTATGGTTTTTGGTTTTTCGATAAAGTTAGTTCTTTTCGATTCACACTATTTTTACATGCCTTGCATGAATTACATGTGTAGAATCCCTTTATCTCTCTCCATTTTTGCTCTTTAATGCTCACAGTGCTATATGTAGCACTTTTCACAAACTGCTGATTACCCGTGACCAAGGTGCAGTGGCACCGAAACGCGTCGGGTGTTTGTTTGCTATTTCTGAATAAATAATCACGCTAAAGGAACTGGGCTCAAGAACGCTTTTTTCATCGTGGAAAGGCTTTGTGGAGAATTGAATGAGGATCGCTACCTCGCTTGAGCCCGCCACCGCAAAAGCGGCAGGGAAACCAGCGAACTGTTTGAAAAAAAAAAATATATATATATATATATATATATATATGCTAAGGTGTATTGAAGAATGAGTGGGTGTATGAGTGTCTGAATGGATGATTTCATAAGTGCATGACTGACTGTATAAGTGAGTGATGAAATGTGTCTTAATCATACATGGGTGACTGACTAATCTGTATGAATGTCTGTATCAGTCTGTCAGTTGGTGTGTAAGCGGCTGCTTGGGTTGGTGAGTAGCTACATGAGTGTCTATATGGGTTTTTGATTGGTTGTCTGAGTACCTGAATGGGTGGCTGAGTGTCTGTGTGGGTGGGTATGTGTGACTCCCTGCATGGATGTGTGAGTGGAGGATTCACTGGGTGTATGGGTTCAAGAGTGTGTCTGTGAGGGGCTGTATGGGTGGATGGGTGTGTGTATGGCTGTGTTGGAGAGTGAATGGATTTCTCAGTTGTACATGTGTGAGTAACTACATATGTGAAAGGCAGTTTCTGTGAGTGTTGGAGTATATAAATGATTATATGTGATTGTGAGAGCAGCTGTATGGATGAGTGTGTGCTTGTGTCAGTGATTGTATAAGAGAGTAAGTATGTGTTAGAATCTGTATAAATAAGTGTGGTGGTGTGTGTATAACTCTGTAGGTGAGTAAATGGGAGTGTGATTTTTTTCTTTGCATGACTGACTAGCTGTGTGAGTAATTCTATGGGTGAGTGGCGGTGTGAGTCTGTATGGGTATATGAGTGCATATAATAGTGGCTGCATGTATGAGTGACTGTATGGATGAGGGAGTGGATGTGTATGTAAACCTAGGAATCAGTGAGTGGGTATGTAGTAAGTGGTATTGGTGTGTCTATGGTTTCGAGAATGGCAGTCTGTATTTTAGAGTGGGTGTATCAAAGGTTATTTTAGGCTGTGAGGAGGTGCATCAGATTATCACGTGGATGATGTACTCAGTAATGTAATCAGTGATGTAATATGTGATGTCATCAGCAGTGCATTGCAGGGGAGCGAGTTATATTTAGCTCAACTAACTGTATCAGCCAAATTTCTCTGTTTTTGTACGAGTGAAATGTCCAACTAACTATAACGTCCCTGAAACCTGTGGTTTTTTCAGTGAATTTCTATGGTTTTTTAAATGCTAATTTCTAACTATAACATCTCTGAAACCTTTGTTTTTTTCAGTGAATTTCTAAGGTTTTTTAAAATGCTAATTTCTAACGTGTAGACGTGTAGAAAGAGGAAGAAAGGCGCAGAAAGAAGCAAGAGAGGTGCAGAAAGGGGAAGAAAGGTGCAGAAAGAAGCAAGAGAAATGCAGAAAGAGGCAACAGAAGTCCAGAAAGAGGAAGGAAGGTGAAGAAAGAAGCAAGAGATGTGCAGAAAGAACCAACAGAGGTGCAGAAAGAGGCCTACTTTGACTGTACCTTACAGCAGACTCATACAAAGTATCCTAATCACTAATCCTTCCTAATAAACTAGCAATCCTAAGCCTATCACTGTTGTAAGTCTGACCAAGTTTGTGAAGGTATGCATACGTGTCTATGCTTTTGCCTATTGACATATTAAAGGAAAATAAACATACAAACACTTGAATAACTGTGTTTCAAACAGCATACTCTGTAAATTTATGTAAAAAAAGGTGTATGCATTTCTTTCTGCTCACAATACAGGGCACATGGGTATTCAATAGTATATTTGAGGGGCTCTATTACACATATATACATAAGACATGTCTGCCTGTGCAATCGAATGACAGAGCAGAACTTAGAAGATTTGACCACCTATAACAGAAGCTACCCGCTTTATAAGCTACCATCTTCAGATGCATAAAACATGTGAGAATACATCTGCAAGTAGACATATACCTCAGACATGAGAGCACGCAGGCCTTTAAACTTGACAGCTTGCACTTCCCATTTGAATATAGAAACAGGCGAGAGAAGTACAGAAAGGAGCAAGAGAATTGCAGAAAAAACCGAGAGGTGCAGTAAGAGTAAGAAATGTGCAGAAAGAGGCAAGAGAAGTGCAGAAAGAGGCAAGAGAAGTGCAGAAAGGGGCAAGAGAAGTGTAGAAAGAGGCAAGAGCAGTTCAGAAAAAACCAACAGAGGTGCAGAAACAGACAAGAGGGGTGCAGAAAGAGGCAAGAGGAGTTCAGAAAGAAGCAACAGAGGTGCAGAAGGAGGTAAGAGAACTGAGG
Source organism: Triturus cristatus (assembly GCF_964204655.1). Taxonomy (NCBI): domain Eukaryota; kingdom Metazoa; phylum Chordata; class Amphibia; order Caudata; family Salamandridae; genus Triturus; species Triturus cristatus. The sequence continues at coordinate 861,300,820 of NC_140580.1, forward strand.
AAAGAGGCAAGAGAGGTGTAGAAAAAAGCAAGAGAAGTGCAGAAAAAGACAAGAAAAGTTAAGAAAGAGGCATTAGAGTTACAGACACCGGCAAAAGAGGTGCAGAAAGAGGGAACAGGGGTGTAGACCGAGGCAAGAGAGGTACAGAAAAAACCAACAGAGGTGCAGAAAGAGGCAAGAGGGATGCAGAAATGTGCAAGAGAGTAGCAAACAGAAGCAAGAGCAGTGCAGAAAGAACTAAAAGAGGGGCAGAAAGAGGCAAGAAGGGTGCAGAAAGAGGCAAAGGAGGAGCAGAAAGAGGCAAGAATGGTGTACACAGAGGCACGTGTGGTGCAGAAATTTGCAAGAGAGGTGCAGACAGCAGCAAGAGAAGTGCATAAAGAAGCAACAGAGATGCAGAAAAGGGGAAGTGGGGAGGAGAAAGAGACAAGATAGTTGCAGAAAAAGAAGTGCAGAAAGAAGGAACAGAGGTGCAGAAAGAGGCAAGAGGGGAGCAGAAAGAGGGAAGAGGGGTGCAGAAAGAGCCAAAAAGGTTGCAGAAAGAAGGGACAGAGGTGCAGAAAGAAGCAAAAGAAGTACAGAGAGAAGCAACAAAGGCGCAGAAAGAGGGATGAGGGGTGGAAAAAGAGGCAAGAGAAGTGCAGAAAGAAGCACCAAAGATGCAAAAAGGGGGAACAGGGGTGGAGAAAGAAGCAAGAGAGGTGCAGAAAGAAACAAAAGAAGAGCAGAAAGAAGGAACAGGGGTGCAGAAAGAGGCAAAAGGGGTGCAGAAAGAGGGAAGAGGGGTACAGAAAGAAGCACAAGTGGTGCAGAAAGAAGCAAGAGAGGTGCAGAAAGAAGCAAGAGTAGTGCATAAAAAAGCAACATAGGTGCAGAAAGAGGCAAGAGGGGTGCAGAAAGAGGGAAGAAGGGTGCCGAAAGTGGCAAAAGGGGTGCAGAAAGAAGTGAGAGGTGCAGAAAGAAACAAAAGAAGTACAGAAAGAAGGAACACAGTCGCAGAAAGAGGCAAGAATGGTGCGGGAAGAGGGGTGTGAAAGAGGCACTAGGGGTGCAGAAAGAATCAACAGAGATGCAGAAAGAGGGAAGAAAGTAGAGAAATAGACTAGAGAGGTGCAGAAAGAAACATCAGAGGTGCAGAAAGAAGGGACAGAGATGCAGAAAGACGCAAGAGGAGTGTAGAAAGAGGCACAAGGGTTGCAGAAAGAAGCACGAGAGGTACAGAAATAGGGAAGAGGCATGGAGAAAGAGGCAAGAGAAGTACAGAAAGAAGCAACAGACATGCAGAAGGGGGAAGAGGGGTGGAGAAAGAGGCAAGAGGGATGCAGAATGATGCAAGAGAGGTGCAGAAAGAAACAAAAGAAGTGCAGAAAGAAGGAACAGAGGTGTAGAAAGAGGCAGGAGGGGTGCAGAAAGAAATAGGGACGAGGGGTGCAGAAAGAGGCAAGAGAGGTGCAGAAAGAGACAAGAGGGGTGCACAAAGGAGCAAGTGATGTGCAGAAAGAAGCTACAGAGGTACAGAAAGAGGCAAAGGAGGTGCAGAAAGTAGAAGAGATGTGTAGAAAGAGGCAAGAGAAGTGCAGAAAAAGAAAGAAAGGTGCAGAAAGAAAGAACAGAAATGCAGAAAGAGGCAAGAGAGGCGCAGAAGAAGCAAGAGTGGCTTCCACACCATTAGTACCAATTTACCACCCACATTTAGCTATACGTAACATGTGGCCATTCTAGGTTTACAAAGGACATTCCAAAACACTTGTCACTGCATTTTTGGTAACATTTGAGCCTTTTGAACTATAAACAAGATTATTTTTTTTCAAATCTGCAGATGATGAATGATGTGGCTAATGCAGAAAATGTATAAATGTGCGGTGCAGCCAAACAGTCTCATAACTCCAGTGGTCCTGCTCATACATCTGACTAGGTCCAGAAGTGCTCCTCAGTGATTCCTTCATTTTTTTGTCTCACTGAGTTCATAGTTTAGCTTCTATGGAAACAAGGAAGACTAAACCTGAGGTTACCACTCCACAACACAGACTACCATACCACATAATTACTCTCCAAAACACATAATCCCACTCTACATAATTCCTATACACTAAATACCACATACTTTCTATCCACATAATTGCACAACATACCACATAATTCCACTACACACAACATACATCCACTCCACTCAACTCCAAAAAAGAGTAGTAAAAAGCTTTTACATTTACAATGCCACTAGCTCTAACTCTCGCAAATGTGAAACCTATTACATTGCAAATGGTTCTTTAACTAGTAGTCAGGTTTGCAGAGTAGTGGAGAAAGGGTGCTGGGGTCCGACTAGTGCTCAGGAATTCCGCTGCGTTGGACTTACAGGAGGTACCAGGAGGGCTTCTTGGTCCCCAAAGTCCCTCAGGAGTAAAGTGTACCTCATCCCCCAAGCCATAGTGTGCCAGGAGGCGCATTTGCAGAGTGGTGGAGAAAGGGAAGCGTGGCCTCTGAAGACCTCTTAGCAATTCCACAGTGTGGGACTTACTGGAGGTAAAAGGAGGGGTAGTCGCCCCCCAAGGACATCTTTGGGGGCCAACTACCCCTCCTATTTCCTCCAGTAAGTCCCACACAACAAGATTTCTAAGTTCTCATGGCAGGCCACGCCCCCTTTGCCCACTACTCTGCAAATGCACCTCCTGGCACGCTCTTGGTTGGGGGATGAAATCCCCTTCGCTTGTCAGGGTCCTTAGGGGCCTACAAGCCTACCTGTTACCTGCAGTAAGCCCCACACAGTGGGATTGCTGACAGGTGGACACAGACCACTCCCCCTTTCTTCACCACTCTGCAAACGGGCCTCCTGGAGCGCTCTTGGTTGGGAGATGAAGTCCCCTTGCCTCCTGAGGGTCCCTGGGGGCCAACTAGATCTCCTGGTATCTCTAGTAAGCCCCCCACAGCTGGATTGCTAAGAGTGGTCTGAGGCCACGCCCCCTTTTTACACCACCCTGCAAACACGCCTCCTGGCGCACTGCTGCTTGGGGGCTGAAGCCCACTTTAGTCCTGAGGTCCTCAGGATACAAGAGGACCTCATTGCCCCACCAGCAGTGCGCCAAGAGACGCGTTTACACAGTGGTGTCAAAAGGGGTGAGGACTCGGACCACCTCTCAGCAATCCCACTGTGTGGTGAATTACTGGAGGTACCAGGTGGTCTAGTTGGACCCTTAGGATTGAAGGGGACTTAATCTCCCCGATTCTGAATGCGCCAGGATGCGCATGTGCATAGTGGTGCAGGGAGAGGGCGGGGCCTCCAGCGAGATGTCGTCTTCTTCTTTATTTTTATTATTGTTAGAAGGGGGGCTGTGTGGCTCCCCTTCTCTTAATATTTGTTGGGCCCTGGGGACCCCATCCTCCAGGGCCAGAGCCATTACATTTGTAGTCTATTTTTAAACGGGATGGGGGTCGCAGGGCCCTCCTCTCGAGGCCTATTTTGGCCCCGGGGATTCCATCCCCCGGGGCATGGCCTTCTGTATTTTATTTTTTTTTTACATTTATACGGGAGGGCCCTTCCCTTGGCCTCTTTTGGCCCCGGGAACCCCTACGACCGGGTTTAATCTTGTTTAAAAAAAAAGAAAAACTATATATACGGGAGGAGCGCCTTGTGCCCCCCCTTCCCTTGGCCTCTTTTGGGACCCCATCCCCCGGGGCCTGGCCTCGTTTAAAAAAAAAATATATATATATATACGGGAGGGGGGGCCGCGTGGCCCCTTTCCCCAGGGCCACTTCTGGCCCCAGGCAGCTCATCCCCCGTTGGGGACCACGAGGGGAGCCCCAATGCCCCCGCGGGCCCCAGCATATAAGTTCCTCATTGCCCCAGGGACCTGGCCCACCCGGAAGTTCAAAGAAATGGAGTGCGGGAGCCCGTGCTTTATTTTGTTTTATTTTTTCGCCCGGATTTGTTCACCCAGCTGGAATTTGGCCAAAAATATTTTAAAAAGGCTTTTGTGGGACCCCCTGAGCAGGCCTACGGGGTCAGGGTGTTTCTACCCTGCCCCCTTTTCTTCTTTTTTAGCCTTTATTTTACTGTTTTCTTGTGACTCGGTTTTACCGAGTCACAAGATGGCTGCCAACACTTCCTGGTTTGGAGTGTTGACAGCCAAAATGAAGTTTGTGCTTGGGAGGGTTCGCAAATCTTCCTCTGCCACAAGATATCGATATTTATATTTTTTGAATTTCTCAGGAACTACTGAACGGATGTACACCATTTTTTAAAAAAAAGGTCACTTTCTGAACCAAGAGCTACCATTTTGCCAAATTTGGTGTAATTCCGTTCAGCAGTTCAGGCTGTAGCTTTGTCTAAAGTTCCTATGGAAATGAACATTGAAAAAACACGTTTTGGGACCCCCTTTTTTCTCATCCCTCGCTCAATGAGTCTCCCTGAAACTTTCAAGACAGGAGCTGACCTGAGTGAATCATTAGTTTCGAAAGTTTGGAGAAGATTTGTCAAACGGCGCCAAAGATATTGGCAAAAGAAAAAACGCTTTTTGAATAGAAACGAGGTCCTAACTATAACTACCTACTGGCGACCGCTAGTAGGTAATATATATACATCGACAAAGCCTGAGTGGCGAAACGCGTCTGTCAGTGCTGAGGGAGGTTCTGCACAAATAAAGAAAATGTATGCACAAATTCTCGAGAGTGCTCTCGTTTGCGTAGGCCAACACAATTCTGGTCTGCTGCTGTGTTTGTGTGTGTGTATATATATATATATCACAGAAAAAACCATAGGTTTCAGGCACGTTATAGTTAGGAATTAGCATTTAAAAAACCTCAGAAATTCACTGAAAAAACCATAGGTTTCAGGGGAGTTATAGTTAGCTGGACTTTTCACTTGTACAAAACCATTGAAATTCCCCCGTTATAGTTAGTTCAGCTAACTATAACTCGCGCGCCCGCAATGCACTGCTGATGACGTCACATATTACATCACTCATGACATGGTCAGTGACATCACTCATGACATCACTGATGACATCTCAAATGACATCACTGATGACATCACTGATGACATCATCCAGTGAATGTGTGTTTTTCTGAAAATTAAAAATGTTTTATATAGGTATATCTCAAGGTCGATGGAAGAATAAATGGGTATATAAGTGTCTAAATGGATGATTTGTTTTTGAAAAATTGATTGTGTAACTGACTGATTAAGTGTATCATAGTGAATACATGGCTTAGTGAGTAATGTTTAAATATGTAAATATCTGTATCAGTCTCTCACTTTGTGTATAAGTGGCTGCATGGGTTGGTGAGTAGCTACATGGGTGTCTATATAGGTTATTAGTTGGTTTTTTGAGTATCAGTCTGAGTGTCTGCATGGTTCGGTGGGGGGTATTACGTAGTGCATAGGTGCATGAATGAGTGACTCACTGTTTGTATGGGTTGAACACAGCATGTGTGCAGGACTGTATGGGTGGATGAGTGTGTGTATGGGTGTGTTAGTGAGTGAATGACTGTCTCAATAGTGTCTTTATGAGTAACTACATATGTTTTAAACTAGTATATGTGACTATTGGTGTATATATGTGAGTATATGTGAGAGTGAGAGATTGAAAGAGTTCCTGTATGAATAAGTATGTGTTTCTTTAAGTGATTGTTTAAAAGACTAAGTATGTGTAAGTTTCCGTAGAAGTAAGTATGGTGGTGTGTGTATAACTGTATATGCAAGTAAATGTATGTTTGATTCTTTATTAGCATGAGTGACTATGTGTGTGAGTAACTCTATGGATGAGTGGCATTGTGTAACAGGATGTATAGGTGTATGAGTACATATGATGAGTGAGTACATGTATGAGTGACTGTATAGGACTGTTGGTGAATGAGTGGATGTATATGTGGATCTTAGAATTACTGAAGAGGTTGTTGTAACTGGTATTGGTATGTCCATTGTTTTGAAAATTTTAGTCTCTATTTTTGAATGTGTGTATCAAAGGTTATATTAGGGTGAGAGGAGGTCTGCCACTCTATCACAAGGATGATGTCATCAGTGATGTCATCAGTGATGTCATTTGAGATGTCATCAGTGATGTCATGAGTGATGTCACTGACCATGTCATGAGTGATGTAATATGTGACGTCATCAGCAGTGCATTGCGGGCGCGCGAGTTATAGTTAGCTGAACTAACTATAACGGGGGAATTTCAATGGTTTTGTACAAGTGAAAAGTCCAGCTAACTATAACACCCCTGAAACCTATGGTTTTTTCAGTGAATTTCTGAGGTTTTTTAAATGCTAATTCCTAACTATAACGTGCCTGAAACCTATGGTTTTTTCTGTGAATTTCAAAGGTTTTTTAAATGCTAATTTCTAACTATGCCTACAGAGATAGGACATGTGAAGAAAGAAGAAAAAATGCACAGAAAGAAACAAAAGAAGTGCAGAAAGAAGCAACAGAAGTCCTCAAATACGAAGATAAGTGCAGGAAGAAGGATAACGTGCAGAAAGAACAAAAAGAAGAGCAGAAAGAAGCCTTGTTGCAAAATCATCCTGTACCCTCAACTTTTTCAGACGGATACTGGTGGTAACTGAGTCTGACTAACCAGTCCTAGAGCCAGTGCTATGTTAAAAGACACTTAGAATACAGTGAAAACACCTACATACACTAGGGAACATTATGCGTTGGGGTCCCCCTGTGATTAGCATGACCTCCTCTGTAAGCCCCTAGTATATAATAGGGCATGGGGATTAAAACTACCTCTTAAAACAGGCCACAGGGCGTTTTTGCACACGTTAACTCAGGCCCCGTCCCCTCCATTCACCACTGTGTAAACACGCCCTGTGTCCATTTTTAGTTGGGAGATTAAGTTCATTTGAATCCTGAGGGTCCCTAGGGTCCAACTAGCCCACTAGGTACCTCCAGTAAGTGCCACAGAGCTGCGTTGCAGAGAGGTGTAAAAAGTGGCACGGCCTGGACCACCTCTCTGCAATGCAGCTCAGTGGCGCTTACTGGAAGCACTTGGTGGGCTAGTTAGCCCCCAGGGGCCCTCAGTATTGAAGGGAAATTATATCCCCAATTTAAAACGTGCCATAGTGCGTGTTTGCACACGTCACCTCAGGCCCCGTCCCCTCCCTTCACCACTGTGCAAACGCGCCCTGTGGCTGTTCTAAGTTGAGAGATTAAGTCCCCTTGAATCCTAAGGGTCCCTAGGGTCAAACTAGACCACTAGGTACCTCCAGTAAGCGCCACAGAGCTGCGTTGCAGAGAGGTGTAAAAAGGGGCTTGGCCTCAGAACACCTGGCTGCAGCGCAGCTCCCTGGCGCATACTGGAGATGCCTGTTGGGGGCGCGTTTGCAGAGTGCTGCACGGAGGGGGCATGGCCTCCGGCACGATGCCAGTCTTTTATTTATTTTAGTTTTTTAAGAAGGGGGGCTGTTTGGTTCCCCTTCTTATTCTAATTTATTGGCCCTGATGACCCCATCCCCCAGGGCCAGTCTCCTAATTATATTTTTTTGACCCCAATCCCCAGGGCCGGCCACTGTTTTTTATTATTTTTAAAAAATATATATTTATAGACACACCTAGGACATGCTGGACAAACCGTACGTACCTATCACCATGACGATTTGCGTGATATTCATTAAAAGGCGACTATGCATGCAATGAATCCACGTGGAATGTATTTACACCACTAGTGAAGCTCTGACATGTCTGATGCCCTACCGTGCCTAATCCTGGTAGACACCCTTGTCGTTTATTTATACAAACATGGGTAGCTATTGACGGGCACATTTAATACACATGCACACCAAGCCATTCAAAGGGGATTCGACAAAAATTCGACCAAAACTATGCAAGAAACCCCCCTCACGGTTAATAAAACACACATCCACTGCCGGATGTGTAATACTTTTTATTTTACTCTCTGGAAAGGGGACGAACATCACTTGAGAGTCACAGCGTGCTCCTGACAGAGCCCAATGCTGTGTTACACCCACCATTGCCTGCCGAGTGCCACACACCTCTGTGTTGTATTCCACTAGCTAGTGCATATGCTATGACACTCTCTAGCCCATGTGCACTGTAACACCACCCCGTGAATATGTCATGCCACACTTGTCTTTGCACGGGTTATATTGCCCCATCTAACGTGCCTTTCTCGATGCCTATGTTATAATGCACAGTGCTATGCCATACATATTACAATCTGGGATCCATATCTTTGTCACAGTGCATATGCAACGCACATATTTTATATTACAACTTTAGAGACTAGTTAGGTTACACAACACTGCCCTGTGCATATTACACTCCAAGGCGCATATCGCATAGCACACGCTAGTGCCTGTGCTATCTCGCGCTCTCCAATGAATCTGTCATTGCGCACAATGTATTGCATATTATATTTCACGCCCGGTTCATCTTATATCACACTTTTTGGTGCATAGTTTATACCATACACTATATCTAGTTTTCATTTTCAATCGTGCTCTCAGGACTATGTTCTATATAACACTGTGTTCACCTACCCTTTTCATGGGCATTACATTTTGCGATAGGGGGTGGAGGGTCAGGGGGTGTTTCTGCCAAGTGAGCCCGGAGTCACAGTCACAAACGTCCTCTTCTTCCTGAATAAAAGTGAGATTATGCTGCATACTTGTTCATATTTTAAGTAGTTCGCACAGACACAATGTTTTAAAAACAATAAAGTTCCTAATACCCGCCTTCTCTGAACAGTTAGCTTGCTGCCCCATCCCCTTCCTCCCTATCCTCTGTTGTGTGAATCCATGGACTAGCCTCCTCCCTCCTGCCATGCATGGTCTGATGTGCTGCCACTGCCCTCAATTTAGTATGATGTACCAGTCCACTCCTCCTGCCCTCCATTGCCCAATTCTATGCCCCATCATTGACCTCCTGCTTAAACTCTGTGCTTAGCTTGCTGCCCCTATTCTCCTTCCCCCTGCCCTCCGATGTCTTTGTGCATGCCCCTGCTCCATCCTTTTTGCCCACCATGTCCCATGGACCTGCCACTCCTATCTACTCTGAGTGTTCTGTTGAGCTGCCACTCCCCTCCCACCTGCCTAGCATTGTCAGATGACTGTAACCTGTCCCTGCCACCTCCACCCTGCCTGTCCACATGCCATGCCCCTATCCTCTTCCTCCTGTCCTACATGGTCCATTGTACTGCCACACCCTTCTGCCCTCCCTGGTCTGTTGTGCTGCAACTGCTCCTCCTGCCTGCCCCGTGTGGTCTGTTGTGAGGTCCCTTCCCCTGAACTTTCTTGTCTGTGCACAGGTCCTGACCCTCCCTTCTATCCTCCATCGTCCTTTGTGCATGCCCCTCCACCCTCCTTCTTGCCCATCATAGCCATTGTGCTGCCACTAACCCTCCCACTTGCCATGCATGGTCTTCTGTGCTGCCATGGACCCTCCCACCTTCCCTGTGTGGTCAGTTAGCTGCCCCTGACCCCCTCCCACCTTCCCTCCATGGTCTGTGTGTATGCCATCACAGTCTCACTGTTGCTCTTCATGGTGTGTCTTGCTTCTAGTGCCCATCCTGCCTGACCTCCATGGCTATCTTGCTGCTCCTGCCCTGCCCCCTTGCCCCCAGCCCTACTCCCTCCCTCCTGGCTTGTCTGTTCCATTGTAATGCCCCTGATCCGTCCCTCCTGCCCTTTATGGTCTGTTATGCTGCAGCTTTCTCTCCTGTCTGTCCATTATGGTCAGCTAGTTACCATTGCCTCTTGCCCCTGTTGTCCATGTGCATGGTCCTGTCCCCTCCCTCTTGCTTTCTATGGATTGTTGTGCTGCACTCCCGTCCTGCATGCCCTGTGTGGTGTATTGTGCTGCTGCAAACCCTGATGCCTGCCCTGCAGGGTCAGTTTGGTGCACCTCTCCATGTCCCTCCTGTCCTCTGTTATCCAAGTCCATGCCCCTATCCCATTTCCTTCCATGATCCAATGTACCATACTTGCGAACATTTTGAACTTGGTAAGAGGGAGATTTTGAAAAAAAACTGGGGTATTGATTTTCCCCTTTGAGTTACATTGAAAAAGAGGATATTGTAGACAGGAGACAGATCAAATAAAGCCCATTTGAGCTTAAAAACATTGGACGTTTCCTGGCTGAATCGGGTCTGTTGGCATGTATGGTTGTACTACCATTGCCTCTTCCTTCTGCCCACAATGGTCTATTACATTGCCACAGCCTTGAAGGAGGGTAGATTTTGTATCACAGGGGGCCCCTGGCCCGTTCTGTCCACACCTGAAGTATGAGACCCTTGTCCTTGCCCTGCCAGCTGCATTTGTAGGCCGTATTAAATTGACCAGCGGGTCCTGTGTTGCTATATAATTATCCTGAGACATCCTTACCACTCAGCCAGCATAAAACCCCTGTGTAGGCCCTTCTGTTCAATATGTAGGCCTCTTTGTTAAATTGACCATAGCTCTGCAATTTTAGTGTATAGCAGTCTGAAGGCAGGTCTGCGAGGCCTTCTGATCCAAACTAGTAGCCCCCACCCTACCCGAGTGCTCCGTGCTCGGTATCAAAGTTCAACATCCCCCTGAAGCTGTCGACATACAGTAGGCTGCATCCTGGACTGGTACTTGCTTCCTGGGCAGGTTTCCCGCTTTTAAGGAAGTGGCAACCGCAGACCGTCAAGTTAGGAGAACTGAGGAGATTTTATACATGAATATATTGAATTCCCGTACAATACCCATTATTTTCTGCTTGCTCTATGGAACTTACGATAAGCGATTGGCCTGAGAGACTGACCTTTTCACCCAGTCCATTGTCAGCATTAAGTGGGTAAATGACGAAATGTCTGGTAAAATCTGCAGACGAAGCTTTTGGGTAGCATACGTAGGTAGATGTAGCGTGCAAAGGAGCCCACAAAATGATATAAAAAGGGAGCACCCACAGATATCGACGGACTACCTCGCCGTCTGTATGTAGGTTAACAGGCAGTGCAGGTTTTCCCCAAGAGCTGGGAGCTCTTGTCTTCCTTTGCTTAAAATGTCTTGCTCTGCTTTGCTTGAAGTATCTTATTCTATTTTACCTATATGAAATGTCATGTTATGTTTAACCATTGTTCTCTTTACTTTTGCATTTAAAAGATTTTGTATTGTAATTGCAGGAATGCTTGCTCTAAGAGTAAACGTGAGTGTTCCTAGGTAACATTTTCCTTGGTGTAACTTGTTTCTCATGATGCATTTATAGATGTGTTTTCTCTCTCTCTCTGTCTGTACATTAATTGAGATACAGAGAATATTATGACAGCTGTATGATTATCTGGATTCTGTATTTTGTACTTTATGTCTCTATTCTGCGGTTTCTTTGAAGTTGCATCTTCTCATTAAACTGCCATTGTATTCTGCCTCCAATTCCATGTCTCATATGTCTGTTTTCTTCATTTTTGGAGCAAGCGTTCCTAGGCACCCCGGCTCAAATTAAGGTGCCCCTTTTGTCCCTGACTCACTCTCCTGCTCAGTTCTGTGGTGGCTCCCGGGGATCTGGGGACCGCCCCTAGCTTCCTTGACCCGTAATAGATCTTCCCTCCAACAGCCTCTCTTGCAAGTCCTGTATTGTTGGTTTGTTGCCCCTGCCCCCCTTTCCACTGCCCTCCATAGTCTGTTGTGCTTCCACGGCCCTTCCTGCCTGCTCAGTGTGGTTAAATTGTTGCCTTTGCACCCTCCTACCTGCCTTCAATTTTCAGAGTCCGTGCCCCTGGCCTCTGCCTCTCAACAGTATCCTAATGAACAACTAGATTGCTAACATTCTATATTTATTACAAAAGTGTGGAACGCCTGACATCATCTTGATGTAATCAAAACTGTAATACCTAGAGCATTTCCTTTAGAAATTACATATATGAGAGGGTCTTATTGGCATCAAAATTATGGTTAGTGCTCTAAAAGACTACAATAAGGACATATTTTCTGAGTTTTCAAATAGCGACAAAGCACTTTTAAATTATTTGTTATCTTTATGTTTTTTTATCCAGTTGACCACTTGATTAAATGTTGCACTTAGGGGAGAGGATGTGGTGTTACTTCCAGAACTGCAGACTTTGCAACTGGGGAACCAGGTTGAAGTTTCTGCTTCAGCTCGACATTCTGTGATTCTGGTCAAATCACTTAGTCTCCCCATGTCTACAACCAAAATGAATTTGTTCTTGTGTGATGTAACCAATGCTCATGTAAAGCACTCCAATACCTGACAAGTCTGCACTATATAACACTGCAAAAACACAAAATAATAAGTGTTTTGCACACTTCTGTCATTGGGCTATATTTGGGCTACATCTGGGTGATTTTGGGCTACATTTGGGCTCTTTTGTCTCCGGTGGCCATCTTGGGAGATTTATTTGTTATGAAGTTTCCTAATTTCCTCATGTACTGCAGTCTCCTCAGTAGGAAATGCTTTCAGTTTTTTACTTTGATTCCATCATGAAGGTATCCAGATATGTCACACATTTGCCATAAATTCTGAATGTTAGCACTCTAGTTGCTCATTAGATCACTGTAGTAAAACTACTGCACCATGGAAGTCTGCTCCTGGTATTAAAAGTGCATGTTTCAGTCTGCATGTCAGAATGTTTTAATGAAATAGAAGAGGATTTGAGAAGTCACTCAAAATGTGCCCTCATTTTCTTTCTTCAGCATTAATCATAATTTCTATGGCAAAATGAACCTCCTCATTGTGTTCCTTTTTAAATTAAATGTTTTAAGTGTTACCAGTTTATTCCAATCAAGATGGCTTCAGGTGTGCCATACTTTTGTCATAATGAAGACAGTAAGCGCTCTAGTTGTTTTTAAGAACATTCTGGGACATTCTGTCATTGGGCTATACTTGGGCTACATCTGGGTGATATTTGGGCTACATTTGGGCTCTTTTGTCTCTGGTGGCCATCTTGGGAGACTTATTTGTTATGAAGTTTCCTAATTTCCTTATTTACTGCAGTCTCCTCAGTAGGAAATACTTTCAGTTTTTTACTTTGATTCCATCAAGAAGGCATTCAGATGTGTCACACATTTGCCATAAATTCAGAATGTTAGCACTCTTTTTGCTCATTAGATCACTGTAGTAAAGCTACTGCTCACCAGGGAAAACTGCTGCTGGTATTGAAAGTGCATGTTTCAGTCTGCATGTCAGAATGTTTTAATGAAATAGAAGAGGATTTGAGAAGTCACTCAAAATGTGCCCTAATTTTTCTTTCTGCAGCACTAATCATACTTTTTATGGAAAAAATGAACCCCCTCATTTTGTTCCTTTTTAAATTAAATGTTTTAAGAGTTACCACTTTAATCCAAGCAAGATGGCTTCAGGTGTGCCATACGTTTATCATAAGTAGGACTGTTAGCGCTCTAGTAGTTCTTTGGAACACTCTGGGAAGCTGCAGTAGAACACAAAGGAATCAACTGACAGTCTCTGCCCTTGTTGGATGTACATGTTTTACTGAGAATGTCAGACTTCATTCTCACATGACTGAGAAAGATAATGTGAATTTACAGAAAATAAGCTCTCAGTTTAGCCTATAGATCACCTTCCAAACCTCTGTGGTAAAAGCATGAGAAAATATTTTTCTCTCAATCATGATATCCCAGCAGAAGGCTTTTTCACATGGAGAAATCACCTTAGAACATACCACAATTCCTAAAATGAGTATGGTACCATCAACAAATGATTTATAATGTAACTAAAGTCTTAAAACCTTCTATTAACTGCAATGCTTTTTAATGAGGTGCTATCATGTATATTGGTCCCAAGATGGCTGCCAACACTTCTTGGATGAAGTGCTGACAGCCAATCAGATCTCAGGATGAGATGTGTGGTTAGGCTCCGCCCACATATATATATGCTTTTAAATGCTATTTTCTCAGGAAATACTGAACAGATTTACACCAGACCTGCAAAAGGCACTTCCTTGACCTTATGGCTACCTCTCTGCCAAATTTCAAGTAATTCTGTTCAGCCGTTCGGGCTGTAGCTGTGTCTAAAGGTCCTATGGAAAAATGCATGGGGAAAACGCGTTTTGGGACCCCCCTTTTTTCTCAGCCCCTGCTTGACGAATCCCCCTGAGACTTTCAGGGTAGGAGCGGAGCGTAGCGCCCCACCTATTTTGAAAATTTCGCGAGGATTCGTCGACCGGCGCCAAAGTTATTCCAAATAGAATATTGCGGATTTCCTATGGAAACAGGGTCCTAACTATAACTACCTACTGGCGACCGCCAGTAGGTAATATATATGAATCACCAATCCACCTTCCCCAAAGAAGAGGCACGCACACCGGTCTGTAGATATGGGGCTGATTTTAATGACAATTCAAGTCGCCCTCGACCCCACAGAGAAGAGAGACGCGTTTCGCCTGCGCAGCAGGCTTTATCAATCTGAATGGCACCAGCAAATCACGGAAATATATAGTTTCCTCCCCCACCTTCAAACATTAGTAAACATGATGGAAAGACTAGATGCAGGCGGTCACTGGCAGGTTGAAACTGAAAATTGCTCAGTGCCGAAAATCCAAGTGTCAGCTGCTTTACAAGGATCTAAACACAATGTCTCATAAGCCTGCTGAGCTGAATAATATACATGGATAATCATTCTACATCAACATAATGTGAAAAATAAACGTAGCATCTGATTATTAGGGGTGGGAGCATATGCTGTGGATGTGGTGTCATTTCTCTCAACATTTGCTGCCCTGATTCAAATGGATAGCAATAATAAAAAATAAAAACTGCATAAATGCAGAGCATAAAATCGGGCTGCACACTGAAATGAGACACTCGCTATGCTAAAATTGAGCAACAGAAAACCCAGCCATCGAGATGTAATTGATTGGTCCCATGAGGAATGGGGCAAAATTGAATTGACAGCCTGCAATTATACATCTCGAGTAAACCCATTGCTGGCCTCACATAGAAGGGTGGTCCAATGTCCATGGTGCTGTGATTTTTGCTGTCCCTAAGGCACTACGGGACCCATAATTCCCTTTGCTGGCCTTGGAATACCAAAGTCCGTTTTCAAAGTAGACCGGCAAAAATGGGTTCGAATTTGCAAGTGTCTTTTGGGATGCCCAATCGAAACGGGTGTTCTAGATTATGTCCAGAGTTTAGGCATGGGGATATTCGCATAGTGTCACACCACCTGAATTCGGCAGCAGCTCGAGGCATGATTCCTGAATGAGCATGTCATGGAGGTCGGGGGAGACTGGTATACATCAAGCATGAGCAAGCCATAACAGACCTCACCGTTTCCGCATCAGCATCTACGGTGTCCAGTCTCCAAAGGGCGCCAATATACTAGGTGAGGCTTTTCAAACATTGGAACACAGATTTGCATGCTGGCCGTCGGTCACAACCACCTCGCTCTGCAGTCTCCAATTCCATAGCTGTCATCCTCGCTCCATTCGTCTGGCGCGTACTCTGGGTGCTCCGCTGTGTAGCACTATCGTACTCCTCCCAACACCATTGCGGTCAAAGCGGAGCCACATGATGACTGGAGGTGCGTGGAGAACGCCAACCGCCGACGTTCGAAAATGATATGAATCACCAATCCACCTTCCCCAAAGAAGAGGCACGCACACCGGTCTGTAGATATGGGGCTGATTTTAATGACAATTCAAGTCGCCCTCGACCCCACAGAGAAGAGGGACGCGTTTCGCCTGCGCAGCAGGCTTTATCAATCTGAATGGCACCAGCAAATCACAGAAATATATAGTTTCCTCCCCCTCTTTCAACCATTAGTAAACATGATGGAAAGACTAGATGCAGGCGGTCACTGGCAGGTTGAAACTGAAAATTGCTCAGTGCCGAAAATCCAAGTGTCAGCTGCTTTACAAGGATCTAAACACAATGTCTCATAAGCCTGCTGAGCTGAATAATATACATGGATAATCATTCTACATCAACATAATGTGAAAAATAAACGTAGCATCTGATTATTAGGGGTGGGAGCATATGCTGTGGATGTGGTGTCATTTCTCTCAACATTTGCTGCCCTGATTCAAATGGATAGCAATAATAAAAAATAAAAACTGCATAAATGCAGAGCATAAAATCGGGCTGCACACTGAAATGAGACACTCGCTATGCTAAAATTGAGCAACAGAAAACCCAGCCATCGAGATGTAATTGATTGGTCCCGTGAGGAATGGGGCAAAATTGAATTGACAGCCTGCAATTATACATCTCGAGTAAACCCATTGCTGGCCTCACATAGAAGGGTGGTCCAATGTCCATGGTGCTGTGATTTTTGCTGTCCCTAAGGAACTACGGGACCCATAATTCCCTTTGCTGGCCTTGGAATACCAAAGTCCGTTTTCAAAGTAGACCGGCAAAAATGGGTTCGAATTTGCAAGTGTCTTTTGGGATGCCCAATCGAAACGGGTGTTCTAGATTATGTCCAGAGTTTAGGCATGGGGATATTCGCATAGTGTCACACCACCTGAATTCGGCAGCAGCTCGAGGCATGATTCCTGAATGAGCATGTCATGGAGGTCGGGGGAGACTGGTATACATCAAGCATGAGCAAGCCATAACAGACCTCACCGTTTCCGCATCAGCATCTACGGTGTCCAGTCTCCAAAGGGCGCCAATATACTAGGTGAGGCTTTTCAAACATTGGAACACAGATTTGCATGCTGGCCGTCGGTCACAACCACCTCGCTCTGCAGTCTCCAATTCCATAGCTGTCATCCTCGCTCCATTCGTCTGGCGCGTACTCTGGGTGCTCCGCTGTGTAGCACTATCGTACTCCTCCCAACACCATTGCGGTCAAAGCGGAGCCACATGATGACTGGAGGTGCGTGGAGAACGCCAACCGCCGACGTTCGAAAATGATATGAATCACCAATCCACCTTCCCCAAAGAAGAGGCACGCACACCGGTCTGTAGATATGGGGCTGATTTTAATGACAATTCAAGTCGCCCTCGACCCCACAGAGAAGAGAGACGCGTTTCGCCTGCGCAGCAGGCTTTATCAATCTGAATGGCACCAGCAAATCACAGAAATATATAGTTTCCTCCCCCTCTTTCAACCATTAGTAAACATGATGGAAAGACTAGATGCAGGCGGTCACTGGCAGGTTGAAACTGAAAATTGCTCAGTGCCGAAAATCCAAGTGTCAGCTGCTTTACAAGGATCTAAACACAATGTCTCATAAGCCTGCTGAGCTGAATAATATACATGGATAATCATTCTACATCAACATAATGTGAAAAATAAACGTAGCATCTGATTATTAGGGGTGGGAGCATATGCTGTGGATGTGGTGTCATTTCTCTCAACATTTGCTGCCCTGATTCAAATGGATAGCAATAATAAAAAATAAAAACTGCATAAATGCAGAGCATAAAATCGGGCTGCACACTGAAATGAGACACTCGCTATGCTAAAATTGAGCAACAGAAAACCCAGCCATCGAGATGTAATTGATTGGTCCCGTGAGGAATGGGGCAAAATTGAATTGACAGCCTGCAATTATACATCTCGAGTAAACCCATTGCTGGCCTCACATAGAAGGGTGGTCCAATGTCCATGGTGCTGTGATTTTTGCTGTCCCTAAGGAACTACGGGACCCATAATTCCCTTTGCTGGCCTTGGAATACCAAAGTCCGTTTTCAAAGTAGACTGGCAAAAATGGGTTCGAATTTGCAAGTGTCTTTTGGGATGCCCAATCGAAACGGGTGTTCTAGATTATGTCCAGAGTTTAGGCATGGGGATATTCGCATAGTGTCACATCACCTGAATTCGGCAGCAGCTCGAGGCATGATTCCTGGATGAGCATGTCATGGAGGTCGGGGGAGACTGGTATACATCAAGCATGAGCAAGCCATAACAGACCTCACCGTTTCCGCATCAGCATCTACGGTGTCCAGTCTCCAAAGGGCGCCAATATACTAGGTGAGGCTTTTCAAGCATTGGAACACAGATTTGCATGCTGGCCGTTGGTCACAACCACCTCGCTCTGCAGTCTCCAATTCCATAGCTGTCATCCTCGCTCCATTCGTCTGGCGCGTACTCTGGGTGCTCCGCTGTGTAGCACTATCGTACTCCTCCCAACACCATTGCGGTCAAAGCGGAGCCACATGATGACTGGAGGTGCGTGGAGAACGCCAACCGCCGACGTTCGAAAATGATATGAATCACCAATCCACCTTCCCCAAAGAAGAGGCACGCACACCGGTCTGTAGATATGGGGCTGATTTTAATGACAATTCAAGTCGCCCTCGACCCCACAGAGAAGAGAGACGCGTTTCGCCTGCGCAGCAGGCTTTATCAATCTGAATGGCACCAGCAAATCACGGAAATATATATCAGAAACCAAGTTGTTGAAAATCAAATGCCGCACTCTTCCTGGATGATTTTAAGGCAAGTTTAATGACCTTCTCTCCACCTACGCGTTTCGAACTTAGACAGTTGGGAGATGAAGTCCCCTTGCCTCCTGAAGACTCGCAAGGCCGAACATTTGAAATTCAGAATACAATTACATGTAAAACACAATTTGTAATTTATCTGATTGAATGTTTCTGTGGTAAACGATACATAGGCTCAACCATTTGCCCATTCAAAAAGCGCATATTAGAACATATACGCGCAATTCAGAATGGAGATACAACTTATGCCATGACAAAGCACCTACAGAGCCACATTGGAAAAACTTGGAGAGACATCAGATACTCAGGCATAGCCTCCATCGTGGAACATGAAAGAGGAGGAAAAAGAATTCAAAACTCAGACGCTTGGAGTCTAAACTAATAATTCGCTTCAAGACATGGACCCCTTTGGTGTTGAATGGAGCTGAGGAGCTTTATGTACACCTGTAAAAATACTTAATCGAACTGTAAACACACATTAACTCTAATATTCCCCAGACATGTTTTACTGCTAGACATCTGAATCATTGTTATTGAAAACATGAATGCATGAATTGATTATTTAGAGTATGGGTAGTCAAAAAAATGTTCTCTATTCATTGTCTGATCTGCTGCTCGTCATGGCGTCACATATTGGCACATAGATGTATATATGGCACTTAGCCAAAAAATGTTGACACTAAGTCTATTATTGTTTTAGACATTTGTGAAGGACTCGCATGTGCACAAACGCGATTAAACGCATAGATTAAAGCGATAAAGCGCAAACATCCTAATCATTCTGTTTGGGCTTCTTATAACCAAATTAGGAATAATAACGTCTTGAATATGCCGATAATGTGGTGCGCATGCCGATTCAGCGGAATCAGCATGATTTGAATTGCACGTAATTGTGCATGATCAGTGTAATGAACTACCATGCCCATAATGCCTCACTGCTGGCTACATGGAATTTTGGTATAAATAGTTGAAACAAACAAGGGACTTATGTAACTACCGTGACCTAGAACTGTCTAAGTTCAAAAAGAGAAGGTCATTAAACTCGCCTTAAAATCCAGGAAGAGTGCGACGTTTGATTTTCAAAAACTTGATTTCTGATATAAATTGTGAGGTTTGTTCTTACCTCACCGCCGGCACCAGCTACTGTGAGCTCTCCCCGTAAGGACGGTTTGTTTGATCTACATTGAAGTTCGGGGGAGAGCCCAGCACCAAACTGTCCGCTACTGTAAAAAGACCATTTGCTTTTGTGCCGTGATCTGCTTGCTGACTTCAAAATGCGAACTATTCAGGAAATCAGCACTGCCAGCCACGCAAAGAATCAGGCAAAAATCTACCACAAGGACCGTGATTCACAACAGGCAGCAAACCTCGGAAGGTGACTGGTTGAGCGCCGGCGTGAGGCGTCGGAGGACACCATTACGTCCGGGAGTCTCCCAGGTAAACGAAACGCCTGTCCTTCTGATAACACTGTTGTGATTGTGCTGCAGCGAGTGTATCTTGCCACAAGGAATTACCAAAGTTCGTAGAGCAAGTTTAGACGAAGATTGGTAACATACACTATCCTGGATTTAATCTATGACCAAGAACCACGCTTCAAGTGTCATTATATACCCTTGACTCCCGGCAAAAGTAGCATAAGTTGAACAACGCAGAGTCTAGGAAACAGATATAGACTCCTGATAAATTAATCATATTTAAGTGCAATCAATCATTGATTCAGAATAACACCATGGTACAAAGAGCAGCCAATCGAATGGAGAAAGCTGAAAGTATGTTCACCAAGTCAGTGCCCACTGCTCCAACATCCACTGCTAAAACAACATCGCCAAATACAGCAACAACTACCCTGAAGCAACTATTTATGCAAATGGAAAAACTGCTTTGTAAAGAAATTTCACGTAGTTGGGAGATAATAACATTAGAAAAATACGTTGAATACGGATTAGTACCCCGAGGTCTACTATATTTTCCCTTCCTAATCATCCTGATACTAGCCCTGAAATGCTTGACGAATGGGGGAAAAACAACATGGAATGTTCCCGTACAATGATGCTCATCGTTATCAAATATGCCAAAAAGAATGTTGATGAATTGCATATTAAAATAGATGAAATAGAACAACAAATTAAATCATCAGGGCAAGATGAAGAAAGTATAAATAAACTACGGATGTTAATGGATAAAAATCTAGACAAACACGAGAGTGAAGTCCAAGAAAGAAAACAACGGAAATTTAGGAGGGATGAATCTGATTATGAAAATAGGACAATTTTCACCTTCGCCAAGAGATTCGATATCTTGAAACAACAAGTGGACAGTAAACAACCAAATGTACAAGAATCTCCATATACCACGCCAAGTGAGTCAGAGTCAGACCTAAGCGAAGGGGAACATCAATTAGCCCTGACAAGAAAGTTTTCTTTTTTAGAAGAAATGAAATTACTCTACCAGGACCAACAAAATCCAAAAACAAGAGGAAGGGGACGAGGCAGAGTACTTACAAGGGGACGAGGAAGGGGCCAATTGGGAAATCAGGCCCACGGCGAAAAACGAGAAGAAGTAGAAAAACAAAGATATCATCTACGAAATCGAACAGTGATGAGAAAATAAATTATGTATTGGACATTAAAGTGGAACCCAACTTGATAATTAACTTGTCTCACTACAATCTGTCTCAAGCAGAGCGTACTTTACTCAACAAAGGACTAACATTCTGTCCTGAAAGACATCAAGATGCAGTCGAGACCAGGATAGATATGTATAAATACATTCGCAAATTAAAACTGACACAATTCTTTGCAAAGATGCCTCCCAATCCAAATCATCCTTAGCAACAGATGGTTATACCATCGCCGAAACAACTGCTCTTAGAACTGCGTATGAACTAGCTCATGAAATTGCTGAGACGGATATAACGGATACACAAGTATTAGAAGAGATGGGTATACAAACAGACAATCGTCCACGTACCAACTTTAAGAATAAATCAAAATTTTGTCCATCACTGCACCCTGGAAATCGAATTGACACATTCCAGGACCTAGTTGTGGCAGAACTAGAAGTCTTGGAACATACAATAAATTGTAAAAAAGAAAACTTGTCACTACAAGAGTGTCAAGCACTGCAAGCATTGAAGACCAACAATGCAATAGAAATCAAACCAGCTGACAAGGGTGGCAATATTGTCATCCTTGACAAACAAGCGTACATTGAGGAAGCATATCATCAACTCAATGATGAAACCAACTACACGCTGCTAAACTCTAATCCCATTCCAACAATGACTAGAGACATACACAATCGAATATGCAATTTTTTATGAGAACGGACTGCTTAGTCTAGATGAAAATTTTTTTTTAACAGTAACTAATCCTGTGACACCAACGATATACTTTTTACCCAAAGTTCATAAAACTCTACACAAACCCCCAGGTCGCCCTATAATATCCAGCTGTGGATCCCTTTATGAAAATATAGCTGACTATGTTGATCACTTTTTAGCACCAATTGTTCCAACCTTAAGTTCCTTTATCAAAGATACTGGTGACTTTCTGAGAATCTTGATGGAAACTGAATGGCAATCTGATTATTTACTAGTGATGATTGATGTTGTCTCATTGTATACATCAATTAATCACAATATAGGATTGGCAGCCACAGCATACTTCCTCAAACAAAGACCAATCGGGGAACTACAACACACTAATATGCTGATGGAAATGATTCAATTATGTCTACCGAACAATGTGTTCTTATTCAACAAACAAATGTATTCCCAGAAGTGCGGTACTGCTATGGGAGTTTCCTTTTCTCCAAGCTATGCTAATCTCACCATGGGTTGGTGGGAGAAACACATAGCTTGGAGGGAAGAAAACAACCCATACACCACAGATGTGGTATTATGGTTGCGCTTCATTGACGACCTCTTCCTATTATGGAAAGGGTCAAAAGAAAAACTGGTGGAGTATGTTACAATACTTAATCGGAATGATGTAGGTCTTAAATTCACCTTTAATATACATCCAAGAGAGATTGAATTTTTGGACACTAAAATATACATAAAATCCAATAAAATACATTCAACAGTCCATCGGAAAAAAACATCAATGAACAGTGTCCTTCATGGAACAAGCTTTCACCCGCGATCTCTGAAACAAAGTATCCCGTATGGAGAATTCCTACGGATGAAAAGAAACTGCTCTGAGCCAGAAGAGATGGAGAAAAAGTTCCTGGATACAATAAAATGCTTCACAGCACGAGGATACAAACATGGTGACATCTTGCGTGGAGAGAATAAAGCCAGACAGAAAACGAGAGCTCAAACCCTCACTTCAAAAATCAAAAACAAGGATGAGGATGCAATAATAACTGATGAAACACCACGGCTAATTCTAACATATTTCAAGGAAAGTTTTCAAATTCGAAAAATTTTGATGAAATACTGGAATGTGATAAAGAAAGATCCAGACATTGGACCTACAATAGGAAACCAACCGCTGATTTCATTTAGGATGGCACCATCACTTCGTGACACACTGGTCAACAGTCACTTTGAAAATAAAAGAACTAAAACGTGGCTTGAAAAACGACAACAGGGATTTACTAAATGCATGACATGTAAAGCATGCAAAATAGGTAAACACCTTAAAAACATTGAAGACTCGCAAGGCCGAACATTTGAAATTCAGAATATAATTACATGTGAAAAACAATTTGTAATTTATCTGATTGAATGTTTCTGTGGCAAACGATACATAGGCTCAACCATTTGCCCATTGAAAAAGCGCATATTAGAATATATACGCGCAATTCAGAATGGAGATACAACTTATGCCATGACAAAGAACCCACAGAGCCATATTGGAAAAACTTGGAGAGACATCAGATACTCAGGCATAGCCTCCATCGTGGAACATGAAAGAGGAGGAAATAGAATTCAAAAACTCAGACACTTGGAGTCTAAACTAATAATTTGCTTCAAGACATGGACCCCTTTGGTGTTGAATGGAGATGAGGAGCTTTATGTACACTTGTAAAAATACTTAATCGAACTGTGAACACACATTAACTCTAATATTCCCCAGACATGTTTTACTGCTACACATCTGAATCATTGTTATTGAAAACATGAATGCATGAATTGATTATTTAGAGTATGGGTAGTCAAAAAAATGGTCTTTATTCATTGTCTGATCTGCTGTTCGTCATGGCGTCACATATTGGCACATAGATGTATATATGGCACTTAGCCGACATTTTTTGACACTAAGTCTATTATTGTTTTAGACATTTGCGAGTGACTCGCATGTGCACAAACGCGATTAAACGTATAGAATGAAGCGATAAAGCGCAAACATCCTAATCACTCTGTTTGAGCTTCTTATAACCAAATTAGGAATAATAACGTCTTGAATATGCCGATAATGTGGCGCGCATGCCGATTCAGCGGAATCAGCATGATTTGAATTGCACGTAATTGTGCATGATCAGTGTAATGAACTACCATGCCCATAATGCCTCACTGCTGGCTACATGGAATTTTGGTATAAATAGTTGAAACAAACAAGGGACTTATGTAACTACCGTGACCTAGAACTGTCTAAGTTCAAAAAGAGAAGGTCATTAAACTCGCCTTAAAATCCAGGAAGAGTGCGACGTTTGATTTTCAAAAACTTGATTTCTGATATAAATTGTGAGGTTTGTTCTTACCTCACCGCCGGCACCAGCTACTGTGAGCTCTCCCCGTAAGGACGGTTTGTTTGATCTACATTGAAGTTCGGGGGAGAGCCCAGCACCAAACTGTCCGCTACTGTAAAAAGACCATTTGCTTTTGTGCCGTGATCTGCTTGCTGACTTCAAAATGCGAACTATTCAGGAAATCAGCACTGCCAGCCACGCAAAGAATCAGGCAAAAATCTACCACAAGGACCGTGATTCACAACAGGCAGCAAACCTCGGAAGGTGACTGGTTGAGCGCCGGCGTGAGGCGTCGGAGGACACCATTACGTCCGGGAGTCTCCCAGGTAAACGAAACGCCTGTCCTTCTGATAACACTGTTGTGATTGTGCTGCAGCGAGTGTATCTTGCCACAAGGAATTACCAAAGTTCGTAGAGCAAGTTTAGACGAAGATTGTTAACATACACTATCCTGGATTTAATCTATGACCAAGAACCACGCTTCAAGTGTCATTATATACCCTTGACTCCCGGCAAAAGTAGCATAAGTTGAACAACGCAGAGTCTAGGAAACAGATATAGACTCCTGATAAATTAATCATATTTAAGTGCAATCAATCATTGATTCAGAATAACACCATGGTACAAAGAGCAGCCAATCGAATGGAGAAAGCTGAAAGTATGTTCACCAAGTCAGTGCCCACTGCTCCAACATCCACTGCTAAAACAACATCGCCAAATACAGCAACAACTACCCTGAAGCAACTATTTATGCAAATGGAAAAACTGCTTTGTAAAGAAATTTCACGTAGTTGGGAGATAATAACATTAGAAAAATACGTTGAATACGGATTAGTACCCCGAGGTCTACTATATTTTCCCTTCCTAATCATCCTGATACTAGCCCTGAAATGCTTGACGAATGGGGGAAAAACAACATGGAATGTTCCCGTACAATGATGCTCATCGTTATCAAATATGCCAAAAAGAATGTTGATGAATTGCATATTAAAATAGATGAAATAGAACAACAAATTAAATCATCAGGGCAAGATGAAGAAAGTATAAATAAACTACGGATGTTAATGGATAAAAATCTAGACAAACACGAGAGTGAAGTCCAAGAAAGAAAACAACAGAAATTTAGGAGGGATGAATCTGATTATGAAAATAGGACAATTTTCACCTTCGCCAAGAGATTCGATATCTTGAAACAACAAGTGGACAGTAAACAACCAAATGTACAAGAATCTCCATATACCACGCCAAGTGAGTCAGAGTCAGACCTAAGCGAAGGGGAACATCAATTAGCCCTGACAAGAAAGTTTTCTTTTTTAGAAGAAATGAAATTACTCTACCAGGACCAACAAAATCCAAAAACAAGAGGAAGGGGACGAGGCAGAGTACTTACAAGGGGACGAGGAAGGGGCCAATTGGGAAATCAGGCCCACGGCGAAAAACGAGAAGAAGTAGAAAAACAAAGATATCATCTACGAAATCGAACAGTGATGAGAAAATAAATTATGTATTGGACATTAAAGTGGAACCCAACTTGATAATTAACTTGTCTCACTACAATCTGTCTCAAGCAGAGCGTACTTTACTCAACAAAGGACTAACATTCTGTCCTGAAAGACATCAAGATGCAGTCGAGACCAGGATAGATATGTATAAATACATTCGCAAATTAAAACTGACACAATTCTTTGCAAAGATGCCTCCCAATCCAAATCATCCTTAGCAACAGATGGTTATACCATCGCCGAAACAACTGCTCTTAGAACTGCGTATGAACTAGCTCATGAAATTGCTGAGACGGATATAACGGATACACAAGTATTAGAAGAGATGGGTATACAAACAGACAATCGTCCACGTACCAACTTTAAGAATAAATCAAAATTTTGTCCATCACTGCACCCTGGAAATCGAATTGACACATTCCAGGACCTAGTTGTGGCAGAACTAGAAGTCTTGGAACATACAATAAATTGTAAAAAAGAAAACTTGTCACTACAAGAGTGTCAAGCACTGCAAGCATTGAAGACCAACAATGCAATAGAAATCAAACCAGCTGACAAGGGTGGCAATATTGTCATCCTTGACAAACAAGCGTACATTGAGGAAGCATATCGTCAACTCAATGATGAAACCAACTACACGCTGCTAAACTCTAATCCCATTCCAACAATGACTAGAGACATACACAATCGAATATGCAATTTTTTATGAGAACGGACTGCTTAGTCTAGATGAAAATTTTTTTTTAACAGTAACTAATCCTGTGACACCAACGATATACTTTTTACCCAAAGTTCATAAAACTCTACACAAACCCCCAGGTCGCCCTATAATATCCAGCTGTGGATCCCTTTATGAAAATATAGCTGACTATGTTGATCACTTTTTAGCACCAATTGTTCCAACCTTAAGTTCCTTTATCAAAGATACTGGTGACTTTCTGAGAATCTTGATGGAAACTGAATGGCAATCTGATTATTTACTAGTGATGATTGATGTTGTCTCATTGTATACATCAATTAATCACAATATAGGATTGGCAGCCACAGCATACTTCCTCAAACAAAGACCAATCGGGGAACTACAACACACTAATATGCTGATGGAAATGATTCAATTATGTCTACCGAACAATGTGTTCTTATTCAACAAACAAATGTATTCCCAGAAGTGCGGTACTGCTATGGGAGTTTCCTTTTCTCCAAGCTATGCTAATCTCACCATGGGTTGGTGGGAGAAACACATAGCTTGGAGGGAAGAAAACAACCCATACACCACAGATGTGGTATTATGGTTGCGCTTCATTGACGACCTCTTCCTATTATGGAAAGGGTCAAAAGAAAAACTGGTGGAGTATGTTACAATACTTAATCGGAATGATGTAGGTCTTAAATTCACCTTTAATATACATCCAAGAGAGATTGAATTTTTGGACACTAAAATATACATAAAATCCAATAAAATACATTCAACAGTCCATCGGAAAAAAACATCAATGAACAGTGTCCTTCATGGAACAAGCTTTCACCCGCGATCTCTGAAACAAAGTATCCCGTATGGAGAATTCCTACGGATGAAAAGAAACTGCTCTGAGCCAGAAGAGATGGAGAAAAAGTTCCTGGATACAATAAAATGCTTCACAGCACGAGGATACAAACATGGTGACATCTTGCGTGGAGAGAATAAAGCCAGACAGAAAACGAGAGCTCAAACCCTCACTTCAAAAATCAAAAACAAGGATGAGGATGCAATAATAACTGATGAAACACCACGGCTAATTCTAACATATTTCAAGGAAAGTTTTCAAATTCGAAAAATTTTGATGAAATACTGGAATGTGATAAAGAAAGATCCAGACATTGGACCTACAATAGGAAACCAACCGCTGATTTCATTTAGGATGGCACCATCACTTCGTGACACACTGGTCAACAGTCACTTTGAAAATAAAAGAACTAAAACGTGGCTTGAAAAACGACAACAGGGATTTACTAAATGCATGACATGTAAAGCATGCAAAATAGGTAAACACCTTAAAAACATTGAAGACTCGCAAGGCCGAACATTTGAAATTCAGAATATAATTACATGTGAAAAACAATTTGTAATTTATCTGATTGAATGTTTCTGTGGCAAACGATACATAGGCTCAACCATTTGCCCATTGAAAAAGCGCATATTAGAATATATACGCGCAATTCAGAATGGAGATACAACTTATGCCATGACAAAGAACCCACAGAGCCATATTGGAAAAACTTGGAGAGACATCAGATACTCAGGCATAGCCTCCATCGTGGAACATGAAAGAGGAGGAAATAGAATTCAAAAACTCAGACACTTGGAGTCTAAACTAATAATTTGCTTCAAGACATGGACCCCTTTGGTGTTGAATGGAGATGAGGAGCTTTATGTACACTTGTAAAAATACTTAATCGAACTGTGAACACACATTAACTCTAATATTCCCCAGACATGTTTTACTGCTACACATCTGAATCATTGTTATTGAAAACATGAATGCATGAATTGATTATTTAGAGTATGGGTAGTCAAAAAAATGGTCTTTATTCATTGTCTGATCTGCTGTTCGTCATGGCGTCACATATTGGCACATAGATGTATATATGGCACTTAGCCGACATTTTTTGACACTAAGTCTATTATTGTTTTAGACATTTGCGAGTGACTCGCATGTGCACAAACGCGATTAAACGTATAGAATGAAGCGATAAAGCGCAAACATCCTAATCACTCTGTTTGAGCTTCTTATAACCAAATTAGGAATAATAACGTCTTGAATATGCCGATAATGTGGCGCGCATGCCGATTCAGCGGAATCAGCATGATTTGAATTGCACGTAATTGTGCATGATCAGTGTAATGAACTACCATGCCCATAATGCCTCACTGCTGGCTACATGGAATTTTGGTATAAATAGTTGAAACAAACAAGGGACTTATGTAACTACTGTGACCAAGAACTGTCTAAGTTCGAAACGCGTAGGTGGAGAGAAGGTCATTAAACTCGCCTTAAAATCCAGGAAGAGTGCGGCGTTTGATTTTCAAAAACTTGGTTTCTGATATAAATTGTGAGGTTTGTCCTTACCTCACCGCCGGCACCAGCTACTGTGAGCTCCCCCCGTAAGGACGGTTTGTTTGATCTCTATATATATATATATATGAAGCAACTCGCAATTCTTTTTCCTGAAGGAAAATTACGGGCACAGACCACTGTTATACCAAAACAGTTTGCTTTATTCATTACCCATTTTCGATGTCCAGGACGCGTTTCGGCCGTCCAAGCAGCCTTGATCACCTGACCACACGCAATGAACAGCCCTCAATTTAAAGTGCTAGTGCTGATTACGTAAGTAGTAAACATGGAAAAGTTATTGTTTGTATCGTCATTTTTCATATAGTCATATATTGCTAATGCAAAAACAATAACCTTGAAGAAAATTCAAAAGCTTGAATGCCACTATTTGTAAAGTTCAGTTTTTTTCCCCTAAACATTTCCCCTATATTTGGAAATTAATGACAATAAAGAATTTTTTCTCCTGACACATGATTACTACATATGGTGCTTACTTAACCGTGTTGACAAACAAAGTGAGATTTTAAAATTATTAATCTATATACATTTCCACAATAGTCCAACACTTCGGTTAACATCTAATTAATCAAATAAAGTGCATAAATGCAACTATGTTAATTGGACATAAAGTGACTGATGCTTATTGGTGCAAATTTTGCAAGTCGAGGTAGGAGACATAGACAAATAAAGTGCAGTAAGGAATTGACATTAGTTATTCATAAAATGAAATAGTAAGAAAATGAGCTAAAAGATGACTTGTGACATATTTAAAATGATCAATAAAAAAGACACCAGGTAACTAAAAACCTACCCTGTCTTTAAAACCAATCATTAAAAATATATATATTCATACAGAACAAGCCCAGAAACCTTTAATGTGAAATACGTAACATTCCCAGGGAGAGACAGCCACCCTGTATCAGTATATTGTTGCCAGATACACTATTTAAACTTATAAAAAGGTATAAAGGTTTTCTGTTGCATTAAGACCCCCCGGCCATTTGGAATCGAATTCTAATATATACTGTGTTTCCAGGCGGCGTAGGGTGGCCTCTCTATTACCACCCCTTCGCTTCTGGGGAACTGATTCAATTGCAAAGTACCTAAGGCATTTGGGGTTACTTTCATGCATTTTTTCAAAGTGTCTGGCTACAGGGTAATTTTGGTCCTTGTTAACAATAGCTCTAATATGCTGCAAGATTCGTTTGTGGACTGCCAGTTTGGTACTGCCTATGTATTTTAAGGGACAGTCACATTGTAACACATAGACACAGAAGTCTAGTTTGCACGTCAGATGTTGCTTAATTTCCCTTGGAATTTCTGAAAAAGCCGTGCAATATGTTTTTGAATTTGTACCAAACTGGCAAGCCTTGCAGGATGAGCATTTAAAAAAGCCTATTCTAGTAGGTAGCCATGTCTGTTTTTTAAAACTTTCTTGGCTATTGTCCGTTAACCTATTCCCCATGCTTCTGGACTTACGGAAGCTAATTGGAGGATTTGAGGGCATAAGGCAACCAATCACCGGATCCTCACAAATTAGATGCCAGCTCTTTCTCATAATGCTCCTCAATTCTTTTTCCTGTTTGGAATATGTTAAAATGAGACGCACAGGTTCTTTGTTAGGGTCAGAAACCTCTCTTTTTCTGTATTCCAAAAGCTCTTCCCTGGGTTTTAATTGGGCCTTTTTCTTGGCGGCTTCCAATACCTCGTAACTATACCCTCTTGCTAAAAACCTGGTCATACTTTCCCTTAATTTGTGTTCCGCATCCTCAGGGTTACTACAAATACGTCGGATGCGGAGCATCTCCCCATAGGGTATACTGTTTATTAAATGGGGTGGGTGTGAGCTGGAGGCATGAAGAAGTGTATTGCCAGCCGTAGGTTTTCTAAAAAGGGTAGTAGTTAAAATATTGTTGGATATTAAGACCTGTACATCTAAAAATGTCACTGAGTCTTCACTGATGTTAGAGGTAAAAGAAAGGTTAAGATCATTGCAGTTGATATCTTTGACAAAGTTAATTACACTATCCTTAGTACCTTCCCAAATGATAAAAAGATCATCTATAAAACGGAACCATAAAATCACATTTTGAGCAAAGACATTTTTATATTGCTGTCTGACCACCAGCTCCTCCCACCAGCCCATAAATAAACAGGCATAGCTGGGGGAGAAGCTGGCCCCCATTGCTACTCCTCGTATTTGTTGGTAAAATTGCCCATTAAACAAAAAGAAATTATTTTCTAAGCAAAAGGATAGCATGTTCAATAACATTCTGGAGTGGTCCGCATATTCCATTGGTCTTGTACTCAAGTAAAATTCCACTGCTCTTAGTCCATCCTTGTGTTTAATACAGGTATAGAGGGAACATACGTCTAATGTGACTAACAGGTAACTTTCTTTCCATCTCAGCTTGTTTATTTTTTTGAGGAAATCTCCTGTGTCCTGAATATATGAATTTAACTTTTTCATGTGATCTTGTAAAAAGTAATCAATATATCGTGATAAGTTCTCAAGAGGGCCATCACAGGCAGCAATAATCGGTCGTCCCGGAGGGTCCGTCAGGCTCTTATGCACTTTTGGGATAAAGTAGATGTATGGTACTAGTGGATGTTCTTTTTTAATAAACTTAAATTCTTCCCAACTTAAAAGACCCAGGCTTTTCCATGCCAGTAAGTCCTTAAACAATGTCTCTTGTGCATTTTTGTATTTGAGTGGCGAACTCTTACTGTAACATGCCACATCATCCAACTGCCTGTAGGCTTCCTTGAGATAATCTGCTGTCGGCCAAAGAACTATGTTCCCTCCTTTATCTGAATTGCGGATGACTAGGTCCGCATTCTGAAGTTTAGAGATCAACTGCGTAAATTTTCCTTGTTGATGATAGTACTTTCTTTTTCTTACTTTATTGCTAACATATGTCAATTTCTTTAGTTGAGCTACCACATGCTCACTGAAGGTGTCTAAGCCATCATGGGTGGAAATAGGGATACATTTGGACTTAGGCTTGAAGGGTGTGTATGGTTTAATCTGATTCACCAGCGGGGACAGTTCACCTGTTTCCACACTGTCCCCTGCTGTTGCAAGATGGTGTATATCCGAGAACAAGGCCAAGTCGGAGACTTGGAGACCGGTGGAATTGGTTGCACTCTGCATTCCATTGTCCATTTCCTTTGCTGGTTTAATCATATGGAATTTTTTGAGTTTCAATTTTCTGATAAATAAATACACATCCGCTCTTGTTTGAGTGTATTTGAAATTAGATTCAGGGCAAAAGCTTAAGCCCAGACTTAGTAATTGATTTTCCGCTTTGGTCA
The DNA here is from genome assembly GCF_964204655.1 of Triturus cristatus. NCBI lineage: Eukaryota > Metazoa > Chordata > Amphibia > Caudata > Salamandridae > Triturus > Triturus cristatus. Next base: position 861,332,771 of record NC_140580.1, read on the forward strand.
GTTCAGTTTGCCCTAAATTAATAATGGTTCTGACCTCCTGGGCTTTGCAATCCCTGGTCTCATTTTCTAATATCTCCGGGCGTGTCCGCGGCCTCGTTTCTTTGGCTCGCCGTTGTTTATTCGCCCTGCGCCTGGCCCGTCTCCTTTGGCATTTTGTGGTGCCGTTGTGTTTTGTGGTCTTGGCCTCAGTGTCTCCCTTCTCCCCTGTTTTAAAATGTCCAGCTCTTCCCCCACCGTCAGCTTAATACCCATGGTGTTCCTCACACCCTCATTCTCGGACTCACTCTCCAATGCCGAGCTATACGGTGAGGAAGGCTCTGTTTGTTCTTTTTGCTTCCCTTTTCCACCATCCTGTCTTTTGTTGGCAATCGCAACTCTCAGTGAGTCATAACGTCGTGAAAAAGTGAAAATCTGGCCGTTGGCATAATCGTCACGATCTCTTTTAAATTTCCAGATTTTTCGCGCCTTTATTTTTTCCTCTTCTTTATCAAGCCTGTTGTTCATTTCTTCCCTCCATTTACTTTCTTGTTGGGGGTCATTGCCTTGTTGTTTGATAAATGCTTCTTGGGCGTCTATTTTTGTTATCAATTCCGCCCCATCTATTTCCGCATATTTTACGAGGATCTGGACTAGGCGCCTCGAGGATTCCAGGTTGCATTCACCCCATTCTACCATCATCTGGGGATTGGGCGTCTCATAACTTGGGGCTAACATGATGCGTAACCCCCTTGGAATCCTGCCAACGTCCAGGTATCTCTTTAGGGAGCGAGCCTCCCACCATTTCGCTGTTTCTCGCCTCTTAAGTTGTTCCAACAATTTAAATTGTTCTCTCAATGCAGTTGGTTCATTGCTATTCTCCTTCTGTACCTCTGCTCGCTGAATTGCCTCCCCTTCTAAGGCATCAGAGAATATTTCATCGGCAGCAAGCTCTCGGGCTCTGCGCGCGTCTGCCGACATCTTAAATTACGGGTTAAATGCAAACTGTTATCTACACAGTGGGGGCCTTTATCATGCAGGCGAGAGAAAAAAGCCTATTCTCCCGCGTCTGCTTCCCCCTAGTGCGGGTATACCTCCAACTCGGAAACTTTGATATCCGTGACACACAGTTCCTCTTACCGGCGTTTGGAAGCGAGCTTCTTGCGATGCAACCTCCGCTGCGTTCCCGTTCCACCGGGCAGCCACACAGTCGTACGAGGGAGCACCTTCTCTCGCCTCACATCACAGCCGGATTGGGTCGTCTCGCCTTACTTCCTTGATTCCTTGGTTGGTTTGTCTCCGAGGGGCTGAGCCTGTTTCCTCTTCCGGACTACACGTAGTGCCCCAGGGGTACCCGCCGTCACTTACCACGGGCCCGTGGCGGTATCCGATCGGCGACCTCGTAGGCAGTCAGCTGGTTATGGCAGAGCCTCAATCCAGGAGGGGGTCTGTGAACCGGCAACAGCCATTCACCGGTTAAAACTTGAAGCAACTCGCAATTCTTTTTCCTGAAGGAAAATTACGGGCACTGTTATACCAAAGCAGTTTGCTTTATTCATTTCCCATTTTCGATGTCCAGGACGCGTTTCGGCCGTCCAAGCAGCCTTGATCACCTGACCACACGCAATGAACAGCCCTCAATTTAAAGTGCTAGTGCTGATTACGTAAGTAGTAAACATGGAAAAGTTATTGTTTGTATCGTCATTTTTCATATAGTCATATATTGCTAATGCAAAAACAATAACCTTGAAGAAAATTCAAAATATATATATATATTTATATCAAAGTAAACTCCTTCTCACTTGGCCAGTCTTCCCAGGGCGACAAGCAAGAGCGCGGACCACTGTAGTTCATAAGCTGCAATCTTTATTCAAACTCCCAAAAGGATGCATCAGCCATGACGCGTTTCGTCCCTCACTGGGGACTTGATCACATGGCACGCTATTTGGCCATGACAGTTTTTTAAGTACGTTTCACTTTTTGCTTTTTTCAACCATGTGACTAATACCTTAAGTGACATGTGCAATTTGAACAGGCAACAGATATACCAGTAGTTACTATTGCATGTTAAAGATTGTATGAGCAGCCATTATCTACATTTGTCAACCCAATATTAGTGGTTTCAAATACAGTACATAAATAATATGAATATCTGCATAAATGCATTTACTGGAGCAGCAAATAATATGAATAAATATATTTTAAAAAATATATATAAATATATATCTACTATAAATATTAAAATGAATCCTGTTATCTTTGCTGGATGCGGTCCTGGTTTAAATACCTGAAGCCCTCATAGATACATGTCTATATACTGCATGAAATAATATTTGTATATACAATTGCTTCATTTTATCTAGCTGCAGTAATTTCTGCTATTATAACTTATATTGCCTGTTTCCTGTTGTTCCTATATCTAAAATACGTGAAAAAAGTGACTTGTGTTGCACATCTCAATGTGTGCCAACTGTGCAAAACCAATTAGATGAAAGAAAAGATTAAAAGAATTTATATATACAAGACGGATTGGGCGGCTTAATTCTACTCTGGTGTTGTTTTCACAGACTGTTCTAGATGAGACGAAATTATCTAAATAAATAAATATATAAATATGTAAATATATAGATATATATATATCTGATCAAATAATCTATAAAAATCTAGTTACATTCATGGTGCAAAATAAAATAAAAAATTCAATTTATGATGTAAGACCCCAGATGTTTTAAAAGTATAGACTGGCATGTAATTCTTCCGTGGCATTTAACCCTTTGGGGTGCTTGGTATCGAGATTTAAAGTGTATTGCATCTCCAACTTGCGGATTGCCTTTTCCCAATCACCTCCCCTTTTGTTAATTGGAATTGAATCAATTAGATAGTATTGTAATTCCTTACGGTTGCCAGCATGTCTTTCATTGAAATGGCGGGCCACCGGAATTTCAGGATCATTGTCCTTAATGGCTCTTATGTGCTGGAGCACCCTTTTGTGGCCCTGTAAGATGGTACTGCCTACATATTTCAATTTGCAGGGGCACTCCAGCACATAGACCATATGATCAGTTTTACAATTTAGGGCCTTGTCTATCATTATTTCTTTTTCTCCAAATGGGGTTTTGTATTTAGTCATAGATATACCATGTTGGCAAGCTTTACAAGTTTTGCACCTATGAAATCCCAGTCGTTGAGATAACCATGTACTTTTAATTGGAGGGCCACATGGGTCATTCTTGACTAAAACAACTTTCATTGATTTACCCCTATAGTATGTTATTGCAGGTTGTTTGGGGACTATGGTGCTAATTATAGGGTCCTGTCTAATCAAGTACCAATTTTTCTTGATTATTTTTCTTACAGCACCCTCCTGGTGATTAAATTTAAGGATGAATCTAAATTTGTCAGGTATGTCTGTGGTCATATATATATATATATATATATATATATATATATATATATATATATATATACATATATATATATATTCACTTAAAAAAGCATAGGTTTCACACAAGTTATAGTTAGCTGTACATTTCACTCGTAAAAAACCAATGAAATTCCACGTTATAGTTAGATCAGGTAACTATAACTCGCGCGCCCGCAATCCACTGCTCATCACGTCACATATTACATCACTCATGACATGGTCAGTGGCATCACTCATGAGATCACTGATGACATCATCCTTTTGATAGAGTGGCGGTCGCGCAAGTTATAGTTACCTGATCTAACTATAACGTGGAATTTCATTGGTTTTTTATGAGTGAAATGTACAGCTAACTATAACTTGTGTGACACCTATGGTTTTTTAAGTGAATTTTCAAGGTTTTTTAAATGCTAATTCCTAACTATAACGTGTGTGAAACCTATGGTTTTTTCAGTGAATTTGTACGGTTTTTTAAATGCTAAGTTATGTATTTATTTTTAATTTTGCGCACACGGTGCGCTTCGCGCCCCGTGCGCGCGCTGTTGCTCACGTTGCGCATTTCGTACCGTGCACGCCTCGCCATTTTTTACAAAATATCAATTGTTTTTTTCTCCCTTGGGGGTCCTTAGATTTATATATTAAATGTGATTGTTAATTCTTTTTTTTTTTTTTAATTTTTTTTTACCGTACGCGCACTCCGCGATTTTTAAAAAAAAAAATGTAATTTATTTTTCATACTTTTTGGTCCTTCGTGAACCCCCTGACGAACGCTAGGGGGTCTGCAACTCTCTTCGTTGCCCCCTTTTCATGTTATCAACCTTTGTTTTTCAGTGCGAGAGACAGAAAATGGCGGCCGATACTTTCTGATTTCGACCGATTCGAATGTTTACAGTCATGTAACCACCAATCAGAATTGAGCTCGCGCACGGCACCCTACGCGTACGGTAAGCTTACCGTAAGCGCACGGAGCGCGCTTACAGATATATATATTGATTTAAATGCTATTTTCTCAGGACCTACTGAACAGATTTACACCAGACCTGCAAAAGGCACATCCCTGACCTGAGGACTACCTCTCTGCCCAATTTCAAGTAATTCTGTTCAGCCGTTCGGGCTGTAGCTCGGACTAAAGGTCCTATGGGAAAATGCATGGGGAAAACGCGTTTTGGGACCCCCCTTTTTTCTCAGCCCCCGCTTGACGAATCCCCCCGAGACTTTCAGGAGCATTAGTTTTGAAAAATTTGCGAGGATTCGTCAACCGGCGCCAAAGTTATTCCAAATAGAATGTTGCGGATTTCCTATGGAAACACGGTCCTAACTATAACTATCTACTGACGACCGCCAGTAGATAATATATATATATATATATTTTCTTTTTCAAACAAATGCCCTTGAGCTCCGAGGAGGCACACGACAGCTTGCCCACCCTTCAGTGTTCCCAATCAGATCGCCTCGACCTTCCGGTAAGAATTCAATGGCCTGATGTGTTTCAAGGCATGAGGCCTCTTCCTCAAAGGCTTGGCTTCTTTCACATGTGGCGCAATGACGGTTGGAACTGTATCCGAGCCGTTATGCAGCACAGTGAGCCGTAAATGAAGATCGTGTTGCCCTGACAGTCTGGTTCCCACTAAGAACATTTAAATTGCTTTTAATAAAATGATGGCGCATTAAACCCACTAAGGGGAATTATTTATGTTTTCTCTGCAGGACCACATGTCCCAGCGTGCACCACAGATGTAAGTCCACTCAGTGCAGCCCACTGGGGGGCATCAGCGAATCAAAGCACGCCCAAAAATTGATTCAAAGAGAGCCGTCATTGCGCCGCATGTGAAAGAAGCCAAGCCTTTGAGGAAGAGGCGTCATGCCTCGAAACGCGTCAGGCTATTGAATTCTTACTGGAAGGTTGAGGCGATCTGATTGGGAACACTGGATGGTGGGCAAGCTGTCGAGTGCCTCCTCGGAGCTCACGGCGATACCAAAGGGGATGATGGACGGAGCGTTAGAGCAAATCAAACACTCACCCCCAGTCAACTGATCTGGGTTTAATCCATCATCATTCTTTAGCTCACTCCACCACCCCAGTTCAGACATGGCCATATGCAAATCAGTCTGACCCTGTGCCTCATGGGAACAGTCCAGCCCGAACTGCCAAGCCATGTCTTCCCTGGACCGGAAACAAGCATCCTGGGACCGGTTTCGGGTTCATAACCATCGTCAGCCAGGCTATCTTGAATCCAGTGGCAAAGTGAGCAAGGGACCCACGTCTGGGCATACCCTGCCAACTTAGGGCGAACAAAGCGATACCAAAGGGGATAATGGACGGAGCGTTAGAGCAAATCAAACACTCACCCCCAGTCAACTGATCTGGGTTTAATCCATCATCATTCTTTAGCTCACTCCACCACCCCAGTTCAGACATGGCCATATGCAAAACAGTCTGAACCTGTGCCTCATGGGAACAGTCCAGCCCGAACTGCCAAGCCATGTCTTCCCTGGACCGGAAACAAGCATCCTGGGACCGGTTTCGGGTTCATAACCCTTGTCAGCCAGGCTAGCTTGAATCCAGCGGCAAAGTGAGCAAGGGACCCACGTCTGGGCATACCCTGCCAACTTAGGGCGAACAAAGCGATACCAAAGGGGATGATGGACGGAGCGTTAGAGCAAATCAAACACTCAACCCCAGTCAACTGATCTGGGTTTAATCCATCATCATTCTTTAGCTCACTCCACCACCCCAGTTCAGACATGGCCATATGTAAATCAGTCTGACCCTGTACCTCATGGGAACAGTCCAGCCCGAACTGCCAAGCCATGTCTTCCCTGGACCGGAAACAAGCATCCTGGGACCGGTTTCGGGTTCATAACCCTCGTCAGCCAGGCTATCTTGAATCCAGTGGCAAAGTGAGCAAGGGACCCACGTCTGGGCATACCCTGCCAACTTAGGGCGAAAAAAGCAATACCAAAGGGGATGATGGACGGAGCATTAGAGCAAATCAAACACTCAAGAGCAAATCAAACACTCACCAGTTCAGACATGGCCATATGCAAATCAGCCTGACCCTGTGCCTCGGAGCTCACGGGCATTTGTTTGAGAAAAAAAATAATATATATATATATATATATATATATATATATATATATATATATATATATGTATATTCACTGAAAAAACCAAAGGTTTCAGGGGTGTTATAGTTAGGAATTGGCATGTAAAAAACCTTAGAAATTCAATGAAAAAACCATAGGTTTCAGGGGTGTTATAGTTAACTGGACATTTCCCTCGTACAAAACCCTAGAAATTCCCATCTTATAGTTAGTTCAGCTAACTATAACTCGCGCCCCCGCAATGCACTGCTGATGACGTCACATATTACATCACTCATGACATGGTCAGTGACATCACTGATGACATCACTCATGACATCTCAAATGACATCACTCATGACATCACTGATGCTGTCATCCAGTGACTGTGTGTTTCTGTAAAGTTTAAATATGTTTTATATATTTATAGTGAAAGGCCTGTGGAAGAATGAGTGGCTGTACAAGTGTGTGAATGGATGATTTTCTAGGTGCGTAACTGACTCTATAAGTGAGTCATTAAATGTATCTTACTGCAGACTAGTGACTAAACTGTGTGAATGTCTGTATGTGTCTGTCTGTTGGTGTATAAGTGGCTGCATGGTTTTGTGAATAGCTATATGAGTGTCTATATGGGTTATTGATTGGTTGTCTGAGTATCTGTATGGGTGCCTGAGTGTTTGTGTGGGTAGGGTGTGTGTGACTCTGTGCATAGATGTGTGAGTGGGTGATTCTATGGGTGCATGGTTTTAAGAGTGCATCTGTGATGAACTGTATGGTTGAGTGAGTGTATGTATGGGTGTGTTAGGGATTGAATGTATATCTCAGTGGTACATGTATGACTAACTACATATGTGAAAGGCAGTATATGATGTGTCTATTTTCCATACAGGAAACATCTCACACCCACAGTTGACCGCGTTCAGGGCGGTATCTCTGGACGAAGTGGGAAAGACTCTGGCCAAAATGAAAAGCGGTTCCCCCTGTGACCCCACTCCCATGAGATTCTTGAAAACAGTGGCCCCTGTCATCGTGTCCCCTATCACGGAGTTGATTAACATCTCGCTATCCCAAGGCTCTGTCCCTCCGAGCTGGAAGGGTGCAGTAGTCAAAGCTCTTCTTAAAAAACCTCAACTGGACCCTTCCGATCTGGCAAACTATAGGCCGATCTCGCTCCTTCCGGGCATTAGCAAAATGGCCGAAAAACTGGTCAATGTCCAACTGTCCCAGTTCCTCGAATCCAACAACCTTTTGCGTCGGTCCCAAACTGGGTTTCGTCCTGGCCACGGTACGGACAAGGCCCTCCTCGCAGTTCTCGAGGAGGCTAGGTGCATCTTGGATTCAGGAGGGTCAGTGGCAGTGATCCTCCTGGACCTTAGTGCAGCCTTCGACACGGTGAATCACCGTGCCTTGCTCCACCGTCTGGCCAGGGCAGGACTCGGGGGCACCGCACTTGCCTGGATAGAGTCTTTCTTATCGGGCCGCTCATTCCAGGTCTGGGACGGCAATTCCCGCTCAGCCTCACTCCCTCTTCTGAGCGGAGTCCCTCAAGGGTCCTCGCTAAGTCCCACTTTGTTTAATGCCTACATGGCCCCTCTGGAGGATGTAGTTGCCCCATTCGGGATCAAGATAGGGAGCTATGCGGACGACACGCAACTGGTCGTCTCACTCTCACATCTTGACCACTGCCCAGACAATCTGTTGAACTGCCTCCAGGAAATCCACCACTGGATGTGCGATTCATCACTTAAGCTTAACGGATCTAAAACCGAAGTTATGCTCATGGGCAAGAAATGGGCTACTATCCCTCCATCGGTTTGGCCTGATGTTCTTGGCGAGGTGCCCACCCCAAAGAAGGAAATTAAGACCCTGGGAGTCTGGCTCGAACCTGACCTGTCCATGAAGACCCAGGCAGCCAAAACAGCAGGAATCTGCTTCGGACTTATGCGTTCTATCCGAAAGAGTCTTCCGCTACTCCCCCCTCTATCGAGGAAACTCCTGGTCCAAGGTTTGATTCTGGCTCGTCTGGACTACAGTAATGTCGTCTATCTAGGAGCCCCCGAATCTACTTTGGCAAAACTTCAGCGTACTCAAAATGCGGCTGCCCGGCTCCTGATGAATCTTCCTATCAGAGCTTCTGCCGGACCTGCACTCAAGGCCCTACACTGGCTTCCAGTGCGACAGAGGATAGAATTTAAGGCTATGTGTACTGCCCATAAAACTCCTCTATGGCTTAGGGCCTTCGATCTTGAGAGACATGGTCACTTTGTGTAAGGCACCCAGACCCCTGCGCTCGGACAATGAGCGTTTGGCCAACGTCCCAAGATTCAGGAAGGTGCGCACTGGCGGTCTACGCTTCGCAGTAAAAGCGTCCTCTGGTTGGAATTCGCTCCCACGCCGCTTGCGGCTGGAACCCTGCCACCTTCGTTTCCGCAAAACACTGAAAAATCTCCTTTTTCCTAAATAGGACCTCTTCGTTCCCCTCAGTCTGCACAAGTCCATTATAGTGCGGGGATGCCTCCGGGTCACCATGCGCTCTACAAATCGTCAAATAAATAATAAATAAATAAATATATATGCGTCTAAGAGTATATAAGTGGGTATATGTGAGAGTGTGTGATTGTGAGAGTGGATGTATGGATGAGTGTGTGCTTGTATTAATGATTGTATAAGAGTGTAAGAATGTGGTACTATTTTTATGAGTAAGTGAACTTGAGTGTGTATAACTACATAGGTGAGTAAATGGGAGTGTGATTAATTATTTGCATGACTGACTAGGTGTGAGAGTACCTCTGTGGATGATTGGTGGTGTGTGAGTGTCTATGTAGGTGTATAAATGCATATGATAGTCTTGTACGGAGTGACTGTAAGTATGAGTGACTGTACAGGTGAATGAGTGGAGGTGTATGTAGACCTAAGAGTTAATGAGTGGGTATGTAGTTATTGGTATTGGAGTATCTATGGTTTTGAGAATGTACGTCTGAAATTTTCAGTTGGTATATCAACGGTTAAATTAGGGTGTGAGAAGATGCAGTAATTTATCACATGGATGATGTCATCAGTGATGTCATTTGAGATGTCATCAGTGATGTCATCAGTGATGTCACTAACCATGTCATGAGTGATGTAATATGTGACGTCATCAGCAGTGCATTGCGGAGGGGCGAGTTATAGTTAGCTGAACTAACTATAACAGGGGAATTTCTAGGGTTTTGTACGAGGGAAATGTCCAGCTAACTATAACACCCCTGAAACCTATGGTTTTTTCAGTGAATTTCTAAGGTTTTTTAAATGCCAATTCCTAACTATAACACCCCTGAAACCTTTGGTTTTTTCAGTGAATTTCAAAGGTTTTTTAAATGCCAATTCCTAACTATAACGTGCATGAAACCTGTGGTTTTTTTCAGTGAATTTCAAAGGTTTTTTAAATGCTAATTCCTATCTATAACTTATCTCTGAAGATATCATGTTTAATGATTTTGATTGGATTTGTATATTTTTCAAATTCAGTGTGTCAATTTCATTAATTACTTTTTTTTTAAAATACTTTTTTATCACCATTTTTTAAACTTATTTTTTCAATTAATTCTTTTAAAAATTAAAAAATATTATTTGAACTTAATGGGTTTTTCAAACATATTTTTTTATATTTTTCAAAATATTTTTTAACTATATGTTCAAAACTTTATTTTATATATTTTTTTCAATGTTTTTGGATCCGCGCACCCTATGCGCACCGTTCTCGATCCCTACGCGATAGCATCCGCACATGGTATGCGGCAGGTACGTGGTTAGTGTGCGATTCTAATGCGACCGGTACGCGACTCCCAGCCTATTCGCGACACGTTCGATGTATGTAATGCGACGTTTACACGCTTCCGCGATGCGTCATCTGCGTTTATGACGCGGTAGGTATGTGGATCCCGCGAAGTATTTAACATTTAAAAAAACATATTTATGTATTTCATGTGAATATTAATTGAAGACAAACTATAAACTAGTCTTAAAAGTAATATATTTTTACATCTAATCCTATCATTTTTTTAAATTCAATTTCGCAGATGCGCGCTGGGTGTGTGCTGCATAAGCGCAGGGTGCGCGGATCGCATGTGACCTGCAAAAAAAGAGATTTGATTGGTTCATTACACTTCCTCTTCTAAGTATTGAAAGACCCCACACATTTTAATCATTCTTCTTTGACCTTGTTTAGAGCAGTGTTTTTCAACCTTTTTTGGGCAAAGGCACACTTGTTTCATGAAAAAAATCACGAGGCACACCACCATTAGAAAATGTTAAAAAATTTAACTCTGTGCCTATATTGACTATATATAAAGTAATTCTCTTGAATAGGAATCAAATAAACACAAAGAAAGTATTTTATAATTACTTTATTATGAAATAGTAAGTAAACAGAAATATGAAAAATTATAATATACTTATTGATCAGTGCGCAACCTGGGCCTGTTTGGCTGAACACAAAGCTGATATTCTGGCTGGAATCGAAGAAAGACACACACGTAGCTCTTCGTCAACAGCTCTCAGTCTCTCTCTGTATTTAGTTTTTATAGCAATCATGCTTGAAAAGCTCATCTCACACAGATATGTAGTGGAAAATGGGAGCAATGTCAAAATAGCTTTGTTTGCCAGAAGGGGGAACTCCTTGGCAGTATCCAACCAAAAACTGTCCAAAGGTAGATCAGCAAATCTTAGCTTGAAACCACGATTTTGTCTCAGTTCAGTTAGTTCCTCCTGCTCCTGTAAAGTCATGTCCTTTCCACCAACTGATGCTGAGCTATAAGGGTCCCTAACCCAGTCAAGGCATTCAGTGGAGACTGAAGAGAAATAAAATGACAACTTCTCCTCGAGAGTTTTTAAATGTTTAACTATTATCTCACACAGTGCAGCAGTGTGAACACCTTGCCATTGCTTGGTGAGTGTGAACATTTCAAGATTGCCACTTTCCACGTGTTGATGCCAGAGTTGCACCTTTGAACGGAATCCATTTATTTTATCTGTACTTGTAAGCAGGTTTTCATTTCGGCCTTGCATTCGTGTGTTCAGTTCATTCAGATGATGAAATATATCTGGCAGGTATGCCAGCCTTGCACACCACTCATCACTTGCAAGCAGCTTTGCGCAATCTGACCTCTCATTTGTCAGAAACACTTTAAGTTCCTCCCGCAGCTCATACACACGATCCAAGACCTTGCCACGCGACAACCACCGGACCTCCGTATGAAACAGCAAGGTTTTATGCTTCGCTCCCATCTCCTCACACAAAGCTGCAAATATGCGACTTTTCAGGGGTCGTGACTTTACAAAGTTTACCATGCGCACAACATCATCCAACACATGAACTAGGTCTGCTGGTAAAGTCTTGGCTACGAGGGCCTCACGGTGTAAAAAACAATGCGTAACAATCACATCTGGATTTCTTTCCTTCACTCTGCTTACAAAGCCTTTGGTGTGCCCGACCATGGCTGCAGCTCCATCGGTGCAGACACTTGTGCAGTTTTCCCACTTAAGTCCTCCTTGTTCAAGGTATTCTGATGTGACCCGAAAAATATCTTCTCCTGTTGTTTTTTCTGGCAATGCCTTGCAAAAAAAGAAGTTTTCTCTAATTGCATCACCATCAACAAAACGCACATTGGCCAAGAGTTGAGCATGTCCACTGATATCAGTAGACTCGTCAAGTTGCAATGCAAATTTCTCACTGATACGGATCTTTTCCAAAACCACACTTTCGATGTCTGCAGACATGTCATTAATACGTCTGGAAATTGTGTTGTCTGAGAGAGGGACTTTGGCTATTTCCTTAGCTGCTTCAGGTCCGAGCATCTCCTCTACAATAGCTTTGCAGGCGGGAAGTATTAATGTCTCTGCCACAGTGTGCGACTTTTTTGACTTGGCTATAAGTTCAGCAACTTGATAGCTAGCTTTAAGAGCTTTCATTTACCTTTGTGGTTTTTCTCATGAAAGTTGCCTGTTTCTCCGTGTTTTCACGCAGGCGAACAAAATAGTCCGGATTCTTGTTTTGAAGCGAAGGGTGTTTCGTTTGGAGATGGCGTTTAAGTTTGCTTGGGACCATAGCACTGTTAGCTAGCTTTTCACCACACACCACTCACAGTGGAGCTGGTTTGTTTGCATCTCCGGTGACAGTAAATCCAATGAAATATAGCTTTCGCTATATTGCCTTGTGCCAGAGAATTTGCTTGAGCTAACCATCTTTGCTTTCTGTTGATCCCCACTCATACTTGGGCTCTCATCTGGCTCCAAATTTTGTTCAGAGTCCAGTTCTTTCCTTTTCAAAAACGTGTCCATCACTGCAGTATCTCACTGTCACTCAGTACTAGGCATACACAAGGACGCTGCACCTGCAAGTTACCTATAAAAGAAATTTAAGATTTGTATCTATAAGGAACAAATTGTGACTGGATGGTTTCACAGAGAGTCCTTGATGCCAATTTTGAGGTTAGCAAGTGCTTTAACTACAAACGTTACGTCTGCCCAATTCATTAGTACTCATTGTGTATTAAAGACTGATAATGAACCACAGTACTAGTATAACGCTTGCTCGTCTAGTCTGGAGACAAAGGTTAGTGCTGCTACAACCCATGCGGAATTCTCCAAAGATAGTTAATTTCTGCAACAGATATTGGGTGACCATGTAAATTAAACAGACACTTTTGTAAATACATCTTGCCTCAAGCAGCGTGGTATTGTCACATGTGTATTAAATTGATGGAAGCCTGGCTGCATCACTCAAAACTGCTCTCTACCCACAGACTAGGTGCGCAATAGCTTTCCTTGATACATGCAAGCTTATGATCACACCATAAATCTATTCCACAGGAGTGAAAACCATGGACCGCATCACAGAAGCACATCTGGAACTCACTCAAGGACATGCGCTGAACCCCTCATACTTCAGCTTTAAAAAAAGACCTTAAATCTCACCTTCTCAACAAATACTTTGGTCCATAATTACCTCCTCTGAATCTACTCTCTTCTTCCCCTTTACTGATGATCCTTTGTGTCCCCCTAGCTCTCTCCTCTCCCCACATTACACATCCACCCTCTTTCCTGCGACCTGCCCCCATGTCCTCTTTCCATTTCCCCCTCATCTTTCTTCGATCTCTTCTCCTACGTTTCTGTCTTCTACTCCTTAACATTGCACCCCTCCTCTTATATTCCTAAGCGTTGCATTTCACGTTACTCTGCACAAGATTTTTTTTTTGGCCCCCCCACATTACTGAACTGGTTGAGCGCATCCTGGGTGTTTAAAAAAAATAAAAAATTGTATTACATTTGTAAAATTGCTTTACCTTATTCCCTCCTCTTGTCCTACCCTTATTCCCTCCTCGCATGTACATTTTCTTTCCAATGGCCCTTTTTATTTCTAATTCAATTGTGTTATTGACTGTCTGTGCTTTGCCCAGAGCAAATGTGTTATCTCTTGTTCTGTGTCTGCTCCTGTAAAGCGCTCTGATGCACACGGGTCTAGCCAGCTCTATATAAAAAAACCTTTCAAATAACATAAATAAACTAACGTTAAAAAACGACCGTTAATCATGGACCCATGAGCATGGCCACACCAAAACTGCTCTCCAAGAAGCGTGTGCAATGGAAACCTTTGCATGGGTCCAACCATGTATCAAATAAATGAGGCTCTGCACCAAGGTATGGGACTCCCACCAAAGAGTAAGAGGTCTCGCGTTCAGCAGAGTTCACAGCACTCGAAAGTGCCAGTTCTGTGACATCAAGGACACATATACAAACCCTCCAGGTACTGCCTCGGCTCGATGTAGCAACTGCACCTGAAAACGACCCTTCAAAGCACAACAGCTTTGGAATGTTGCCTGCACTAAATCAAACCCGCTGCCATTCAGTGCACCTCCCAGAGCAGTGACACATACCAGCAGAGGTCCACTCCGTGATGAGCTTTTACTCAACTCCTGAGGGGGAGCAGGCTGAGAAACTTCCAGAACTTGAAATTCTAACAAGAGATTGGTAAAAAATATAAGCACCATGTATGTATCTATTTATTTAATTATTGATTTAAATTTTTCATTTACTGCCTTGTCCTATTCGAGGACTGAGTCAGGGTGAAAGGCATGAAACCCAAATACAATGAGGGTGCAAATGAGTGAGACTCACCTCACGCTGCACCTGCGGCCTGGTCTGGATCCGGATGCGGTCTCTCTGCAGTGCCGACTCCCGCCGAGGCTGGTCTCCGTCCGTCTCCTCCTGCTCCGGTCCTCCTGGGAGTCCTGGTGACTCGAGTCGCGACGTCTTCTTCTCTCCGCTGCTGCGCACACTGCGCTCGGGCGGGAAGGAAGTCAGAAGATACTGCTCTGTGATAGGTCCAGGCTGGAGTCTGGACCAATCACAGCCCGGACATCAGAAAAGTGGAGGGTGTCCCCCTGAGGAGCGCCAATCAAAAACCCCACCCCCCCCCATACCCAGGATACAGTCCGGCGCCCGCCGCCCGGCCTAGTGGGGGAAAATTTGACATTTTTAAAAAAAATCTTTCGAATGTTTCCATTTTTCCCACGTTTTCCCACGGCACACCAGGCAACATCTCGCGGCTCACTAGTGTGCCGCGGAACAGTGGTTGAAAAACACTGGTTTAGAGGACCAACTCTTTGGAGAGAAGAAGATTTTTTAGACTAAGTTTACACTTAGCTCTAACTTTTTTCAACCAAAAATGTCTTCAGGGCAGCAGGCATCACCTGCATCTCCTCATATTTCTGAGGATGAATTTTAGGAGGAGGCACCACCCAAAGAACGTTTTTCTTCAGTGGTGTGGAAATTTTTTAATTTTCTTGAGGGGCAGAATAAGACCAATGCCACCTTGGTCACGTGTAAGATTTGCAAAAGAGTCCTGTCGTGAGGGGATCCTAACAAGAAATACTCGTGCGGCACGGCAAGTATGATGAAGCACATGAGGACCCTTCATCCAAACAATCTTGCACGAGAAGAGTGTCGACGGATGAGAAACACTTCTGCTACTGCACCTTCCACCTCATCGCAGCCGAGCACATCAAGAGTGCATCCATCAGCACAAACCTTGGACATCCGTCCTCAATTTCAATTTTTAAAAGTGCTCTGCACTAAGTGCAATGCGACTTTGTGCTATGGTGAGCAGTCGATCGATCTGATCTGCCGCCGGCAAGAAAGTTACATTTGCTAGTTTTTTTTTTTGTTTTTTTTTATTGTTCCCTGAAGTTCATTGTTTGGTTTCTCCTGTTTTTTGTTTTTTTCTCAGAAAAACCAAAAAAATCACAAAATTGTTAGAAAACCCCAAAAAAATATATAAAAGAAGAAAGATGAAAAAAAAAGTTCTTGTAAGAACTAACTTTTCTGGTTTAAAGAAAGAGCTACATTTCTTTGTTAGTGTGTGAAAGTTTAGATGAATGTATGTGTAGTACGTAATTGACTGAATGAATGCATTAGTAGTGTATAGTGAATGTATAATTGCAGAACTATGAGGAAGTGCTGCAGCATCACACAGTAACCTCTTTAACTACAGTGTGCTGTAGTACAGTGTTTTTCAACCTTTTTTGGGCAAAGGCACACTTGTTTCATGAAAAAAATCACGAGGCACACCATCATTAGAAAATGTTAAAAAATTTAACTCTGTGCCTATATTGACTATATATAAAGTAATTCTCTTGAATAGGAATCAAATAAACACAAAGAAAGTATTTTATAATTACTTTATTATGAAATAGTAAGTAAACAGAAATATGAAAAATTATAATATACTTATTGATCAGTGCGCAACCTGGGCCTGTTTGGCTGAACACAAAGCTGATATTCTGGCTGGAATCGAAGAAAGACACACACGTAGCTCTTCGTCAACAGCTCTCAGTCTCTCTCTGTATTTAGTTTTTATAGCAATCATGCTTGAAAAGCTCATCTCACACAGATATGTAGTGGAAAATGGGAGCAATGTCAAAATAGCTTTGTTTGCCAGAAGGGGGAACTCCTTGGCAGTATCCAACCAAAAACTGTCCAAAGGTAGATCAGCAAATCTTAGCTTGAAACCACGATTTTGTCTCAGTTCAGTTAGTTCCTCCTGCTCCTGTAAAGTCATGTCCTTTCCACCAACTGATGCTGAGCTATAAGGGTCCCTAACCCAGTCAAGGCATTCAGTGGAGACTGAAGAGAAATAAAATGACAACTTCTCCTCGAGAGTTTTTAAATGTTTAACTATTATCTCACACAGTGCAGCAGTGTGAACACCTTGCCATTGCTTGGTGAGTGTGAACATTTCAAGATTGCCACTTTCCACGTGTTGATGCCAGAGTTGCACCTTTGAACGGAATCCATTTATTTTATCTGTACTTGTAAGCAGGTTTTCATTTCGGCCTTGCATTCGTGTGTTCAGTTCATTCAGATGATGAAATATATCTGGCAGGTATGCCAGCCTTGCACACCACTCATCACTTGCAAGCAGCTTTGCGCAATCTGACCTCTCATTTGTCAGAAACACTTTAAGTTCCTCCCGCAGCTCATACACACGATCCAAGACCTTGCCACGCGACAACCACCGGACCTCCGTATGAAACAGCAAGGTTTTATGCTTCGCTCCCATCTCCTCACACAAAGCTGCAAATATGCGACTTTTCAGGGGTCGTGACTTTACAAAGTTTACCATGCGCACAACATCATCCAACACATGAACTAGGTCTGCTGGTAAAGTCTTGGCTACGAGGGCCTCACGGTGTAAAAAACAATGCGTAACAATCACATCTGGATTTCTTTCCTTCACTCTGCTTACAAAGCCTTTGGTGTGCCCGACCATGGCTGCAGCTCCATCGGTGCAGACACTTGTGCAGTTTTCCCACTTAAGTCCTCCTTGTTCAAGGTATTCTGATGTGACCCGAAAAATATCTTCTCCTGTTGTTTTTTCTGGCAATGCCTTGCAAAAAAAGAAGTTTTCTCTAATTGCATCACCATCAACAAAACGCACATTGGCCAAGAGTTGAGCATGTCCACTGATATCAGTAGACTCGTCAAGTTGCAATGCAAATTTCTCACTGATACGGATCTTTTCCAAAACCACACTTTCGATGTCTGCAGACATGTCATTAATACGTCTGGAAATTGTGTTGTCTGAGAGAGGGACTTTGGCTATTTCCTTAGCTGCTTCAGGTCCGAGCATCTCCTCTACAATAGCTTTGCAGGCGGGAAGTATTAATGTCTCTGCCACAGTGTGCGACTTTTTTGACTTGGCTATAAGTTCAGCAACTTGATAGCTAGCTTTAAGAGCTTTCATTTACCTTTGTGGTTTTTCTCATGAAAGTTGCCTGTTTCTCCGTGTTTTCACGCAGGCGAACAAAATAGTCCGGATTCTTGTTTTGAAGCGAAGGGTGTTTCGTTTGGAGATGGCGTTTAAGTTTGCTTGGGACCATAGCACTGTTAGCTAGCTTTTCACCACACACCACTCACAGTGGAGCTGGTTTGTTTGCATCTCCGGTGACAGTAAATCCAATGAAATATAGCTTTCGCTATATTGCCTTGTGCCAGAGAATTTGCTTGAGCTAACCATCTTTGCTTTCTGTTGATCCCCACTCATACTTGGGCTCTCATCTGGCTCCAAATTTTGTTCAGAGTCCAGTTCTTTCCTTTTCAAAAACGTGTCCATCACTGCAGTATCTCACTGTCACTCAGTACTAGGCATACACAAGGACGCTGCACCTGCAAGTTACCTATAAAAGAAATTTAAGATTTGTATCTATAAGGAACAAATTGTGACTGGATGGTTTCACAGAGAGTCCTTGATGCCAATTTTGAGGTTAGCAAGTGCTTTAACTACAAACGTTACGTCTGCCCAATTCATTAGTACTCATTGTGTATTAAAGACTGATAATGAACCACAGTACTAGTATAACGCTTGCTCGTCTAGTCTGGAGACAAAGGTTAGTGCTGCTACAACCCATGCGGAATTCTCCAAAGATAGTTAATTTCTGCAACAGATATTGGGTGACCATGTAAATTAAACAGACACTTTTGTAAATACATCTTGCCTCAAGCAGCGTGGTATTGTCACATGTGTATTAAATTGATGGAAGCCTGGCTGCATCACTCAAAACTGCTCTCTACCCACAGACTAGGTGCGCAATAGCTTTCCTTGATACATGCAAGCTTATGATCACACCATAAATCTATTCCACAGGAGTGAAAACCATGGACCGCATCACAGAAGCACATCTGGAACTCACTCAAGGACATGCGCTGAACCCCTCATACTTCAGCTTTAAAAAAAGACCTTAAATCTCACCTTCTCAACAAATACTTTGGTCCATAATTACCTCCTCTGAATCTACTCTCTTCTTCCCCTTTACTGATGATCCTTTGTGTCCCCCTAGCTCTCTCCTCTCCCCACATTACACATCCACCCTCTTTCCTGCGACCTGCCCCCATGTCCTCTTTCCATTTCCCCCTCATCTTTCTTCGATCTCTTCTCCTACGTTTCTGTCTTCTACTCCTTAACATTGCACCCCTCCTCTTATATTCCTAAGCGTTGCATTTCACGTTACTCTGCACAAGATTTTTTTTTTGGCCCCCCCACATTACTGAACTGGTTGAGCGCATCCTGGGTGTTTAAAAAAAATAAAAAATTGTATTACATTTGTAAAATTGCTTTACCTTATTCCCTCCTCTTGTCCTACCCTTATTCCCTCCTCGCATGTACATTTTCTTTCCAATGGCCCTTTTTATTTCTAATTCAATTGTGTTATTGACTGTCTGTGCTTTGCCCAGAGCAAATGTGTTATCTCTTGTTCTGTGTCTGCTCCTGTAAAGCGCTCTGATGCACACGGGTCTAGCCAGCTCTATATAAAAAAACCTTTCAAATAACATAAATAAACTAACGTTAAAAAACGACCGTTAATCATGGACCCATGAGCATGGCCACACCAAAACTGCTCTCCAAGAAGCGTGTGCAATGGAAACCTTTGCATGGGTCCAACCATGTATCAAATAAATGAGGCTCTGCACCAAGGTATGGGACTCCCACCAAAGAGTAAGAGGTCTCGCGTTCAGCAGAGTTCACAGCACTCGAAAGTGCCAGTTCTGTGACATCAAGGACACATATACAAACCCTCCAGGTACTGCCTCGGCTCGATGTAGCAACTGCACCTGAAAACGACCCTTCAAAGCACAACAGCTTTGGAATGTTGCCTGCACTAAATCAAACCCGCTGCCATTCAGTGCACCTCCCAGAGCAGTGACACATACCAGCAGAGGTCCACTCCGTGATGAGCTTTTACTCAACTCCTGAGGGGGAGCAGGCTGAGAAACTTCCAGAACTTGAAATTCTAACAAGAGATTGGTAAAAAATATAAGCACCATGTATGTATCTATTTATTTAATTATTGATTTAAATTTTTCATTTACTGCCTTGTCCTATTCGAGGACTGAGTCAGGGTGAAAGGCATGAAACCCAAATACAATGAGGGTGCAAATGAGTGAGACTCACCTCACGCTGCACCTGCGGCCTGGTCTGGATCCGGATGCGGTCTCTCTGCAGTGCCGACTCCCGCCGAGGCTGGTCTCCGTCCGTCTCCTCCTGCTCCGGTCCTCCTGGGAGTCCTGGTGACTCGAGTCGCGACGTCTTCTTCTCTCCGCTGCTGCGCACACTGCGCTCGGGCGGGAAGGAAGTCAGAAGATACTGCTCTGTGATAGGTCCAGGCTGGAGTCTGGACCAATCACAGCCCGGACATCAGAAAAGTGGAGGGTGTCCCCCTGAGGAGCGCCAATCAAAAACCCCACCCCCCCCTATACCCAGGATACAGTCCGGCGCCCGCCGCCCGGCCTAGTGGGGGAAAATTTGACATTTTTAAAAAAAATCTTTCGAATGTTTCCATTTTTCCCACGTTTTCCCACGGCACACCAGGCAACATCTCGCGGCTCACTAGTGTGCCGCGGAACAGTGGTTGAAAAACACTGGTTTAGAGGACCAACTCTTTGGAGAGAAGAAGATTTTTTAGACTAAGTTTACACTTAGCTCTAACTTTTTTCAACCAAAAATGTCTTCAGGGCAGCAGGCATCACCTGCATCTCCTCATATTTCTGAGGATGAATTTTAGGAGGAGGCACCACCCAAAGAACGTTTTTCTTCAGTGGTGTGGAAATTTTTTAATTTTCTTGAGGGGCAGAATAAGACCAATGCCACCTTGGTCACGTGTAAGATTTGCAAAAGAGTCCTGTCGTGAGGGGATCCTAACAAGAAATACTCGTGCGGCACGGCAAGTATGATGAAGCACATGAGGACCCTTCATCCAAACAATCTTGCACGAGAAGAGTGTCGACGGATGAGAAACACTTCTGCTACTGCACCTTCCACCTCATCGCAGCCGAGCACATCAAGAGTGCATCCATCAGCACAAACCTTGGACATCCGTCCTCAATTTCAATTTTTAAAAGTGCTCTGCACTAAGTGCAATGCGACTTTGTGCTATGGTGAGCAGTCGATCGATCTGATCTGCCGCCGGCAAGAAAGTTACATTTGCTAGTTTTTTTTTTTGTTTTTTTTTATTGTTCCCTGAAGTTCATTGTTTGGTTTCTCCTGTTTTTTGTTTTTTTCTCAGAAAAACCAAAAAAATCACAAAATTGTTAGAAAACCCCAAAAAAATATATAAAAGAAGAAAGATGAAAAAAAAAGTTCTTGTAAGAACTAACTTTTCTGGTTTAAAGAAAGAGCTACATTTCTTTGTTAGTGTGTGAAAGTTTAGATGAATGTATGTGTAGTACGTAATTGACTGAATGAATGCATTAGTAGTGTATAGTGAATGTATAATTGCAGAACTATGAGGAAGTGCTGCAGCATCACACAGTAACCTCTTTAACTACAGTGTGCTGTAGTACAGTGTTTTTCAACCTTTTTTGGGCAAAGGCACACTTGTTTCATGAAAAAAATCACGAGGCACACCATCATTAGAAAATGTTAAAAAATTTAACTCTGTGCCTATATTGACTATATATAAAGTAATTCTCTTGAATAGGAATCAAATAAACACAAAGAAAGTATTTTATAATTACTTTATTATGAAATAGTAAGTAAACAGAAATATGAAAAATTATAATATACTTATTGATCAGTGCGCAACCTGGGCCTGTTTGGCTGAACACAAAGCTGATATTCTGGCTGGAATCGAAGAAAGACACACACGTAGCTCTTCGTCAACAGCTCTCAGTCTCTCTCTGTATTTAGTTTTTATAGCAATCATGCTTGAAAAGCTCATCTCACACAGATATGTAGTGGAAAATGGGAGCAATGTCAAAATAGCTTTGTTTGCCAGAAGGGGGAACTCCTTGGCAGTATCCAACCAAAAACTGTCCAAAGGTAGATCAGCAAATCTTAGCTTGAAACCACGATTTTGTCTCAGTTCAGTTAGTTCCTCCTGCTCCTGTAAAGTCATGTCCTTTCCACCAACTGATGCTGAGCTATAAGGGTCCCTAACCCAGTCAAGGCATTCAGTGGAGACTGAAGAGAAATAAAATGACAACTTCTCCTCGAGAGTTTTTAAATGTTTAACTATTATCTCACACAGTGCAGCAGTGTGAACACCTTGCCATTGCTTGGTGAGTGTGAACATTTCAAGATTGCCACTTTCCACGTGTTGATGCCAGAGTTGCACCTTTGAACGGAATCCATTTATTTTATCTGTACTTGTAAGCAGGTTTTCATTTCGGCCTTGCATTCGTGTGTTCAGTTCATTCAGATGATGAAATATATCTGGCAGGTATGCCAGCCTTGCACACCACTCATCACTTGCAAGCAGCTTTGCGCAATCTGACCTCTCATTTGTCAGAAACACTTTAAGTTCCTCCCGCAGCTCATACACACGATCCAAGACCTTGCCACGCGACAACCACCGGACCTCCGTATGAAACAGCAAGGTTTTATGCTTCGCTCCCATCTCCTCACACAAAGCTGCAAATATGCGACTTTTCAGGGGTCGTGACTTTACAAAGTTTACCATGCGCACAACATCATCCAACACATGAACTAGGTCTGCTGGTAAAGTCTTGGCTACGAGGGCCTCACGGTGTAAAAAACAATGCGTAACAATCACATCTGGATTTCTTTCCTTCACTCTGCTTACAAAGCCTTTGGTGTGCCCGACCATGGCTGCAGCTCCATCGGTGCAGACACTTGTGCAGTTTTCCCACTTAAGTCCTCCTTGTTCAAGGTATTCTGATGTGACCCGAAAAATATCTTCTCCTGTTGTTTTTTCTGGCAATGCCTTGCAAAAAAAGAAGTTTTCTCTAATTGCATCACCATCAACAAAACGCACATTGGCCAAGAGTTGAGCATGTCCACTGATATCAGTAGACTCGTCAAGTTGCAATGCAAATTTCTCACTGATACGGATCTTTTCCAAAACCACACTTTCGATGTCTGCAGACATGTCATTAATACGTCTGGAAATTGTGTTGTCTGAGAGAGGGACTTTGGCTATTTCCTTAGCTGCTTCAGGTCCGAGCATCTCCTCTACAATAGCTTTGCAGGCGGGAAGTATTAATGTCTCTGCCACAGTGTGCGACTTTTTTGACTTGGCTATAAGTTCAGCAACTTGATAGCTAGCTTTAAGAGCTTTCATTTACCTTTGTGGTTTTTCTCATGAAAGTTGCCTGTTTCTCCGTGTTTTCACGCAGGCGAACAAAATAGTCCGGATTCTTGTTTTGAAGCGAAGGGTGTTTCGTTTGGAGATGGCGTTTAAGTTTGCTTGGGACCATAGCACTGTTAGCTAGCTTTTCACCACACACCACTCACAGTGGAGCTGGTTTGTTTGCATCTCCGGTGACAGTAAATCCAATGAAATATAGCTTTCGCTATATTGCCTTGTGCCAGAGAATTTGCTTGAGCTAACCATCTTTGCTTTCTGTTGATCCCCACTCATACTTGGGCTCTCATCTGGCTCCAAATTTTGTTCAGAGTCCAGTTCTTTCCTTTTCAAAAACGTGTCCATCACTGCAGTATCTCACTGTCACTCAGTACTAGGCATACACAAGGACGCTGCACCTGCAAGTTACCTATAAAAGAAATTTAAGATTTGTATCTATAAGGAACAAATTGTGACTGGATGGTTTCACAGAGAGTCCTTGATGCCAATTTTGAGGTTAGCAAGTGCTTTAACTACAAACGTTACGTCTGCCCAATTCATTAGTACTCATTGTGTATTAAAGACTGATAATGAACCACAGTACTAGTATAACGCTTGCTCGTCTAGTCTGGAGACAAAGGTTAGTGCTGCTACAACCCATGCGGAATTCTCCAAAGATAGTTAATTTCTGCAACAGATATTGGGTGACCATGTAAATTAAACAGACACTTTTGTAAATACATCTTGCCTCAAGCAGCGTGGTATTGTCACATGTGTATTAAATTGATGGAAGCCTGGCTGCATCACTCAAAACTGCTCTCTACCCACAGACTAGGTGCGCAATAGCTTTCCTTGATACATGCAAGCTTATGATCACACCATAAATCTATTCCACAGGAGTGAAAACCATGGACCGCATCACAGAAGCACATCTGGAACTCACTCAAGGACATGCGCTGAACCCCTCATACTTCAGCTTTAAAAAAAGACCTTAAATCTCACCTTCTCAACAAATACTTTGGTCCATAATTACCTCCTCTGAATCTACTCTCTTCTTCCCCTTTACTGATGATCCTTTGTGTCCCCCTAGCTCTCTCCTCTCCCCACATTACACATCCACCCTCTTTCCTGCGACCTGCCCCCATGTCCTCTTTCCATTTCCCCCTCATCTTTCTTCGATCTCTTCTCCTACGTTTCTGTCTTCTACTCCTTAACATTGCACCCCTCCTCTTATATTCCTAAGCGTTGCATTTCACGTTACTCTGCACAAGATTTTTTTTTTGGCCCCCCCACATTACTGAACTGGTTGAGCGCATCCTGGGTGTTTAAAAAAAATAAAAAATTGTATTACATTTGTAAAATTGCTTTACCTTATTCCCTCCTCTTGTCCTACCCTTATTCCCTCCTCGCATGTACATTTTCTTTCCAATGGCCCTTTTTATTTCTAATTCAATTGTGTTATTGACTGTCTGTGCTTTGCCCAGAGCAAATGTGTTATCTCTTGTTCTGTGTCTGCTCCTGTAAAGCGCTCTGATGCACACGGGTCTAGCCAGCTCTATATAAAAAAACCTTTCAAATAACATAAATAAACTAACGTTAAAAAACGACCGTTAATCATGGACCCATGAGCATGGCCACACCAAAACTGCTCTCCAAGAAGCGTGTGCAATGGAAACCTTTGCATGGGTCCAACCATGTATCAAATAAATGAGGCTCTGCACCAAGGTATGGGACTCCCACCAAAGAGTAAGAGGTCTCGCGTTCAGCAGAGTTCACAGCACTCGAAAGTGCCAGTTCTGTGACATCAAGGACACATATACAAACCCTCCAGGTACTGCCTCGGCTCGATGTAGCAACTGCACCTGAAAACGACCCTTCAAAGCACAACAGCTTTGGAATGTTGCCTGCACTAAATCAAACCCGCTGCCATTCAGTGCACCTCCCAGAGCAGTGACACATACCAGCAGAGGTCCACTCCGTGATGAGCTTTTACTCAACTCCTGAGGGGGAGCAGGCTGAGAAACTTCCAGAACTTGAAATTCTAACAAGAGATTGGTAAAAAATATAAGCACCATGTATGTATCTATTTATTTAATTATTGATTTAAATTTTTCATTTACTGCCTTGTCCTATTCGAGGACTGAGTCAGGGTGAAAGGCATGAAACCCAAATACAATGAGGGTGCAAATGAGTGAGACTCACCTCACGCTGCACCTGCGGCCTGGTCTGGATCCGGATGCGGTCTCTCTGCAGTGCCGACTCCCGCCGAGGCTGGTCTCCGTCCGTCTCCTCCTGCTCCGGTCCTCCTGGGAGTCCTGGTGACTCGAGTCGCGACGTCTTCTTCTCTCCGCTGCTGCGCACACTGCGCTCGGGCGGGAAGGAAGTCAGAAGATACTGCTCTGTGATAGGTCCAGGCTGGAGTCTGGACCAATCACAGCCCGGACATCAGAAAAGTGGAGGGTGTCCCCCTGAGGAGCGCCAATCAAAAACCCCACCCCCCCCCATACCCAGGATACAGTCCGGCGCCCGCCGCCCGGCCTAGTGGGGGAAAATTTGACATTTTAAAAAAAAATCTTTCGAATGTTTCCATTTTTCCCACGTTTTCCCACGGCACACCAGGCAACATCTCGCGGCTCACTAGTGTGCCGCGGAACAGTGGTTGAAAAACACTGTTGTAGTACTTCCGAAGCACAGGGATGCAACATATGTACATAAATATGTTGCAAATCTATGGTTCTCTCTGCACGGCTGCTTAAACTGCAGCCATGTGGTGACACAGGCACCCTTGCACCATAGTGCAAGGATATCTGTGTAAGATTTGAGTGTCACTATTATTGTGTGTAGTTTTAAAACCAAAGACTTCTCTTTCCCGCATTTCACGCTCCTCTCATCACCCGCGCAGCGGATCTTAGCGCTGCCGCGGGAACGAAAACAACAAAACTCATTCCCGCCATTACCGGCGCGAACCACGGCCACGCCCCTTTTCTGAGGCCACGTCCCTCCCTAGGCGTCATCCTACCCCCATAAATATGTGCCTTTGGCGCGCCTAAGGCAAGCCCGTCTGTGCCCGTCTGTGCCGTGGCCGGGACTAGGGCTAGCCACGTTGTTCAACCCTCGTCCACCATAGCGAACTTTTCGACTCTTACCAGGGAAGAGATTCTCTCCTTAAACTTCCAGTCTGAATACTGCCACAAATCCATAAACGTTGAAAACTGGCTAGGACCAATCTGCTGTTGCAAGTGTAGAACTTATCTTACCCCAGAACCATGACCACCCAACACGGGACAAAAAATCCTCCTTCAAGGAGGTCTGATCAATGCCAGATCGATGTGCAAAAATGGGGCGCATATTCATGATTTAATTACGGATACTGATCTCGACATGCTTTTCGTGACAGAAACATGGCTCAAAGCTTGGTGTAACCCGGTAATAGCCCTAACAGTTCCTCAAGGATATCTTATTCAAAGGGTGGACAGACAGGAGCAGAGAGGGGGTGGTCTTGCCATCATTTACCGCGATTCCATTAAATGCACCATGTTCGAACTCTCGGATATTAAGGGGGCAGAAAGCATGGGCTTCTGCATCCAGATAAACGAGGAGACTACCTTTTCAGGAGCTTTAATTTATCGTCCACTGGGATCACAGAATGACTTCTTGGAAAGTCTTGGAGAAGCACTCAGCAACCTCACTCTCAAATTTGCTAATTTTACCTTACTAGGTGACTTAAATTTCCATCTTGATGAGGCTGAGGACCCCAACGCAGTATGGCTGAGAGATCTAACTAGTGTCCTGGGACTCACAATACTGACTAAAGAACCCACACACAAAGCGGGGCACATTTTAGACTGCATCTGCACCAATACCAAATCCATGAAAGCTGACTCCCCCCGTATCCAGACCTGGACTGACCATTTGCTGGTCCCCTTTAAACTGACTGTAGAAAGGAAAGGGATCAAAATGGACCATATAAAAATCGAAGTCCACACAAAGAAAGACTGGGAAAAGATTGGGGACACTCCCAACCTGTACCTAATTGCCGAGGAAAGTAAACCCCCTCTGACTGGAAACACGGAGACAGATTATAACAGCTTCTGTAAATGGGTCACAGGATTTTGCGGGCCTGAGGATTCCGGTAAAGTGAGCAAAAAGCGGAATAAAAGGTCCGCCCCCTGGTTCTCCCTCCCCTTAAAGGAAAAACAAAAAGAGGTCAGAACCCTAGAAAGGAAATGGCGGCGTGCATATAAAAAGGAAGAACTCACAATCTATAAAACATCCAGAAGACAGTATCATGCAATGATTAAAAGTGCCAAAAAAAACGACTTTTTAGAAGCCATAAACTCCTCCAACAGCAAACAAAAAGAAATCTTTAAAATAGTCGATGACTTCATGAACCCTAGGATTCTTAGACAAGAGATTCCCCCTTCGCTTCCATTATGTAACTCAATCGCTAATTACTTCGAACAGAAAATATCCGATCTCACCAAAGACTTCCCAGATCCACCAGCACCCCTCCTCGTAGAAGTCATAAGACTTAACAATCAGAAGATCCAGCTTAACAAATTCACCCATGTTAGTCTGGAAGAAACCTGTCAGGCTATTCTATCCAGCAAATCTGGCTCCCCATTTGATCCCTGCCCTCCCTTGCTGCTACATGCCCTTGTGGACACAGTAAACCCGAGCATAAATGCCATCATTAATTCATCCCTGGCTACTGCCGCCATTCCACCCGAATGGAAATTAGCCGCTGTCAAACCTCTGCAAAAGAAACCCCTAGTAGACCCCACTATACTTTCAAACCTCCGTCCTATTTCGCTGCTCCCAATTCTCTTCAAACTTACGGAAGCAGCAGTGAATAAGCAACTAACTAGGTACCTGGAGGAAAACGACATCTTGCATCCCAACCAAGCGGGGTTCAGGGCTAAACACTCCACAGAGTCAGCACTACTACACACGGTGGAGACCCTGAAGACGGCCATGGACCAAGGAAAAAAGGCTGTTCTGGTGCTGCTCGATCTATCGGCGGCCTTTGATACGGTCTCACACTTCGTATTAATTGGCCGCCTAGCTGAATCAGGAATAGCAGGAGTTGCTCTTGAATGGCTAAAAAACTTCTTCAGCCACAGGAAGCAAGTCACGGTACTAGGGAAATACTGCTCAGAGGAGAAAACATTAAAAACAGGGGTACCACAGGGCTCTAGTTTAAGCCCAGTACTATTTAACCTGTACTTGACCCCCCTGATAGAGCTTATTACTTCTTTTAACATCAGCACTATATCTTATGCTGATGATACTCAGCTCATCCTCGTATTAGACAGCAATACAACAAAGGCAGAGGAAAATCTGAGAGATTGTTTTACCGCCACATTCGACTGGATGAGAAAACATCATCTCAAATGTAATTCGGGCAAGACCGAAATTTTATCATTCGGACAACAAAACCTTTTCTCCCCCAAATCATGGTGGCCACAAGATGCAGAAGTCCCCCCTAACACCATTACTACGGCCCGCAACCTTGGGATTAGGTTTGACGAGGCCCTGTCATTTAGGCAACAAGCAGGTGCTGTGGCAGGGTCCTGCTTTAGCATAATCAAAGGCCTCAGAAGATTCTTCGACCTTCTCCCACTGACAGCCAGAAAGACGGTGGCGGTGGCCCTTATTACATCTCGCCTGGACTACTGCAACAGTCTATATGCAGGCTCCAGTAAAGCAGTACTGCATAGACTGCAGATGGTCCAGAATGCCACCGCCCGCCTCATGCTGAGATGGCCCAGGAAGTCGTCTGCATCAGCAGCACTCAAGATCCTGCACTGGTTGCCCATCCACAAAAGGGTACTATTCAAAATCTTAGTAATCACCTTTAGGTCCTACCACCAGCTGGGTCCCACCTACCTGTCAAAAAGGGTTGGAAGATATGTCCCTTCTCGCTCACTCAGATCTTCCAACCTGAACCTGCTGGTGACTCCCAAATTTAGACTAGCCACGAAAGGAGGAAAATCCCTTGGAGTACTGGGTGCTAGGGCCTGGAATAAACTACCACTCCAACTACGCCAGATCCCGTCAGAGAACCTTTTCCGAGAGGCTCTAAAGACATAGATTTTTAAACTCACAGACACAGCCTGTTTAGCCCTAGTCTAAACCCAATCCTCAGAGACACCAGATACTGTCTTACCGGTGCCTCACTAGCTCCCTGGCCAAACACCTCCTAGACATGAGTGGTCAGCGCCAAGATGCTCCGTGGAGTGTAAGTCGCGCTTTACAAAAATAAAATTACATTACATTACATTACATTACATGTGCTGTTTGTTTTTCTGCAGGAAGACACACCTTCCTGCACAAAAACAATGAGAAAATGCACTTTTCCCCTTGAATGTATGCTGAACATTTCAGCATGCATTGAAGATATAAAAATGTGGAGAAATGAAAACAATTCTCCTTGTTGTGCTTTCCTACACCAATTTTAGAATGGTGCAGCATTCACACACA
The DNA here is from genome assembly GCF_964204655.1 of Triturus cristatus. Lineage (NCBI taxonomy): Eukaryota > Metazoa > Chordata > Amphibia > Caudata > Salamandridae > Triturus > Triturus cristatus. Next base: position 861,362,354 of record NC_140580.1, read on the forward strand.
TATCAAGATTCATGATTTCTGATAAATCTAGACATGTGTTTTATTCTATGAGTATTCACTGCAATCATGCACAACAACACCTATAGAACACCCTTTCAACGCAAAGTGGTGTGCATAATGAGGTTGTATTTACATGGAGTATACAAAGTGCACAGAGTGCCTTTTCCTCTCTTTGTAAATATGAAAGAGTGTCTTGCACAATAGCTATGTTACAAAAAGTGACATATTTCCGTTTTTTAAATTCCTTGCGAATGATAGAAGGTAAGCACAGAGTTTTGTCTGTAAAGATGTTCAAAGAAGAATGATTGAAATAATTGTGGTCCTTCAATAGCTAAAATAGGAAATATTATGAACCCCTCAAATCTCTTTTTTTTGCAGGTCACATGATATCTGATTATGGTCAGATTTCAAAACTACATAGGTATAAACAGAGTGTTTTTAGAAACATGTTTCAACTTTGTAGCTTCTTGCAGACCTCCTCATTCTGCATATTGAGACTTAGTTAAACTTACCTTCACAGTAATAGGAATAAAAAATGGTACACTTTTTTTCACATTTTCATTCCAATCTAAATTAATAAAAATTGCTTATTTTAAAATTTGGATCTGTGAAAGAAAAGGAAAAAAAATTATAACATGTAATAATACATTTTTTACAACACAGCATAATTTCCACAAAGTAATTGTTTTGCCTTTTTTGCTGTTCTCAGAATATATTAAATTTCACTAAAAATAGTGATTTCAATCGTACTCATCACTTAACAGCAGGCAAAAAAACAACAACATGCTATTCTAAAAAAAAAACAAGATACAAATCACAGATATATAAAATGCATACAGCTAACAAAATTTTATAAGTTTAACTTACAAAAACTGTAAATGTTGTCGCTTTCAAATATTCACAGAATCTAAGGATGAATTTTTGGAGGATGCACCACGCCCACAACGTTTTCCTTCAGTGGTGTGGAAATTTTCTACTTTTCTCGAGGGGCAAACAAAGACCAATGCCACCTTCGTCACGCGCAAGATTTGCAAAAGAGTTCTGTTACGAGGGGATCCTAACAAAAAATACTTGTGCGGCACGGCAAGTATGATGAAACACCTAAGGACCCTTCATCCAAACAATCTTGCATGAGAAGAGTGCAAACAGATGAGAAACACTCCTGTTCTGTATCTGTAAAAAAGAATCACAAATAAATGTATATTAATAACTTTCAAATTTATACTATTCCCTTACTGTACAAACACATTTTATATAAAAACTGACTAAGAAACTATAGCCCTGAACCACAAGTGTGACGATCGTTAAAACACTACATGCATAGTGCATACTACTTTGAAGCAGTTCATGCCCTAAAGCCTACCTCACTAAAAGACTACATGCTAACTGACTAAATGATTACAATACTATAAGGAGACACACTGGGTGAGTGACAGGGTGTTTGCTAGAAGTGTATGAATACTAACTAGGAAATTGAAGGTGTGAAAGACAACTGTGTAGGTGATTAGAGGACTGCATCCATACTGGATAGGCATTTAAAGCAGTCCATGTGCTAAGGCCTAGCTCACTGCATGAGTACTTGGGTACTGACTGAATGATTAGAGTACAGCAAGGAGAGTGCCTAGGTGAATTTATAAGTGGTAGGCTTTTCGCACAGGGAATGGATTAGTACTTGGTACTGAATGGGTCACTAGAGGAGTGCAAAGGGAGTGACAGGATGTTTGCTGGACTGTATGGATACTGACTAGGGAATTGAAAGTGTGAAAGACAAGTGTCTAGGTGGTTAGAACTGCATACATAGTGGATAGGGGTTTGAAGCAGTCCATGTGCTAAGGCCTGGCTCAGTGCATGAATACTTAGGCACTGACTGAATGATTAGAGTACTGAAAAGATAGTATCTTGGTGAATTTATAAGTGTTTGGGTTTTGGCACAGTGAATGGATTAGTACATGGTGCTGAATGGGTCACTAGAGGACTACAAAGGGAGTTACAGGGTGTTTTCTGGAAATGTGTGGATACTGACTAGCGAATTGAAAATGTGAAAGACAAGTGTATAGTATGTTAGAAGACTGCATGCATACTGCATAGACATTTGAAGCAATCTATGTGGTAATGTATGGTTCACAACATGAGTGCTTGGAAACTGACTAAATCATCAGACTACTGCTAGGTTAGTGCCTGGGTAAAACTTTTAAATGTTCAGTTCTGGCACAGTGAAGAGAATAGTACATGGTACTGCACTTTAGTGTCAAACCCTGACTCATTTTATCAATACATAAGCAAAGAATAGCTTCTAAAGCTACTAAAACTTGACAACATGACCGATTTTAAAACAGTTATCTGTCATCAAATACACTATGTTACCAAATGCTTCTCTCACAATCCTTACTCAAATGTACACAGACTCACAGTGTGATTTTAGACAAGCAACACTATCCCTAGCAGTTTACCAAAACTCATTCACTACTGTGCATGGGGTAAGGAGACTACACACAATCTACATATTAAAGTACAGCACATTAGTGTCAAAGCATGACTTATTTTATCAATGCATAAGCAAAGACTGGCTTCTAATGCTTCTAAAACTTGACAACATGACAGGTTTTAAAACAGTTATCTGTCAGCAAATACACAATGTTACCAAATGCTTCTCTCACAGTGGTTCCCAAATGCACACATACTCACTGTGTGATTCTAGACAAACAACACTATCCATTGCACTATACCAAAACACATTTCTTCATCTAGAACAGGGGTACTCATAGTACGACCCGCGGGCCGCCAGTGGCCCGGCAAGCCTTTCTTGGCGGCCCGCGGACCTTGCAGACATCGTACCTAGACATGCCAACCCTCCCCATTCAGGCGGGAGACTACCGATTTCAAGGCTAGTCTCCCGCCTCCCGATTCCTGCAAGCAAAAACCCGATTCCTCGGGGGGTTTCAGCTGACAAGGCTTGTATTGTGTAGAGTGCTAATTCTTCCAGCAATAATCAGAGTAGCGATGCAGGGGCTCTAGAAAGGGTAAAAAGCAAAACAAAGCTTCATCAACAAGCGAATGATCTTTTAAAGACCTGTGAAGTACTCGGGGGCGGCTGTGTGTGTACCTGGAAGCTGTTTCAGCCCGCCGGGCTGCCACACGGGGGGGGGGGTTGTATGCACTGCCAGCAACCTGCCAGGCCAGTGCAGAACACTTGCATCCCCCTCTCTCTGCCTGCCACTGCGCTCAATGCTTCTGAAAGGTAAGGAAAAAAAACGTGCATTTTGCGTTTCAAATGTCGGATTCTGCAGCAGCACACCTCGAATGCCCATACATGACAGTAACCCGATTCAAGGCACCATTCTCCCGATTTATTTTCAAAGAGGGAGAGAGGGAGGGAGGGAGACGGAGGAGGGAGGGAGACGGAGGAGGGAGGGAGACGGAGGACAGAGGGAGACGGAGGGAGACGGAGAGGGAAGGAGAGGGAGAGAGGGAGAGAGCAGGGAGAGAGAGAGGGAGGGAGGGAGACGGAGGAGGGAGGGAGGGAGACGGAGGAGGGAGGGAGACGGAGGAGGGAGAGAGGGGGAGAGAGAGAGGGGGAGAGAGAGGGAGGGAGGGAGACAGGGAGGGAAGGAGACAGGGAGGGAGGGAGACAGAGAGGGAGGGAAACGGAGGATGGAGGGAGACGGAGGACGGAGGGAGACGGAGAGAGACAGAGAGGGAAGGAGAGGGAGAGAGAGGGAGGGAGGGAGACGGAGGAGGGAGGGAGGCAGACGGAGGGGGGAGGGAGACGGAGGAGGGAGGGAGATGGAGGAGGGAGGGAGACGGAGGAGGCAGAGAGGGGGAGAGAGGGGGAGAGAGGGGGAGAGAGAGGGAGGGAGACAGGGAGGGAGGGAGACAGGGAGGGAGGGAGACAGAGAGGGAGGGAGACAGAGAGGGAGGGAGACAGAGAGGGAGGGAGACGGAGGACGGAGGGAGACGGAAAGAGACGGAGAGGGAAGGAGAGGGAAGGAGAGGGAGGGAGAGGGAGAGAGAGGGAGGGAGACGGAGGAGGGAGGGAGGGAGATGGAGGAGGGAGGGAGACGGAGGAGAACGGAGAGGGAAGGAGAGGGAGGGAGAGGGAGAGAGAGGGAGAGGGAGAGAGAGGGAGGGAGGGAGACGGAGGAGGGAGGGAGAGAGACGGAGGAGGGAGGGAGACGGAGGAGGGAGGGAGACGGAGGAGGGAGGGAGACGGAGGAGGGAGAGAAGGGGAGAGAGGGGGAGAGAGAGGGAGGGTGACAGGGAGGGAGGGAGACAGGGAGGGAGGGAGACAGGGAGGGAGGGAGACAGGGAGGGAGACAGGGAGGGAGACAGGGAGAGAGGGAGACAGATGTTTTGAAAGGTTTTTTTTTACTCTCGCTCCACCCCCACTGATCTCACCCGCACTGACTCCACCCCTACCAGTGCGGCCCTCGGCCACTAACCACACTGTAATTTTGGCCCCAACAGAAAGTTTGTGAGTACCCCTGATCTAGAAGAAGTACTACATTTTAGTATAGAAACATAACATAACTCATTTCACAAATTCATAAACAATGACTGGTTTCTAATTCTACCAAAATAGAAAAACAGCACAGTTATCTGTCTGCAAACACATGAAAAACACAAATGCTTATCACAGAATGGTTTCTACATGCACACACACTGTCAATAGGATTGTAGAGAAAAAAAGTACTCCCTACACTTTAGCAGGAGAAATACATTAGTCTGATTAAAATCAAAATACTCAACATACATCCCCTCACAATTAAATAACTCCCCTTTCAAGTTGTTTTGTAGATTAAGAAGTATATCAGTCACACACCAGATTTTCTTTTACAGAATCTCTGCACTGTGCACCTCTCAGCAAAAACAAAGAATGGAAAAGTTTCCCTTTCATTTTCCACACATATACATGTAAACATCAAATCACAATCCTTCACACATACACTCAAAGGCAAACACACATTTCTATTAGTTAAACATTTCAACCCTTTACAACTGAAATACATTTCAACCCTTCCCCCAATCTGCCTTCTGCCTCTTACCATAGAAACAGGTCATGAAACACTGCACCGAGCACACAGGTCACAAGTTCAGCACACAATGTTGCTAAACAAGACAGGAAGTGTGCTTGACTTTTCATATATAATGTTCCTTACAATCTGTTTTTGTTAACCAATAAGAATCATACCTTTAACAAACAGAAATATACACCCTACCTTTCAGTGTAGAAAGTAGTCATACAACCAATGATTTCTTGTCTTTTTAAATAAAATAATTCCGGGGATCCGCGCACCCAATGCGAGAGAATCCGTGCACCCAACGCGGAAGGATGCGCGCACCGTGCGTGCATTTCGCCGTTTAAAAAAAAAGGTGCCCCAGGGGGTCCTTCTGGGACCCCTTAAGCACCTCTAGAGGGTCAGAGTATTTCCATTCAGCCCCCTTTATATGTTTTACACACGTATTCCCCTTGCTTCTTCAGCCTTGCTTCTACCGAGGCAGAAAAGGGCCGCCAACAGTTCCTGGTTTCGAATGTAGACAGACACTCTACAGCCAATTAGCATTTAGCGCGTGATCGGGAGGGTGCGCGCTTGGTTCGAGGAGGGTGCGCATACGGTGCGGGTAGTGTCCAAGGATCCTCCCCGGCCACAGATATTTATGTACTTTTAACTCTAATTTTCTAAGGAATTACTGAACGGATTCACACCATTTATGCAAAAGTCACGAGTCTGAACTAAGGACTATCTCTTTGCCAAATTTGGTGTCATTCCGTTCAGCGGTTCGGGCTGTAGCTGCGACAACAGATCCTACGGGAAATTGCATGGGGAAAACGCGTTTTGGGACCCCCTTTTTTCTCGGCCCCCGCTTGACGAATCACCACAAAACTTTCAGGGTAGGAGCGGAGCGGAGCTGGCCAAAAGTTTGGTAAATTTCACGAGGATTTGTCATCCGGCGCCAGACTTATTGGGAATAGAATGTTGCGGATTTCCTATGGAAAATAGGTCCTAACTATAACTATCTAGAGGCGACCGCCAGTGGATAATATATATATATATATAAGCTAATAACAGAAAACACAAGCAGATAATTATGGCAAAAGGCAAAACACAAGCAGATAATAAACACTTACAAGCCAGGTAATAATGAAACATTCACAAGTGAAATGCAAGTGAGCAAAACCTAAGCAGATATTAATTAACGCCCAATACAAGAAACAAGCGCTGTCAAATGTAGGTAATCAAATGCACGAAATGAACACTATCAAATAAGAGACTCAAATATAAAGAGCATGTATACACCGAATGGAAGCATATAAAATATATACATAGAGTACTTCAGATCCTGCCAATGAACAAGAACCAGGGAATAAAAATACTTCACAGGTTGGTCACTCAGCACACAGACAAACTCATGTAGAAATAACTCTATATCTATACATATATCTCAATACCAATGATCAGAGAAAATACCTCACTGGCTGCGATATTTTCATCCTAGCCCACACAAGATTGGAGGATCCCAAATAACAATACTGGGGTCAAGAGACTCTTCAAGCCGGGAAATGCAGCACTGAGCAGATGCGGCCATCTCTCAGGAGAGAAACCCAGTTTCCGAGCCATGAAAACCCCCAGTTTTTATAATATTCTCAATGCATGAGAATACACCCTCTACAGCAAGATAACTTACTGGCGCTGGCCAAGCTCCTACAAGCATTCCAAGGCAAAGGATTTCTGACGCATTTTCCTTGCGCTACCACACTACATGTTCTAGCCCCTTGTCTTAGTGAAACTCGAAAGTAGAAACATCTCAAAGAGTTAAAAAAATACACTCAAAGAGGAAAACAATCTTGAACGTGAATAACCGAAATACCCATGAGTAACCTGGGGGCCTGCTTGTGTATGCAAAACTTAGACCAGACAGAGTCAGAATTCAAGATGGAGTTAGGGCACGTCAAAGCCCATAGATAAAACTTAATTTCCTAATGTACAACATAATACACATTTGTGCACCATTGCCCACAGCACTACACTCCGAGACAGAGAAGCACATTCCACACATTTCTCTTTCTCATGCTTTCAAATGCACATCCCACACTTTCTGTCTCAGGCAAGGCTGTTTTGAAACACTCCTACTCTGAAGCTATAAGGAGACATAAAATAAAACCACAGGTCAAAATGCAAGTACAGAAAAAATTATGTCATACTTTCAAGATAGAGTAAGTTCCAGCACATAGAGTCAATGAAAACAATGGTAGTCAAAGGTCATCACGTGTTCCCAATCCATATAAGCACATAAAGCACTACGCACTTGCAGAATAAAATAGACAAGGTTTCCTCTTTATCTCCCTTATTCCTACTGTTTAGGGAAACCACACTCCCTCTGATATCCAAACGTGCTATTTTATGGATAATAAGTGGGGCTCTTAAATTACGTCCTCCCTCACTTTAGGTTAAAAATTCCAAAACATAATGTATTTGTCCCTTCATAGGTGTTATAAACTTCATTGTATCATTATGTAAGATCCCTTACATTCACTGGCTAGATTGAATTTATCCTCCATGTGCATGCAAGGTGTCTTTTCCTTAATCTCTATCACCACCTTCATGAATTTCTGCAAATTATTGAAATTCATAAGAGGAACATCAGAACCCGGCATCCTCCATTTGTATAGGCATGCATATTGTTTAAATGACTACGTTGGCCGCCATCTTTATATCAAATGCAAAAACAGCAGTTGATGGACAGAATGCAGAACAATGTCATACATTCACCCCAGTACATAGACCTGGGCCTAAATCCATCGTTTTTTTGCTCACCATGCCGTTCCAGTTTGATCTTTATATCAGGCTCACATCGATATTCTATATCAATCTCAGCAGTAAATAAAATGCGGCATGCATCATTTGTTTCTTTAAATTGATTTTTCATTTTTCTTATCTTACCAATGGACATCCATTCATACCAAATGCTTATTTCCTAATATAAATTAAAGAGGCCAGCGTAGTCATTTAAACAATTAGAAACTTTTCTGGAGCTTTTTCTGCCGGGGTCCCTCGATGCTCTTCACCAGTCCAGATTCGGTGAGGGTTCACCGGCTTGACTTTCAGGGAGCTCCCGGTAAACTCTGGAAGCCAGACCTCCGGAGCTGGCATCCAGGCCAGGTCGGGATTGAAGGTGGCTTGCTTGGGTCTCATGGTTGAGTCAGTCACTTAATGTAGCTCTTTTCCAAAGTTGCTCCAAACTTCTCTGAACTTCTGGAACTTCTACCTGAAGTTCCTCTTGAGGGTCCAAATGGTTCAAAACACAACCTTATGGTCTTTAAGCTCCAGGATGGTCCTTGAAAGTTTGGAACCACAATTCCCACAATGCACCTGGCCAAACCCCTCAAAAGTCCACTGGACACACTCCTGGCAGTGGTGGTGATGATGCAGGAGAGCTCTGTTAACCTGTAGCTTGCAGGGGATGCACTCTTTAAAGCTTTAGATGCAAGGTACATCCACATGGCTGTAGTTCCAGATAGTGCAGCAGGTGCTGTCAGTCACAATGCAGGGCTTGGTGGTGCAAATCAATTTTCCAGCATGGCACTTCTTCTTCTTCTCTTAGTTTCAAGCAGCAGATCTGAGATGCTCTGCACCTCTCACATATTTAATCAGTGTTCTCTGGAGTCAAGCAGGAGAGCACACCTCTCAAATGAGGTGCAAGGCAACACCCCAGAGCATGGCCACTTCCTCTAAAGTGTGGCATAATCAATTAATCAATACTAAAATCTCAGCAGAGCATAAAGAGCTAACTAAACCAACTCTCAGTATGGCTCATTTCCGAAGCTCTCTACCACTTAACATCTGCAGATTCCTTCCTTAAGCCTCATATCTGTCTGGGTCAGGGGGATGGGAGTAGGCAGACCTGGCATTCCATGCCAGTCCTGTTCCTCCTTTGAAGCCTCGTGCTTTAAACCCCTCCCCCCTGCTCTCATTCCTATGTAGCAGAGCTCTCTCCAGCAGATATTCTTTCCCCTGGTGAGCCACTTATCACTTCAGCAAAGCAGCCTGGCTAATCCTGTTAACTTTGAGCAATCAGGGAAGACTGCAGGAAGGCTGAATTTTGGCTTAAAGACAAGAAAGTCTTATAACTTCTTTTCTGTACAATTTTGTATACATAAAAAAATAGGATATTGTTGGATATTTCAATACCATTCTCCTAAGTCTTTAAATGATAGTATTCAATTCCTAGAAAAATGTATGCGTACATAAACTATTGCAATTGTATCCTATGGGGCTAGGCATCTACAATGGGGAAACTGAAATGTGCAATTTCTCTATCACCAGGGCATATAAAACATCGTTTATAAGCGCCCTGCTCATAGTTACATGAAAATAGTGTAGATCCTCACTCTACAGTGCTCATAGCACCAAAGTCAATTTTGGGAGGCACTTTATTACAATGGGGGAAGTGAAACGTGCAATGTCTGTATCCCAGGGCATTTATTGGGACCCTGCTTGTAATTACATGACCCCGACCCCTGGGACACCTAGGGGAGACCCTGGGGGTACCTAATATATACGAATAATATAGATTGTCACATTTCAAGTGATCCTACCACCAAAGTCGAGTTTTCTGTTAATTTACTTTAAAGTGCTGCAAGACAGTGCTGCTTTCACCCCAGGCTCACAGCAGTACACACATGCACATGCAGAAAGGGCTGCTGGCCTCTAAACTGCCATGCCCTATTGTATACTAGGGCTCTCTAGGTAGTTTTTATCCCCCTGCCCTATTATCTACTAGGGACTTATAGGGTAGGCCATGCTAATTTTAAGTGTACGCTAATACATGTGTGTGTTTTCACTGTGTTTTCAACATAGCACTGGCCCTGGGCCTGGTTAGACAGAGCTGAGGGACAGTATGAGTCAGTTACCACCAGTACCAGTCAGAAATAAAATGAGGGTGCACAGGGCACAGGATAACTTTGCAACACACATGAAGCCCCGGGGGTCTCGGGTAATAGATATCCCAAGGTACATAAATCCCTCCTTCACCAGAGGTGCCAAACAATCTTGGGGGAGTTGCTTATAGTCACCAGACAGGGGAAAGACCAGCAATTTGGTACAATTGATTTAATAGCCCAAATGACTTCCAAAAAGGTCAAATATGTGTTGGATTCTGCTTATGTAGAGGGCCGAATTGGTCAGGTGAAGCAAGATGTCATCAGCATAGAGCGAGATATACTCCCTCCCTCCCACCCCCCACCACACCTCATCCCCCGAACCAGTCCTGCCAGATCCAGGCCGCAAGTGGTTCAAGGGCCAGGGCAAATATCCTAGGGGAAAGGGCCAGCCCAGCCTTGTGCCCTTCTTCAGGGCAGCATGATTCATTCTTATGTTTTTATTTTGCTGTATTACATGTGACGGATGCACAAGTAGTTACCATTAACTGTAATGGACTCCGTAAACGATCCCCTTTGTTACAACTAAAATAAGCGTCAGGAGTAAAAGGGACATGAACGCTGACACACAGCAAAACATCTTTGTAAAGCAGATCTACCAGTAGAGATTACTAGAGAACAGAAGTTACTGATATTATTTCATAAGCTCACAAGATGGTGGAGTTTATGAAAGAATCCATAGGGGATCATAGAAGCAGAATTTCGGATGGAGAAGGTTAGAACTAAATGTCCCATGAATCATTGTACAGGTCTGTTGCTCTATAGCCTTATGTAATTAATGACTCACAATAACTTGGAAGAGCTATAAAGAAAGCTTCCAGTTGAGGTACGAGGTACATTATTTCATCTCTGTATGCTATCCGGTACTTCTGTTGTTTTCCTGAAAATCCTCGTACTTGTGAGGTGGTAAGGGTGCTTGCACCGATTCCTGTTCATACATTCTAAAAGTCTAAGGCTTTGTCGATGTCGTTAGGAAAGGCTCCGAATGGGATTCGGTATTGCAGAATTCGATTCGGAACCCTTGTTTCTGAACGAATCATACAGATTTTACAACGACCGATTATGATGCCCGGAAATCGTTCGAACAGTTTGAATCAGATCCAAAAGGCATCAGGACAGCCAGTGGCTTTCAGAGCCAATTTGTTTAGCTCTATGGACACAGTTTCCGGCCGAGTGATTACGATGACCGATTCGGACAGCCGTTCCGATTCAGTTTGCCCAAGACGAAATGGCTGCCGGACTCTGTCTTTGGGGGTCCGTTGAGGGCCGCCATTCATCCGGAGACATATGAGTGTAACCCATGGGGGTACCCAAGGGACTCCTGTTACCAAACATGCACAATGTGGCAGGCACAATGGGGGTGCCCGCAACAGGGTGCAAGGTTGTCCACAACCACACCATTTTTCAATGGAAGCCTGTGTTCTCGTTTGGAACACAGGCTCTCATTGAAGTCAATGTGAGTCTAACAGAATGATGTTGGGAAGCATCGTAATCGGTCGTCCGGACTTTCAGGACCCGATTCGTTTGGAACTAGTCCAGAACCGACATCGTAATCGGGCCCTAAGTCTGTGCTTTCTCCGTGAAATTAGAGTAAAGATTTATCTACAAGTGCTTTCAATAACAGTGCAGATTTTCTGAAAAGCTGTATTTAGGAGATCCTAGCTCTCCTCTCCTATCATTCCAAAGGAACGTTGAGGTGATCTTATCCAATTCATGGCACTTTCAGTGTTTAGAGTTTGCCCCACCAGGTGATGAATTTGGGTAACCAGGCATTTAAGAGGTCCCTGACCTTGGTTATGGTGTGAGATTTGCTAAAAAGTATTGTATCCCTGAGGTCTCTACAAAATCATATCCCCAGGTATTTCAGATGGGAAGATTTCCGCTTGAGACTTAAGAATCCTAGGCAGGAAGGGAGACAGAGAGGATTCATGGGAAATACTTCTGTTTTGTCCTTATTTAAAGTGTAGCCAGACACTTTTGAGAAAGCATGAATAATATTAATTACAGCAGGAATATCTGCCTCAATATCTTCGGAGAAGATAAGAATATCGTCTGTATATGCAGCTGTTTTAAAAATGTGTTGTCCAAACTGAAGGCCTTTGACATTTGGATCTGCATTAAGTAACCTAAGTAAAGGGTCAATAGTCAGCAAAAAGATTAAGGGAGAGAGGGGACACCCCTGTCTCGTTTCTTGGTTAAGGTGGAAATAAGAAGTGGTCTGCACCATTAGGGGGGTGTAATTTTCCAAACTGGAACCTTTATCAAATGGTCTTTCTTGCAGCTCAAGGGTCTTCCTTGTTTCTCTCAGACTTGCGTAACACTCCTCCATGGCTACACATTGAACGTGATCTCTGCTCCCCCTTTGACGTATCCTCTTTTCTCACAATGTTGAAATTTGTCATACCCCACTCTCATCACATTCTTGCTGATACGACACATGCTTTACGAGTACTAGACAAACGAATCCAAGTACCCATTAATACCTCCAGATGGGCAGCCCTCTGGCTCAACCCTAAACTCAATACTAATATTGACCATAAGACTGCGCATATGTGGGCCTCTAAGGGAATTAGATCAATAAAAGACCTATATGATACCAACCATGACCCTCTTCCCTTTTCAACCCTAGCCACGAAACATAATCTCACAAGCCTTCACTTTTACAGTTTTCTTCGAATTAAGGTCAAATTATCTAAACTAGAGTTGTCCAATAAGTCGGCCCTGGTTACGATACTTAACTTCTGGCAACGCCCAGGAGATATTGCTTCTAAAATGTACAAATTTCTGTCCGAACCTCCTTTTACACAAGAGTCACTTATTTGCACAAAGTTGGTCAAACATTTTGATAAAGGAGGTTTTGAGCATATTACAACTGACTCATGACACACTATTGGTAAACTTTCGCTGCATAACAAAATTGCTCCATCTCCTATTCATTCAAAAAAATTCACAATTAATCTTTTACACTGGATTCTTGATCAGTTATACAAACTGAAACTAAGAGATAATGACAAGTGCTGGAACTGCAAACTTGAAATGGCACACATCAACACATGTTTTTGGATGCCACCTATTAAGCTCATACTGGACGGCAAGGTATTAGCTATTTTCAACACTCCCATTTCACTGACCTTCACTATTGTAATGCTAGGCCCTTGGGCTTCGCCAACTGCTCTGGTCTTATACTCTATAGATATGGCCTTGCTAGACTTGCTCTTAACCATTGCGGTTAAAGTCATACTTACAGAATAGAAGTCCTTTCACAATCTATCGTTCCACACCTGGTGGGCTTGGGTTTTCATCTCCGTGGGGCTCATACGTCACTCTTAGGTAAGCATTCCATACCACAAATTTGTAGTAGGGTTTGGTAGTCCCTTGATAATTACATGGAACTAGGCTCTCAGGGTCCACTGACCCTTTCCACTATTGGTTCCTAGGGATCATGCTGGAGTCATGTAACAGACATCCCAACCTATTCCTTGACCTCCTTCATTCTTTTTCCCCCCTGGCTTTATATGTATCATAGGCGATACACATTCTGATAATTCTCGTGGAACTGCTTTACATTATACTTAGTTTTCACTGGTTATATCGTTACTTTCGTGCTCTTGATCACATTTGTGCTGACTGTTTATATTGGGGACGCATCTCTCTGCTGTGTCCTTCCTTCATCTGGTCCACTTCTTTGACTTTGCCGTACCAATTTGTTCTGTGTAATCAAGTGTATACTCATGTGCATTTTGTATAACATGGATTTTATCTGTCGCATGTATTTCTGATTGTATGCCTTTTTTTATTTCTTTTGTGTTTAAAAGCTTTATTTGAATAATAACAAAAAATACAGAAGACCAGCAATACAAAGTAAAGCATACTACAAAAGAAACATAACGAGAAAGTGGCTAGTACAAAAACAGAGGGGAAAGCTGCTTAAATATTTTTTTATGGAAATAAGGGGAAGGTGGGGAGAGAAGGAATGGGAAAAGGAAACTCTTACAATTGATAAGGATAAAATGAAAAAGGTAAATAAATGCATATTTACAAAGGAATGTGAGAGATAATTCCAAGCAAATTAATATATATACAATAAGCCAATAAAGATAAAAAGCAGGGAACAGAGGAGATAAACATTCAAGGAGGTTAACGTTTTCAGCGTTTAAACGAGAATTATCTGTAAATGCTAGATTGTCTAAATAAGTAGTAAGAGGCAACCAAAAGAGATCTTTATTAACCATTGGCCTACAGGAGGAGGCCAAAGCAATATTATCAAGTCAATGAAAATGGCAGAGACTATTCCACCAGTGATGGATAGAGAGTTTTGTAAGTGTTTTCCAGTTGAGAGTGATGTGTTGAAAAGCTAAAGCAAGCATAAGGTCAAAGAGACCATGTGTATGGGAGGAAGGATCTAAAGAATCGGATAGACTCCCACGAAAAGAAGAGGAATGGAGTAGGGAGTGGAAATATTAAATAGGTGAGATATATAGGACCAAATTTTTAGGGGTGGGCGGAATTTGCGTAATTGCGTTACGCAAATCTCCGCGAAACGGTAAAAAATCTCCGCGAACACGCAGAAATTCCGCGAACACGCGGAATTGCTTGTTCGCGATGCTTTTTTCCTGTTCACAATTGCTGTTTGCGTACTCGGGGAGAAATATCTCGCGAACACGCATTTTGAGAACGCGAACAAGCAAAAATTTCGCGAAATCGCGGAAAGCAGACTTTTGAGCAATTTCGCGTTCTCCGCGGAACGCGAAATTACGCAACTTCCGCAAATTCCGCGAGCGGAATGGAATTTACCGCCCAGGCCTACAAATTTTCCCCCAGAAATTAGAAACCGAGGGGCAAAGGAAGAGATGGTGTAGAAGATCAGCATTAGAAGAACCACAGGTCCAACAGTTTGTATCAGTAGAGTGGGAAAATCGAGCTATAGAGGTAAGAGTAAGATAAAGTCTATGATAGAGGAAGAACATAGATTGAGTAAGAGAGGCAGAACAAGAACTTTTGAGAGAGTGGGACCAAAGTGTATCCCAAAAGGAGATGGTCCATTCACATCCCAGGTCAGATTCCCATGAAATCTCTAACTTAGACTGAGTACGTTCTGGATTAGGAGCTGAGAAGGGTTTATAGATAAGAGAAGTTTGGGTATCAAGAGAAGGATCTTAACAATACAGTTTTGAGCAGAGGGAAGAGAGGAAGATGGAAGAGAGTAAAAAGTTTCAAGAATGACCGCCATTAGAATAGTGAATCTCTGCAGGAAGGAGCAGGGAGAGTGAAATGTATCTTGAAATTGGGGAAAGGAGCATGGAGACAGGCCATCAAAAAGATGTTTAACCCAAAGTAGTGACGCTGGCCCCAGAAGAAGTAGGAGCATTCAAATCCAATATTTTGGCGTGAGGTAGTAGGAGTTTGCTCCTACCCATGAAGTGTGGTAGAGAGAGTGTAGAAAAAGTAGTGACACCACACAGGATAGAGGGCAAAGTACCTCAGAAGAAGTGACAAAATCGAGAAAAGTAAGGACCTCCCACAACAAAACGTCATTCATGAAGAAAAGATGCACAAAACATTCAGCAAGCATTGAGATAATGTAGCCAGGGACATAGTGTGAGGAAGTCTGAAGAGAAAACCGGCAGAGAAGGAAACAAAATGGCGGCCGTCAGGCAGCATAAAGAGGTCACCTGCACAAAATCATCTCTTCCCTCAAAGCTTTATTCAGGAAACGGCACCCTCTGGAAGCGCCAGCATTCTGATTCAAAAGGATGCTTGCAAATTCTGAAAAAGAGCAGCAGAACCGCTCCGAGAAAGACACGAAGTCCGGCGTGATGCGGAGCTCCGACACTAGGCCTTCTTAGGTCGCGGTGCATGCGACTCCCCCCTCTTTTTTATTTCTAACTACTTGAGCACAAAAAAGCCGTTTTTAATTATATTCAGTTGATAGAGTGTTTTCTTTTACATATCCAAGTTCCTCCGTTTGAAAT
This sequence comes from Triturus cristatus, assembly GCF_964204655.1. Classification (NCBI taxonomy): domain Eukaryota; kingdom Metazoa; phylum Chordata; class Amphibia; order Caudata; family Salamandridae; genus Triturus; species Triturus cristatus. Next base: position 861,378,263 of record NC_140580.1, read on the forward strand.
CAGATAAAGCTATAATTGGTGTGAAGGTCACTATAAGAAGTGGTAAAGCAAGCCAGCAAATAATCTAATTATTTGCTGGCTTGCTTAAACTGGGATTATTAAATCAAGAGTTGAACACTTTGTTTTTTACTCACTTGGGGGCCGATTCCAATCCTGGAAAAAGGCTGTACGTATTTAAGCAGCGGTTTCCGGCCCAGCAAGTACGATTCGTCCCTACGGCACTCCGTACGGCTCTTTTCTTACGGGAGCCAAAAACAGCCGTAAAAGCAGAGTCCCCAGGGGTACGAGTCGTACAGGCATACACCCCTGTGCGTTGTGTATGTACGGTGCATACCCCCAGTGCGCATGTACTATGCGTACCCCCAGTGCGCATGTACTGTGCGTACCCCCAACATTGCGTACCCCAACATCGCGTACCCCAACATCGCGTATGTATGCACCATACATACGGGATGTTTGGGTACGCGATGTTGGGGTACGCGATGTTGGGGGTACGCACAGTACATGCACACTGGGGGTACGCACAGTACATGTGCACTGGGGGTACGCACAGTACATTCACAACGCATGGGGGTGTATGCCTGTACGACTCGTACCCCTGTACGACTCGCACCCCGGGAACAACTTTTCCCAGGATACGAGTCGTACAAAGTTCGCTTCGTAGCGGGTAATGGCAATCCCCGTGTACGGGACGTTTTCCGTACAAATCGTAAATCGGAAAGCCGGTCCGGATCGTACTAGTACAGTCGGACTGCATTTTTACAATTTGTACGGAAAAGTGTCCGGGTCCGTCTCGTACAACTTTTCCCGATCCAATTTGTACGGATCGGGCCGATCCGTACAAATCGGATTGGGAAAAGTTGTATTTTTCCTGTACGAATCGTACTTCACGGGTCGGACGGGGCTTGTACGATTTGTATGGAAAAATGTAACGATAGGAGTCGTACGGGGAAAAAAAAATACAGGATCGGAATCGGCCCCAGAGTCTTGAAATAACATTCCTTTATCTATTTTTCTGGATCAAGAGGTCATATTATTGGAACAATAATGGAGAAAAAACTATTTCTTATGTTCACTCATGTATGGTGAAGTATACGTGGATTGTTTACTAGAAGTAACACTTTTTTTTTTTTAAAGAAGGCTGTGCTTGAAAAAAAGTGTTCTCTCATGAAGAGTTGCACATTTGGTTTCTTTAGTTTGTTATTTTACAAAAATTAACAGGGAGTCAAGTGGAGTCCAGGAAGCTTGGTTCTTTCACTGTGAGGCACAGTTTCTATTTGTTTTTGCTTGGTCATTAGACAAGCTTATGGACACACATAGTACTTTTGAAATAGCCTTTTCCTCATCTTAGAATCACAAGAGCACAACTATTCTTTTGTTTTGTTACAGGTAAGCCTTAAGGTATATGGGACATATTTAATATGTTAAACAATGTGTGGAGTGATTAATGTTTGTTGTGCTTATTCCAGGTCTCCTTTCCAGCAATTTCCTTCCCTTTCCTGCCCTCACTTGATCACCTCAAACTTCTATGCTATAATAGACGGAATTGAGGCTATCAAGAGGTGGACCCTATTGGCATTCGAACCGATCCTGAAGGCTTTGATCCTCATTGTTGCAGAATAATCTGACCAAGAAAAGTATCCCTGGTCAGTTTGAAGACAATATGGCGTCGGTAGAGGACATGTTAGCAGCTCTAGCATTAGTTCAACAAGAGGTAACAACATCACAAGCAGAGACTGCAGCATTGCAGGAACGAATAGACAGAATGCAGACAAATCCCTTTGATGCTCATAACAGGAGAGCCTCTGGGTTTTTTTCTTAGTTAACCAATGTGGGTACCACACAAAATCCTCCAGTTACAGTAGAAATTCCTACTCCAGTATCGTTAGCTGCACCTGATAGATTTCACGGGGAAGCAAATAAGGTGCAACTATTTTTAACCCAAATCTTTTTGCATTTTTACTGTAGACATAAAGCATTTCCCACTAATCAGATCAGAGTGGCCTTTATGGTTTCATACTTAGCAGGTGATGCTGCACAGTGAGCAGTACCATTGGTAAGGAGGGACGATCCGCTTTTGTATGATTGGATAAAATTCCAGAAGAAATTTAAGAAAATCTTTGATAGAAGGCCTAACTCTTTTTTAGCAGACAGAGAATTATTAGAATTGAAGCAAGGCTAGAAGGAATTGGTTGGATATTTAAATACCTTTCAAAGGTTGATGGCTGAGATACAATGGCTCGAAGAAAAAAAACGGCTTTATTCCATCAAGGATTGAGAGATGATTTAAAAGATGTGCTAGCACAGATCAATTTACAACCTATCACTTGTACGGATTTATTTATTATGACTTTACGATTAGATCATCGCTTGAACCAGCGTAAAGGGGATAGAAAGAAAATGGATCGATTAGTCCCCAGATTTGAGAGAAGTAGAAACACGGGATAAGTATCTGGGGGGACTTCAGAACCCATGGAAATCGATACAGTCAGAGCTTCACTGACTGAGGAAGAAAAGACCAGCGTAGGAAGAACAAGCTGTGTTTATATTGCGGCAAAATAGGCCATTTTGTTAAATATTGTTTGACTAAAACTAAGACTAGGTCTGGATCGCCCAAGGTATCATCTATTGATACCACCATAAAATCGGAAAACTAAATAGCTCAAGGGTAGAGGAAGGGAACGTTTTGAGCTGTACAGATATTCCTTCATTAGATGTATCCAATTGATAGCACTTCTATTTATCTATACAATTGAGAACTCCGAAAGGTTGGCAGTCAGTTCAAGCCATGATTGATTCTGGGGCTACAGGGATTTTTATTGATGAAACTATGGCTAAAAGGTTGCTACTAAATTTTGTGAAAAAGGAAAAACTTGAAATTGTAATATCTGTAGATGGGATAGACTAAGCTTCTGGCCCCATACGATATAGCACCGAAATTCTCTCAGTGAGGTGTGAGGAGAATCACACAGAAGCATTACGTTTTGATATAATAAAAGCTCGTTAATATGGATTGATACTTGGATTACCAAGGCTGAAAGATCACAATCCTTCTATTAATTTGAATAATAATACTCTTGTCTTTGATTCTCACTTTTGTTCGTCTCATTGTTTATTTTCTATAACCCAGCCAGTAATGGCTTTGGCATTGAGACATAGTATAGCACAGTGGCCGAAAAAGACACCATTCTTCCCGACAGGTATCGAATACTGCAATGTATTTAATGAAAAACAGACAGACATATTGCCACCTCATAGACCCCATGACTGCCAAATTGACTTAATACCAGGTGGACTAATACCTTATGGGAGAATATATGCTATCACACAACCAGAGAACGAACATTTGAAGCAATATATAGATCAATATCTAGCTAATGGATTCATAGGGCCATCCAAATCACCAGCTTCTTCTCCTCTTTTCTTCATACCAAAAGCCAATGGCTAGAGAAGAACGTGTATGGATTATAGAGCCTTGAATAACATTACCATCAAGAATCGGTACCCTCTACCTCTTATACCAGTATTTTAGATCAGGAAAAATTGCTACCATTTATACCAAGTTAGATCTCAAAGGGGCTTATCAACTGGTGAGAAGGAGGGAGGGTGATGAATGTTAGACGTCTTTCCATACACTATATGGTCTTTTTGAGTATGAAGTGATGCCTTTTGGGCTTTGTAACATTCCCGCTGCATTTCAACATTTCTTGAATGACATTCTAAGAGAATATTTGGATATATTCGAAGTGGTTTACATTGATTACATATTAATATAGTCCAAGAATACCTTTGAGCACAAGCAACACATGTGTTTGGTTTTTCAAGCCTTGTGAGAAAATGGTTTATGTTGTAAACTCAGCAAATGTGAATTCCATGTTCCTAAAGTGGAATTCTTAGCTGTAATGCTCTCTGCCACAGGTTTGGAGATGGCGGAATGTGAAGTACAGGCAGTAAAAGAATGGCCTACACCAAGAAATATAAGAGACATCCAATGCTTTTTGGGTTTTGCCAACTTTTATAAGAGGTGCATTGATCAATTTTACCAAGAAAGTAGCACCCATTACTAAAGCTTTTGTGAAAAAACACCACTTTCATATGGTCAGAAGAAACCAATCACTCTTTTGAACTCTTGAAATTAGCCTTCACCACGGCACCTCATCCTAACCTAGACAATCCTTATGTTGTGGAAGCAGATGCGTCACAAATGACAATAGGGGCTATTCTTTCACAACAACATGTATCAACTGGGCAGTTGCATCCTGTGGCGTTCATGCCCAAAAAATTAAATACATCATAGACACACTATAATATTGCAGAAAAAGAGCTCCTGGCTATAAAAGATGCCTTTGGTGAGTGGCGACATCATTTGATGGGTGCAAAACACACTATCACAGTATATACGGACCACCGTAATTTACAAGTAATGAGGCCCGCCAGGTTATTAACATTGAGGCAGGAGGACGGGGGGTCTTCTCAGGTCTCTGTACCCATCGCTGGGCGCAGGTGCATCCACCAGAGCTCATCAGCCCATTAGCTCAAGGGAGCCTTTTCAAACAGGAGGAGGGTGGGCGCACACTGCCTCACATCCCAGCACCCAGTTTGCCTCGATGCATTATAGTAAATGCAGTGCATGATAACACTTCGGTTTCAGGCTTTAGTTTTTCACCCTTGTTGGTGCAGCCCGTGCTGGGTATCTCTAGACACATGTTCCAGGATAGTTGTCCTTCTTCAGTAGAGAGCAACACATTTTTTTGGGGGGTGCTGGAAATGCTGCCCAAAGTATTCTCAGGTCTCTTAACATTGAGGCAATTGCGGTAGATGTTGTTCTTTGAGAAATGCAATTTCATAGTGACCTACAGACCTGGTGTAGAGGGTACACTGACAGAATATTGACACCCAAAATATGCTCATTCAAAAATAACATGACCAAAATATCGATGTCAAAAATATCAACATCTATACTTATAATGGTATGTACAAAAATATCGGGAAAAAATAGCGATGTCATAAATATAGTTGTACAAAATATCGTTTTTGTATATATATATATATATATAAAATAAACAAATAAATATGAAATATATTAAAGAATAAAATTAATTAAAAAAAAAATCTGAGGTAATATACATTTGACCAATTATAACAAATAAACTTAATTAAAAAAGGTTAAACACAAATATATAATAATTAATATATGCATAGACGTCCCTTTAAACAGCGGTCGGAGCTCCTCACACCGCATCCAAAAATCAATATATATATATTTACTTTAAAACAATTATTAAACTAATAATTTTAATGTATGTAAAATGATATTAAAATTTTACAAGAAAATATATATACAAATAACATAAAATCTATTTAAAAAAACATTTTATAATAAATTAAAACATTAAACTATTTAAAAATCTCTAAACTTAAATTTCCCGCTCCAGTCAGTGCAACAGTAGGGAAAGTGTTTGATAGCGGAGGGGTAAAAATTACTATTCCCACTCTAATCAGTGCAACAGTAGGGAAAGTGTTGGATAGCGGAGGGCTACTATTCCCACTCCCGTGTATGCAACAGTAGGGAAGGCGTTAGATAATCGGAGGCATAAAATGTATTATTCCCACTCCAGTCAATGCAATGGTAGGGAAAGTGTTGGATAGCGGAGGGATAAAATTTACTTTTCCCACTCCAGTCAGTGCAACAGTAGGGAAAGTGTTGGATAGCGGAGAGGTAAAGATTACTATTCCCACTCCATTGAGTGCAACAGTAGGGAAAGTGTTGGATAGCGGAGGGGTAAAAACTACTATTCCCACTCCCGTGTATGCAACAGTAGGGAAAGCGTTAGATAATCGGAGGCATAAAATGTACTATTTCCACTCCAGTCAATGCAATGGTAGGGAAAGTGTTGGATAGCGGAGGGATAAAATTTACTTTTCCCACTCCAGTCAGTGCATCAAAAGGGAAATTGTTGGAATGCTTCAGGGGTAAAATTTACTATTCTCACTCCAGTCAGTTCAAAATTAAAAACAAACAAAATATAATTAACACAATACAAATAAAAATTTTTAAGTAAGTTAAAGAAAATATAAATATGTAAAAATTAAAATTCAAATATATTTAATATTAAAAATAAAAAAATAAAATCAATTTATAATGTTAAATACGTATCACAAATAGCTACAAATATTATATTAAATAAAATAAAAAATAACTTTGAAACAAATATTTTTATTTAGAAAGTATTTATTAACAAAAACATTAATTATTACATAAATTTAGTCTATTTACTTCCTAGTCTATAACACCACGCGACTCGCAACCCGCATTGTAAAAAATGTATTGGCACAATTAACATAATTCATTATAAATTAAACAAATATTATTATATAAAACACATAAAATGTAGTTACCTTCCCACCCTTTACACAAGAGGTCTTCAATCTTTTGGATGCCGAGACCCCCTTGTCAACATTTTGAGGTGTAAGGACCCCCTCCTGACAAAAATGTCTAAACCTGTAGGCAGGGCTACTGGAATTATGAGGCAGGTGAGGACCAAATTACGCGACAGGCTTGACTAAATTGTGTGGGAAGAAAATGTAAATGATGTTATGTGATGCAGCGTATTTTGGGATAGCATTGCTTCATTATTATGAAATTAATTTTTTGCACACAGTAACACAGAGGAAAGATTCCACCCCATCAGTACCTGTTTATAACCAAAATACAGCAATTAACATCAGAAAGATTTCAAGTCAACCTTTGTGAAGGGGCTTCCACTCTGCAGGAATACATGCTGCCACATTAGAAGCTCACCTGGCCCGGGCCGGGAGAAGCAAGGGTCCCTTAAAACCCTGGCGGTTTTGTGCAGAGTTAGGCAGTTTATCCATGCAGCTTTCCTCTCACTCACTCACTCCCTCCCTTCCATCACTCTCTCCTCTCCCAAACCCGGATCCCTCTCTCACTTTGCAGGCCATTTTCTTTCACCCCTTTTTACAACTTCTGAACTCTCCCCATTCAACCTCTCACTTCACCTTTAATCGCCTCTTGCCATTCTGTCTTTTCACTGCCCTCATCTCAAACAGTCTCTCGCATTTATCTCATGGCCTCTCTGGCCCCGTCACCTCCCGTGCCCCTCAGCACTTCTCATTCAACTCGTCTCTCCATTCAAATTTTTGTCTATTTGTATCTTACTCCTCTCCAGTCCCCCCATTCATCTTTCACATCTACCCTTTGTTCTAACAGAAGCCCTCGCCTTTGGCTCATACTCACTTTTTGCGTGTCCACACTTCTCTTCCCTTGCTGTCCTCTCTCATCGCTCCTCACCAAGCATACGGGTCGGGCCTGTATGCTCCTCTCGGCCTGTGCCAATCTGCTTTTTGTTCCCTAATTCAAGAAGGCATGAGTTGTCTGTCGCACTGTTTTGGTGCAGGCCGTGCAGTTATGGAACTTGCACCCCCTTTTTCTTCGCTCCACCAAGAATCTATTATCCTTTAGGAAGATATAAAAACCTGCCTCTATGCTCTGTAGGTCACCCCATTTGGCTGGTTCTCCTTCTCCTTCTGTGTGTTTCTCATTGTCCTTCCGGCAGCAGATGGTTATTAGCAGAAGGACATCTTTTGGTAACAGTAGCGCACTACAAATGTAAATAATAATAATAGGGAGAAGCAGGGGAGCCACTAGACCAGAACTTCGGGGGTGGGGGCTAACACTCCTAGCCACGGCTGGCCCTAACACTGGTTACACACTGTGCAACAGTCTTTTTTGGTGCCCCACCCCCGTTTCCTTCTTCTCCATGAATTCCCTCACTACCACTCACCAACAATGCACTTCATCTCTCTATAGCACATTTCTGACAAACATTTCATTTTTTATAGCGCTACTCATACTTTAGTCACACTTATTTCTGTGATCGGCATGGTACATATTCTTTGTAGCAGGCACATTAACCCTCTGCACTGTGTGGGTGACAAGAGTGCCCATGTGAGTGCACGGTGAGAGATGCAACAGTGTGAGAGTAGGGTGAGAGGAGTGACTGCAGGGTGAGTGAGGTGGCCGTACGAATTTGAGTGTGGATGCAAGTTCAGAATGGGACGAATGAATGTATGATTACTGATGGGCTTGTTTAAGTGAGTTGCATATTGAGCAGTGAGGGGGACAGGTGAGTGAAGTGTCACATGAGTGCAGGGAGAGTAGTGTGCTTGTGTGACTGCAGGGTGAGGTATAGGGTGAACAGCGCAAGTGCATTGTGAGTGCAAAGTGATCACTGTGAGTGCAGGGTGAGCAGGTGAATGGTGTGAGTGCATGGTAATCCGTGTGAGTGCATTGTGAATGCTGTGAGTACAGGGTAAGCGTGAAAGAGAAGGGCGAGAATGATGAGTGAGTTGTCTGAATGCAGGGTTTATTCCCAGGCACTTGAAGTAACTCAGCATGTTATTGGAGGCAGTATAGGGTTTAAGATCTAGGTTAAACTATTGCTATTATGGCATCAATCTGGGATCGAGGGTGGAGGAAATAAATAATGTGCTGATCCTACAACAAACTTCCAGTCCTATGGTTAGGGTAGCCAGCAGATTATTTTGATGGCCGAGTTAGTACAAAAATAAGCAATCACCTAAAACAGTATTTTAAGCACGTATCTGTGCATACTTTGAACAGCAAATATAAATAGAAAGCACTTTTAATTGTGTTCTAGGGCTCCCGCAATGATCCATGACTGATAAAGACAGAAAAGTCACATAACGAATGAATACATACTTTTTTATTTATAAGTCTATTTGGTGTCAAGAGAAGGTCTTTGCAATGTCCCTGTAACCTTTGGTTTTTTAGTGAATTATTTATAACAATTTAAAAAACATTTATAATAAAATAGTAACAGTAAAGTAATTAAATAAATATATATACTAGTATATATACACCCAGCAAAAATATGTAAGTAATATTAACTAATTAAAAACATTACCATAAACATGTACAAATAATTTTATTTAAGACTTTAAATAAAATATACCAAATAAACATAAACTAAACATAAAATTTCTCGATGGTATGCCAATTAATTTGATTAAGGGTAAACCTGAGGTCTGGGGCCCCTTACTTACCAACATGTTTAACATCTTTATGAGTAAGAGATCACCTTGCTCATGGTCTCGCTCAGTTATTATCCCGATCTTTAAGAAGGTGACTTAAATGCCTCTAGGTGCTATAGACCCATCTCACTGATTTATAACACTGTGAAGATATTAGGCAGAGTTGTGTTTTCTCGCTTTAAATTCTGGTATCATGAAAATAAAATCATTAATGCCTGTTATTATGGGTTCATGTCTGCACTGGGTACAGTAGAGCAGTGCCTGAATTTGCATCAGATTTTGGGGCAGTATAGCATCGCTATGCGCTGCCCACTGTAGCTCTCCTTTATGGATCTGTCAACTACATTTGATTGTGTCAATCAATTCAAGATGTCGCTACTCTTGTTGGATATGGGCGTTAAAGTACCTTTGGTAAACTTTTAACACATTCTTCATCTTAACTTGTCAGCCAGAGTTTGTGTGGCATTATGGGCAGACTGATAAATTATTTCGAATTATCTCGGGGGTACCCCAGGGTTCTTTCCTGGCCCAATTATTATTTACTTTATGCAGCATAAACCTTATCCCCTGTCTAGCCAATGCCTCCATTGATGTCCCAGTGTTAGACCTGGCACCTTGGCGTGAGTCTCCCTTCCACTTTTTGTCGCTGTGCCTCATGTGTTTTTGTGGTGTTGGCCGCTCAGAGCACTGTGCCACTGCCAACCAGTGCCACAGTGCAAGTGCTCCCTATGTAAAATGTATATGTTGGTTGGATTCCATGATTGGCCTATTTGGTTTACTATCAGACCCCAGTAAAGTGCACCAGGAGTGCCAGGGCGTGTAAATACAAATGTCGCTGGTGGGCTCGCAGCACTGGTTGTGCCACCCACAGAAGCGGCCTGGTAAAATGTGTCTAGGTCTGCCATTGCAGAACCTGCGTGCAGTCTGGTACTGACATGCTGACTGGCAAGTGCACCCACTTGCCAGTCCCTAAACCTTCCCTTAACTTCATTTTAGTCACCCCTATGGTAGGCCCAAGGGCAGGGTGCATTGTAGCATAAGGTAGGACAAGCCCCGATGTGTGTGTCATGTCCTAATAGTGAATTACAGCCATTTTCGTTTTTCACTACCCTGTTCTCATAGGCCAGAATGGGCTGTTAAGATTGTTACATCCTATGATCCTAACAGACCCAGGGAACATGGTAGAAAATCGAGTTTAGTATGCCTGAACTCAGAATAATAAGGTACATCTTTTTGTAAGGTTTATTTTAATATTCTGCGTTTGCAAATGCCACTTTTAGAAAGTTGGCCTTTGCTTGCCTAACCATTTCAGCACGCCTCTGCGTGATGTGTATCTGCTGTCTGGCTTGTGTGAGTGACAGGGCTGGGGAAACCCAGATGGGCAGGGCTAGGGAACCTGGTGGTGAATAGAAGGATTGACCTGTAGATGGGTGGGAGGAGTACACCTGGACTCTGAACAGGGCTGTGCTCTGGACCACAATGCTGGCTCCGCCCCCTGTGGAGTGTCTGATGGCTCTGCCCTGCACCCTGAAAGAAGAAGCCTGCATCTCATCAACAAAGTGCTCCAGAACTGGACTGAACTAGGCAAGGGCCCCCCTGGCCTGAGAGAACAAAGGATTTGTGGTATAAATGTAGGAGCCCTGCTCCTAAGAAACTAGATCCTGTCCTGCCAAGAAGAAACCTCTGTCCGACCTGAAGGAACTGGAAAAGCTGCATGGGGGAGTACTGTCCCTGACCTGGGGGATTGGCCTGCAGTGGTTGCCTTGCTGCTGAAGAAGAGGAAGAAAAGACCAAAGAAACTTTTATTTGACTTGTGCTGAAGATCTCCAAGGGCTTGTGAGTGAGCTTGCCCCCTGACAAAGTCCAAGGACCAGTGGACTTCACCGCCGTGAGATCGCCTTAGAAAACGGACCGTTTTCCCCGCATCTTCGACTCGAACTGCTGCATACGTCTCGCTGATCGCAGCGTACCCCCTGAAAGCTGGTATCCCGCTGTCCGGCCCGAACAATGTGACTAAGGCCCCTCTTCGAGCCGTAGCTCGCACCGCAAAGGAAGGTATCGTCCGGCCTGAGCAACGCGACTAACAGGCCCCTACGAGCCGTAGCTCGCACCCTAACGGAAGGACTGCAAACCGTACTTGCTACTGTCTCCTACGAACCGTACTGCTGGCGTACGCTCCTTTCTCCTGCTTTGGAAAGGCTGCGGCGCGTACGGTAGTTGCGTACGTCTCCCCTGTGCGGAGCGTACTGTTCGCTTGTATCCAGCGCTTCGAATCTAGATTGCTGATCTCATGGTACGGCACGAATGCCGCGACGAACTTTGAATGCACCGTACCTACGCACCGTCCCCTGAAGCCCTGCACGCCCAAGGTGTAACGTACCGTAGTACGCATCGCACCAGGAGGACAACGCACCGTACATTGCGCTTGATGTCAGCGCAGCATCCGTGACGAACTCACCAAGTAAAGGTACTGTGCCTGTTCACACCGTAGTGTGTACGCTTCATCCCGAAGCACCTACAGTGTGTGTGAGACCCGTTCCCAAGCAGTTTTTACCGTGTACGAAGCGTACAGACAGGACCGAAGCGCACACAACTTTAAAACTAAGCTAAAACCAAGAATTCTTTGTTTAATAAGTATTGTGGGCCGTTTTTACGTTATCTGGTCTTGTGCTAAGCCTAAACTATATATATAAAGTATTATTTTTCTATATCCCAGTGTGGAGTCCATTTGTGGGGTTGTCACTGAATTACTGTGTGTGTGTTCACAAATGCTTAACTTGAATGCTCTGAGATAGGCCTTGTCTGCTCACGCCAAGCTACCTAGAGGGTGAGCAGGAGTTATTGTTGGAGTGGACCCCCCTACCCTGACTGGAGGAAAGGTTCCCTGCTTGACACAAGAACCTACCTGTGCCAACCAGAGAACCCGGATTCTAACACCCAGTGATGCGGAAGACTCGCATTCCAGCATTATTATATGCAGATGATGCGGTCTTATGGCCCACACACTGAGTGCTCTTCAAAAACTTGAAAAGGCCTTTGTATCTTTTATGAGAGAATTTTAGCTAGTCATCAACATCAGCGAGTCTCATATTATGGCTTACAGCACATGCAAAATTAACATTTTGAATGTGTCCATTTATGGTAATATATTGACAGGAGTTAATAGCTTCCCTTGCCTAGGTATATATTTAGACTCTTCAGGCACTTGGCACACTCAAGTTTGGATTGCTTCTCTGAAGATGTCTAAATCTGCAGGAGCAATACTTAACCTTCCGCAGTCCCAGAGTTGCACTACTATGCTGCCTCTACTCTTTCTATAAAGCTAAGCATGTTCAGCTGCTTTATATGGGGCCGGAGTGTGGGACTACTCTAATCCATTATTGCTCTAGCTTCAGGAAAATCGAGTCTGCAGGAGACTCCTTCAGTCCCACAAGCCTGCTCACACTATATATTGCACACAGAGTTATCGTTGCAGTATGTTTCGGATCTAGTGTGTCTAGCACCTTTGATGCTTTGGGTGTCTATTTGGTTCGCTCAAGAGACAGGCTTGAACAGGGAGACTATTAAGGACTGTCTTGCCTGTAAGAACATTCTTAGGCTTCTGTGGCTTGCTTATCTGAAGGATTTTTTAAGTAAGATCGGCCCTCTGCATTTCTTTGATATACCAAAGGCCCTTTCTAAGAGCGATAAATGGATTGACAAGTTTATCTACTTGCAGTTTAGTTTGACAGAGAGAGATTAAGGGATGAATTAGAGAAGCCCTCTGTTAAGGATTATATTCAACTTGGGGAATTAGCACTATTACCTTGTATTTAGATCTCACTTTTACCTGGTGGGAAAGGTCCCTTTTAGCTCACATTAGGGCTGGGCCTGTTTGGTGATCACCAAGCTCTCTGCTTGGGCCTGAAATATTTAATAGCAACCTGCGGTATTGCCCGTGTGATGATATGTCTCTCCAGTCCTCACTACATTTTATATATTTTTAAAGTTTTTTAGGATGCATTTTGATCTATTTTTTAAAACTTTTTTTAGAGGCATTTAGCGTTCAGGCAGTGTAGAATTTAGTTGCTTTATTTGCAACTTTTAGATAACGCAGAGGTGTGCTTTCGAATTAGTTTCCTTTTAAATGTGGTGGTTAGAGCACGTAACTCTATGGAATGATAACTGGCTTTTAGTCTTGTGTTTTAATGTTCCATGACTTTAGTTAGATGGTCTCTTAGAGGCTTTCGATGTTAGAACTATTAGTTGTTGGTGGGATCTGTTTCTTTTTATTTAAGTGTTATCTATTATACGTTTTCCAAATATTAAAACCTCACATTGTGCATATATTTTATCATGTTCTCTGGAATGTTATTTTATTTTTTCAAGTATGATGTAAATACATACATATATTTTACCTACTGGCGGTTGCCAGTAGGTAGTTATAGTTAGGACCTTGTTTCTATTCAAAAAGCGTTTTTTCTTCTGCTAATATCTTTGGTGCCGTTTGACGAATCTTCGCAAAAGTTTCAAAACTAATGGTTCACTCAGGTCAGCTCCTGTCTTCAAAGTTTCGGAGTGATTCGTTTAGCAGAGGCTGAGAAAAAAAGGGGGGTCCCAAAACGTGTTTTCTCCATGTTAATTTCTATAGGAACTTTAGAAACGGCTACAGCCTGAACTGCTGAACGGATAACACCAAATTTGGCAAAAACTGTAGCTCTTGGTTCAGAAAGCGACCTTTTTTTCAAATGGTGCAAATCCATTCAGTAGTTCCTGAGAAATTCAAAATATAAAAATATCGATATCTGAGGGCCAAAGAGGATTTGCAAACCCTCCCGAGCATGAGCTTCATTCTGATTGGCTGCCAGCACCCCAAACCAAAATGTGTTGGCAGCCATCTTGTGACTTGGTAGAACCGAGTCACAAGAAAACAGTAAACAAAAAGATAAAAAACAAAAAAGGGGTGGGGTAGAAACACCCTGACCCCCTAGGCCTGCTCAGGGACCCTCAGGGCCAAAAAAAGCATGTTTTAAAATATTTTTGGCCGAATTCGTGCTGGGTGTGCAAATCCGGACAATTGCTTTTTTTTTTAAAACGAAGCGCAGACTCCAGCGATGACATCACATATTACATCACTACTGACATGGTCAGTGACATCACTGAAGACATCACTGATGACATCTCAAATGACATCACTGATGACATCACTAATGACATCATCCATGTGATAATGTGTTGCACCTCCTCACAGCCTAATATAACCTTTGATACACCCACTCTGAAATACAGACTGCCATTCTCGAAACCATAGACATACCAGTACCAGTTACTACATACCCACTCACTGATTCCTAGGTCTACACACACATCCACTCCCTCATCTATACAGTCACTCATACATGCACTAGCAATATGGTGTGGCTGGGCCTTTTGAGTAAACCTAGTAAATATTCCCACAGTGACTGCACATTTGTTCAATTCCGTGGTGCTTCTAGAGAGAGAGCAGCCACCTGTTCTCTCACAGTGGCTGAGAAAACCCAGTCTTTACAATATATAGAAAGTCCAGAGCAACCAACTCCAATAACACTCATATGTAGCAAATGAATTCAAATCTTCTTGGTTTCAGGTAGATTTATTCTTTCAATCCATATTCTTTAGTAGTCCCCTTTAGCCAACACGTGTTTCGTCAGGTAGATGTGTGAACATCACTGACTTCATCAGGGCTACAAATTAAGTACATACAGAATTAGAATATCATTTCATTCCGTTACTCCCATCACTCAAGACACCCTGGTGCTCAGGTTCTGGGCAATGTGCTCATAGGTTAAACCTTATATTTCGACATCCTGTTTGTTTACAGAAGAAAGGGAATGTGTCTATAGCTTTTTGATTTCAAAGTTTGAAAAAAGTGAATAAAATCATCAAAGTGCATGTCATTACATTGTGTTAAGTTGCCACTGCCTGCAAACAACCCAGAGGGTACATGTCATTATCACCCATGTGATGCACACGCTAAAATCAAGAAATCCATGTCCAGGCTCACCTCATTTAATGTTTCATCACAAATATTCCGAAGGGGTAGTGCCTATTCAATGTAAAATAAAATACATGAAATAAAGTATTGTTGTTGCTATTGATGTGTTATGATCATCTAGAATGAGTTCATCTTCTGACCAGAGTGTAAAGAGGACGTCATCTTACCTCAGTATCCAAATCTTGTCTCTAGTATGACCACTGCTCTTAAGCTGATGTATTAACCTGTAATCAACATGACCCAAATCAAAATCTCTTTGTATTGAATAATCAACAGACCATACTTCTCTATTATTTCCCAACCCAACTAATGAGCATAGTTGAAAGTGCTTCGTCCCACTGCTGTTTTCAAAGCACGGACACTAGCTTGTGCGTGCATCATCCCACTATTGTTCTATAAGCACGGACACCAACGTGTGCGTGCATTTTCCCACTGCCGTTCTAATAACACAGATATTCTTGTATGCGTGTCTGTAACCTAGCATCCCAATGCATGGTGTAGCGATATAACTACAACAAATTCAGTCACCCAGTATCTATAGTTGGAAAGTTATCACCCTGTATACAGGACAATTACATAAGCGCGTCCGTAGGCTAGAAACTAAGTATTGCGATATCATTTCAGAAACCCCAGTCATCCAGTGTCTGTGGCTAAATGTCCCCCCGTTGAACGGCCAAACTATTCATCTATCTGCCATTGTTGCCGTAATATTGCCGTCTAACACGCACCTGTATGTAGGAGAGTACTCCTTGGATTGTCTATCCCGGCGTGGTTAATGGGTGCCATTTTGATTCTGTCTTATATAGTGTCATGTGTTCGATTCTTCTCGTTCTATTACTCCTATATGCGACTCCAAGTCATCTTAAATTTACTACTTAAGTTTCTGTATGCGTCATTGTTCTGTTATCTTAACACATAAGATGTCTGCCAACCAACTCAGACTATCCAGACTGCGGTTTAACTAAGATGGCGGGTGTTGGCATTTCTCCCACGTCAGATCATCTCTATTGTAAATTCTCTATTGTAAAACATTGTCCATTTTATTGTGTAACACATGTCGCACAATTGTGATTCAATTGATACAGAATCAGGCGGTGTGTGTATAAAACACGTACTATGTGTGTTTGCAGATCTTATATCATACATGGTCATACCAAGATGGCGGCTAAAGTTTGTTGATCTTTAAATTACTACATGCTTCAGTTTCTGCCATAGTCCTGAAGGCACTTTGCAGACCTGTCGTCCTGTTTCCCCATAGCGTGAATTAACCACTACTCTATCCATATCCTACAAACTGCAGCGAAACTTAATTAGATGATTCAGCGTGTAATCAATCTCGGGCACATAATTGGAACCCAAAATCTATTCAATCTAATGTTAAAAATAAGGGGGGGGGGAATAGTAAATGTTAATACGGATGTAGGTTTCCGGTATTTGTATATCACTATAACGTGAATATGTGGGAATAATTGTGATTGAAATATCAATTGGTCTACAGATGAGCGGGAAAAAATATATATGTTAGAGTCGCCTGGAAATCCCTATCTTCCAAAGAAATAATGATATCCTGATCAGTTCTTGATCAGCCAAAGATTCAACACAGATGTGTCAACCTTAACATCAACCTCCCTTTACCAACTTAATATTCATGTTTAAATCACATTTAGGAATTAATATCTATACTTCATTGTGATGACAATTCTTGCAGAGGTTTCATCTCAAAAAAGTATCCTTATCAATTGTTAACAGTTATACCTTAGCATACCTCAGTTATATTGTTGTTTGGGCAGATTCTAAATTGTATATAACCTGCCAATATACAATCTATATATCTATTTCTCACAGATAACGCACCTTCATAGAGAAAATGGATCTTGAGTCATAGTTGTAATACTGACATCATCAATTGATGTACCCAAAAACTACTGCATTTCATGGTCACTTTTAAGACCTCTATCTACAGCTTTCAAAATCATTATCCAGCGGGCCTCACATTGTCATAACACCAGTTCTCAGTTACCACCTTTGTGGTTAACTTGTATAGTTTGTAATCCATGAAATTTGAACTGTAAGTGATGTCTTGTGATGTGCATTCATTCATATGTTGGGCGATGGGATATCTCGTATACCGATGTTTCACTGCCCTAAAATGTTCCATTATTCTCTCCTTCATTGACCTGATTGTGCATCCTACATAAATTTGGCCACACCCACATACGAGTAGGTACACAACATATTTTGCAGAGCAATCTATATGTGTCTTGATTTGGAATTGTAGCTGAACTCTGTTACTCCTTGTATGTAAGCAAGACCCTTGTATAGGTGGTGTAGGGTAACTGGGACTAACAATGCTCTGTACTGTATTGCCCTTCTTGTAAGTGATACTTGGTCTGGCCCACACACAGGTTCGTAGATCCTTATCTGATGTCAGTAGTGTCCAGGGTTTATTTAGTATCTTATACAGCTCATGATGAGAGAAGGTGTGGTAATTTGCAATCAGTCTGATAGGACCACCTTTCACATCTACCTCCTTTCTCTTTTTTTCTTTTAGAGTATCAGAACGGTCAAGCTTACGTGCTTTGTTGCTAGCATTGTTGACTACATCCTTACCATACCCGCTTGTTATAAACCAGCGTTCCATTTCTTTCATGTTCTCGTCAAAAGTGTGCTCCTGGCTACAATTCCTCCGTGCCCTGAGCATTTCCCCAAATGGGATGGAATTAATTTGACATTTGGGGTGTTAGCTGCCTGCGTGTAGTAAAGAGTTGCAAGATGTAGGTTTTGTATGCATTCTACTATGTATCTGATCCCCAGTCACATACAATTCTACGTCCATAAAAAAACAGTTCCGTCCTGCTATTAACCATAGTAAACGACATGTTATAATCATTGGTATTTTGAAAATCAAAAAACTCTTCCAGTTTGTATGTGCACAGTCGCCGATATATCGACCCCAATAATGTATGCCATCCGTCCATTCTCGACCGCGAGGATCCCAGATATGCACCACCTTGAACCACCCCATAAAGAGGTTGGCAAAAGATGGCGCAAACCTGGATCCCACCGTGGTCCCGCAGAGTTGTCTGTACCATTCATTGTTAAAAAGAAACGCATTGTTATCTAAGATAAGTTTTGCAATTTCTATCAGCATATCAGAGTGTGCCATGAAACCAATCTGTCTCTTGCCTACAAAGTGTCTCAGTGCTCGTAAACCATCTGCATGTTTTATATTGGTATAAAGCGATACTACATCAAAGGATGCCATTGTCATATCTGGTTCCCATCTCACATCACCTAGCATGTTGAGTAGATGCTTCGTATCCCTAATGTAAGAGGGTAGATTTGTAACGAATTGTCTTAGGTAGACATCTGCATATTGCGAAAGTTTTTCCATTGGTCCCCCAATCCCTGAAATAATCGGTCTACCCAGGGGAAAAGGTAGTTCCTTATGCACCTTTGGTAGAGTGTAAAGACACGGGGACCTGGGGGGATCTACTGTTAAGTATCTAAACTCTTCTTCATTCATCAGACCCAGATCATGCCACTCCCTCAAGTGATCATTAATGTTTTTAGAGATCCCTGGTATGGGATTGCCATGTAGTTTGGTATAACATCCCTCGTAACTTAATTGCGTGAGTTCTCATTGTCATAATCCAATCTGCCTTTCCATCACCACCATACAACACCCCTTGTCTGCTTCTCTGATGATTATATTACGATCATGTGAGAGTTCTTTGACGACGGCTCTCTTGTGAGGTTAAATTGTCCTTCACATAGTTTTTTTTGTTTCTACGTATTTTCTGTTCCCATCTGTCTATGTTTCGTAGCACCAATTTATGAAACACATCAATGCTATTACCTGTGTGCAACTGTGGTGTCCACCTGGACTTCCCTATTAACATTTACCATGCCCCCCTTATTTTAAACATTAGATTGAATAGATTTTGTGTTCCAGTTATATGCCTTAGATTCATTACATGCTGAGTCATCTAATTATGTTTCGCTACAGTTCGTAGGATATGGATAGAGTAGTGGTTGATCCACGCTATGGGGAAACAGGACAGGTCTGCAAACTGCCTTCAGGACTATGGCACAACTACAGCACGTAGTAATTTAAGGATCGACAAACTTTAGCCGCCATCTTGGTATGACCATATATGATATAAGATCTATGAACACACATAGTACGTGTTTTATACACACAGCGCCTGCTTCTATATCAATTGAATCACAATAGTGCGACATGTGTTACACAATAAAATGGACAATGTTTTACAATAGAGAATTTGCAATAGAGATGATCTGAAGAGGGAGATATGCCAACACCCACCATCTTAGTTAAACTGGAGTCTGGATAATATGATTTGGTTGGCAGACATCTTATGTAAGGGGTCCTATACAACAGTTTTACATGTCAGCTTGTGCAAACAATAACATAACAGAACAATGACGCATACAGAAACTGAAGTAGAAAATTTAAGAAGACTTGGAGTTGCATATAGGAGTAATAGAACAAGAAGAATCAAACTCATGACACTATATAAGACAGAATCAAAATGGCGCCCGTTAGCCATGCCGGTATGGACAGTCCGAGGAGTACTCTTCTGCATACAGGTACGTGTTAGACGGCAATATTACGGCAACAATGGCAGATAGATGAATAGTTTGGCCGTTCAACGGGGAGACATTTAGCCACAGACACTGGATGTCTGGGGTTGCTGAAATTATATCGCAATACTTAGTTTTTAGACTACGACGCGCTTATGTTATTGTCCTGTATACACAGTGATAAGTTTCCAACTATAGATACTGGGTGATTGAATTTGTTGTAGCTATATCGCTACACCATGCATTGGGATACTAGGTTACTGACACACATACAAGAATTTCCGTGTTTCTACAACGGCTGTGGAAAGATGCACGCACACGTTGGTGTCCGTGCTTATAGAACGATAGTGGGATGATGCACGCACAAGCTAATGTCCGTGCTTTGAAAACAGCAGTGGGGCGAAGCACTTTCAACTATGCTCATTAGTGGGGTTGGGAAATAATAGAGAAGTACGGTCTGTTGATTATTCAATACAAAGAGATTTTGATTTGGGTCATGTTGGTTACAGGTTAATGCATCAGCTTAAGAGCAGTGGTCATACTAGAGACAAGATTTGGATACTGAGGTAAGATGACGTCCTCTTTAAACTCTGGTCAGAAGATCAATAGCAACATCAATACTTTATTTCATGTATTTTATTTTACATTGAATAGACACTACCCCTTAGGAATATTTGTGACAATTCATCGAATGAGGTGAGCCTGGATATGGATTTCTTGATTTTAGCGTGTGCAGCACATGGGTGATAATGAGATGTACCCTCTGGGTTGTTTGCAGGCAGTGGCAACTTAACATAATATAATGACATGCACTTTGATGATTTTATTCAAATTGTCATTTGAGATGTCATCGGTGATGTCACTGACCATGTCATGAATGATGTAATATGTGACATCATCAGCAGTGGATTGCGGACGCGCGAGATGTAGTTAGTACAACTAACTATATCGGAGGAATTTCAATGGTTTTGTTCGAGTGAAATGTCCAGCTAACTATAACACCCCTAAAACCTATTGTTTTTTCAGTGAATTTCTAAGGTTTTTTAAATGCTAATTCCTAACTATATCAGGCCTGAAACCTATGGTTTTTTCAGTGAATTTCAAAGGTTTTTTAAATGCTAATTCCTAACTATATCAGGCCTGAAACCTATGGTTTTTTCAGTGAATTTCAAAGGTTTTGTAAATGAAAATTATTTTTTTTATTATTATTTTTTTTTTTTTTAAAGAAACCTTTATTTGACTTCAAAGAGTTACAGATATGGGCCTACAACCACTTGGGCCGGCCGCTAAATAGTACGAGATGCGTTATTTCACCGTTACACAGACATGTCAATCAAAAGATCCCGTTAGTCTATCAGCACTCTGAGTGAAGGCAGCGGTTGTATTCGAATGACAGTATTAAAGACGGTTTCATCTTTCAATTTAAAACTTATAAACATTTCACACAAACAAGGCAATAAGAATTGTAAGTATCAGCACGTGCTCCCCGGGGCAGGAAATTCCACTCTATATCATAATCATGAATGGTCTGTGACAGAGGAGGGGGGGGGCCTGGGAGCAGGGGAAAAGTCAAACTGTAGCATACTCCTAACAGAGCAAAGTAGGAATGTTCAGCTAGGGGGACAAAGGAACATCCAATACTATTGCCAGAGGAGGGGCGCAGATGTCTCCGCGATAAGAATTCCATGGACCCCACACCTTAGTCCATTTCCTAGGCTTGCCTCTCGCCACATACATCGTCTTTTCTCTAAACATGCACCAGTCCATATTCTCCTTCCACACCGAGACCGTGGGTGACCTCTGGGAACCCCATAACTGTGCGATGTTGCGTTTAGCCACCATATTCCCCAAAGTCGCCCACTGCGTCTGTGCCACATTATAATCATTTGGCTCCCACACGTTCAGTAGACACCTCCTAGCTTCCGGTAACAGAGCAACATGTGTGACTTCTTCCATTATCGCATGCACCCTATTCCAAAAGCGAGCCACCTCAGGACATTCCCATATGACATGAAGGAAAGTACCCAACAAACCACAGCCACGCTTACACAATCCATCCACGGAAAAACCCATGCGCATCAGGCGGGGTCCAGTGACATACACTCTATGGAGTATCTTCAGTTGTACGAGACGAAGGCGGGCAGGAATTGCCACCTCCCTCGGGGAGGCTACTGCCGATACCCAGTCCTCATCATCTAATTCCAAACCGTCAGCTACCCAGACCTCCCTCAGGTGGGTCAACAGGCCCGCACGTTCGTTTATAAGCTTTTTATAAATCAAGGAGATTGTGCTGTCAGGCACGTAACCATCTAGCACCCTGTCCTCCAGTGGGGAATTTTCCGGGATAGCAGTAACATCAGGGAAAGCCGAGCACAACGCATGGCGGACCTGAGCATACCGGAAGTACTCCCTAACATTCAGCTTATATTCCACTTTCAGCGTTTCAAACGTTTTAAACTTCCCTTTCACCCAAAAATCACTCACCTTACATATGCCAATCATATCCCATTTCTCAAATCCTTTTGTTTTCCACAAACAGCCCAGCCTTTCTGAAGCATACAGCGGAGTCGCTCGAGTCAGGCGGTCCTTCCATCCCATCGCAGCATTTGCAGCATGCCACACACGTACTGCTATCTTTGTTGGGCCTGTCAACTGCACACCGGGAGACTTCGAATAAAGTGCCCTATTGTAATCCCCACCAGGCAATAACATTTTATCCATCTCAAACGCCGGGTTCAGGGCCGGTCCGTACATCCCGTGATTCACCGCTGCCAATTGGGACGCCCAATAATATCGCTTGATATCGGGGAGTGCAATACCCCCATCATACCAAGGGACGTCCTCTTTGACCACTTCTCCCAGCTTTACTCAATGGTCCCGGATGAGGGGGAAAGTCTGACAGTACGCCATCCTCATGTATCCTGCCAGCCCAATGTTGAGCTTCTGTTTACACCTAAGGAAGTGGTGGGGGCGATCAAATGTCTTGTCCCCAATAAAGCAGCAGGTCCGGATGGCATACCAGGAGACTTGCTACGCACCAATCCGGAAGAGTGGGGAAAACTTATCTCTGCCCTATTGAATTCTAGCTTTGATGGGGAAACTTTCCCGACCTCATGGAAGGGTGCTGAGGTCGTCCCAATCTTCAAGAAAGGGTGTCGGAATGACCCAGCCAACTACCGCCCAATAAGCCTCTTAGACACCTCTCAAAAGGTGGCTGGAAAAGTGGTTCTGGTCAGGGTATTGCAGTGGGTTGAGGAAAAGGGTATCCTTTCAGACTTACAGGCTGGCTTTAGATCGGGTATGGGGACGATAGAGCAATACTTTCGGCTCATGATGTTATACTGGAAAGTGGTAGTACTGGGCAAAGGCAGTCTGTATCTCGCTTTTATAGACTTGCGGACTGCCTTTGACCTGGTACTCCGAGGACAACGTTGGAGTGTGCTTGACCAACAGGGTATTCCATCTTACTTACTAAGCATGTTGATAAAACTCCATGCTGACAATTTCGCACAGATCAGGTGGGGTAACCAGGGGCAAAAAACATCACGCATACCCGTAAATAGAGGGGTACGCCAGGGATGTGTCCTAGCCCCCACTCTGTTCTCATTGTATGTCAATGGAGTGGTGGAGCACCTGCTACAACATCCTGCAGATGCACCATCCCTGGCTGGTAGAAGAATACCAACCCTTCTATTTGCAGATGACACCCTCCTGATCTCTAAAACCCCGGTAGGTTTACAGAGTCTACTATCCAATTTTAAGTCCTTTTGTGATACTAGGGGGTTAGTTATCAACACAGCGAAGACTAAGTAACTGGTCCTCAACCCTCCGAAAAAGTTGGCCAAACCACCGACCCTTGATTCCGTTTCCCTCGAGAGGGTCTCAGAGTTCGACTACCTCGGTATTCGTCTCTGCGACTCCATGAGTTGGAAATGCCACCACCAAAAGATGTTGCTGATCCACAAGAGGGTGGTGGGTGCCCTTCTTAAGGAACATCGTGCCTCAACCCTTAAGCCCATTGCTCCTGTATTAGACATCTACAGGGCAAGGGGAGTCAGTGCGGCTCTCTATGGGGCTGAGCTCTGGGGGGTATATAATGTGGACCACCTATCCCGCTCAGAAAGCAAATTTCATAAAGAATTAATGGGGCTCCCCTATAGCACCCCAACCCTCCCACTGCTTCTAGATATGGTTACTCGGCCGATCAGCGACCTGGCTAGGCTCCGTCCCCTTCTCCTATGGGCGAGAATCTGGAGAACTCCAGAACTGTCCAGTTATGTGGACGGTCTAATCGATGTGTTGGGGTCACCAGGCTGGACCAAGGTTTATTGGCTGAGGGAAGTCAAGCGTCTTCTCGTCAATCTTGGTCTTGGCGAGGCCTGGAATAATAGATCTGCACCCCCAAAGTCTGAGTTGAAGAAGATATATTGGAGATGGGTAGCCGATGGTAGAAGCAGCAATGCCAATTTGTGCAGATCCACCATGGATTTTCTTTTGGTCAAGGAGGTGCACTCTTGTGAACCATACCTGGATGTCATCTCTAACCGTAGGGATAGGGCATTATACTTCCAATTTAGGATAGGTTTACTTCCCGTTGGAGAACTGACTTCCAGGTGGAAGGCCCCGAACCAGACAACTTCCTTCTGCCACTTTGTGAAAAGAGGACTGAGTCAGTCCCCCATTTGCTGTTTGAATGTCCGGCCTATGCAGCCCCTCGGAGCAGATGGTTAAAGCCACTCTGTAGAGAACTTGGAACTAGACACTACCAGGAGACCCTACGAATATTGAAAAACGACCCACGGCCCCTTTTTGCCTGTGGCTTAGCAAAGTTTCTAGGATGGGCTTGGCGCATCAGATCAACTAGGCTTTCGTATCTTGTTTAATCTGTTTTTTAACAAAATTATATATGATTCTTATCTAAATTATTGGTGCCAGTTGTAGTATGCAATGTACGATTACCTCTCTATGTATTGGCTCCTTTTTACTATTTTACTGTTTTCTTACTGTATTATTACTTTTTAAGATATTATCATATCGAAATAAAGCCTTTGACTGACTGACATCCCGTGATTCACCGCTGCCAATTGGGACGCCCAATAATATCGCTTGATATCGGGGAGTGCAATACCCCCATCATACCAAGGGAGTGTCAATTTTGTGAGAGCGATTCGCGATCGCCCGTCCCAGAACAATTGCCTCTGCAAACTCTCCACCTCACGAAAATAGCGGGCCGGTATAACGTCAAATGTGTTTT
This sequence comes from Triturus cristatus, assembly GCF_964204655.1. Taxonomy (NCBI): domain Eukaryota; kingdom Metazoa; phylum Chordata; class Amphibia; order Caudata; family Salamandridae; genus Triturus; species Triturus cristatus. The sequence continues at coordinate 861,403,213 of NC_140580.1, forward strand.
GTACTGCATACAGGAATCGCGGTAGCGACATCATTTTAAACAACGCCGCACGTCCGAGCGGCGAAAGCGGAAGCCGTCGCCAACCCGAAACGTCGGCCTTTAGTTGTTGAAGTGGGGGGAGTAAGTTCCTCTCATAACGGGCCACAGGGTCTAATGTTATGAAGACTCCCAAGTATTTAAACCCCGACTGCGAAATCTGGATAGGGCAGCCACGCGGAAGGAGAGGAGCATCACCTGAGAGAACGTAGACGCATGACTTAGTCCAGTTAATGACCAAGCCGGAGTTACGACCAAATGAGTTTAGAACATCAACTAATACAATTAAAGACTGCCGGGGAGATGTGAGGTATAGGAGAATGTCATCCGCATAAAGAGAGATGCGGTCCTCAAATTCAGGCGTCCACCTGATGCCCCGCAATGAGGGCTCCCATCGTAGCCAGGCAGCCAGATGTTCCAAGGCAAGTGCGAAGAGGAGGGGCGACAACGGACAACCCTGCCGCGTGCCTCTTCCCAACACAAAGGGTGTCGACATTCTGCCATTCACTACCACCTGAGCCAATGGTTCAGCATACAACAACTTTACCCAACCGATAAACCCGGGGCCAAAACCAAATTTCGCAAGCTCCGCCCAAAGATACGGCCATTCAAGAGTATTGAACGCCATTGTTGCATCCAAAGACGCCAAAATGGCCGGCTCACGTATGTACGCCGCTCTGGGAGCACTCCATGAAGACGCCTCAGGTTCAGAGCCTTATTACGGTGAGGTATGAAACCAGACTGATCCGGATGGATCAAGTCGCCAACGACCCTAACCAGACGATTAGCTAAAACCTTAGCCAGAATTTTGGGCTCAGCGTTTAACAGTGAGATGGGTCTATAAGAGATACATCGATCCCGCGACTTCCCCTCCTTGTGAATTCACGCCTATTGTAGCAACACGCTGATCATAGGGGAGGGAGCCCACTTCTCGTGCTTCAAGAAACATTTCGCGTAGATGAGGTGCCATCTTGTCCGGGCACAGTTTATACAGTCCGATGGGAAGGCCATTAGGACCCATGGCCTTGCCGGAAGCAACCGAGCGAATGGCCAAAGCAATCTCATCAGGCGACAACGCCGCATCCAGCAGTACCCTATCCTCCTCCGACAAAGACGGCAACGCAATATCTCTCAGCAATAGATGAGAGTCATCCTCATGGCGGTCCAAGGCTGGAGAATATACTTTGTGGAAATAAGCAGCGAAACATTCAACAATTTCCACAGAGTCAGTCACACGCACGCCATCCGCTCTCTCAATAACCGGTACCACTCGGCTCGCTCTCTCTTTCTTGTCCAACCATGCAATCAATTTTCCAGTCTTATCCCCCACATCGTATAAACGCCCTTGTTGCTCTCTACTCATCACTTTGGCGGCATCGGTGACCAACGCTCTATAGTCAAGCTGCTTGAGACTGAGAACGTGCAATTTATCATTCGTAACACCCAGCTCCAGGTCCCCCTCCAACTCGGCTATTTTGTTTTCAAGGCGAACCACCTCCTCAATCTTGCTTTTCTTGGTGTGGGAAATTAGAGAAAGGGCTTGCCCACGGATCACTGTTTTGAAGGCTTCCCACAACGAGACAGCAGATGATACTGACCCCACATTTTCATTGAAATAGTGTTCGAGAGACTTGACCAGTTCAGCCCGGATTTTAGGATTACGCAGGTACCAAGGGTTAATCGGTGCTACCCTCCCCCCAGCCCCGGGGGTGACCTCCATGTGCAACAGTAGTGGGGAGTGATCAGAAATACCCCGGGCCAGATGTCTTACTTCCCTAACCATCACAGCTTGGGCCGCCGGCATAAGGACATAATCAAGTCGCGATAGACTTCCATGAGCCCCGGAGTGGAAAGTGTATTGAGCCTGTCCCGGGTGCATTAATCTCCAGCAGTCTATCAGTCCGAGGGTATCTATAAACCCACTCAACCTGGTCTGTGCCCCAGGGAGATCCCTGGGAGGGTGACGATCCGCTCTACCGGATACAACAGAATTAAAATCGCCCCCTATCACCAGAACCCCCCCCCGGGAGTCCCAAGACCATTCGCCCCAAATCAGCAAATGTTACAGCCTGCAATCCTGGTGGGACATAAACAGAAACTAGCGAGACAGGTCTGCCCTCCCATCTTCCCACGAGTGCAGCATACCGCCCTCTGTCATCATGAATCATATCATCCACTTCCAACGGGAGAGAGGCTCTAACCAAGATGCCCACCCCCCTCGAGCCAGAAGTGAAACCGGAGTGGACAGCGAGACGATATCCCCGCCTATTCATAGCATGGCAACAATTCCCAATTAGATGCGTTTCCTGCAGAAAGACAATATCTGGCGAAAGTCGTTTCAGAAACTGCAGCACTACCCCACGTTTAATCCTGTCCCCCAATCCATTCACATTCCATGAGAGTACTCTCAATCCCCTACCCCCATCCCAACCCCGTAAACAACCCCCTCCCCCAGAGAACACAAACCCGACCACCAGTCATATAGCGTTACGCTGCCTTGTGAAACATTCAAACATTCCCCAGCCCCCCTCCCCCCCAACATTCCTGTTACAACTCCCCCCACCCTGCACCCCTGCGTGAGCCCATGCAGACCCCCCAACTTGCAGTGTGCCTGTCGCCCTAGCATTAACTAATCTACAAACCCCAGAGGAGGAAAGAGCCTCACTAAGCACCCCACAACCCCCGGGCATTTAAGAATAAGGCACTGAATAGCAACATCGAACCAAAGCATGGAGGTGTCATCGCAATGTTCAGACACCGGGAACCAAGAGTCTATTCCTGCCCCACCAAGCCCTCTCTGTTCTCCTCAGTCTGTCCCTCTCGACGTCTTCGCTGGGGCAGAGTATCAAGCCAATCTCCAACTACCTCCGGTCAATCGAAGAAATGTGACCGATCCTCAAACTCCACACGCAACCTGGCTGGAAAGAGCATTGCATATTTCAGCTCCATGTCTCTCAGTCGCCGTTTAACACCAATGAACCCCTGTCTCTGCTTTTGGACCGATTGTGTGAAGTCCGGGTAGAAGCTTATATTAGTGTTCTCAAACTTCGTCGGCCCGCTCACCCTCGAGGCCTGCAGGATAGCGTCCCTGTCCCTAAAATTGAAAATTCTGGCAATGATAGGCCGTGGGGGAGCGCCCGTTTTCGGCTTACCACCCGGGACTCTATGGGCCCGCTCGACCGCAAAAAATTTACTCAATCCTTTGGGTGCAAGATGGTTGATCACGAGGTCTTCCACGAAGAGGTCGGTCGCAGGAACCTCCGAGTTCTCCGGCACCCCTATTATGCGCACATTATTCCTCCGAGCCCTACTTTCAAAATCCTCCAGCCGACGGACAAATAAATCATTGGATGTCCGCTGATTACGGACCTCGGTTTGCAGGTCGGACACGTCCGTTGTCAGGCTCGACGTTTTCAGACCCAAGGATTTGACCTTTTCATTCGTTTTGGAAAGGTCCACTCTGACTAGATTAACGTCGATCAAAACCGTGTCCAATTTATGGGCCAAGGTGTCGAATCACTGACCAACCGCAGCTTTCATCTCGTCGATGGCACCCATGACGTCCTGCAATGTTAAGTCTGCGGACGATCCCGGGCCATCCTTGGATCTCTCCGGTGACTTATGCAGTCCACTAGGGGATCCTTTTGACTGAGCATAGCGGTCCATGTTGTTAGCTTGGGTATAACCTCCCCGCCTAGTCATCTTGGTTTTTTGTTTATCTCCATCCAATCTAGCCGCCATTGTCTGATGGCCACCAAGGTCGTCGTCCACCAACACGATTAGTAATCCCCGGACATCCGCTCTAATGAGCCTCGGCGATCACGAAGTGTGGTCCAGACCAGTGCCCAAGAGCCAAGCAGGATTCCCAAGCTTCCCACTATCGATAAGTCGCTGACAATCCAGGGTCCCTCAGCCAGTTTCAGCGAGGGGACCCGAAAGTGAAAGTGTGGGGTAAGCACCAGCCCGGGTCCTGTATGCCGTTGTTGTTCACTTTCTGCCTGGGCACCACGCCACCTCAAGTCCGGGGCAAGGTTAGGAGTAGGCCGCCAACTTGAAGTCGATGCTATCCCAGTTCCTGAAGTCCGATTTCAGTTTGGACAACGGGTATCACCTCCGCTTATGTTCGCCTTTAGAAGCCTGTCGATAGAATCAGGATATATTCAGGATAGACGTGGGGGGTTGCGGAGGCCCTCGGGAGCCCTGTGCCTACGCGGCCATCTTGGTTGCGCGCTAGGCTCCTCCCTCGTAAATGACAATTTTTAATGTTTTAATTGTTCTACTGATTTTTTTGATACTGATTTACTACATTTTTTAAACTATTTATTTTTAGATATTTTTTTTAATTACATTATAATTAAATAATACATTACAATACAAAATATACTTTCTCAGAATGAATTACTTTAGTTTAAATACTTTGCAAATAGGCAATAGACTTTTAAGTACAGTAGTTACAGTTGTTGCTATGGGCAACACAATTTCAAACACAATGCAACATTGAGCTCAATGTGAATTTCTAGTCAAATGCAATTAGTTACTTTATGGATTACTTTTCTAACCACAGGACTGGATCCTAGATTCAGTCCTTGGACATCTCCTGTAAACAGTTGAGTCAAAGCGTTTTGGTTACAGTAGTGATTTTTAAGGAATATTATTGTATTTTAAAAGTTGACAGAAGTATTTTTACATAGAATCACCAATGTTATCCTATGGCAGAAAATTCACTTAGCAGGTAAGTAGTGTTATCGTTACTTTTTCTTACTCAGTGGTGGATCCTTGATCCACCACTGGTGAATCTCCTGTAAACAGTTGAAAGAATGTGTTTAAGTCATACAGACGATTTTTTAGGAATATTTTTAGTTTGTGAAAATAGACACTTAAAACGTTTCTGCCGAAAACCACACAGTGGATTCCTATGGAAGGAAATACAAGTTACTGGTAAGTACGCTTATTATCAGTTTCCAGGGTCAGTGCTGGGCTAAAAGATGCAGCACTGGGTTCTCTCCTGATAACAGGTGAGTAAATCGGAATTTGTAGTTCGGCTGATTTTAGAGGAATATTTGTACGTTTCAAAAATGGACACCCAGAAACTTTTCTGCTGAAAACCACACAATGCATTCCAATGGAAGGAAATACAAGTTACTGGTAAGTACGCTTAGAATTACTTTTCAGGGTCAGTGCTGGGCTAAAAGATGCAGCCCTGGCTTCTCTCCTGATAACAGGTGAGTAAATCGAAATTCGTAGTTCGGCTGATGTTAGAGGAATATTTGTACGTTTCAAAAATGGACACTTAGAAACTTTTCTGGTGAAAACCACACAATGGATTCCAATGGCAGGAAATACAAGTACTGGTAAGTACGCTTAGAATTACTTTTCAGGGTCAGTGCTGGGCTAAAAGATGCAGCCCTGGGTTCTCTCCTGATAACAGGTGAGTAAATCGGAATTTGTAGTTCGGCTGATTTTAGAGGAATATTTGTACAGTGGTGAAGGAAGGGGGCGGGGCCTGAGGTGACCTGTGCAAACACGCCCTGTGGTGCGTTTTAAGTTGGGGAATTAATTCCTCTTCAATCCTGTGTTCCCCTGGGGGCCAACTAGCCCACCAGGTACCTCCAGTATGCGCCAGGGAGCTGCGTTGCAGAGAGGTGTTCAGAGGCCACACCCCTTTTTATAACACTCTGCAATGCAGCTCCGTGGCTAGTTGGCCCCTAGGGGACCTCTGGATTGAAGAGGAATTAATTCCCCAACTTAAAATGCGCCACAGGGCGTGTTTGCACACATATCACCTCAGACCCCGCCCCCTAACTGCACCACTGTGCAAACGCGCCCCATGGCACGTTTTAAGTTGGGGGATTAAGTCCCATTGAATCCTGAGGTCCCCTTGCGGCCAACTAGCCCACCAGGTACCTCCAGTAAGCGCTGCGTTGCAGAGAGGTGTAAAAAGGGGCGTGGCCTCAGTACACCGCTCTGCAACGCAGCCCCCTGGTGCATACCGGAGGTTCCTGGTGGGCTAGTTGCCCCCCAGGGACCCCAGTATTCAAGAGGAATTAGTTCCCCCTCTGCAAACGCGCCAGGGGGCGCGTTTGCAGAGTGGTGCAAGGAGGGGGCGTGCCCTCCGGCCCGATCCCGTCTTTTAAAAAAAAAAAATTTAGAAGGGGGGCTGTGTAGCCCCCCTTCTTTTTTTAATTTATTGGCCCTGGGGACCCCATCCCCCAGGGCCTGCCCCCAATTTTATTTATTTACATATTTTTTTAAATCGGGAAGGGGGCCATGTGGCCCCCCTCCTGAGGCCATAATTTGCCCCGGGAACCCATCCCCCGGGGCATGGCCCTTTTTTTACATTTTTTATTTTGGAGGGGGGCTGCCTTGCCCCCCTCCTGTGGCCACTTCTGGCCCCGGGGACCCCATCCCCCGGGGCCGTTTTTTAATTTTTTTTTTGCTTTTTAAAAGAAAAACATTTAGGAGGGGGGCTGGGTGGCCACCCTCCAGGGGCTACTACTAGCCCCGGGGACCCCATCCCCCGGGGCTGGCCCTCTTTGTTGGGGTCCGTGGGGGGGTCCCCAATCCCCCCACGGTCCCAGCCGGCTCCCCGCGTCCTGCGGGAGCCGGCTTTGCTTTTCCACATGGGGAGCAGCTAACATGCTGTTCCCCATGTGGAAAAGCAATCTGCTTTGCTTCAGTGAAGCGAGAGCAGGTTTCCCTGCTCTCGCTTCAATGAAGCAAAGCAGCTTGCCCTGTCATTGCAAACTACAGTGTCACGGGGGTGGGCACCCTGGGACACTGCAGGAGCCGGCCCTGGGGGGTGGCGGTCCCCAGGGCCTATACAAGGCTATAGGAGGGGGGCCGTGCGGCCCCCCTCCCAGATTTTGAAGTTGCCCCGGGGGGTGCCGGTCCCCGGGGCTGTGGGGGCCTGAGAGCCCCCCCAACAAATATTAATAAGCCGGGGGGTGGCGGTCCCTGGGGCTGGGGGGGCCTAAGATCCCCCCAACAAATATTAAGAAGCCCCCCCACACAATTGAAATAAGCCCCGGGGGGGTCGCGGTCCCCGGGGCTGGGGGGGCCTGAGAGCCCCCCCACATAATTAAATAAAGCACCGGTGGGTGGCGGTCGCCGGGGCTGGGGGGCCCCTCTGAGCCCTCCTTTACATAACTATTGCCCCCGGGATTTGGCTCCCCCGGGGGCCAATTACCAAAGATGTGCGGGAGCCCGCGCTTCTTTTTTTAAATTTTCGGCCGAAATTCGCGCTGGGTGTGCGAATCTCGCCGATTTGTGACCTTGTGTGACCCTCTGAGCAGGCCTAGGGGGTCAGGGTGTTTCTACCCTGCCCCCTATTTGCGTTTTTCGTGTTTGTTTTTTAGGTTTCTTGTGCCTCGGTTCTACCGAGGCACAAGATGGCTGCCAACACTTCCTGATTTGGAGTGTTGACAGCCAATTAGAATACAGCTCGTGCACGGCAGGGTGCGCGCTGGGTGCGCTGATCCTCCGAGGCCATAGATATATATGTACTTTTAAATGTCATTTTCTCAGGAACTACTGAACGGATTTACACCATTTAAGCAAAAGGCACAAGTCTGAACTAAGGACTACCTCTTTGCCAAATTTGGTGTAATTCCGTTCAGCAGTTCGGGCTGTAGCTGCGGCAAAAGGTCCTATGGGAAATTGCTTGGGGAAAACGCGTTTTGGGATCCTCTTTTTTTCTCGGCCCCTGCTTGACGAATCACCGTGCAACTTTCAAGATAGGAGCGGACCGGAGCTGGCCAAAAGTTTTGAACATTTCGCGAATATTTGTCAATCGGCGCCAAAGTTATTCCAAATAGAATGTTGCGGATTTCCTATAGAAAATAGGGCCTAACTATATCTACCTACTGGCGAGTGCCAGTAGGTAGTATATATATAAATATATATATATATTTAGACATATATATATATATGCAAACAACTCCTGCTTCCAAAATCCAAATCCCCTCACAGGCGGGCGGAAAGAACAGGTACAAACAGCTTCATAGATTCAGTGCTTTATTGTAACCAAGACATCCACTGCATGACGCGTTTCGACCGGGTCACCCCGGTCTTGATCACCTGATGTGCTGAACAAATGGCGTGTCTTAAATAGTGCTATACACAAAAGAAGACCCCTCCCACTTAATAGACATAAAAGATACATTGTTTTTAGCCAAATGACATATAGCACCCAGCTGAAGAAATCAATGCGTAATACAAAAGATCTCTGAAATTTGGCTATTTACACTGAAGTATTTTGTTTAAGGGAATATGGCAAAACAAGAGACTTTTTACTTGTACCATGTGGCCAAGTGGCCTAAATACTCGAGCGCAAACTACAATCAGGAATTAAATCATCACTAGTTGTACAAATATGTATATGTATGTATATGTTTATAAGTGTATATATATATATATATATATATATATATATATATATATATATATATATATATATATATATATATATATATATATGTATATTACCTACTGGCGGTTGCCAGTAGGTAGTTATAGTTAGGACCTATTTTGCATAGGAAATCCGCAACATTCTATTCCCAATAAGTCTGGCGCCAGTTGACGAATCTTTGCGAAATTTTCCAAACTTTTGGCCAGCTCCGGTCTGCTCCTATCCAGAAAGTTTCGTGGTGATTCGTCAAGCAGGGGCCGAGAAAAAAGGGGGGCCCCAAAACACGTTTTCCCCATGCATTTTCCCATAGGACCTGTTGACGCAGCTACAGCCCGAACTGCTGAACGGAATTACACCAAGAGGTAGTCCTCAGTTCAGACTCGTGCCTTTTGCATAAATTGTGTAAATCTGTTCAGTAGTTCCTGAGAAAATGAGACTAAAAAAATAGATATATCTATGGCCTCGGAGGATCCGCGCACCCTCCCCGAACCGAGCACGCACCCTCCCGATCACGAGCTGAATGCTAATTGGCTGTCAAGTGTTTGTCTACATTCGAAACCAGGAACTGTCGGCAACCATTTTGTGCCTCGGTAGAAGCGGGGCTGAAGAAGTAAGGGGAATAAGTGTTTAAAATATATAAAGGGGGCAGGGTAGAAATACTCTGACCCTCTAGTGTTGCTTAGGGTGTCCCAGAAGGACCCCCTGGGGCCCCCTTTTTTTTTTAAACGGCGAAATGCAGGGTACGCGGATCTGGCTGGAAAAAAAACCCGAAACGCGGGCTTCCGTGCTTCGTTAATAATTAGCCACCGGGTGGGCCAAATCCCGGGGGCAAAATGTTTGTAAATTAATAGGGGGAGGGGGGCTGCGTGGCCCCCCTCCTGGAGCCCTCGAAGGCCCTGGGGACCGCCACCCCCCAGGGCCGGCTCCTACAGTGTCCTGGGGTGTCCACTCCCAGGACACTGTTGTTTGCTATGAGAGGGCAGGAGTCTCCCGCCCTCCCATAGAAAACTTCGTAAGGATTTTGAAAGAGAGAGCAGGGAAACCTGCTCTCTCTTTCAAAATCCAAACGATATTGCTTTTCCACACGGGGAGCTGCATGTCAGCAGCTCCCCATGTGGAAAAGCAATACCGGCTCCCGAAGAACGCGGGGAGCCGGCTGGGACCGTGGGGGCATTGGGGCTCCCCCCACGGTCTCCAAAGTTTTTTTATAAGCCCCGGGGGATGGGGTCCCCGGGGATAATAAAAATTAGTGATAGGGGCTATTTTTTTTTGTACGGTCAAATTAGGAGTCGCGCATCCTAACGCGTTGGGTGCATGGTTTCTCTCGCGTTGGGTGCGTGGTTCGTAATGCGTTGGGTGCACGGATCCAAGGCAAAAAAAACGAAATGTTTGGGAGAGAAGAATATAGGAGTAGATGTAAAAATATATTACTTTTATGAGTAGTTTACAGTTTGTCTTCAATTAATATGCACATAAAATACATATATATATGTTTTTTTAATGTTGAATATTTCGCGGGATTCGCGCACCCACCACGTCTTGCACGCACATGACGCATAGCGAAGCGCACAAGCGTCGCGTAATGAGCATCGTACGTGTCGCATATAGGCTTGGAGTCACGTACCGGTCACATTGCAATCGCGCACCAAACACGTACCCAACGCATACTGTACGTGGATGCTTACGAGTAGGGGTCGAGAACGGTGCGCATAGGGTGCGCGGATCCCCCCAAAATGGGAAAAAAAATAAAAAATAAAGTTTTGAAAATATAGTTTAAAAAATATTTTTTTTAAATATATTTTAAAACATTAACATTTTTTTTTTAAACCAATAAAAACAAATATTTTTTAATTTTTAAAAGAATTAATTGAAAAAATAAGTTAAAAAAAGGTGATAAAAAACTATTTAAAAAAAACATAATTAAAGGAATTGACACACTGAAATTGAAAAATTTAGAAATTCAATGAAAATCATTAAACATCATAGCTTTAGAGATAAATTATAGATAGGAATTAGCTTTTAAAAAACCTTAGAAATTCACTGAAAAAACCATAGGTTTCAGGGGTGTTATAGTTAGCTGGACATTTCCCTCGTACAAAATCCTAGAAAATCCCACGTAATAGTTAGTTCAGCTAACTCTAACTCGCGCGCCCCCGCAATGCACTGCTGATGACGTCACATATTACATCACTCATGACATGGTCAGTGACATCACTGATGACATCACTGATGACTTCTGAAATGCATCACTGAGCATCATAGCTGCTCCCTCCAGATGGGAGAAATGCCGGCTCTCACTTGATGTGGGGAGTCGGCCGGGGCCGATGGGCCCATGGAGCTTCCCTGGCAGCATCCAGAAACAGTATGGTGGGTGCCCTGGGTGGGCACTAAGGAGTAATTTAAAGGTGCTGGGCCACGTGCCCCCCTCTCCCTGCAGAATGTTGGTGAGCCACAGAGGATGGGATACCCAGGGCAGAAATCAGCCGTGAGGGCCGCTTACCCCCTGTAGAATTAACTTAGCCCCAGGAAATTGGGTCTGTGGGGCTGAAATCAGCCCGATGGGGTGGGCCACATGACCCCCTCCCTTACAAAATGTTGCTGGTCTCTGGGAATCAATCAATCAGGGGATTTCAAGCGCACTACTCACCAGTGAAAGTCTCAAGGTGCTGGAGGGGAGGTCAGCAGCTCCGTTCAGTCGAAGAGCCAGGTCTTGAGAGCCCTCTTGAAAGTGTTCAGTGAGGGAGCGTGTCCGATGTCGATCGGGAGTTCGTTCCAGGTCTTGGCCACAATGTAGGAGAAGACTCTACCCCCCGCTCTGACTCTGCGGTGGTGCGGGGTTTTGGCAAGGGCGAGGTTGGTGGATCGGAGGTTTCCTGTAATAACCTGCGTGTCATCTAGTTCCATGCTTCTCACTTTGCCTGGAGTTCCTCATTCTAGAGCTTTCATTGAGTTTGATTTGCTCTAGAGCACTCACAGGTCAGTTGCTGCTGGCGCTGTGTGTGTAGGACGTAACTTCTGTAGATACCTGCTTCTCCCAAATAAAGTGTCTCCTATCAAATCCAGTGTACCTACTTTATTACAATTCTTTTGGGTACTTGGAAGGTGATTCTCTCGTTGAGGTATTGGGGTCCTGTGTTGTGGAGGCATTTGTAGGCATGGGTGAGGATCTTGAAGGTGACTCTCTTCTCGACGGGGAGCCAGTGGAGGTTTCGTAGGTGTTGTCTGATGTGTCGAGGGATGTCGAGGACGAGTCTGGCTGCAGTGTTCTATATATCGTCTGGAGCTTGCGGAGTAAGGACATGTTGATGCCAGCGTGGAGGGCGTTTCCGTAGTCCAGTCTGCTGGTTATGAGCACGTGGGTGACTGTCTTCCTTGACTCAGGGGGATCCATTCGTAGGTCTTACGGAGGATGTGGAGGGTGTTGAAGCAACTGGAAACGACGGCGCTGACCTGTCGGTTCAGGGGAGGGAGGAGTCGAGTATGATGCTGAGGTTTTTGGCTTGGTACGTGGGGGTCGGAGGGCTGCAGAGGGCGGTGGGCTACCAGGTGTTGTTCCAAGCTGATGGGGTGGTTCCAAGGACGAGGACTTCTGTCTTCTCAGAGTTGAATTTCAGGCAGATGTTGCTCATCCAGGATGCAATGTCCTGCATTCCTTCCCTGAAGTTGAGTCTGGTGGTGGTGAAGTCCTTGATAAGGGAGAGGATTAGCTGGGTATCATTGGCGTAAGATGCTATGCTGAGGCCGCGCTGTCTGATGATGGCGATGAGGGGGGGCCATGTAGATGTTGAAGAGGGTTGGCTGAGCGATAATCCTTGGGGTACTCAGCAGTTGATTTCCGTGGGTTCAGAGAAGAAGGTTGGCAGTCTGATTCTTTGGCTTCTGCCGGTGAGGAATGAACGGATCCAGTCAAGGGCGGTTCCTTGTATGCTGGCGTCCGTGTCAAACGCTAATGACAGGTCGAGTAGGACAGGGCTGTGGTTTGGTCTTGGTCGAGGAGGGTGCCGCTGTCATCTGTGGCGGCGAGTAGGGCGGTCTTGGTGCTGTGGTTGCTAAGGAATCCAGATTTAGAGGGGTCGAGGATGGAGTTGTCTTCCATGAACCTTGTAAGCTGTGCGTTGATGATCTTCTCAGCAAGTTTTGCTGTGAAGGGGAGGAGAGAGATGGCCCGGTAGTTCTTGAGGTCCGTGGGATCTGCTGAGGGCTTCTTGAGCAGTGGTCTGACTTCTGGGTGTTTCCAGTCACCGGGGAAGATGCCGGTCTTGAAGGTGGCGTTGATGGTGCATCGTAATTCTAGTGCGATGGCGGCTCTGTGGTAGATGTGCAATGGGCAGGGGTCTGTGGCGGCCCACGAGTGGATAACTTTTTTGGTCGAGCAGGTCTCTTCGGTTGTGACCGGTGTCCAGGAGGAGATGGTGGGCTGGCTGGCATTGTCAGAGGGCGGGTTGGTTGTGGGGTCAGGTGTTTGGTCTTTGAAGTTGTCGTAGAGGTTCTTGATTTTCAGATGGAGGTAAGATCCAAGCTTGTCGCAGAGGTCCTGGGAAGGGGTGATGTCCGTGGTTTTGCTGGGGGGCTTGGTGAATTCTTGGATGACGCTGAAAGGTTCCTTTTTGTTGTGTATGAAGGTTCTTTTGGTGGTTCTGATGCTTCGGTTGTATTCCATCTTGGCGTTCTTGTAGGTGGTGTGGTTTCCAGGCGTCTTGTTTCTCCAGTTCTTCTCGTGGTGTCTGTAGGTGTGTCTGGCTTCTTGGAGGTCGATGATGAACCGGGTGGCTTTCCTGGGGCTCTGTCTGTTGGGTTTGTGTAGCGGGGTGAGCTGGTCCGTGCAGTTGGAGATCCATGTGTGAAGGTCCAAGGCTGCGAGTTTGGCGTCAGATGCAGTGGTGGTGGGAGTGTCGCTGTTGATGGTGGAGTTGAGCTGCTCCTCGGTGACTCTGCTCCAGTTCCTTCATGGAGCGCGCAGGGCAGGTTTGGGTGGCTTGGGTTTGTTGACTGGGAAGTGTACGCAGTGGTGGTCAGTCCATGGAGGTTGCTTTGTGTGGCTGAACTGGATGCTGTTTCCTCCTGCGAAGATTGGGTCGAGGGTATGTCCTGCCTTGTGGGTAGGCATGGTGACGAGTTGTTCGAGTCCGATGTTGGCGAGGTTGTCCAGGAGGGTGTTGGAGTTGTGGTCACTGGGGTTTTTGAGGTGACAGTTCAAGTCTCCGATGAGTATACAGTCCATGGAGGCAATGGCATGGGGTCCGATGAGGTCAGTGATGGTGTAGGCGAAGAGGACACGGGGGCCAGGGGGCCTGTACGTGAGGGTGCCGCGGAGTGTGGAGTTGGGGCTGGTCTGGACCTGGAAGTGCAGGTGTTCGGCGGCGGCTAAAGCACTGTTCAAGGTGAAGAGACGAAAGGAGTTTTTGTGTGCGATGGTGAGTCCTCCTCCTGGGTGGTTGGGACAGTCCTTCCTCTGGATCTTGTATCCGTCCAGGATGGCGATGGCAAAGTCAGGGGCAGAGGAGGCATTTGTCCAGGTTTCTGTAAAGAAGGCGACATCTGGTGAGAGGGTGTCCAAGAGATTCCAGATCTCTACGGCGTATCTGTGCAGGGAGGACACTTTGAGGAGGATGCTCCTCAGTACATCGGTGGTGTTGGCGGTGGGGTCCGTGGTTGAAGCTCTGGCGGCAGTGTCGGCAGGAGAAATGGCCATGGGTTCGGCGTGGACTGCTGGCAGTTGTTACTTCTTCTGGGGTTGAGTGCGAGGAGGTCAGCTGCGTAGTAGCAGTGGGTAGTAGGAGATCCAGGGTCCCTGGCGCTGGTCGCGGTCGAGTCGCAAATAGCAGGGCACAAAAAAGGGCAAGAAGTAGAGTCAGGCAGTAAGGAAAAAGTCAATAGGAAAATAGGCAACCAGTGAAAATGAAAGCAAGCAAGGAATACAGCGAAATCACATGATACCCTCAGTGAGAACCTCTGATGGGCGCAGGGGTTGAGGCACAGCAGCAGGGAGGCTCAGTGCGCGAAGCTGTACGGTCGGAGAGCTGGGTCTATAACCAGGAGGTAAAAGGGAATGGGGTTCCAGACGTCGAAATAAGCGCAGGGTGCGGCAGCGTGTCCCCCTACAAATATCACCGGGCCCAAGGAGATGGGTCCCTGGGGATGAAATCAGCCCCAGGAGGGAGGGTGTGTGCCCCAGTCCTCCTGTAAAATTTCCAGGTTGATGGGATCCCAGGAGCCACAATTGGCCTGGGGAGGGTGGCTGCAAACCCCTCTGCCCTTACCCTCTCCCTTTGAAAAGTGCGCTGGGCCCTGAGAATGGGGTACCCAGGCCCAAAATTGGCCTGAGGAGGAGGCCCGCGCACAGCCCCTCCCCTTTATTTAAAAGAGTGGCCCTGGGGAATGGGGACTCCTGGGCCTAACAAAGCTTGGGAAGGAGGGGGCCACACAGCCTCCCTCCCCTTTTTTTAACATAAGTTGCCTCGCAGGATGGGGTACCTTGGTTCAATAACGGTTTTAATTTATTTTTAAAACAGCCCTAGAGAGAGGGGTCCCCAGTTCCAGGCCCTTTGGCTAACCCTCCATTGGGTTGGCTGTATGTTGAGGGGGGTTGCATTTACGTAAGGTAATTAAGTATTGCTTTACGTTAAAAAAACACTAGAAATTCACTGAAAAAACAAAGGTTAAAGTAAGACCATAATTATGTGTGATAAAAGGTTCTGTTTTTTTTTAAAACCCTTAGAAGTTCACTGAAAAAAACAAAGGTTAAAGTGACATTATAGTTAGGTGAATATGTCAGTGATAAAATTAATGTTTGGAACTAAAAAAAACATAGAAATTCACCAGTTGTGCCCAAACATGCACTGCTTATTACCTCACATATGATATCACCCATGACATGTTCAATTACATCATTTATGACATCACTGATGACATTTCAAATTCCAAGGAGAGCCACACGCACAGCACTAACATTAGAATGGCATATAAAGAAAGAGGTGGGAGGGAAGAGAGCAGTGCTGGAGCAGGGTTTTCTATTGAAAATGTATTGAAATTTAAACTTCAGTTTGTGTTTTTATGTCATAATTTAAAATTACTGATAATTAATTATTAAATATTAATCTTGTTGAAGTCTCTGATTAATCAACTTTACTAATGAAAGAATTACACGCGGGATTGCATTTATGTTGCTATATTAATACGTGAACTAAGTTGGTGAGCAAATTAATTAAATATGTGTGGCTAAAGAGTTATTTGTTATGTGTTTGCGCTTTAAAAATAATGTGCTTTAATGCTTCTTTACGTCGCAGATAGCTAGATAATTACATACACATAAGGGTATTAGTGGGAATTAACAATGTATAATCCTTACGATGTGGTAACGCTGTTTTGTGTGTCTTTTAATTAAGATGGTCCGTTTTGGCCTAGACAAAGATGGCCGATATTTACAGCCTGCATTTGAGTAGATGAAATACGACGAGAGGCCTCGCTGAATATGGTTGGAAACCACCTGATCTCGGCCTCTGACTGTATTAAAAGTTTCCGTGAGGACAGCAGCTCCGGGCTTGATGTCAGTTGCCCTTGGAAAAGAATAAAGCCACAATGAACTTTGATAAACTTGCGGTGGCTTCACTATGATTCCGAGGAAGAGCATTCATGAATGTTACATTTTTTAGTTTAAGCTTCCTTCTTCCGTGTTTTTATTTTTGAGTTTTTCGAGAGCGGAGATTCTCTAAATGTTGCGAGTCAACATCCTTTCCTGCTCGCTCTGCTCAACGGACGTTTAGAGTTTGTTTGTAACTTTAAATGTGTTAGTTTCCCTATAAATATTGTTAGACTAGAGAGGGTGGAAGGCCACTTCTTTCCGAACCCATGCTCGAGAGGATCGACGCTGATTGAGAGGACGGCGACTCGGGAGACTTTACTGAGAGACCTGTCCTGACACTTAGCTAGAATAGGTAATTATGAGAATAATGATTTTGCTATTGATTGACTTTCACTTTGATTTAATTTAGATAAATTAACCTTTTGTTTGAATCACAGTGTCGGGTGGTTATTTCTTTGTCATTTATTGAGTTTTCAAATGTGTTCTTATGGTTTAAATCATGACTCAAGACATAACAATTAGGTCGCATTGACCTCAGTTTAGATGCAGATTGTTTAGGTTTTCTCTTATAAATTCAGTGTGGATAGAGTAATAGAATGAATGTTGGTATGATGGGCCCTAGCGTATGATGAGTGTATGTGCGTGCGACTGTGGAATTACTCTGTCCGTGGGAGTAGGGAGAGTTTATATGCTCCGATCTGCAGCAGCAGGACAAGGAGACAATAAGCAGAAATGATGATATAGTTAAATGTATGGACAATTGACACCCTCTTACACCCCTCACACATACAAGCAGACTTCATACAAGCCTTTCCATTCAGGGGGAAGGAAGAGCTCTATACATATTTACCAGGTAGAACCAGTAAGCAATAGTCCCAACGCTGGGTGCAAGTAAAATGACGTATTCCCTGCTACTATAATCAGCATCCACCAGCTGTCAGTCATGTCAGGCTGAGATATGGGGGTGTTCACAGAAGTCACCTATGTTAAAAAGGGTTTTACTCACGGTGGATGAGTAGCTCCAGCAGGGCCTCCTTTAGTGCTTGAGGGATCTGAAAATCTTCTAGTTTCCAAAGGAATCTAAATACAAAGGGGCCTATTAGGATGGCGGGCAGACTTTCGTCCGCACGCCACCCTAGCGGTGACCGGCCGACAGTGGTGCGGCGGTCCCGCACCGGCAATTGGGATGCCACCGTGGCGGTGGCATCCGCTATTCCTGGACGTTGTGGCGTGAGGTGCCTGCCACTGCAGGGGGGTACCATAGGTACCCCCCATGTGCACCCCCCAGCTTCCTGGGGGCCCGCTACGGGCCCCCAAAGACAAAGACTGCATGCCGATGGCTGCTTCCCGCTGGCATCATAATATGGATGGCGGAGTCTAGCAGACACCGCCACCATATCAGGCCCCTTTTCCGCCTGTGTGACCGGCGGAAAACCAGCGGATGGTCTTTCCGTCCTCCGGGGTCCCCCCCGCCATACTAATATGGCGGGGGGAAATGCCATGCGGGCGGAGGCGATCCGCCCAACATACTAATAGGCCCCTAAGTGTACTCCATTGACTGAATTTCCTTCAGAGTAATATGGCAGACGAAATTCAGCTGAAAAACGGTACTTCATATTTAGAGTTTCCTATAGAAATTGGAGGATTTTTAGTTCCATTCACTCTTTAAATGTGGCAGTGTTTTCCAGAAATGGTGAAATCAGGAGCAATGCAGTACTGTGTACCACACAGGCAGAAATATCAAACGGCTAGTCTCTGAGACAATTTAGACTGAAAAACTTTCACTTGCTAGTTGTCCTACTATGTTGTCTAGTTTGATCGACCAAGCCATAGATGAGAATAGGGATATGTGAAAGTGAATATTCCCACTTAGTACCTACTAGAAAGAGGTTGTTTCAGCGAGTACAGCTGGAGTTTCTCTGCTGCTGCTGATTACCAATAGCAGATAGGAAGCAATGTAAATTGAAGACGTGGAGTCACTGTTTGGGGTGGCACGTGCCACATTGTACTGTCTTGCCCGTTAAGATCAACCCCTCCTTTCTTGTTCAGGGTAAACGAAGTTTTGTGAATTTAGTACTTATCAGTACTTTGTATTTTTCCACAGGTTACAAACTGATTGGTGTCTGATCACTTGTTATCAGTCCCAGCTTTGTTGAACTGTGGGGGTTCTGCTATTTATGCAGCTCAAGCTTGGGTTATGTTAGTGAGGAAGAGAAATGTAGAGATTGTTTAAACTGTAGATGGATATTGACCTTCGGACTAAAAAAACACTTGTTTTTCTTTTTGGGATCATAAAGAACTGATTTCACGTAGGGTCTTTGATTTTTAGAATTTGTTTATTGGTACTGCACATGCTGCACATTCATTGGGTTACTCAGTCACTGGTCATAAGTTCCATGTTTTATTCTGAGACTAACTTGCCACCTCCTAGTAACTGAGTACATGTGGGGTCTAGCAAGAAAGATAAAGGTTGTGTTCTGAAATAATGAAAGTTTTTCTGTAAAGCGCTTCTTATTATAGTACAACCATTTCTAAGCAAGTGACACATTTTCACAGTTAGCTAGGTTTAGTGGTACTAAATTGATCAACCTTGAAGGCGTGCAAGGGGCTGCCTTGCCAGCCTAGGATTCGAACTCATGACCTACAGATCACCACCACATTCAGCAGTGCCAGCTTGAATTGGCACCAGTGGTGAAAAGGCCTTCGGTTATTGCACAACCTTAATTTCTTCAGAAAGGTAATTGCTTTTCAGATGTATTTTTCTAAAGTCACAGTACACTCTGACCTTGCATTGTGATTTTTTTTATGTTATAGTCCTCAAGCCTTGTTCTGTAGTACTCTCTGATTTATTCTTTGGCTGAAATTGAGAAGATTTTGTTAAGCATAATCTTTAAGGAATGCTTCATAAAAGGGTTATTCTACTATCCCATTCACTGACAATCAATCAATCAATCAAAAAATTGGTAAAGCGCGCTACTCACCCGCAGGGGTCTCAAGGCGCTGAGGGATGGGGGGTGGGGGGGGTCGCTACTGCTCGAACAACCAGGTCTTGAGTTGTTTCCTGAAGGAGAGATGGTCCGGGGTCAACTGTAGGTGAGTGGGGAGGGAGTTCCATGTCTTGGCTGCCAGGTAGGAGAAGGTGGACTTCCGAAAGCGTGGGACGGAGGCGAGGGCGAGGCTGGCGGATCGGAGCTGGCGGGTGGGTGTGTAGAATGTGAGGCGGTTGTTGAGGTACTTCGGGCCCGTGTCGTGGAGAGCCTTGTGTGTGTGGGTGAGGAGTCTGAACGTGATCCTCTTGTTGACGGGGAGCCAGTGCAGGTCTTTCAGGTGGTCAGAGATGTGGCTGCGGCGAGGGATGTCCAGGATGAGTCGTGCTGAAGCGTTCTGAATGCGCCGGAGTATTTTCTGGAGTTTGGCTGTGGTTCCAGCGTAGAGGGTGTTTCCGTAGTCCAGACGGCTGGTGACGAGGGCCTGGGTGACCGTCTTCCTGGTTTCGGTGGGGATCTATCGGAAGATTTTTCGGAGCATGCGCAGGGTGTTGAAGCAGGATGATGAGACGGCGTTCACTTGCTTGGTCATCGTGAGGGAGGAGTCCAGGATGACGCCTAGTTTGCGGGCGTGGTCTGTTGGTTTGGGTGCGATGCCCAGGGCAGGGGGCCACCAGGAGTCGTCCCAGGCAGAGGGAGATGGTCCGAGGATGAGGACTTCCGTCTTGTCTGAGTTCAGTTTCAGACGGCTGGTCTTCATCCATTCAGCGACGTCTTTCATTCCTTCCTGGAGGTTGGCTTTGGCGGTGGCGGGGTCGTTGGTGAGGTAAAGGATCAGCTGGTTGTCGTCGGCGTAGGAGATGATGTTGAGGTTGTGTTGACGAGCGATGTCTGTGAGAGGGCTCATATAGACGTTGAAGAGGGTGGGGCTGAGGGAGGATCCCTGCGGAACACCGCAGATGACTTCGGTGGCTGCGGAGCGGAACGGGGGGAGGCGGACTCTCTGGGTTCTTCCGGCGAGGAACGAGATGATCCACTCCAGTGCCGCTCCTTGGATACCGGTGGTGTTGAGGCGCTGTATCAGGGTGCGGTGGCATACGGTGTCGAAGGCTGCTGAGAGGTCCAGGAGGATGAGGGCAGCAGTTTCCCCGTTGTCGAGCAGGGACCTGATGTCGTCTGTGGCTGCGATGAGGGCGGTCTCGGTGCTGTGGTTTGCTCGGAAACCGTACTGCGAGGGGTTGAGGGATCCGTTGGAAGGCGGAGAGTTGTCTGTTGACGGTCTTCTCGATGACTTTGGCTGGAAAGGGGAGGAGCGAGATGGGTCGAAAGTTCTTGAGGTCCGTGGGGTCCGCGGTGGGTTTCTTCAGGAGGGCGTTCAGCTCGGTGTGTTTCCAGCTCTCCAGGAAGGTGGCAGATGCGAAGGAGCTGATGATGTTCCGGAGCTGGGGTGCGATGATGGAGTCGACTTTGTTGAAGATGTGGTGTGGGCAGGGGTCGGTTGGGGAGCCGAAGTGGATGGTGTTCATCAGGCGGGTTGTGTCTTCGGTGCTGACAGGGGTCCAGGTGCAGAGGATGGTGGTGGGGGTCGTTGGTTCGGTGGTCGGGTGCGTGGTCTGTGCGCTGAAGCTGTTGTGTATGTCGGCGATCTTGCGGTGGAAGAACGAGGCGAGAGAGTCGCAGAGGTCTTGCGAGGGTGTGATGTCGTTGTTGCCGGCGCTGGGGTTGGAGAGCTCTTTAACGGTGCTGAAGAGTTCCTTGCTGTTGTGGGCGTTGTTGTCCAGTCGTTCTTTGAATGCTGTCTTCTTGGTGGTGCGGATCAGCTGGTGGTGTTTGCAGGTGGCGTTCTTGAGGGCTGTCATGTTTCAGTTGTCTGGTCGTGGCGCCAGGTTTTCTCGAGGGTGCGGCAGATTTTCTTGGAGTTTTGAGGTTGTTGGTAAACCACAGGGCTTTTTTGCTGCTGGGTCTGCTGAGGGGGTTCTTCAGTGGAGCGAGATCGTCGGCGCAGTTGGTGAGCCACCGCGTGAGGTTGCGGGCTGCTTCGTTGGGGTCTGCCGTGTTGGTGGGAGGCTTCTGGCTGAGGGAGGTAGTGAGCTGGTCGGTGGTGATCTTGCTCCAGCTTCTGCGGGAAACCTGTTGCGGGTGGTGGTGGGTCGTGGTTTTCCTGAAGTTGAAGTGGACGCAGCTGTGGTATGTCCAGTGTAGTCCGGAGGAGATGTGCTTGCTGGAGGAGAAGACGGGGTAAAGCGTGTGGCCGGCATAGTGGGTGGGAGTGGTCACCAGTTGCTTGAGTCCGAGGTTGGTGAGGTTGTCCAGCAGGGCGGCGGTGTTGCGGTCCTTGTTGTTCTCCAGGTGGAAGTTGAGATCCCCTAGGAGGATGTAGTCTGTGGAGGTGAGGGCGTGTGGACTGATGAAGTCTGCGATGTCTTCGCTGAATTGTGTGCGTGGTCCCGGGGGTCTGTAGATGAGAGTGCCTCTGAGGGTGGCCTTGGGGTCGGTGTGTATCTGGAAGTGAAGGTGCTCAGTGGCGGTGAGGGTGTCGTTGGAGTTGGTCGTGATGCGGATGGTGTTCCAGTGGACGATGGCGATGCCTCCCCCGGTTTGATTGATGCGGTCCCTCCGGGTGATCTTGTAGCCAACCGGGATGGCTATGGCGATGTCGGGGGCTGAGGAGGCGATCATCCAGGTTTCCGTGAGAAAGGCGACATCCGGCGCTGTTGTGTCGAGGAGGTCCCAGAGTTCGACAGCGTGCCTGTGGATGGAGCGGGTGGGGCCACAATATTTTTGTTCCCAGGAAATAATTGAATTTTAATCCTTGCATTGATTACAGAGAGTTGAGCCAATTAAGTATAAAAGATTGCCATCCACTAGCATTGATGAGTAACATCTTAGAGTTCATCGGAGGTGCACAATTTGTTACTAAATTGCATTTTTGGTGAGGAGACCGATTATACCCTATGCCCAGGTGCATTGAATAGCTGTACTTATTGTTAACTCAAAGTGCTTTATACCATGGGGCATACTGCTTCAGACAATAATAAGTAGTGTGGTGTTTCTGCATCTACTAATCCTAGCTACAACACTGCATATGGTTTTACAGAAGTGAAAGGAGTGAAAAAGTAACCAGCTTTTCAGCCATCCTAGGACGGTTGTCCAGGACACGTGACTCGCACTGTGTGCCTCTCTGATTGGGGACCAGATGATGAGGTGTAGCAATAATACAAGCATTCAGAAAAATCTTTTAGCTCACAACCCCATTGTGAAGGGAGTAATAGATATTGTGAAAGGAATTGAGCACTCTATGGACTCTGTCACAGAAATAAAAAGAGTATCAAAGCCCATGAGTGAAGTCAAAGACTTGAAGAAAAGTGAAGATGTATATCAATCTAAAGACCTACAATCATCTCAGATAAATAATAAAATTGTGACTACTCTAAATTCAGGTGCTTTAGATGTGGCCAATATGGCCAATTGGCAAACATCCTGACTGTTGAGACTGTACTGCAACATGCAGAAAATATATAAAGAAAGGGCATTTTGCCAGAGTTTGAAAGGAAAGGTAGACAAAAAAAGTATACATACCATAGGAAATATTGATGACAGTAAGAAAAAACTGATATTCCAAGTGAGTGTGAGTGATAGGAAGAGTAGTTTTTTTTCTCTTTCTTTTTTTCTCTGAGATTTATATAGCACGAACTTGATCTGAATCGGGTATCAGAGCACTTTAAATAGCACCAGGTTTGTTGCATGAGGACATATTAATTTTTGTTACCACGGGGAGATTAAGTGATTTGCCCAGAATCACAGGATGTTCAGCGTCATTGCCGAGACTCGAACCCAGTTCCCCAGATTCGAGGTTGACCGCCCTTGAATTGACCAATTGATTTCTAGCTGTGATATCACTCTTGATAGCTAAAATATTACAGTCTTTGTGGATTCATGTCCACCATTTACCCAGACTGATAGCACATTATTTAAAGAAAAGTTTGGTGAAGTTGAATACTTCGTTGAAGTATCAAACGTTAATCTTGTGGTCATAACAAGTACCCCTTTTGTCTGGAAGGTTGGTCATACTGCACATTTCTTTTTAGGAGAGATCTCCTATAACGAAAGTGTGCATAGCAAAATGCAGATTAAATCTTTGAGGCTAGAAACACCAGATTATTATAATGAAGAGAAGGTTCTTCAGATGCAAATGTCTTTCGGTGGCAAGGCGGGTTGTAGAGAATGCCGTGATTATTTCTACTCAGAAACTTTAGCACCCTTCACCAATTTCCAGGACAAAACTAAATTGAAAATCAACATTTCACCAGTTGTACACAAAGTATGCAATGAAAGAGCCTATAAGTGATGTGTTAAATAAGCTAATATCACAAGGTGTCATAGAATTTATTGAAAGTTCAGAGTGATTGTCATCCATAGACCTGGCTACCAAGACAAGTGGCAAATGTATTCTTCTGTGAGTTGACCTAAATGCCAACATTAATGTCGATAGATATCCCCTTCCTACTATCATTAAAATGCTCAGCCTGGTTTGGGAGGCCAACTGCTTTAGTATTATTGATTATCATCGGCCTTCATCAGGTTGGGCTACACTCAGAACTCAAATCTCTTGCTTCAGTTACAACACTTTTGGAGTGTACAGCTTTTGCAGAATGCCATTTGGCTGGGCATTTGCAGCAGCTGTATTCCAAAGGATAATGCAGCATATCTTGGGGATCCTCAAAACATCCTGTGTTTTCAGCAGAAAATGATGAACTCATCTGAGTTGGGCAGTGTTGCCCTTAAGAAGGGTGGAGTTAGGGTTAGTCATAAAAATGAAGAAATATCAAATTGGTGTTGGAGCCATTGATTGCCTGGGCCATCAAGTCCAAGGTTAATTTGGAATGAGATAGTTAAAAAAGCCCCCGCATCGACCAACAAAGAGAAACCACAAGGTTCATATGTGCGATTTCTTTGCATTTATGTGGACCTTTGGGACAATCATTGCCCTAGCTGCTGCCAGCCCACAACCCTGCCTTTGATGTGGCCTGCGATGTGTCTTCCCCTCTCTATTCTATTGATTTTGCTGGAAAAAGGGTGATCTTGAATCGGTGTTTTCACCTTTTGATGTAGGTGCTTTGGCTGCAAGTGGTGCACCCATAGCGTTTATGTTGGAGGCAGTAAGGGAGCCCCCATGGCCCTCATTGTGCATGATGTTCCATGTGTCTGGTGTAGGAACTGTCTCCCTTTCCCGTCTCTTTGTGTAGTAATCTCTAAACTCATTGCTCCCTGCTTCCCCCAGACACAGGTTTAGAGAGTAGGAGAAACACCCAGCCATGCTCTTGGGCCTTAGTCTCTTCATGAGAACTGGTAATGTGGAGTGCTGTGCAACTCCAACAATACCTTTGTGGTACTGGCTTCCTAGAGGTTAGGAGGATGTTTTCTGTAGCAGGGAGCATGGTGCTGCCTGTTTTGGATTCCCTAAGGGCTCTGGCCCTCTCTATGGGTGAAGTATTAGAAATGGAGAACTGCCACATGTGCTTCTCGTGTACATACTCCCCAGTATGGAGATGGGGACCAACATGGTCAGGGGATTCCAAAGAGAACAATGAGGAAACAGCTCAACACGGGTAAGGTTTTTTCAACCCGGCGTCTTCAGGGTACCGTCCTCGCCATCCGCATGTGAGAGACAGAAGCAAAGTAGGATATCTTGGTTAACATCCCTACCTGCACTCCCCAAGCCCCATGGCCTGGGTGTCATTGTGTTCAGCAGGAGCCAGGGCCCCACCCCTTTAGAGTTAGCCACCAACATGACCAGTCCACAGGAGAATCTTCTCTTTCAGGGACCCTAGTACATCCACCTTCAACTGTTCCCCAAAGAGAGGGGGATTCCAGAGCCACTGATCCTGGAGACACATGTCCATAGAGTGCAAGTCTATACAAGTGCAGAGTGTCCAACACTCGAGACTGAGGTTCATCCATGAGTTGTCCATCTTTCCTTGGTTCCTGCAGATTCCATGGCTTCTCAAAGTTTATCCCTTGTGCAGGAGTTGTAAGAGTGATGGACAGTTCCAGAAAGTGGGCACCTCGGCCCAATTCATAGGTGATACATTATCGCTCCACTCTGTGCCATCCCTCCAGCACAGCATCTTAGCACTTTAAAGACTGCGACTTCAAAAAGTCAGTTGCCTTAGCTCTCTGAGATCTTTAAGCAGCGTGCCAAACTGGATCACCCCTCCACCAAAAGTTCTTCATGATAGACATGTCCAGGATTTTTATGCAGTGCAAATTTAATTAGCCCATGCAGATGATGCCCTACACTCTTCCTTTCCCAAAAACAGGCTTAGTCCCATATACTTGGAGCTATTGTGTGGAGTCAGGCTTTGAACTACCTGCTGGCCAGCACAGTAGACCCAGCAGGGTAGTTCAGACCCTGGATCTGATTAAGAACTGACTCATAGAAATATGACCAAAACTCTAAGAATGAGAGGATTATTTTTTATTGTGAAGGTTTTATATCGCGCGAACATGACCCTTGCGGGTATCAGAGCGCTTTACAAGAGTCATGCGTAGGGAACACAATGAACATATGAAAACATAGTTAAGAATTGAAATATAGGTCTTAGTTGCGTGGATGCAAATGTACAAGAGTTGACATAGGTCTAGAGTAGGAACAAGAGGAACGTATGAGTACATAGTGAAAAACTTGAGATACATTTCTCAGTTGCGTAGATACAAGTGTACAAGAATTTGACATACGGACCTCATTTGCGTAGATTTAAATGTAACAAGATCCATGAGAGTTTCTTTAAAAGTAGGGATTTTACTTTTTTTTTAAAAAGAGATGAGAGAAGCGTTCCGTCTAGTTTCGGGGGGCAGTGCGTTCCAAATCCTAGGAGTGATTCCAGAGAAGGTACGGTTGTAAATTTTCTTTTTGGTAAAGCGTTGTGGTTTCAGAAGAAAATTGCAGTTTTTGTGCCAGGTATCTCGCAGTATTGTGATGTATGGCTTTGTATGTCATGCAGGCAATTTTTAGTTGAATTCTAGCTTCGAAAGGAAGCTAGTTAAGAGTTTTGAGGTCAGGGGTAATATGAGAATTTCTTTTTGAGCCCATGATTAGCCTAGCCGCTGAGTTGAGCGAAGCTCTTAGAGGGGCCGTTGATGATCTGGGAAGACCGCTTAGTGTTGCACTCCCATAGTCGAGTCTTGGGATTACTAATGCTTGAACAGCCAGTTTGAAGTCATTAGCGGGAAGGAATGGTTTTCGTTTTCTCAGGTTGTTGATCTGGATATTTGCTCCTTTTGTTGCAGCACTGATATGATTCTGCATGTTAAGATTTCTATCCAGTATTAGACCTAGGGATTTTGCTGAGTCAACAATATGAGGTTGGCAATTGAATGCTGTGAGTGTTTTAATCCATTCTTCGATACAAGTGGTTTTGTTGGGGCGGGGGGGGGGGCATTAGGAGGAATTCAGTCTTGAGGGTGTTTAGTTTCAGGTGGTTGTTCGCCAGCCAGGTCTGGGTTTTTTCCAGAGTTGAATTGAGGGCTGTGATATCGTCCAGAGAGGTGATCTTTAGGTATAGTTGGGTGTCGTCAGCGTACATATGATAATGGATGTTTGAGGAGCTGAGAATTTCAGTCAGGGGTGGTTGAAGAGTGTAGGTGAGAGGGATGATCCCTGTGGAACTCCTAGAGTGACTGGTACGGCCGTAGATAGGGATTGATTATAGGTTGTGCAAATACGGCCAAATTAATGTTATATTTGCATTCTGGACCTTTGTGAATATAGGAAAGCACATGTGAAACTTCACTCCTGCTCGTTCAAATGCAAAATTGCTTCTTTGTGGCAGCTTTCGCCTATAGTGTGAATACTGCAAAGTACTACAGTCTTACACTATAGTAAAAAAGAAATGGGGAACTTTTTTCTTGTACGCCCAATTAAATTATAAGGCCTGAACAGTCCACAAATAGTTTATTAAATGCACCATCTATAGCCAGTTTCCTGTTTGAAGATACTGGGTTGAGTTAGACTGCAGTCCAACCAGCACAGCCCTCACACAGGTGCATATGCCTGTGCACTGATGATCACCAGTAACCAGTTGAGAACCGCTTACCCCGTAGTGCAGAAGTGTACCGTATTTTATAAGGCAGTCACTCGCAGTTAGCCCTCAAAACCATTTACCAGAACTTACAGTGAGTGAGACTCAGTTGGCGAGCTTCACAGGAGAGGAAAAACTGGGTGTTGTGATGTTATGTGTATTTGTAAAGAGCACCCGCGTATCCTGGTGCTAACCAGGTGTGTGTGCCTAACACTGTCTATGGTAGGTTGGTTAATTGAAAAATCAGGTCTTCAGCTACATGCGGAATTCAAGAAGGGAGGAGGAGGCTCTGTTGTGGGGTAGAAGGCGATTCCATGCTTTATAAGCGATGTAAGAGAAAACACATCCTCCTCTGTTTATGCA
The DNA here is from genome assembly GCF_964204655.1 of Triturus cristatus. Taxonomy (NCBI): domain Eukaryota; kingdom Metazoa; phylum Chordata; class Amphibia; order Caudata; family Salamandridae; genus Triturus; species Triturus cristatus. Next base: position 861,430,669 of record NC_140580.1, read on the forward strand.
TGTGAAGTGTCTGAGTGGTTGGTGGAAGGAGATGTAACTGTTCAGATAGCTTTGGCCTGAGTTGTGTAGGAGAGAGAGAGAGAGAGACAGAGAGAGAGAGAGAGACAGAGAGAGAGAGAGAGAGAGAGAGAGAGAGAGAGAGAGAGAGCGAGAGAGAGAGAGAGAGAGAGAGAGAGAGAATGAATAGTTTGAATTGAGCATGTAGGTGTATGAGGAGCAGTGGAGTTGCCTGAGATTTAGTGTTCAGTGTGGGAGGTTGACGATGAGTCTGGCTGCCAGGTTCAGGAAGTTTTGTAGTCTTCTAATGAGTTTCTTGGTGATACTTATGTAGAGAGTGTTCCTATAGTCCAACTTGCTGGTGACTAGGGCGTGCGCGCATTCGTTCTGCACACAAGTCGTTACAACTTCTTGCTTTAGGGAGGTGCATAGATGGAATGGTGTTGGAATTAAAGTCCAACACCTTCCCTGCTGTTACGCAGACTGGACTTGGAAAAGTAAATTAAACTATTCCAAAGTCCAGCACCACCCTAAGGCAAGTCGTTATAACGACTTGCTTGCAGAACGAATGCATGCTAAAGACACGGTCGTTCTAATGACGGCGTTCCCAAGGCATGCGTGATGAACACATACGGAATACCGTCATACATTCTATCCCAACACCAACAGTGTTTCTTGGGTGTCTCTCTCCATTTGTATCACTTAAAGGAACATAAATTGGAACAAAATTGTCCCCCGGTTAGTTGAATGAAGGTAACCTGGTATGGGTGCTATGGGTGGACATAAAAGAGCGTTATTGCATCAAACTGTTTATAAAAAGAGCCATGATGAGAAGCATGAAGATGAGGAACAGAAGTGGAATATAGGAGAGTAGAATTTTGGTCAAAACAACAGACGTGCATCAGGGGAAACACTGAGTTTTTAAAATCCTTGAGAATTTCCTGATTACAAAGCAACATGATTGTGTTAAAAAATCGACAAAGGTGATTCATGTACAGGATCAACGGGAGACATCCATTACAACGTGGGCATTGCATCGCAATTCCTTTACATCGCGGAAATTACAACGCAAGTTGTTACAACAACTTGCGCTGGATGGCGCTCTAACCTAAGGAATAGCATGATTTACTATTCCAACACCTACCCTACTGTACGTAGACTGAAGTTGGAATAGTAAATCATCTAAGTCCAGTGCCCTCCAGCGTAAGTCGTTGTAACGACTTGCGTTGTAAAAACCGCGCTGTAACATACCGCGGTGTATCGTCATATATTCGGATCAACAAAAACCCTACACTTACAGATAAGGATTTTGAACCTTCAGTAACTTCTCAGCGACGCTCACCCATGTAGCATAAAACTGTGCTATACAATATACCTCTCCACTTCGGTGAGGAAGATGTGTTTTGTCCACTGAGTATTCTGTGCTTTAGTAAGTATTATTATAGTTAAATATTATTTTAGGTACAGTTTTTGCCAGTAACGTATTGAGGTGGAGAGCACAGTGAGGTAGGAAAGCTGTTGTCAGCTGAATAGTTTTCAGTATGTTAATCTCTTAAACCAATAGACAGGCTTACTGATACTATTTCTAGTCATTATTACACAGGTAATCTTTGAATGCAAGGCATAGCGACAATTCATAAGCTTGTCTCTGTCCCACTTATCAACCCTTGACATTGCATTGCATTGTTTCTATTGGGTCTTGCATCATTATGGGTTGACCTGTTTGATCTTGTTTGAAGTTTTGTTAACTTTTTCTGATTTTCTTTTCTTGTCCTTTTAATCTTGTGTAATTACCTTTGATGTTTTCTTACAGCTTTATAACTTTGCTTCTCACTGTTGATACCTCTGTCTTCATAGAAGCAGCAAGGTGACATCTAGGAGAAAGTACCCCTTCTCATCAGTTGAAATTAAGATGGTTGGAAAGAAAGGCACACCTGTGGCTGCACGATGACACCATGGCCCTCATTATGAGTGTCCTTGAGCGTATCCTTCAGGATGACACTGTTCTAGGCCATTCTAATTCTCTCAGTGTTTCTGAGCCTGGAGTCACTAGGTTCACAAACTCCAGACCCAATAACTCTGGTGCTGAAAACACCGGACCCAGGCCTTTGGGTGGAGCTGTGGAGCCTGCAGGCAACTGCTGTACCTGACCCATGCTGTAAGATCAGGAAACACTCTCCCCTCATTTGCTCTTAGAGCCCTCTGCCGTGTGCACCACCATTCTGTAAACAGCCTGGGACATATTTTACCACGTGGTCCAAGCAGATGGTAAATATGTGCACATATGGATTCCTTATTTTCTCTTGTAATGGAGAAAGAAAATGCTGAATTTTACATAGCAATCATGTGGCTGCACATTATTCCCCATTGTAATTCCCAGATGTAGGTGCAGAATATGGGCTAGAGTCTGAGGAGCTGATTTGCATGTTGGCGGAAAGGGTACTCCATTGCAGCGGCAGCGTAGTTCCCTTTCTATCATCATAATGGTCCTTCCGGCCAATTTAAATGTGGGCAGACCTTTGGTGTGACAAAAACGGAGACTACTCCATCTCAGCTGTGGTTACCCCCTTTACTATGTCAAGCTGTCGAAGGTTGATCTGCATGTCCTCCCTACTAATTTAGATGGGCAGACATAAAAGGCAGTTTTCAGTGCCCATCACCGCCAGGAAAACCCTGGCAGTAAAGGGCCGTGAAAACTGCAAAATGTCCCCATCCACATAGCACTGCAGTGACTGCTTAGAGCCCCAGATCTGACAAAATCTTGCAAAAGAGACAAGGGTGTCTCCATCTGCTGTCCTGAGGAAGGAATACCTTGACCAATGATCAAGTGTCAAGTTGTGACACTGGGGTTGAAACGTCGACAAAACATAATTGGGTTGGTCATAATAAATGGACTCCTAAAAATACCTAATCTATAACAGATGTATATTTTTGGATGGACAGACTTGTACAACTAAGATTGATTGGCCAGTATTGCACACATCTATTAATATGCACTCACCTATTGCACAAGCACTGTCATACTGCACCCGGAGCACCTTGTTCATGTGAGACAATATATCTCATACAAAGAAAACAACAATGTCATGTCTTTGTGGGTGAGTGCATCTGTTTTGTTACAATTTATGTTCTTAGGGGAGGATTGGCTTTGAGAAACACCCTTCACCTCTGGAATAGGTACAGGAGCTATACACAGGCGAAGAAAGTTTCTACCATTTTGGTTCTAGGTAGAGAGAGACACTGTGGACTTGTGTGCAGTAGCATACACAAGAAATGCTGCAAAGGGTTACCTTTAGGATCTTTTACCCCATTGGTGAATGAGTGTTAGGAGTTAACCCCACCCATAGGCCTGTGCCAGGCATACATTTATCATCCCAGTACCTTCCTCAGAACACTTTCTGGGCCTGTGGAGAACAGACCAGTACAGGACGAACTGTTTCTGGCATGAGAAGAGCCTAGAAGACTAGACCCGCTCTTTCTCTTGTACCCAGGATAAAGAATCGGACTCCAAGGGTCATAAGGCGGACCTCTTGTTCAAACTACAAAGGCACTAGAAGCTACACAAGGCCTTTTCTGCAACTGCTTAGCTAACCAGTTCCAACTGGACCTTCTCTGGATTCTGCTGTGGGCTTCTACTGTAGTGAGTATTGACCACCAAGTACTGTCCCATTGGTTCTGGATCTTTGGCTGGAGTCAAAGTGTACTCCTCCCATCTTTTCCTGAAACCTAGGATTTAGACATTCTTTGATTCCACACACAGGGCCAAAGACTCCCACTCTGAGCTTTTCCACAACAGCAAATCCTATTCAGCAGGAGCTGGTGGAAAAGGTTTTCCAGCTTCATGGAGCCCTCTTTGGCTGCAGCCTGCATCCTTGCCCGGCTGGCAGAATCTGAGCTCCAAGAAAAAGTGACTAAGTCCAAAATAGAAATGTTCACAGTGCGAAAGTATTTTGCCGGTGATGAACTTTCTCTGGGCATGACATTCAAATTTCTCCTGCTCTGTGTTTTCTCAACAAAATTCCATGATTTCACTGAGACTTGTGCATTACCTAGCCAATGACTTGGAGCTCTTTTTGGCCACAAACCACAGCCTTTCCCCGTCGAGGAGTTTTAATTTCCAATACAGATACTAAGTCTGAATGTAAAAGGTCCGACTGGGTCAAGCCTAGTCTTGTATCCAACCCATGATCCATCACAGTAAGCCTTAACTTGCACCTAGGCACCCATCAAGCGCATCCAGATGGCCCATGGTTGGCGCTTAATGCTTTTTGGTGCTATATAACTCCAGTTTCCTTTATTTGATTTTTGCAGTTTTTGTGTCATAATATTTATTCAAAGTTACTCTACTTTTATAATTGGTTTGGAATTTTTCTTGTGTTGTGATTAGACTTTATTACTGTTTTGGTACTGCATAAAATAATTAACTAAAGGCCTCTTAAGTTAATCCTGCCTGCTTTGTGTCATAGCTACCAGGGAGTTGAGCTCAGGTTAATGTAGTGACTGTAAAGGTATACTCTGACAAGGGTTGTGGTTATTCATTGAGGCGGGTACTCAACCTCCTCAACTAATACTCCAATCTCTTACATCTGATATTGCACAAATCGGTAGGAGGCTTTACATGCAACACTCAGGTTCAATTATTAGAGCATCAGAGAATGCTTTTCAATAAATGAAATTAGCCTTTATGCATATTCTTCTACATCCAGATACTCTGCAGACATTTTGGAAACTTGTGTCACCAGAAGAGTTAAAAGATATTCTGGTGCATATGCATTATTTTAAACAGAAGACTGTTATAAATCCTCTCTTCTGCACATCCATGAAGTGTGGGAGGAATTAATCTGTTTTTGAAAGGGACACTATAGCTAAGACTGTGAAACCTGCAGGTACGTAGTGGAGACATGAAGCTTGTGTCTCTCTTTATCTATGTAGAAATAAAAGGAATGTACAATTCTGTGTCAATTTCATTTCCGAAATAATTGTTAAAGTCAAATAAATCTATTTTTCACCTAGGACTTCATAATTACCTATATTCCTTCCCCCTGCATTATCGTGGCATATAATATTTTTTGAGGCGATACGGAAGAATCATTCTGTCACTGGCAGTTTCTGCTCCAATCTTTACTTACATTCACACTGGTAGGAGGCCTCTTAAAAAGGAAATACATATTGTTTCTTTTTTATCTACGCTCTGTATTGTTGATAAAATGTGTTGTGCTTTTGTGTCTCAAACACACAAGAGGTGATGGGAGGAATGCTTGCAATTAGTCTAACAACTGACAATCGCTAGGGTAGCACTCCAACTCATCGTTCCTTTGGCCACCTTGCCACCTCAGTTTGGACTCAGCCATATGCTAATCAGCCTTGATGCTGTTCCAATCGAAACAGTCCAGTCGGAACTACCAGGCCAGGACCTCCTTGAGCCAGAACACAAGCAGCCCAAGACCTTTTGTTTCGCTTGTGGCTGGCAGTGCTTGGTGAGAAGCAGACCGGCAGGTTAAGTTCATGGTGACTCGGCAATAGTTATGCAAGGCATTCAGAGCTGTACTACAAGTTGATAATTGGCTCCATGTGACTGTCCTTCTTCCCAGGTACCTTTGCGAGTTGTACAGGAACTGGCGTGAATGTATGACATTGTTCTGCATTCTGTCCATCAATAGTTCTTTTTGCATTTGTCACCCAGAGTGGGACGGGTATGCTCAGACGTGAGTCCCGTGCTCTCCATGTCACTGGAATCAAGCTATCCTGGCTGAAGAGGATGCTTGTTTCCAGTCCAGGGAGGACCTGGCCTGGCAGTTCGGGCTGGACTGTTCCCATTGGGCAAAGGGTCAAGACTGATTTGCATACGGCTGGGTCCAAACTGGAATGGCATGGTGAGCAAAAAAACGATGGATTTAGGCCCAGATCTCTGTACTGGGGTGAATGTATGACATTGTTCTGCATTTTGTCCATCAATATTTTTTTTTTTTGAACCATCTCAATCAATCATGGCTTCCAAACAACCCGTCTCTCCTTGTTCTATGTTTTGTTTTATTATGGCCTTAGAGTCTGCTCCAATGATAAAGGCCTGAGAAAAAGATAAGGGCCTTTAACAAGGCAGCGGGTCTTTAATGGCCAGTAGAGCCCACTACGAAGGACTCCAAGGCTCTTGGAACATTCTGCCCCAGAGGGCAGAGTGTTCTAATTTGTAAAACAAAGGCCTCACGGAGCCCGAGCCTCGGGCTCCAAGGGGCCTTTTGTTCACCCCAGCAGCTGTGAACAAGCATTGGAATGTTAGAGCTCCTAACATTCCAATGTTCTAATAGAGTTTATAAACCAGTGCAGAGTTGTTGCTCACTAGATTACTGCCCCTCTAATTGGCTCATTGGAGCTGATGAATTATGTGTTCCTGACTCTTGTCCTTGTTTCTCTTTTTTTTGCAACAACTTAAGTGCAATCTTGGCTACATATGGCTGGCTACCATCTACCTTGGCTATTCAGCACAACAGTGGTAGGATAGTGGTCATGTATTTGCTCATCGCCTACTGCTAAGTAATGTTATCCCTGAATACCCAGATCCAAATTGAATATCCAGTCAAGGTAAAATGAACATAAAATGACTTAAAACTAAGAAGACTGGTCCTCAAAAGTGGATTAGCATCCAAAACATTTTGTATATTTTGCTGACTTTTTTCTTCTGTTTCTTTTACTTCTTTCAAGAAGGCTTTGCTTGTTCATAAAGACAAATTGTGTGGTTCTGATTGAATTAATTTTTTTTATTGAGAAGGTATCAGCTCAACCTCCACATCTAGCCCCTGACGCAGTGTTGCTAGGTAGATGACTCTAGTCTAAAGTATTTTAGTCCGACAATGATATGGTTAATGAGCCCCTGGAATGTAGAAGGTGCATACTTCAATACAAATGCTATGTCCTGGAACTGGGGAAGCCCCTCTGAAGTTGAGAATATGGATTCATCCTTCGAATACTTTATTAAGTAACCATGTCAGATTCCAAAGGTCAGCTTAGCGGTGGTCGTCAGTGGAATTTGGTGGGCTTCTATTATGGTAACTCACATTGATAGTTTGGTAGTTCACCAATCCCCCCTTATATTGGAGGCAGTGTGAATTGGTTGCCCATGAACATTAAGGGGCTCAATGATGTCTTGCTCCAGCATCTTGGTGAGCTGGGTGTAATGCACTTTTGGACCTTGTCTGACATCCTGCATATTTTGTCGTGAATAGGTTGACTGTCTGTAGTAATCACTCTGCAGACAGTATACATGAATCAGAAAGGTTTAATGTCTGTCTGTCTCCACAGCTCCCAGGAACCAACTGGTCAGCCTGGAGATTCAAAGTATAACACTCCATCACCATGGCACTGACATCACAGTGACCATGGAGAAGCACATGCAAATAATACAATTGTCAATATATATATAGGAGACTACTACAACATCTCCCTTCTCCCAAGAAATCATAAAACAAAAAGAAACATAATAAAAACATGCACAAATTATATCTAAACATAACCATAAACACATAAATAATATCTCCTAAATGTACAACATAAATAAAAAAGAACAGCAAACACAAAGGTATAACCCACATAACTCCATAGTTCAGAATTACACGATTGGGTGGAACACTTGTCCTATTGCTTTTCCCCCCAAACTTAAAACTACTGATCTAGACGATTGGGTGGAACACTTGTCCTATTGCTTCTCCGTGGAGGGACATATTTCATAAGCAACGACTCCTCCCCCACTTGTGGTTGAGCTTGGCTCAAATCATCTGACCCTAAACCCAAACGTGTTACCACTTTCACTGGTACCTTATAGACTCTAGAAAGATTCCGCCAATGTTTCCCATTCACTCTTATGGCAAAACGTGACACTGCATCTACTTTAACTGGTGAACCAAACTTAGAAAAACCCTTGGGAATATGCAAAGGAGATTTAATCCTAACCCAATCCCCTATCTTAATCCTAGGTTTAGAGTAAACTTCACAATCTCTTTCAGATTCAGCAACAGGACCACGTACACCTTCCTTGTTAACACCACTTCCACAATTCTTGGACAACACTTCCCACTTTTTCATCCAAGCCGGGCACATATAAAACGAAGCCTCCCTCCCTCGCAATAAAGCGAAGGGAATAGACCCAGTTGATGGGTTGGGAGTCGTTCGATGAGCCCACAACATGCTATGGACCGCCTCCATGATGTCCACCTTACCCGAGACAGCCCACTGAATACATTCCACCAACACCCTGTTATTGCGTTCAATGAACCCATTGGCTTGAGGATGATATAACGCCACTCGTCGATGGGTAATACCTGACTGAGACAAAAAATCTGACATCTCTTTCGATGTAAATTGTACTCTATTGTCCGAAATTATTTCCTTAGGAAATCCTTCTCTACCAAAAAGAGCCTGAAGAAACTTAATAACCTCTCTAGAATTTGGATCCGTCATAAAATGTACATCCCACCACTTGCTGAAATAATCAGCTACCACCAGGGCAAACTTATATTTATTAGGCAAAATGGTGAATGGACCAACAAAATCTATGGCCAATTTTAACCAAGGACCATCAGGCCTCTCAATATGCTGTACCGGCGGTGATGACACTTTTATCACTTTGTCACTCGTACAGCACGTCAAACACGTTTCAACAACATCATTTATCTGTTGATCCATGGAAGGCCACCGATATACCGCCCTAATCCTTCTCTTTGTGTTGGTCTGACCCAAATGTCCTTCATGACCATACTCAACTATACGATTCCTAATAGACACTGGGGGCACAAACTTGTCTCCCCGCATGATCATACCACCTTCTTCTACTGAAAGTTCATCAGCAACCTTTGCAAAAGGATGAAGATCAGGATCTAGATGTTTTTCTTTAGGCCACCCCAACACTATGAGTTCTTTTACTCTCTTGAGAAGATTATCAGACTCCATCCCACAAAACCAATCACTTTCAGAAAAAGTACCAATACAACAAGCATCAACAGCTGCAATGATACACTCATCCGTTATGTCTACATCACATTCATCATTTTTTAGAGGTAAAGGTGATCTCGACAAATAGTCAGCCCTTGTGTTCTTGCCACCTGAAATATGTGCAACAAGAAAGTTGTACTGCAACAATTTCGCACTCAACCTAGCAATCCTAGGCATGTGGTCTTTTACTACTTTCCCTTCTTATATAGGAATTAATGGTTTATGATCCGTCAGTAGTCTAAACGTTTTCCCCCAGATGAAACACTTAAAACGCTCGACCGCCCAGCAACACGCCAACAGTTCACGCTCGATGACTGAATAATTCTTTTCACTTGGTCTTAAAGCTCTGGACGCAAACCCCACAGTATACTCCTTCCCTTCTTTGATCTGAGATATCATGCCACCCAAACCATCAAGGCTAGCATCCACCGATACTGTGCACTGCAACAACGGATCAAAAGGGGTAAGAATTTGACAAGTAGCCAATTCTTTTTTTACTTGCTCGAACTCATTCTGACACTCAGCACTCCAACAAAAAACAGTCTTTTTCCTCAATAACTCTCTCATGTTGGCCGTCTTCCCTGCAAAATTCGGAATAAACTTGGCATAAAACTCGCACATCCCCAAAAATGAAGATACCTGATCTCTAGATCCAGGACAAGGTGCATTGGATATTGCATCAATCAAACCTTCCCTAGGTACTATACCCTCGCCTGAAATACGATGCCCCAAATACTCTATTGACTGCACTCCAAACGTACATTTGAGCTTATTCGCTATTATCCCTTTGATTTCTAGCCGTTTTAGAACCCTACACACATTCTCATCATGTTCAATTTTGTCTTTGCCAGCCACCAAAATATCATCCTGAAACACTACTGTGTTTGGGACCCCATCTAATACTTTTTCCATAACCCGTTGAAAAACGGCCGCCGCCGAAGCCAATCCAAAGGGCATCCTCCGGAACTGAAAAGTCCCAACTGGAGACACAAAAGCAGTTAGATGTTTGGAGTTCTGATCCAGTTCAATCTGGTGATAAGCTGAAGCTAAGTCTATCTTAGAGATCCACTTAGCTCCAGCGAACTTAGAAAGAATATCATCAATCCGGGGAAGAGGATAAGAATCCACCCAAATCTCTCTATTGAGGCTGCGCAAGTCAATGCAGACCCTGAGACTGCCATTTTTCTTCCTGGCCACAACCAAGGGACTCAACCACAAAGACGACTCAATTGGTTCAATTACCCCATTCTCACACATTCTTTTGAGCTCAAGAGAAAGATCATCTCTGATGCTAAAAGGTACATTCCGTAACTTATGCTTCACTGGTAAAACACCCTCTTTCACTTTAATTGTGTGCCTGAATCCTGTGATGCATCCTAACTTATCACTAAAAACTTTTGGAAACTTACCCAACCAAGGACCCAACCCCAAATCTTTAGGCTCATCATGCACAATAGAAACTTGCTCCAGAGTCCCTGGTCTAAGCGTCATTCTGAACAACCCCTGATGGTACCACCCCAAAATGTTCAGCCCTTTTTTTGCTACATAGACTTTCCCTTGAATGCATTTGTCCTCGAAAACCAACGATGCATCAAAAAACCCTTTCAAATCAATGCGTCTCCCTTCATACGAAACGGGGCTTCTGTCCGGTGGATTCAGAGGCTTATCTCCCCAAACTTCCTCAAAAATTTCCTCTGTTATCATAGTCATTCTTGCCCCTGAGTCGACCAATAATTTAAGACACTTACCATCAACCAAAATATCAATCACAGGATCAACACAATCTTCCAAATCCTCCTTCACAACCACCACAAAATCTGTTAAAGAACTAATAACCTCATCACAAACATCTTGTCTCGTACCTTCTGCATAAACTACATTGACACTCCCACAAGAGATACACATTTTGGCAACATGACCTGGTTTCCCACACTTACGACACATAGCATTCTTGGCTGGACACACCCGTGCATCAGGAAAATGCGAAGGGAAACCACACTTATTACACAGGTACCTCGCATAATTACTTTTCTTCCCTAATTTGCTTGACGCAAACTTATTCTGAGGAAATCTAACACCTCTCTCGTTGCTGACTCTAATTTTATCACTACTTTCTCTCGAATCTTTTGACCCTTTGTCCTCATTGTGTTCTTTTACAACACTTACTGTACTTTTCTCAGGTTTGAGTTCATTAGAAGATTTCTCAGACAATTCTATACTTTTCACAATTCCAATTGTCTCTTCTAGGGAAGGATTCTTTAGTGTGAGTAATTTCAGTTGTACTTTCTTATCACGGCAATGAACTACAATTTGATCACGTATTAACTGTGAACAAAAATGTTCAAATTCACACTCAGACGCTAATATGCGTAGTGCTGCTACATAAGAAACTATACTTTCTCCACTTCCTTGTTCCCTGGTAAAGAACTTATGCCTGTATACTACTAAACTGCTCTCCACATCAAACTGTATTTCTAACATTCTTAACGCTTGATCGTATTCATTCAAAGCTTCTTCACCTACTACTACAGGTATCGGAGGTAAATGTTCAAGTACAGCTTGTCCTTCAAATCCTAAATTGTGTTCGAGAATAAATCTCTTCCTCTCAGCGCTGAATCTCGAACCCCCAATAGCCCCAAGATACTTTTCAAAAGCTCTGTGCCAAATTTTCCACTTAACTGGGGGATCTCCTGGAAGCTGTAAAAAAGGAGGAGGAGCTTGTACATTTTGCATGTTGCCTTATTTCAAAACCGCGCACAACAAATGAACTTGACCAGATTTACAGGTCTAAAGAAGCTTATTCGCTATACAACTTTAAATCAAATGAACACCCATAACCTTCATCCCCTCTTTTCCTCTTTTTTTTTTAGTATTAAATGACAGTTTACGAAATTATAGATAACCATAAGATAAAGTCAAGGTACTACACATTCAGACATCCATGGAACACAGCATAGAATGATTCACTCAAATTCTTGTATATCTTTGCCTGTTAGCTCAGTCTTTTCCTTGCAGTAGAATATTAGAATGGTCAATACACTTGCTCCGGTTCTTCACAGTTATAAAAAAATGTTAAAGAAGGAAAAGAAAGAAAAATATATTACCACCGATGTTCAAAATGTTCAAATATTGTGTTTCAGACACTTTTCCCAAATTGTTCTGACACATTAGGTAGTTTCTGAAAAGAAACACACGACTCGCGTGCCAACTGTGTGTGCTTAACCACACTCTTGCATGTTCACAAGAGACTCCGGTTACACTTCCAAAGTTGCACGCTCCTCAGTGCACAAATAGATACTTCCGGTTCCTCTAAAGCGGTGACGCTTGACGCTCGACGCAGTACTCTCCTCGCTCCCTTGCGCATGTGCAGTCCGGGAACACTTCGTGCGTTTGTCAGACACCGCTGTTCGCTGAATCCTGCAGCACGTTCCAGTACGTCATCACTCCTCTCTTGGCAGCAGCGGGACCGTGTCGATCAGCACAACGGAATCCACTGACAGGAGCTCAGATGGGAATGCCAAACAAAACTCACGTAGAACTGTGTGGTGCCTCTTGACGATTGCTGTCAACGATGGAAGGTCAACTCGTCACAATCACGTAAAAGAAGGTAACGCGACCACCTCCTTTTTACCAAATTCACCTCCATTTGTATTATCCACATTAGAGTCCGTTTAACTTCAGGAGACTAGCTAAAAGTTGTCACGCTTGCCACAAACGTCGTCACACTTGCCAAGGACCTCTGTTGTATTTCCTAGTCGCAACAATGTCGTCTACTTCTCGTCGTCTTGACGTTGACCGTGATAACTTTAGGAAATACGTTAGAAACGTCTAACTTCACTAACAATCCACCAGAGGTGTGCCCCAGTACGCGTGGGTGGAGACAGAGACCAATCTCGTCGCCAATTTTGTAGTAATCACTCTGCAGACAGTATACATGAAGCAGAAAGGTTTAATGTCTGTCTGTCTCCACAGCTCCCAGGAACCAACTGGTCAGCCTGTAGATTCAAAGTATAACACTCCATCACCATGGCACTGACATCACAGTGACCATGGAGAAGCACATGCAAATAATACAATTGTCAATATATATATATAGGAGACTACTACACTGTCCTCTGTGCCAACCATGAGGGTGCCCTAGCAGGGTAACCTTGGGTAAATGAGAAGAGCTAGCACAGCTTTGCCACTATTCTACTGTTTAATGTATCATGGTTCATGGTTGTTGAACGCTGCACTCTACCAATGAGCCATATTTCCTTTCTGATTGAAGATGGTTGGGGGCTTGATCTTTTTCTTATTTCTTTGATGACACATATTAAGCCGCTATGTCACGAGAGTCCTTTGGCTTGATCTTACTCATGTGGAATACCCTTTGGGGTTCCCTGGGGGATCTGAGATAAGCAAAATATTTGATCTAACTGAACTTCTTCCAGGAAATGTAATCCCCACTCTGCTTGTCTTCCTAGATTTTTGGATTACTAAAATCCATAAATTTGAACACTTTGGACTTCCTTCCTCCCTATTAGGGTTATCATCTCATCTGCCATTCTTTATCATTTCTTATTTTGCTTGGAGGTTGGTATTTGCTTTAATCCAGAGCTGGGACATCTTCATTCTGATGCTAACCACGTAGTTCCTCTAATACGGGGATTACCCTATCATTAGTGAGAGATGAGGAGTTTCCTTTGCAAATCACTCTCCTCTACTAAGTTTTGGGCCCAGGTGGTGTGGCAAAAGAGAAGTTCAAAAGGTGTGAACCTGTCCCCTTTTTGAGGCAAATCCATGTTGGCAAAGAACAAGCATGGTAGGATGACATATCAATTCTCTTCAAGAACTGCCACAAAACATCTGTCATGCTGTTTGGCATCTTGGTGAAATGAAGTGCCAACCTATTGCTTTGTGGGTAATAAGAGACTAAGGAATTGTACGTTAGCCCTCATTTGTTATACATGGACATTCATTTGGTTACCTTGTCGGAGATGATGTCCTTCATTGTTCATTTTCATTCTCACCATGCTATGACACTTGCTGGTGAAGAAATAATAAAAGGGTCTTGTATTGACCTTAACTATTCATTACTGACAATCATGTTGGATTTTTTTTATTGATGCCCCTTTGTCCCTGAGCTTTAGCGACCTTGCTGTTAATACATCAGCACACCTTTATTGGTTAATAGTACACTTTCTAAATGTCTTTTGGATTGCATTACATTAATGTCAGGGAACTCTATGGTAAATACATTGCTGTTTTATGGGTCCTATCAGCTTCTATTGGGTTTTTCGGACTCTCCAGGACCCTTCCGTTGAGCTTACAGTTATGGTCAGGGGCTGCGAAAAGTGATAACAGTCATAGTCCCTGACATTTGCAGTAAATATTTTCTAGAGAGTCTTATCTCCTTATAATTAAGATATTATAAATTGTCTATTTAGTTTTGCAGGATCCTAGTACCTTGTAGTGCAGGTCAAGAGCTAAGCCAGGAAACAGCTGTGACTAATGATGATTATACCAGCTGATGTTATGATCCATCATATACTGTGCCCAGGACCAGCACAGTAGTAAAATTGCATAATGGTAGGTACACAGTCCTAAAATCCTAGAAAGTTGTAGTTTTCAATAAAATTGTATAATCACTGCCTTGACTTTATCTAACTTTTTCTATCTACGTTCCCTCTCTCAGACCCTGTTCAATGGGTCAAAGCACAGCACAGGGCTATCGGGACACAATTGTGGCAGTTTGGGTTGGTTGCCCCTGGTATTGTGGGTTCCATCTTACGATGGCTCTATAAAGCGGGTCGAGTACATCCCGCCTGCACTTGACTGTCAGGGTAGAGAGAGCGAGCAGTCACAGGCTGCTCAGGAAGGTAGAGTTTGCGGGGTGGCGGGGGGGGGGGTGCAAGAACTCAGAACTCAACAGTAAACCAATAGGCACAATAAAATGATGTGTAAACCAGTGCTTCTCTTGTAAAAAGAGAAGTATTTTTATAATTTGTCAAAACATAACATTACACACAGTAATGGGATTTAGTTACAGGGCTCTTTCACAGCAATGGGTTACAACCAATCAGAAGGCTCCAGCACCCACACAGGGTTGTAGACCAGGGGTGCTAATTCTCACCAAACTTCAGCGATCCCCTAATATGGCCATAGCTTGCACCTGTCTAAGGCGGCTTGTTACTGTGTGGAGACTAAGGCCAGAATCACCTTAGCTGCAAGTAAACTATTTGGTTATGAGGGGGATTGCCCAATAAGGTGGATCCTTTTGTGGGGTCACTAATATTGGATATCTATATGCAATTTGCACAAGAAGGGCCTCTCTCAAAGCTGTGGCTCATCACAGGATCAGAAAGAAACAATCACATCTACCCGTATATTAAAGCCCTAAACTGGCTCCCATATGAGGCAAGGATACAGGTAAATATGGCCTGCATGACCCACAAAGCACTACATTACAAAATCCCCAGGATACCTGGCACAAAAAATAGAATTATCAGGTGGATGCCAATCATCTAGGAGCAACAGCACCTTGCTACTTAAACCACAAATATTCCATAAAAAGAAAACTAGCAACAGAGCCTTCTTGGGTATTGCCCTGAGAATGTGAATTCCCTACCACCCGATATCAGACTGATTCCCTCAATGGCTTCTTTAAAAAAAGAAGTGAAACTTTTACTCATGAACAAATTCCTACCCTAGGCCAAACAATTTGACTCAGGATCTGCACTCATGAGGATTATCACTAGACTATCCGACCATACCAATTTTCTTGTCTATTTGTACTAGAGACACTGCCTCTACATTTCGTCAACTTACACAGTTGATACCTCTCTTGATTGTGTTGTTGTTTGCTTTCCTGTCTTTTCATTAATTTGTAAAGAGCTCTGATGCAGGTCATGTTTGTGCTATATAAAACCTTATAAATAAATAAAATAAATAAAGTCTAGTAACATGTTCCTTGACTTTTAGCTATAGTTATGTACATGTAGATGCTGCACTTTCACAGTGCATCATACAAGTTCGTGTTGCAGTTTTTAAAAGCTAGAATGTATCAGTACCTTCTTGCAGGAAGTGGAACAAAGCAAATACGTTCTACAAGAACTGATCAGCACTGTTGATTGGTACATGGTATAAGTCAGTGCCTTGTGTAATTTTTCCTGGGTCTAGAATTCAGAGCGGAGGCCAGACTCACGCTAGCTGAATTCTTTCATACATTTGTGTATCATACACTCTTTTCTGAGTCTCCCACTAATGAAATTCGATCATGAGCTGCTTGGCTGTATTGAAAAAACTTAGCATGGCAGGTTAAAGGCCCCATAGCTCAATTCCAAGGCAGGTTAGCTTCTCCTACTTGAAGAATGGAGTGGTCCTGTGAATTTCAGAAGCTGTTAGCATTACGTCTATGGTAATTAGTGAGTGGGGTACTCCCAGCCTGAACATCATGCAAAGAGCAGATTCCTGTCTCCAGTGCTCATCAGGAGGCCTTTTGAAATTAGAGCGTGAAGGGGGAAACTTGAGCCTATGTGAGTAGAGATGAGTATAGCAGAGCTAATGCAACGAGGGCAAGGAGAAGCCAGGGTGGGCCACACACAAAAAGTGGGTGAGGCAGTGGCGGAACAGATTCCTAATATGCAGATTGGCAGATTAGTACTTCTGGTCAGTAATGCACAGTCTTCTCTACACCGGCAGCTGCCCAAGGAGCGAATAAGTAAAGGAAATGCATGGAGCCAGGACACCATTAGGTATTACCCAGTGGCAGGAGCCGACAGGTAAAGGAGTGGTGAGCGAGTAGTCTGAACAACTTGAGTGCATGCAGAAGGACCAAAGGTAACTCAGCTCAATAAGGCGACTTCAAGGCACAGTAAGAGAAACCTAGGATGCCTTGGGTGAGGAGGTATAGGGTTGCTCACTGGATGTATTGGGGAGGAAGGCACAGGTCCGGGGGGAGGGTGAGGGCAGGTGGTACAAAGCCGTGTGGCTGGGTGGAGATGGTCAGAAATGTTAACATGGTGTTTTCCATTATAGGGTCAATGGCAAGGGGAATGACTTTAGTTAAAGCATTCCTGGAATTAGGAGGGCTGAGTAGAGGAAAGGAAGTTGGAACGATCTTATTTCTCCCCAGTGAGTTGGGTCCATCGACATTTGAGGGTGCTTGCACCGACTCACCTGCACTGTCACCTTGGCGATTTTCAGGGTTCGTTAGTCACAATATAATCAATGTACCCTCCCCCCCCACAATATTCCACCAGCCTTACTGCCACCATTCAGAATGCTAACGCCTTTTTCATTTTAGGTCAGCTGAGAAAGGGGGGTACACGAAGCCAGTCCTAAAGCATGGGAGCAGAGGGAGTGCCCCATAACTTCGAAGTAGATCGGTCAGTGGAGGATGAGGTGGGAACTCGCAGTAGAGGCCCTGGAGGTGAATCACTGGGCTGGAGAGATTCAGAGCAGTTTTGAGCCAACTTTGCAGCAACAGCAAAAGCCAACAATTGAGAGAAGTGGGAGCTGGCCTGGGCCCAGATGCGGGAGCCCACTCCGCATGTAAGTGGAAATTTAAAGGACGTGGCGGAGCCACAAGTGGGAATCTTTAGACTGTTCTTACTTAATCATTACCATGGTTGGAGCAGTGTGATACCAAGAAAAAGGCTAACGGGGGAGGGGGAGGTGGGGACTCCAGAGTAGAGAAAACAAAAATGGCACAGGGAGTGAGGTGGGCAGTTGTGGGGGATACCACCAACAGAAACGAAGGAACCGCCCGTGTGGGTGCATCAGTGCAGTCCTGCCGGTGGAAGAAGAGAAGGAGTCTGCTAACAAGGAGGGTATGACAAGCATGTGTTCCACCCCTCAAAGGACACTAACCCCTGAAACTGGTGAATTGGGTGAGTTCTCCAAGGCAATGCTCAGACAGTTCAGGAAGTGGAAGGGGCAAACTTTAAGCAGACTCTCAGAGGTGATGACGGGCAGCAAAAAAGGGAGGGTGGCAGGCGGATTAGAGGATGGGTGTCCCACAGCAATGTGGGAGGGTTGTGTAGATGAATCTAGGAATGAAGAAAGTACAGTGAAGTGCGTACAGGAGCAGATGAGTAGAGATAACACCAGTACACCTAGGGAGGAGCCCCTTGCAAACGCAACAGGAGTCAACAAGCTTAACACCCCAACTCCTAGTTATGGAGGGTTGCTAATGTTGAATTGGAGGTGATCACTGGCATGACACATTCCAGTGGAGATTAAAGAAAGAGAGTGAAAGAGAGAGTTCATGGATATTTTCACCCTACTGGACCATCTGCACGGGGGCGCAGGTGAATTCAAGGGCTCTGGACAAGGCAAGGAGAGAAGGAGGGTTAAGCTTGAGGAGGATATTATGGACTGGTTGGATGCATTTACTTAATTTTAGAGAAACATACCTGGAGAAAGGTGCAGCTTTAATTCAGTTCAATCATGCTATTCAGGAGAGGTTCAGGCATTATAGGGCAATGGGTTGGCTGTAATGTGATTTGGTCTTTCGTCAATGAATGAAGTGGATGAGTGGCATGTCTTGCGATCAGAGAGAGGCAGAAGAATGGATAGAACATATGGGTTCTGGTGCAGGTTATGAGGTAGGGCTTTATAGGGCAGGATTGGGAATACCGCAGTGACCCATGCCACTATGATGGCATGGATTGCAACTAAATGGAATGGCAACACAGTCTCTGGCAAGCACTAAGTCAGGTTTAGCTCAACTGTTACTTGCCGGCTTTCAGCATTCACAGACAAGTCAGATTCAAACACAACCTTCCGTCTCCCGGACAGCCACACAACCCATGGGAGGTTCTTAGCAACAGGGATCTGAGATGGAGCGAAGTCATCAGTCTTCTTTAGTGGGTTAGGGACAACACCAGGCTTGGACGAGTTTGGCACAGCAGCAAATATTTGGGGGGCAGGCACAGCAACTACCATTTGGGATTGGGGGGTGGGGGGGTCAGCAGATGGTATTGGAGGTGCCCAGCCAACAACTAGGTACTGTTTTTGAAATGTCTGTACTGCAGGATGGAGGACAATTATATCAAGTAGTAAATTGACAGCTAAGTTTGCAGTCCAGCTAGGGGAGGGAGCCACAGCTGTTTACAGGGACGGGACTGCCAACTGGCCCTGTACAGGCACCACCACGATGCCACACACTGATCAACCTTAGTGTGGTCTGGTAAATCCAGCACTGCCAACTACCCCAGCCACAGTTACAGGCAGGGACAGTTAATGGGGGCTAATTCGGACATCCAAGGTGACAGACAGTTTCAAGCAAATGCTTCAGCAGAAACTATGGGACAACACCTGCCGCCTGTTCAATGTAGTTAGCTGCTCCCAGGGTGTGGCATGCAAATTCCATCATGGGTGCTTGTGGTGCAGGGTGCCAACCCTGTCTTTTCTTGCAAAACCCATGCCGGATTTACACCAGGCTCCATGTTCAATGGCCAGCCACAGCTTTGATCCATTAATAAAAGGCCCATCCCCATTCCACTTTCACATACTAGTGATACTCTTGAACGAGTACCCTAAGTAAGAGGAGAGGGAATTACTTTTTGGGGGTTTCAAAAGGAGGGGTTCAGAACTTCTTACACCACCCTATGTGCTTGCAGGATGATGGGATGAAGACACATGTAAAGAGGCTTGGAAAAGAAGAGGGAGGACACAGTTCACTATTTTGACCTCTGCAGGGAGGACTGGTTGCTCCTGGTTTGTGTCTCTGACTTTCAACTGGACTCCACAGGAGTGGTGGCACCAGCTATCTGATTCTCCCCCTGGTAGAGTAGACCTCGTGTGCTCTAGTGTAGCCCTGGGAAGCTGAAGAAGTGGGTTTATGTCCACTTCACTCTACCACCTAAGAGGAAACCATGGGCCTTGGTCGCTGTCGAGTTCATGCACTGAGAGTAGGATGCTGAGGGCCTTTGGGGAACTGAAGTGGATCTGAGGTTGAGTGAGGTCAGCTGACTGTTAGAGGCAGGTAGCTGGGTAGGTTCAGATCTTTTACAGAGAAGCGCTGTCACCAGGAGGCGGTAATGGTGAAGAATCTGTGAAGCACTTAGGACATCCAACTGTGGGACAGATGGAAGTGAGCAGTACTTGCCCTAGTTTTTTGTAAGCTCCTTTTGTTGCTAGTGAAGGGAACCTCTAGTGATTGTTCTTGGTGGATAGAGAGGTCTTTTGGGGCAAAATGCTGTAAACCTATATAAATCAATCCAATAGGAACTGTATGCAACTTTTAAATAAATTCCCTTGGGTGCGCTGAGGCTGTGGGCACGACAGCTTCAATAGCATTTTTAGCACAATCACTTGCTGCATAGGATTTTAGGAGAGCACCTTTTAAAAATCTGGAGCTTGACCAGGCACTCCAGTGGTCCATAGTGTGGAAGCCTTGAGGTGCGAACATGCACTCACCAAGATCACCCCCCTTTTCCAATAATGTCGTGCTGCTTTAACAGAGCTCGAGTCGGGCAGTGGAAGTTCGGGAAATCAAACTCCTACTCAGAGAGCCTCCCTGCCCTGACTGTAGCTATCACCTTCTCACACTCCTTTCCTTGCATAGTCCAGAAAGCAGCATCAAAGAGAGTGTTCACACAAACCAATAAAAGTAGAGGTCAGGTGGGAAGGCTGAGGACCACCCCGATGCCACCAAAGGAAAAGTGGTCTTGGAGTACTAATGTAAACGTGCCAGGATGGGGCAGGAAATTATTGGGTGCCCAGTGGGAAGCTATGGCACCAGATAGAAAGCACTGAGGCAGTGGTTGTTGTTCAAAAAGTAAAGTGAAACAAAGCAGTTCCTCTGGTTGCTAGACAACTAGTAGACAAAGTGGGAGCTGTGAAGGGTTAGCACTAGCAGCTCCTTTGTAGGAAGAACTAGGATTGGCATTGTTTTACTTTCTAGTACTGGAGAGGAAGTGCATGCTTATATTTTAGGTATATCTAGAAGGTACTTTGTTTCTCTAATGGTAGAAGTGATATTAGGTGTCAATAACTTTTGATACTCCTGGGCCTCCTCCGAACCTGCTTTCTCACATTCAAGGATAGAGTGAAGACCTAATATTACATTAGTTAGTGAGAACTAGGTGAAACTAATATGAAGCTTGTTGAAATGTGGGCAGACATTATAATTACTGCTCACATATCCATAATAAAGAATAGACCAATTGGACTAGGAGATCATTGTTCCTCAGAATGTTGCATTAAGTGAAGGTTCTCCATTCTTCTACCATTAGTGTGTACTCTGACATCAAGACCACCATACACCTGTAATCAATGTACGCCTGACCCAAGCTAAGGAGTGTCGCCGTCCGCTCCTCCTTACAATGTTCATTATTGTGACAAACTTAAAGAAGTAACATCAGCTTTAAGTAAAGAAGCCATTTAGGATCCCCAAGAAGTGGAAGGGCACCCCTCCACAATCTCCCAGTCACACCGTGACTCCCGTCTGCATGACTCCACCTCCACGTGCCACTACACCACCTGGTCCAAACAGCCATCCAGCTTGCCAAGCCACTGATAGCTCTACCTCAGCTGTTCCGCTCTCTCCCCCTTTAAGTGCCCTGACAGTCCCCTATACACAGCCAGCTCCCAGTCCGCCTGACAGCCAAGTCTGAGCAGTAGTCACCCTCACACACCTGTGTCTCATACAGGTGGGCCTGTACTGCACATTGTTGCCCCCTGACTGTGTTGCTGGCCATGGAAAGGTACAGTCGCATACATTCCCTGTGCAGCTTCTCATGGACTCAGTATGCAGTTTGTCATGCCCACTGGCCTTGCCGTTCACTGCTGTGTTGGACACTTGCCTGTACAGCTTCTCATGGACATACTCTGCACTCTGCCCTGGCCACTGGCCTTGTTGTTCACTGCTATTTTGCCCTTGCCTGTGCAGCTTCTCATGGACATGCTCTGCACTCTGCCCTGGCCACTGGCCCTGCTGTTTTGCCCTTGCCTGTGCAGTTTCTCATGGACATACTCTGCACTCTGACCTGGCCACTGGCCTTGCTGTCTTGCCCTTGCCTGTGCAGCTTCTCATGGACATGTTCTGCCTTCTGCCCTGGCCACTGGCCTTGTTGTTCACTGCTGTTTTGTCCTTGCCTGTGCAGCTTCTCCTGGACATGCTCTGCACTCTGCCCTGGTCATTGGCCTTGTTGTTCACTGCTGTTTTGCCCTTGCCTGTGCAGCTTCTCATGGACATGCTCTGCATTTTGTGCCTTACTCTTCTCTTCTCATGGTGCCTATCTGTGCAATTTGTGAATAAAGACAGTTGCTCCAGTTGTCTATTTTGTCAGTGTCCTTACTGAATAAAGTTCTTTTGCTGTGTGTAAATGCTTTACTGTGCCACATGGTCTGTGTGGCACTTCAACTTGGTGAATGTTTGGGCTCACTTGCTCTCTTTTTTTCAGGGGTGACAGGGTCTTCAGTTCTTCTTGGCCCAGATACTTGTGGTGGCAATGGTGTCAATTTTGAATGGTTAGCAGTAGTCATTTACTTGATTAGTTCATGTTGGCTCTATTGTACACATGTCAGGTTGGGGGGCACTGCCAGCACAGGGTGGGTTTCTGCACACAGTATTGCAGGCAGGCTGTCCAGGGTCATCATGTGTGTGTTCTTCCTATATGTGTGCCCAGTGGTGAATGTGTGTGGTCATCTTGTGATGGCCAGTCACCCTAGTCCCATGGCTTACTTTCCATGTGTGCTCTTGGATGGCCAGGTAGTGTGCAGTGTGAAGGGGTGAATTTGTGGGGAGTGTTGATGTGTGCATGCCTATGCAATGTCAACTACACACATGTGTCACCCAGGAGTTGTGTGCCTGTTGTTTTGATTGTTCATCCCTGTGGATGTGGTTGTATGCCCATGTGTGAGTTGTATGTTGTGCACTGTGCAGTGTGTTGGTGTGTCCTTGCAGTTCTGTCTGACTCCTACTTGTTGTTTTTGTCACTTGTGAGTATGCAGAGGGTGTTACTGGCAATTCAGTGTTGTGTTCTGTTGAACATCCATGTGTCTGGTGGCTGTTTGTGGGGTCTGTGCAGACCTGCTGCTCCACACTGCCATTGTGGTTGTGTTTTCTCATGCCTTGCTGTCCCATGGTGCCTTCTTGCCTCCAGTGTGGCATGTTGTGTGTGTTGTCATGCCATCCCCTATCTGTGCTTCAGCTGCCTACCCATTGTGGGTCTGCACTCACTCTCTTTGTGTATGGTACACTCCTGCCATGTCCCCTACTGACATGCAGTACACTTATCTTTGGTGTGAGCTGTCCCCTTGGTTTGTATGTGTGTGTGCCTCCCCATTACTTCATTTGTGCCTCTGTGCTTTGTGGTGCAGTTCTTTGTCCAGGGTCAATGTGTCACTGGTGCTATTTGTGAGTCATGGTTGCTGATATTCAGTTCAACTGTGTGTGCTACCCAGTCCTGTGGTCAAGTTGTTTCCACCTTTGAGTCCCAGACTTGTGCATCTATTGGGTGTTGTGTTGGATGTATGTGTGTTGTTTGTGCTATTGCTTCACTTCCTGGGTGTGCTGTTGTCTTTATGCTGTGTTGTATGGTGTTGTGTGGGTTGCTGTTCTGTCACTGATGTCTGTGTGTGTCTGGTATGCTTGGTGTGCACACACAGCTTGTTGTGCATGCAGTGCTGTGTGTGTATGTTGCCTTGTGATTGCCGGGTGTGCATCCCCTGATGTCGTGCTATGCTTGCTATGTGATTGTTCTGCCTGTGCATCTGTTGTTTGTTTGCTGTGACTGTGTTGTTCTGTCATGGTGCACTTCTTGTGTGTGTTGTGGTATGTTGTCTGTGCATTTTTCCTAAGTGATGAGGTTGTGCACTTCTGTTGTGTCTGTGCTCCCATTGCCTTTCCCCAGTTTAGCTGCACAGGGCATGTCTGTTGTTGTTGTTGTGGCTCTGTGTGTGTTTCTGTTGGGTTATGTGTTTGTCTCCACATTTGTGGTGGCATCCCTGTGTGTGTGTGTGTGTGCGTGTGATGCTTGTGGCTGAGCCCAGGGTGTGTGGTTGTTTGTGTGTGTATTGCCTGTCAAGTATTGCCAGCCTTCAGTGTGTTTGGCACTGGTGTTGTGTGCTGCTGGTGTGAGGGGGGTATGTGTGTAGAGTCTTACTGGCGTTTGTCAGTCCTGAGGTGTGTAGATGGTCCCTGTGTGTAGTGCTGCTGGTGTACTCCTATGAAGTAGTTGTGTGGATGTGTGGCTGTTCCC
The DNA here is from genome assembly GCF_964204655.1 of Triturus cristatus. Lineage (NCBI taxonomy): Eukaryota > Metazoa > Chordata > Amphibia > Caudata > Salamandridae > Triturus > Triturus cristatus. Next base: position 861,454,842 of record NC_140580.1, read on the forward strand.
AGTTTGACTTCAGGGCCTTCCTTTCATCCTTTCATTCTTGTGCCTATACATGGTTTGCCTTGCTGTCTCCCTGTGTTGTTGCACTGAGCTGTCTGTGGTTTGATTTCACTGACTGTGCCAGCCATGTGTGCTTTGATGGTGTGAGGGTGCTGTGCTCTGTTCCTTGTGTTGATGTGATGTACACATGCTTGTTGTGTGTCTAAATGGCCTTCCATTTGCGTGCAGCCCACTTTGGTTTCCCTATTTGTTGTGCTCCATTGCTGTTGGCATGTGGGGTGTGTATGTGTGTGTGTGTCAGTCTGTGATATGTATGTGTGACTGTGCAGGCTGTGTGTCCATTTGGATGTTGATTCCTTGTGTGTGTTCATTTGTTGCTTGTCCTCATTGCTTTTTCCCTGAGTGTGGTGTTGTGTGTGTTTCCCTGGCCCTGTGCTACTGTGCTGTGTGTTGTGTGTTCTTGTGCAGCCACTCCTGCATTGTGTGTCTCCATGATTGTTAGTTGTGTTGTGCAGGGTATGTATTGCCCTGGCTTCTTGTTGTGCATGGGGTGCACAGGGGGGCACATGGCATGTGCCTTCATGGGGTGTGCTAGTGTGTGGTGGGAGTGGGTGTGTCCCTGTGGTCTTTGTGCCCTGCCCATGCCTGGCACTGGCCCTGCCTTCTGCATTGTGCACATGTATTTGCTTGTGTTCGCCGCTGCGGTGACATGATCGGTACATTGCTGCATGGTGGGGGTAGCTGTGTGTCCAGGATGCAGCGGGGTGAATTTGTGGCAGGTGGGTGATGTGTGGGTGCCCTTGTGGATGTGTCCCTGTCCTCCCTAGGGTGTCTGATGTGGATTTGGACCCTGTGTCAGGCCGTGGGTTGTGTGTTGTGTGTTGTTTTATTGTGTACCAACGGCGGTCCACAAGTTCCTGGTGATGTAGCAGGTACAGCACCAGAAAGACGTGTAGGGCTGGGTCCATTACAGTCGTGTCCGGGTGGTGTGAACCGGGACTGGTTTCACGCTCCGCTGTCGAGTTTCCGCCATCTCTGGTTGGGCGGTGTCTCCGCTGCGGTGCGTCTGCTTGCTTGAGTCATCCTAATTTGTGGAGCGGGGCGGACGTCATTCCGCACGGCGGAGGGATCCATTGGCTCCCATCGCCGCGGTGGTGTGCGCACTTTGATGGCGGTGTGCGTCGCACCGCGGCAGTCGAAAATTGGCCTATGTTTGACCATACTAATATGGCGGGCGTGATGTCCGCTGCTGGCGGGCGGGAAAAGTTATTTTACCGCACCGCCAGTGCTGCGGTGGTCCCACCGCCCTACATCCTAATGGACCCCTTACTGTCTCTTTATTCTGTATGTCCAGCCCCTGACCATGCCTGCCTGCTGCTGTAGCTGCAGCTTCTACAGCCATTGATCACAATGATGTGGTCTTCTCCCACTCAGTGAGGATCTGGCGGTAAGTGCCCTCCACTATTTTTGCCTAGTCAATGGGCGAGCAAAGACTAAGGGCCACTTGTATCATCCTATTTTGCAATCGCAAACTGTGCGAATTGCTTAATTTGGCCATTTGTGAATGCAAAATAGCCTTTCAAGATGCTTGAAAGGTTTTGGCAGTGCATTTTTCGGTAATCTCAATTGTTTCTGATTACCTCAAATTGCGACTACAAATAGGGAATTGCAATTTGCGATTCTCTCAGCACACGTACCACGCATTTTCTCAATGCTAACTTTGCATTTAGGAAATGCTATTACCATCAACTGCAAGTCGATGGTAACTATGTGGAATTTTTGAAAATATACAAAAAAATGAATTTTGAAAAGTGCCATGTAGCGGTTAGATTCCCCTAGGGCATGTGTGTGCTTTGCATGTGCACATTTTTTCTGGGGTGCTTTAGGGGGCCTTAGGCAATTAGGTAATCGCAAATTAGCTAATGCAAAAAATTCGCACCTATGGGCCTTTAGGCCCATAGGAAAGAATGGAGTAGTACTACCTAATAGCGATTCCCTATTTACCAAATCGCTATTTGGGGATTTAAAAAAATTGCTAAGGGCCTGATTACGAGTGCGGAGGTCATGAGACTGCCGCACTCGTGCCGGCGGTGGTCCTTCTGCCGCATTATGACTCGTTGCAGCGGAGGACCACCGGCTGTGCCAAGGAACAGTCGTTCCCTAGCAGTGGCGGAGTTGCGCCACAATGTAACATGCTCAGCGGAACTGGCGCCGACCTGCTGAGCATATAATGAGTTCCTGCACAGCCAGCCATTTCATTGCAGGAGCCCCATCATGAAAAGGCTGGGGTTGCAGGAACAAAGGGGGGTCTGCATGCCCCCCATGCCTCCCCACCATGGGGATACATTCAGGGGGGCACAATATGTGGTTCCCTGTCCGTATTACCCCAAAGTTCCAGCACGGCATGGAGGTCACTGTCCATGCTGTGCTGTAACTTTTTTTGCCTTTCCAATTGCGGGCCTGGTTTTTAGGCACCGCCATGGGAAAGGCCAAGGACTGTCTGCCTTACACAAGTTCAGCTCATAATAAGGCGCACGGTCCTGGAGCGGCTTTGGTGGTTGTGTCAGCAGAAAGCGAGCGCAGCACCGCCAAACTCATAATCGGCCCCTAAATCTTTAGTGATTCCTTACATAATGCGCATTTTGTGATTACCAAATAGTGATTTGGTGAACATCACTATTTGGTAATTGCAAAATGCTATTTGGATACATGTGGCTCTGACACTCATAGCTAAGGAGATCATCTCCTCCATGGACCACTGAATTTTGGTCCAATTTTGTAGCTATTTGTCCCACTCTTGTGTCTTATTTCATGAATCAGCCTTAATGTTAATGTCTATAATTGACTGGCTTCTCTGGTTAACGCTAGGACTACTCTCACCATGTGCAAGAATTTTGCCGGTCTGAGCTTTGGTGTCTGCCCACATCAATCTTTGGAACTTATTATATTTAGGCCTTCCGGACGATCTCTTTCATTGGCAGCAGTTGACATAGAATGCTGCTACCCAGAATTTGTTTGCTGCCTCATGCCAAGACCATATTTCTCTGTGCTTATGCTCTTCCCACTGGCGTTAGAGCCCAATGAATCCAAATAAAGAGGCACAAATACCAGCGGAACAACATCAAACCCTCATCATGCCTCCACAAAGCCTATCTGATCTCTAAAAACTGCACCAGACCACCAAAAAACCCATCAAAGTCCCACAGCCCTATTCAGACCTGAGCAATTTCCCACCTGAGCATTAGTCCCCTCATCTGCTCTACAGAATTCCAGGTAAAAGATCCTCATATCCAAGCTGATCTCCACAGACCCCCATGACACCTTAAAAATGTGCAATCTGCCTGCCATTGTTTTGTTATTTATTGACATTTGTAGCAATGAGTGCCGCCATTGCTACAAAAGTCAATAAATAGAAAAAAAAGTGTGCGGCCACTGTATTTGTTTTCCTAATTATTTACTATTGTAGCAACAGCGGCAAACCACTCTTTAGCTTAATATATTTAAAAGTAAAGTGTGGCGTGCCGCGATTGGTAAAAAAGTAAATAAATGGAAAAGAAATGCGGCATATGTCTGCCTTTTTATTTATTGACGTTTGTAGCAACAGTGGCATGCCGCTCTTTACCTGTAGATGTTGAAAGCTAAAGCATGGCATTGCGACCATTGCCACAAAAGTCCATTAATAGAAAAAAAGTTGTGGGGCGAAAACCAGGAAGAGTGGCAGCAATAATGGGAGTGAGGGGATGCGTCTGCAAGGGAGGGGACAACAGATGGCCAGAGATGGCAAACCAAAGGAAACAATTGATGTCCCTGTGGGAACCAAGCATCCAAGGTGGGACAGATGGACACTATTGACCAACCACAGTAAAGGAATTTGCAAAATGCTGGCCAACCAACCAACCAGAAGTGCTGGGGGGAGCTTAAAGCTTAAAGTCTATATTCTGAATAAAGCATGTCTCAAAGAGACAGCTCAAGCGCTGCCTAGGCGAGACCTAAAAACAGCCCATCTGAATCTCCTACTACACCAGTCACTTCTTAGTGAATGGCTGATCTCAGACTCTTTTTCATAGTACACAGGTTCCTTCAGGACAAATGGTTCAGCTGCCACTGTCAGTGGAGGTTCCAGTTCTGCTTCCACTCACTTTTTAGTGGGAGGCCCTACTTTGCCCGTCTTTTCTCAGTAAGTGAGCAGTTCCACGGATACATGCCCTCAGAGACTGTGGGAATAAGCATCTCTTTGACTGAAGGAGTGACAAGGAAAAGTTGCAACTATGTGTCTTGTCAGGAATTCTCAGGCGGAGATCTTCAAACTGGGGACTGGTCCACCTGTGGGGGCCTTAAGTGATCTCAGGGGGGTGGCAGTTTCTGGCCAAGTGAAGCATCATGTTTTGTTTTAAATGTTAAAAACATGGGCGGCAGTGAGCAACCTTGGAATGGGCCATCACTAACAACTTGTGTCATTTATCTCCTGACTGGGAGTATGTTTAAAAAGAGGTAACAGGGCTTCTCTGCAATGTTTAAATATGCTTAGACATATTTAAACAATGCCAGTTTAGCAGAATACTTAAGAGGTTTGAAGACCACTGTTCTAAGAGACGACATATACCTGCTACTACCAGCGGCGCCTTCTCCACTATGGCAGAGGAGCGTTGCCCCCCCCCCCACTACCAGCAGCCAAAAATAATAATAATAAACACTTGTTTATTATTGTTTTATTTTGTCTGTCGAACCAAGGCTTGGGGAGGGGCCAGAGATGACAGGCTGGTGGAGGACTGTTTTGCACTGTAATCAGTGTGCATGACAGTTTGGTCGGCTGTCTCAGGACGGCCAAACCATCATGCGCACTGAAGCTCTCTCCAACCCAGCTGCATTGCTGGGTTGGAGAGAACATATTTTAAAGGAACAAGGGAACCCAGGTAAGGTCTGCCAGGGACCTTGAGAATTAAGCTATTTTTAAGAACAGTGGTCCCTAGAGAAACAACAGTAAAAAGGAGGAGAAAGTAATATAGACCCAGTCAGTACTATATTTGTATAACTTGTCCAGCCGGACAGAGGTCAGATATTTAATATTTTAAACTTGAATAGGAACAATACAGACAAGACAATTTGTAAGTGGGACACAAGCCTGCATCCAACTAAACCAAGAGAGACAAACAATGAAGAACACAAAAGGCTCAGGCAAAGCTGTAAGTTTGTTAAACACACAATTTTCAATGCAATAAACAAATTGCAAGAGAACACCTTTACACATTAAATGACAATTTAGAGCAGTGTATAAGGTGTATCGGGTGTCAACGGCGTCTCGATCCATATATACAATAAATGGATCATCATCAGGACATTTAGAATAAGCATGCCTATGTGCAATTGCCTGTAATAACTGAGGTACAATTAGGAGAAGGAAAAGGGGGGAAAAAAGAAAATGCAAATAAATTAAAGAGAGCACCGGTTCAGGTACAATCATAGGAGTAAAATACAGACTAGTCTGTTTCATGTAGCAAGGTTTGGGTGCACCTCATAAATAGAGTACAATTACACATTTGCCTTAATGACAGGTTTGGAAGGAGGCCGTGCGAGTAGAGATAAAAACATGGAAGGAAGGAAAATGCATAGCCAGTCTGCACTTGGCCGCGTGAAGGTGCCTAAGAAATATGAAAAGGCAAGCGATTCCTCTGTGAACTGGGAAAAGTGAACGTGCGCGCCTTACGTTACAGGGAGACATATACATGTTGGCAACTCCCACATAGATAGTAACAAATATGGAACTGAGGGCACGAATGGTGAACAGCCAGACCTGAAGGAGGAAAAATAGAGAAGCTGTTGGCAGGGGGGAAGAGGGAGTTAAAATAGATGCCAGAGAATGAGCAGGCAGGTACTTACCAAGAAAAATACAATCAGAGGTGTAGGGGAACCAGACTGCTTAGAGCGTCAAAGGTAATGGCGCGGTATTAGTGAGACCTGTACAAACAAGAATAATAAGGAAAAAGTAAGGAGCGTGCAGAGCAATCGCTCTGAAATAGAAATTTGTGAGTGAACGAAAAGAGGGCTTACCCATCCAGTGATGGGAAGGGGAAGACGCGATGGCTTGAGTATCCCAACCCCTATGGCTATGTCTGAAAACGCACCTCTATACTCTGACGATTACATCAAAAAAATCCTAGAAGGCCCTTCTTTAATCACTGAGTTTGTCGACACCCCTATTAACACCAACACTTCCCTCTCTGAAGATCTTGAGAAGCACAAAAAGAAATGTGTCCACCTACAGTTAATGATTCGTATGTTGACTGAGTACCTTAAAGCCAATACCATCCCCGCCGGCTTACAGGTTAGAAATATACCGGGTGTCTTCACAGACATCCCTAAATATATTACAAACTTTAGTTACATCGGTACTACACGCTCCAGACATTGGATGGTGCTGGGCATTGATCTAGCTACCGAAGAGCTCAAAAAACTCAATTGGTGACATTGAGAAACAGATCAAAGACAAGAACACTGTACCTGAATGCAAAAAGCTACTTGAACAGGTCCAAAAAACTGTGGACGAGTTCCACTGTTTGGAACAGAACAAAAAGTCAAACAAAGTCAAAAAGGATATAAAATCCTTTTCTCAGGAAAGAGCATATCCCATTCTAAATAAAGATTTTTATTTAAATAGGTTTAACTCCCTCTTCCCCCCTTACTGCAGCTCCTCTATTTTTCCTCCTTCAGGTCTGGCTGTTCACCATTTGTGCCCTCAGTTCCATATTTGTTACTATCCATGCGGGAGTTGCCAACAGGTATGTGTGTCCCTATAAGTGTTTATTCACTGTTTAACTTACGTAAGGCGCGAACGTTCACTCTTCCCAGTTCACAGCGGAATCGCTCGCCTTTTCATATTTCTTAGGCACCTTCACGCGGCCAAGCGCAGAATGGCTATGCATTTTCCTTCCTTCCATGTTTTTATCTCTACTCGCACGGCCTCCTTTAGACCATGTCATTAAGGCAATTGTGTAATTGTACTCTATTTATGAGGTGCACCCAAACCTTCCTACATGAAACAGAATAGCCCGTATTTGACTCTTATGTCTGTACCTGAACCGGTGCTCTATTTTAATTATTTGTATTTTCTTTTTCCCCCCCTTTTCCTTCTCCTAATTGTACCTCAGTTATTACAGGCAATTGCACATAGGCATGCTTATTGTAAATGTCCTGATGATGATCCATTTATTGTATATCTGGATCGAAATGCCGTTGACACCTGATACACCTTATACACTGCTCTAAATTTTCATTTAATGTGTTAAGGTGTTCTCTTGCAATTTGTTTGTTACATTGAAAATTGTGTGTTTAACAAACCTACAGCTTTGCCTGAGCCTTTTGTGTTCTTCATTGTTTGTCCCTCTTGGTTTAGTTGGATGCAGGCTTGTGTCCCACTTACAAATTGTCTTGTCTGAATTGTTCCTATTCGAATTTAAAATATTAAATATCTGACCTCTGTCCGGCTGGACAAGTTATACAAATATAGTACTGACTGGGTCTATATTCATTCCCCCCCTTTTTACTGTTGTTTCTCTATGGACCACTGTTCTTAAAAATGGGTTGGAGAGAGCAGGCACAGGCTCCTAGTCTACCTGGAAGCGCAAATCCACAGTGCTCAAGCCAATCCTGAGGCTGCTTTCATGCAGTGTTAGGATTGGCCACAGGGTACTCTGGTAGCCTGTGCCTGCAGTGCACGGAGCCAGATCAGAGCGTGGATGCGGATAAGTTACGTATTTTTCTTTTCTTTTTTTTTGTTGTTTTCCGTCCCCAGTTCCCCCCTCCCCCTTTTCTGCCACTTTGCCCAAATACTGGCCTCTACTGACAACTACAAGGATTTGAAGACATTTTTGCCTACACTGTATCCGACAACAAAGGAGGGAGTGCACAGCGAATTTAGTAGTTGGAAGTGTTTGTTTCATTTTTATCTATATTTAAAAAAACTGAAATATTCTTTATATGAGATGAAGAGGTGTATGGTGCATGGGCACTGAAGCACATGAGTCGCTTTGATATTTTACCAAAGACCTTTTTCTGAATAAAGTGTGTTTTAAAAAAAACAGAGGGTACTGTTGAGGTAATGAGTGGGAATTTACGTTAAGGGGTGATGTAAAATTGAAATGAAGGTATTGGGAATTAAATATGGGAAGGCAAAGTCAAAGTGACGTCTTGAATGGGTAGATTATGGCATACAAATACTGATGTTAGACTTCCTCGTCCCCCTTCTATGTCTCAGTGAGTATCTGTGCCATGCCCGGGAAGGGCTAAATCTCTAACTTCTGTCACTTACCTTCACTGAGAACAAAGAGGCTTCTTTATGTGATTTTATGGCATTGGTTTATCTTTATGAGCAATGCTAGAAGTTTCAGTTAAACAAAGTGCCGCTTTTACAAGGATAGGTTGGGTGTGTCACAGGAAATGAGATCACAGATAGGAATGAGAGACATCAGGGTAAGAGAGATAAATTACTAAAACTCGACAAATGTAACAGACGTCTGTGTGTTAATGGCAAAACAGGAGGGGATTCACCAGGTCAAGCCTCCAAGGGCTCCCATTTAGGAAGCAGTGTCCGACCTAGACCATGTCATTACATGCAGCAAACATTATCAAGGCATTCTCTGAAGCTGAAAGAACAAAAAAAGTGGAGACTATTAAATCACATTATTGAATTGATAGGGAAAATGCAAGCCCTCTTTTCTGTTTTTTTCTTTTGTAGCATGCACCGCGGATGTGCCTCATCCTATCACAAGGCATCTGTGATGTGCTCCTGAAAACACAAACAGGTAAGAGAGCTGACATTTCCCCTATCAACTCAATAATGCCATTCAGCAGTCCCCTGAGCTTCTCAGATTGTAAAGCATGTAACCTTTCCTGTCATTAGTAGTGCAGCATGCTTTTTGTTGTGAAGCAGACTGTCCTGAAAATGTTCTGGAGCAGCAAGGTCACATCACACACACTTGCATGCCGTATCCTGTATTGAAAAGGCAGCTTTATATCTGCATAAGAATGACAAACTGCCTCTCCTCGGACTGGGCTATGCAGACAACCACCCACTAATGAATTATACCGGTGCTACGAGGCCTTTATTTTTCCAATGCTATTTTGTTTAGAGCATGGGGGCTGTTCAGAGGTAAGCCCTGAATCGCAATGTCATTCATAGACTGATGTTCATGCACGCATGCGATTGTGCTGCCCAAAAGTGGCTTGCCGCCTGACCTCTTGCAGCAAGTCAGGCCAGAGACTCACTATAACCCAATAGCAAAATCATATTTTACCTCTGTGGTTGAGGGCAAATGTTAATTTCAAAGACTGCAGATTGCAAGGATGGAGGTCCAAGGCCCCAATGGCCAAGCCACCCCTGCCTCTGCCTATCAGTCTAATGGGGTTTCCCATCCTTTGCCTCCTGGTTGGTGGCTCTGTTTATAGTTGTGTAGGTTCCAGTGGCTGCATCCCGAGGTGATGCCTGCTGGCCTCTCTGTCTAAATTAAGTCCAGGCAAATGGTGGCCCTTGTGGGGTTTCGTTGTGTGTTTTTCTTATAACCGCAGATGTGCTTCAACATGTAGTGATTGAGATTGCTTTAACCAACATAAATGTCAAAGCGAGTTCCAAATAGGAACTGTTCGAAATCACCTTTGGAACACCTCTCAACAGGGTTACCACTATATGACAATTGAACAGTGCTGCATTATTGCAACATGAAGGATGGCTGCTGCCCACAGTAAACACCATGAATGGCACATCCCCTTCTTTTTCTTTCTCTCCTGCTTCTTTTGTTTCCAGGTCCTGTTTCTCACCAGAGCAGGCTTCTGCAGGTCGCATTGGCCCATGCACATTGGCATTCGCCACGAGAGTGCAATATGGAAAAGGGGTAGGGGCCTCACTTCCAAGAAATCCTGTTCAGGAGTGAATCTCTGCCCCAACCTGGGTGAGGGAAATTGTGTACCTGTGAGATTTATTGACTCTGAATGGTAAGTGGATCTTGCCAAATTGCCAACAACTGGGCACATAAGCTGGACCTCCAATCCGGCTCGAGAAAGAACATCAACATTGATAGATGGGATCCCAATCTCATGCTTCTAGAACATGAAGCTCTATTCTACTCATAACCTGAAGGTTGGGTTACAAGCTTGGATGTCCCTCTGAGGCTCTGCTGAACTTGCCTGGGTGGAAGCCCCCAACCAGCCCATAGAAGCCAGAGTTAGTGACACAGGGCCACATGTACGTCGGAAACATTTTGCTAGTTCCTAATTGCAAATTTTTGTGAGTCGCAATTAGGAAGTTGCAAAATGCGATGCACCAATGTCTCAGACACATTTAGCGATTCCCAATTGGGTTGCAATTGACCTGCTCCATCAATATTCATAAGGCAGGTTGCAATTTGCGACCCATTGGGAATGGCCTGTAATCACAGGGATGGTGGCCTGCTGAGGTCAGCAGACCACCATGTCTGTGATTGCTTTTTAAATAAAGCCTTGTTTTATAAATACAGCCCGGATGCATTTTTTTTTTTAAACTGAAAAGATTCCTTTTCATTTTTTAAGGAGTAGGCAATGATCCGTGGGACCACTGCCTGCTATTAAAAATGTTGGCGCCCACATTGGAAACCCCTTTCCGTTTGCACATGGGTTACCACCCACTTCATGGAGTCAATAAAATATGCTTGTTTTGCGACTGCATTCCAGTCGCAAAACATTCATACAGCCCCCTGAGATTCGCTATTAGGAAAGGATGCCCTTAACACGCCCCTTCCTAATACAGACTCGTAAACCCTATTTTTCAAGTCGAATAAAGGTTAGTGACTCTCAAAAAAAGGATTAGTACATGTGAAAGGGCACAGTAGCTGTCACAAATGGCCCGATTCTCCATTTGCGACCACTAAAACCTGTCGTACATGTGGCCCACTGTGCCTAGAAACCCTTGACCTAAAACTTGAGGCGGTCTCCATCAAGAATCAATATCTTCAAGTGCAGATTAGCTGTCTGGGGGATGACTTGGCCTAGAAGCATTGGTTTTGTACTCCACGATTCTACTCTTTCATATGGAGATCCAGAACCCAGTTGGCCTGTGCACTATTTATATAGACTGACCTCAAGACAATCTGTTTGGTTTCCAGTTGTGCCTTTGGCCTCATAACGCATGTGCATCATGGATCAGACATCAGTGAGGGGGTCCTTTTGATGTATGGAGCCATTGATCTGGAGTTACTAAAACCCTAGGTTTTGAGATATCCATATTTTAATTTCGTCCTCGGAAGAGCAGCCACCACCTCATCTTGGGAGTGGGACTCCCATGAGTCGAAGCTCTGTTCGTAGATGACGCGGTGAGGGCAGCAAAGCTTTGGAGGCAGCCCTTGCCACTCATGACTCTCCATGTTGCTTAGAGTGGACTAGTGCTTGCTTGGTTTCCTGCTCGACTCCCACCTGCTGCTCCCGCGGGGCACCGACGAAGACCATGATCGGAGCTAGGGGTGCTGCGGCGACCCGTAGCTTGGGAATTTGAGAGGACTGAAGGACCGGAGGCCAGGGGGCTTGAACATGGCCTGCGGAACAGCAGCTTCCTCTTTGTGGGAGTCATCATGACCTTCCAGAAGTACATGTGAGGAGCTGAGCACTGGCGACAAACAGATAAGTGACCTCAGGGACTGGGGGCGAGGTGGCGAGATATCCGTAGAGAGTAGCCATCCTACCACCAGATCGGTGAAGTCAGGGGGCTGCTTGTTTAGCTGGCATTCCTAACAGCAGTCAGGGGTTTCTGTGCAAGGCCATTGCTGAATTTTTAATGTCAGACCTGATTTATTTTTATTTATTTATTTTGAAGGTTTTATAGCGAAAACAAGACCCTTGCGGGTATCAGAGCGCTTTACATGTCAGATGTTGGAAACAAGTATAGATAGAGAAAATACAGTTATAGGTGATTCAGATATACGATACTCAAATAAGTATAAAACTAGCGATTAAAATACGGAGCTCAATAAAACAGACTAGTAATTAAGATACGATACAGTAATAAGTCAATAAATTCACGTGAGTTTAGCCATGAGAATCGCTTTTACTTCTTTTTTGAAGGAGGCATTGGAAGGAGTCAGTCTTGTTTCTGTGGGCAAAGCATTCCAGATCCTGGGAGCCATTCCAGAGAAGGATCGGTTGTAGGTATTTTTCTTCGCAAATCGTTGTGGTTTCAGTAGAAGAGTCTTGGCACTCCCGAAGGCTCCATTACCAGCAGAGAGCACCAGTTTCTGAGCTAGGTAGTTAGGAGAATTGTGGTGTAAGGCCTTGTGCGTCATACATGCTAGCGGCTATTAGTGGGGCTGTCAATGACCTTGGGAGGCCGCATAAGGTTACAGCCCCATATTCCACTCTTGGGATTAATAGGGCTTGAACTGCTTGTTTGAAGTCGTAAGCTGGCAGGAAGGGTTTCAGTTTTCGCAGGGTCTTCATGTGGAAGTTTTCTCCTTTTGTGGAGGCGCTGATATGCTTCTGCATCTTTAGGTTACTGTCCAGAGTCACACCTAGCGATTTTGCTGATTCGACAATGAGAGGTTGTTCTTTGAGAGATGTTAGGTGCTTCATCCAGTCCAGGAAAGTGGATGCTTTGTTAGGGGGGCGCATTAAGAGGAACTCCGTTTTGAGGGAGTTTAGTTTCAGATGGTTTTCGACCAGCCATGTTGTTCTGGCTCCTCTTTGTCCACTCTTCCTCTTGCACACTGACCTTGTGGACGATCGTTGTAACTTGTAACAGCTTTGTGGGGGTCAGTCAGTCAGTCAAAAATCTTTATTCGGCTTAATAACAGCCATAAAAGAACAAATAAAACATTATTTTAACAATAATACGCATATTAAGATTTTATCCAATTTGAATGATACCCAAGAGTTCATTTTCCGACAACATTACGAAGTCGAACTGCAGCGGAGATATACTTATAGACCATAAGACAGGTGAATTCATTATTTAAAAGAAGTAGATGACATAGTGCAGGTTGACACTTTCTAATATTTAAAAATCTTAATAATGGTTTTTAAAAAGTACGTCTGGGGTTAAGATACAATTTACAAAAAAACATAAAGTGCAAGGTGCTTTGTGCAGAAATTGAATTACATGGACACAGTTCTAATTTGGCATCACAATATGCATCACGTGGGTATGATACCAGTTGATGAGCAATACCCATTCTGAACCTAATCAAATAGAACATCTTTGCTTGATTAAAATAGAATGAAAGATAGGATTCAATTCGTGGGCAGCTAATTAGTAGTGAATGCTCAACGACCCTTTTTTTTACCATCTCTTGGCTATTTCTTTCATGCTTCAGAAGTAAAAGAAAATCACTTTTAAGCTTGGCCTTAGGAATTGATTTGCTTTGTGGGGGTAAAGTAGAGGGCACTGTGCTGTGATGCACACATTTTGGGCATTGTGGTCTTGTGCGCCAGGGTACTAGTGCAGGATTACTAGGGTACAATGTTCACTAGTGAACCAATGTGATGACACTGTGTTCTGGTGCAGGAACACTTACACACTTTTCAGGTTCAGTACTGAGAATGCTATAGTCTGGTACAGTGGTACAAGAATCAAGGAGAGGGGGAGAGGATGTGACCTAACAGCTAGAGTGGTTGACCTTGAAGTTGGGGAGCCGGGTTCGAGTCTTGGCAGGGACGCTTAACATCCTGTGATTCTGGGCAAATCTCTAAATCTCCCCATGCTTAACAAAAAATGAACGTGTCCGTCTGTAACGCAACTGGTGCTCATGTAAAGCACTCTGATACATTCAGGTCTAGTTCGTGCTATGTAAAACTCCCCCCCCCCCCCAAAAAAAAGATATGGTGTTGAACTGTGAAGTTTCCTGCGCAGGTGCCAAAGCCTCCTCCCGTTGGAGAGGGGTGCACGTACCGTGGAACTTTTTTCCCCACTATCTGCTTCAGGGACACTCCTTACACTGGTGCACAGTCCCCATTTCTTCAGCACAAGTAAGTGGTGCATCTGCTAATTGGAGAACAAGCACGACTGCAGAGGTTGAATTACCATACTTGGAGAGCGGTAAACACATGCTTCTTATGGCACCAATAGCCATGTTGGCATCAGTAGCACTGGTTATGTATGTTAGTGTTTTGCGATCGGTGCACAACTGGCTGCTCCTTGAGGTAGTTGGCAGCGAGCATTTCTTTTTCTGGCACCTTCCAAACTGAGCACAAGTTTCACAGGCTGAGAAGTGTGGTGTAAGTACTATGTGTGATTACCTGTCAACCGGCGGTCAGCAGCAGCGTAGTTGTAGAGGTGATGATTAGTCGCACCTACCCATCTCATCTCACTCACTTGAACGTGTCTTCGGCCTGTCAGTGCTCTCGGTCATCGGGCTGCGCGAGGAGGGGCGGCTTCTTCTATGGAGGTTACACTCTGCTAATTGGATAAGCGAGGCAACTGCAGAGGTTTAATTACCATACTTGGAGAGAGGTAAACACATGCGTCTTATTCAGTGGTCGAAGTGGGGGGAAAGGGTAGGGGAACTGTGAGCAGAGCATCAGGGGGCGGGAATAATCCGAGCATTGGGCGGAGTCAGAGGTGTGGCTAGAAAGAGCAAAACATCCTAATTTTTAGTATGTTTGGCATTTCACTGACGAGTTACAGCTTATAAAATTATTTAATGCAACCAATAGATACATGTTTATTTGAGGTTTAATATATGAGTTATTGACATTAAAATACATTTACAATGTGGGATACATTTTCAATCAGAGAATGTCCCAAATACGCATGTGAGTGAAATCATAAGCCATTTGTCTCCGAGCCATGCAGTTTCTTTCATCAGCACTTCTTCTCCCTTTTTCTAACCATTGCTGAACATAAAATTTGGCTTTAGATTCTATGACAGGAGGCCTGACGTGTTGGGGAGCACTGTTGATTACATCATTCTGTGCCCCTCGGGCAATGCAAAATTGTATGCATGCGTTTTTTACATGCTTCACGCAACATGTCATGAAGCCAGCATTAGATGCCTCCTAGTTTCCCGTTATTGTATTTAGACATAGCACTCTAAAACAACCCAGACCTGTTGGTTTTGCAGATGCTTTTTAGCAGTATCAGATGAATGAGATACAACTATTTTATGAGTAGTTTGTGTAATTACTACTGTAGTTAATTAGCAATGAGAATTGTAACTGCATCAATTCTGAAAAATTATGAGACACAATATCCTAGTTTGCAAATGTTTTCCACATAATTATAGCTCTGCCGTGTTTGCCACATAATGCACCATCTGCTGCATAAGCTGATGGTTTTACCTAAAATAACATTTGTATCTCAAATGGATCAAAACAACGTGACTTGTGTTGCTGTGAAGTGGAAGGCCCTTTACAAAGGTTGACTGGTCACGTTCTCAGTGCTTCTATTAATGAAGCGAAAGCTTTGCAGAGACTGTTAGTATGTGTAAAAATGTCAAAATAACAAAGTATCAGAAAATGTACCACATTACGCTGCAGCCTTTCTTTGCTGCATAATTTAGTCAACACTGCAACATAATTTTGCCCTCCATTACTGCGTAATTGCAGCAGCCCCAAAGCAGGTAGCACATGTTAAAAGTGCTTGCTGCTTGCAGAAAAGAGACACTGTGAAGTTAGAGAATTTAGGGGCTTATTGACGGGAATGGTGGTGCAAAGCATCAAGTTACTTTGCTGTGCTGCCCTGTGTCACCGGGAAAAGGCAGAAATGCACAGTATTTATCCAATACGGTGCATTCCTGCCCTTTCCAAGTGCGCTGGTGCCGTTTTGTCAGCCTAGCGCCAACGCAGGCACCCTTGCATCATGGTGCAAGGGTGCCTCCATTGCATGGAGGATTGTATTTGTGCAGGAAGGGGCACCTTCCTGCACAAAAACAATCCTGAGAGGCTTTTTCCTCTTTCTATGTGTGCTGCACATAAAGAAAGAGGAAAAACAGGGAAAAATAAAGATATTTCTCCTTGTTGTAGATCTTGATGGAGTCCCAGGTTTACAAGTCCTTATAAATCTGGGAATGCGTAAAAAAATTGAAAATTGAGTGGGAACACCCACTGCAAAGCCTCCCTTGAGCAGAGTAAGGCAAAGCAGCAATTTGCGCTGTGTTGCATTACTCCATATTTATGAAACCATTCAAAGCCTTGCAAAGTGGCTTTGCATGGCTTCATAAATATGACTTGCAGATTTGTGTTGTGCATTTACCACGTTCCGTGGTGCAAGCATGACGCAAGGCCCTCATAAATATGGCCCTCAGTTTGGTGTGTGCAAATCCCGCATCGCCGATCCCTGGTGAGTTGAACTACTACTGCTGGAACAAGGCCAATGAGGCACTAATGGGTGAGGCAGACTGGCCTCAAGGGACCTGTGATCTCATTGACAAAGTCTCCGCTGTTCTAGGGTGTGCTGCTTCGTAGGCCTGCCCACAAGACTGGAGGTGAACTTCAGAATGGATTGTGGTGGACAGAAAAAGGTGAACCCACACTGGCCTCCGGTTGGTCTACTTGCTGCTGCTAAGAGACCAGGGCTTCTGTGGACTAGCGGGGCCTTCTAAGGTCTAGTAGGGGAATGTACTTCCTCAGGAGAGTGGTCTGGTGGACTGGTCATGAAGCCTGATTCCCCAGTTCCAGATTTGGTAGCTCTGGCCATAGTGCCATATCCTCTTCCCCTCTGAGCACCTTTCTGCCCCACTGAGAGACACTTGCACTGCCTTCAGCTACAACCCAATTGTGCCCCTTTATAAACACCTTGATGTGTCTCAATTCAAATTATGCACTGCTTGAAAAAAAGTTACAACATCCTGGAAAAAGCAAACACTCATAGGCAATGCAAGATTATGTAAAGCATGCAAAATATAAGCATCGTTACCTTAGCTTTTACACTCCTTGTTTAGAAATCAATTAGTGTTTTTTGCCTCAAACATTGAGGACATGAAAACAGTGCTCCTTGTGTACACAGGTGTGTCTTTGGTGTACTCATGGACAGCAAGGAAGGGGATAAGCAGGGCTCAGAAGATTAAGGGATTCTTCAGGAAAATCTGATCTGACTCACAGAAACCCACAAGGGCTCCTCCACATTCATGTCAGCCAGCTAGCTACTCAAACATCGACATTATGTATTAAAGCGTTCTGCTTACGATACTTTTTGAACTGTCTGACTTGCTAACTCTCCTACCCACAAACAACTTGAGAGACCTCTTGAGAGTTAAAGGCAAAATTATATTTTCATTTGGGAAGTGAAGGATACATCCAACTTTATTTTTTGTTATGACACAATAGTACATTAGTTATGCTGAAAAGTGTCGCAAAAAAAAAATCACAGACCTAAGAGGTCCCAAAGGCAAGACCTATTAGCTTTGCCAATGCTTGTTTAGATAACTCATTTACTAAATGGGGCCCTTTTAATTTGGTGCCAGACAGGGCTGAACTGGGAAACCAAAGCAGCCCTGGCAAATTTGTGTCCATCCCCTGCATGGTGTGATGCGAGCGAACGCATCAAGCAAGCCCGATGACAAAGGGGACACGGGGAGAGGGTGTTCTCTCCCCAAGACAATTTTGGAAAAAATTACATGAATGGTGCATTCTACAACACAGTGTATTATATATTCCATTGTATTAGCTTTTAGAGCACAGTAAATGATGACCTTACGGTGCACCAGGATACGACAATCTTGTTGGGGTCCTTCAAGGATTCCCTCACTATCACCCTCCAACACTGCCCCTCATCTCTCCATAGCCCCTCTCTCACATGTATTTAAATTGTTTTATAGTGCCTCTCCTACCAGTGTGGGACTTGGAGCACTTTACATCATGCACACATACAGAGACACTGAATCATAAGTATGTAAATCAATGTTTAGAAAATGTTTACAAGACAAAAAGGGTCTGCAAGGTGTTAGGATTCACATGCCATCAATTCTGTTTGGCATTTTTTTAGATCTGGAGAAGCACAACCCGAGGATTCAAAATGTAACATAGTGGTTGGATTTTCTAATAAGAATGTATTTCTACCCAAACAAACCAATTTAAGCAGTATTAGGATAATGAATGACTGCGAAAAAAACATAACTTCCAAACCCTTACTATGCAGTTTGCATGCAGCTCCTTGATGGCAGGTCATAACTCAAGGTGCTTGATTTATTACGATTGTAAGTTATGCACTGCAAGTAACTAAAGGATCTCTGTAACAAAAGCAGTAATGCACTGAGCTATACCCATTAAATACAGTTCTGTGATCTGTATGGTACAGGTTCTTTGCAGCGCACATCTTACCCCTCAACGCTACAATGGATGAGTCTAAAATAGCAATAGACAATACTCCAAGCTCTCTACAACAGGAAGGTCAACCACCAGATATATAAATCTTGACTCTTTTATTGTTGCCTGAAATCTGCTGGGCTTACAAGGAATTCTGCAGTGATTTTTGCGTTTTTGAGAGTGAGAAGTGTCATTGTTCTGGACAGCCCTGCAGGTTTTGTTACTGGGGGTTGGTTTTGCAGCCTCCAGTAACAAAACCAGCATCCCACCCCTCCATCCTCCCTTCCGATGCCCAGTACACCAGCCCAGCCTTGGTGCCTGGGCTTATTTGTTTTCACAGTCAGACCCTGGATGGGGTACACAAGGGGCTCTGGCGTCACAGAACTGGACACCTCGGGCTGCTTTTATGTTATATCCTTAGAAAAGGGTAAACAGTATTTTTTTAAAGACCACATCCCTGAACATAGACAGAGTAGCAGCACACATTCTTTAAAATATAATAAGAAAAACAGCTGATAAGACATTAAACATTTTCCACAGTTATTTTTAAAAAGCGCCAAGATTTGGCACAATCTGCCACGAATTCCACATGAAGTCCTCTTCCTTTCCTTGTGGCATCGTCAGTCTGGGTGAGCCCTAAAATAATGGGTAGATGAGGTCAAGGGCGGGGCTGCCAATGTGTCCTGATGTGCCCATTGTATTGGTCACAGTGGGGGCAGGGAGGTGGCCTCCTCACTAAATGAGGTGTAAATCACTGCCCAGCCGGGCCATCAGAGGTAGCCGTTTGTTTGTGCTGATTGATTGCTCCTCCACTGCAACACGGCTCCTACAGTGTTGCTGGGCAGGCCCCTTCCCACAAATACAGAGGGGAAGGGGGAGGAGGTCCTGGCAAATGCAGAGGCCTTTCTCGATGTGCACAGCCCCGTGCTGGATGATTCTGTGATATTTTTAAAGTTCGGAGCATTCCTGCCGTCCTGGGATGCATTTTTGAAATGAAGAAGTAGGGGAACGGACTTTGTTAAATTAAAAAAGTTGGGGCACGCTGTGTCCTTCCGATCCCGCCCACTTCAACCACTGGTCTTATTACACCAATAGCCATGTTGGAATCTAGTATGTAAACAGGCAACACTTGCATTTCATAAACTGCCTGGATCCAACTTTGACAAAGTATTCCCTTACTGCAGAGAGTTGACCCATGTGTGAAAGGAGCGTTGATATTTGGTGTGGCTGTCAGCCGCCCTAGCAATACTCCGCCCGCTCGCGGAACTCTGTGGAATTTGGCAGAGCTTTGCAGTAACTCTGTGGAATTCCGTGGAATAAAACTCCAGGAGTTCCACCCGGGCCTAATTTTAAGGGGCAAACAAACAACAACCCTAAACTGAGAACTCTGAACTCCAAGATACTTTGTTTCCATTGTGCTGACCTACTGTTTCATTGTTTCTTGTTGTGCTTCTTTTATTTCACCTTCTTTAGTAGAATCTGCAAGCACTGATACAAACTAACCTAGATTTGGTGGGTGACTTGACATTCTTCGTTCAGTAACACAGTATTAGTTATCAGCAGTATATAATCCTCCACTTTATTTCAGAGCAATAACTGAAAACAGTTACATCGTATCTATTTCGGGTACTCATGGTGTTCGCGGTCATTCTGTTATCACAAACACGTTCAGGTGCCCTGTTTTACCTTTACATTTGCATTGCATTTTCTCTTAATTGTGTATTTTGATTGTGTGCCCTTTGATTACTGTTTTCACATTGCATTTACAAAAATCTACAAATCCAATTTGACATTCAAATTTTCATTGCTTCTATGATAATGCTGTTGTTTGGTACCCAAACTACCCATCACATCCCATAATTTGAGCTAAGGGCTTGATTACGACTATGGCGGTCCATTGGACCGCTGTAGTCGTGGTGGCAGTCCGTAGACCGCCAGACTAGCGGTCCACCCGCCATTTTTCAACTATAGTGGTTAAACCTCCACACATCCACTGCTACCGCCAGGGATCCGCGATCCCTGGCAGTCTTGCAGCAATGTGAGGCTGGTAATATGCTAGCGGTGCCTCTGCATCACCGTCAAGCATATTACAAGTTTCCTCACTGCCACCAATTTCATGACGGTGCGGTGCGACCGCCATGAAAAGTGTGGTGGTGAGGAAACAAAGGGGGCCCTACAGGGCCCCCTTGTTGCCTCTGCACCAGGGGATGCATTCAGGGGCTCACATGGTGTGCTCCCTGTCTGCATGCACCCCTAGTCCCTGCAGGGCATGAACATAACAGTCCATGCCCTGCAGGAACGTGCAATGGCGTTCCCATTGCAGTGCCTTACTAAGGCTCATGTATGAGCTTTAGCATGGCACTGACTAGGGCCAGTCGCCGCAGGACCACCTGACATGGATTCCAGTCAGAATCCAGTGGGTGGTCACAACATGGCTTTGGTAGTGTGGGAACGGGGCGCTGATGTGGCAGCCTGGTCCTACACCGCCAAAGTCATAATAAGGCACAAGTCTTGACTGCTTGTCCACTGCTGCCTGGAGAGTCGAGTAGTTAGGAGGCCCACTTTCCTGGTCAGTGTGGAAACCCTATGATTTCACCTTTGATATTGCCAGATTGTCCCTGAAACTGAAAGCATTGGTAAAACACCCTGACAGCAGTGTTTAAGGGACCTATTCCTTTAAATCCCAAAAATATTCAAGGCAGTTTGAGGGAAGATGAATTAACTTTGCAGATGTCAAAAATTGCACTGGATTAGCAATAGCTGTTGTTATACATGCTGAAAACAGGCTCTGTTGAATGCTGCTGCTGGCATGTCACATACATTTAATGTTAGATAAAGGCAGGATCGTGAGGCCAAGGCTGTTGCTGTGGACCTCTGCAAAGCTGGCTGAATGTTAGGCACTGTAGATCAAATACAGCAGGAATTGTATGTGAATGTCAAAATAGGTGCAGGAGTCGCTTGGTGAAACGAGAGGGTCAAGAAGGTTAGGTTGAGCATACTCCACAGCCACCATCACAGACGGGCTTGCAGAAGAAGAGTTGCAAGGCTGGTGAATGGCTTGTTTCCAAGGCCATAAGCAAAAGGTTGAGCGCAACAGGGCTTTGCCATAGCAACCTAAGTACTGCTGACTGTGTTTGGTGGTTAGAGGGAGTAGTTTTGAGAGGGGTCAGCCATGGCAGAGTCAGGCACGTCATCAGGTAGTGTTGTATGTTATAATATTGAGTGACATCCTGTCACAATTTCGACTACAACAATATTGTGAAGGTATACATGTATAGGTATGTATAGATTTACTATTCTTAAATCCACATCTACGGACCTTGGATGCATGAACAGGAAATTCACAGGCAAAGATCAACTCTGATGCAAGTGAGACTCTGGTCTTGAGATATTGAGCAAAGTAGAATGGGTGTGGCTCTTTTTTTTCACTAAATGAAACCAAAATAAGATGGCAGTCACAGCAAGCACAATGTGGCATGTAACTCTGAGTTTAAAGACATCAGTGTACACATTAGGGGTCTAACCGTTGCTAGCCGGCCACTGTGCGAAAGAAACCATGATCTGTGTGAGACGCCTAACATTTATCAGCACAACAGCAGAGAGGAGGAAATGTTCCTGACAAAGATATTTGTGCAGCAGACAGGCGGGGGACCGCATTGAGACCAGTCATATCCCAATGAAAGCCGAATATGAGCAGTGCACACTTTCATCACAGAAATGACCCAGTACACCATGCTGTTCTTGTGTTAGAGAAATTATGCCATTCTCAGACTGTATTTATTATCCATCATCAACACAGCATTATGACATAGGACATATTATAGCTATAGACAGCAACAAAGGGCAATATTTACATTATTTACAAATAACAACATTGCAGGCAACTAATACATCTTAATTCCTCCAAACATTGTCAGAGTCATATTTGGCCACGCCTCTGGCCCCATTCGCTGTGGCATCACCTGTTTTACTTGTCCTGGACCAAGGGGGAAAACTCCCTCGCATGTCGTTCCATTCATTTTTTTCACAAGGCGAACAACCCCTAACCCCCACCACGCTCCCTTAGGGTAGAAGAAGCTAGGGCCAGCATAAAACTGGTCTCCCAAAACTCACCATGCCAAATTCACCGAATAAGGTATCCCCCTGGCCGCCATTTGGGGATGGACCAGGCCCTACCATGTCCCCCTTTACATCTGCAAAATCCCCCGGGTAGCGTAATGGAAGGCTATGGACACTTGCTGCAGCACACGTCACAGGCCCGTCTCTCGAGATTTTGAACCCCTGCCCCAGGATGGGACATCGGCTAAAGGCTAATTCCCTCCTAGGTTAATCTGCACTTACACCAGATGCCAAGGTTGACCACCTGATTTATAGCAAACACAACTCATCTTCTGCCTGACTTTCCCCCACTAGTTGAATGAGGGAAGACCTGCCCTTCTCGCTGTGTTGAATGAGGGGATGGGTGGGGTGGGGGAAGGGTAGCTCTGGTGTTGTTGGCAAGTGGAGTGCGTTGGTGACCGTCAGGGGTATCTAGTCAGAAAGGTGGTCAACAGCTGAGGTTAACCCCTATTTAGCACATCTGACTGCTCCTGCCAACTACCCAGGCGACCCCACCAGCCCTGGCCCAGCCAATGGCGCAAAGAGGTTTGCAGACGGAGACCTGTGAAAATTCGAATGATTCACCCACCATTTGCCACCAATCCAGACCGGTCAAATCCGTCCCGCACTTGTCCTGTGGCTATGCCAGCTTGTGGTGTGGGCCTTCCAGGACTCCGTTTTTAATGTTCGGATTGGCTAACATTAAGAAAATCTTAAAATCAAGAGCGTTGGGTCTATGTAAAGGAGGGAGATAGGCTGGGCTCCAATCACAGTGTATGTAGGGAATGATGTCTATCCTGCTGTACTTCTCAGATATTCACTGAACAATATTCATCAATCTTTTGTATCATGCAGCCAAGTCGACGATCACACTTTATCATCTTACTGATTTTGTTTTTCTATTAAAACATTTGCACAAGAGAGAACACCAATTCTGCACACTTCATGAATCTTTCAACGGTGCTTTATAAATGTGAAAAATTAAAAATGTTAGTTCTCCCAAGTAAAGAAACCCGTGGGATTCTCCTCAAGTGAATACCTTTAATAGTGTGCAAGATGTGCGTTAGACGAAAAGAATTTCATGCCGTACTTAAATTCCATTTATCCTATGATTGATATGTCAATGATGACATAGTAATATGGGGCATAGGTCTGCTGTTATTTACATAAATGAAGGGAAAGATGGGTTGGGAGTTGTTTTTCAATATCCGTCCAGTATTGTTAAATTTACGTGGCGTGTTCCCAAATTATTATGTATCACACTCTAAATGTCCTTCAGCATCAGTGGATGGCGACAGTGAGTAGTTATTTATAGGTTTATGTGGTGCAATTTAAGTTGGTATGTTCTGCTGACGTGTTTCGACTGCCTGTACTTAGGAGGTCTTCTCAGAATATGGACTGGTGTAAACACTTTATGGTTCAGGTGCATATGGCTCTGATGATGGATGAGACCTTGATAAATGCAGGGTTTCAATTGTGACCGAAAGGCTCACTTACGGGAATTCATTTGATGATTCAGATTATAACACTTTTAGACAAAAGATATAGGATTTTGGAGGGGAGTGACTGGTAACGAGACTTGGACGTTGTCTCTTTTTTATTTTTAAAAAAGCGTGTTGAGGACATGGTGAAATGGATTGGCTGCAGGTCGGGCCCCTTAGTCAATGCCATTGGAGCCATGTTTAGTAACTAGGCACCTTTCATTCTCTTGGTGCACCATGTGCTAATATTGTACCACACCTCTCGTAGAAGTACTAAAATGAATAGATAAATAGAAGCAGAAATCACAGCACTGCTGAGAAAGGACAGGCTGCTGTGCACCAGCAGATGTGTGATTTCCAGAAATGATGAGGGGATCTCTAAGTCACTGTGGTTATCCAAGAGTCTTCAAGGCCGTCGGCTTTGATAATTTTGGTGGTTTGCATGAAGAACAGTGAAGTCAACATGCCAACTGACTCCCAGACACTGAGCACTGACAATGAACAACAGAACCACTCCAGACCGGCACAGGACACCTTGTGTATTGGATGACCTTGACAGCCTTCCTGCAAGGCACATGTTTCCAGTGTTCAATATTTGGAGCCCCTACTATCAGATCCCTATAGGAAACGATCAGGAGAGGACTTCAGTTAGCTGCCCACTTGGCTTCTACGAGATCTAACATATGCCTCAAGCCGTCTCCGAAACCCCAGCAACTTTCCAAAAACTTGCGGAGAGGATGATAGGAAACATAAACCTGTCTGCCCATTAGAACTCTCGACCACCTCAGAGAACAGAGGTTCAAACTAGACTTTGAGAAATGTCAGTTCTGCCCCTTCAGTGGCAGTGACATAAAAACAGAGCATTGCATGTAAGTGGATCAAGCCCGGTCAGAGGCCTGAGCCTCTGGCCTCATCTCAACACTGAAAGAATACTAGAGTTTTCTGGGGCTCTGCAACTATTCCATTGCTTTATTTCCAAATTTGACATTACTATAAACCCCTGTGTCAATTAGTTGCTGCCCAATACAGCAGTGACACTGAAACAACTCAACCATGACAACGTGTCACAAAGACTTCAAACCTGTTAATATAAAGTAACATGCCTCAAGCCTCCGAATCTAAAATTACCAGCGCCAGATTGAATCCGACAGATATAGAGACGGAGACAGTGTGGGGCGGGTTGAGGCAGCCCTCTATGTGAGCATTGTTCATTCTGTGATCCCGGAGTACCTGGCTGGCCCTTCAGATACATGTCTGCCAGCCACAGAGGAGTTCCATGCCCAGGATCAGAGACGCTTTAAGGTACACACAAAGCGGACAACTGCTCCAGTGATCCACCTTTCAAGGGCCCCTGAGAAAGGGCTCTCTATGTGACCTGTCTATTCTGTTTTTCTTCCTAAACCCCTCTCCCTCTCTTCTTACCTTTACCTCTCCAGCCAGTGTCATTCTAAGGAGTATTGGGGTTTACTGACAATGGGCAATAAAATTGGAAGATTTTTTGAACAAGGAACTCCAAAGTATGTCTGTGCAGCAGCCCTCAAAATCTTTAAAATGACATTTTAAGGCATTGACAAAGTGAGCAATTGCCCAGGGTCCCCACCTCCTGGGGGCCCTAAAAAAGTGAACTTCCTCTCTGTCTTACATCGGTATATTACCCCATCTCAATCTTTTATGTATTAGTTAATATTGTTTGCATTATGGGTTTTCAATTAGCAGAAAATGGGTAATAAAATTCAAACTGTTCGGGATAGGGGCCCTTAAGGTATGGCTTGCTCTAATCCTTAAGCTGATATGGCATGGTCCTTTCCCACATTTCACCTAAGACAAAAAGGCTCCTTCACTTGGCTTTACGACTTGACGTTATCTTTATGAGGAAACTGAAAAAGGTTCAGTTCAACAAAGTGCCGCTGTTACAAGGACAGGGCGGGTGTGTCACACGCACAGGGACCGCAGTAGGAATTCGAGCGACAACACACGTGAGAAAGAAAGGAAGACAGTGAGGACAGAGGGAGAGACAGGCTGAGATCGAGGGGGCAGAAAGAGAAGAACAGGTGCAGACAGAGATAGGCAGGTGTAGATAGAAAAGGGGAGAGTCAGCAAGTGTTGTAAAGCCTAGCCAGCATCCACATGTTAAATTAAAAAAGATTTATTGAATTTAGTGAATTTCACTGGTAAAGACAAGCAAAAGAGACAATCGCAAAGAGTCCGCGATGGAGGGCAGAGGAGGCGGGAGAGAGGGGCAAAGAGAAAACGAGGATGAGACCGCCGAGACTGCTAGCCAAATTGAGACATGCAGCCAGACAGACACAAACAGAAGTAAAAAATAACAAGCATTTGCAATGCAATAGGTCTCGCATTTGCGAGAGTTTAAGCTATTAGCATTGCAAATGACAATGCCTTTTATTTGTTTTAAAAAACAAAACATAAATAAAAGACATTGTCATTTACAATGAGAATAGCTCAAACTCGCGTAAATGGGAGACATATTGCATTGTAAATGGTTGTCTGTTATTGCATCCAGACGTGTTCCCAAGTTTACTATTTGAAAATGAGCAGAAAACAATGAAAAACGTATCATTTAGTGAAGCCGTAATCTGAGGGAGCAGTAATTGACGATCCGTTTAACGCTGCTGATGCAGTATCAAAGTCCCAACAGGAAAAAAAGTTCCCAAAAAGCTCAGAACATCGCCTTAACATACGACTTGGCTCGTGTGACTGCAGCTAACACTATTATAACCATGGCCTTATGGGGGACTGAACTGAACCTATGACCTTTTGAAGAGGAACATTATCACGCAGTGAGCACATTAACCTATGGGGCTGTCGGTCTAGCTGTAAAGAGCTCTCAAGCACCTATTGACACATAACTTTTGTTTTCTTCAATTCATTAAGATATTTAAAAAAAAATGCAAATGTTGCCAGCACGCACTCCCTGTGCATGGATCAGATCACACTGGTGACCCACATCTGTATATCAGTAAGGCCTGTTCTGCTCAGGCCCCCTGCATGCATTAATGGGCGGGCCCAGCAACAGACTGGTAATGACACCTCCGCCGTGCAGTTGGGGGAGGGGGGGGTAACAGAGGCCCTTCTGCCCCCAGCTACAGGCCTCCAGAAAGGCCGGCTATCATGCTGCCAAGAAAAGTGGCCCACTGTCGCAGCTCCGATGCCAGCCCATTGCCCACCCTCAAATCCAACCCCATCTAGAGCAGCGGGGATCCTTCCATTGCGGTACATCCAACAGACGCACCCCGATTCATGGCCTGGGCGGCAGGTCTCAAAATACCACACTTAGGCAGAGGTGTAACTAGAGTGAATTTTCGGGGGGCGGGGGAAATAAAAATTTGGGGGGGGACTAATTCTTCCAGCAATCGGCAGAGTGAAGATGCAGGGGCTCTAAGAACAACAAAGCCTCGTTAACAAGTAAATGGTCTTTAAAAGACCTGTGAAGTACTCGTGTGTGGGTGTGTGTGTGCCCGGGAAGCTGCCTCAGCCCGGGTGGACACACACGACGGGGGGAGGGGGGATCTGACGCCCTTTGAGCCCAATGGGCGTTGCGTGCCTGCACTTAGGCAACCCATCCGCTGGGAAAAACACACAGCAAGCAGTTCCACACCACCCCTACTCAAAGGGCAGATTATGGTGGCCACATACATCCCTCAGGAAGGCCTGCCCCCATGAGCAAACCCGCATTCGCAAGCAAGCTCAGCAGCGAAGAGCCAGGAGAGCAAGCGATTGGTAAACGTGAGATATGCAAAAAAAGCATAAAATGCCATAGTCCGTGTACCATGAGTAGGAGTCCCCCAAACCGGGCAGTCACATTTCAGCACAGAGGAGTCTTTTTCTGTTGAGCCTTTAAAGTCATGCAAATAAAGCAGTATTTTAGTGGTTCACTTGGCCAGCTCCCTGAAGCCCTAAGGTCGAGGCAGACCCTCACGCAGGATCCAGACCAGGTTCAAATCAATGGCCAGGGCCGAGGATGAAACAGAGGTGTACAGCGCCGCTCTAGTCTTGTCCACGATCACACAGGGAAACACGCGCCTCGGGTGGGGAGGCGCTGCTCATAGTGAAGGCTGCGCAGGGCAGCCTCTCTCTGCTGCTGGTCCTGCTAGGGTTGCAAAGTTCCGCGTTTTGTTACAGATCATGTCAACATTTATAATTAGGGCTCCCGGTTTTATGGTATTTATTTTTTTGCCATTTCCGTCTGTATTTATCCATGTTTATTTTTGGGGCATTTTTTCTGTATTTATCCACATTTATTTTTGCCACAAGCAAAAGATGACGCTACAGCTAGTATTTTTCCACATTTATTTAAATTGACAATGCACACATGCGCTCGTTTGTTATTGGTCAACACTATACATTCATCTGAACACTTTGCCATTTGTAGAATGTCCCAAATATGCTTAAAAGTGCTATGACAAGCCATTTGTCTCAGAGCCTTGCAGTTTCTGTCATCCGCGGGGTGCCACATCATCTTCCCCACTGAACATCATACTACCCCACTGAGAGAAACTCACACTGCCTTCAGCTACAGCCCAATTGTGCCCCGCTATGAACACCTGGAAGAAATTCAATTCAAATTATGCACTAGAATACAGTAATATGCTGCCTGAAACAAAAGTAACAACATACTGGAAAAAAGCAAACCCTCATAGGGAATACAACTTAACGCTTTTACACGAATTATTCAGAAATCAATGAGTGTTTTGCTTGAAAAGCAAACGACATGAAAAGAAAAGTAGCGCTTCACTGGCAAACTCTGTAAGGTGGCGCTAATGTGTTGAGTGTAAATAAAACCAGTCTGGCCACTTTGTGAACACTCTGTCTTGCTTTATTTAGTTATGTATTTATTGGTTGTATTTTCGGAGTGGGGGGCTAATAAAAATTTCTTTGGGGGGGAGGGGGGTGTAATCCTTCAGTAAACTGTCATGTTTTTCCCCTGTCAGCTCGGGACACTTTTCTCTTGGTTCCGCTCAGCATACCAGGCTTGTTATGGCACACAGGAGAGTTTTGGGAGGGCGTGTATTTTAAAGTGCTTGCAAGTTTGCAGTCCTTATGGAAATTCGATCTCTCACTGGAACTGAATTGTTAATCCTGTTCCCGATCTCTTTGCTTCGATTTCTTGCCACCAGTGTCTGGCGGAGATGGTTCATGTGTTCCTGCTCAGCCTCTGTTTTGCATTAGATTGTGTGTGGTGTGCCCCCAGGGCGCCTCAGGCCCTCGTTATAAGGTTGGCAGGCTTTTGTTCACAAGTAATTGGTCTTTCAAAGACCTGTGAAGTACTAGGGTGCGGCTCTGTGTTTGCCCAGGAAGCTGTCTCAGCCCACGCTGACACATCTTAACCCTCTAAGGAGGGGGAGACACCAGATGGTTGGGGGTGTGATTTTTACTGCCGTCAATGAAGACCTCACTCGAGGGGGGAAGCGGGGCTGGGGTATCAACAAAAGCCTTGTTACTGTAGGCTGGTCTGCTGGAGCACGGCAGCTCCGCAAAATGTACTAGTATTTTCCCATTTTTATATATAAATACAGATAAAGGAAAACTTGTTTTCCGTCTGTATTTATATGTAAAAATCAGTTTAAACGGAAAACCGGGAGCCCTATTTATAATGCAGCATTTCCAAGTATAAAACTAGGCGGGGGAGAGACAGTTCATTCCTGGAGCCGAAGAGCAGGAACTGGCCCCATAAATCTCTCGTACATGAACCGGTAGATCTGGCCGTTAGGCTGTTCGGAGCTCAGGCGGAACGGCGTTCCGGAACATTTGTTCCATATGATATCGGTCCTCTCGCCCCCTGTGTTCCTAATGTTATTGTGACATCCTGCATGTAATACTGACGAGGACACCCTGGCATAGAACCAAGCTAAAATGAGCCTGGCACTTAAAGCCGGGGGTGGGGGAGTGGGGTTACCGCCTATTCTCTGCCCCGCTCTAAAAATAAGCCATAATTGTACACGGTGCGAGCCATCACCGGGGAGCCAAACGCAGTGCAGCACTGTGAATGCTCGGCGATTCCATCTGCTCGGGGTTTAATGGGGCGGATGCAGGCCGCACTTCGTTCCGGCTGTTATTCTTCAGCCGCTATGAGAGTGTTTGAAAAGTAATTATTTGTAGAATGGGTATCATGGTGGGAGCGCGACCTGCCTTGTGCAGGTAGCGTGAAAATGTCTGAAAATAGACCTGAGGCTTGCGTGTGCTTCAATATCACAGGTGTCAAGGAGGGCCAGCGGCTGATGCCCCGGCTTGTCCTCCGGTACTCCGGGCTCTGACCCTGATACCCCCAGTCTCAGCCATTAACAAGCTATCGCCATTGAGCCATCGCACTTTCACTTTAATGAAAAAAGTGCCTACACCGAGTAATGAAGGAGACCGTGTAACGCCGCAAGCAAACAATCCAGTCGGGATGGGCGGGGGCCAAAGGAGACAGGGCGGGAACAAATAAGCCTCATTTTCAATTGGAGGCTAGCGTTCAGCATAAAGTAAGATGGCAGCCAATGAGAATCATGGGCGTGGCGTCCACTCCACTTTAGAAATCTGCTCGATCCAATAAGCCTCGCAGAGCGAGCAATGCATGCGCGCTCCAGCGCAAGGCAAGACCTAAAAATGGGGACAAAAACTTAGAGAGTCGGAAAATGAACAGCAGGGAGTAGAAAGATGAGAAAACATTGTGACTTGAGACAGACAGTAGGGAGAGACAGAGACGGTTGAGTATAAAAAAGGAAGAGAGACATTGGAGCGATATGGGGAGCAAAAGAGAGGGTGCGAGAGAGAGACTGTCTTCATGTTAGCAGAAAGTGGATTTTCAACAGTAGAGGTCCGTGAATCGTGAAATTTTAGGCAAACGTTTAATATATGCATGTGATCGAGAACCAGTCAAGGGTGCACTCATAAATAAAGATATGTGAAAGGGTACATCAGTTTTCTGTATTAGTTTGCCAGTAATGGTAATATGGTACAGACATAAGCAGAAATAGTGTTCTATCTAAAGTTAGACCTGTCCCTTAAAAGCAGCCTTTTACCATCTGATCTTCCCCTGTCTACGATCCCAATTCTAACCAAACCCGCCAACGCCAAAGTGACCACCTTTACAGTGAAGGTGGAGTTTAAAAAAAAAAAAATCTATTTCCAGCACACATATTCGCTGTCCCAAGCAGATCTTTTCTACCCATAGGTTCAAACCTTTCAAAAAGCTAAGAGAACAACATGGCAAAAGTAAAACATCCCTAATACACTTTCCTGTCACTTTGAAATGGGTTCTGCTCTTACACTTTCTTCATGTCTCAGTTTGTCCCTTTCCCAGACTGCCAGCATCCTCTTGCTCATTTCCCTTGATGATAATTCATACTCTCAAAATTATTTCCCTTAATTTGCTAGTTCGAAAAACTTCTCTGCGATTGAAACTGGTGATAATAATTTTTTCGCAAAAAATGGCATAAGTCCTCCTCTCTGTCCTCAGCGCACCTCCTTACCCCCACACAACCTTACACAGGAACCTCAGAAAAGCTCCAACTACCGCTGCTCATAGGCAGGGCCACTGCAATGTATGCATCAGAGGAGGCCCACATAATGTGACAGGGCTGATTAAAATATGTTGCAAGAAAAGACAAATTTTGCGGCACAATTATGATAGCATTACCTCATTATTTTGTCCTTTTTACACATGGTAACACTATCAGGGCAAAGGTTTCACATCATTAGTACCAGTCTGACACCCAAATACAGCAATAAGCAACAGACTGGCGACCAGTCAACCTTTGCGAAGGGCCTTCTACTGTGCAGCAACATGTTTCGCCATGTTTTTGGTCATTTTTGATGCTTTTGAGCTAGAGACAATTTTTTTTAAACGTTGCAGTTTATGCAGCAATTGATGGATTATGTGGCAAATGCGGCAAATCCATAGTTATGTGGAAAATGCTGAAGTTGTAAAATCACATAATTCCACTGTCCTTGCTTTTAGGCCTCTCTGGTAAATGGCAGCAGTGACGCTTCACATATCCTCACATAATAGTCGCTACCAGTCCATTCCAACAGCTATTGCTGCAGAATGGTCTGAAAATATATGTCCCCTCTGCAGTTGGATGCAAATATAGGCCCTCTTTAAGGTCCCTTCTCCTACCTACCCTTATGTGAGGGTTTCATGAAACCGACCGACCTGTAAACGGATCATTCCTCCCTTACCATTTTACACGCAAAATCTATCGGTCTTAGCATCCACCATACATTCCACAGCTCATTTTAACACCTGTAAAACTTCATATAGTATTTCCTACATGTTTACTTTCTTCCCAAGCAACCTCATTTGCATCCATTCTTTACAGCATTAATTTCAGTCCCCAGACAGGCAAGCCTGTTCACAGGTCTCACCTCCTAATTCAGGGACCTTTGTTTAAAAGCACATGTGAGCAGCAGCGGCCCATGCAGGTAAGACCAGTGGGCCGGGTGAGGAGGGGGATTTTTACAAATAACAACAAGGGAACATTTATTATTTATTTAAATTTCCCTCGTGGTCGTCTGTCGAATCCCCCCCCCCCCCCCAACCCGGCCCCACCGCCCTTGTGAGCACCATCTTCTGGAAACCTTGTATTCTCCTTTCCAGTTACTGTTTCTGTTAAACTCTCAAGTCTGTTAACTTAATTGAAGCTTGCACTCTTACCTAGCAGCCCCTTAATCTCTCTTATCCATTTCCTGGCTCCGTGCTCTGCCTCCATTCACTTGTTTAACCATGAATGAGCATTACTCTACATTTGGATCATTCGTGCATACACACACACCCTTGTTTACAATCCCTTGTTAAATGGCAATCATGTTGTCCTGCTTGTCCCTTATCATAGTTGCTCATGCCACAGAAATGGCAGGCATGGTAACTGAAGAAAATGCAATAATGCTCTCCCGTCTTTTCCCTAAATTTAACATCATTTAGGAGCTGCTCCAGATCTTGTTGTTAGCTGGTGCTGTTCTTAGGTCCTACATGATCCTCTGTTTCGAATACCCTTCACATCAAATGATGACTTACAATTTTATTTAGTTGTGAGAATCTCTGGCCTCCTTTACTAGCTGCCTGTCCTTTGAAATCGCTCTGCGTACCTGGCCTCCATGCATAATAATGGGAAAAACTCCCTACTGTTTTTTTACATCCTCATGTAGTGTGGACTGAGCCAATACATTCGTTGTTGCAGAAATCAAAAAAAGATTTAAAACGGGTTTAGAGCCTGCCCATTAGTTACCAATACTTACCACTGGTTGGCTTTGATGCTATTCGTTTCCTTGCTTCTTATCGTTCAGTGCCTCCTGCTCTCCTCCTCCTTACTCTTGGGACTTCAGTGTTTGTGTCTGCCATAGACCTTGGGCCAAGTACAGTTTCTCATTCTCTCCTCCCACTCTCTGTTGTGTTTCTGCTCCCTCCATCCTCTCTGCACCTTCCTCGTGTTGCTTCCCACTCCTCTTGCTATCCGTTGTGTTGCTGCTTCTCTCTCCTCCCCTCACCTTCCTTGTGTTGCTTGCCTCCATCCCTCCTCTCGCTGTCTGTTGTTGCTGTCCCTCCCTCCCTGCACCTCCCTTATGTTGCTTCCCCCACCCTCCTCCCTCTGCCCATTGTGTTGCTGCTCCCTCCTCTCGTGCACCTACCTTGTGTTGCTTGCCCACATGCTTTTTTAAGACATATTGCACAAGTAAAAAAAGCACTATGACATTGTCAATATTGGCTGTGTCACAGCCCTTTCCTTTCCTTTACTTTTACCCATGTTACACAGCAGCCCATGCTGCTATCAACATATCTAAAAAACATAGACAAAGCCAATAGATCTCGAAAAGGCAAACCTATTGGGTTTGCCAATGCTTGTTGCATTTCCTCCTTCTAAATTTCTCCTTTTCTCGCCCCATTCTACTCTCTTTCACGCATACGCATGCATCACTATGCACATCATTCTGTCATTTACCCTTTTGCTGCCTCTTGTTTGTACTTTTATGACCATCTTGTAGTTCATTATGCATCTACTCTGTTTCTATCTGTTATGCCTTCACTCTTGAAAACATGCAATCACATCTCTCACCCAACCTCTAAACGAAGTACTTCATAGCCTGCAGCCAGGTGCTAAACTGGTTGTTAAAGGCCCTGAACCCAAGATAAAGGTAGAGCCACAGCCGAAGGAGAGGGCTTTTAACAACTATTAGAACATTGGAATGTGGAGCACTCTATTGAATACAATGGAGTGCTCCTTGTTTCTATGGGCCAGTAAAAGCTCGCAGAGCAACATTCCAATGGTGTTTGAACAAAGGCCTCTTGGAGCCCTAGGGGATTTCAATTGCCTTGGACTTCGAGAGGCCTTTGTTTAATTTGCTAGAACATCCTGCCCTCTATTGGCAGAATGTTCTAATAGCCTCATAGCCCTTCGTAGCTGGGCCATGCCGGCCATTGAAGTCCCGCTTCCTTGTTAAAGGCCCAAGCCGATTTAAAGCTAGAGTGGGCCTTTAATAGCCGGTATAGCCCGCTATGGCGGGCTATATTGCTATAGTATAGGTCAAGGCAGAAGGGCTATGAAGCTATTAGAACATTCAACCCACTGATCATAGAATGTTCTAAAAAAATAAAAGGGATAAACAGAAACATTGGAATGTTGGAGTAGAAAGCTTTTACCAGCCATTATTATCCCTGAGCCACTCAATTGTCTTCAACTGAGCTTCCAACAATCCAGGGTTCTAAAATGGCCTTAGAGTCCACCGTAGCGGGCTCTACCGGCCATTAAAGGCCTGCTCCAGCTTTAAGGTGAGGGCCTTTAACAAGAGAGTGGGCCCTTTATGGCTGGTAGAACCCGCTATGGAGGGCTCTAAAGCACTTAGAACATTCTGCCCCTAGAGGAAAGAATGTTCTAATTTGTAAAACAAAGGCCTCACGGAGCCGGGTGGGGGGCTGGTTGAAATTCTCTCGTGCTCCATGAGGCCTTTGTTCAAAGCAACAGCTGTGAACAAACATTCTAATGTTAATGATCCAGGCTTCTATCAGCCATTAGAGGCCTGGAGCAATCCTTTGTCTTCAAAGGAGCGCTCAACATTCCAATGTTCTAATGAACATTATATGACAGTTATCCATTATGAAACCCAGACCTCCCTAGCTCATCCTGAACTAAAGATCTGTGAAAGAAGGCATCTCAGTGTTAAACAATGCAAAGCACCTTTCCTATGGTGTGTGTTGCAGAGTTCAAAATGTTTAAACACCTTCCTGTTGAATTGGCAACAGAGTTCACTATTCAAAATAACTTGGTATTGTACTCCTTTAAGATTCACAAAATAAAATCCCTTGGTATTGTATTTGCCAGAAAGTTCACGGTGTAAAACCACATCCCAGTGTTATTTATCACTGGGTATGCATTAACAATGTCTCTATCAATTCTGTGCAATGGAAGTATTTCATTGGTGGGTTAAACAGCTGCTGCTAAATCACATACCTGTAAAGAAGTTCATCTAAGGAATGAAGCTAGGTTACACTGCTTTTGATTCTTTTTTTGGTTACTGAGCTCTGGCAGACAGGCAATTCAGTCCCTAGCCAGACATAAAATCTTGTGACTCGACATATGAGACTTACGATCAACTTTGATTGCTATTTGCGTGAGTGGGCACTGTACAAAAGCAACAAATACAATAAAGATTACCAAACACAGACATGCCAAAGGACATTTAGATGTCATGTTCTCCAACTGCAAATCACAGGTATCAGTTTCACTTGTTAAGGGATAATTGAGATTAGAAATCACTCAAAGATAAAACTGACACAGGCTACCCTAGTTAGCACATTTAAAATTGCTATATTCAATGACACAGAGTAAACATTGTATGCTGCTTGTCTTTTTAGGTCTGGCCTTTGAAACAGCTGTTTAAAAAAATCATACATACTATACCTACTATACCTGCATTGCTTGCATCTACCGCTCTAACCTCCTTGTAACTGAACTTCATGCAGATCCCACAAACTCCTGCGAATACCTTGCACTCTCCATATGCAACAACGCCACTCAATTGTGCAGGCTGCACATCTTCTACCTCCCCCAGGTATGAATGACACCTTCACTGACCACCTCATGGAAATCATTGCAGCCAAGGTTTCCCCCAATTCTAATGACATTTTCCTCTGTGACTTCAATCTGCACTGGAACGGCCTCAAGGACCCTCAGGTCAACGCCATCAAAGACTGCCTGGCGACCAAGCCCTTACCCAAGCCTGCACACTCCCAACAAACATGAAAGGCACCACTCTAGATTGTATCATTGCTAAGGAATCAACGGCCAAACTTTTCTCTACAGACCCTAGCGACTGGTCTGATCACCACGCTATTACCTTCCTATTACCTGGCACCCACAAGACAAGGCCACTACAATCTGTGAGTCCAAAACGTTGGTTTAGAGACACAAAGAGCCTAGATCTCGTGAAACTGGCTGCATACTGCGAGATTGACCTCCCCCCCCAAAATATCTCAACGGTCAACAACCTCACAGAACACTATACCTCAACTATGTCTAACACACTTGATGATCTTGCCCCGCTAAAGCTAAAAAGAACCCAAATCAAAGACAGAAACCCAGGGTACAACGGATCCCTCAATAATGAAAGGAGAACCCTCCGGCAGACAGAAAGAAACTAGAGACAGCACCCCTCAGCCTCCCACTTAAAACTGCTCTGTCAGACCAGAAATGCCTATAATAGGAACATCCTCAATTCAAAAAAAGAATTCTTCAGATCAGAACTGGAGAACGCCAAGAACAGACCCCGCAAGCTGTTTGAAATGGTCAAACACCAATCTAATAAACTGCTAAAACCTCCTAAGAAACCCCTAAATCTCTAATAACAAGTTGAGGAATTCTCCTCCTTCTTCTCTGACAAAATTACTGCCCTAGGAAACAAACTTAGATTCGCTACCTACTCCCAACCCCCTCCAGACCTGCCTCATCTCTCGGCGCTGCCCCCCCCCCAGACATCACCCAAAAACCAAGCGCACTGGTCCAACTTCAAAGTATATGACGACCATTCTATCTCGGAAATTCTATCCTCCTTAAACCCAAACAACCACTTTAATGAACCACTCCCCTATAACTGTTTGGCCGCTGCCTCCCAATCTATCATTCCTATTTGGACTGCAATAATCACCGCCTTCCTTCTACAGGGGTTGATACCTGACTCTCTAAAAGCCCGTAAAGTCATCCCAAACTTAAAAAAACCTACTCTGCCTCTCCAGACAACTTTAGACCTATATCCAATATCCCACTCCTAGCGAAAGTTCTGGCGAAATGTGTACAACTTCAACTGAGCAAACACGTCACCAACTTCAACCTACTAGACCATTTCCAATCCGGGTTCAGGCCTGGGCACAGCACTGAAACCACCATTCTCCATATCGTGGATGATGCTCTCCAAGCCCTTGACCAAGGCAAAACCTGTCTCCTAATCCTTTTAGATCTATCCTCGGCTTTCAATACAGTCAACCACGAGAAACTTCTCAAACGCCTCAAACTCAGGATGGGACTGGATGGCTCCGTGCTCGAATGGTTTAGATCCTTCCTCCAGAACCGCTCCCAGAGATTCTTAGTCAATGGTAACCTATTCGCTCCCTCTCCGATTACGTTCGGAGTCCCCCAAGGATCAACCCTTTCCCCTATTCTCTTCAATCTCTACCTCGAACCACTAGCAGAGGTACTACGCACCGCCAATATCTCCTACCACATGTATGCCGATCACACCCAGATCTACATCAAAATCTCGGAGGAGATCTTTTCCCTGAATGAGGGCTTGAAGTTGACTGTCCAATGGCTCACCACCAACCAGGTCAAACTAAATGCACAAAAAACTGAATTCCTTCTAATCTCCCCACCCAAAACCAACCCTGACCTTCGGGAATGGACTAAGTTGATCACAGCCCTAAACTGCCCACCGACCATAGTGGAATCTGCTAAATCCCTCGGAATAACCCTGGACAGCAGCTTGAATATGCGTCACCACATCAACTCGATGTCCAAAACTGCCAGATTTCACCTGAGCTATCTAAGAAAACTAAAACCTTTTCTTGACACATCCGACCTAAATATGGCAGTCCAGGCACTAGTTATCTCCAGACTCGAATATGGATGGTCTACCCTTTCTGGCCTACCCAAGATCTCCCTGACCCCCTAAAAGCCTGCCTTAATGCCGCCTCCAGATTCCTAACAGGTTCTAAAAAATTCGACCACATCTCACCGCATCTGAAAGCTCTGAACTGGCTTCCTCTTGAAGACAGAATCCAACTCAAACTGGCATGTATCACTCACAAGGCTCTATACACTAAGGGCCCGATTCACAGAACCAGTCTGAGACAAAATTCTAGCCGTAATCTCCGCTTCTGGGCCGGAATACCCAAAATGCATCAAATATAGTCAATTAGCAACAGATTGTGGGTATTCCGTCCCGGAAACGGAGATTCCGGCCTGATGTTGGAAATTCCGCTCTGGGTGTGGAGCTTCCACTCCGGGTGCGGAGCTTCCGCTCCTGATGTGGGAATTCTGGTCTGAGTGCGGACGTAAACTTAGGACAGTCTTAAGTGCATTCTGTGAATACCATGAGTAGTAAGTTTAGGTTTTTGTCTCAGACTGGTTCTGTGAATCAGGATGTTAATCTCCTGCATTTCTCACCCAGAAACTCGTGGTGTCTGGAGGAGCCAGAAACTCCCGGTCCTCCAGAGACCTCTTGCTCCAGCCTCCGCGCTTTCGAAAGGAAAAAACCTATAATCATGCGTTCACTGGGGCCGCACCAAGAATCTGGAACTCACTCCCTCCAGCCATTAGAAGAATTCCGTCTCTGGCACGTTTTAAAAAGGAAGCCAAAGCTTTCCTAATGGGCAAATTCCTCTCCTAATTCTTGCATTGCACTAACCCTCAGCGACCTTGTTTTTATTCTGTTACTACTACAACTTGGACTGACAGGATGCTATCCACCCTGCACCTCCTGGCACTCCACCCTTATACTCTTGGACCATCGTTACATTTCGACTTGTAAAATGTTTGTACTTGTTTTTGATCCCAAATGTTCCACCCCCCTACTTACGTCTTATTTGTGTACAATCTGTTAACCCTGTAAAGCTCTCTGATACCCTAACGGGTCATGTTCGCACTCTATAAAACACAAATAAATACACAAAGGGACTTCTCGTTAGCAGGCATCATCCATTGGTTGGTTTATTACCATTCTTATTTTACTTCTGCCCACCACAACGTACAGCATGGCGCAATGGGTCATCCTGCTTTACCTATTGGCCACCATCACTTTACATGACTGCAGAAAGGATGTGCACATTGTTTGATTCCGTTTAAAAACTGTTTCTTTCTCTTCAGTGGCAGAACTCTTTCGAAGTGTGTTTTAAAATGGTGTGTATATTTTCAAATTAAAAATGGCTATTCATTTTGCCTGCATTTCCTTTTTATAGTTGCTGATTTAAAGTATTTAAGTGCTTGGTTAGCTGATGATTTCTTCTTGTTGCGATCACTAAAATATAATAGTACAATGCACGGCACAACTTAAAGACTTTTTTTTTTTAATTGAAGGGAAAAAAAGTTTTTGAACAACCAGATTTTGACTAGTTTACATTTAAAAAAATTCTTTCAAGCATATGGTGGCCACATTTGTGTGGAAATATGTTTTCGTTTTATTTTTGTTCCCTATGCTGGAAATAAAATATCCAAAAAATAACCATAGTACCAGGATACCAATATCAGACCTATTGATCATAATGCTTGTTTTAAAGATGAAATGGTGATGGTCTGGCGTTAATACCCAGGTAAGTGTCAGTGATTTGTATGCTTCACAGACATATATTTGTCTCAATAGGCGTCTAGAGCCCATGCCAGTTTTTTCATATTCCATGTTATATTTTCTTTCAGAAAAACTACCTTTACAGCAGCGCACCAGGCTAGGATGGAAAGATTTCACAGCTTGTCGCCCCTGGTTCCTGCCACCCCTTGCAAATATCTGTGAGTACTAGTTTATAGCGACAGCTAGAAAGGGTGCAAGGAGAAAGGGCCAAAGGGACGGGTGGGAAGAGGGAAAAGGGTGTGTACAGGTGTCAGGAGAAAGTCTAAAAAGAGCTAGGATATAGGAGAGAGAGAGAGACCACTAGAGGCTGGTATGATAGCGAAAGAATACATAAGGAACGAGAGACTGAGCTCTGAGGAGAGAAAGGCCGCGTGGAGAGGTGTGAGGTGAGAACAACATCCAGGCAGTGGAGGCTCCTCCGCTATGGTGGAGGAGAGTCGCCACACTGCTTTTGAGCAGTGCAAATCACGAAACATACAATGGTAATATCTTGGTGCTATTATTATTTTATTCTTCGTGCTGCTTTGTGGGCGGGTGGGCGGGGCTGCTCTGCTTTCGAAGCAGGGCAGGCAGGCGTTGTTTGCCCACTCCTAAGTGCGCAATGACTGTTTGGTCTGCCTTCTCGAAACACCCAAACTAGTCATGCACACTTTCCCTGTTCTCCTCGCAGGCTGCATTACAGCCTGCATTAAGAACATGCCCACCCCTCCACCACCTTCAAATTGTTTCAATTAGCGCATATTGTTACACACTCTTTTCAGCTTGTCAACCAGACAGCACTGTCTGTAACTTGCCACTCTGCCATGTACGGTGTTGTGACTACTGATTTCATTTGAGAAGTTGTAAGTGTTGTGAATGCTATGATTTCACATGCTATAGGTGATGTAGTGTGCCAGGCTATAACCAGTGCATTGAAAAGGCATGAGTTATAGTTAATGTAGCTAGGCGAGTGAGGTGACAAGACTGTTTTCGTAAGTGTGCCCCTTATAGTAATTTGAGGGTGGTGCATACATTTTATTCTTGTGCAATTTCCGGTATTTCACATTACGATTGTTACACCAAATGGCTGAGATTAGACCATAACACCATGACGGGTAATTGAGACTTTGTGGAAGTTAAAAATCCTATTGTGGGTTCACAATAAGAATACAAATGAACCAAACATGAGTGGCTGTTGTTCGTGCCATACACAATTTCGTTCCAGTGTTTAGCACAAACCATGTCCTTGCACCAAAAACTGATGCATTTTACTCTATAAATAGTGCAAAATTTGTAAACTGCATTTTGCAAAATAACACGTCATTTTGCAGGATTTTTTCTGAATTTCGTGTAAATTCCACAGTCTCACAGGCCTAAAAGTTTCCTCTGCTTCTGTCTGTACTGTATTTGTGATGAAAGCATCCGTTTCTGCGGCCTATGAGGTAGTTATTGTGTGTTCCTTTGAATGCTTGCCTTGCTGTGCCTGCAGTGCATTGATTATGTGTCTGGAAGCAAGCTTGCAATGCGGCTGCTGTGTGTGTGTCTCTTCTGGTTGTGAGGCAATTTCCTTGATTTACAGTGCCGACTGAGAAAAGCTTTCACGTTACAAAGACAAAACTATTGGCTTTACCAATACATGTTTACCTTAATTACTCTCTTTGTAAATTATTATCATTGAAAGCATATGGAGTTTTTTGTATCCTTTTATATGTGCTGTTGCAGCAGTTCCTGCTTCTGGTTTTACACCTAGCTATTAGGAGATATTATAGATGTAATGATTATAAATTAAATGCTTGACAGGTTTCTGATAGAATTAGAGCCAAGGTCCAATAGGGTATCTATCATCTTGGGTACTATTTTAGTAACAGCAGTTGTAATGCCTGATGCATTCACCAGAGAGCCCTATGTAATGGTCAGAGGGAGTGGTCTCCGGTGGGGCGAGTTTAGGGGACGACCATTCACAGTGCCCCTTTACTTGTTC
Source organism: Triturus cristatus (assembly GCF_964204655.1). NCBI lineage: Eukaryota > Metazoa > Chordata > Amphibia > Caudata > Salamandridae > Triturus > Triturus cristatus. Next base: position 861,496,458 of record NC_140580.1, read on the forward strand.
AGTGTCATTTCTGCAATTACCAGGGTCGGGCTGCCCTTGTGCAGCATACTGTCCATCCATTGGTCTTTTTGCATTTGTCACCCCGAGTGGGACGGGTATGCCGACGGGTATGCCGAGACGTGGGTCCGGCGCTCTCCATGCCACTGGAGGCAAGCCAGCCTGGCTTATGAGGGGTGATGCCCCGAAACCAGTCCCAGGATGCTTGTTTGCAGTCCAGGGAGGCCCTGGCCTGGCAGCTCGGGCTGGACAGTTCCCATGGGGAGCAGGGTCAAGACTGAGTTGCATATGGCTGGATCTGAACTGGAATGGCACGGGGAGCAAAAAACGAGGGACTTCGGCCCAGTACTCTGTACTTGGGTAAATATTTGACATTGTGCAGCATACTGTCCATCAATTGTTCTTTTTGCTATAGGGCAATCAGGCAGTGCCCAATGGGCTGGTCTGACACATCAGTATGTGGGCCGTTTTTTTGCAGTTTTGGGCCGTTTTTACTGTTCATTTCCCTGATATTTGCACTTTTTTAGCTATCTGCTTTGCTAATAGGGGCCAATTTTATTTTGGTGGGGAGGCCTATTTTTTTGTCCCAGTCCAATCCTGGATCTTACCTTGAATGTCAATGGCCCGGCACCATTTGCAGCTTCACCAGCCTGTACAGTAAGTTATCAAGTGCTCCACGAATTTTGGTAAAATGTGTAACAGCTGCGTCATCAGATAAATAATGTTTCCTTGTAATCCTTAACAAATGCACTTTAGCATGTAGGGAATTGAGAATTTCACTACAAGTCAAAGTGTCTGAAAGTATGTCCTGAACTAAACCTGACTCTTCCCTGCCGTTCTCTCCTTTAAGGTGAACTGACTTGTTCGTAAATGTTCCCTTTTTGCCTCATTAGGAGTCAATATCGGATCCTTAAGAGATTTCATAGCTCTTTGAAAGGACGTTACCTGCTTTGATATCGTTTGATTCAATAGACCCCCTTAAGTAGGACATGGCAACAGGGGGGTCAAAATAATGACATTTATAGAGGTAGCAGAATTGACATCACATACTTATTGACTCACCCAATAAAATCGCAGGAAGCGACTTTACATCTTCATAGGTCTCTGCACATCCTCCTCCATGGGAATCAGGTACAACAGGCGTTTTTACAGGGCCAGGGTAAAACAAGCATTTGCAATGCAATAAGTCTCGCATTTGTGAGAGTTTGAGCTATTGACATTGTAAATGACAATGCCTTTTATTTATCTGTTGTGCTAATTAACACATGAATAAAAGGCATTGCCATTTACAATGCCAACAGCTCAAACTCTGGGAAATGCAAGACATATTCAAAGAAGCGGGCGCCATTATGTCCAGGGCTGCTCCGAAAGTGAAAGCACGCATGGCGTGCTGAATGTTGCAGGAAAGCATGTCGTGCCTGCAGTGGGAGAAACTGATTTAAGAAAATAGTGCTTACAGACTAAAAAAGATGTACCGTGTAACAACCTACGTGAAAGGGCCAGTCCTCATGGGAGGTTACAAATGAAGACATGGTGGTACTAAGGAGGAACTAACAAGCCTATTAACGAATCAAAAGCCAGCATTTACGAAGGACAATGACACAAGCCAATGACAAATATGGGCGGAGAGTGGGCGGGGCTTCTATTCCATACTCCAATACAGCATGCCACAGAGCAGCGCATGCACTGCCCAGGCATGACCTAAAAACTCAAAGGGGCCTCCCATAGAACCTGCAGTGACAGAGAAGTCAAGGTGGATACAGCATTGGATGCCATCTAGTGGTATTAGTTGACTCATCATTATTAACCACAGCAGGCTTAATCTAAAATCTGTACATAAAAGATGCAGTACTAGGGCTGGGTGCTGAAAATATGCAGGGCCTAGGCAAGAATACCATCTCGGCCCTTCCCTTCTGTCAGCCTTCATGGGAATTGCACAGTAGCAATCCACTACTTTTAAGTACTGGGATTTAACCTTCGAACCGGAGGAGGTTGTTCCTTCTCTGTGCTTGGACCTAGTTGGTGGAACTCATTACCACTTTACATAAAGTGCTTGGTCTCTCAACCTGGTTTTAGGAGGCCACTAGAATTATTGTTGCTTGCTAAGCAGTTATAAGATCAGCACAAGGAGAACTCCTGAGCTAGTGGGCACTTTGTAAATGTTGTCAATCAATCCATCAGTCATCCAAGCGTCTCAGGACTAAGCTCATCTGTAAGTCTCATGTGGGTTGGTAAGTGGCTGGCGCTATGCGGATGAAATGGTTGATAACCAGGGGTTCGTTCTTGCTATGCTTTCAGGGGGTGAATTTCTAACTCGAAGTAGATGATCCGAATTCAGCGTGATTAGGAAGCACCTAGTGTAAGTTTATGTGGGGAGTCTGCATGGGACTTTTCCATCCTACAACACAGAAGGATGCAGAAATGAGTGCCTCGACCTAGTGTTCAGAGACACTTGAGCAGAGATGCATCTGTCTTAGGACCAGTCGCAGCATCTTCAGTAGGAGTCAGTGCTTAATGTGTGTAGATGGTTGCAGGTGGTGAGCATAGGTACTCATTTTTAGGGACCAGAAACTTATTTTTCATCCACAGATTTTCACCCTGGGCAAGAGAGAGAAAGGCAGGAAAGGGAGAAACAAGGAGGAATAGAAAGAGGGAAAAAGAAAGACAGAGGGAGAATGCAGAGATGAAGAATAGCATGCAAGAGTGATATAAAAAGAGAGGGAGTGCAGAGTATTGAAGTAAGGCACGGTATATATATATATATATATATATATATATATATATATCCAAACTAACAGGAACCCATTGGAATGGAGGCCACAAGAAATAAAATGTACTTCATTAATTCAGTTTGGCAGCTTGCGAGCAGGTTCACGATCCAAGCACACAGCAAACAATTGAGACGCCAAACGTGTTTCGGGAGTGATCCCTTCATCAGCAGCGTCCTTTCATGAAGCGGGAAAACGCCATATTAGCATACACCTGATAGTTATACCTCTGCCGATAGGCGTGGCCATCACGTTGGCCTTGTGGGGCATGTAGTGCATGAATTGCATTCCACAGTGGCTGCGCTTCCCCAACAACAAAGTTCAACAAATAAATCCCAAGTGGGTTGACGTGTAGCTCAGGCGGATGCCTGCCCCGCTTTGTGGCTGCCAAACGAAGCGTCACTGATGCCCCCCTGTAGGGCATCCGATCTTTCTTTCCTCACACTGAAACCGTCATGCATAAGCAAGGACCCGCAGCCGCCGTGGGCCTCCTTTCACGACCGGGCAGGCCGTCAAAAACATCCAAACTAACAGGAACCCATTTGAATGGAGGCCACAAGAAATAAAATGTACTTCATTAATTTAGTTTGGCAGCTTGCAAGCAGGTTCACGATCCAAGCACACAGCAAACAATTGAGACGCCAAACGCGTTTCGGGAGTGATCCCTTCATCAGCAGCGTCCTTTCATGAAGCGGGAAAGCGCCATATTAGCATACACCTGATAGTTATACCTCTGCCGATAGGCGTGGCCATCACGTTGGCCTTGTGAGGCATGTAGTGCATGAATTGTATTCCACAGTGGGTGCGCTTCCCCAACAACAAAGTTCAACAAATAAATCCCAAGTGGGTTGACGTGTAGCTCAGGCGGATGCCTGCCCCGCTTTGTGGATGCCAAACGAAGCGTCACTGATGCCCCCCTGTAGGGCATCTGATCTTTCTTTCCTCACGCTGAAACCGTCATGCATCAGCAAGGACCCGCAGCCGCGGTGGGCCTCCTTTCACGACCGGGCAGGCCGTCAACAACATCCAAACTAACAGTTAGTTTGGATATATACATATATATATATGTATATATATATATATATATATATATATATATACATATATATACATATTACCTACTGGCGGTCGCCAGTAGGTAGTTATAGTTAGGACCCTGTTTCCATAGGAAATCCGCAACATTCTATTTGGAATAACTTTGGCGCCGGTCGACGAATCCTCGCGAAATTTTCAAAATAGGTGGGGCGCTACGCTCCGCTCCTACCCTGAAAGTCTCGGGGGGATTCGTCAAGCGGGGGCTGAGATAAAAGGGGGGTCCCAAAACGCGTTTTTCCCATGCATTTTTCCATAGGACCTTTAGACACAGCTACAGCCCGAACGGCTGAACAGAATTACTTGAAATTTGGCAGAGAGGTAGTCCTCAGGTCAAGGAAGTGCCTTTTGTAGGTTTGGTGTAAATCTGTTCAGTAGATTCTGAGAAAATAGCCTTTAAATCAATATATATATCTGAGCCAGCTTACGGTGCGCTTACCGTGCGCTTACCGTACGCGTACGGTGACGTACGCGAGCGCGATTCTGATTGGCTCTTAGATCTTGGTAAACATTCGAATCGGTCGAAACCAGGAAGCGGCGGCCGCCATTTTGTGTATTTCACTCAGAAAAAAAAGGGTGATAACTTGAAAAGGGGGCAAGGAAGAGAGCTACAGACCCCCTAACATTTGTAAGGGGGTCAAAGAAGGACAGAAAAGTACAAAGAAAACATTTATTTATTTTAATAAAAATCGCGGGGTACGCGTACGGTAAGCTCACCGTACGCGTACGGTAAAAAAAAAAAAAATGAAATGAAATGCAGATTTAAGTGTTTAGATATTAGGGGGTTCTAAAAAGAGCCGTTGTGTTTATGAAGTGATTTTTTATTGGTACCTACAAGTAAGTACCGATGCAGAGTCTAAGGTTCAAGAGGAAGACTCTGTTCCCTTCATCAGTGAAGTGTACACCATCTCCTCTATAAATGTCTTGCATGTCGTAACGCAAGTTGTTGTGGTAAATGGAACCCATACCATAGTCACGGAGGAAAGCAGAAACAGATTTGTTGACGTGCTTTCTTGCTTTGTCAATCTGTGGACAAAAATGATTGGACCAGTTCCATTTTTGCCTTTGGCATATGTTAGAAAACACAAAGGCAGTTTTAGGGAAAAGTGAAAACAGTTGTGCAAAGGTCTCCTTCATAAGCATTTCCAGACCTACCCCAGTCAAAGTGCCTAGGTCATTGCCACCACAGTGCACTATTATGAGGTCAGGGTGTTGGATTTGCATAAAGGATTTCACCAATGGCATCAATTGGTGCCACTTTAACCCTCTCTGACCAATCCATTTAATGTCTACATTTGGCAAAGCAAGGTCCCTCACCATATCCGTTTTCTCTGCATACTTTTCACTCCAGAAGACATAGCTGTGCCCTACAATCCACACTGTGAACATCTTCAAAGGAGAACTGGATGCACTCAGGAGGTGTAATTCAGTAGAATGGTAAAAAGAAATGAAAGACAGTTTGGAAATGGAGGCATACATATTTTTTTTATAAAAAAAAGAACTGATTGGCTGTTTCATACCATTCTAGAATAAAAACTAGGCTGTATGTGTAAATTTATAGAAGCATGTTTTGTATTGGTACGGAAAAATGTGTTACCAAAGAACAGTACTATGGATTTGCTGTTAGGTTTGAAAAGTCAAGCACTCTTGCACTTTGAAAATGAAACATTGTCTGCTGAACTTCTGACCTAACTCCACACAGCAGTGTTCCATGAGCTGTTGCTATGGTAGCAGGCAGAAGTCAAGTTGGGGGAAGGGTACTAGGCAGAAGTCAAGTTGGGGGAAGGGTACTTTTGGAAAAGGGTTGGTTTTCAACCAATAGAAATGTGTGATTACATTTGAAAAAAAGGGGGAAGCACTGAGATTTGAAATTAACATGTATATGTGTGGAAAAATAGAGGGAAAGTTTGCCATTATCTGGTTCTGCTGAGAGGAGAGAGGTGAACAGAACAGAGATCCTGGCTCTGATAATCTGCTGTTTGAGTGCCACATTTCTTTTACAATTAACTAATTTTAAAGGTGAGTTTAGAGTTTGAGAGGGGATGTATATGGTAAATTAAGAAATGAATAATAGAATTGGAATTCCTTTTGTTGAAGTTGTGTTTATTATTTTCTGTTTTGGGAGAAATTTAAATGTGAGGAACATGTAAAATAATATGGACTATGTTTTCACGAAAATGTAAGGTGTACTGGTAAAAATAAGGAATACTTTAAGGGTTTGAGGTTGCACTCAGTAATGCAAATACATTCAGCATCAGTGAGGCTGGTTGCCCTTGCTGGAGTGTAGTGAGTCACCCAGGTTACACATGTTGCTGGTCTCAGAAAGCTGTTTGGTATTGCTCTGGTGATTTTACATTTGCATTAGATGGAAAGGGGGAGTTTTTTTTTATGCAGAAGCAGACTCTTAGTACACAGGCAGCTGGTTATCCTGTGGAATCATGGATAGTATTCACAACCGAGTGGGGTTTGAGGTTTCAGTTAGTAATACAAATACATTCAGCATCACTAAGGCTGGTTGCCCTTGCTGGAGTGTAGTCAGTCACCCAGGTTACACATGGTGCTGGTCTGAAAAAGCTGTTTGGACATGTGCTTTTATCAGAATCTGAAAAGTGGATTCATAATGTGTCAGTCTGTAAAAGTGTTTATCACTTGCCAAAAAAAAGAGTAGTAAGTGTGCTTTCAAATTGGCAAAGAAATTTCGTTTTGTGACTAATGTGAAAACATGACTCTGTGTGCAAATAGGAATTACAGGCAGAGATTTATTGCGTATTGCTCTGGTGATTTTACATTTGCATTAGATGTAAAGGGGGAGCCATTTTTTTGTATGCAGAAGCAGACTCTCAGCACACAGCCAGCTGCTTATCCTGTGGAATCATGCATAGTATTCACAACCGAGTGGGGTTTGAGGATTCAGTCAGTAATGCAAATACATTCAGCATCACTAAGGCTGGTTGCCCTTGCTGGAGTGTAGTCAGTCACCCAGGTTACACATGGTGCTGGTCTTAAAAAGCAGTTTGGACATGTGCTTTTATCAGAATCTGAAAAGTGGATTCATAATGTGTCAGTCTGTAAAAGCACTTATCACTTGCCAAAAAAAGAGTAGTAAGTGTGCTTTCAAATTGGCAAAGAAATTTCGTTTTGTGACTATTGTGAAAACATGACTCTGTGTGCAAATAGGAATTACAGGCAGAGATTTATTGCGTATTGCTCTGCTTATCCTGTGGAATCATGCACAGTATTCACAACCGAGTGGGGTTTGAGGTTTCAGTCAGTAATATATTGATTTATTAAATATTAATACTTTTTTCTTTTTTTTCAGATTGTGAAAGAAAATTTAAAAAAAAAAACAACCATTTTTTCAAGTAATTTCAATTACATTTTAATTAAAAATTAAATTGTTGGGTGGGACAGGTAACTGAGAAATTAGAAGGTCTCTTTCTTCCACTTTATCTCAAAAAGATTTTTAGTATTTAGTTATTAATTCCTCAAGGATCTTGAGATGTGGTAATTGATTTTTAGTGTTTTAAAAAAAAAAAAAAAGTTTTAAAGAAAAAATAAAAAAAGTTGAGAGGTAAGGTTGGCTCTTAAAAGAGCCGTTGTGTTCATGCAGGGACAGAGGAAAGGAAGTATGGGAACATTAGCTGGTTGGACATTTGTGCTGATCTATTTTGTTGTTAATGAGGGAAACACTGGTCTCCCTATGAACAATTAGATCATGGCAAAATGAACACCGCATAGTAACCCTACCAAACCGAGGGTTCGTTTCCAGAGGTTCTGAAAAAGGTGATTGTGCCCCCACAGATGAAGGGCTCAGCTGAGCTTCCGAAGAAGGACTCGGCTGAGCTGCTGTGGATGTGCTTGCTCGACTTACTGAAGGGTTGCCCCTAGTATGTCGTGCATGTGTCCTAGGATGCACATCCTCAAGGTGTCTCAACATAGTGTGATTCCCAAAGGAATACTTCTTGTTGGGATTACCTCGCGAAAGTACACGCTGGCACAGCTTGCAAGTCACCAAGGCATCATTGACTTTTTTCTCACCCTCTGGAAAACTGAAATACTCCCATATGAAAGAGCTCTTCTGTTTCCTCTTTCTCTGCCTGATGGTGGTGCTGCTAGCCTCACTCTCAGCAGAAGAGTGCTGGTCTGCCATCGTATCACAAAGACAAGTCAGCTCCTTCTCCTAAGGGATCACAAGCAGAAATGAGGGGAATGGGTGTGGTGTAGGAGAGTTCTAGAACTGAAAGTAGTTTCAACCAATCAAAAGTTGTGTTTCATGATCACATGACCCACTGTGCGCGTACGTTACGCTTACGTTACGCTTACGGTGCGCTTACGGTGCGCTTACGGTAAAAGTGCGCATGCGCGTAAAAAAGACACGCGCTCGCGCGCATGCGCAAAACAGTCACTCCACAACACTTCCGCGTAACGTGCGCGTGTAGCGTACACGCCTACGCGCCCCACGCACAGTACGCGCGGCTACGCAAATTGCGTAACTATACGCAAACAGAGTAGATAAATTACGGACATTGCGTAAACCGTACGCTTACCGTACGCTTACCGTACGCGCACTAAAAAAAAAAATAATAAAAAAAAAAATATATTTTCTATGTTATACTGATATATCTTACCTGTTTGGTAAAAAAAAAAAGAGAAAACTTGATATATTGCATATTTTTTTTTAAAAAAACATAGTGTTTTAAGAGAATAAAAAGTTTTTTAAAAAACTTGTTTTTTAAAAAAAAAAACACATTTAAGATAAGAATTTATAATAAAAAAATCATACAAAAACAATAAAAAAAAAATATGGGAATCACATATGTTATAGGTAAGAATTAGCATTTAAAAAACCATACAAATTCACTGAAAAAACCATGGGTTTCACACACGTTATAGTTAGAAATTAGCATTTAAAAAACCTTGCAAATTCACTGAAAAAACCATAGGTTTCACACATGTTATAGTTAGGGATTAGCATTTCAAAAACCTTGCAAATTCACTGAAAAAAACATAGGTTTCACACATGTTATAGTTAGGAATTAGCATTTAAAAAACCTTGCAAATTCAGTGAAAAAACCATAGGTTTCACACACGTTATAGTTAGCTGGACATTTCACTCGTAAAAAACCAATGAAATTTCCCCGTTATAGTTAGTTAAGCTAACTATAACTCGCGCGCCCGCAATGCACTGCTGATGACGTCACATATTACATCACTCATGACATGGTCAGTGACATCACTCATGACATCACTGATGACATCTCAAATGACATCACTGATGACATCACTGATGACATCATCCATGTGATGGAGTGGCAGATCTCCTCTCACCCTAATATAACCTTTGATACACACATTCAAAAATAGAGACTGAAATTTTCAAAAAAATGGACATACCAATACCAATTACAACAACCTCTTCAATAATTCTAAGAACCACATAAACATCCACTCATTCACCAACAGTCCTGTACAGTCACTCATTCGTGTACTCACACATCATATGTACTCATACACCAATACATCCTGTTACACAATGCCACTCATCCACAGAGTTACTGACACACATAGTCACTCATGAAAATAAAGAAAGAAACATACATTTACTTGCATATACAGTTATACACACACCACCACACTTACTTCTACAGAAACTTACACATACTTAGTCTTTTAAACAATCACTTATAGAAACACATACTTATTCATACAGGAACTCTTTCAATCTCTCACTCTCACATATACTCACTTATATACACCAATAGTCACATATACTAGTTTAAAACATATGTAGTTACTCATAAAGACACTATTGAGACAGCCATTCACTCACTAACACACCCATACACACACTCTTCCACCCATACAGTCCTGCACATATGCTGTCTTCAACACATACAATCAGTGAGTCACTCATTCATGCACCTATGCACTACGTAATACCCCCCACCGAACCATATAGACACTGATACTCAAAAAACCAACTAATAACCTATATAGACACTCATGTAGCTAGTCACCAACCAATGCAGCCATTTATACACAAAGTGAGAGACTGATACAGGTATTTACACATTTAAACATTACTCACTTAGCCATGTATTCAATAAGATACACTTAATCAGTCAGTAATACATTCAATTTTTCAAAAAAAAATCATCCATTTAGACACTTATATACTCATTTATTCTTCCATCGACCTTGAGATATACATATATAAAACATATGTAATTTTCAGAAAAACACACATTCACTGGATGATGTCATCAGTGATGTCATCAGTGATGTCATTTGAGATGTCATCAGTGATGTCATGAGTGATGTCACTGACCATGTCATGAGTGATGTAATATGTGACGTCATCAGCAGTGCATTGCGGGCGCGCGAGTTATAGTTAGCTTAACTAACTATAACGGGGAAATTTCATTGGTTTTTTACGAGTGAAATGTCCAGCTAACTATAACGTGTGTGAAACCTATGGTTTTTTCACTGAATATATATATCTATATCTCAATCCAGAACAAAGAAATCTGAAAAAACATGTGTTTATTCAATGTGCCAAAAAGAAATGGGTTAGGTATTAAAGGCACAATAGATAATCCTGTGAAGTGAGAGACTGCTGAGGCAGGTGTGGGGGGGGCGACTTTGTAGATAGTGGAGGGGTGTGAACAGAGACACTGCATAGACAGGTCTGCAGGGTAAAAGACTGCGGGCATGGAATATCCATCAGGAATAGGAGTGTTGTGTCGGTAATATGGCTTCGGGGCAGGTGAAGGAAGGATAAACTGTATGGACCGCAGCAAAGAAAGAGTGCAACACAACTGAGTGGTGAGGGTTTAGGAGGGGCAGGAATGAAAGGAGTGAAGAGAATTCTATCACAGGACCGGAGGCTTCGGATTATGCTATCTCTCTCTTTACTGTAGAACAAACAGCAGCCAATAAGATTTTTTTTTACATTAAAACTAACATTCCCAGAATGCTTTGCGTGTGTTCCATAACAACCATAGAGACTAGCCCTATATGTGAGTCTTGCCCCGTGAGCACTTCCTCTTTCTTTGCTGCTCACAGCCGAGATGAGTGCTTCGTTTTTTCTTATGCCAATATCTCTGATAATATTCATGATGTATTTTGCTAAATGAGTTTATTGCTTTACGCTGATGCATATATACTTTGCCTAACCTTGTTAATCTTGTTGAAATTGGTTTGAGCGCTGCAGCGCTTGTGTGAATTGGTAGCGCTTGTTTCTTGTTGTAGCGCGTACTTCAATTTGAGCCTGTTTGAGCGCAGTAATGCTTGTATGCCACAATCTCGAACGGTGGCGGGCGCTGCAATTCCGCCGCGCGCCCCTGTCCTACTAATCTGTTTTCCCTCATTGCCATTCACCTCAAGTCCCTGTAGCGGCCGCGGCGCCTTCCGTTGTTGAGGCACGCGTTTCAGAAATGCCAGCCGGGCGCACATAGCCTAATTGGGCTCCTTTTGGGCTCCTTTTGGGCTCCGTGTAGTCCAAACTCAGTTTTTCCTCCTCGCGCGCTCATTTTGAAGTGAGCTTTCAGCACTGGTTGTCTCCTGAGTCCCGTTGCTGACGCCTATCCAAGGCTGGTTATAATTTGGAGGGCCCAAGCTATGTGCAGGCATTTATATCCATATTTTATGGCTGGTGACGCCTTTAGTGGGCTGCATAATACTGATTACAGCTTTGCTGAGGAGCATACTTGAAATTTAAATTCAGTTGCACGCAGGGTGGCTCCCTCTTGACTGATCCATTTGGGATTTTTGATATTCATTTTCAATTAAGTCTATCTCGCATTCCGTTGTTTCTCTTTTGCGATGGAAGACTGGGCCTATTTTGAGGAGGACGAATACGGGTACTACGAGGAGGCGCATGCAACTCCTCTGGAAGACAACCTTGTGGATGCTTTGGATGCATCTGTGCAACAGTCTGTGAGTAAAGCAGTGAAAATGGCAGTTCCCCAGACCGTTAATAAAGCCCTTGCAGTTGCCCTCAAACGGATTACTGCTCAGCTTGAAAAATTCGCCAAAAAGCATGATATGCTTTCCCAAGACCCTGTGGCAGGTCCCCCTGGCGCTAAATCTAAGTCTTTGACAGCAAGTTGGCCGCATGCCCAAGTTTTAACTAAGTTGTCCCAGCCTTCCGCAAGTGACCATCAGTACGCGGAGACGGCTGGACCCAGTCATTCTTCATCCAGCAGGGTTTACAACACGACAACGGATACGGATACGGATTCCACAGGGAAAACCATCTCCCCTAAAATGAAAAAGGCTAAGAGGCGTTCTAGCGAATCCCAGTCAATGTCCATGTACTAATCTATGACTTCTTTTGATTTTAATCCATTGGACATTATCCATCCTAGGTCGTCAGATTGGGCTCCTCCACCTGAGGTCTCAGATTATCTACACCAAAACCTCAGACGTAGCTTTGATAGAGAAGTCAGAAATCAGCTACGATCTGAGTGTCCACGCCCAGACGTCCCAGACAAGGTGGCGGAAACACCAGACATAGATCCCAACATGTTGGCATTTCTGAAGAAGTTTGCCAAAGATCCTAAAAAAGGTATTGATAGAGCCTGGCGCAGATGCCAAGACAAGCTCTTGGATACCGCTGGTCCTCTAGCAAAAATCTTCGAGTTGGCATTGGTAGCCAAAGAAACCGGAGCTCCCATCGATCCTGACATCCTTGCGGGATGGACACAGCGCGCTATTTGTTTCTTAGGAAACGCTAACTGTGCCATCTCCGCCGAGCGGAGGAAATCGTTGCTCATGAGAATGGATAATAACCTAACTGAACTTGCAGCAGCAGAACCCGGTCCGTTGGAAAAAGGGTTGCTATTCGGTGACAAATTTGTAAAGGATGTTTCCAAGTATGTGGGGACCTTCACCTCCCTAGATAAAGCCCAGACCAGCATTAAGCGAGTATTTCAAACTGGCCTTTTTGGACGGGCCGGGCGAGGCAGGGGCCGCTCGCCAGGACGTCCTTACTATCAAGGCCCTACCAGAGGAGGATATGGCCGCGGCTGAGGGGACTTTCAAGACACCACCAGGGGTGGCACCTTTTATCCCTCCAGACACCAAAACCGACGCAGATTTCATCGTGGCGGTCCAAGAGGGAATTTCCAACCCCAAATTACAGCAGGTGAGCCCAACATCTCTATTATCTTGTCCTCTGGGGGGTCGAGTTCAACAGTTTCTGTACAATTGGTCACAGATAACTCAGGACTCCTGGGTACTGCAGACGGTGCAGGGTTTCCGCATAGATTTTTACCAAACACCATTGTAAAGTGTACCTCCCCCTCCTCTGTATTTTTCCCAACTAGACATGACTTGTATAGATCAAGAAATAGAAGAATTGCTGCAAAAACACGCGGTGGCCTACTGTGAGGACAAACCAGGGGGTTTGTGCAGCAACGTCTTCTTAGTCCAGAAGAGAGGCGGAGGTTATCTGAATGATTTCAATTGTTTTGTCCTCTACAGGCACTTCAAGATGGAGGGAATCCATCTTTTGGCAGACATTTTGAGGCAAGGGAACTGGCTGGTCCGCCTAGACCTCAAAGATGCCTACCTGACAGTTCCAATTTTTCCCCCACATCCGAGATTCTTACAATTCCTATGGCGAGGCAGACGACTGGAATACTTGGTCCTGCCTTTCGGTCTTTCCTCAGCTCCTTGGTGTTTTACCAAGCTGATGAAACCAGTCATTGCGCTCCTCTGGGAGCAGGGTATTCGTCTGATAATATATCTCAACGATATCCTGATCATGGCTCCCTTCGAGGTACTAGCGAGCCAACATTTTCACAAGACAATGACGCTCTTGGAAAATTTGGGGTTTGTGATAAACAGGACGAAATCGGTTCTGAATCCAACCCAGTCGATAGAATTTCTGGGGTTTGTAATCAATTCCCAATCATCCCAGCTACTCTTAGCCAAACACAAACTGAGAGATCTCAAGAGGGAACTGCGAAAGACGCTGGATTCCCAGATTATGTCACTCCGAGCGATTGCACGGTTAGTGGGTCTATTAGCCTCCTCTATACAGGCGATATTTCCCATACCCCTTCATTACCGAGCCCTTCAGATCCTCAAAATATGGCATCTTCAGAAGGGCCTCTCTTACTCGGCCAGATTCCCCTCGGAGGACGCCCCAGAAGAGATCAGGTGGTGGTTAGCACATGGAAGCCTGGAATGGGCGAGCAATCTTCGGATCTCGCCCGTAGATAGTGATAGAATTGGACGCCAGTCGGTCGGGCTGGGGAGCCCGGTGTAGGACCATCACGACAGGGGGCAGATGGTCACCTCAGGAATTAGAGTTACACATCAATTGTCTAGAGCTCCTGGCGGGATCGTTTGCGATTTGCACACTCTCCCCCAAGTAAGTTTCTTGCTGTATTCTTTTACGGATGGACAATATCTCAGCAGTGAGATATATAAACAAGTTGGGGGGCACCAGATCCCCGATGTTGGCGGAGATCACCAAAGACTTCTGGCATTACTGCCTAGCCCATGAAATAACGGTGATAGCAGAATACCTTCCGGGCAGAGACAATGCAATAGTGGTTTGGAACTCTTGTCACTTGAAAGACTACAGCGATTGGAAGCTTCATCCGTCGCTCTTCCAAATGACTCAGTCAATTTGAGGTCCGCTCCAGATCGATCTGTTTGCTTCCAGACTGAATCATCAGCTGGAGACATTCTTCAGTTGGAGACCGGATCTGTTGGCGACGGCCACGGATGCGTTCACACAGGATTGGTCAATGTCCCTCAATTATGCGTTTCCACACTTTGTCCTGATCCCAGGGTGGCCAATCAGATTGTTCTACAATCGGCGGAGGTTGTGTTGATAACTCCGATCTGGAAGTCGCAGCCTTGGTTCCCAGTACTTCTGGAACTAGTGTGTGACTTCCCTGTCCTATTTCCATCTTTTCCGACAATGCTCCAGGTGTCATGATTTAGGCCCACTGCGCCTACTAAAACTACACCTCCCAGAAAACCCTGCGAAAAAGGGGGAGGAGCCAGAGGGCTTAAAACGCCCATGAGACGCACGACATTGTGCGTAATTGACGTTAGAACTTGAAACTGACGAGCGGCAGCTCGCGTCCCTTTTTCCCGTGGGTGATTTGCACGCCGCGGAGATTTGAGTTTGTGGAGTTCGTATTTCGGCCGAGGACTTCGGCATCAGTGCCAGGAGGGGATTCGGTGCGGGCAAGGTCGACGGTGGCTGCAGGTTAGCAGGACCGGCGGCATTCCCATATTCATTTCGACACCGCGAAGGCGCCCCGGACGGCGCCCGGCTTACTGGCAAGAGCGGCATGGAAATAAACCGCAAGTATTCCAGAAGCGGGTGTTGCACCCTGGGGGTGTGGTGTGTGTTCTGATTTCCCTACCTGCTCAAAGACTATGCCAGTAGCAAAGCGGGTTCAAAGCTAACAGTAACCTTGGACCTCAGTGAGGTCTAGAGAAAGAAGCCAGACGATATCGTGAACATTACGTTGGACCACTCACGGTCATAGGACTAGCTTGTCAATCAGGCGGGTTGGCATTTAGACTGTCGCCACTTCAAAAAAGCGGAAGAAATTTCCGAACGCCGTTTTGAATGGCGAAGTTTTGGTTTATTATTTTGGTTACGTGTACATCCTGAGAGTAAAGGGTGTACGCTATATGAGGTCTATCACAACGCCATACCTATCTCTCAGCAGACCAATAGAGCCTCTCCTCCACTAACAAGGTTAAGGTGCCATGCAACCATTAAGTGTCTATTGAGGGACGGAGAGGGGTCATTGTGGTGTACGTCAGCTAAAAAGGGTTATGGTGTGCGTGTGTGCGCGAATCTAATATTCTGGTTTCCAGATATGTAAATGCACTTAGTGAGACCTACTGAGAGTAGTTGATTTGTTATTGCATTGTATTGTTGTTTTTGTTGTATGTTAACTTTCTTTACAGGTTCTACTCCCCGCTGTTCCCATCCTTCCCTTCCCTCGCTTGATTGCTCCAGTCTTCCGTGCCTTTAGTGCAGGAAGTTGGTGACGTCGAGAGATGGACCCCATATAGCGTCGCCCAAATCCTGAGGAGTATCGGACCTGGGACTGATTCCTAACAGAATTACGCACTCACGTATTGAGGCTCCTCCCGGTTCGGGAGGTGGGTAGTAGACGCAGTATGGAAGAGGTTTTAGCTGCACTTACCGCGGTACAGCGGGAGTTGGCGGCCTCTAGGGCCGAAACCGCAGATTTACGGGACAAAGTAGATAGGCTGTCAAGGAACCCATTTGACGTAGGATCAGGGGTGCCGCCCATACAGGTTAATGTAGCCCCACCCATTCCATTAGCTAATCCAGAGAGATATTCGGGAGACCCCCACAAGATACAGGTGTTCCTCACTCAGGTATTGATGCATTTCTCCTGTAGGCCATCTTCATTCCCTACGAACCATTCTAGGGTGGCGTTTGCTATCTCCTACTTGGCTGGTGATGCATCCAATTGGGCGGTACCGTTAGTACGTCACAACGATCCGGTCTTATCAGACTGGGACGATTTCCGAACAGCGTTGGAGGGGGTTTTTGACAGGAGAACTACCACGTTCAGCGCGGATAGGGAACTCCTAGAACTGAAGCAAGGGAGAACAGAGTTAGTGGCGTATTTAACCACCTTTAACCGGTTGGTAGCGGAAGCTGCTTGGCCGGAAGAGAAGCGAATGTCTCTTTTCTATCAGGGATTATGCAACGAGTTGAAGGACGTTATCGTTCGCATAGACCCTCAGCCCCGTACCTGTGAAGCTCTCATCAGCTTGGCCTTACGTTTGGACGGTCGGATTACAGACCGGGGAGGTGAGCGGTTCCGGGTAGAGAAGGTAAAAAAGGAAGCCACAGTGGGCGAGGCGGCATCTGAACCCATGGAAGTAGGAGCGGTTTGTGCTCCATTATCAAGAAATGAAAGAGAGAGCAGACGAACACAAGGCTTGTGTATGTACTGCGGGAAAAAGGGGCACTATGTTCGGGAGTGTCCAGCTCGTCCCAAGAGACCAGGGCGAAATTACCGGAATCAAAAGACGATAGCCTCAGTGTCGGGAGTGGGAAGTCCAGAAAAGGGGGAAGCCTCAGAGAAAGTCGAGGTTCCCCGGTGGACTATCCCATCTTTGTCCACCCTTCAACAGGGTGATACTGAAAGGCATATAGAAATAATCATGTGGTTAGAAACCAGTAAACAAACGTGTCAGATCAGCGCCATGTTAGATTCAGGGGCTACCGGTAATTTTATCCATCGAGGACTGGTGGAAAAATTAGCGATAGGAAGGATCGCTCGAGACATTCCTGAAGAGGTTCTAGCAGTGGATGGCAAGCCCCTCACCTCGGGACTACTCCTAGAACAAACCGAGACGTTAAGATTAACGTGTAGAGCAGGCGACATGCGCCACATAGACTTGTTGGCTTTAAACATTATAGATGCACCACAGTACGAGGTAATCTTAGGAATGCCATGGTTCAGCCATCACAATCCCACCATAGATTGGAGAGGCCGAACCGTTCAATTCTTAGCTGAGGAATTTCAGGAGCATATGATACTAGGGGGGAGTTCGGGGGCCACCGTGTTGGCAAACACATGGGTAGTAGCCACAGCAGCCGAAAAGGATGTTCTACTTCCAAAAGAGTATCGGTCTTTTGCAGATGTGTTTAGCAAAGAAGAGGCCGAGGAGCTTCCTCCACACCGTCCGTACGACTGCCAAATAGACCTGGTAGATGGAGCTGCACTTCCTACGTGCAGAGTCTATGCGCTATCAAAACCCGAAACTAAACACCTGCGAGAGTATTTAGACCATTTTTTGGACATAGGGTTCATTCGCCCCTCCCGTTCACCAGCGGCCTCTCCTTTATTCTTTATAGCGAAGGCCAATGGGGACTTAAGAGCATGTTGTGACTATCGCATGCTCAACAAAAACACAGTGCGTAATCGATATCCTCTACCACTCATCCCAGTCCTTTTAGACCAAGTAAGGGAAGCCAGAATTTACACTCGGTTAGATCTCCGAGGTGCGTACCATCTGGTGCGCATCAGAAAAGGGGATGAGTGGAAGACGGCATTTAAGACCCGCTATGGTCTTTTTGAGTATCTGGTAATGCCGTTCGGGTTGTGCAACGCCCCGGCGGCATTCCAGTACTTCTTGAATGATGTGCTTAAGGAGTTCGTGGATAGAACCGTAGTCGTGTACATAGACGACATTCTGATTTACTCTGATGTGGTGGAAAGCCATCATGGACATGTGTTGCAGGTGTTGAAAGAGTTATGAAAGCACAGTTTATTTTGCAAAATAAGTAAATGTGAGTTTGGGGTGACGGAAGTGGAATTCTTGGGAGTGATACTCCGTCCGGATGGGATGAGAATGTCAGAGCGAAAAATACGAGCAGTACAGGAGTGGCCGGTCCCCACTAACGTAAGAGACGTACAGTGCTTCCTGGGGTTTTCGAATTACTACAGGAGGTTTATTCAAGGTTTTTCACAAAGGGCCATCCCGATTACTCGTCTGCTGAGGAAGGGGGTGGCGTTTGTCTGGACCGCCGAAGCAAACCAGGCGTTTGAGTATCTGGAGAAGGCTTTTACATCGGCACCAGTGTTGCGGCACCCACAGTTGGATATTCCTTTTATAGTGGAGGCCGATGCTTCTAATGAAGCTATAGGGGCCATCTTGTCACAACGAGACAAAGACACAGGACAGCTACACCCGGTGGCGTATTTGTCACAGAAGTTGTTACTGGCCAAAAGAAACTATAACATCGCAGAAAAAGAGCTCCTCTCTATAAAAAAGGCTTTCCAGGAATGGCGTCAGTATTTATGGGGGGCCAGATTTCCGGTGACGGTGTATTCAGATCATAGGAATTTACAGTATCTAAGAACAGCTAGGCGTCTTACACCAAGACAAATGAGGTGGATGCTCTTCTTCGACGAATATAGTTTCATTATCACCTTCCGTCTAGGAGCAGACAACCGGAAGGCTGACTCTCTTTCTAGAGTGATACATGAGGAGGGCACCGAGAAGGAAAGCGAAGAGGCCATCATACCTCCGTCCAAGGTAATATGTGCTCTACGCGCAGAAGAATATGTAGACAACATAAGGAACAATAGGAGTCAGGAGGCTTGGAGCAGCTGGGCGGAAAAAGACCCGGCTCGCACGATCCAGGGGGGTCTGCCTTTTCTGAATAGGAAATTGTTTCTGCCTACACACGCCCTTCAAAGACGAGCCTTTGAATGGTGCCACGACTCTCCTTTGGCAGGGCATCCGGGTATCCAAAAAACCACTTTACTGGTACAAAGATATTTCTGGTGGAACACCCTCGTTCCGGACGTGAAGAAGTGGGTGGCGAGGTGTGAAGACTGCACCAGGGGAAAAACTGACACCACCGCTCACAGGGGCAAATTGGTCCCTTTGCCCACACCCGCAGCACCTTGGCAGAACATTAGCCTGGATTTCATCACGGGGCTTCCAGTGGATCAAGGGCATTCCGCCATATTGGTGGTGATTGACAGTCTCACGAAAATGGGTCACTTCATTCCCTGTAAGACACTGTCTACAGTGGGACAAACCGCGCAATTGCTGTTGCAAAACATAGTGAGACTGCATGGAATTCCGCTGGTTATCGTATCCGACAGAGGCCCCCAGTTCATTGCACGCTTCTGGAAAGGGTGGTGTAGGTCTCTGCAGATAGATTCAGCGCTGTCCTCCAGTTTCCACCCACAGACAGATGGACAAACCGAAAGGTTAAACCAAACGGTAAAGAAATACCTACGATGTTATGCTGAAAGCGCACAGGAATCATGGGTGTCACTATTATGGATGGCTGAATTGGCGAATAACAACTCCTCCCACAGCTCCATCGGGGTCTCGCCATTTGTAGCCAATTTTGGGTATGATGATAGGATTTTGCCGATAAACATAGGGTGGAGGGCCCACAGTATCAAAAAGGGGACCGAGTGTGGTTGTCCACAAAGAATATCCAGTTTAAGCTTCGGAGCGTGTTCCACCCACGTTACATTGGTCCGTATCGCGTGCTTAAACAAATCAATCCAGTGGTGTATAAGTTGCGTCTACCGGGCTCACTGAGAATACACCCGGTGTTCCACTGTAGTCTTCTAAAACCCACGAAAGGGGGGGTGCGGAAACCTCCACCGGCAGTGTCCACAGAAGACGGACAGGAATATGAGGTGCGCAACATAGTGGATTCCAAGTACAGGGGAGGTAACTTGTGGTATTTGATCTCCTGGAAGGGGTACACCACTGAGGAGGATTCGTGGGTACCCAGTGCGAATGTGCACGCGCCAGCCAGGATCAGGGCTTTCTACAAAAAGCATCCGGATAAACCAGGTTCTAGGAGGCGCCTGGCGGGGGACATACTGTCATGATTAAGGCCCACTGCGCCTACTAAAACTACACCTCCCAGAAAACCCTGCGAAAAAGGGGGAGGAGCCAGAGGGCTTAAAACACCCATGAGGCGCATGACATTGTGCGTAATTGACGTTAGAACTTGAAACTGACGAGCGGCAGCTCGCGTCCCTGTTTTCCCGTGGGTGATTTGCACGCCGCGGAGATTTGAGTTTGTGGAGTTCGTATTTCGGCCGAGGACTTCGGCATCAGTGCCAGGAGGAGATTCGGTGCGGGCAAGGTCGACGGTGGCTGCAGGTTAGCAGGACCGGCGGCATTCCCATATTCATTTCGACACCGCGAAGGTGCCCCGGACGGCGCCCGGCTTACTGGCAAGAGCGGCATGGAAATAAACCGCAAGTATTCCAGAAGCGGGTGTTGCACCCTGGGGGTGTGGTGTGTGTTCTGATTTCCCTACCTGCTCAAAGACTATGCCAGTAGCAAAGCGGGTTCAAAGCTAACAGTAACCTTGGACCTCAGTGAGGTCTAGAGAAAGAAGTCAGACGATATCGTGAACATTACGTTGGACCACTCACGGTCATAGGACTAGCTTGTCAATCAGGCGGGTTGGCATTTAGACTGTCGCTACTTCAAAAAAGCGGAAGAAATTTCCGAACGCCGTTTTGAATGGCGAAGTTTTGCTTTATTATTTTGGTTACGTTACATCCTGAGAGTAAAGGGTGTACGCTATATGAGGTCTATCACAACGCCATACCTATCTCTCAGCAGACCAATAGAGCCTCTCCTCCACTAACAAGGTTAAGGTGCCATGCAACCATTAAGTGTCTATTGAGGGACGGAGAGGGGTCATTGTGGTGTACGTCAGCTAAACAGGGTTATGGTGTGCGTGTGTGCGCGAATCTAATATTCTGGTTTCCAGATATGTAAATGCACTTAGTGAGACCTACTGAGAGTAGTTGATTTGTTATTGCATTGTATTGTTGTTTTTGTTGTATGTTAACTTTCTTTACAGGTTCTACTCCCCGCTGTTCCCATCCTTCCCTTCCCTCGCTTGATTGCTCCAGTCTTCCGTGCCGTTAGTGCAGGAAGTTGGTGACGTCGAGAGATGGACCCCATATAGCGTCGCCCGAATCTTGAGGAGTATCGGACCTGGGACTGATTCCTAACACCAGGACCCTCAGGGGGAGTTGCATCCTCTAGTTCTCGAGGGGCAACTACACCTGATGGCCTGGAGGCTTTCAGGCAACAGTGGTCATTGCCAGGACTTTCGAAGGAAGCTTCAGAGTTCATCCATCAGGCCTGGGCTCCTTCCACCAGAAAATGTTATTCTTCCGCATGGAGAGCAGGGTTTGGTTGGTGCCTGGGGAGGCACCTGGATCCCGTGGAGGTAGAACTATACCAAAATTGGGAATTTTCTTTCCAAAAAGGCGACAGATGGTTTATCTTACAGATCAGTCAATAACTTCCGGTCAGCCATCTCAGCAGGTCATACGCTAATAGACGGCAGACCGGTGGGTATGCATCTGGTGATTTGTAAACTCCTGAAAGGAATACGTGTAGCGAATCCACCTAAGGCTAAGTATTCTTCTTTATGGGATGTTTCTAAAGTACTAAATCTGTTTGACACATGGCCTGATAATGCAAGTTTATCAAGGAAACAATTGTCCGCTAAGCTGGCTATGCTCCTTTGTTTATCTGCTTGTAGACGTGTTTCTGATATTAGAGTGTTGGATCTGGAGGGTAGGATCTTTTCTCCTGAGGGAGTGTCTTTTGTGATTAAGGCACAAAAACCTTTTCAAAATCTATTGATTACAATGCTTTTCCATCAAATGCTAAATTGTGTGTAGTGAATTGCCTCAAAGCATATGAAGAATGTACCCGGTCCATCAGGCCGGTAGGTTGTTCAAGATTGTTAATAGCTTTGCAGAAGCCACTCAAGCCTGTTACCTCTGCTACGATTGCCAGGTGGCTCAGATTTATTATGTCAGAGGCGGGCATTGACACAGAGTTGTTTGGAGCGCGCTCAGTCAGAGGCGCCATGGCCTCAAAGTCTTTTATGCTTGGTACCAGTATCCATGATATCATGAAAGCGGCTGATTGGTCGTCTAGTTCTACGTTTAAGCAGTTTTATTATAAACCTGTGGGCGATGTTGCTTTTGTGGGTTTAGATAAGCGTCAAACTAGCATAATCCGAAGCCTTCGGTCCTGTAATAGAATATTAAATTTGCTAGTATTTCCGCCAAGAATTTTCAATTCTATTAAGGACACGGAGGCGAGGATTATCCCGCCCACATTGCAATTTATAGTGTTATTGCCATGTTCACCCTCTCTGTGACAAAGGTTATGGCAGTTATTACGAGTCTCACTTCTATTTCAGGTGCTGACCAGAAAGGCGAATAATCTATCGTTTGGAGCTTAATGGACAACTTGTTCTACTGTCTCCAGGATTACTAAGGATGTTTTTGTTTCACGGTTCCAGTTGATGTTCTGTTTCCAAAAATCTTCTGTGGATGATGAACACTTTAAGTTTGGACACTGCTCGTTGGGCACAGAAAGAGGAAGTGCTCACGGGGCAAGTCTCATATATAGGGCTAGTCTCTATGATTGCTATGGAACACACGCTAAGCATTCTGGGAATGTTAGTTTTAATGTAAAAAATGTTCTTATTGACTGCTGTTTGTTTTACAGTAAAGAGAGAGATAGCATAATCTTCGCCTCTGTGTCCTTAATAGAATTGAAAATTCTTGGCGCGAATGCTAGCAAATTTTTTATCCCACGTCTAGGAGAGATACTAATGAAGCATAAATACAGAGCGCGTGCAGCACGGCAACCGTCAGGACGAGGGACGTCAGTGATGACATGTGACGAGACATTGCAGCGTGAGGTTTGTGTGGCGCAAGGGGCAATACCGACAGGTTTGAGAAGAGAGGGCTCACACTACAACCCTGACAAAAGAAACGGATGTCAGGGGCAGCAGAGAGGAGAAAAAGACTGGATTGACAGATAACACTTGTGAGGAGAGAGAGCAGAGATAGGAATGTGCAGCGAGAGATGGTATGAACACAAACCACTAAACAAAGGCAATATGGGACTGCCTTTTAACCATCTCTGACTATCGGTTCTCAATTTCCCCTTGGCAACCCATATGCTTATCCAGCATAAGGTCCGCACTCTCGTTATCTTGCATCAATCCGCGTCACAACCCGTAACCCATAAAGTCTTAAGGAACACACAAGCTCTGCAGTGCGCAAGTTCAATAACCCCCATTCCCAGTGGCGACAGACCATCTATCCCTAAGCCAAACATGTGGGTCAGGAAAACCTAGAGGAGACACGCTGTCCACTCGTGCCTCTCCTGAGCCCATTCAGCCTTCATCCGTGTGTTAATACCTTCCACATAGCTCATCAATATTGTGTCAGTCCAATAACTGTCCAGACCTAGAAGTGACAGTCTCTCCTACCCAGGTGGCCAGGGTCTGGAGCCCACCCAGGCTTGTAGGCAGTGCCCCTGGAATTATTTGGCAAGGGATGGCCAAATTACGTGGAAGGGTTGTCTAAATTATGTGGCAAGAAAAGGCAAATTATACAGCATAATGTGGCACAGATTGTTTTGTATTACCTCATTATTTTAGATTTTTTTATTTTACAAATGTTTTGTCTCATTATTACCACTTTGACACCCAAATACAGAAATAAACAACAGAAAGGTGATCAATCAACCTTTACAAAGGACCTTCTACTTTCTGCAACAAGTGCTGCTGCGTTCTTAGTAACTTTTGATCCATTTTTGAGCTAGAAACAATTTACTTCTGAAATCTGAGGATTTTTAAGCAGGCGATGGATTATGTGGCAAATGTGAAAAATCCATAAATAGGCGGAAAATGCCACAGCCTCAAAATTATATAGTTCAAGTTGCCCTGCTTCTAGCTGACCAATGCCATGGGACCTGTATCCTTGTAAAAATTCAGTGTGACCCCAGGCTGAGTTGTTTTCAAACATCCAGGCCAGACATTAAAAATGACAGTAATTAATAGCTTAACTGAAAATATATTTTTTTATTCAACTGGTTTGCATTTACAAAAGACAAAAGAGTTTGTTTACTATATTTCAATAATATTTCTTTGCATAGTATTACATGTCATGGGTCTGAGACCCCTGAAGGTGCTTTCTGCAGATAAAGATGTGTGAATCAAATGCCACCTGCCACCATTAGTAGACAGGTTAAATTGTTCAGCCTGTCGCTGAAATGTTCAAGAGACATTTATCTCATGAAATGTTTCTCAATTCAAGTCCTCCAGTGCTTTGTTAAAAAAAAAGAAACAGTGCATGTATGTGAAGAGTATCTCGAAGGGGTGTTACTTTTTGACAAACTGAATCCTTGACATCATGTACATTTTGTAAATGTCTACACAAACCACAGCAGGTTGCAAACTTGTTTCCGAATGAGCCTAGTGTTGTCGATCAAGCCTTACAAATTATGTGAATGCTTGTATGGACAGCTCTTTTTTGTTGCCGGATCCCTGGGCAACCCAACGTCTCTTGTGACTTTAATTACCCCTTTTGAGGTCATTTAGTTAGAAATCTCTAAGAAACCTATTTTGCCGATAGGTCTCCAAGACCTCAGCTCCTATCCTGATCCTCAGGATTTGTATGTTCTAGAGAAAATGCAGGTTTCTTGAATTCTGCAACACAGGGCACGTTCCAAACAAATGCCAGGCAAAGAGGATATGCGTGTACCCATAGGGCACAGCTTCCCACTTCTAAACACCATATCCAGCTTTTTTTTAATATAGGCCAAATTTTGCAGCTCCCTTTGGGAGAAACACCCTATGGGAGATCTTTGTACCATCTGCAAAGAATCATACCTGTCAAACATGTTCCCATGCAAAATCACTTACAAATGCACTGAAAAGCACTGGAACGAGAAACAATCCCTTTTGTCACCCCTTATTCTCAGGGCGGATCCCCTTAACTAACAGCAGCTGCTCTGCCAGTCAGCCAGCCTGTTCCTAACCCACTTTACCAACCTGATTTCTACCACAAGGTTGCTCACCTAGTTGAAAAGCATTGCATGAAAGGGTAGTGATGCCTTGGCTAGGCTCTGTTTATATAATATATCCAATACACAGTCTGCCAACCAGTCACCTCACTGATTTCTTCCACCAATACAAACTGGAACCATGCAGGGAACACAGGATTCTTCCAACATATTCAGGGCACTTTTGGAACTGACTGAACATGTATATAACATGCAATGAATGCTACGAACAGTCTTCTCTTTGGCGAGTGAATCTGGCAAGGATTCATTTCTGGTAAAAAGAGATGCCAAACGGAGTTGTTTGGAGGAGAGCAAAGAAGAGTTCTCTGCGTGAGTGTGCCTCTTTTGGCAAAAAGGACAATCAAATGTATCGCTGTTAAGAGTTTAGTGTCAAACTTCTTCCTCTCACGGCATGATTGTCTGTGTAAAATTACTCCACCGGACCACATGTAGAGCACCGCACAAGGTCTTCTCAGGGCACAGATACAGCACACCTCTCCTGAGGGTCTTGCGAGGAGCACACAGTCCCACAACAGCCCCTGACCTGAGGCCGCCAGCAGAGTAAGACAGATAGGGCCAGGGAGAGCACCATCACTCCACAGAGGGTCCACCTCACCGGTCCAGAGCTCAAGAAGAGCAGGATGATGACCAGCAGCAGCACCAGGATAATCAGAAGCGCCCCCAGCCTCCGAGCTGCAATGCTGAGGCCCTCCATGCTGCTGGTGGTGTCAAGGCGCCTGCAGCTTGGAGACTCCTCTTGGGTCAGCTCTCTTTGAGGAAGAGGACACTCCTTGGAGATGGTGAAAGGATTTTCCAGTCGAGCCAGGATATCTTCTTGGTTGGGAAGGCTGCGTATGAGTCCTCCGCTGATTAAAGTAGACACTCGGCAAAGAGGGCAGACAATCTGCCAGGACCCCTCCTCATGTCTCAGAAGCAACTTCAAGCAGACATTACAGAAGGTGTGCTGGCAGGACAGACTCTTGGGTAGCCTGTAAAGATCATATGCACTGAAGCAGACTGGGCAATCCATCTCAGTCACTGATGGTTTGGCACACTCTGGGGAGGTCTCCACTGGGGCTGAGAGCGTCCATAAGTCTTTCCCATCCCTTTCTGCTGCTGACGATTTGGAGGAAGCAGTGCTCAAAGATGCCGCTCTCCCTCCTGCTGAAGCTTGTGGTTTTAAATTGTCTTGCAAGCTTGTTCTCAGGGAGGAAAGATTTTGGTAGCTGGTAATGTCTGAAGGGTCCCCAGTCGGCAGTTCAAGCATATTCACATGGTATGCTTCTTCACAATACAACCTGGCATAGTCCTGCTTCCCATCTGATGGGATTGAGATATTTGAAGACCCCAGTTCTGCAGAAACAGGATCCTTTATTCCTATGCCTGGAAACTCTGCAAGATTTCTTGTCAGAGCTAATGGGTCTTCCCGCACTCCGGGGGACATTCTTGCACTTAACAGTTCTTCCCGGCTTGTTCTTAAAGCAGATGGCTCAGTAGAGCCCATGTTCACAGTAGAAACTTCTGTAGAGCCCATTCCAACAGGACACTCTGTAAAGTCTGATTTTAGAGTAGGTAGTTTTGTAGAGTCCATTCTTGCAGTGACAGGTACTGTAGTGTCCATTCTTACAGCAGACTGCTCCTGAGAACCCATTCTCACAGTAGAGAGTTCTGTACAATCCTCCCCTGAAGTGGCCGGCTTTGCAGAGCACACTCTTGCCACAAACTGTTCTGCAGAGGCCTCTCTACCAGGGGCCTGGCCTGTCAAGTCGGTTTGTACAGAGGGCATTTCTACAGAATCTATTCTTATAGTCCATGGTTCTGTAGATTCCATTCTTACAATGTCATGTTCTGTAAAGCCCATTTGGACGGTGGATATCTCTCTAAAATTAATGCTCCCAGAGGACTGGTCCGTAGAAGACATACTTAAATGGACTGGTCTTACAGAATCAATTTTCACACCAGAGGGGTTTGTAGAGTTCATCCTTGAAGGGGCAAGTTCTGTGGAATCAATTCTCTCAGAAGACAGTTCTGTACAATAAATTCCTACAGCAAATGGTGTAGAGACAGTTCTCAAATTAAACAGTTCTGTAGAATCAGTTCTTTCAGTGGACAGGTCTGTAGAGTCAATTCCTACAGCAAATGGTGTTGTAGAGTTAGTTCTCAAATTAAACAGTTCTGTAGAATCAGTTCTCGCAGTGGACAGTTCTGTAGAGTCGATTCTTAAAGTTGTTGATTCTGTAGAGTCAGTTCCTACAGCCAATGGTGTTGTAGAGTCAATTCTCAGACTAAACAGTTCTGTAGACACAGTTCTCCCAATGGAGAGTTCTGTAGAGTAGTTTCTTAAAGTGTCAGGTTTCGTAGAGTCCATTCTCTCTGTGGACAGTTCTGTAGAGTCTATTCTTAAAGTTGTTGATTCTGTAGAGTCAATTCCTACAGCCAATGGTGTTGTAGAGTCAATTCTCAGACTAAACAGTTCTGTAGAAACAGTTCTCCCATTGGACAGTTCTGTAGAGTAGTTTCTTAAAGTGTCAGGTTTCGTAGAGTCCATTCTCTCAGTGGACGATTCTGTAAAGTCAGTTCTCTCAGTGAACAGTCCTGTAGAGTGTATTCTTTCAGTGGACAGTTCTGTAGAGTCCACTCTCCCAATGGACAGACCTGTAGGAAATATTCTCTCATTGGACAATTCCCTGGAGTTTGTTCTCCTAGTGAACAGGCCTGCAGACAATATTCTCACAGTTCCGTGCAGTCCATTCTCCCAGCTTGTTCTTGCAGCCGATGGCTCTGTACCGTCAGTCCTCACAGAGGGCCTTTGCGCGAGCCCACTCTGGCAGCAGCAAGTCAACGCTCATTGGTCACTTTTACTGATGCTGGTTCTGCGCACTCGGCGTGGTCCACCCCCAGGACACCTGCGTCGTCTGGCCCTGCTTCGATTGGCTCTCTGACGTCCAGCTGGGCCCGTACACACCCCCCCCCCCCACACCCCTCCTTCAGGGGCATAGGATGAGAGCGAGGTACGTCAAAGGATCGTACCCCTCCGGGCGCTGAGGCAAGGACGTGGAGACACTCTACGGAGCAGTGGCGTCTGGCGGACGTGCTTTATGATGGGGCACCTCACTCCTGAAACTACTTGCTGAGATAACACGCACAGTTCTACTAACAAGCGGTTAATGAGTAACGAGGTGCAGATAAGCTCCGAGGATTCTGAAAATATCCTTCGGTTGCTCCTTGGAAGCAACCCTGGTGCGGCCAGCGCCTCTGGGGGCTTTTCTCTCTCCCTGGTTCGAAGCTGGATATTGTACTGGGGAGCAGGGGCGACGAATAGTGCACACAGGGCCTTTTGTTCTGGGGCTAGATAGGGCTAGAGTGCGCATCCTGGGCCTCCCACCAGGTCCGGAAAGTCTCGTTTTTGATCAACGCACTAAAACAAGCCCTTCATTTTATTTATTACAAATCTGGCGCATGTATAAAACTAGATGGCCACATACGTTTTTAATATTCATTTAAAGCTATGATGTTTGCGGATGACTGACACTAAAACAGCTCAGTTATTTTAATGTTTTTAGCGGCGGGGTCTGCACATTCAGCTGCCATAAACGCGTTATTAAATGCTATTATTTTATCACATTCTCCATAGTCATCCTGAATTTCATGCTATGTAACACCCCACCCTCGATGCTGCATAGGCTGTCCAGCTGTGCCACCACTCTTCGTCAGAGGAAGGAAACTGCCCTCCCCATAGCGGTGGCGATGGTAACTGCGCCTTCCAGAATGCCAGGTGACAGACTGGTATTGTCCATCATGTTGTGTTGGTATTTATACAAGGTGAATCGACCCGGTAAATAACTGAACGCTGTCCATTATTACATCTTTAAATTACATGATTTTATTTCAGCCATTTATATTTTAGGCAACTGGAGAGGAAATGATTTGTCCAAAATCACACGATTTTTTTGTCAAGTACCAACGTTCTCACTGACTTCAAACCCAGTATATCAAGTTCGAAATCGGCAGCTAGCCAATTGGCGGCATCCCCCTCATATTACAACTTGCTACAACGCACACTCTCTACTGCAAAGTCTTATGCTTGTCTAAGAGTGGGAGGTAGGTTTCCCTGTGCATGCACACCACGTGGAAGATTATGATACTTCTCCATCTATATATATGCCTGGTATTAAAACCTGCCTATTGCAGAGACGTACAAAACCTGACCTCTGCCTGACACAGACGCCAGGGCTGGCATGTAATAGCATTCAGAAGAAAGAAGATAGCCTTCTTTGAACCACTGTCCCACCACCCACACTACAACCCTCTCGGGCCGTACCATGACGAGCTTTGATTGTATTGCGCAGCGGCAACCTCCGTTTCGTTGGCTTTCCGGAGGGCTGCGAGGGCAGCTCCATGAATCGCTGCCTTAGCTCGTGGCTCAGGGACCTGCAGCCTGCGAACATGATCTCCGCGTGCTTTGTGGTCGAGAGGGCCCACCGGGCACTTACGAGGAAACCGCCCCTCCCCCCCCCCCGTGAAAATTCGTGGCCGGTCTTTGCCAAGCTGCTCAATTATGCGGACAGAGATTCAGTGTTACAGTTTGCGAGATCGAATAAAGATAAGCTGGTTTTCGATTCTAGGGCCAGTATGATCTTCACAGATTACACCCGTCTTGTACAACAGCAAAGACAGTCTTTCACTGCAGTGAAACGGCGACTACGAGATTTACACATTTAATACATGCTGCTTTATCCTGCTAGGCTTCAGGTAATATATAATTCTAAAATCTTTTTAGGTCTCGCCTGAGACAGCGCTTTAGCGCTGCTCTGGCGAGACTTATAGTAAGCGAGTTTTGGAAGTGCAAACAGTGGCTTTTCAGGCCGCCAAATACAGTGCATGTGCGCCGGCCGCGCGCACCATTTGGCAGCCTGAAAAGCACTGCCTGATCACTTGCTTTGATGTCCTCAGTGAGCCGCGCGGCCACTGAGGACATCAAAGTGCACACCATTTGCCACCCCCTTCTTGCTTGTTGCTTGTTTGCCCCCCTCCCCCAACCCCCAACATGAAAACACACATGAGCCTAAAATATTGACCCGTTGGAGTGGAATCCACTCCTTTCCAGTGGGTGTTACCGATGAGCCTGTTTTTGGCACGTGTAGTTTTTGGGTGCTCCTGTCCCTCCCTCAAACTCCAGCACAAATCTGCTCTTTGTCGGTCCCAATAAAATAAACAAAGAGTAATCTAATCGAGCCCACTAACCCGCTCCTTCCTGCGCAGGCTGCTCCTTATTCCTATCATCTGCCCCAGTGCAGAAGAGCGTGACTCCATTAAGGGCCCTTCTGATAGTGCCGCTCCCGCGGCTTTTCACTAGTGCCCAGTGTGACATGATGCAGGGCTTTCTGCCTCTCCGATAGTGCGCTGCCGGGACTCGCTGGAAGAATGTGGACTTCACTGGTGAGCACTGACGCGCGCTCTGCTTAAGTATTTAAAAGCATGTGCAATGGCGGACTAAATGGCTGGAACGGCAAAAGAAAAATTAAATGCATGTTTGTTTTTTACGAACTGCTGTTTCTCCACAATCTTATTTCCTCACTAACATTTTTATTTTTACTTGGCTATTCTATAACGCGCTGCCGATTTAGGAACAGGGTTACCAGATTCGAGTCCTGCCATAGCTCTGCTCCACATCTTGTGATTCTGGGCAAATCACGCGATCTGCCTGTGTCTAAAAACACACACAAAATGTGCATCTAAACCTATGTAATGTAATGTGGTACATGTGTAAAGCGCCCTAATACCCTTGGTACATATTCACGCTATATAAAAACTGCAAAAAACAAATACGATTAATTTCCCTAGGACCTCATTTGGAGTTTGGTATTTTTCATACGTTGGGTGTGTATAGATGATGACGCATGACACGTTTTCCAGAATGAAGGCCAAGAGGCACAGCCTAGTGTCAAGTTTTGAAAACAAAAATAACTTTTGCTCGCTTCACAGTAACACAACAGGATTCTAAAAGCAAAGTGTTAGATAATCTACTAACTATTGGAATGTTTCACACCACTCCAGACTTGTTGGCGGCCTCAATTGGTGGTCTTTCAGAAGCAAGGTGTTAATGCATTTCAAACGCATTCAACTGAGATGGTAGCCTAAAAGCAACATTGTCCTTTCAGCCAAGGCGGTGTCTGCAGCCTATGTCTGAAAATCAGTAGTTTAAATAAAAAATGATATTTACATACCACTTTTTATAATCTGTTTATGCAGATGGCAATGGTTATGCAATTTTTTCAAACAGCATGGTCAAGCACCTTTATTTATTCTTTCGTTTCTGTCTCCTCACTCAATGTCTCCAGCTGCCTTTCCTTTCCTTTTCCCCTCCTTCGCGGGCCTCTCTGTCTCCAGTCACCAAGGTGTCTCCCCTTTTCTCTGTAGTCTGTGTTCCTCCGCCCCCCCCGCCGCTTTGATGTTTGATCGCGATCACTTTCACTTTCGCGGCCGCAGGGCCGCTTGTTTTGTCATTTGCAGACCACTATATATTTTTTTTGCAAATATCTGAATGCGTCTTCACTTCGCTCTCTACCATATTATGCATCAGCTAATACACAATTTTCCCTTTTGCCCAACTCCTTTACACTGCATAACTGCTTTATTATAGTCTTTAGTGTCTCCCACGCAAATCTTTACAGAAAATCTTTCGTACACACAAGGGCATCCTCACTCAGCTGACAAAAGCAGCTTGTTTAATTTGTATATCACATGCTGCGTTTTTCACCTTCTCCTACAAGCTTGTAGCTAACGTCCAAACTCACACAGAGCCACTTTAAAATGCCTTTTTAGCTCTCTTGTCTATAGCCTATTCTCCATTTTCCGAAACACATACCTTTCAGAGATCTACAAAATGCTTTAAAGGCATCCTCAGTTAGCTGCTAAAAGCAGCTTGCTGTGATTCATATACCACATGCTGCGATTTTCTCCTTACCCTTAAAGCTAACACACAACTTGCAAAATAAACAAGCCACCCTGCAAGCCGTTTTTAGTACCCCGCCTATGTCTATGGTTCCCTTCCATTTGCAAATTTGCATTGCTTTTATCAAGTGCCTTCTCGATAAAAGCTTTACTTAACTTACATTCACACTGTTTTACATTCCCCATCGCCGTCATTCACTCTCCTTTTATATTTACCAGCATCTCCGACTATTCATTATAAATGTAAGTTCTTTACACTCCCCATAGCTATATACAATTATGTTGCCATGCAAAAAAAACCTCTACGAGCAATTTTATTCACGTTGCATTACTTTTATATGCGTGTTCATAATAGCCACATATAGTGTATACATATTTGTGAATACTACTCCACACACTGCTTTTATGCAAGTTTATTCTACTGACATTGTAAATGACAATGCCTTTTATTTGTTTTAAAACCAAAACATAAATAAAAGGCATTGTAATTTTACAATGCCAATAGCTCAAACTCTTATAAATGCAAGACCTATTGCATTGCAAATGCTTGTTTTTTGATACACCTGAAGCAGTGTTTGCCTGGTCTGATGAGCGAGCCCATCTGCAGCCTCACTCCCCGCCGCCATTGGAATCTAACTCCTCCAGGGGCTCCCAACCGAACAGGCCATGCAGGACGAAATCTAAACGACGGCATCGCTCCGGCTCCGACCGGCGCTCCTCCAGCCCGAACAAGTCTCCTGATCACTTCGCAGTTTGGGACGTCCCACTAGATCATGATGAATATCCATAGTTGGGAACTACACTCACACAATAGGAGCCACAGGGGGAAAGAAAACCGAGCACGGCCGCCCCCCACTCAATACACTCCTCCAAGGAAGCTGCACACACGCCGGTGGGACGCGGCACGGGGGATGAGTTACGTGGTAGTCACCCTAGGGGCACGTGATCAGAAGACACGTGTTCCATCTTGAAGACGGTTGCTGGTATGAGAAGACTTTGCAACCTCCTGAGGTTTTAGGTGAACCATTTGTGAAGGTGATTTGGAACCCCATAGCCCTGAAGAAGTTGCGTGATTGGTCGGCAACGAAATATGTTGGCATTATAGAACTGGTTATGGTTTGATTGAAATCAATTTTAATTGTGGGAGCTTACAGCATTTAATAAAGTCATGACAAGTTAGTAAGCACCACTGCTTTTTAATGATGAGAATTAAAACTTTCATGTTCTCACTAGGGTTCATTGGACACGCATAAAAGCACTTGGCACTGTTATCCTTTTCACCACTTTATTACACTGAGATTATATATTAGTATATTATAATTTCTGTTTTTCACATGGAGTAAGAGCAACCTATGACTATAAGTGGCCATGCTGGTGAGTACCAACCAGCAACCCCCCTTGGTGTTACTACCGTGAGGTGCTCTTTCTCCTCCTTCACCTTTTTCTAGTTAATTTGGGGTAGAAAAGGTGTTATGATGGTTTCTTTGACACTTTTAAATAGATACACCACAACCCATGAGTAGTGATAGGAAACACACACTAGGGAAATCAGAAAAGATTGGAAACCCTGTTGATTATTGGTATTATATAAGTAGGTGTATCGTAGGGCAGGCCATTGGTTGTTATAACATAGTTTGGAACTAACCTGATTACCCTACACCAAGACGAGGTGGACACGAGCACAGAGGCTGACTCGACCCGGACACTTGTTCCCCAAGTTTAATGTTCTGTGGGAAGGGTGGGTTCCATTGGAGGGGGGGCCCTGAGGACCATGGTTGGGGTCTCGGGGTGCTCCTCACCGTGACAGATGCTCCTAGTTCTTGGCAGTATCAGGGGTAAAAGGAGGTACTGGGGGGTCTTGGGGTTTCAAAGTTATGTTATTGCTTGTTTTTCACACGCGTAGACACGCATCCCATTCGCCATTAGGCAGCCCGTGCATTTGGACCCAAGATAGGCATATGGCCACTCAGGCGGTGGTCTCCCATGTAGGTGACCTGATAGTTGTAGCCTGGAACGTCCGAGGGCTGCTTAACAGAATCAAACGGGGAACTGTCCTTAGGCAGGCTAAATGGTATAGAGCAGACATTCTCCTCTACAGGAGACTCATCTCTTGGGCAATAAGGTCCCATGCCTAGCTAGGTTTGAGTATCAACAGGTATACCATGTGGGGTTCACTAGGGGTTCCTGTGGAACAGCTATCCTATTCACTGCCGCATTCCCTTCATTCATAATAAACACTGGGTAGATCCCGTGGGTCGGTTTGTTTTCCTTTCAGGGATGCTCTATGGCGAACCAATTAATAGTGGCAGTGTGTACGCACCCCCACCTCTGGGGATCACCTTTGTAGAGGGCATCACCTGCTTGTGGGGGAAACTCCTGGGGGGTCTGTCTTTCTTGGGAGGTGATTGGAATGACGCCATGACACCGCTTGACAGGAGGCAGGGATCGGGGGCAGGCCCTCCCGTCACTGCCTCTAAATTATGCATACTTGCCGGAGCACTGGGCTGGGCTGATGTATGGAGAGAATACCATCCCGCTGAGATAGGCCAAACATATCTATCCTCGGTCCATGGTTCCCTGTCCTGTTGAGACTACATATTCACACCACAGAACTACATCTACAGATTTGCCCATGCCTCCCATCTCCCAAGAGGGCTGTCCAATCACTCCCCAGTTACTGTGACACTTCTTTTGCACTTTCAAACCCCCTCCCCCCCTTAAGATGGCAGAGGTCCCCATGGCATCTTCGAGATCCTGATTATCAGGAGTCTCTACACACAGCGATCCAAGAGTATTTTGCCTTAAATACGGACTCAGTACCATCTAGGGAGACCCTGTGGGAGGCCCTGAAACCCACAATCAGAGGGGTGGACATCAGCTACAGGGCTAATGAAAAACGTAAACGCTCCGCTCAGCGGACGGAGTTGGAGACCCCGTGCACATCATTAGAAATGCAATATATCCAGGATCCATGCCCATCGCTCCGGAGAAACTTGTCCCTCATGCAACAACAGTTACAACACCACCTCACGGAAGAGGCAAAAGAAATCTGGTTGGCGTCTCAACACGAAATATACCAGTAGGGGGACAAATCAAGTAAAATGTTACACAGACTTTGCCAAGCCGGGCAGGCCCCAGCCACAGTTCCAACTATTAGGGGTAGTGATGGTGCCTTACATACATCTCCCACAGAAGTGGTGGCAGAATTTGCCCACTATTTCTCCACATTATACACCCGTAGGGAGCAGCTCTCGGATGATCTCATAGCGGAGTTCATTCGTGATATTCCCCCCCAAAGGTTGACAGACCAGATGAGAGACCACTTAGATGCTCCCAACACAGTAGATGATTTAACGGCTGCACTGGCCCCGATGCGGCCTGGTCGGGCTCCTGGCCCCAATGGGTTCCCTATGGAATTACTCCGCTCACATGTGTCTACGCTGGGCCCACACCTATTAGCAACAATAAATGAGGCCCTTGAGAAACAACAATTGCCCCGGGACTGGCACCAGGCCGAAAACGTCCTCTTTTTAAAGCCCGGCGGTCCGCTAGGAGACCCATCCTCATACCATCCTATCTCCTTAATTAACTTCGAGTCTAAATTGCTGGGGAAAGTTCTTGCAGATCGCCTGCAAACCTGCATCCATGACTTGATCCTCCTAGATCAATTCGGCTTTATACCACACCGGCCCACCCACCATAATATTTGCCGGGTCCATAATGCTATGGCACTGGCTCCAGAACTGGGTCGCCCCGCGGCCATACTCCTTGCGGACATAGACATGGCCTTTGACTTCCTGAGCTGGGAATATCTATTCCAGCTTTTGCAGGTGACAAGTTTTGGTCTTCGGTTTCTGGCTTATGTGCGCTTACTCTATACAGAACCTACGGCCTCAGTGCATTTTGCGGGTCATCGATCTCCCTTCTTTCCCATCAGTCGAGGCATGCGGCAGGGCTGTCCCTTGTCCCCCCTCCTGTTTGCCTTGGCGGTGGAACCCTTGGCGATATGGGTCCGTCGCGATCTGGTGCTCTGGGGCTTTGACTGGCCGTTATTGCGACCAGACCGTACTGCATTATATGCACACGACGTCTTGTTTTTCATGACCGACCCATGGATCTCGGGGCCACGTATTCTTCAGATCCTCCGAGTTTTCAGCCAGATATTGGGGCTCCATACTAACCCGTCCAAATCTGTACTGTTCCCAGTATGTGGTCAGCAGGGCAGGACTACATGGGCATCTCAGTTAAAACATGTCACAGAAGGCTTTCAATACCTGGGCATATTTATGCCTCCTTGCCCCAAGACCTCATGGGCGCACAACATTAACCCGCTCTTGGCCAGCCTCTGTGAGGAGACGTCCGTATGGTCATCCCTACCTCTCTCGCTATATGGACGTTCAGCAATTTTTAAAATGGTCTCCCTTTCAATAGTGCTGAATAGGCTTCAAAATTTCCTATACCATATACCGCGTGTGTTGTTTGCTCACATAAATGCTATTCACAATAAATTCTTATGGGGTGGAGGAGTAGTTCGAGTGGTGCTGCTATAGACCTGATGCGCAATCTACTTATTGTGGCGGCATTGCCGCTGCGGACGTGTACTCGTATTATATGACCGCTCACCTTCTGGTCATTAATAACTGGTGGTATAATTCACCTGCTGATCCGGCATTCACTTTAGAACACGCAGCAATGACCCCCCTCCTACAGTCACTGTATAATGCTCAGAAGCTCGACTTTTTACCCCAAGCTGGCAGAACGACGATCCGGCTCTGGAGGTACATGGTC
This sequence comes from Triturus cristatus, assembly GCF_964204655.1. NCBI lineage: Eukaryota > Metazoa > Chordata > Amphibia > Caudata > Salamandridae > Triturus > Triturus cristatus. The sequence goes on from NC_140580.1 coordinate 861,533,471, forward strand.
CAATGAATGGGGTGGTATGGGCGGTTGACTCAGACAACGCCACTGTGGCAGGGTAATTATTTGCGCCAGGTGGCAGCGTTTAAGGGGCTCCGCCAATGGGACCTAATCGGCATCTCTACCTTGGGGGACGTTATGCTCGGCACTACCCTTGGATCCTTCCAGAAATTACAGGAGGAGTTTCAGCTCCATAAAACCCAGTTTTACAAATACCTCCAACTGCTTCATGCTCTAACCCCATTACTTACAAATCTGACGGATCTCCCGGAGTTTCATCCATTGGAGGGTCGCCTCCTTAATGGTGATTTGGGAACACACAAAGTTCGACAGATATACCAAACATTGACAACACACTCCAATACGACCCTACATAAAACTAGGAACTGCGTGGCAAGATGACATCCCAGACCTGTCAAATGATGTTTGGGCGGAGGCAATAGCTAGCCCCCTTGGTGACGCGGTGTCCTAGAGATACCGACTTATACAATTTAAATATGTTCACAGGGTGTACTACACACGTCTTCGTCTCTGGAGGATGGGAGTCATCGCCTCCCCTCAGTGCCTCCACTGCGACAATGAGGAGGGGACATTTCTCCACACGGTGTGGAGTTGCATCACAATACAGCCATTTTGGCGTAGAGTATCGACCTGCCTTAACCCCTTCCATGCTCATGACGGAACGGTTCCGTCATGAGCGTCGGTTGAGCTGTGCTCATGACGGAACCGTTCCGTCATGAGCCCGCCCGCGCAAGAAACGGTCAGCACCGCGGCGGAATTCGCGCCGCATGGAAGGGGTTAAAGAGGTGTTGTCCTGGGACCTCCCACATGACCCTAGACTGTTTTTACTCCATAGCACTGATGGCATAGGAGGTAATCGATATAAACAATACTTACTCTTTCTCGCTCTTACAATTGCCAAACGCGATATTGCTCAGCTATGGAAGGGGGCCTCCCCTCCAACGATAGGGAAATGACGAAGGGAACTAGACACATGCATGGGTGCGGAGATTGCAGTATTCCTGGCGCGGGGTTGGCCTCACAAACATAGAAAAATATGGTCTCGCTGGGCTTCATACAAGGGCATAGATCTTCCCTCGCTTCCCTCGCAAACCCCATGAGAGTCAGTTCCCTTTGGATGTTTTGGGCCATAATGTATGATGTATTGTGTTCGTTCTTGGAATATGTATCTATATCTAAATTAGTTTGGCAATGTGGGTGGGGTGGGGAAGTCTGCGTAAAGTTCCATTTTTCATTTTTGTTATACATACAAATTGTACCAGATGGAATTACCATGCTTGGTAACTTGTCATCATTGCGCCTTGAATTGGATTATGTTGGGCAATCTGCCCAGTGGAACTATAAAAATTCAATAAAATATGTTTTTAAAAAAACCCAGCTATCTCTTACAGTTTAAATGTAAATGAGTATTTGAGGTGTAAAATTTACAGCTATCATAAAACACATCACTCTACGACTAGGGCAACACCTTTTGAGTTGTTACACCAGAGAACTGGATTTTCTAAAACATTTCCTCCATGGATGGATTCGCAGAAAACTGTTGTTAAGGCTATTTCTGAGGTTAGGAAAACTGCAAAGGCATCTCAGTCTAAGAGAAAGGTGTATTATAACAAGACATTTAGGGCCTCATGTAGGTAAATAAATTTTACCGGTTCGTAAATACCGAGCCGTACCGAATCGGTAAATTAGAATCGGTAAGTTATATGTAGGTAAAAATTCGGTAACAGTTACCGATTCGGTAACATTCGGTAAATACGAATCGGAATTCACCGATTCGGTAAATACCGAGGTGGTATTTACCGAATCGGTAAATACCGAGGTGGTACTTACCGAATCGGTAAATACCGAGGTGGTATTTAGCGATTCGGAAAATACCGAGGATACTACCACCTTCCCTTAACTAAGTAGCCAATATCATAATCATGTTATTAGAGAAGGCCTCTCAGGCTTGAATAGAGGACCCCATACCTCAAAAATCAGCTCAGTGAAATCACATCACAGGAGCATCAGGAGCCGTCTCGCAGGAAGGCTCGTCTTCGGTCTGAACAATAAACATGATGTCTGTGATATGAAAAGCACCAACTGTCAGGTATGTGCAGCTGCGCGTGTGCCATGGCTAAATCGTGGGTCGAACAACCTAGAGTGGAAAACATGCATTGTGTAAAATTCCAGACTGTGTGTCACAGCATGTACAGACCAAGGTCGCTGCGCAGAGCTTGGGATGGGAACAACAGAATGCACTCGTCTGAAGGAAGTCTCGAGACAGCAGTTTAATCAAGAAAGAACATGTACACGCAGTGTCGTGTGCAAAGACAAAAATATGGCTACATAACATTCAACGTGGTCATGCTAACTGAACAATGTATGTACGTATTCAGGGAGAACTCACTACACGCCCCCTTGAGCGAAGCAATATGTAATAGGCAAGAAAAGAGAGAACGCAGAGTTCAGTTTCGTCAGAGCAGAACAAGGCGTAACCAATGCAGCGCCAAAGTCCTAAAGTCAAATTAATTGCAGCATAAAATTTCAAAAAACACAATGCAAGTATAGTGAAAAACTCAAGCCGACCATCAGGAAGAGAAAAACGAGAAATAAAAGAAATAAATGTTGCGCAAGGGTGCTGTCCAGTAGCACAGGCGCAATGGACGACAATCCAGTTAATCCATGAATGTATAGGCAGCATATGTGGCCACGGCTTCCAACAAGAAATCATTTTCAGGGCCACTAAAAGTCTCAGCCATCCAATTGAGTAAAGAAAAGGAACATACGTGTTCTCCAACCAACGGAGCCTCTAGCACAATCAGAGGGCACCCGGAATGTTCCTCCAAATAGCTCATGGACAAGAAGTCGTAGGCTGCCGCTGAGATGTCCCAATTACCCAGGATACCATGCGCCGCACCACACGCCATGATCCGGACACCAGAACAGGCCAACTCGTGAGACACTAAGGGCCGCATCAGTCGATCGAAATCCGGCACCGGAGACACCATGTTGGTCAAGCACAAATCCAGAGGCCATTCAAAGGGACAATCCAGGCAGTGTAATACAGGTTGTATGCAGGTGAAGTAGGAATACCTGAAGGATAATCCATAAGCCAGGCTCAAAGTCGCCAATGGCAAAGTCCCATAGAAGTCAAGCATCCTATCACGAAGAAGATGCATACGGGACAGGTGCTCGTGTGGCACAGAAGGAGCAGCCATTCCGGAGTATGAAAAGGAAAAGCTGCACACCTGCCACTAGCGCCAGAAGCAGCGGAACACCTCCAAAGATGCTCGAGAAAAGTGAATGAACAAATGCCGGAATTACACCAAAAATAGTTTGGAAAGAGGTCACGAGACCCGAGCCCACATGTTTAATAAAATTGAGCCAGGCCAGTCGTGGACGAGGCATTGATAATACTTTGGATCAAAGAGCCGAAATGCAGGGGGAGGTCAGTATTCAGAGGCGCCTGTACCTCAGTGCGCGTAGTAGCAACGTGAAGGACAAATATTTCACGAGAGGAAGTCATAGGCACCTCTTTGTGGGACAATGGCGCTCTATTCTGCTCAACTTGTTGAACTCTGCTTTCAAGGTTGGAATCGAAGGCCAGATGGAAACATCCCGCCGCCCATGCGGGGGTGGGAAAAGAACAGTATTGCAGCAGACAACTTTATGCGAGACAGTTATGTACGGGATTCCCACTCACATCCCGCAGCAAGCTTCATTAATCATAATTAAATGAATACCGTTTGCAAGCAGATTGAAAGAAGGTGTAATCACAGGCACTGGGATACCTCGTAGGACGCACGCCGAAATCGGGGCTTGTACATTGCATGCGCCGTGTACCTGCATGTGCCTATTGTCTCATGTATGAATCCTAGAAGTGAGAGTGCTAGAGCTATTATATATAACGGCTAAGGCCTTCTCCATGTTTGCTTGGTCAATAGCTCTCAATCTGGAAGCCGCCTCACTGTGCGACAACTTGCAGACTTCGTTGTCAATAGCATACGCCCACCTTTTGGTTCAGCCACCCACAGGACCATTCCCAAAATCATTCAATTCGGTATGCACATTGATGGAGTGGGTGGACTTCCTGATCCTGTTGATGTGCTCTGTGTCAGCTGGTGGACAGATTGGGATGTGTGTACCATCAATGCAGCCAATGAAATGGGGGAACTGTGCCATGTGAGAAATGTCTGTTTTTGTTTCCTGCAGTGCAGCCTGTGTGTTGTGGAAGCTGATGTAGTGGTGCATTCTCTGCATCATGGCATCCAGGAAATTCCTGAAGGAACGGGACGGGCAACTCTGGGATACACCACCCACCGCAGCTGTCACCACCTGCTAACTGCCGGATGCCAACAGAAGTGGGCTGCAGAGCACCTGCACATGTGGGGGTATGGCGTGCGCCCTTCTTATTGGCTGGTCCAGGAGTGGGTGCAGGTCCCTGATTTAGTCCATGATGGTTTCGGGGTGTAGCCTGTACCTGTCATGTATCTCTGCATCAGTCAGCTGGAATAGTGTGATGCGCTGTCTGTAGATGCGTTCCTCCCGTCGCCAAACCCTCAGTCCTGCTGCCTGTAGATGTAGGCGCCTTGCAATGACGTACATAGCGAGCATGTTGTCCACGCTGTTGCATTTTGGGATTGCTTATCTGCACTGTTGATGGTTACCACCTGCTTTCAATCCGTGTTAATTACCGACTCTAATTTACCGATTTTCTTGGATTTCTTAATTTCCGAGTGCTCCTACATGTCATTTTGATTTTTACCACTTCATATTTACCACTTCATATTTACCGATTCGTTAATTATGTATTCGGTATATCTGAATCGGTATTTTGGAATTCGGTAAATATGAATCGGTATTTACCGCCTCATATTTACCGAAAAGTGGTTTTTGGACTCCTACATCTCACTTGTCTGAATACCGGTCGGTAACGGCATATTTACCGAAAATCGGCCGTTACCGACCGGTATTTGGCTACCTACATGAGGCCCTTAATGTGAAAGAGATAAATATTCAGGTGGGTGATTGGGTTTTAATACAAAAAACAAATTTTGTACCGAAAGGTGTATCCAAGTTTCAGAAACCCCTTCTTGTGGAAAGGGTGGGAAAGAATTCTGTATTTTTGAAAGACAAAGGTTGGTGGAACTTAAACACGGTTGTCACCATTGATTGGCAGAGCGACGTCCTGATGAGGAGTACTCTCACTTGAGAGACTCTGCTTTCTATTGCCGACAACTCTCTCCACAGCACTCCCCAAATCTGGTGAATTGAATCCCCGATGGTCCTCCTTTCTGGCTAATTCATAGAGGCGCTCAATTCAGCACCTCTCCCTCATTGGTTCCCTACCGACCTTGGAATCCTCTTGGGCAAGATTAGTGTACGCTCCACCCGGACTCATCCCGACCAGACCTCTTTTGCTTTCTTGAAGCTTTTCAGATACGTCACCAGCAATCTCAAGTGATATGTATATTGTCGTCCTGATGATGACCGGAAATCTGACTGGTCGAAAGGCTCTCGACTGAACACAGCGTATTCACAGCTTCCTTGGCCCATAAAATGTTCCAAAACAAATTGAACTATCATTGTTCATGTTATGTATCAATTTTCAGTACTCCTTTTTTCGCTGTCACTTTACCACGTGTCTCACTTGCGCCGTTCACTTCTTCACAAGCAATATGTGTGCACTTGTTTGATTACACTAGCATTAAGGATACATTGCTGTCTGAAAATGATTGTTTTTCCTGGTATATGGTCAATACAGACGTCAATAATCATTCCTAATGTTGTTTGCCTTCCTTTGTTTCTTTTTCGTAATTATTTTACAGTTGACTAATTGTCTTCTAAGTATTACCTGTTGTGACACTGTTTCTTGGTCCCACAAAATGTCAACAACCTTTGCTGTTTAAGCATTTTCTTTGAAGTAGTGCTCCATGGCTTCATCTAGAGGCTCCGCTTCTTTAATGTTCATCATTCTCCAGGCTGCCATTCTCCACTCCCCTTTCTCCTCTCCATCCTTGTTTCTAATGTAACACTGAGCGGGGAATGGCCCAATATACCTCTTGCCTTGTATTCAGCATCCTTGAATCTACCCAATGTCGTAATTGGGGTGAAGAGGTAGCCTATGCAGGATTGTGTATAATGTGCTCCTGTGTAATAGGAATAACATTTGTGCGTCCCATTCAATGTCCTCCAGCTATACCCCATTCACATCGCCTTTGTAAAACTTTCCAGTTTTCCAGCTAGTGAGTGGTGTGTCTGTTTGAAGGACATTCCATCTAGGTGTGTGTGAAGGTGATGTATTAAAATCCCCCCCCAGAATAGTTCTAGCTTTAGGTAGGTCCGTAAGTATCTGTTGCAGTTTCTGTAAGGTGTCGACTGTAGCCCTGGTGGGACATACACATTAACTAAAGCCAGTTGCTCCCTTTCCCATTCTCCCAGTATCATGGTGTATCTCCCTAAGTTATCTGACTAGGTCTTTATCACATGGGGCCAGTGACTTTTTGATCAGAATAGCTACCCCTCTCAAACCTGTAGCCCTAGTGAGACACTTTATATTTCCCATGCCCCAGGTAGCTGCAATTGGAACCGTTCATATATGTCTCTTGTAGAAACACTACATCTGCAGTGTATCGTGCCATTGCTTGTGCAACGAGGCTTCTCTTAATGGTCTTCTGCAACCCTTTAACATTCCATTTTAGCAGTTTCAGTGTGTGTGTCAGTTTTGAATAGATGTCCAAGTCCTCCTATGTATTGTGACCCCTCCACCCCGAGGTAGTGTGTCATCCTCCTATGGTTGATGTGTCCCTGTATCGCCGCAATCCTTTCAACTGCTACGCCAACTCTCTCCTCACCAGACCTTACCATATGACAGTCTTTGAACTTGCCAACTCCCCAATGCACGGTATGGCCATCACCTTTTAACTCAAACCGTTGGTGTGGGAACTTTGCACAATGATATGTCATGATTCCACCCGTAGTCCCACAGGCTTCAGTCTCTAGAGGTCCTTAAATTATTTCCTCAGATGTCATCAGGGTTACTATTGGCAGTCCTGGATCGTCACTGTTCTCTGCCTGTTCAGATTCACCTTTCCCAGATCCCTCAGTCTCTCTCAGCAAAGGTTCCCATTTGTTGGAGGTGCTTGACCACCAAATGCCTGCCACCACTTTTGCTCTCTCCGACTCTACTTGAGTTCTCATGGGAGCCATCTGTGGGTGTCTCCTTGTCCTGCAGTGCCTCTTATGTTCCTGCTACTTGGATGTTTGGCACATCTGTATATCTTTGGGTAGGGGCTATCCATTGGCAGTCGTTGCTGCTGCCAAGAAGCAGCAGTGGGGCCGGTGGGGGGTGGGGTGGAAGGGACAGGGGATGTGGGGGGATCACAGTAAGAAAAAAAACACTTACCTCCCAGCCGGCCGATTGGCTGGCCACCGCCGCCTCTCCTGCATCCTCTTCCTGGCTTCTTATAAGAAATAGGAAGCAGGAAGCACCAGGGCTCCCCGCAGCCAATCACAGTGCTGCAATGCAGCATTGTGATTGATCAGCGCTCAGCCTGGGGCGGTAGGGGTGGGCATGTTCTCCATGCAGCCTACATGGAGGCAGGGGAAAGTGCGCATGACTGATTTGGGCGACCCAAGAGGGCCGACCAAACAGTCATTTTGCATTCAGGAGGTTTGTACCCTCCTCTTCCGCTCTTCAGCCCTGCCCTCCCCTGCAAGCTGCCACAGCAGAAGAACAAAATAAAATGATAATAACATTAGTTATTATCATTTAATTTTTTCCTTTCTTTTTCTGCTTTGAGGCAGAGGGGCAATGCTCCTCCGCCTTAGTGGAGGAGCCACCACTGTCCATGGCTCTCCAACAAGTCCCAGACCCCTACCATCGTTGTGAAAAAGTGCAAAGTCCCTTGATTATTTATTCTGAGTTTTGCTGGGAAAAAAGTGCATATCGGAGATCCAATTTCCTGCGGTGCTGTTTAAACCTTATGAAGGTTTCCCGTTGGCATCGGACTGTCGTTGTGTAATCCAGATATATGTGAACAATCTTTTCTTCTATCTGCCAGTTCATTTGCATCCGTGCTCTTTGTAGCATGGCATCTCGAAAGTTTAACAGTCTGTCGACTATCGCCCGCACCTGTGCCCGGGGACAGGCAGCATTCCAGGAACTATTTTGAGGTCTTACCTCCCAGCACTTCCTATGAGAGCCAGTCTTCCCAGAACAGTTCCATACTAGGGCATTCTGCCATCTCAGGAATACTCACTAATCGTATATTATTGCGCTGGGACCGTCCTTCAGAACTGTTTATTTTGTTCATTAAGTTGCCCAGTTCCTTTTCTAGTGCTTGAATGCGGGCAGTAGTCTCAGTCAATGTGGGTTTGACATGTGCCAAGGTGGTTTCTGTGGTCTCTGTGTCCGAGACCCTTTCCGCTAATCTTCGGTGTTCAGCTCTCAGAATATTCATCTCATGTGCTACGGTGTCAATATTAATTTCCAGGGCTGTTTTAGTCTCTTTAATTGCTGCCAGTGTGGCCACTGTGTGTGCCTCTAGTCCTTTTCCATCTTCCATTACCCTCCGTTCCTCTGTGTTCTCCACTGGTCGGTGGTTACTTTTAGTGTGGGCAGGTCTAGGTGACTTTGGGCGGAACATTGTGATTTCTCTCCACCCTGTGCCTTGTTCCATTCTGGTACCTCGACTGTCAGGAGTTAATCCAGCGAGTCCTATCACTCTCCTTCCTCCTGTGTTTTAGCTCATTCCCAACTGTCTGGAGCTGCCACTGGCAGACATAGTGACGTCGCTTGGGGAACCGAGTCCCCGCCGGGTCCTCGCCCGGTCTCTTAGAGCCAGATGTCTGGCTTCTGCAGGGTTCCTGGTCAGGGAGGGCAAGTCTATCCCAGCTTTTCTAGTCTCTGTCCCCATGGACATGCAACCCACCCTTCTTTCTGTACCCTTTTCTCCTGGAATTCTCACTCACATGTCCAGGTTCAGTTGTGATATCCCATCAATTTCATCATGCTACTTCAATGTCCCTGTGGGTTGAATGTATATAGCGCCCACTTTGGGCTGGTCTCTGAGGCTCTCAGATCCTCTGTCGTCTTCCTTTGAACAGGCCCTACGTCCTTGTCAGTCTCCGAGGGGCACCGGGTATCAATGTAGCAGTGGGGGCAGACAGGGTTGTATTTTCCCTGGATTTGTATCTTTCACCTCCCAGGGTTTACTCTAACCCTTGCCTGGTGGTCTCCAAGCACCGGTTTCCTAGTCCTGTGTGGGTGGGGTACTGCTCATATTTCCTGGGCCTGTCAACTTTGATGGGAGGGGTATCGCTTCAGCAACGTTCAGGAGACTGTTGCCAGGTTTGCGCAGCATGGACTTCCCCACGACTGAATGTGCTGCATGGTTCTCTGCTCCCTTTGGGCAGTGATAGCTCTAATCATTAGGCCATGAGTAATGGGAATGAGTGGTGGCCGCCTCACTTATGTACAGCAAGACCTGTATTCTCTTGGCCTACTCCTCACTCCACCCCCTGGAGTCACACTCCTACGCTCTGGTCCTGGTCAGTCCTCAATTTCTTTCCCAGCGGGGAGTTGATTTGCCCAATATGTGGTGGGGTGGCCTCCTGGTCATCCAGGAATTCCGTCTCATGTTCCTTCTCCTAGTTCGGCGTCCACATTGTAGGTTTAGCACAACCATGGCGTGGTCTCCGCCATTATGCCATGTCTTCATCTCGCCTCTCCTCCCTCGGTCCGCACTTTTGAACCTGGTCAGCGGCGCCCACACCACTAGTCTTGGTTGGTCCCCTGGGTCGTCCCTCACCTTTCCAATTCAACTAGGGTCCCAAGGAACGAGGATAATTGCTACCACGGGCTTTGGGTGCTGGAGGTCGGTAGTTATGCGGCCGCCTCCATGCGTTCTCAAGACAGTACCAGTTTTTGGTCTAATGTTTAGTTCATTATAAAAATGTATTTAAATAAAAGGATTTTTATTTGTGTAATTTAGCATAATTGCTGTTCATTCATTTTATCAGTTCATGTTAATGTGTTATGCTATGTAGTAGGTACGTTATTTTTATTGAATGTATTATCAATTTTAACATCTCATTTCATAACAATAATTTTCTTAATTTATATTTTTAATATTTTTTTCTGTTAATTACATTAAAAGGATTTATTAGGTAGGAGTAGGTAAAGTTAATTTCACCCCTTTACTCTTAAACACCTTCTTCAAATTGGCTTAGAATGGAGTGGGAACAGTAAATGTCACCCCTTTAGTGTTCAACACCCCCACAAAATGATTTAGGTTGGAGTGGGAATAGTATATATTACCCCTTTAGTGCCAAACACCTTACCCTAAGTGATTTAGATTGGAGTGGGAATTGTAATTATGACCCATTTAGTGTCCAACGCCTTCTCCTAAGTGGTTTACGTTGGAATGGGAACAGTAAATCTTACCCCTTTAGTGTCCAACACCTTCCCCTAAATCATTTCAATTGGAGAGGGTATAGTTTTAGCATCCAACGCCTTACCCTAAGTGGCTTATATTGGAGAGGCAACAGTAAATCTTACTCCTGTAGTGTCCAACACCTTTTCCTAAAACATGATATAACAATAGTACATGTGTCTGTGTTCATTTAACCAAGTCACTAAAGAGAGTCGCTGTTCCTGAAATGAGAGCGTAGGAAGAGGTGAGTCGTTTCTAGAGAATTGGAAAGGAATCAGTGAGACTTTCACTTGATGCCCTCACATACCCAGAAGGATGTCATGCTTCATCATGGGGCGGTGCTGCTCGTCGGGCCAGCGCTGCAATGCCCTACTGGTCCTTGGAAGGGTCACTTTATTGGAGATCTTTTTAGTGATCTAGCCATCAGGTTTGTGCGCGTCTGTGTGCAGTGTTATGTGAGAAATGAATACCAAAAATGACTAGAGGGTATCTGAAGTAAACTAATTTAATGAGGAAGATCCCTCTGTCATAGTTAAAAGACCAAAAGTGTGTATGCTGATCGAGGGTAGTTATGGCTCTCAGTAGCTAGATGAGTGCAGTGTTTATTAATATGGGGATGGGGTCGACATGTTTCACGCTGTAGTGTGGTCTCAGGAGGATATCCTTTGCGCTTCTTCAGGACCATAGGGAAGTGACTGAGGTGGTGGGGGGGAAAAGGGTAAAGCGTGGCCTTATTGAATCAAGTAGTGCCAATCGGTGGACCCAAATAGTGGTCCTCTCTAAAACTACAAAAAGAAAAGAAGCATATAAAAAATTGAAACAATTTAGTAGAGCAGTACTGTAACAATACAAAGTCAGGGTCTCCAATTGGTGGGCCATAGTATCATAGCATTAGCAAAACCCACAAGTCACTATGTTTCACATATGGGTAGGTAGGATGCGTAAGTAAACAAACACACAAATAAATTCTGGGACGAACAAACAAACAAATGACATTGGCGACTTCTGAACATGCAAAGTATTCGAGGGTGGGCATATTAACATAGGTTGTCCCATGAAGATCCGGTTTCCATTAATGGCAAAACCTTAAAATGCCCAATGTGAAAAATAATGGTAGTAGTTAAGTACCGCTCACCTATTCACACTAGGCATAGTGCTCCATAAGTTATAGTGAGGGTGCTTGCTGTCACAATCTATGCGAAAAAGTGAGTATTACTAATGCATCTTTTAGCAAACTCGTAGCAAATGTATGCGCATCCAAATAGGGTGGTAGTACTCACCGGTTCACCGGAGAGCACAGACTCTTGCACCTACCCAACCACTCACCAGCTTGGAGGTTATTTGGTGGGAACGCTCCTGTTCTTATGTTTTCGTGGAGTGTGGAGGAAGGGGGTGTGACTCGGTACACGGGGCATGTGAGAAAATAGTCATGTGTGTAGTCGCTGTGAAGGAGACAGGCCCAGAAATAAATGAAGGGGCCATCTTGGAGTGGTTAGTTAATTCGTGTAGATCTGCGTAAATACAACTGTGTTGTAGTCGGTTGCTGCCAAAAGCTATGTAAGGTGAAGAGTTATATGACTCACGTGTTTGAGAGTGAAGGCTGATGGTTTTGTGTATAAAGGTGACAGATATTGTAATACGTCATGTAGTCAAAAGGCTGTCATGATGTCACCACGTGGGTGCATGTAAAGTAGCCAGGATGCGAATAGACCTGCAGAAGAGGTAATTTATCCTGGGAGAGATAAAGAGCCTCTCTGAAGTGGCCTGGTATTGTTTATGCACATTGATCAAAACGTCTCCCTAGGCATCAGTCATAATCTAGTTTGCTTGGGGGTAACATTAAAGGATTGGGAAGACAGTGTTGAAAGGGTGTTTAAACACATGTGATGGATTGATAATGCATATTAGTGGGTGTTATGTCGAGGAGATCCCAGATCGTAGAGACAGGGTTGGTTCAACTTTGTAATTCTATCCAGGGTATCTCATCATTTAGACCATTGATGTTTAAAAGCAATCGGAACACACAACACTGTTCATTGCACAATAGGGTGGTGGCATTCCAAAAAGCATTAGCCTCCAGAATAGTCCATGTTAATTGGTCTATGGTGTGGCATTTTTTAATGTAATGATTGGACATCTTGAGGCCACAGCGGATGTTGCTTTTATGTTCACTAATTCTGATTTTCACTGGTCTGGTGGTCATCCCCACGTAATATAGATTGCAAGGACATTTGATTAGGTAGACACAGTTTTTTGTATTGCAATTATTGTGTTGTCATTGGGTCCAGCTGATATCCATATTTGGAGGTCCTTTGTGTGACATGTGGAGGTACATGCACTGCAGTTGCCACAGGGGTAGTGGCCCTTGACTGTAGGAAGGTCCCACAGTGTGGTTTGATGTGTTATATTTTTTGTCTGTGGACGGTTATGGACCAGCATGTCTTTGAGATTTCAAATTCACTTGATGGCAAATCTGGGACATTCTAACTGGAGTTCCCCTTTGTTGACAATGTTCCAATGCTTGAGAATTAGGTTTTTAACTTGGTTAGATGTGGGGGTGTATGTCATGACACAAGTCATGGTATCATCATAAGTGCTCCAGGTGGTTTCCAAAAGAGCTTTGTGATGGTTGTTGCGGGCCCTTTTCTTTGCGTTTCTGATGACTTTCTTGGGGTAACTCTTGTTGTGTAGATTTTAGCTTAGAGCGTCCGCTTGTAGATCGTAGTTTGTTTTACTGCAGTTCGTCCTTATTCTCAGATATTGTACATATGGCAAATTCTCTTGAAGTGCCTTTGGGTGATGGCTATTGAAGGAGAGGCGACTATTGCAGTCAGTTGGTTTTTGTATGTCTTGGTGTGCAGAGTACCCATATCAGGAAAATGGGAAGGTCCAGGAAGGGGGTCTCCTTATTGGATTTAGAGAGGGTGAATTTGAGATATGGGTCTTTTGTGTTTATCCAAAGATGGAATTCTTCGCACCTTTTCTCGGTGCCTGCCCAGAAGATCAGAATATCATCGATGTAATGCTTCCATTTGATGATGTCCATCTGGTAGGGGTTGGTGTCGGTGAACACACACATGTGAGGATTTAAAATATGCCATATAGAGGCATTCTAGGCATGGTGTGAAAGTGCTGCCCATGGATGTTCTGTGTATTTGGTGGTATAGTTGGTTCTTATATTGGAAGAAGTTGTTTTTGACGGCTAAGCTTGCACAATCCATGATGAACTCCACAGGTGTGGCTGAGGCGATTGTTGATGTTCTGAGGGTGTTGTCGATTACCCTGATGGTGGCGTCTTGGGGAATATTGGTGTATAAAGCTTCCACATCAATGATAACGAGAAAGGTGATCTCATATTGATTAGGAAGATTATCAGTGAGCAGAGGGTTTCTTTAGTATCCTTAATGAATGATGAAGTGCTCTGTACCAGTAGTTGTAAAAACAATTATCACAGAATTGGCTCAAGGGTTCTAAAAGGGGGTCAACACTATAGGTCTTCCCGGAGGAGGTTGCACATTTTTGTGGATTTTTGGAAGGATGTAGAAGTATGGGATTGTGGGTGTGGTTTTTATCAAGAAATCTGCTTCATTCTTCTTCAGCCCTGAAAACCAGCATTAGCATCTCAGCGTTCAAATCACGTCTCTCAGGACCAAGGCCACACCCCAATGGGAAGGCGCACGGCTACCGGAACTCGCAAAGCTAAAGGGTTTTAAAGGATGGGATGCTAATGGGATTACCATGGTAGGGAACATAACGAGGCAGGACGCCCTGAAGATGTTTACCGAGTTGCAAAGGGAATATAGTCTGTTGGATACGCCGGCACTATAAATATATTCAGCTCCGACCTGCCTGGCAGGCGTCCCGCCAGGGCGCCATCGCTCTTCCAGAATATGCCCTGCTAGAAGGACGACTGCTCCAAGAAGAGATACTAGAGAAAGCAGTCTCCTGGACCCATAAAACTTTGATAAACAATGCGCCTGATAACCTCATAAGGCTTCGGAATAAGTGGGAGGACCTCGTGGGCATATTAAAGGACATTGACTGGGAGACGGCACTGATGCTCCCAAGGAAGGTGGCAATTAAGCTTAGGTTACGATTAGTCCAATATAACATTCTTCATAGGGTATACTATGACAGGGCAAAATTTCACAAGATGGGTAGGGCTGAGACGCCGGACTGTCTGCGCTGCAAAATGGAGCGCAGCTCTTTCATTCACACTTTATGGAAATGCCAGCAAATTCGTGGCTACTGGACACGGATTGTACGAGAACTGAACAACATACTTCATATACACATCCGGTAGAACCTAAGTATATTCTCTTAGGCATATCCGTGGATGTTGATATTACTAGATATCAACTCCTGCTCTGCAACCTAGGCCTTGTAGTTGCAAAACGAGACATAGCCCAACATTGGGGAAGACCAGAAATCCCCACGCTGAAAGAATGGCACACTGCCATTGATATGTATATGGGTGCTGAGAAGATGGGATACAAAGCACGGGGATGTCCATGAAAGTTTAGAAAAATTTGGCAGCCATGGCTGAGTTATTACCATCTAGAGATGGAGGAGAAAAATACAACAATACTGCCAGTCATATAAGTGGGCATTGGGGAGCAGTGTATGCCACCCTGAGTACATATTTAGCCGAAGGGCTTGGGAGATGGGCACTATGGGGGGTGATTGATATCATAGGGGGGTACGATGGAAATCCATACCACTGTTTGCTCTCTGCCTGCTCTCTGCCACTACTTCTTGTGAATCGTGTTGATTGTCATCGATGGAATCTGACTGAAATGTACCTGCTGAGTTCTTTCGTTGTTTTATTGAAAAATAATAATAAAAAAATATATATTTTTTAAATCACGTCTCTCAGAGAAACACAAGGATTATTTGATGCAAAAAAAGATGAGCAAACTCCAAAAAGATATTAAGAATTTCGAAAAAATAAAAATCTACCCTATACCAAAGAGGACTAATGACACCTCTTCAGATGACGGCTCCTCTACCTCCACTAGATCAAGCAGGTTGAATAGCAACTCCAGCAATGGGAGCTGGAACAGTAACCAGAGAGGTCAGGGTCCCACCTTGGGACCCTTTTTCCATTGGGGGCAGCGTAGGGATCCCACCCCTGACTGCCGAAACCGGCTGCTTGCCTGGACGGCATCCATCTCTGCTGGCACAGGAGGCAGCCGTGTGCTTCTCCCCTGCCTGCTCAATGCGAGCAGGGTGTCTTGTTCGTGATGGCTGCCCTGCCACACACAGGCATGGGGAGAAGGGGTGTGCCTACCACAGCTAGGGGGAGCACGGTCGCTCTCCTCTTTGGTTCTTCGTCGTTGGTGGTGCGGAGATGTGGTCTCGGGTCCCATCCCTTTTCTCAGGGAAGTGCAACAGCGCACATCCCTCCTTGGTTTGCATAGGGGGCCTGTAGTTGGGGCACTGAGCCCCTTTTCTATTTGTTGGGGGCATGATGGCACTCCCCTAGTCCTCTCTGTGGGGCAAGCCAGGAATTGGGACCTGGGCCCCTTTTGTTTTTTTGTAGGAGGGCATAATGGTGCTCCCCTCTTTTCCGTCTTAGCACATCGGGAGATGAGATCTTGGGCCCCTTTTGCAAAAACTGACCCTGGGGTTGGGATCCCTGGTCCTTATAGATCTCTGGGGAGGGGGGCCCATGCACACCACCAGCCAGGGTTTGTCAAATATTTATATACTCTGCATCATCCCCTGGGCCTTGGCTCACCCCGGGGGTTTTGAAGACTTTGGCAGTACAGCTCCACATGCTCCGTTTCTCGGCTCTCAGGTTAAAGGTCAAATCCTCCCTGCAATAGCTCTAGCCCTAATGGGCTGTTTTGCATGATCTTGGGCTCATTTCACTCCTGGTGGAAAACCCTAGCTACCTGGAGGCTTTCCCTCACATCTCCTGGCCTCTAAGGTGGCACACTTTGCAAGAAGCTGGTTCCACTGTCTCCCTGCACCAGCCTTTCTTCTTTTTCTTGTTTCCTAGTGCTTATCTCCCTCCTGCCCAGAAGTCCAGTTCTTCCCCCCAACTGGTCCTTAGGGGGTTAAAGAGGACCAGCTTCCCTGGTCCTTGAGAGAGACCGACTTGTCCTGGGCTCAATTGTAGACAGAGTCCTTACTCCTTGAGGACATTGGGGATTTGTCCTTCCAGCTGTCCATTGTGCTGCCGCCATCCAGTCCTATTGTTCAGCTCCAACAAAAAACACTCTCTCTCCCTTGTGAAAAAGAGTTTTTGAATGGGAGTGGAAAGTTTTAGAAGCTAGGCAACCCTGGCCAATCCTAGTGTGCCACATCCCCTCTCCTCCCCTGTTCCAACTCTCCTGTACAGTATGCTGGGACAATTCAAGATGTTGCCATCCAGAACTCACAGGTCACATCTCCTTTGGTAGCCTCAGCTCCGCCCCTAGCTGACATCACTACCAGGGACCTTCCCACCAAAACTTCAAAGAGAAGCCACCTCCTCTGTTGGCTCCAGAAATCTGGGCTTCCTCCTTTGTTCAGTGGGTCTGGGTTGTCTCAACCCTGGTACAGTTTGATAACTAATTAACAGAAGCAGATTTTCTTCCTCACCCCTTCCTCCTCAGGAGATGAGTGTAGAACTGCTTTTTGCTCCCTTTGTGTCAAGAGACCTTTATTCCTTCTGCTTGACAGCACACATGTTCACATGTAACCAGCCAAGGGCCCCTTCCACTGCTGCGCCACAGCAGCCTTATCTTCAAAGGCAGACATTGGTGGTAAAAAAGTGCATTCCATTTACTGTGTGATTAACGTGGGTGAGACACCAGTTGTGAGGCTCACCCACAGTAAAAAGTCTAATACCAGGTGATCTAAATGTGAAAGATCCGGGCAAAACTAATTTCGCTACAAGCACTATCTCCAGCCAGGCAGCACAGGGCATTCTGTACTTAAGCATCTGCAATGCCAAAATGCAAGATGGGATAGATCTGCCGATTCCTCTCTAAGCCAATGAGACATAAGCCAGTGAACTAGGTCGGAATTAACTAGTTAAAGTGAAGTGAATACTAATAAGCCGATGACCTCTTCTGTTCCCCACTTATAGTTCCTGCTTTGTATTTATGTAAACAAGAATCAGATGACCAAACACAGGCTAGGGTGGTTGGACCATGGTCTCTTGCACCAAGCTCTGCTGGTGCAAGATCTGGGGACAGCAAAGAGATACTGGGCAATGCACTGTTGGTGTTTAATCATCACTAGTTCTGCTACACAGCTGAAGTTACTGGTAGTGCTCTAAACCATGACGTCTGCTGGTGGGAGAGGTCTTCCTTCTCAGAGACTGGCGTGGAATGTCTTTAAGTTATCCTGAAGAGTGGAGGGTACATTAGCCGTCATCTGACAGGGTTCAGGGATTTTCTGAAGGGACCTTTCAGGGAAGATGGCCTGCTGCAGCTGGCCGTTGCTTCTCAGTGCCCAGGCCTTGTGAAACTTCTGGCACTGTGCAGGAGGGGACCTGAGGAGACTGCTCACCACCCTTGTCACTGCTCCACCTCTCGAGCAAGACAGGACATTTACTAAAATGGTCACACACATTGCCTGCATAGTTGGGATTTCATGCCAACAGCTGCTGAACTAACTGCAAAGAGGCTGTGAGCACATACATACTTTCCTCCACCAGTCATTGGCGGACCAAGAATGTCAAGAGTTCTGGTGCAAGCCAGAAAACAAGACTTACCTCTTGATGCTTCAACTGTAAAATACAGCTATTATTGGATTTCAAGGGGTCCTAGGACCAAAAGCCACTGCACCTGCTGCACTATTGATAGGTATGCCCTGGCCTATAGCTGTGCAACCCAGGAGGTATTCTTATGGAGAATTGGCCTCTCACCTAGTTGAGGGGGCAGTGGAGGAGGCTCGTGCCCTTAAAGAAAGTTTTACCTTTTCTTTATGGTTGGAGACTTTTGCTTCTCAGGAGGGAGTTATTGTTTGTAACTGCTGCTTTCTGGAGCCTATTTCCTGCCACTGCTGTGCCAACCATCTCCAGCTGTGGTGTCACCTCACTCATCTTGTCACCACAATGAGAACAGGCACCGACATGTATCAGTCCTGTAGAGCTGCAGAATTCTACTTGCTGTGTGTCCTACCTCTATGTAGCCTGCATTGTCTTCGAGTCATTACAGACTATGATTGTCTGCATGACAGTTTACCACCAGCCATCAATCGCGAAAATGGGCCCCACTATTGAGAGTACATTGCAGAGTTTACTCTGGGGAATAAGAGTTTGGGGGCGCCTCCCAGAAACTGCATTTTAACTAGTTTGGCCACCTCACTCCATGCCATTAAAGTCACCGTTCCAATTACATTTCTTTAACATGAAAACCTACTGCATTCTGGGGATTGTAGTCTTGGTCGGCCTGTCTTGAGCTAATTAGACTGAGACACCTGATAGCAATGATTTGTGTTGAAAGAACAAGGCTGGAAACATTGTCTATGATTACAGAGAGTGGGGTGTTCACACTAAGTTTAGCATTCACTGGCTCCAGTTCAGTGTTGTAAAGACATTTATATGGGCAATATATGTACAGTGTTTGACACTGTTACGAGTCGCAGTAGGTCACAAATGGACCTGCCTCATCAATCTTCATGAGGCAGGTCGCAATTTGTGACCCATTGTGAATGGCTAAAATCACAAGGATAGTGGCCTTCTGGGGTCAGCAGACCACCATGTCTGTGATTGCTTTTTAAATAAAGCAATATTTCTTTTTGTAATGCAGCCCATTTTCCTTAAATGAAAAGAGGATGCATTTCAAACATAAACATGAAGAGCTACTTTTTATTTTTTAAGAGTAGGGGACCACTGCCTGTTCTTAAACAATTTTGACACCCACAATCACAAAGGGGAAGGGGTCCCTTTTAATGGCCCTAAACTCGCTTCTTCCTAATACGGAATCGCAAAAGCAAAATGCGATTCCGTAACAAGTTACAGAGTCGCAGTTTGCATTTTGTACATGGCAAAATGTATTTTACTGGTCGCAAATGGCCCGATGGGCCGTTTGAGACCGGCAAAATGCTGCATACATCTGGCTCCAAGTGATTTGTCCACAATCACAGGATGCTAAGCGGATGCTGTGACTCGAACCTAGGGCCACAAAAACAAACCTTTTGCCGTTTGTGAATGCAAAAAGGCTTTTTTACATGTATAAAGCCTGAATAGCGATTCGGTAACTTGTAACCGAATCACTATTTGGGTTTTGTGTGTAGGTTTTATGAAGATGCGCGGAGAGGGCATCCCTTTAATATTAGCGACTCGGAGTGCCAAGTACGAATGTTTTGCGACCGAAATACGGTCGCCAAACATTTGCACTTTACCACCTGCTTGAAGTAGTTGGTAACCCAGTCGCAAATTTGTGAATGGTTGCTAAAATGTGGTCGCTGGTACAACCGCCTACTCTTAAAAAATTAAACTGAAACGTTTAATTTTTCTTTCTGAAACACACACAGTGTTCTTTTAAGGAAAATAGGCTGCATTTAATTTCTAATTTTTTTTACTTAGTTTAAAAGGAAACACAGACATGGTGGTCTGCTGTCCCCAGCAGGCCACCATCCCTTTGTTTTTAGTGATTCCAAATGGGTCGCAAATTGCTAACTACCTCATGAATATTAATGAGGTAGGTCTATTTGCAACCCACTGGGAATTGCCAATGAAACTGTAAAGACTTTCATACATTTGAAATTGCGATTTCCTAATTGCTATTTGCATGGAATAGCAATTAAGAACTCGCAATTTCAAACGTTCATACATGTGGCCCCTGGTTCCCCAGTTCCAAAGTCTGCAGCTCTAGTGGTCACGCCACATCCACTTGGGCTTAGGCGAGTGATCTTCAAACTTTTTCATTCTGCGCCCCCCTCGTATAAAACAAAAATCATTGGGGCCCCCAGAATTGTTCACTATTATTATATTAAATTTGCAATGTTTAAATATGTCTAGACTTAAACATTATGGTTATGTTAAACCTTTTAAAAATGCAATCAAATACATGATTGCCAAACATACTGTTCTGGTTAGCTGGGCCTTATTAACGTGTGGAAGTATTCACAGAGTGATTATCTGAAATGGGTGTGGGGAGGTTTTAAGAATATTTGGAGTCCCTTCCTTTTTGACACATACTCCCAGCCAGGTATAAATGACAAAATATGTTAGTAATGGCCCATGACACAGTGACTTACTGCTGATCATCTGTTTTCAGCTTAAAACACAGCAGTGCTATCAGCATGATGCTTCTTTTAACCAGAGTCTGGTGCTCCCCTGGGATTAGTTAAGGGCCCCTCAGTTTGAATATCCCTGGCTTAGACGCTTCTAGTATCTGAGCAAAGGCTCCGCTGGGCTTTGGGATGCTTTTTTCTTTTTTTTTTAACATATTTTTGTTGCCTTTACGGTATACAATACATGAACATGAAGGCATATTTATTTATTTCTTTGAGAGTTTTATACAGCGCTAGCTAGACCTGAAGGTAGCAGAGTGCTTTACAACAGTAAATGTTCACAAGTATATACAGAGCAGCTAAGTCACATCAGATCAAATCAATTAATCTTGGATATTACAAATACAAACAACAGAAGCATACATATTCCTACAATTCGGTTTGATGTTTATTTATTTGAGAGTCTCATACAGCGCCAGCTAGACTTGAAGGCATCAGAGCGCCCCACAACACGAAACATTGAGATGTACTTAGTGTAATGTCGGTATGTAGAAGATAATACAAACACTTGCTACTTATGCAGTTACCATGTAGGGAATTCCCTGTGCATAAGAATAAAAACAAATGACAGCAAACAATCCCCCGAAGCGTCAGAATAACAGATCATTGGGTGACACTGGGAAGTCAGATACAGCTCAGTGTTCCACATTGTCCCCCACAACTGCTTTTGTAGGGCTTAGCCAACTTTGCCATTCGTTCATGTCCTCCGGGGGTTTGACCGTCTCACCTACACCATAGGATCACTCATTCTAGCATCCAAAAGCATCATTAAGGGAATTCGTAGAGGCCAATAAATTTAAACTGGTAAAACAAAAGAAGCAAACCAAACTGACTCAGGTGTCGTTCAGCTGAACTGGTGCAGAAATATCATGGCATCCCAAAAGGAGGAAGCAAAGGCCACAGAATGACCAATGGAGTGGGGAGGGGGAAGGCTCCACTGGCATGTATCTATGAATAGATGTCCGGTGCTTGGGGGGGGGGGAGGGGGCGCAACCTATCGTGCCTCACAGTTCTGCAACCATGGGAGGTGGAGTGCCTCCTTCAAGAGAAACAGCCACCCATCACTCCTAGTGTGTGCCGTCTTCTTCATCTGTGTCCCCAGGGGAGTCATCTCCAGGTCCCTTAACTGGCACGTCTTGTCCCTCCGTGTCTTCCTCTGTATCCCCCACTGGGTGCTCTCAGGACTCTAGTACTTTCCCCCATGACTCCGCAAAATGGGCACCTTCACACGCCACAGGCATCCTCCCTGATCAGAGTTCTCTCTTCAGCTTGAGCCCAAACCGTAACATCCTTCACCCAGGTCGCAGCCACTGGTTCCACCATGGATTTCCACGTCATTGCTATACATCCCTTGGCCACAGCCAAAGCCAGATCTAAGAACTTACTACTCCCTTTCTATGTCTAGGGTCTGGGAAACAACCCCGGTAGGCAGGTTTCCAAGGTGCATATAAGATTGCGGTTCAGAGTTGTATTGAGAGTACATATCACCATCTCCCAGAATGGTCGCAGATGGGGACAGCTGCAGGTCATGTGTCCAACATCTGCGTTTAGGAATACACTTCTGAGCAGGTCCGTGGTTCTCCGCCATAGATGACCTGAAGTCTGTGGGGTGTCAAATTGGTCATGTGGACATAATTAAATTGGGTGTATTTTAGCCTCATATTCCAGAAAACCCTCTTGGGCTATGCCAGGATCTTACACCACTCTGAGTCTGTGAGCTCTCGCCCCAACAGTGCCTCCCATCGTCCTCGGATTGCCACCAGCGACTTTTGAACCATTTCCGATAGCGACTTATAGAATCATTTCTCCAGATGTCGAGCAGTGCCCATGGACACCTGAAGTTGTAGCACTGCATGCATCTCCAGTTCGTCTCGGCCGCCTAACCATAAGTCCCCGAAAGTTCATGCCAGTGCTTCGTATGTTAAAAGTTGACCAGAGAGTAAGTTATATTGGGTCACTAAGTTATCCAGTGGGATCAGTGTGCCCAGCTGATAACAGTCATCCACCGTAACTAATCCAGTGTCCATCCATGCAGCCAATTGTGCATCTGCAAAAAAAGAAAGCGGGTCACCATGGGGGAGCCCTAAGAAGGGTAGCGCCGGGGCATAAAGGGGAGTTCTCCTTTGAAACACGGAGAACCGGTCAAGGAACACGCACCCCAGGAGGCCCATATGTGTGTAGGGTTGTGTCACTACTCCCCTCTCAGACACTTCTACCATGCAACAAGGGCAGCAGGGCCTCTGAAGGTGCACTAGCCGTTGTGGTCTGTCAGCATAAGGGGTATGTCAACCCTTTTTCTCAGCCCCCAAACAACCAGGCACCCCCACTGATCTTCCACACCGAGCAGAAGAGGCATGGTGTGAGTCAAAGTGACCCACCCTCAAGGGGGTGAGCCATCACCCCCGTCCATCCGAACTGAGGTGGCTAAGTGCGTATGCCCCACTTGGGGGGCACACCTCACTTCAACAAATCATTCCACAAAGGGTCAGAGGAGCCACTCAAGTCAGCTAGCCCTCTGCGGGGGGCAATGCAGTTATGAGGGTCTCAACTCGGGCTTTGTGATGCTTTAAGTGAGGCTCTGGTATCAAGGGTTCTGCTCTCAGTTTCTTTTTGTAACTGTGCTAGACCCAGGGCCAGACTGGGGAACCAAATGCAGCCCTGTCAAAATTGATTAAACCATCCTGACTCCCAATATAGCCTCATGCTGTCTCTTTCCATCCATCCATTCTCCTTCTTTCCTCCTCTCCTCTCTTTGTTCTCCATCTCTGACAGCTTTCTCTCTAGCTTCTCCTTCCATCTTTCTCTCTCTCTCTAGCCTCTCGTGCCTGCTGCCAGTGGAGAAAATGAGGGGAATCCAGCCCGATTCGGCAGCTGTTATTGAGCTAAACCTAGGATCCTGGTTGGACCCAGTGAAATATGCTGAATTTGTGCCTGTGTAATTTGCCCGCAATAGAACACAGCAGCGCCCACGTGTTGTCTGTTTACCATTCCAAAAAGCAATGTGCAGCTGGTAAATGGGCTTTCTTATTTCCAGTTCCAGCTGGACCCAAAACAAAGGCTGAATTTAAGGGGCCGTCAATCCTCCTTTTGTTTGAGTATGATCTGTCTGGGAACTTTCTAGAGTCTATCATTTAGACGCCAATGCATTGGAGGGGAAAAAATGAATTTAGCTTGTTGTCACTTCCCAAGTTCTTAAGAGAATCTATGATTTGGAGGCAGGTTTTTGACTTTGTACAACCCCTGCATACAAGAGATATGCATGTACTGTAGGGATGTCAGATGCATGGGTCTGTCTGTATGAGTTGTTACACAAATAGCAATTTAAAGAGCACTTGTCAATTTATTTTTTATTTAATTTCTTTATAGCTCTAATCATCCCAATGTATAGTGTTAGAGCACTGTTACATTACATGCAGACATTATAGAGAGACAATAAATTATTCAAGTGTTTACATCTATTTACAGGATGTTACATAAGGCAATGCGGGTTACAAGGTGTACTAGTGATATATTGTCCTTTCTATACATTAATAGTGCATGGTCACAATAAGCAAAAAGTCAGGATTTAAAACGACATTCTGTTTGGGGTTGTCTGTAGTAATAAGGCTTTATTACTACCCAAGATTACCCTTTTTAACAGCCTTATAATGGTGACAGATTGAGAAAAAATAAGGTTTTAAACATGTAAGCATGCAGCTCCTTGATGCCAGTTCATAGTTCATTGTGCTATATTAGGGTGCAATTTATGAATTGCATATAACAAAATGATCTCTGTACCAAAAGTAGTAACCTACATAAAATTTAAATCTGTGATCTGCATGTTAACAGTGTGGCTTGCAGGATACACATTAACCCTCTATGGTACTTTATGAGCACGTGTATTACCTGCCAGAGTTGTCCACCATTATTATTATCCACAAAGATTTGCTGGGCACCTAAAGAGCTCGGCAGCAGGTGCATTAACCCCATGAGATATTTTAAAAATTCAGACCTATTAAGCCTGAACAGATGTACGGTCACGTTTGTCCTTCTCTCTAAGTTCTGTGCAGCAGAGTATAAAATAAATGTATAAGTTGACTATAACACTCTGCTTATCATGATTCCGTGCCTGGAAACTTCACCCCCTTTCGAGTGCCACACATAGACCCCCAATTTATAGAGTATTTTTTTCCAAATCCTGCACTACCTGCTGCAATAAACCTCGGGAGATGAGGGTAGTGGAAGAGGAACCAGAAACAGCCCTGGGCTTTCTAAACCGGCCTTCACGGACTCCGCTCCACGGGTGAAATGCCCTGTGCCATAAAGGCCTATCCACCCCTGGCTCGGCCTCTGAGGGACTGTGGGATAAGGCTTTGCTGGAACCTGTGTTCTGGCTTTTCTTGGCTTCAGAAACCATCTGCCTCCAAGCAACACCCCGCGATTTTATAACCAAACAATATTTTAATCTGGTGAGAGCAGCCATCCGGTACCCAGGAGGAGTCACTCTCATATATGGCATGAATGTGCCCTTCATGGTGCCGCTGTGTTGGTTTCTTGGAGGGCCCTCTTTTCAGAGGTGAGCCCCTGACTGTTAAGCTGGCTCCTGAGACGCTGATGCATCATCACCCGCTCCAGTGCATTGCAGCACATGGGGCGCCAAGTCCAATCCGCTCCATTGCCTCTGTCAGGTACTTTCCATGCAAGAAACGACGTAAGGGGTCTGGAGGAGCTAAAGCGCCCAATATCTGTCTTTACTTGAACCTGCCCGGCCTTTGAGATGGAGACCGTTTGGACCTGGTGAGGCCAGAAGAGTTCGGGTACTGGTATCTACCAATTACAGTGAATCTGGTCTTGTTCAGCCCGCCTCCAGCAAGTACAGCATGTTCTCCCATCCATGATGTGGGGGAGGGGAGCTCAGCCAGCAGGGATCCAGCTCCTGACCTTTGGTAAGGAGCCATCACTTCTATACCTGCAGGTCCTTGGCTGGCCAGCAGTAAGAGGGTTCTTGTCCCATAGGTTTTCAGAGGTTCACCAGCCACAGTGCAGCCCAGAATACATCATCCCGCGAGATAATCAAGACAGGGTTAATAAGGAAAAAGGAAAAACTTAATTAACAAAGAGGATTACAAGGAGAGATCAAGGAGGTAGTGGGAGCCTGATTGTTTCTAATCTTCATTAGTACTTCTATGAATATGCACCATCTCAAAAACCCACATATGTGTCATTTTTAGGTCTCGCGCCTGCGTTGCAGTGCGCAGCACTGCTCGTGCAGCAAGAGACCTCTTGTAGGGGGTTTGAAAATGGACCTAGGAATCGTACACGCTCGTGCGTGTGCTTTTCCTTTTGGCCCACGCTAATGGCCTTTGTGTGCTTCTTTTGATCAAAGACAGCACGCAATTGGCCAAAGGCGGGCGCATTGCTCCACCCATGGCCTATTGGTGTCTATTACGCGCACCGCTGCCATGTGGTTTCAATTATCGTGCCCAGACACGGGCGGAATAATTGAAATCACATGTCTCGCTGTGGTGTGTGCCCGCGCACCACTCGTTTATTTTTGCATATTGGGGCAGCATATCTCTCGCCAAGCATCGTAAGCAGCACCTGGCCGGCGCGCTCCCCACGGAGGCCACATAATGAGCTCGCTGCTGTTCGGAGACTTGACCTGAGGCATGACTGCCCCTGCCCGTGGGCCTTTGCTGGTTGCGCCCCCTTCACCGATGCCCTCCGCACTGAGGGATGACCTGGGCTCAGACAGTCATTTGCTGCAGAACCTCAATATCCGCTTCCTATCCAGGGTGCACGAGCTAAAGCAGCATAACTGGACCCTGGAGGGTAGGCTGGAATGGACACTCCGTGAGCCAGTGACACCCTCGCGGCCTAACCACTTCCGCACCTTTACCAGAGACCAGGGTGTGCAGACAGGGCCTCCCCAGTGCTCTCTGCCCGGCACTATCTGGAACCACATCCAGATGCAGTGCACACACACCGTGCAGGGACCAGGAGTAACATGGACACATCCTGATGAAGTGAAGGTCCAGATCGACACCATCACTCCTGAAATCTGGACCCTCTACAATGGGCCTAGCAAGGTGAAGAGACAGCGTTACGAGTACCGGCATAGGAGAGTACCTTCCCAACACCCGCTCATGACCGTTGTAATGCATTCCGAGCACTTGCTCATTAATGTGCTCCGGTGGCCCCCGAGCAAGTGCTCATGTGGTACTGGACGCAAAAACCACAAAATATTTAGTCAGTTATGGATTTGCACTTATATTAGTAGGACACTGTGTCCTATGCTCAAATTTGCTTTTGATAGCAGTCTCTCGATATTAAATCAGCAGGAGTTGTACACTCATTTCATGTACACTGTACTCTATCAGCGACTTCCACCACTACCTGATCAGATATGCACCCCCTTTCTCATCACTTATAAACAATGCTCCCCATCTCACCATAATCAGCCTTAGCATTACTGACTAGTTAGTGCACAGCACTTCAGTCATCGTAAGTGGCGTCTAGTAGTTAATTTCTCGCTGGTCGATAGCAGATCGGACACCCACCTTCAAGAGGACCCCTCAAAGGAGGTAAGCGCATAAGCGGGTAGGGTCAGGAACTGTGACCGAGGAGACTGCAGCGCTCCCCAGGCAAACCGTCAGTCTCTTATCACTCCCTCATCATAAAAAGACCTGTCTGTCAGCCTTTAAGTAACAAGTCTTTGATTAACCTTCATAGGAAAGCGAGATCACAGATCTGCGGCAGAAGCGGGATCATTTTATTTAGAGTTATTCACTGCTCTCTTGTGCAACATCGGACTCAATCCCAGAGTTGAGCCCGCTCTGTTGAGTTGATAAGCTAAGTGTCAGCAAGAGGCCAATTAATGAATGAGCACTTAGTCTGTGCTGTGCTCCTTCTTGAGCGGAGTTGATGCGTGCTAGCTGACTGCCAGAAAAACGCTAGCTGCAGTGAAGGACTTACCTTTTAGAGTTCTTTGTGGTATTAAGTATCATCAACTTGGGTCAGAGGCACAGCAGCTATTATTTATAGCGCTTAGTAACTGTAATAGCGTTGTATATAATAATAAACTATCATTAATACTACTCCTGTCAATATTACTCTTCTGTGAGCTCAAGCCACTGGTGCAGAGTAAAGAATCTCGCACAGGACCAAAAAGCTCCTTTTATCTGTAGGTATACTAGTGATAAGCTACTGTAGATGTGGCGTTAATTTATGCATAAACAAATCAGTGCAGAGATCTAAAGCTTTTCTGCAGAGCCCGCCCCGGGCGCTACCAAGTACCAATGCAGCTAGTCTTGATTTCACCGCATGTCCTTCTCCCACCACCCTATGCTTCTTTTTCCTTTGCCTCATTCTTGATAAGTTTCTGCTTCCTTTCCTCCCTGCTCTCTGCCCGACCCCTCTCGGGCACCAGTGGCACTTTGGGGCCCGGTGCATATTTTCCACAACCTCATTGTTTGACCCTCAGCAAAAGAGAGAACAAGTATTTGCAATGCAATAGGTCTCGCATTTATGCGACTTTGAGCTAATGACATTGCAAATGACAATGCCTTTTATTTATGTTTTAAAAACGAAAACAAAGGCATTGTCATTTGCAATGTCAATAGCTCAAACTCGCGTCAATACGAGACCTATTGCATTGCAAATGCTTTTTGTTTATGCGTGTGTGAACATGTTTCAGCCTTTTTCTGAAGTGCATCATAGACATGCTTCAGGACTGAAAGTTCTCCTCTTCTGAAGCCTGATTATCCTTGATGATACAGAAACAGTTTGAACATTCCTTTTCTTCATCTGCGCAAGAGAAATTCACAAGGGTAATCCAACCTCTCCTAAGGACGGACAGGTGGTCCACCTT
Source organism: Triturus cristatus (assembly GCF_964204655.1). Lineage (NCBI taxonomy): Eukaryota > Metazoa > Chordata > Amphibia > Caudata > Salamandridae > Triturus > Triturus cristatus. The sequence continues at coordinate 861,561,989 of NC_140580.1, forward strand.
GGGATGTACTTCACCTCACTATCCAGCCAGTGAGGGGCACCCCAGAAATGACAGGTTTCGCTTAACAGTTGATTATCAACTGTGAACCTTGGAGGATGACTACACCCTCAACCTGTCATGGCCGCTCCTGAGTTTTTCATCTCCTCTCCCAGAAGCTCATTAGGCTTGAACACTATGGGCCAGATGTACAAAATTCTTATTTTGCTTTTCCTAAATAGCTATTCTGTAGGAATTGCTATTTAGAAAATGCAAAATTGTATGTCCAAAATCTGCAATTCCCTAATAGCGATTCCTACAGAGTACGAATGGCTATTAGGAAATTGCAAATAGGAAATGCTCTTTCATTCACACCTGTGGGCCAAATGGAATTGGTTTTCATTTCCTCAATTGAGATTTCCAAATAGGAAATCACAGTTTGGGAAATCCAAACCCAAGGGTGCCTCCGGGCTGAAGCCCCCCCCCCCCTCCCCCGGAGGCACTCCGAAATTCGTAGTGGACATGTAAGTGCACATATGCCCTAGAGGCATAGGTGCACTTTATGTCACATTGTAAAAATCTTTTTTAAATGCATTTTTACATTTTGCACACGGTTATTATCGGGTGGGTGGAGTTGATGGAGTGCCACTTCGCGGAATTCCACGGAGTTGCCTAAAAATTCAGTGGAATTCCGCTCCGCCCTACGATGCAGGCAGCAGACCTGGAGGGTTCCTGCTTACAGCACTTACCTGGGTCTGGCGTTCTGCGCCGTGCCTGGGCTGCCCTCCTCCTGTCCTGATTACCTCGCCGTCCTTGGTGCAAAAACAAACCCCCTACGCTGTACGTCTTGGGAGGACTGCGCATGCGAGGAGGGAAGCCCGGGCACGGCAGAGAATGCCAGATCCAGGTAAGACCTGGTCCTCCTCATCCTTTAACTCTCTCCAAGGGGTGGGCGGCAGGGGCAAACTCTGCCACGCCACAGATTTGGAGTTTTTGCCCGAACTCTGCGATCGCAGTGGAGCGCGGAGTTGGTAAAACTCCACAAACTCCGCTGGCAGAGCGGAGCGGAGTTCACCACCCATCCCTAGTTATGATTTACTTTGAGTCAATGGTAATAGCATTCTCTAAAAGCCCAATTCACATTTAGGAAATGCTTAGTACATGTGTTTTAGGAATCACAAATAGGTACCCCCAGGGCCGAGGGCTTTAAGTGGGATGAAAAAACTAGAGGGTCTCTCAAAGGGGCGTGACCAATGTAATTAAGGGCATGGCTTAAAAACACTTTAACTAAAATATCTGTGCTTAGCATGGTGTGCCGCCCGACTTGTATTTTGCTGTTTCTGTCATTGCATCTAGATATATGATACAAGTAACATCATACCTACAACAAGTCAGGACTATTGGCTTTGTCAATGGATGTTAGTTGCATTAGATAAATAAGCAGCAACTATGGCTTGTTGTATATAATATTGAAAAAGCTTCCACTTAGAGCCCTGGTGACACCAGGACAGTATTGCTGCTCCAGAGTTTTAAAAAGTGAAGGAAAATTTAGAGAGAAAATGAATCTCTTTAAAGGATTCCCCTTACCCTACAACGCTCACCTGGCTTGACGTCATGCTGTAACTTCTCCACTAGTCAGAAGAGAGCAGTGTGAGCATGCGCACAGGATGTGACTGCTGTCATTGCAGTCCGGAAAAAAACGGTCTGCAGTGACAGCAGGCATAAAACAGAGCCCAAAAAAGACCAGTTTCAAGGTCCCCTTTAAAAAAATGGCGGTGCTCAGACCTGGTGAGACCCGGCCCACTTAAAGCCCTGGCTAATCCCTATTTACTTTTCTTACTATGTGGTTGCAATTTGCGATTTCTACTAGGTTGAAATCGCAAATTGTGACCCGTTGTTGGCATTTGTAAATGTGAAAATGCTGTTCTGCATATCATAACGGACCAAAATTGTGATTCGACCTGTTAACAAATGCAAAAAGCTTTTGTACATCAGGCCCTAAGTGCTCTTCGGCCTGCCCAATACTCCATCCAGGCCCCCATCGCCTTATGCATTCAGGGCAGTTGCGGCAGTGCCTTATTTGTACGAGTATTTGCCAGTGCTCGGGACTGGCACAGTTTTCTAAACACTGGCACATATTTATCCACCACATGGTGGCGCTGTGTGAATATTATTTTTAGCAGAATTCCTCAAAGGCTATTTCATATCCTTTTAAAAACAAGGAGGTAAGGAGGTAGATATTTATTTTTAATTTCAAATACTTTATTACATTTTCCATCACAAAACAAAATTTAAAAAAATGTTTGGTGAAGTATTCAAACTACACACATAACTCAATATTGCAATTGAACAAAGCGTTAATTGAATAAAATACCACAAAGAGTATTATTACAACCATTATATACGCAAACGAAGAGATAGAGAAAAAACGAAAAAAGAAGTAAAAGAGAAGAAAAAGAAAAAGAAGGAGAAGGAGTAATGAACAAAAGAGGAGAAAAGAGGAAAAAAACTAATAAAGAAGAAAAAGCCCATAGCAAATGGCGAACGTAATGTGCCTGAAAATAAATGAGAAGCCTACTGTTACATCTGTTGGCTATAAGCAAGTACATCAAACAAGTTACCTATCATCCATAAACTTATAAAATATAAAATTATCATGGAGGTTTATGTGACTTGAAGTACATGTCCAAAGAGTTCCAAATAGTTCTGGTCGAAGATTTCCATGGAGAGTTCTGCAAAGCGATGTTATCTGCACCTCTGAGATGAATAATCCAGATCATCCACCCTTTACATGAGGTCTTATGCATATCCTTCCAATTGTTTGGTACCATCTTTATTGCTGACGTGAATAAAAGTTCTAATAGGGCTTTATCTGCATCATTACATGTGTCTACCATAATAAAACCAGTTGTTAGAGTAGATAATTCCTTTTTTAACTCACCATTGAATAATTTGGAAAGGATATCGAAAACCTTATCCTAAAAGGACAACACAGCCTTACAATGTAGAATAAGATGGGCTAAGTCTCCAGTTTCTTCTTTACAATTCCAACACAATGGATCAGCACGCATACGTAAAGAGTGCAATCGAGCAGGCGTCCAAAATGCCTTGTGTAATAACCAAAATTTAGTTCGAGACAATACCGGGGATATTTTGTTACGGGTTGTAGAGCTCCACACGTGAGGCCAAAGGGAATCAGGAAGTGGGGCAGAGGAATGCATCTCCCAAAAAGCTACAAGCTTGTTATTAATATTCGAGGTGTTGGGGCGAAGAAGTTTGTAGATGTGTGAAACTTGGTCACCAATTTATTAATTTGTGATACAATCATTGGTAGGGATGGCGACAAGTTATGCAATTTTGCCTTAGTTAGAGCCGCTCTAATTTTTAAGAAGTTAAAAAATTCAACGTTGTCTAATTTGTATCTGGTTTGAAGTTCCGCAAATGTAATGGGATATGAAGAATGTTCTAGCTGATAGGGAAGAAATATACCCGCATTAATCCAAGGACCAAAATTAAGGCTTTTCCCTTTATATAAAATGTTGCGATTATGCCAAATAGACTCCATCTTGGATCCTTTAATACTTGAATCGAGTTTCTTGTCTACCTGTAATAGCGCCAATTTTGTGTTTTTGAAGATAGATTTAGAGCTAATCTGATAAAGTTGATTAGAAGTGAGTAGGGCCAAAGGATAAAGATTATCAAGAATAGATCTTTCAACTTCTAAACACACCGGAGTGTAATGGGCGTGAGGCGAAATCCAATAAGACCCCTGCTTTGCTAAATATGCTGATTGATATAATTTATAATCGGCTAAATTATATCCACCTAAGGATTTGTCAAGCCTTAGTTTTTTAGTCCAATTTCGAGCCTTCTTGCCTTGCCATAAAAATTTTGTGACGAGGATATCTAGTTTCTGGTGAAAATCGTCTGACAGGATAAGTGGGAGGATGTTAATAAGATCATTAATCAAAGGCGTGATTATCATCTTTATTGTCTCTATTCTCCCCACCATGTGACGAATTTTGGTGACCATGAATCAAGGAATTTCGTGACTTTTTCCAATGTTAGCTTCTCATTGTGATGAAGGGTGTCGATAATATTGTTACCGAATTCAATACCTAATTATTTTATATACCCTGGTTGCCATTCCAGGCCTGAGTTACCTAAAATGTCTTTGGTACAATGAATATTCAAGGGTTTAACCTCCGATTTGTCCCTGTTAAGTTCATATCCTGAGTGTACTGAATATTCTCCTATCGTAAGCATCAAAGCTTTAATTGAAGGTTCAGGGTTTTCAGTTAATATTAAGATATCATCCGCATATGCGGCTAATTTAACTTGAACATTATTGAACTCTACACCTTTTATGTCTGTATTCATTTTATTGTCTTGAATAAAAGGTTCCAAAGCTAAAAGGAAAAGACATGGAGACAGGGGGCAACCTTGGCTGGTGCCTTGTTGCAGGGTAAAAGATTCCGAGAACGAACCATTGATTGCGATGCGGGCCGAAGGCTTTAAGTAAAGGCCCATAACCATATTTATGTATGACTCCCCCAAGTTAAATGAATGCATACATTGTTATACAAAATACCATGAGACTCTGTCAAAGGCCTTTTCTGCGTCCAATGTGATTGCTATTATTGGATCTTGTTTAGTCGCGGCATGTTCTAAAACATGGCATAATAAACGAGTGCTATCGTTGGACATATGATTTTTAAGAAAACCGACTTGAGAGTTGCTTTTTAAGCATGGGAGGACAGTGTTAAGTCTTGTGGCCAAAATGTTTGCGTAGATTTTACAATCAACATTTATGAGAGATATTGGCCTATAGTTCTTTGGCAATAGGGAGTCCTTCCCCTCTTTAGGTATAACTATTATGTTAGCTTCTGTCATAGACTCAGTTGTACGACCTTTATTAGCTGTATTATCAAATAATTTTAACATAGTTGGTTACAATTGGTCTGAAAAGGTTTTATAGAAAGAAGCAGTAAAACCATCAGGATCCGGGCCTTATTATCTTTTAAGGCCTTGATCAAATTCTCCACTTCCAATAGGCTAATTGTTTTTCCTAAAGCCAATCTGTCCGTGTAGTTTAATTGGGGTAAGTTCAATCTGTTCAAATAGTGAGTACATTCATCTGAATTAAGGTTCTGATCATTTTTATATAAGTCCTCATAGAAGGTTTTGAAAGTAGTTAGAATATCCTTTTGTTTTGTATGTGTTTGGTTATTGACATTCTTGACGGATGAAATAACATTTTGGTTCTGTTTATGTTTAAGATATGAAGCCAATAATTTTCCTGCTTTATTAGCTTCACAAAGATTAAGGGCTTTTAATTTCTTCACCCATACTCCCTCCCGTTCACTCAGAATCATATTATATTCATATTTCTTTTGCGTTAGGAGGTTAAGAATCGTAGTATCTTCCAACGAATTGGCATGGGATGACTCCAAAGTTTTAATTTCTTGTTCCAGTTTAACTAATTCTGAATTAAAAATATTATTGATTCTTGTTTTAATTTTAATAAGAACCCTCCTAATAGTAGCTTTCAGTGCATCCCAAAGTGTGTTTACATTAGTTTCTACGTTATCATTATGTCTGAGATAATCTGCAATTACTTCTACAATTTTCTTTTTATCCTCAGGGTCCGATAATACATCATTATTGAATCACCATCTTTTGGGTGAAGGTTCATTATGACTGCCTGCCAGTTTAACCTTGATACAGGAATGATCAGACTCTAATTTGGGTGCTATATCTGAATGTTCGATTTGGTGTGTGAAGGAACCGGAAATAAGAATGTAATCAATTCTAGTATATGAATTATGAGGGGCAGAGTAAAATGTATAGTCTCTGGCATCTGGCTGTTGAAGACGCCAGGCATCTTTGAGATTAAATTTAGCACATATGTTATGAATCATTCTGTGCGAACATGTAGCATGAAATTTACATGTAGATTGTCGATCTATTATTGGATCTAGCAGAATGTTGAAATCACCACCAACAATGATGAGGTCATTCTGGGGAATAGATTCTAGAGTGTTCGAGATACCCTCCCAAAAATTTGGATCATCTATGTTAGGGCCATATATATTCACAACATGCATTAGATCTTCTCCCTTCTTGAGATGAGTGACCAGTCATTATCATGAGACTGTGATTCCAGGGAAATATTGGCTTGTTTCAATATTAAGGTTATCACTCCCTTCTTTTTAAGATCTGCTGGTGAACAAGCAACCTGCGAAATCCAATTATACTTAATAAAAGCAGCATCTTCCTCAGATAGCTTTGTTTCTTGTAGTAATATGAGGTCTCCTTTAGTTTTGGCTAAATAATAAAAAAAATCCTGCATTTAATAGTGTGAGTAAGACCCTTAACATTTAAAGATACTATGTTGAGATCTTCTGTAATCTTACATGACCTAATGTGAGCCATCACCTATACATTTGAGGGTAAGAGGTTCCAAATACATGCGATATATGTTTTATATTGAAGATCCATCTAATCGAGCAGCCATTCCCAAAAAACTCATTAGATGCATAAAGGTAACCTGTACTGATTATGAGCATACTAAATATACCAACAACAATTATGAAAGAAGCAGCACATAGGCACTCTTGTTTGAGTAAATCAAAATACGACCAAAGCAATAATAATAAGTGAGTGAAAGATAGAAAACAAGAAGAGAGAAAAATAAAAAGAAACAGAAAACAACTGAGAATTCCCAAGGGACATAGCACAACACTCTCAATGATATTCCACACACCCTGGAAGTCCCCCCCAACCCCCCACTCCCCCCTCCCTCCCCACCCTTCCTTGCAAACCTTTAATGTAGGAGGTGCGACGGCAGGAGCGTCAAACTGTCCAATGGAGTTTTACTTAACCCAACAGGATGAAACTTCCTGAGTATCTCGTATAAAATGAAACTGATTATATAGTAGAGGTAAGCTAAGACTTAAACATGACTCTTACAGAGGGAAAAGAATAATCTCCGCATATTAGACACCTGGTATAGGAAAAACATCAGTGAGTACGAGAGCATTTAGTATGACATCCAATGAAAAGACAATATAAAGTGCAAATCTTATGAACAGAACTAATTAAGATATGCATATTTCATGGCTTCCTTTTATTGGAGGAGGACTGAGCAAAGTTCATGACCTCAGTAGGTGGTCCTTCTAGAAAATTCGATAAGTCTTTAGGGTCCGTGAAGTAGTGATGGCGACCATTGACTAAGATTCTGAATTTAGTCAGTCCAACAAAAGGAAACTGAATATTGTTGGCTCTGAGTTTGTACCGTAAGATGAGGAAGCCTTTCATGGTGTCCACTGTAGGTTTTGAATAGTCTTGCATGAAAATTATTTTGTGACCATACCTGATACGCTGGTGACTTTTACGGGCAAAGTAGAGGATAGCTTCCGTATGTTGAAATCTCAGCGGCTTACAGATAATAAGGAAGGTTATTTGACGTAAAGAAGACTTAAAAGTCGGCACTCTGTGTGCCCGGTCTAACTCTAAAGGATTTGAGAATTTTAAACCAGTGAACTGAGGTATCCAGTCTTCTAGAAAAACTATACATGATCCCGCAGAGTCTTCTGAGCCTTCCAGAACACCTAAAATCCGTATGTTACCTCTCCTATTTCTATCTTCGAGATCGGCTGTTTGTTTTTTTAGAATGACAGTCATATCACTGAGGGATTTCAACTCTTTGCTGGTCTTAAAAGAAACATCCTCAACATTACTGATTCTTTGTTCTGCAGATGTTAATTTAGAATTGATTGTACTCATGTCTACCCGAATGGCAGTTAGTTCCAACTGCATAGCATCCGAATTCTGTTTAGTGGACTTAGCAAGATCAGGAGCATCTGCTACTTTTTTAAGAATCATATCCATCGTACTATTAATGTGTGCTTTGACCTTGATGGGAGAATCAGATGGTGAGGGGTCGCACTTATTTTTTTAAACTGCATTCTGGACTCTTTTTCTGCCATAGTTGCTAAGTTGTAAGGGAAGGATATAATCCTACCCAAATTAAACTTGCTAGCACTAGTAAAGGTTCAGACGTTAAGCTGTGAAAAAAGAACCTCTTATGAAGAGCATTGTATTCCTGATCACTGTTCCCTATGTCAGCCTCTATTTAGACTTCATTGATCACATAACGCAGCGTTTGTTTAGTGCTGGCTAATACAATCAGCTAATGTGGCTACTGACATTGATAGATCAGATTTGTAACATGACCTGAGTTCCAAGCATACTGAGAGTGCTACAAACTCCTGTCGGGTTAGCTGGCAGAGATATGGTGATGTCACCTCAGATTGCAGAGCTAAGATATGAACCTAGTATTGGTGGTAAGGCACCCCTCAGAGTACTATACCAGCAAGGGAGGAAATCAAGCAAAGACTTACAATGCCTCAGACGTGTGCGCTGCCATTTAGGTGTGCCCTAGATCAAGTTTCTGGCATCATTTTGTAAACAAGTGTTTGTAATCTGCAAAAACGAGTCTGTTGCGACACACTGCACTTAAGGAGCATTCAGAGCACCTCCAGTAATGACCCCGAGTAGAGAAACAAAGTACATCACCCCCAGAAGAGTTCCTCGAGTTTCAGTTTCCTCGCGTGCCCACCATTTTAAAGTCAGGCACTGAGCTGCGATGAGGGAGCAGATTGTTTAAGCGGCCCACTCTGAATAGGTCTACACAAATTGCTCAGGCTGCAGAAACCACGAGCATACATGCTCTTCTCTTGCATTGAGCAGCACATTTATAGACGGAAAGCTATTTTCACGATATTCAGATTTCCACCATTTTAGAGTCAGGCCGTAACAATAAAAAGTTCACCGCTCACTTAACCGATAACATTTATGAGCCCAATACCTCATCGGATGTTGTAATTATCCATAAGCATCTTGTCCCGGTACCTGGCACGGCTAAACATTTTCTTGCTGGTCAGTTACGGGCTTCCGCGTAGAGATCAACACGATCCGCCAATTTAAGCCCTCGCACTGCAGACAGAGCAAAGTCACTGATGTCAAAATCTCTTCAATCTGCCGGTGATGAGTGGAATCGATAGCACCCTCAAGAGCAGCGTTCGAAGAGGAACCAGCTCATGGTTCACCGATGCCTCAATGATACCATTAACTCTTGAATTTGATTTTTCTGTCTCTGCGATCGACAGAGCGACGGGATCAGGCAGCCATTGGCTCTGCCGTCCAATCCGCGCCCCCAGCAGGTAGATATTTCTGTCACTGGTATCTGTATCAGTGGCATGAGCTGGGGCCGCGCCAGCAGCAGCGGATTCCCGAGAAATATTTTAGACCCTGGCGCCTATTTTTATTTTATTTTACAAATTAAGCACTGGTGCCATCACAAAGGGAGGGAGCAGCAGGGGATGATTAACACAGTCTTGAGTTTTGCTGGAACCTATATACTATTTCACAGATGCTGAGCAGGTGAATAGCTTATGAAACAAGCATTGGCAATGCCGTTAGATCTGGCCTTTTTTATGACAGTGCTTCTTCTTTGATTGTCGATTCAATGTGCGTAGGTGTGCAGATCAGTAACTCGGTAACCCAAGGATGAGTGAAAGGGCGGAAGAATGGATGAATGAGTGCATGATGAGATGAAAATGTGATTAACTGAGTACATGAATGATTGAATGTGTGATTGGATACATGGATGAGTGAGTGCATTGATGAGTGAATGAGTGCAATGGTTGAATGACTTGGTCCGTGAATATTTGGATGGATGGATGGATGAATAGATGACTGCGTGGGTGTATGCATGGGTAGGATGCTAAGTGCCATCATGGATGGCCAAGGGCAGGGGGTCAGGGTGGCCACAGGCTTCTTGGTGGTAAGGAGCGTGCTTCCTTCTCCAGCTGATGCTGCTCACTCATACATTAATCCAACTATTCATCAAATCACTCACCATTCATCCTTTCGTGCACCGCCACTCATTCATCCATGCACTCAGACACCCACCCATTCATCTCCAATATATTCATGCCCCCATTCACCCACTCTCCCATCCACGCATCCAAACACAAACATGCCTGTAAATTATAAAACACCGTCAGTTATACAAAAGCCAGACCTGTTGGCTTTATCGACTTTTTTCCAATCAAAACTATCATTGATATCTGATTCGGCCTTTTACGATATAGGAGATTATGCAAAATGTATACGTCAGTGTCCTTAATACGATTGTTTTCCCACACGGTTTAAGTGGAACAATAGAGGTTGTAACAAATAATTCAAGAAACCCAGAGCGGTCCACGGGGGTAGAAATGTATCAGGGCTACGCTAACGCGAGAACGAATCACTCCAAGAAACTGGCAGTGCATTTTTTCATCTCTTGTTTATCTTCGATAGGGATTCGTAGTTTTATTTACATTGCAGTGGTGTATTGTGTTGAGTTAAGCAGTATCAGTGGCTTTTCTGTGTTCTCTTTGTGGCAGAGAGGGGACAGTGAGCATTTAAATGGTTTTAATTGCACTCTACGCTGCGGTTTACACCATTCTTTTACACTAATTTCTAGCCAGAGTTCACTTTTCCACACAGTCTTGTTGTACTTATATATTATTGTGTGAAGTAGCGTCGCCATCTAGCGGAAAATACAAATTTCTCTATCTTTGGTCTATTTACAATGGAAGAACAATAATGTTGAGACCTATTTACGATGGTAATTCGCTCATAAACCTGGTTTCCGAAGCAATTTACGTTATTTGCACCTGACAGGAGCTTGGTTCACAAAGAAACAGATGTAGACACACTTACCTGGAGCAGAGATTCCCGCCACAGCGCGTAGATCTCTGCAGCCTAAATAAGTGGAAGTGCCAAGGCGTGTTTTGTGGAAATTTACACACTTCTCTCCCTCCCCTTTTCACCCTTGAAACATTCGTAAATTTACTCCAGCCAGGGAATGACGTAACTGCCCTTCCAGGGTGGGAAGCACAATGGCTGGGGCTGGGCATTTCTGGGGAGTGTAGTAGAAGGGTGTTACCATGGCCCAGCACCCAAATCTCCTGAACTGGATTGTTGTACTGTTACATCAAGTAGGAAATTAAAGTGCAAACGCTTCTTGTACTTAAAGTGAATATACCGATTTACAGAACACAGACCAGCAGGTTTTATGTAATACACATATACACAAATACGCTACCACCATAGGCACCAAACAGTCCATTCTACTCTCACGTTGTTTGTATTGGCATTAAATGGCTGCACCGACTCTTGGGGACTGCTAAACCAACTCATTGTTAATGCATCTGCAGCCTAGAAGACACAGATCTGAATTCAACAGCCTATTCAGCAACATCCTTAGTGTGCGACATTCCAGTGCCTGAGACACTGGGAAGTAGGGTCGGCTTTAGGGCGCTGCGACTGTTCAATCAATTAATCACCCATTAGGGTCTCAAGGCACTGGGGGTGGGGAGGGGTTGGGTGGGGGGTGTGCAGCTCCGTTAAGGTCATTCGAACAGCCAGGTCTTGAGGTCTTTCCTGAATTGGTGCATTGTCGGGCTTCCCCGGAGGTGAAGGGGGAGGTTGTTCCAGGTCTTGGATGCGAGGTAGGAGACGGACCTTCCACCCGCTCTGTTCTTGTAGAAGCATGGGACAGTGGCTTGGGCGAGGTCGGCTGAGTGAAGGTTTCTCTTGGGAGTATGGAAGGAGAGGCGGTTGTTGAGGTATTGTGGTCCGATGTTGTGGAGGGCCTTGTAGGCGTGTGTGAGCAGCTTGAAATTTATAAATGTTTTGACGGGGAGCCAGTGGAGGTTGCGGAGGTGTTGGTTGATGTGGTTGTCTTGTGGGATATCGAGGATTAGTCTGTCTGCGGTGTTCTGGACGATCTGTAGTTTGCGGAGGAGATTTTTGTTGATTCCAGCATGGAGGGCATTGCCTTAGTCAAGTCTGCTAGTGATGAGGGCGTGAGTGACCATTTTCCTGGAGGTACCCATTTGAATGTTTTGCATAGTATGCGGAGGGTGTTGAAGCATGCTGAGGAGGCTGCATTGATCTGGCGATTCATATTGAGTCCAGTATGATACCGAGGTTATGTGCATGGTCTGTCAGGATGGGTGGGTTTCCGAGGGGAGGGCTGTTGAAGCCGCACTGGGCGCTGACCTGGAGGGAAGGCACTGACCTCAGGGGAGGCGCTATGTTTAGCAATAACTGACAATTTAAAAACACCTGCTGCAGAGTTCCTTGTGAGTCCAGCTTTCAAGCAGCAATAAAAATATAAAGATAACTCTTGTGATTAATGTTCCTGCTAGAGAGCGGTTGGAATTTTGTCTAGTGGCAGTTTTGACTCACCATAAAGAAGCGCAGTGGGTTAATATGCTTGCTGCAAATAACAGATCTCTATTTAAAGTGGATAGCTGAGTGGATTAGTAAAACCAGCCTTTACCAGTGCTTTAAAACAAATTAAATGTATGTGAGAGGGGCTATGGAGAGATGAGGCGCACTTTTGCCAGGTGATAGTGAGGGAATCTGAGGAGACGATCATGGGGAGGTGGGCCCCAAAAAAGATTGCAGCACTGAGTGCCACCAGCACTGAAGCTGGCCCTGCAGGGAAGAAACAGGAGTCTACTGTTTGGGCACATGCCACCAATTGATTCCTTATGTCAGCGCGCTCATGATCGGTGCGGGTGGTGCAGTAAAGGAATCAAGATCCGCAAATAATATCACCACCAAAGTACAAATCCACTCGCGCTACAGGAGATTTTGTTGCAAGGCTAGTTTTAATCCAGTAAAGTAACAGCCATCACCTTCAACAGCTCACAAACAAACGCGCTTCGACTGTGATCAAGACCAATCTGGTCGAAACGCGTTGGTTTGTGAGATGTTGAAGGTGATGGCTGTTACTTTACTGGATTAAAACTAGCCTTGCAACAAAATCTCCTGGAGTGCGAGTGGATTTTTTTTTCTTTGATGGTGATATATATATATATATATATATTCAACAAAACTTCCTCACAAGTAGGAAAGCCGAAGCCGTGTCTTGTGCTTCAATAATTCTTTTATTCGGTCCGCTAAAACGTTGAACGCGTTTCGCTTGTCCCGCAAGCTTGTTCACCAACATTTTACATAAAGTTTTGCCGCCATTTTTAAGTGCTCAGTGCATACGTTGTGCGTGAAAAACTAATTCATAAACAGTAACAACAGACTCGTAGTTCCATGTATAACGAAGTTGCTACGGAGCTCGAGAAATTAATATATAAAAACAAATCATGTTAATGCATCCATTCTTATCACATTGGAACAATTCCGCGATAACAATTCTTTATCATATATTTGCATGACACAAATTACAGAGAAAATAAGGCTCGTTCTTTGAATAGCCTTATATCAATAAAGACACTATTGCCCTAGTGGGCCAACATACAAACCGCAGAATTGTTTTCGTAAATACAATCAGTACATGATCCTAGTAGATTAAGCCCAAGTGGGCATATACATTACCAAGCTCAAATTCATTCTAGGCTATTGTTTGAACTAAGTCTGTTGAACATAAATGTGTACATAATCCGTGAAACTACAAAACTGTACTTACAAAAGTAAATTAAAAAATTTTAAATAAAAAAAATTTTTTACAAAAGTTTACTGAAAGGAGAGGGAGGGAAGTTCACTTTAATATTAATTTTATAGATGTGTATGAAAATCTTCTTCTATATTAAGGCCTTCAGGGATCTTAGTATTAAGCCTAATAATATAGTTAGATTCAAGCCTCCTCAGTTTTTTGACTCGATCCCCACCTCTCTCACTCAGTGGGACTGCATCAATTACAAAATACTCAAGTCCTTTGGTATTTCTGTCGTGGAATTGGTCAAAGTGTCTTGCCACGGGGTAGGATTTATCCCCGTTTTTGATGGCCCTCAAGTGTTGCAAGACACGCTTGTGTACTTGTAGTATTGTGCTCCCAACGTAACGTAGACCGCATGGGCAACAGAGGACATACACAGCAAAATCTGTTTTGCAGGTGTAATGGCCCTTGATTTTGTTTAGAACCGGTGATAGGCCTCCCACATAGTTGGATGTATTTTTGCCGTGGACACAGGCCTTGCATTTAGTACATTTTATGAAGCCCTCTTTTCTACTTAGCCAGCTTTTAATAGTTCTCCCTTTCGTTGTAGGGAGCATGTTGCTAACCAGAGACTGCTTGAGTGACTTGGCCTTCCTGAAAGTTATCAATGGCCTACGTCCCACATGTTTTTTAAGCCCAGGATCGTTGGCAATGATGTGCCAATGTTTTTGCAAGATTTTTCTAAGACTGCCCTCTTGCGTATTGAAGCTAGTGATCAATCTGCATTTGCTGTCACTGTCATTATCTGGCATCTCATGTCTGTTTTGGTGACTAAACAGGATTTGTTCTCTCGTTTTCTTACGGGCCTTCCAGATTGCTGTGTCTACCCATTTACTAGGGTAACCTCTAGCTGCAAATCTAGATTTCAAGCATGTTAATTCTGTGCTAAGGTCTTCCTTGCTGCTGCAATTCCTCATGGCTCTAAGACACTCGCCATAGGGGATACTTCTTACTAGGTTGTTTGGATGAAAGCTAGTCGCATGTAGTAGAGTATTCCCATCTGTGGCCTTACGGTAAAGCTTTGATTCCAATTTGTCTCCTGCAATATAGACAGTTACATCTAAAAAATTGACACTTACTGTACTTAATTCATACGTCAATTTTAAATTAAGATCATTCTCTTGTAACCCATTCACAAAGTCACGTGCACTGTTCTGAGAGCCCTTCCAAATGACAAACAAGTCGTCTATGTACCGGCTCCAAAAAACTACATTTTCTTGCCATTCCTTGGGGAACCGGACTTGGACCACCTGCTCCTCCCACCAGCCCATATGCAAATTCGCATAGCTGGGGGCGAAGCAGGTGCCCATCGCGGTCCCGCACACTTGATGAAACAATTCTCCATTAAACAGAAAATAATCATTGTCAAGACATGTTTTGGTCATCGACAATAACATCTCAGTATGATGCCAAAGCTGTAACGGCCTGAAACCCAGATAGTGCTTAACGGCGACCAAAACATGTCTTGACAATAATTATTTTCTGTTTAATGGAGAATTGTTTCATCAAGTGTGCGGGACCGCGATGGGCACCTGCTTCGCCCCCAGCTATGCGAATTTGCATATGGGCTGGTGGGAGGAGCAGGTGGTCCAAGTCCGGTTCCCCAAGGAATGGCAAGAAAATGTAGTTTTTTGGAGCCGGTACATAGACGACTTGTTTGTCATTTGGAAGGGCTCTCAGAACAGTGCACGTGACTTTGTGAATGGGTTACAAGAGAATGATCTTAATTTAAAATTGACGTATGAATTAAGTACAGTAAGTGTCAATTTTTTAGATGTAACTGTCTATATTGCAGGAGACAAATTGGAAACAAAGCTTTACCGTAAGGCCACAGATGGGAATACTCTACTACATGCGACTAGCTTTCATCCAAACAACCTAGTAAGAAGTATCCCCTATGGCGAGTGTCTTAGAGCCATGAGGAATTGCAGCAGCAAGGAAGACCTTAGCACAGAATTAACATGCTTGAAATCTAGATTTGCAGCTAGAGGTTACCCTAGTAAATGGGTAGACACAGCAATCTGGAAGGCCCGTAAGAAAACGAGAGAACAAATCCTGTTTAGTCACCAAAACAGACATGAGATGCCAGATAATGACAGTGACAGCAAATGCAGATTGATCACTAGCTTCAATACGCAAGAGGGCAGTCTTAGAAAAATCTTGCAAAAACATTGGCACATCATTGCCAACGATCCTGGGCTTAAAAAACATGTGGGATGTAGGCCATTGATAACTTTCAGGAAGGCCAAGTCACTCAAGCAGTCTCTGGTTAGCAACATGCTCCCTACAACGAAAGGGAGAACTATTAAAAGCTGGCTAAGTAGAAAAGAGGGCTTCATAAAATGTGCTAAATGCAAGGCCTGTGTCCACGGCAAAAATACATCCAACTATGTGGGAGGCCTATCACCGGTTCTAAACAAAATCAAGGGCCATTACACCTGCAAAACAGATTTTGCTGTGTATGTCCTCTGTTGCCCATGCGGTCTACGTTACGTTGGGAGCACAATACTACAAGTACACAAGCGTGTCTTGCAACACTTGAGGGCCATCAAAAACGGGGATAAATCCTACCCCGTGGCAAGACACTTTGACCAATTCCACGACAGAAATACCAAAGGACTTGAGTATTTTGTAATTGATGCAGTCCCACTGAGTGAGAGAGGTGGGGATCGAGTCAAAAAACTGAGGAGGCTTGAATCTAACTATATTATTAGGCTTAATACTAAGATCCCTGAAGGCCTTAATATAGAAGAAGATTTTCATACACATCTATAAAATTAATATTAAAGTGAACTTCCCTCCCTCTCCTTTCAGTAAACTTTTTAAAAAAAAAATTTTAATTTAAAATTTTTTAATTTACTTTTGTAAGTAGAGTTTTGTAGTTTCACGGATTATGTACACATTTATGTTCAACAGACTTAGTTCAAACAATAGCCTAGAATGAATTTGAGCTTGGTAATGTATATGCCCACTTGGGCTTAATCTACTAGGATCATGTACTGATTGTATTTACGAAAACAATTCTGCGGTTTGTATGTTGGCCCACTAGGGCAATAGTGTCTTTATTGATATAAGGCTATTCAAAGAACGAGCCTTATTTTCTCTGTAATTTGTGTCATGCAAATATATGATAAAGAATTGTTATCGCGGAATTGTTCCAATGTGATAAGAATGGATGCATTAACATGATTTGTTTTTATATATTAATTTCTCGAGTTCCGTAGCAACTTCGTTATACATGGAACTACGAGTCTGTTGTTACTGTTTATGAATTAGTTTTTCACGCACAACTTATGCACTGAGCACTTAAAATGGCGGCAAAACTTTATGTAAAATGTTGGTGAACAAGCTTGCGGGACAAGCGAAACGCGTTCAACGTTTTAGCTGACCGAATAAAAGAATTATCGAAACACAAGACACGGCGTCGGCTTTCCTACTTGTGAGGAAGTTTTGTTGAATATTATCGGACCGTGCTTGGGAGGTCCGTTCGCCGACGCGCCCCCTGGTTTGGAGGCGGTAGGCATACCTGAGCAAACGGAGGAGTAATATATATATATATATATATATATATATATATATATATATATATATATATATATATATATATATATATTACCTACTGGCGGTCGCCAGTAGGTAGTTATAGTTAGGACCACGTTTCCATAGGAAGTCCGCAACATTCTATTTTGAATAACTTTGGCGCCGGTCGACGAATCTTCGCTCCTACCCTGAAAGTCTCGGGGGGATTCGTCAAGCGAGGGCTGAGATAAAAGGGGGGTCCCAAAACGCGTTTTTCCCATGCATTTTTCCATAGGACCTTTAGACAGGGCTACAGCCCGAACGGCTGAACAGAATTACTAGAAATTTGGCAGAGAGGTAGTCCTCAGGTCAAGGAAGTGCCTTTTGTAGGTTTGGTGTAAATCTGTTCAGTAGATTCTGAGAAAATAGCCTTTAAATCAATATATATATCTGAGCCAGCTTACGGTGCGCTTACGGTACGCTTACCGTACGCGTACGGTGGCGTGCGCGAGCGCGATTCTGATTGGCTCTTAGATCTTAGTAAACATTCGAATCGGCCGAAACCAGGCAGCGTCGGCCGCCATTTTCTCTCTCGCACTGAGAGTGATGTTTAAAATATAAAGCTCAAAAACATGTAAAGAGGCTGTTTAGACAGCTCCCACACACATAGCCATGTTGAGGGAGTCCCCAAAGATCCCCCAAGGCCAAAAACCGAATTTTTAGTTTTTTCGCTAATTTCGCCGATTACGCTTACCGTACTCGTACGGTAAAAAATTATTAAAAAAAAAAAATTATCCACACTCTCCCCACCCCGTGTGCAATTGGTGCCTGAAGGGCACCAATTGTGCATGGCTTATTATAGCTGAGATAAACTAAAATATTTTAAAAAAAAATAATTAAAAAAAAAATTATCCACACTCTCTCTACCCCGTGTGCAAATGGTGCCCGAAGGGCACCATTTGTGCATGGCTTATAACACATACGAAAAATTAAAATATTACCTTTCAAAACGAAGTGCATCATATTCCTCTATGTGCGCATGGTGCGCGAAGCGCATCGTGCGTACATGGCCCATCTAGCGTAACGTGGGCACGCGGTGCGCGTAGCGCACCGCGTGCCCACCGTGCGTGCACGGCACTAACTGCGTAAAGTGGGCGCGCGGTGCGCGAAGCGCACCGCATGCTCATTGTGCGCGCACGGTGCGCAAAGCGCACCGTGCGCGCACGGAACGAACTGCGTTAAGTGGGCGCGCACGCCACGAATGGCGTAAAGTAACTTAGCATTTAAAAAACCGTACAAATTCACTGAAAAAACCATAGGTTTCACACACGTTATAGTTAGGAATTAGCATTTAAAAAACCTTGCAAATTCACTGAAAAAACCATAGGTTTCACACATGTTATAGTTAGCGGAAATTTTACTGATAAAAAACCAATGAAATTCCCCCGTTATAGTTAGTGCAGGCAACTATAACTCACGCGACCGCAATCTTCTGCTGATGACATATGTGTCTTTATGAAAAAAAAATATTTGTAATATATGTATAGCTAAAAATGTATGGAAGAAGACATGGGCAAATAAGTGTCTAAATACAGTATTAGCATCAGCAGAGGATTGCGGTTGCGTGAGTTATAGTTGCCTGCACTAACTATAACGGGGGAATTTCATTGGTTTTTTATCAGTAAAATTTCCGCTAACTATAACATGTGTGAAACCTATGGTTTTTTCAGTGAATATATGTATATTTATATATTATATATATATTTATATATATGTATATATATTACCTACTGGCGGTTGCCAGTAGGTAGTTATGGTTAGGACCTATTTTCCATAGGAAATCCGCAACATTCTATTTGGAATAACTTTGGCGCCCGTTGACGAATCTTCGTGAAATTTTCAAAACTTTTGGCCACTCCGGTCCGCTCCTATCCTGAAAGTCTCGGGATGATTCGTGTAGCGGGGGCTGAGAAAAAAGGGGGGTCCCAAAACGTGTTTTCCCCATGCAATTTCCCATAGGACCTTTAGCGGCAGCTACAGCCCGAACTGCTGAAGGGAATTACACCAAATTTGGCAGAAAGGTAAACCTTGGTTCAGAGTCATGCCTTTTGCTTAAATGGTGTAAATCCATTCAGTAGTTCCTGAGAAAATCAAAAGTTAAATCACATATATATCTGGGCGGAGCCTAACCACACATCTCATCGTGAGATCTGATTGGCTGTCAGCACTTCATCCAAGAAGTGTTGGCAGCCTTCTTGGGACCAATATACATGATAGCACCTCATTAAAAAGCATTGCAGTTAATAGAAGGTTTTAAGACTTTAGTTACATTATAAATCATTTGTGAAAAAGACTTCTGCTGGGATATCATGAATCATGATTGAGAGAAAAATATTTTCTCATGCTTTTCCCACAGAGGTTTGGAAGGTGATCTATAAGCTAAACTGAGAGCATATTTTCTGTAAATTCCCACTATCTTTCTCAGTCATGTGAGTATGAAGTCTGACATTCTCAGTAAAATATGTACATCCAACAAGGGCAGAGACTGTCAGTTGATTCCTTTGTGTTCTACTACAGCTTCCCAGAGTGTTCCAAAGAACAACTAGAGCGCTAACAGTCCTACTTATGATAAACGTATGGCACACCTGAAGCCATCTTGATTGGAATAAAGTGGTAACTCTTAAAACATTTAATTTAAAAAGGAATAAAATTAGGGGGTTCATTTTGCCAGGAAAGTATGATTAGTGCTGCAGAAAGAAAAATGAGGGCACGTTTTGAGTGACTTCTCAAATCCTTTTCTATTTCATTAAAAATTTCTGACATGCAGACTGAAACATGCACTTTCAATACCAGCAGCAGACTTCCCTGGTGAGCAGTAGCTTTACTACAGTGATCTAATGAGCAACTAGAGTGCTAACAATCTGAATTTATGGCAAATGTGTGACACATCTGAATGCCTTCTTGATGGAATCAAAGTAAAAAACTGAAAGTATTCCTACTGAGGAGACTGTAGTAAATGAGCAAATTAGGAAACTTCATAACAAATAAGTCTCCCAAGATGGCCACCAGAGACAAAAGAGCCCAAATGTAGCACAAATATCACCCAGATGTAGCCCAAGTATAGCCCAATGACAGAATGTCCCAGAGTGTTTTAAAGAACAACTAGAGCGCTAACAGTCTTACCTATGACAAAAGTATGGCACACCTGAAGCCATCATGAATGGAATAAAGTGGTAACACTTAAAACATTTAGTTTGCAAAGGGACAAAATGAGGGGGTTCATTTTGTCGTAGAAAGTATGATTAGTGCTGCAGAAAGAAAAATTAGGGCACATTTTGACTTCTCAAATCCTCTTCTGTTTCTTTAAAACATTCTGACATGCAGACTAAAACATGCACTTTGAATACCAGCAGCAGACTTCCCTGGTGAGCAGTAGCTTTACTACAGTGATCTAATGAGCGACTGGAGTGCTAACATTCTGAATTTATGGCAAATGTGTGACACATCTGAATGCCTTCTTGATAGAACCAAAGTAAAAAACTGAAAGTATTTCCTACTGAGGAGATTGCAGTAAATTAGGAAACTTCATAACAAATAAGTCTCCCAAGATGGCCACCAGAGACAAAGAGCCCAAATGTAGCCCAAATATCACCCAGATGTAGCCCAAGTATAGCCCAATTAAAATTTTGCGAACATACGTGACAAGAATTTTCAATTCTATTAAGGACACGGAGGCGAGGATTATGCTTCTCATTTCTTTACTAGAAAATGCTCTGCAGCCAATCATATTACAGTAAAAGAAAAATAAGACTACAATACCCATGAACACGCTGGGTATGACCTAATAACCATAGAGTGTCCCCTATAAAAGGTCCATAAGAGAATACCACATCCTCTTTCTTTGGTAAGTAGAACAGGTAATTGAAGAAAAAACACAGTCCAACATCTGGGAAGAACGTGGAAGAAACAATGTAGTTCGATCACTGAGACAAGAGACCAACGGGTCGGAACAGTAGACTTGATGCTTGGATCGGAAGCAAAAACTGGAACCAGCAGGTATCCAAAAGACAGTCCATGGAGGCAGAGCAACGCGACTCACTTAG
Organism: Triturus cristatus; assembly: GCF_964204655.1. Classification (NCBI taxonomy): domain Eukaryota; kingdom Metazoa; phylum Chordata; class Amphibia; order Caudata; family Salamandridae; genus Triturus; species Triturus cristatus. Next base: position 861,583,163 of record NC_140580.1, read on the forward strand.
GATCAGAACCTGAAAAGAGACATAGAGTCGTAATATAACATCCCTACATGGCAGAAAAAATGGATATATAGTAACAGGGAGGGAAGAAAAAACAAGGAATACATCCATAGTACATCATATAAATACGCAATAAAAGCAGAGAATGTAAACAACTATATGAAAATACATGAAAGAAATTGGTGGGATAATCCTCGCCTCCGTGTCCTTAATAGAATTGAAAATTCTTGTCACGTATGTTCGCAAATTTTTAATTCTAAGTCAGGACCGGAGGCTCCGATTATGCTTGTTCAAAGCTGCGCCACCACAACAGATGCAATATCCACAATCAGTTTATAATAAAAAGTTTTAAACATAGAATCAGTTGACCAATCAGCTGCTTTCATAATGTCTATTAAACTCACTCCCATAGAAAAAGCTTTGGAAGCCATTGCTTCACGAGCTGAATGTGCACCAAAATTCGTAACATCAATACCTGCTTCACCCATGAGCCACCTCATCCATCTTGCTAATGTAGCAGGGGTCACAGGACGAAAAGGTTTTTGCAGAGCAATCAACAATTGACCATGCATATCCTGTCGAAATTGAGCAGTACTTACCTCATAATCCTTAATACATTGCACTACACAAAGTTTGGGATTATTGGGAAAACTCGGGTAAGTAACGAGGTAGTATTACACTTAGTACGTCTGGATATAGAAAAAGTAACTCCTTCAGGTGAAAATCTACGACCAGCAAGATCCAGAGCATGAACATTAGAAACGCGTTTGCAAGAAACCAGACATAATAACATAGTCAATTTTGCAGAGAGTTGTTTGCGGGATAAAGAATTGTTGGAGGGCCAAGCCTCCAAGAAACGCAAGACAATAGAAACATCCCATAGAGCAATATATTTCGGACAAGGTGGTTTGACCAACCTGATACCCCTGAGTAATTTAGAAACCAAAGGATGTTCACCCGCAGGTTTGCCATTGATAGGAATATGTCCTGCAGAAATGGCAGAGCGAAAATTATTGACAGTCCTATATGCAAGACCGGAGGCGGCAATAGAAGCCAGAAAATTCCCAATCAAAGACACATCTGCTGAAGAGGGATCCACCTCCTGTTGAGCGCACCAACCACACCAACGTTTCCATGCTGCGGCATAACGTTTGTGTGTGCTGGGAGACCAAGCTTCGTTGATAAATCTGGTAGCGTCTCGCGAAACGCCTTGGACTTGCCAGCGATCCCCGAAACCCGCCATGCTACCAGAAGGAGTTGACCCGACTCTATCAGTGGATGAGGAGTGTTGAGAGGGTCCAATAGCAGATTCCACAGCTGGGGAAGAAGGAACGGCACTGCACAACTCATCTCCAGGAGAACTGGGAACCAAGCCTGAGCCCTCCAAAGAGGAGTGATCAGAATCAACTCTGATTGATAAAACTTTGTGCGTGCCAAAACCCCGGGGATCATGACAAACGGGGGAAAGGCATAACACAGATGGGACGGCCAGGTCTGTGGAAATACATCCGTGGCCAGAGCCTCCGGATCCGGACACCAACTGAAAAACAGAGGAAGTTGGGTGTTGAGGCGTGAGGCAAAAAGATCGATCTGGCAGGGACCCCACAATCGAGACAGGGATCTGAATACCCGAGGGTGAAGCCTCTAATCGCTGAAGTCCCGGAGATGACGAGAATTCCAGTCTGCCACCAGATTGCTGTGACCCGGAAGATACTCTGCAATCACAGTGATGTTTCTCTGAAGACAGAAGTGCCAAAAATCCTTGGCGATTTCTGCCAGAATCTTGGAATGAGTCCCCCCTAACTTGTTGACATACCGAACCGCTGACACATTGTCCATGCGGAGGAGTATGCAACAGTTCGTCATGCGAGACAGACAACGAATCTCAAAAGACCCTGCCAGAAGCTCCAGACAATTTATATGGAGATTCAATTCTTCTTGAGACCACCGTCCTCCCGTGGACATCGGACTGCAACGGGCTCCCCATCCCCACCGACTGGCGTCGGATTCTATCACCACCTCCGGGGACACTCCGAACAGGGCTCGCCCATTCCAAGACTCTATGTGTTCTAACCACCACAACATTTCCCACCTCGCTTCCTCTGAAAGAGGAATCTGATCCGAATACCGGAGGCCTTTCTGGAGATGACGGATTTTGAGCCGCTGGAGTGCATGGTAATGAAGAGGACCCGGGAAGATGGCCTGAATCGAGGAAGCTAACAGACCGACAATCCGAGCTACAGATCTCAACGACACAAGCTGTTTGTGTAAAATCAATCTCAACTCCCTCTTGATAGTTCTGATCTTCTGAATGGGCAAGAGGAGTTGGCAAGAGAGGGAATTGACCAGAAAACCCAGGAATTCCATCAATTGAGAGGGAAGGAAAATAGACTTCTGAGGATTCACTAGAAATCCGAGTGACTGTAATAGATCTATTGACCACTCCAAATGGATCATTAACAGACGGGGACAATGAGCCATGATGAGAATGTCGTCCAGATAGATTATCAGACGAACACCCCGGGCTCGCAGTGACTCCACAACAGGCCTCAGAAGTTTCGTGAAGCACCAAGGTGCTGACGAGAGGCCGAAAGGGAGAACTTTGTACTCAAACCAGACTCCTTGCCATTGGAATTGCAGAAACCGGCGATGAGGACCGTAAATGGGAATCGACAAATACACATCTTTCAGATCGAGACGGACCATCCAGTCCTCTTCCTGAAGAAGATCCCTCAAAAGATGGATGCCCTCCATCTTGAAATGGCGATAGACAACCCAGCCGTTGAAATCCCTTAGGTTGAGAACTAGCCTGCAACCGCCCCCTTTTTTCTGAACTAGAAAGACGTTGCTGGAAAAACCCTGAGGATGACGAGAAGTCCGGACGATAGCCTATTTTTTCAGAAGAGAATTTATTTCTGCGGAAATTATCGCCTGATCGTGAAGGGAAAAAACCAGGGGAGAAGGAGGATGGGGTTGACTCGGGCAACTGAAAAACTCTATTTTGTAACCCTTGACAGACTCGAGCACCCAAGCATCGCTCGAGATCAGAAGCCAATTTGAAAGAAAAAACTGAATTCTGCCCCCCAACACGACGTCTGCAGCCGAGATCAAGCTCACCTGAAGCGGAGGAATCCTGATGTCCTCCCTGAGTACCGCCATAGCGTCCCTTCCAGAATTGGTTTCGTCCTTTGCGGGAAGGGTAGAAGGAAGACTTGTTGGCGTTATAGTTGTAATCGTGACCTCCTCCATGATGGGACTGATAGCCACGCTGGGTGGTCTGGTTAAAACCACGGCCGAACGATCGTCCCCTATGTCGTCCGGCCCGTCCAAAAACCGGGCGAAAAGCCTGTCTAATGGAGGATTGAGCCTTGTCAAGCCCACTGAAAGTGGCCACAAATTTAGTTAACTCCTTAAGGAAAGGATGACCGAACAACAAACCCTGAGCCAAAGGGCCAGACTCAGAAGTGGAAAGCTCTGCCAATTTAGGGTCCAATTTCAACAGGATAGAGCGTCTACGCTCACAGGATATGGCACAATTGGCGCTTCCTAATTGGCAAATGGCCCTCTGAGACCACCCAATCAAGTCATCCGGGTCAACGGCAGTGGAAGACTCCTTGGCCCGAAAGCCTAAGTCCAAGATTTTTGTGAGAGGTCCCAGTAAATTCAATAACTTGTCCTGACACGAGCGCCATGCTCTATCAACACCTCTTTTAGGGTCCTTGTCATATTTCTTAAGATAAGTTACCATAGTAGGATCCACCTCAGGAGTGTCAGCCAATTTGTCTGCCAAATCAGGCCGAGGACATTCCGACCGGAGACGGGTTCGCACGTCCTTGTCACAGGGTTGACGAATATGAGTTTGGACATACTCCGCCACTTCTTGAGACGGAAGCCAAGAAGAGGAATTAGGGTGCATAATGTCGGAAGGTTCAAAAGTAAGGAGTTGGGGATGCGACGGCGCATCAACAAAATGCTCCTTCCGAGCCCTCTTAGAAGGAGGAGGGGAAGAAACGTCATGGTCTGAGGACGAAGTAGGAGATGTGCCATCATCGTATGTATGGCGAGCCAGAGAGGACGAAGTCTCCCTAGAAGGCTGACCATAGGAATGCTCAGAAGAGAGGGCTTTGGCAAGCTTCACAAAGTCAGACTTATGAGGATTTGCAATTTTAGAAGACTTTGAAGAATACTTGGAGGACTGTGAAGACTTTGAAGACTTAGGCAGCCAGCCCTGCTGTACAGCATAATTGGACAGATGACATTTTAAGGGTGCAATAGCGCGAACCAGCGCTTTATTAACTGACTGTTGAACACCCACGTCAAGAGCCTCAACCAAATCCTGTTCCATGGAGCCAGAGGCTCCTTCATCATAATAATAGTCATCTTCCTCATAAAAGGCAGCCATGGTAATACGAAGCAATAATAAAGCCCACAAGAGGAAATAGCAGTCACTGGTTAGTCAGAATGCCAAAGGCAAGTATAAGGGGGGGAGTGGCAAAAACCCCATAGGCAAGTCAAAACAGCAGGTAAATATAATTAAGTGTGGAGGGAGGGCTTGCCAATAAAGAAGAAGCCACTCTAGGCAAAGCCTATGCTGTATTATACAGCCCCACTGAGGAGAAAATCAGCAGGACGTCAAAATAGGGGCAAGAAAACAGGCTGTGGGCAAAGAGCACTTGAAGCGCTGCTCTCGCGCTGAATTTGTAATAATGTTTGCGTAGGTAAACGAACAAAATGGCCGCCGAGCATGCGCGGTAACGGCTGCCTGATTCAAACAAAGAAAGGACTACGCGACCGACGAGTGTAGCCTTTCAGCCCCTTTCTCCCGCTCCACTAATAAAACTGAAAGCGCGGGCGCTTCGCACCCGAACCGGGGAGGCGAACACACGCTCCCTGTACATATGGAGACAAAGCGGCAATGAAGGAAAAGTCACAGCAGTAAGCGCGACGAACGCACAATGCCTAAACTGAATACAGCACCACAGCGGGCAGAGTAAACAGAGCGCCAAGACAAACAAAGCGAACGGCGCGCTAAACCAATGCAATACAAAGAGAAATGCAACAACAGAAGAACAAAATAGGAAGGCACTTAACTGGCTGCGGAGCAGCAAAAAAAGAGGATGTGGTATTCTCTTATGGACCTTTTATAGGGGACACTCTATGGTTATTAGGTCATACCCAGTGTGTTCATGGGTATTGTAGTCTTATTTTTCTTTTACTGTAATATGATTGGCTGCTGAGCATTTTCTAGTAAAGAAATGAGAAGCATAATCGGAGCCTCCGGTCCTAACATAGAATGACAGAATGTCCCAGAGTGTTCTTAATAACAACTAGAGCGCTTACTGTCTTACTTATGACAAAAGTATGGCACACCTGAAGCCATCTTGATTGGAATAAACTGGTAACACTTAAAACATTTAATCTAAAAAGGAACACAATGAGGGGTTCATTTTGCCATAGAAATTATGATTAGTGCTGAAGAAAGAAAAATTAGGGCACATTTTGAGTGACTTCTCAAATCCTCATCTATTTCATTAAAAAAATCTGACATGCAGACTGAAACATGCACTTTTAATACCAGCAGCAGACTTCCATGGTGAGCAGTAGCTTTACTACAGTGATCTAATGAGCAACTAGAGTGCTAACATTCAGAATTTATGGCAAATGTGTGACATATCTGAACACCTTCTTGATGGAATCAAAGTAAAAAACTGAAAGCATTTCCTACTGAGGAGACTGCAGTAAATGAGGAAATTAGGAAACTTCATAACAAATAAATCTCCCAAGATGGCCACCAGAGACAAAAGAGCCCAAATGTAGCCCAAATATCACCCAGATGTAGCGCAAGTATAGCCCAATGACAGAAGTGTGCAAAACACTTATTTTTTGTGTTTTTGCAGTTTTATATAGTGCAGACTTGTCAGGTATTGGAGTGCTTTACATGGGCATTGGTTACACCACACAAGAACACATTCATTTTGGTTGCAGACATGGGGAGATTAAGTGATTTGACCAGAATCCCCGAATGTAGAGCTGAAGCAGAAACTCCAACCTGGTTCCCCAGTTGCAAAGTCTGCAGCTCTGAAAGTAACACCCCATCCTCTCCCCTAAGTGCAACATTTAATCAAGTGGTCAACTGGATAAAAAAACATAAAGATAACAAATAATTTAAAAGTGCTTTGTCGCTATTTGAAAACTCAGAAAATATGTCCTCATTTTAGTTTTTTAGAGCACTAACCATAATTTTTATGCAAATGAGACCCTCTCATATATGTAATTTCTAAAGGAAATGCTCTAGGTATTACAGTTTTGATTACATCAAGATGACGTCAGGCGATCCACACTTTTGTAATAAATATAGAATGTTGGCAATCTAGTTGTTTATTAGGATACTGTTGAGAGGCAGAGGCCAGGGGCACGGACTCTGAAAATTGAAGGCAGGTAGGAGGGTGCAGAGGCAACAATTTGACCACACTGGGCAGGCAGGAAGGGCCGTGGCAGCACAACAGACTATGGAGGGCAGTGGAAAGGGGGGCAGGGGCAACAAACCAACAATACAGGACTGGCAAGAGAGGCTGTGGCAATATAATACACCATTGTGGGCAGAAGCAAGAGGCAGTGGTAGTACAACCATACATGCCAACAGACCCGATTCAGCCAGGAAACGTCCAATATTTTTAAGCTCAAATGGGCTTTATTTGATCTGTCTCCTGTCTACAATCTCCTCTTTTTCAATGTAACTCAAAGGGGAAAATCCTATACCCCAGTTTGTTTTCGAAATCTCCCTCTTACCATGTTCAAAATGTTCGCAAGTATGGTACATTGGATCATGGAAGGCAGGAGGAATTGGGGTAGGGACATGGACTTGGATAACAGAGGACAGGAGGGACATGGAGAGGTGCACCAAACTGACCCTGCATGGCAGGCATCAGGGTTTGCAGCAGCACAATACACCACACAGGGCAAGCGGGATGGGAATGCAGCACAACAATCCATAGAAAGCAATAGGGAGGGGACAGGACCATGCACATGGACAACAGAGAAAAGAGGAGAAAGAGGCAATGGTAGCTAGCTGACCATAATGGACAGACAGGAGAAAAAGCTGCAGCATAACAGACCATAAACGGCAGGAGGGACGGATCAGGGGCATTACAATGGAACAGACAAGCCAGGAGGGAGGGAATAGTGGTCTGCACATGGAAACAGAGGGCTGAAGGCATGGGGGCAGGGCAGGAGCAGCAAGATGACCATGGAGGTCAGGCAGGATGGGCACAAGAAGCAAGACACACCGTGGAGAGCAACAGTGAGACTATGATAGCATACACACAGACCATGGAGGGAAGGTGGGAGGGAGTCAGGGGCAGCTAGCTGACCACACAGGGAAGGTGGGAGGGGCTGTGACAGCACAGAAGACCATGCATGGCAAGCGGGAGGGTTAGTGGCAGCACAATGGCTATGATGGGCAAGAAGGAGGGTGCAGGGGCATGCACAAAGGACCATGGAGGATAGAAGGGAGGGTCTGGACCTGGGCACAGACAATAGAGTTCAGGGGAAGGGGCTTCACAACAGACCGCGCAGGGCAGGCAGGAGGAGCAGTTGAAGGACAACAGACCAGGGAGGGCAGAAGGGTGTGGCAGTAAAATGGACCATGGAGGACAGGAGGAAGGGGATAGGGGCATGGCATGTGGACAGGCAAGGTGGAGGTGGCAGGGACAGGTTACAGTCATCTGACAATGCTAGGCAGGTGGGAGGAGAGTGGCAGCTCAACAGAACACTCAGAGTAGATAGGAGTGGCAGGTCCATGGAACATGGTGGGCAAAAAGGATGGAGCAGGGGCATGCACAAAGACATCGGAGGGCAGGGGAAGGAGAATAGGGGCAGCAAGCTAAGCACAGAGGCTAAGCACGAGGTCAATGATGGGGCATAGAATTGGGCAATGGAGGGCAGGAGGAGTGGACTGGTACATCATGCTAAATGGAGGGCAGTGGCAGCGCATCAGACCATGCATGGCAGGAGGGAGGAGGCTAGTCCATGGATTCAGACAACAGAGGATAGGGAGGAGGGGGATGGGGCAGCAAGCTAACTGTTCAGAGAAGGTGGGTATTAGGAACTTTATTGTTTTTAAAATGTGTGTCTGTGCGAACTACTTAAAATATGAACAAGTATGCAGCATAATCTCACTTTTACTCAGGAAGAAGAGGACGTTTGTGACTGTGACTCCGGGCTCACTTGGCAGAAACACCCCCTGACCCTCCACCCCCCATTGCAAAATGTAATGCCCGTGAAAAGGGTAGGTGAACGCAGTGTTATATAGAACATAGTCCTGAGAGCACGATTGAAAATGAAAACTAGATATAGTGTATGGTATAAACTATGCACCAAAAAGTGTGATATAAGATGAACCGGGGCGTGAAATATAATATGCAAAACATTGTGCGCAATGACAGATTCATTGGAGAGCGCGAGATAGCACAGGCACTGGCGCATGCTATGCGATATGCGCCTTGGAGTGCAATATGCACAGGGCAGTGTTGTGTAACCTAACTAGTCTCTAAAGTTGTAATATAAAATATGTGCTGGGGAGTGTAACGTTGCATATGCACTGTGACAAAGATATGGATCCTAGATTGTAATATGTATGGCATAGCGCTGTGCGTTATAACATAGGCATCGAGGAAGGCACGTTAGATGGGGCAATATAACCCGTGCAAAGGCAAGTGTGGCATGACATATTCACGGGGTGGTGTTACAGTGCACATGGGCTAGAGAGTGTCATAGCATACGCACTAGCTGGTGGAATACAACACAGAGGTGTGTGGCACTCGGCGGGCACTGGTGGGTGTAACACAGCATTGGGCTCAGCCAGGAGTGCGCTGTGACTCTCAAGTGAGGTTTGTCTCCTTTCCAGAGAGTAAAATAAAAAGTATTACACATCCAGCGGTGGATGTGTGTTTTATTAACCGTGTGGGGGGTTTCTTGCATAGTTTTGGTTGAATTTTTGTCGAATCCCCTTTGAATGGCTTGGTGTGCGTGTGTATTAAATGTGCCCGTCAATAGCTACCCATGTTTGTATAAATAAACGACAAGGATGTCTACTTGGACAGTAACCACCGGCGGGGGCGCCGGGATTAGGCACGGTAGGGCGTCAGACACGTCAGAGCTTCACTAGGGGTGTAAATACATTCCACGTGGATTCATTGTATGCATAGTCGCCTTTTAATGAATATCAAGCAAATCGTCATGGTGATAGGTACGTATGGTTTGTCCAGCATGTCCTAGGTGTTTCTATAAATATATATTTTTTTAAAATAATGAAAAACAATAGCCGGCCCCGGGGGATGAGGTCCCCGGGGCCATAAGTAGCCTGAGGAGGGGGGCAACGCAGCCCCCCTCCTAAAGAATTAGTTTTTTTTAAAAAGGCCATGGCCCGGGGGTTGGGGTCCCTGGGGCCGATTAAGGCCTTGGGAGGGGGGCCATGCGGCCCCCTCCCAAATTAAAAAAAAATATATATATTAGGCAGGCCCAGGGGGATGGGGTTCCCAGGGCCAATAAATTAGAAAAAGAAGGGGAGCCACACAGCCCCCTTCTTAAAAAAATAAAATAAATAAAAGACAGGCATTGCGCCGGAGGCCACGCCCCCTCCTTGCAGCACTCTGCAAATGCGCCCCCTGGCGAGTTGTAAGTTGGGGAATTAATTCCCCTTCAATACTGAGGGTCCCTGAGGGCCAACTAGCCCAACAGGTATCTCCAGTATGCGCCAGGGAGCTGCGTTGCAGACAGGTGTTCTGAGGCCACGCCCCTTTTTACACCTCTCTGAAACCAAGCTCTGTGGTGCTTACTGGAGGTACCTAGTGGGCTAGATTGACCCTAGGGACCCTTAGGATTCAAGGGGACTTAATCTCTCACCTCAGAACGGCCACAGGGCGCGTTTACACAGTGGTGAAGGGAGGGGACGGGGCCTGAGGTGACATGTGCAAACACGCCCTGTGGCGCATTTTAAGAGGTAGTTTTAATCCCCCTGCCCTATTATATACTAGGGGCTTACAGAGGTGGTCATGCTAATCACAGGGGCAGCCCAACGCATAGTGTTCCCTAGTGTATGTAGGTGTTTTCACTGTATTCTAAGTGTCTTTTAACATAGCACTGGCTCTAGGACTGGTTATTCAGACTCAGTTACCACCAGTATCTGTCTGAAAAGTTGAGGGTACAGGATGATTTTGCAACAAGGCTTCTTTCTGCTCTTCTGTTTGTTCTTTCTGCATGTTATCCTTCTTCCTGCACTTTTCTTCGTCTTTGAGGACTTCTGTTGCTTCTTTCTGCATTTCTTTTTCTTCTTTCTGTGCATTTTTTCTTCTTTCTTCACATGTCCTATCTCTGTAGGCATAGTTAGAAATTAGCATTTAAAAAATCGTTGAAATGCATTGAAAAAAACATAGGTTTTAGGCACGTTATAGTTAGGAATTAGCATTTAAAAAACCTTAGAAATTCACTGAAAAAAACATAGGTTTCAGGGGCGTTATAGTTAGCTGGACTTTTCACTCGTACAAAACCATTGAAATTCCCCCGTTATAGTTAGTTCAGCTAACTATAGCTCGCGCGCCCACAATGCACTGCTGATGACGTCACATATTACATCACTCATGACATGGTCAGTGACATCACTCATGACATCACCGATGACATCTCACGTGACATCACTGATGACATCATCCTTGTGATAGAGTGGCAGACCTCCTCTCACCCTAATATAACCTTTGATACACACATTCAAAAATAGAAACTAACATTTTCAAAACAATGGACATACCAATACCAGTTACAAAACCTATTCAGTAATTCTAAGATCCACATACACATACACTCATTCACCAACAGTCCTATACAGTCACTCATACATGTACTCACTCATCATATGTACTCATACACCTATACATCCTGTTACACAACGCCACTCATCCATAGAGTTACTCACACACATAGTCACTCATGCTAATAAAGAATCAAACATCCATTTGCTTGCATATACAGTTATACACACACCACCACACTTACTTCTACAGAAACTTACACATACTTAGTCTTTTAAACAATCACTTATAGAAACATATACTTATTCATACAGGAACTCTTCCAATCTCTCATTCTCACATATACTCACTTATATACACCAATAGTCACATATACTAGTTTAAAACATATGTAGTTACTCATAAAGACACTATTGAGACAGTCATTCACTCACTAACACACCCATACACACACTCATCCACCCATACAGTCCTGCACACATGCTGTCTTCAACACATACAAACAGTGAGTCACTCATTCATGCACCTATGCACTACGTAATAACCCCCACCGAACTATACAGACACTCATACTGATACTAAAAAAAAACAACTAATAACCTATATAGACACTCATGTAGCTACTCACCAACCCATGCAGCCACTTATACACAAAGTGAGAGACTGATAAAAATATTTACATATTTAAACATTACTCACTAAGCCATGTATTGACTAAGATACACTTAATCAGTCAGTTATACAATCAATTTTTCAAAAACAAATCATCCATTTAGACACCTATATATCCATTTATTCTTCCATCGACCTTGAGATATACATATATAAAATATAGGTATTACAACCGTTCTTTGATTTGCTAACACCATGGTGATTTTGAAGAACCTAATGCTATCCTATACAAGAAAATTGTATCTGAACCCCAGATTTTGGGGGTGAACCAGAGCTTTCCTGAAGTTTTCCCGATGCTGTTAGGGATGTGGCTCAATTTCTCATTGATTTTGCTGCCCATTGAAACTTAGGTTAATCCTTGATTTTGTTCACATTTCTGTGTTGTCTTATTATTGAGAGAGCCTTCATGGCATTGATTCTTTATGTATCTGCAATTTATAATCTCTGTATTGTACCTTTTAAAATTACATAATAAATCATTTTAAATGTCTATCTCTGTCCTATAACTCCCTTATTGAGTATGTTTTTACTTAATTGATTAAATATGTGAGTTGCTGAACTGTACCTTAAATCGGGACACATTGCCTCATGAAATTGAGGTTTTACTTGTGGATTGTGTGCTGAGTCCTATCTTGCAGTGCTGTACCTGAACAAAGAGGATTTTTAAGTATATAAAGGAAGAATGATTTCTGTAATTGAGACTGTGTTGATGTGTTGAAGTATTGTGATTTTGTGCAATGGATTATTGTGCTGCATGAGGTGCTATTGGTTGATTCTTGGTTCAATTGGTGGTCTGATCACCGTGATTTCAATGTTTTTTTTGTGTGGTTGTTTTGGTAATTGGATTAGTCATAATAATCCAGGATCTTGAGATACTATTGTTCAACTTGTCTGCATAAAGGTAGTGTGTTTTGTGAGACGCCGCATTCACACAGATAGGGATTTCATTTTAACAAGGTTTTCTTTTCAGGGTTTGGTGACTAATTTGAGTTGGTGTTATTTTTTCCCTTGGTGCACATGAGTAAAAACACTAGGTAGAGGTTGATTGCCACTGGACGAGTCTGATTTAGTGTGAACTGAGTTTCAGAAGTGTAGCAGAGGTACTAGTCTTGTTTCTATTGTTTGCGAGATTTATTTCACTCTAACTTACTGATTTTCTCCTCTCTAGGTTGAGCAGACATGATTTATTTTGTTTATTTGTGTTCGTTCATTGAAAGATTTTGTGCAATTGTTTTTCCATTCATGGAAAAGACCCACTACGATTTGTTAGTCGGCTGAGGAGTCACGTGGGGATTGGTGAGATGCCAACACAAGTTGCACTCTCAATGGATGGTTGCTGTCATAGTCACTCTGTGATTGGTTGACCTTTGGCATAGCCGAGCTAGGACTGGTTGTTGTTCGTGTATTGGATTTGTTTGGGTTTTGAATTATTTCGAGTGAAAATAATGGGCACAGTATTGTGAAATTCTAAAGCCCCTAGTCTACCTGTTATAGAGGGACAGAAGATACTGGCAGAGGGTTTGCCTGCATACAAAGTGCTGACGAATATTGGGCACTATTTGTGTACATGGATTTGTGACTGGCATGACTATACCTCTGATGACAAGGACTTGCAATTTCCGTTAGACCGTACCTTTAACATTAAAAAGCTAGATTTCTTAAGACAGAGAATGAATGAAAGGAGGGTACTACCTACACCTGCTCAATTCGAAGCACTGAATAAATGGGATCAAATGGCTACAGAGAAAGAGAGAACAGCCTATTCTTCTGCATCTTAGACCTTGAGACCCAGGACTCCTATCATGGTTCATCACCATCATGCCCAAACCATAACGCCTGCCTTCACACTTTAGTGGGAGCTACACTTTCACAACGCATCTGAATGTTGTCATCATCAATGCATGCCCCATTGTATATCAGGAGCGGAATGTGTCTTTCAATCCCTTGTTGGGCACAGTAATGAAGAATATTCTTTCCTGTGTATTGTTTATTCCCTAGATCTCAGCCTGTCTTCGTTTTGCCAAGATCTTGTGATTCTTCGGGAAATCTCTGCGGCCATCTTAGTTGTGGTCCTATTTAAACTGCTCCCAAGTTCCAGAACACACTTTGCCTCAAGGAATTCACCCAGAGAGGCTTCCTATATGAACCGCTTCTGAAAACGACTTACCTGGCAGTTATCTTCGGACTCCTGAAGCTTTCTCGATCCCGCTGCAGAAAGTCACTTGTTGTCACATGATTCCTGGAGAAACATGAGAGAATGGATTAGAGAGCAAACTGCATCTTAGCCTATGACAACTTTTTCAAGGTACATAATCTGGAAGCATAGCTATGAATGTGTAAGAAAGAACTAAACCCCAAGAAGGTCATTTGTGACCACAACTTGAAAACTATCAAAACATGCAAAGACTGTTTATTTAGCATAAATGAATAAAACAGTATAAAGAAAAGACTAACAACTCTCTTTTGTGCATCTTTGGTGTAAAGAACAACACAGACAACAGAACAGAGAAGAGAGAACTTTTCATTGAAAGTAACCGTGTTACATTCTGTAAGTCAATGAGTATTGTTAAAAGGTATGCCACATTGTAAGATGCCAACTTTTTAGAGTTATATTGTGTATATATATAAGGTCCTTATGGAGAGGCATCCATACAATAAGGGAAGACCCAAAATATCAAAAACAGTCCTTAAGACGCCCCACAGAAACCCATTCTCCTGAACAAATTTCATGTAGGGTCAAGCTGAATGAAGGTAATTGGAGTCAGAGTTCCTTGTAGGCCATTTAGGAGAGACATCCTAGGCTCAAAGTGGTCATAGAATTCACTAAGCATTCTTTGTGTAAGATTGGATGGCATCCCATTAGAATATGAGCTTTGTGAGCCAAACCAGAGCCAAGAACGATTGGACATCATATGGTCTCTGCGAAGCCATGTCTCGGACCTCAAGATAAGGGTCATAGTCAACTGTTCTGACAGTGGTGGAGAGAATGAGAATTTCCCCTGCAATCGTTAATGAAAAAACTGATAAGAAGGCTTCTGATAAGGGTGACAAGGAGAACCGAAATAAAGAATAAGATTCAGAGGAGGAGTCTAATTGTTTTCATGACCTTTTGAATTCTAGACCTCCTCAATATACACAGACACAAATGGATTCAACCCTAGTACATGATATGGGTGCATTAGGTGAACCAAATATGAGTGCACAGACATTTACTGCAATTGCACTGACAAATACAGGTATAACACCTAATGCAAACTCTCCACCTGAGAATACATTGCTGCCTTTGCCTGCTATTGATACTGTGCCTATTATTGCTTCTGCCTCTCCTTAACCTATTGCACTTTCTAAAGAGAGAGATGTTAATATTGGAATCCTAAAGATTGAATTCGGAGAAATGTTACTAGGAATTTACTTGTTTTAAATAGACTGATGCCATACAACATAGATGACATGAAATACCTGATCAGAGAAGCAGCAAGGTGTGTGAATGAAACACATAGCAAGCTTGAGGATGTAGCTGATGAGTATGAAGTAAACATATGCAAAATTAAGGGTTTACAGAGCAACTATAGAATGGATTTGAGTGAAGCAGAAATAAAAGAAATGGGATTAGTTCATATTTAAGACTCAGGGGCCGATTCAGATCTCGTTAGGAAACTCTTCCAACCAAATCGGTCTCGGAATCGCTTATGAACAAATCGGGTTCTGCAAGTCCGACGACTGATTAAATACATCCCAACATCGTTCATCGTTCAGTCGGATCCACATTGACTTCAATGGGAGCCTGTGTTCCGAACGAGAACAGAGGCTCCCATTGAAAAAAGGAATGGTTGGGGAAAGCTTTGCACCATGTGTGTCACGGGCCTCGGAAGGAGAGGTGAACCCAAAATGAGGAGGGGGAGACTCGGAATGTTCAGTTCTGGAGTCTTTTTTGTTTTATTTGGTTTAAAGGTGATCAAAAAAGAAATAGCAGTCATCGAGTATCACTACAGGCAAGGAGAAAGGAGAAAACAAAAATAGTCTCCGTTGTCCATGAGAGTTCTGGCGGCGGGACGGCTTTGGCTTTGTTTCCGCTCCGGCAGGGAAATGTCCGGTTTTGGTATGGACCAAAAAGAAAACAAGAAAAACCACAGGCCAGTGGAATGTACAATGGAGCCGCATTTTGATCAAGGAAGGGGGTGTGCGAGAGGTCACCGAGGACTACCAACACCTGTGCTTCAGTGTAGAGTGAAAAAAACGGTGCCCGCCCTCACAAACCTACCCGTTCCCTCCCCGTGAAAAAGAAAGCCCCCGCAGATGATGACGTACCTGCTCCAGCCATACTCCTCCTGGAGAGTGGTGGGGCGACGTGTGGGGTCGTTGGCCACCTAGCGTCGGATCCTTCTCCGGCCTCTTCCCGTGGACCTCAGGACCGCCGGTTGAGTCGGGATCCAGCAGCTGCTCCCCCGGTCTTCTTCCTCGTTCGTCTTCTTCAATTCGTTCTCCGGCTTGCGCACTTCCTGGTTCTCGTCCTTCCCCTTTCACCATGGCGAGGCTTCCTGATAGGAGGAGTGGGTCCAACGTCTCGCCTCCAGACACGTCCTCCTGCAGGTCCCAAGCAGATTTAAAGGGGCCAGTCGAGTCCTGTACACGGAGGAGGGTTAAAACGTCAATATCGGACGTGGCTTGTGGGGCCCACTCCCCAGGGATTCCGTGACACAACCCCCCCTCTGGATTTCCCCGATCGGGGGAAAGAGGATAGCGGGAAATAAAGTCAGCATTCCCCTGCGCCGTGCCCCTATGATAACGAACCTCAAATTGGAAAGGCTGCAGGGCCAGGAACCACCGCAGCACACGGTCTTTGCAGCCCTTATTCCGCTGGAGCCAAGTCAAGGGGGCATGGTCAGTATACAAAACAAATGGTCTGCCCTCGAGATAGTAGTGCAGCTTTTCGATTCCCCACCTCACAGCCAGGCATTCCTTCTCTATCGTGGGATAGACCCTCACCCTCGGGAACAACTTCCTGCTGATATAGACGACAGGCCTCTCAGCACCCTCATTATCAACCTGGGACAGTACCGCACCGATACCCACCCCGGAGGCGTCTGTCTGGAGAACAAAGGGTTTTCGGAAATCCAGCGTCATTAGTACAGGGGAGGTCGTCAGGGCGTTTATTTTTTTTTTTTTAAGTTTTATTGGCATTTAAGTTATACAAAGACAGGTAAACAATATAGCGGCGGAGTATTCATTGGTGTACATCAATTATGATCCAAATTCCATCAACAGTGGTACATCTTGTGTATCAACATATAAGCGTCCAACACCCCTCAGTGGTCATTTTGTGAAATGTGTTGTGTTATACGTCATGTCTCGTCAGTCTTCCTCGATTAGTCGCTATCGTTTGATACCTGCTCTGCCGGGGGAGGTTCACAGATGAAACCCCGAAATTGATTCCATTTTCCCAATATCCGCGTCCATTTTTTGGGACAGCATTGGTGAACGTAAACTCATTTCTCTGTCACCATCGTGTGGTCCATATCGCGGCACCACTGCTGATGTGACGGGGACAACCCCGAACCCCAGTGTAGTGCTATATTACTTATGGCTAATGTCGTTCCTAGTGTTACCCAGTCTTGCTCTGTGTGATTCAAATCCGTGGGCTCCCAGATATTAAATAAGCATCGTTTTGGTTCAGGCGGGATCTCTACCCTGGTAACTTGTGACAATGTGCGCAGGACGGCCTCCCAGAAGCGAGTGATTATTGGGCAGTCCCAGATTGTGTGCCAGAAGGTGCCTTCAGCACCGCATTGTCAGAGGCATAAAGGAGTATCTGTCCTGCCTAGCTTGTGTAGCAGGGTTCTCGTGTAGTAGATGCGATGTAGGATTTTTAGTTGTAGTAACTTTAATGTAGAGGGTATTGCCACCTCCCTCGGGGACGCCAGGGCTGCTTGCTAGTCCTCCTCGTCCAGGTCACCTAGATCTGCTTCCCATCTCTCCTTCAGAGCCGCCATGGGATCTTGCTGATTATTTATTATTTTACGATATGTTAGGGCTTTTTTCTGGAGGTGTTGTGTGAGAAGTCTGTCCTCTAGTTGGGAGCCCTCTGGTAATTGTGTGTCTGTCGGAATCACTGCTAGAAGTGCATGTCGGATCTGTGCGTATCTTTAGGTGTCTGTCTGCCCCAGTTTGTAGGTGGCCTGCAGTTGAGTAAATGGCACGACCCCGCCTTTTTTCCACAGGTCCCCCACCCTGGAGATACCTATTAGACCCCATTGTTGGAATCCCTTGGTGTTTCTTAGTCTCCCTAATTTTCGGGTGTCCCACAGTGGCGTCGCTTGCATAAGAGTCCCCTCCCAGCCCAATGCCCGCTGCGCCGAATGCCAAATTAGTAGTGTATGAGCCGTGGGGCCTGTGTAATGCAGTTTCCTAAATCTATTATAGAGCGCCCCCATTATCCCTTCGGTGTCGAGGAGATGTCGGTCCATACGGAATGCCGGATCTTCCTGCGATGCATGTAGCCACTGATTTATTACAGTGAGTTGCGATGCCCAATAAAACGTTTGTATATGTGGGAGGGCAATTCCTCCATCGTACCAGCCCTTTACCAGTTTTTTCATGACGATACGGGCTGACCCTCCATCCCATAGGAGTTTAGTTACTTCAGTATTTATCAGTGTGAAAAAGGAGGGAGGGATCTGAAAAGGGGTGTTTTGTAGGACATATATAAATCTGGGTAGCGCCATCATTTTGAAGAGGGCCGCTCTCCCCAGTAGAGTAAGTGGTAGTGAACGCCAGTGTTTCAGATCCCGGCGGAAGCGGGCAAGGGTCTTCATAAGGTTTTCTTCTGTGAAGTGCAGTCAGGGCGGTTTAAAGGGACTGAAAGGCCCGGTCTTCAGGGGCCGAGGGGGTACGTAACCGCGAGGCAGAGACTGACTTCTTCAGAAGATCCGTGAGGGAGGCAGCGAGCTCTGAAAACTGGGGAATGAAGCGTCGGTAGTACCCCACTAATCCCAGAAAAGCCCTAAGGTCACGTTTGGTAGCAGGGAATGGAGTGTTGTGGATGGCTTTTACCTTCTCCGTCTGGGGTTCTATAGACCCATCCCTAAAACATATCCCAAATATTTGACTTTCTGGAAAGCTAACATGGACTTTTTCACATTGATATGTAAACGAGCAAGTCCGAGCTCGGTGAGGACGGCCTGGAGATGTTGCAGGTGTTCTTGCCATGATTTGCTGTATACCACAATATCGTCGAGATAGGCAGAGGTGTAGGATAGGTGGGGCACCAAAAACGTATCCATCAGCCTCTGGAAACTAGCCGGCCCCCCATGCAACCCAAACGGGAGGACGGTAAAGTGGTATAGGCCATCGGGTGTCGCAAAAGCCGTCTTCTCTTGATCAGCAGGGTTTAGGGGTATTTGCCAGTAGCCCTTGTGAGGTCTATCGTTGAGATGTACCGAGCCTCACCAAGGCTATCAATTCATCAACCCTGGGAAGGGGGTAGCCGTCCTGTTTCGAGATGCGGTTTACTGCTCGAAAGTTGATACAAAACTGGATGCTGCCATCCGGTTTCAGAACAAGCACCACTGGGGAGCACCAGTTGCTCTTAGAGTGCACTATGACCCCTGGTTTGAGCATTTGAGACACCTCGTTTTGGAGAGCGAGTCATCGGGCCTCGGGGACCCTATAGGGTTTCTGTCTAATCACGACTCCTTCTTGAGGCGGAATCGAATGTTCGGCCAAATGGCTCTTGCCAGGCTGATCGGAGAAGATCTCTTTATGGTTAAGGAGGAGGAGCCGGATCTCTTATCCCTCTCTGTCAGTCAAGTCATTTTTAAGTATGGTATCCTGAACAGTGTGGTCCAGGGTTTCCACGGTGGATACACTGTGGGTCTGGTTAGGTGGAGGCCCCAGCCATTTTTTCAAGAGGTTTATAATGTACATTTGTGTTTTTCTAGAAGAATGGCTTAGAACATAGGTTGTTTTGCCTAACTTCCTTATGATTTGGAAAGGTCCTTGCCATTCCTTCCTCAATTTGTGAGAGGAGGATGGAAGGAGGATTAGAGCCCAATGTCCTACGTCTAGTTCACGGCACTTTCTCCCTTTGTCGTAGAAGTGGTTTTTTTTTCGTTGGGCCTCTTCCAATGACTCGTGAGCTAAGGTTCTCAGTTTGTGCCGACGGGACTTAATTTGGTTTGCATAATCCAACAAGGAATGGGCTTCCTGAACCCCCTCCTTTTCCAAACTCTCTTTGGTGATCTCAAGAAGAGTCCGGGGCTTTCGACCAAAGAGTAGTTCAAAAGGGGATACACCAAGACTACTTTGGGTTTGACTTCTGAGTACGATCAGCGCTAAGGGTAGTAGCTGGTCCCACTGTTTCCCATCCCCTGTGAGCACCTTTTTAATGGTGAGCTTGAGATTGCCGTTGTAGCGCTCTACAAGCCCGTCCATCTGGGAATGGTAGACTAACGTCTTTATATGTCGGATATCAGCCTCGACACAAAGGGAGTCCCTTGGTCGGTGACGATGTCACGGGTGAAATCCCATTCTCAAGAAGACTTCTATCAGTCGTTGGGCTATCGTGGTGGATGTGGCCGACCTCCAGAGAAAGGCTGTAGGATATCTTGTGGCGTAATCTACTATAACCAGGACGTATTGGTAACCCCGGCTAGATTTGGGAAGGGCTCCTATGAGGTCCATACCTATTCTATCGAACAGCTTGCCAATAATGGGAAGTGGGTTCAATGGGACATAAGGGTTTTTCTATTGGCATATCTGACACTCCTGGCAGTATTTTCGTACCTGTGCGTAGACCCCTGGCCAGAAGAAACTTCGAAGTATAGACTGAGCTGCTTTTTCGGCCCCACAATGCCCTGCAAGGAGATGGGCATGAGCAAAAAAAAGGACCTGATCCCTGAACTTGGTTGGTACTAACAGCTGGGGCTCCTCACCGTCCTTAGCCACTCTATAGAGAAGTCCGTTCTGTTTGGTGAAGCAGGGATATATCTGTCGTGGGGATGGCTGTGTTTCTCTAGCGCTCTGCTATGCATTGCTGAGAGTAGCGTCATTGAGCTGGCCCGTCCTAAAATGCGTGTCGATGGCCCAAGGCTCAGAGGTCAACAGGTCATTGAGAGGTCTATCAGCCTTTGGTGATTTTGACAGGGCTTCTAGCATGAGGGTAGGAACACAGGGTTTGTCTATTCCTATAATTAAAGGCTCAGGGAGATAAGGTAGAACCCCTACGTCTGTCTGAACCCCAACCCCCAGCCTAGTCTTGAGATGAACCCGGGCCAACGGATGATCTTTTGTATCACCATGCACACACCTTATTCTGACTGTCTTGTTGGGAAGTAGAGAGGAAGAGGACAGGAGCTTCTTTCTAACCACTGACTGTTTACAGCCTGAATCCAATAGAGCAGTTACGGGTTGGCCATTTAAATAAACACTCACATAGAAGACCGGACCAGTTTCCTGCGCGTAAAGGATGGACCGAGGGAGATAGCTCACATCCATGGGTTCGACCTCGGTTTTCTCCCTTTTCCTTCTGTAGTACCTTTCAATATGCCCTCACTCCCCACAGTCAAAGCACTGGGGTCCTGAGGTAGGGAGGGCATCTGGCTTCCCATATCTTGGCTTTGGGATCTCGTATTGTGCTTTTACAGGTTTTTTTTCAACCCTTCCAGCTTGCGGGATTTTGGGTTGTTTCTCGGGTTCCCGCATTGCTGTTCGGTTTTGTGCCCTGGAATACGATGTAGCCATCTCTATGGCATGTGCCAAGGTCAGACCGGTGTGCTGCCACTGCTGGAGCAGGGTTTTCTGTTTAAACCCGAACATCAGCTTATATTTTTATATGTCATAATTAAAATTACTAAAGAATAATTACTAGATATTAATTTTGTTGAGTGTTCTGACTAATCAACCTTACTAATGAAAGAATTACACGTGGGAATGCAATTGCATGGCTTAATTAATACGTGAATTAAGTTGGTGAGCAAATTAATTAAATAAGTGTGGCTAAAGTGCTATTTGTTATGTGTTTGCGCTTTAAAATAATATGCTCTAACGCTCCATTGTGTCGCAAATAGCTAGATAAATACATACACATAAGGGTATTAGTGGGAATTAACACTGTATAATCAATACGATGTAGTAATGTTGTTTTGTGTTTCTTTTAATTAAGATTGTCAATTCTGGCCTATTGGAAAATGGCCAACATTTACAGCCTGCATTTGAGTAGATGAAATACAAAGAGAGGCCTCGCTGAATATGGTTGAACATGACCTCGGCCTCTGTCTGAGCTAAAAGTTTCCAAGAGGACAGCACAGCAGCTCTGGGCTCATCGCCAGATATCCTTGGAAGAGAATAATAGTCATAATGAACATTTGATAAACTTGCAGTGGTTTCACTATAATTCCGGAGAAGAGCATCCATGAATGTTGCAGATTTAGTTTGTGCTTCCTTCTTCCGTGTTTTTATTTTTGAGATATTCGAGAGGGAGGTTTTTCTAAATGTTGCGAGCCAACATCCTTTCCTGCTCGCTCTACTCAACGGACGTTTAGAACTTGTTTGTAACTTTTAATGTGTAAGTTTTAGTATAAATATTGTAAGACTAGAGAGGGTCTAAGGCCACTTCTTCTTGAACCTATGCTCGAGAGGATCGATGCTGAATGAGAGGACGGCGACTCGGGAGACCTTACTGAGAGACCTGTTCTGACCTAAATACGACATTTAGCTAGAGTAGGTAACTATGAGAATAATGATTTTGCTATTGAATGACATTTCATTTGAATTAATTTAGATAAAATAACCTTTGTTTGAATTTCAGTGTCGGGTGGTTATTTCTTTGTCATTTATTGAGATCTCAAGTGTGTCTATTGTTTAAATCATGACTCGAGACAAATCAATTAGGTTGCATTGACCTCAGATTAGATGCAGATTGATTTAGGAGTTCTCTCATATATTCAGTGTGGATAGAGTAATAGAATGGATGTTGGTGTGATGGGCCCCAGCGTATGATGAGTGCATGTGCGTATGACTGTGGAATTACTCTGTCCGTGGAAGTAGGGAGAATTTATATGCTCCGATCTGCAGCAGTTTCCTGGTAGCAGTATGATGGTTTTGATTATTGTCTTGATCTGATAGATTGCTTGTACATAGGCTTTTGGATTTATTGATTTATTGATTGATGTTGATACATGTACTAACATTATATGTTGAAGTCGTCGTATTGAGTTATATGTAGTGTGTACGACTTCTGGAACGTAGGGAGTCGGTGACGGTTCCGTAGTAGGGCAGAGGGAAGTGAGTGCTGCTCTCGGGAAAGACGGGATTGTTGGCCCTGTACGTATGCAGGGAAAAGCGTGTAACAATTGAAGTTGCGCGTCGCATTGTCTGGGTTCGATTCAGTGACATCGTTGTGTGTTACTACTAGAGATATATTTTCTGTATAAAAGGAGTGTGTATGGTAGCGAAGGTTATCTGTGAAACTCTGGTCTTAAGTCCCAGGGATCCGTAAGGTTCGCCGTTAAAACTTACCGCTGGAGAAGTAATAGGTATTCCCTGAGCTTGTTTGAAGGACTGGGCAGAGGTAAGCGCTGCTTGGTTAACGTGTGTTATAATTCTGTAGTGGGACAGACTGTTCGCTGTTCTCGGGAATGGCAGGATTCTGTGTAGATGTACTACATTTTCTGGTGTGAAAGTGCGTAAATGTATGAGCATTTAGTTGATTGTGAGACTCTTTGGAGCATTCCGGGAGGAAACAGTTAATGGATGCATGTTAGAAGGGCAGAGTAGAGGGATGTGCTACTGTGTCAGCAAAAGTAATAATTCCGTAGTAGAGCAGAGGTAAGCGCTGTTCTAGAGAGAA
This sequence comes from Triturus cristatus, assembly GCF_964204655.1. Lineage (NCBI taxonomy): Eukaryota > Metazoa > Chordata > Amphibia > Caudata > Salamandridae > Triturus > Triturus cristatus. The sequence goes on from NC_140580.1 coordinate 861,606,482, forward strand.
GCGGGATTCTTGTGAGAAAGGTCTTTACTATTCTGTGGTTAGCAGAGCAAACAATGGAGATGTTTTATGTTGTAACTAATAGATTTTGTAAAATCTGAAACAGAGTCTACCAAGAAGGCTTTGTAAAGGAGGGGTAGACGAGTGACAGGAGACAGGAGTAGAAGCGACTGCAGCGACTGCTGACGTCAGAAAGACCGCGCTGTGATTGGACAGTGGATTAGAACAGTGCTCGCGCTGTGATTGGTGGTTTGGTGTGAGCCGCGCAGGGATTGGAAGGAGTACAGGGTGACGTAGACGCTCCGGGATTGGTGCGTTGGTGTGAGTCACGCTGTTATTGGACAAAAGATCGTACAGTTGCGGAAAGGACTAGAGGGTTGTGGTAAAGGCGAAAATGTATTACCAAACGGAGGAAAAAAAGAAGAAATCCTTGTTCGGTAAAATTAAAAAGTGGTTCGACAAGGATAAGGACATAATAACTAGAGAAGGTGAATTGCTACCTCCGACAAGAACCCCTGCATCCTTCATGGCTGCGAAATATGGGTATCATACCTGTATTTGGTTAGACAATTGGGCTAAGTACACTAAAGAAGATGGTGTTTTAGCGTTCCCGGAACATGGTTCATTTAATCTGGCCGTGTTGAGAAATTTACGGGAAAAGATGATGTGTCTAGAGCCTAGACCAAGGCCAACACAGTTTGAGGCATTGGTAGAATGGGAAGATGAGGTGCATGAGCGAGAAAAGCAGAGGAGTGGAGGTAATTATAGGTACATTTTTGGGAGGAAATATGATCGTGAAACTCATCATGATCGAATGAGGAGATGGCGAGATGCTAGTATGTCAGAGGGACTATATCCGATGAGAGCTGTTGAGGAAGCAGAAGGGAGGAAAGGTACCTGATGCAGAATTGAGGAGGTATGGGGCTAATGATGATGAGGATGAAGTCTTGGATGACATGATTTACAAGAGACCACCTCCATATAGACCAGACCCAGAAATGAGAACACCAGTTGCTACTCCAATAAGAGATACTTTGCAGATCATTAAAACAGAAGTTGCGACACCTGATTTGAAAAGTGGTAGCTCTTTCGCGGAAAGGGAGAGAGAGAGAGAGAGCGAGAGAGAGAGTGCAATCGGGGATGAGAAAACAAGAGAATTAGCAAGAACCACATCTGAGTTGACAGAGAAAATTAGAGAATTAACCAAGAATCTAGAAGCCGTTACAGTGCCTGTAACCTTAGGTCCGGTTATGCCTATTTTTGATAAGCAAAGAATGTGTGAAAATGGTTTGACAGTTCCATATGTAGGAAATGGTTTGGTTGGTTCTTTGGGAGAGTCAGGATTGAGGACAAGAGAGAATCAGTTGAGACATACTATATGTGGTGGAGAGTCAGATGTACAGCCTGATTCAGGATTGAATACTGGTTGTTTAGGAGGATCCATTTTGGAACCGCAGAGGATGGCAGAACGAGTGGGTACAGTGAAAAAGTCCACAGAAATAACGGCTGAGGATTTGAATAACTGGTTGAAAGTTCTCCAAAAGAAGGATAAAGATTCACAGGCAATTGATGTAGCCAGGTTGCGCATAGAACTGGAGGAACTGATAGCAGGAACAATTCCTACAGAGATGTTGAAAAATCATCATGATGGAGAGTTGTTATTTATGTGCAAGAGTATTACATGGAGGGCTAAGAATACACATGACAGGTTGAAAGGAATAGCGAGTGAAATGGGAGTTGATATGGATAAGGTGAAAGCTTTGCAGAAGCCTTACAGAGTGGATTTTTCTGATAAGGATATCGAGAATCTAAATGATGTTGGAAGAACAGGGCAGATTAAGGAAATGATTTCCATATTGCGAAAATGGGGTGATGTGGAAAAGTGGAAGGACAGGTGGTATAAGAAAAGAGAAGATTCAGTGGACAGGACTTACTCAGCATTTCCCATGAGAGAAAAGGAAAAAACAGTGGATGCCTATCCTATGAGAGAGATTCCTGGAGGAGGATATGTACATGTCCCATGGACTAGACAGGATATTCTGTCATTTACGAATGATTTCCCTCGACTGAGAGAAAAGCCCGTCGAGTGGTATAGGCAGGTAGACAGGTTTGTGAAATTGTCAAAAGTGCTGTGGATTGACTTGAATAGTCTGTTTGATATAATTGTTCCAGCAGACTTGTGGGCAGAGTGTAAAATAGTTGTAGATTGGCCTGCTAAGGAGTACCCAAGAGATCAGAAAACAGGAGCTCCAGACCCGGAGGTTATGAAAAAGTACGAGCAGGTTATTGTGTTCCTGAAGAATAAGGTACCCCCTAAGGAGACAGACTGGGTTAAGATAGATCGGACACATCAGGAAGCAAAAGATCGGTTCATGCTTTTTATGAAAGGCTGATACTGGCTTTTAAACAGTTCAGTGGGGATGAACACCTGGGTGATAAGGATTTGAGTCATTTTGTATACAGATTTGTATATGGTTTGAGACCTGAAATTAGTGAAATGATACGTGAGCACACAGTTGATTGGCAGAGTAAAACGATTGATGAGATCTTGAGACATGCGAAGTACTTCAGTGATGAAATTGAGGCGAAACAAAGAAAGCTGAAGGAGAAAGCAATGTGGGCACAGGTGAAGGTTGCAGAAAGACAAGAAGCACAGCTGGTTGAACAAGCGAATAATCCAGGAAGTAGGCCCAGATATGGTACAGGAAAAGGAAAGGGGAATCTAGAAGAGGCCAAAAAGAAGTTCCCGTGTCACAACTGTGGACAATTGGGGCATTGGAGATCCGAGTGTACGAATCCACCATTAGTGAGTAATGAGAATAAATCCTTGAATCAACAGGTGCAGAACGAGGGGTGTAATCATCAGCAGCAACAGCAGAAGGTTGTCAAACAGCAGAATCAAGAGCCAAAACCGCCCTTGCCACAGAATAGAGGGTCCCAGAAATATAACCAGGACTCAGGATTCTACAATGATGAGCAGGAAAACAAACCGAGACGTTCAAATCCGGTACAACAGTACTGGCTAAAGAATGAGGGGAGTGAGTCTGAAGGGGACTACTGACGGTGCCGAAGAGAGGAGGAAGAGTGCATACTTGGAGCAACTCTAGAAATAGACCAGGCAGGACCATTTGTAGATGGGAAAATAAATGGGGAAAGTGTTACTTTTTTAGTAGACACAGGAGCGACAAGATCAACTGTCAGGTCAGCAGATATAAGAAATCTTCCTCTCTCGGACGAAGCAATCCAAGTGGTTGGTGTAGCTAATACACAGATTAAGACTCGTCTTACTGAACCAGTAAGGGTAAGGATAGGGAAATTTTCAGATATGCACAGGTTTGTGGTCTGCGACACTAGTCCAGTGAACATGTTAGGTAGGGACTTATTGTGTAAAATGAATTGCACAATTTTTTGTACTCCGGATGGAATAGCTTTTGAGACACCGGATGAGGATGTCTTGTACAGGATGACTCTAGATATTAGAGAAAGTGAGATTGTTGGGACATATGCTGTATTTAATCCGGAGGATTTGCCTCAAGAGTTGAGAAATACAGTAAAAGCAGCAGTTTGGGATTTTACTGGAGAAGATGTGGGATTGATGAATAATGTAGATCCAGTAAAGATTACAGTGAAAGAGGGAATCACTTACCCTAATATCCCACAATACAGACTGACACCAGAGATAATTGAGGGAATAACCCCTATAATTGACAAGATGATTCAACAGGGTGTTTTGTGAGAGTTACTGAGTAGCCCATGTAATTCACCGATAATGGGGCTGAGGAAACCTAATGGGAAGTTCAGGATTGTGCAAGATTTGAGAAAGATTAACAAAATTGTGGTATCATGCTGTCCCATTGTGCCAAATCCGTCAGTGATTTTGTATCAGATCCCTCATGATGCTGAACGGTACACGGTAATTGATTTGTGCCATGCTTTCTTTTCAATTCCATTGCATCATGACAGCCAGCCGATTTTTGCATTTCGGTTTGGACAGCGTATTTTGGCATGGTGCCGTATCCCACAGGGGTATACAGAGAGTCCTTCAATATTCAATCAGTTGTTAAAGAAGTCTTTGGAAAGTTTGATCATGCCTGAAAGCTCAGTACTAGTACAGTATATCGATGACCTACTTGTGGCATCGAAGACACGTGAAGCTTGTGAAGTCGATACCATAGCTTTACTGAATCATCTGGCAGATGGAGGATTAAAGGTATCCCCAGCCAAATTGCAGTTTTGCAAGAAAGAAGTACATTATCTTGGACACAATATTGAAAAGGGTCTGAGAAAGGTGACCAATGACAGGATCAAAATTATCAGAGGAATGAGAGCCCCAATGACCCAGAGAGAAGTGAGAATGTTTCTGGGAATGGTGGGTTATTGTCGTCAGTGGATAAGTAATTTTTCCCTGATAGCAAAGCCACTGATTACATTGACCAAGAGTGAGGTGAAAGACCCACTGGAATTGAATGCAGAACAAATGGCAGCATTTGAGGAATTGAAGAGCAGATTGTGTGAAGCTCCTGCTCTGGGGATGCCAGACTATGAGATGGAGTTTGAACTGTACTGTAGTGAGAGGAATGGATGTGCACTTTCAGTGTTAATCCAGAAACATGGACGTCTGAGAAGGCCGATTGCGTACTTCTCATCAACACTTGACCCAGTAGCTGTGGGTTTACCAGGTTGCCTGAAAGCAGTAGCTGCTACATGCAGAAGCGTGGAACAGAGTGAGGGTATAATAATGGGATATCCTGTACGGGTATTCGTACCTCATGATGTGGCAATTCTTTTGACAAGAAGCAGGACTCAATATATGTCACATAGTCGGCTGACTAAATATGAGAAAATCATTCTGGGAGCATCAAATGTGACTCTTGAGAGATGTGTGAATGTGAATCCAGCAACACTCTTGCCAGATGCTGAAAATGTGAGTGTGAGAGATGATGTTGATCATGATTGTTTGGATGTGCTTGATTACTGTACAAAACCGAGACCAGACATAAGAGATATGCCACTGCCTGAGAGTGATCATGTGCTGTTTGTGGATGGATCATGTCTGAGAACAGAAGAAGGTGTGCTGAGTGCAGCATATGCGGTGTGTAAAGTTTCAGAAGTTATGGAAGCTTCATCTTTGAAAGGAGTAAGGTCTGCTCAAGTAGCTGAATTGGTGGCATTGACAAAAGCTTGCAAGATTGGGAAGAATTTGAGAGTGACTGTGATGACTGATAGTCAGTACGGATTTGGAGTGGTTCATGATGTTGGCCAGCTTTGGCTACAGAGAGGTTTCTTGACTTCGAGTGGAACTCCTATAAAGAATGCTGAAGTGATTGGGAAGTTGCTTGAGGCGATACAGCTGCCTAAAGAATTAGCAGTTGTGAAATGTGCTGCTCATGGACAGGGAGATGATTTTGTTACTCTTGGTAATCGCTTTGCAAATGACATAGCACAGTATTGTGCAAAGAACAATCATTCGATTAACAAGGGAAGAGAGAAGGAAATGTCTTTTTGTTCTGTGATGTTTACTAATGTCCTGGAAACATGGGATGAGGTGAAACAGTTGCAGGATGAAGCAGGAGATGAGGAAATGAGGGATTGGATCAAAGCAGGTTGTGCACCAAGAGAGAAAGATCATGTTTGGATCTATAGAGATGGAAGACCAGTTATGCCAAATTCCATGTTGTCAACAATGGCAAGAATGTGTCATGGCCAGGGACACCTGGGGAGGGATGCTATGATTAGGTCCTTCAAACAAACCTGGTACAATGCGAACTTCAGGCTGATTGCAGAGAGCATCTGTCAAAGATGTTTGATTTGCCAGCAATTCAATACTGGAAAGAAAACAGTGGTGAGCCTAGGAACAATAGGCAGAGAAGGAGGTCCTTTTACCAGAATGCAAATAGATTTCATTGAAATGCCACAGGTCAATAGATTGAGGTATGTTCTAGTGGTAGTCTGTTTGTTCTCAAGGTGGGTTGAAGCCTATCAGACTAGGAGAAATGATGGAATAACAGTGGCCAAGTTGCTGTTAAGAGAGTTGATTCCTAGGTACGGGTTCCCAGTGACAATTGAGTCAGACAGAGGGGGACACTTCTACAATGAGCTCATGGGTTTAATTTGTGAAGCATTGAGCATACAGCAGAAGCTACATTGTGCATACAGGCCAGAGGCTTCTGGTGTTGTTGAACAGATGAACGGCACAATTAAAAACAGAATTGGTAAGATGTGTTTAGCCACTGGAATGAAATGGCCTGATGTCTTGCCTCTAGTGCTAATGACTATTAGATCTACTCCAGACAGAACTACAGGGTTGAGTCCACATGAAATATTGATGGGACGAGCAATGAGACATGCATTCGTGCCTGTCAACAAGTTGATGACAATAACTGATGACATGATTTTGGATTACTGTAAAGGCCTGGCTGACGCAGTTCATTCTGTGTTTCACCAGGTTGGAGGAGACGCCACCACACTTGAAAAGAAGCAAGCCCATGATCTGAGTCCAGGGGACTGAGTGAGAATAAAAGTGCACAGAAGAAGAAATTGCTTGGTTCCAAGGTGGGGAAGGCCAAGACAAGTCATTCTGACTACGACAACTGCTGTGATGTGTGCTAGTGTGAAGAACTGGGTTCATGCAAGTCATACTCTGAGAGTTCCAAATCCAAAGGATGGGACTGGGAAGGAGTATTTTGAAGAGTCAGATTCCAGTGATGATGCAGACGCTGAAACAGTGAGAAGAAAAAAGAATCCTGAAAGGGGGGAAGGAGAGTTGGAAAGAGAGTCAGGTGATTCTTTTTTCTTACCGAGAGAGGCTTCAAGAGGAACATTGAGAGCCTCAGAGGAGAGTTCGGATTCTGTAAGAGTGCCTGAAGTTCCAAGCAGTGGAGAAAATAAAGGGGAAAGGAGGAAAGAAAAGAGCAATTCCACAGAGACTACACCTGAGTCAGATGAAGAGATTGAGGATCCACCTGAGATTACTTCTGAAGAAGTAGGGTCAGAAGAAGATAGAGAGGGACAGATTGCGGAAGACCCCCGAGGAGGTGTAGGGAACATTCCTGATAAGCTAGGTGAAGGGACAAGTAGACAGCAAGAAGATTGCGTGTCGGAGACCCGAGGAGGGACAGTAGCAGGGAAATCTCAATCGGTGGAGAACAAGACTGCGGAGCAGAAGAAAATCGTTGATGAACAAGAGGCAAATGAGACAGAATCGGATGAGAGTGAGAATGAGAAAGCAGAGGGTCGAGTTCTGAGAAAGAGAACTTGGATCGGAGAAAGAAATAATAGAGAAGTGAGACCGAAAAGGAGTGTAAAGGGAGATCTTTGGCCTAACAAGATAAAGAGACTGAGGTATCGACTGACACGAGTGAATTCATCGAAAGCTGAACAGGTGAACGAGGTGTCGAGTCAGAATCAAGCAAAGGGTGAAAAACAAAAAGAATCAAAAGAACCAGAGGAGGGGAGGAGCCTAGCGCTTGACCAAGATGGCCGCGTGAGCTTTGAGCTCCCGAGACCCTCGTGCCCTCCGTCGTCTATCCTGTATATAATCCTGTTTGTATGCATGGTATCGTGTAGATGACTTGTCAGGGAGGCGATCGATGCCACCCGAGGTCGAATCGCCCACCGGGAACCGGAGTTATGCATGGCGGAAGATTGAGGCCCATCTCCGAGGGATGCCAGGGGCTCGAGTTGGCAGGATGCCCGACCTCTAATTGAACAACAGCGGCCAGGCGAGGTGTGAACTGCCGGACGGGGGTCCCTATCCTTTCACTTTCACTTTCTCGCCCTTTGTCTGCCCAGCCCAGGGAGTGCTCGCGGCTGCTTTATTATCATTTGGACGCTCTGCATGCCACACTGGCGACCCATCGTAAGACGGAGCACTCCTGATCTCTCTCGCTGAGAGAGGGCAGTCCTGTTTGAACCGACTTGCTTGAGCCCACCATGTCGGGCAAAGCAGAGGTGGACCGGCCGAAGCCTAAGACCACCAGGCGGGGAGCCTACACTCAAGCCAATAACATGGACCGCTATGCCCAGCAGAAGGGGTCACCGGGTGCACCGAGCCAGTCCCCGGACACACAGAAGACTGCCTCACCCTTGGCCCCGGAGATCTCACTGCAGGATGTCATGGGTGCACTCGACGGGCTGCAGACTTCGATTGGGAGACAGTTTGATGCCCTGGCGCACAAAGTGGATACCATCTTGGTGGATGTTAATCTGATCTGCGCGGATTTGGGCAAAACAAATGAACGGGTCAAATCCCTGGACATCAAGACCACGGGCCTCGCCGATGATGTCTTGGACCTGCAGACCGAGGTCCGTAAGTTGCGGACCGAGAGTGATCTCGCCGCCCGTCGGCTGGAGGACTTCGAGAGCCGGGCCAGGCGCAACAACGTGCGCGTTATCGGGGTCCCGAAGTCCTCGGACGAGACTTCAGTGGACCTGCTCGTGGAGGACTTGGTGCTCAATCATCTGCAGCCTAAGGGTCTAGGGAAGTTCTTCGCAGTTGAGAGGGCCCATAGAATGCCGGGAGGGCGGCCCAAGGTGGGAGCCACACCGAGGCCGATCGTCGCCCGGCTCTTTCATTTTCGAGACCGGGACGCTATCCTGCAGGCCTCGAGGGTAACGGGCCCGGTCCCCTTCCAGAACGCGTCGGTGAACTTCTATCCTGACTTCACCCAGCAGGTGCAGAGGCAGCGGCAGGGCTTCCTGGGGGTGAAGAGGAGGCTTCGGGAGAGGGAACTGAAATACGCCATGCTCTTCCCTGCCAGACTATGTGTGGTGTTTGAAGACCGAACATTCTTCTTTGAGTCGCCTGCCATGGCGGATGAATGGCTGGACGCTCTGCCTCGACGACGCACGGAAGAGGACACTGCCGTAGACGGGGACAGTGGCCGGGATGAACAAGGTTGATGTCTTCGGAACCGGACTGACTTGGACTGACTTTAGATAATGACTTGCAGTAAATACGGAGGTTGTGGGAGGACGAGGGGAGCTCTTTCCTCCCTTAGGGTACTTTTTGTAGATTTTGGGTTTGGTAGGGTGACAGGCACACTGCAAGTTGGGGGGGCTTTGTAAGCTGCAGCAGGGGTGCAGGGTGGGGGGGGTTTCCGGGATTTTGGGTTTGTTGTTGGGGGGTTTGTTTCCGCAAGGCATAGTGATTATTTCCAGGACTGTTCCATGGTGGCTCTTCGGGGGTGGGGTGGGCCTCTTTACGTTTGGGGATGGGGGGTAGGGGTTTAAGTGTTATAAGCTGGAATGTTAATGGTTTGGGGGATCGCATTAAGCGTGGGATTGTTTTGCAATTCTTGAAACGGTCATTGCCGGATGTTGCCCTGCTGCAGGAGACGCATTTTATAGGTAATACGTGCTATGCCCTGAATAGGAAGGGTTACAAATTCATAGCTAATTCGGGATTCTCCTCTGGGTCCAGGGGTGTGGGCATCCTAGTCAGAGCCTCGCTACCATTTGAGGTGGACTCCACCATTGTTGATGATAGGGGGAGGTTTGTGGCGGTGGCGGGGCGGTGGGAAGGAAGAACTTTGGTTTTAGTTTCGGTTTATGTCCCGCCGGCCCTGCAGGCCTCCACGTTCACAGATCTGGGTAGGGCCCTGCTGGATCTCCCGGGGGGTATGCTTGTGGTGGGAGGTGATTTCAACGCTGTTGGCTCCGGTCTGCTGGATAGATACCCGCCCAGAGACACTGGGGGGGCTCAGAAGTGGCTTCCAGACTTTCTAGATACGCTTGGCCTGATAGACTGCTGGAGGCTCCGGCACCCCACACAGAGCCAATACACTTTCCACTCCGGGGCGCATGGTAGCCTTTCCAGGATTGATTACCTACTCACTCTGGCTGCGCATGCCTCATTGGTGTCTGAGGCCAGGCACATGGCGCGTGGTATATCTGACCATTCGCCAGTGTGGGTCAGGCTGGATCTAGGTCGAGAGGGAGGGGGAAGGGTGGCCCCTATCAACCCTTGGTATTTCCGAGACCCCAAGATGCGCAGCGCGCTGGTAAAGACAGTAGATAATTTTTTCAAGGACAATCAGGGATCCGTGGACTCGGCAGTGTCGCTGTGGGAAGCATTTAAGACCGTGCTGTGAGGGGAAGCCCTCTCCCTTGTAGTGGCTGCCAAGCGGCGGAGAGATGGCGAGGTTTTGCAGGTTGAGGAGGAGATCGCGGCTTTGGAGGGAGCGCTGGAGGAGGAGGTTACACAGGCCTCACTGCATGAGCTGTGCTTGAAGCAATCCGAGTATAAGGACCTGGTGACGAATGCCGCTAAGACCCTTGGTAGGGAACAGCAGGGCCGTCTGTATGATGTTGGTGACAAGGCCGGGAAACTCCTGGCTTGGCTGGACAAAAAAGAACGGGTCAATAGAGTAGTGCCGGAGTTGACGGGAGAGGGGGGAGAGGTGATTGTGGAACCTGAGAGGATTGTGCAGTGTTTCTCGGACTATTTCCGTATGGTTTATGCCTCAGTGTCGGACAGGCCGCCCGAGGACTCGCGTGACCTCCTGCGTGATATCGCATTGCCCTGTCTCTCCGATATAGATAGGGACGATCTAGATGGTGACATAACGGTCGATGAGGTGGCGGGGGCTATCCGCGCGTTGAACTCGGGCAAGGCCTCGGGTCCGAACGGCTTGCCGGTCGACCTGTACAAGCTGTTTCCGGATAGGGTCGCCCCTCACCTGCGCGCCATGTTCGTGGAGGCGCGGGGGAGTGGGGCCCTCCCGTTGGATCAGCGACTGGCGACGATTGTGGTTATACACAAAGAGGGCAAACCCCGAGATAAGTGCGCCTCATATAGGCCTATCTCACTCCTTAACGCAGAGCCGAAAATTCTGGCTAAAATCCTGGCGACCCGATTGATTAGGGTACTCGGTGACTTGGTCCACCCGGATCAATCCGGATTCATCCCGCACCGTAACACAGCGTTAAATCTTCGGCGCCTTCATGGTGTAATCGCCAGGGCGGGCACGCTGCGTGAACCAGCTATTGTGGCGTCTCTCGATGCCACGATGGCCTTTGACACGGTGGAATGGGCATATTTGTGGGCCGTGTTGACCAAGTTCGGCTTTGGCCACGGTTTTGTGAGCTGGGTGAGGTTGCTGTATGAGGGCCCTCTTGCGAGTGTGGTGGTAAATGGCCGGGTGTCGACTCCGTTTCAGCTTGGGAGGGGTACTCGGCAAGGTTGTCCCCTGTCGCCATTGTTGTTCGCCCTCGCCCTTGAGCCGCTGGCTGCGTGGATACGCTGGCACCCGGATATACGAGGACTTAGATGGTCACCTGAACACGAGGACCGTATATCGCTCTATGCTGATGACATCCTGTTGTATCTTGCCTCACCCAAGAAATCACTTATAGTGGTCTGTGACGTACTCACATCTTTTGGTAGGAACTCGGGTCTCGTTATCAACTGGAGTAAATCGTATTTATATGTTCTTAGTGGCGAGGTTCCACCGATCCCTCGAACTTGTTTGCTCCAGGTCGCTAAGCAGGGCTTCGTGTATCTGGGGATCTTTATCTCCATGGACTCTGCCGTGCGATATGAGAGGAACCTGCTCCCCCCCCTAGCGCGCCTGAGGCGGGATGTGGAGGGCTGGCGGAGGCTGCCGCTCTCCCTCGTTGGGCGCGCGGCCCTGTTCAAAATGATGTCTCTTCCCCGGTTCCTCTACGCACTGCAGAATACTTTGGATTGGGTACCGGCCAACTACTTTCGGGAGGTCGAAGGCCTCCAACGAACGTTGCTGTGGGACGGGCGGCCGCGAATAGCTATTGCAAAGTTGACGCTTCCATGGTACGACGGGGGTATTGCGCTTCCAGACATCCGACGGTACTATTGGGCCACCCAGCTGAGTGCAATTAATCATGGGTTTTATGGCCCTGCCCTCAGCCCTGGGTATGCCATGGACAGGTGGTTGCTGCGTGGTGGTAACTATTACAGGGCGTTGTACTCGCGGTCCCTGGACTCGTCCCTCACGGGGCCCACTGGTGTGGCGGTGCGTGTGTGGAAGATGGCAACTGACTCGCTGGGCTGGAAGGATAGGCTCACCCTCGCTACCCCGCTGTTTGAATCTGAGAGACTGGGTAGGCTTTGGCACACAAAAGGCTTTGACGAATGGGACTTGATCGGCATCTCCAGGGTCGGAGATGTACTGATTAAGGGGAGGGTGAAGTCCTTTGAAGAGTTGCAGAAGGAGTATGAGTTGGGGCCATCCGAGTTTTTCCGCTATATTCAGGTGCGTCACGCCCTCCGATCAGTCCTCATAGAGGGTGAGAAGGTGCCTGAGTCCTCTCCTTTGGAGGACCGGGTCCTTGATGGCCATATGCCCGAGAGCACGATCTCGCTCATCTATAAGAAACTGATCAACGTCCGGGCGGATATGCTTCTGGGGCTGAGGGACCAGTGGTCTAGGGATGGCCTCGAGTTGGATGACGAGGATTGGCAGTCTGCTGTTTCCTCTCCTAAGGAGGTTGCGATCCCGTCGCGTCTGAGGCTGGTGCAGCTTAAAATACTGCATCGAGTGTACGTGACGGGGCCAAGGCTGGTTCACATGGGATTCTCGGAGGACGGCCTATGCAGGAGGGGATGTGGTATGGTGGGTACTTTCCTGCATATCATTTGGGAATGTGGTGTCATCACGGAATTCTGGAGGAGAGTCCATGCAGTGATGGGGGAGGTGACGGGCATTGCTATGCAGCCGGAAGCGCGGTGTTGCCTCCTGAATGTCTGGGGGCCCACTGACCACGATGAGGCACAGACCCAATGGGTGACTCTGGGTAACATGGTCGCTAAGAGAGATATCGCGCGATTGTGGGGCTCCGCGGGGCACCCCACATTGACCGCGTGGAAAGAAAATATGGACTGGAGTATTCTAAGGGAGAAGACGGTATATTGCGCTAGAGGCCGCCCTCGGAAGTGGCACGCCATCTGGGGGCGGTGGAATCAATACAGGGGGGGAATTTGTCTTGCCCCTGACTTGGATCCCCCCGAGGAACAGCTTTCCTCCTAACCTTCTTTCCAGCTCAGTATGGTTAATGGACTTCTTTGGCCTCTGCTGTCCCCCTTCTTCCTCTTTTCACAGTACTGTAAATGGTAGATGATTGGGGTCCTGCCTCCCCTGGGGGGCTATCACCATGGGCATTCAGTGTTCTTGCCTTGCTGGGGGTTGTTGTGTGTTTTGTGTTTATTTAAAAATGGAATCTTTGCACTCCTCCTTCACTGTACTGTGGACGCGTCACTGTTCCTCTTTATCGAAGCTGCCGAACCTCCGGGTTGTCGGCTGAATAGCTGTGTCCAGACTTTTGAAAATAAAGGTTTTTATAAAAAAAAAAAAAAAAAAGAACCAGAGGAGATTAAGAGAATCAGAAAACCCAACCAGAAGTATAGGTCACCGGAATGGACGTACGTGGTGTTGCCTGAAGAAGTAGAAGAGGCAGAGAGTCAAGGAAATCCAGAGGGGACCTTACGGGAAGTGGTTGAGGAGGAAAAAGCTGTTGGAATCCTGAAAGTTATCTTGACTGACATTGGAGAGGAGTCAGATGCTCAGGATATTGAAGATCTGATACAATTTGATGTTGCTGAAGAAGAAGTGAAAAGTGATGAAAATCCAAATTGAGTGAACTGAAGGAGTCACTTGGAGAAGAGTGGAAAAGACGAAATCTAAAATTAACAGATTGAAATAATCTAGTGTTCTAGAGATTCAGTAGTGGAGTAGTAGAGGCTAAGTCAAAAGACACAGCCAAAGTAGTAAAATGGCTAACACAGAGAATAATCAAAGTAGATGTACCTTTCTGAAAAGATGGTGCAGAATGTGCAGCTGTTGTACGGGACTATTAGTGCTATTATGGGGTGTACTTGCTTTATTAGTTACTTTTAGAGTTACAATAGACACTTTTGGAATACATACTGAGAATATGACTAACATAGGGAAGAGTTCACAGAAAGTAGTGCCAACTAGAATTAGTAATATATACATACATAAAGATAGATCAATTAATGATTTCTCAAGCAATGTTTTTTCAAAATTGTTGTATGAATACGTAAAGACAATGGAAGTAAGGGATTGCTACGTCTGTATGCAATTGCCTGCATCCGTTTCAGAGGGAGTTACTTATCATCATCTTCCAGCTACGTATGGGATTTCGTGTAGTGTGCTAAGTAGTATCTTTTATTTGTTAGGGAAAATAGATTATGAGATGTCTAATAAAGATAACATTTTTGGGCAATTGAATCCTGCAAAAGAAGCTAACATTTTTGGTGAGATTTTTATTGAAACAGAAGAATTAACATTAGATTATATTTTTAGAAACAATTTAACTTGTAGTTTGAAGGAAGAAGAAAAGGCTTTCCTAGACATGGTAGAGAAAAGGAGAATGAGCATGCATGAAAAGGCAGGAGGGTATAAAATGAGTGAGACAATATGGGACATTGAGATGGGAAAAGAGTTGAAAAATGGGGCCAGTCCAACTTTGGCTTTAGATGCACCACAGAAGGGTAAACTATGCATTACCAGGAGGAAATCCCAATATGATAATTATTTCGTTGGGACTAGTGAGTGTCATGATACATACTTTATTGCAACAGGATGGGGATTCAAGGGAGGAGAAGATCCAGTTTTCCCGGGAGTGTATTATATTGGTGGGAATAAAGCTTATTATAGGTTGCCTGACCATTGGTATGGCACATGTTATGTTGGCCTGGTCTTTCCAAAGATTTTTCATATGGATAGAATAGAAGATGCAGAACAAATTAATCTATTAACACGCTTTAAGAGAGAAACTTGGTCATAAATTGTAGGAGATATTTTTGGAGCTTTGATTCCAGCAGTGGGAATTTCATTAATTGCATATGGAATTCGGAAACTGTCAACAGTGGTGGATTGCTTATCGACAAGCACCGCTGGAGGGTTTCTATTGGTAAATACGGAGATGGTTGCCTTACGCGCCATGGCTATGCAAAATCGACTTGCCCTTGATATTCTATTGGCCAAAGAGGGTGGAGTCTGTGGAATGCTGAAGGTTCAATATTGTTGCACTTACATTCCGGACGAAAGCAGAGATTTAAAAGTCTATATCAAAAATATTACTGATTTGCATGAAGAATTAGTACCACTGGAAGCTGAAAGTATCTGGACTAAAATGGCTAATAAGATGATTGCTGTTAAGAACTTTATTGCTAAGATAGGTAGTACCATTTTTGGTAAGATATTATTTCCATTGACATGTGTGATTGTTGCTTTATTGATACTTAGATTAGGGTGTTTATGTTGTAAAAACAGGAGAGGTAAAAAGAAAATAATAAAAGAAAATACTGAAAAGAAACAAAAGAGGTCAAAAAGAGACCCACAAGAAATAGAATTAGAAGAATTTAGGGAGAGTGTGTACTTAGAATCGAAAAGAGATGATGAAAGAGAGACTGGTGTGTAATGTAACACAAAAAGACATTTGAATTTCTCCTAAGAAATGGGGATTACATTTTTTGGGTTGGTTTTTTGTGGTGATAAAATATCACCAAAGGGGGGATTGCTGGAGCAGGGTTTTCTGTTTAAACCCGAACATCAGCTTATATTTTTAGATGTCATAATTAAAATTACTAAAGAATAATTACTAGATATTAATTTTGTTGAGTGTTCTGACTAATCAACCTTACTAATGAAAGAATTACATGTGGGAATGCAATTGCATGGCTTAATTAATACGTGAATTAAGTTGGTGAGCAAATTAAATAAGTGTGGCTACAGTGCTATTTTTTATGTGTTTGCGCTTTAAAATAATATGCTCTAACGCTCCATTGTTTCGCAAATAGCTAGATAAATACATACACATAAGGGTATTAGTGGGAATTAACACTGTATAATCAATACGATGTAGTAATGTTGTTTTGTGTTTCTTTTAATTAAGATTGTCAATTCTGGCCTATTGGAAAATGGCCGACATTTACAGCCTGCATTTGAGTAGATGAAATACGAAGAGAGGCCTCGCTGAATATGGTTGAACATGACCTCGGCCTCTGTCTGAGCTAAAAGTTTCCAAGAGGACAGCACAGCAGCTCTGGGCTCATCGCCAGATATCCTTGGAAGAGAATAATAGTCATAATGAACATTTGATAAACTTGCAGTGGTTTCACTATAATTCCGGAGAAGAGCATCCATGAATGTTGCAGATTTAGTTTGTGCTTCCTTCTTCCGTGTTTTTATTTTTGAGATATTCGAGAGCGGAGGTTTTTCTAAATGTTGCGAGCCAACATCCTTTCCTGCTCGCTCTGCTCAACGGACGTTTAGAACTTGTTTGTAACTTTTAATGTGTAAGTTTTAGTATAAATATTGTAAGACTAGAGAGGGTCTAAGGCCACTTCTTCTTGAACCTATGCTCGAGAGGATCGATGCTGAATGAGAGGACGGCGACTCGGGAGACCTTACTGAGAGACCTGTTCTGACCTAAATACGACATTTAGCTAGACTAGGTAACTATGAGAATAATGATTTTGCTATTGAATGACATTCCATTTGAATTAATTTAGATAAAATAACCTTTGTTTGAATTTCAGTGTCGGGTGGTTATTTCTTTGTCATTTATTGAGATCTCAAGTGTGTTTATTGTTTAAATCATGACTCGAGACAAATCAATTAGGTTGCATTGACCTCAGATTAGATGCAGATTGATTTAGGAGTTCTCTCATATATTCAGTGTGGATAGAGTAATAGAATGGATGTTGGTGTGATGGGCCCCAGCGTATGATGAGTGCATGTGCGTATGACTGTGGAATTACTCTGTCCGTGGAAGTAGGGAGAATTTATATGCTCCGATCTGCAGCACCACAACCACCGTTGCGTACCATAGGGTAGAGCCTCAAGAAATTGCTCGAGGTATATCTTGTCCATGATTTCCTCGCGGGTAGACTCTAAAGGTTTTAACCAGCGGTCAGCAGAGTCCTTCAATTTATAAAACAACATTTTCAGTGTGTCACCCGATATACCCCTTTCTTGTCTAAACTTCAGGCGATGGGCCTCTGCGTTGAAACCCAGTCTGTCTAGAATGAATTGTTTCAGATGGCCGTAGGCAGCTGTCCCATCCCTATTTGCCATCTGGTACGCGGCCTGTGCCTCGCCGGTGAGTAAAGGGGCCAGATAGAATGGCCAGCTGTCTCTGGGCCATGCACTGGCCCTAGCAACTCTTTCGAAATTAAGAAAGAAAGAAACTGGATCGTCTCCCGGTACGTATTTCTGTAAGGGGACCACAGTACCAAGCAGAGTGGTCGCTCTCCCTTACCCCAAGACTACCATCAGTTGTGACCGCTCCTCAGCCAATTTGGTAAGGTTGTCCGCCTGAGTCTGTATCACTGAAGTAAAGACAGCCATGTCCATCTCCTCTTGGCTGGCGGTTTTTTCTATGACAAACTCGAGTTTGCTTTGTCCCTCTCTCATTTGGGCGATGAGGTTTTCCATCTTGTTTCAGACGGCTGATCCCACTTCTGACACCAAGTTGTCACGGGCCCCTGGAGCCTTGCAAGCCTGAAGGAGAGGTGAACCCAAAATGAGGAGGAGGAGACTCGGAATGTTCAGTTCTGGAGGCTTTTTTGTTTTATTTGATTTAAAGGTGATCAAAAAAGAAATAGCGGTCATTGAGTATCACTACAGGCGAGGAGAAAGGAGAAAACAAAAATAGTCTCTGTTGTCCATGAGAGTTCTGGCGGCGGGACGGCTTTGGCTTTGTTTCAGCTCCGGCAGGGAAACGTCCGGTTTTGTTATGGACCAAAAAGAAAACAAGAAAAAACACAGGTCAGTGGAATCTACAATGGAGCTGCGTTTTGATCAAGGAAGGGGGTGTGCGTGGGGTCAGCGAGGACTACCACCACCTGTGCTTCAGTGTAGAGTGAAAAAAATGGTGCCCGCCCTCACAAACCTACCTGTTCCCTCCCCGTGAAAAAGAAAGCCCCCGCAGACGACAACTTACCTGCTCCAGCCACACTCCTCCTGGAGAGTGGCGGGGCGACACGTGGGGTCGTTGGCCTCATGACGTCAGATCCTTCTCCGGCCTCTTCCCGTGGACCTCAGGACTGCCGGTTGAGTCGGGATCCAGCAGCTGCTCCCCCAGTCTTCTTCCTCGTTCGTCTTCTTCAATTTGTTCTCTGGCTTGCACACTTCCTGGTTCTCGTTCTTCCCCTTTCACCATGGCGAGGCCTCCTGATAGGAGGAGAGGGTCCGACGTCTCGCCTCCAGACGCATCCTCCCGCAAGTCCCAAGCAGATTTAAAGGGGCCAGTCCAGTCCTGTGCACGGAGGAGGGTTAAAACGTCAATATCGGACTTGGCTTGTGGGGCCCACTCCCCAGGAATTCTGTGACAATGTGGCAGCCACCCCAGGGTGCCTGCAACACTGTGCATGGTTGTAAAGAGGGGTCCCATGGGTACCCCCACGGGCTCCAACTGGAGACCTCAGGGTGAAGGGGAACCTGCTACGGGCCCCCAAAGTCAGATTCCGACAGCCATTTCATGTAGGGCAAACCGCATCAAAATGGCTGTCCGAATCGGTCATCGTAATCGCTCGTTCGGAAACCGTGTCCATAGAGCTGTACGAATCGGCTCCAAACTACTCGGTCTGTCTAAATGTTGGTCAGAACCGATTCGGACAGCCCGAACGGTTTCCTTGCATCGTAATCGGTCGTCCGGAAAGGTGTCCGATACAGTCGGAAACATAGGTTCCAAATAGGATTTGCTGAATCCGAATCCCGTTTGGAGTCTTTCCGGATGGCATCGTAATTGACCCCTTAGTTGGAAATTTTCAGGATTTAGGATACTTGCAGAAATACAGAGAAAAGCGGGGAAAATGATTATCACTAAAAAGAAAACTACAGAAGCAGGAAAAAAACAAAGGTGGTAATTAGTGATTCAGAATCAGAGATAGTGTTAGAATTTCCTTTGAGAGAAGTACTTCGAGGGAATTATGTGCGTGTGTCTTTGAGTAGGGGTGATCTTTATGCCTTTATGACAAATGTTTTCAAACTGAGAAAGGAACCGGACAAGTAGTTTAAGGAGTTACATAGACTGATTTCAATTTCAAAAATGCTTTTAACACATTATTTGAGATTGTTGTTCCTAATGATTTGTGGACAGAGTGTAAAGTTACTGTTGCTTGGCTGGCAGACGAACTAGCTAGAGTTGTGCCAAATAACAATGTGCTGGCAGACCAAGAGTGTTGATGAATTATTCAAATATGCCAAGTATTCCAGTGATTGGTTTGATGCAAAGCAGAAAAAGATTAGAGAGAAGTTGATGACTGAGCAGACAACGCAGTTTCAGAAAGACAACAGAAAGCAGGTGAAGGTTTCTGATTTGGGTTTTGTGCAGCCTGACAATTTTGGAATGAATGGAATGCAGCACATGCAAGGTGTCAGACTGAGAAATTAAGTGGTGCAGACACAGGCTCGTTGTAGAGGAAATATAATTAATTATTGATTGAATGCAAATATTAATTTGCCTAAGAAGACTACTGCTTGTCAATTCTCTGGAAGAATGAGACACTGGAAACATGAGTGTAAGCAGAATCCGGATTGAATTCAGAATGATTTTGTTCCCTAGATGTAGTAAACCGCAAATCAGATGCAGACACCGTTGCCCCAGCACAGCCAGCTCCTGTGCAGAATGTGCAAAAGCAAGGGACAGTTTCATGTGAATGTACCTGTAGCTCCAATGGTGCAGCAAAACATGAGAACCAAAATGTCCTATAAACCAGGATAACATCAGGATCCATTGATTCTGAGGAATGATTTTCCTTAGTCTTCATCAGAGACTAATTTCCAATGACACTGCCTGAGGTGGTAGAAGAGTTGTATGCTTGGTGCAGTCCTGTAGGTAGACCAGAGTGGCCCATGTGTAGATGGTGAGGTGAACGGCCACTCAGTATCATTTTTCTTTGACACTGGTGCTACCCAGTCTACAGTTCATTATGTGGACATTACAAACCTCCCCCTCTCTGGAAGAGAAGTCCAAGTTGCAGGAATTAGCAATAAACAGAATGTTAATTAGGTTACTGCAGATGTTCCAGTTAAAATAGGGTCTATGGAGAATAATCATCAGTTCATACTGTGCAATTCAAATCCTGGTAACCTACTGGGCAGAGACTTGCTTTGCAAGGTGATCTATGTGATTTTCTGCACACCGGTTGGTGGCGCAATTGAAACCCAACATAAAGATTCAGCCTTTAAAGTAAAATTGCAAGACCCAAGAGTTCAGTTGTTCCAAGTTTTCATAAAAGATTACCTTCCTCTGGATCTAAGACATACTGTCAAAAAAGATGTATAGGATTTTACAGGTAAAGAGATAGGATTGTTACAAAAGTGTAAAACCTGTTGGAATTAATGTCAAACCCAATGCAGCTTTTCCTAGAATTAAGCAATGTAAGCTTTCAGATAAGGCAGAAAAGGGAATGAAGTTCCAGAAATGATGATCACACATGTTAAACAAATGATGGAACAAGGTATTATGCAAGAGGTGCTTGGTAGTGCTTTAAGTTCTCTGATAATGGGCATTAAAAAACAGAGTGGTAAATGGAGAATACTGCAAGACCTGATAAGAATAAATCAGATAGCAATCCTATGTTGTCTGATGGTACCAAATCCTGCAATATTATTGTTTTTTAGATTACTGCAGATGCAGAATGGTATACAGACAAGCATTCATCTCCATTCAGCTGCATGAGGATAGTGATAGTCAATGTCTTTGCATTTCAGTTCCAGGGTAAAGTCCTCATTTGGTGTCAAATTCCACAAGTGTATACTGAATGTCCCTTGATTTTTACTCAGATCCTGAAGAAAGATTTGGAGAATTTGCAACTGCCCTGTAATTTAGTCTTAGTACAGTAAATTGATGATTTGCCTGTAGCATCCAAGACAAAAGAAGACTGTAAACTAGATACCATTACACTTTTGAATTGTGTTGCTGGCAACAGTCACAAGGTTTCACATTCAAAGATGCAGCACTGTAAAAAAAAACAATTTATTTGGGTCATCATATTGAAAAGGGAACAAGGAAAGTCTCAAAAGAACATGTTTTTGCAGTTCTGAAAAGGAATCCTTCGACCACTCAGAGGGAGGTGAGGATGTTCTTAGAATTGCTGGCTACTGACGTCAGTGGATTCTAAACTTTTCCCTTACTGTGAAGCCTATAATAAGGCTTAGTTACAGTGATATCAAGGATCTGGTACCATTTGTTTGCAGGCCTTCTGAGAATTAAAAGAACATATGTGCAGCAAACCTGATTTCAGAATGCCTCATTATGACAAAGAGTTCTTTCTTGTTTGTCATGTAAAGTTGGGTGCTCATTATCCGTTTTGACTCAAAAACATAGAGGGATCACGAGGCCTAAAGCATATTTTCCTGTTGTCTGCTGTATTAGATTCAGAAGCTGTAACTATGCCTGGCTGTCTGAAAGCAGTTGCAGCTGTTTGTATTCCAATTGAACAAAGTGAAGGAATTGTCTTGAGACATACACTTATTGTATTGTTTCCTCATTCAGTTGAGATTTTGCTGACAGGTACCAGAACTCAGCACCTGACTAATATCTGTCTACAAGGTATAGGCAAGTCAGGAGATGTATTCCTTTGAACCCTGCAATACTGCTTCTGGTCTCAGATGGCAATGAAGACAATGACAGTAATGATGATGATGACCTAGAAAATGATTGTGTGAATGTTACTGAATTATGCACTAACCTAATCCCCAATATCAGAGACATTCCTGTTGAAATGGCCAATCTAATTTTGTTTATAGATGGATCTTGTTTGGGAGACCATCTGGGAACATTAAAAGTTGCTTATGCAGTGTGTTTCATTTCTGAAATTGTTCAAGCATCATATCTACCTAACGTAATTTCAGCACAAGTGCCAGAATTGGATTGATAAGCACTTGTTGACTTGTAGATGAATTGAAAGTGACAATTTATACAGACAGCTAGGGTGGTTTTGGATTGGTGCATGACTTTGGTCACTGGGGTCCCAAATATCCTCTGGGAGCCCCATCAGGAATAGTTTCTATATTATTGATCTATTAGAAGCAATACAATACTGAAAGAAACGGTAGTGGTCAAGTGTATGGCCCATAAAGCTGGTTATTACAATGAGAAACAAATATGCTGATATTATGCAAAGTATTGCACACTGGAGAATGGAACTGGAATATCAAATTATCAAATCACAATGCATGAATCAGAGAAAATGAAAACAGTGAAACTTCTATTGAAAATATAAATTAAATGAATTGTTTCTTATTAAATCCAATACAGACCACACAGAGTGAATTGATGGAACTCCTGGAGGAGGGATCAGTAGACGAGAGACAGAAATAGGGACAAGGAGATTGCAAAAGAAGCTACAACGATGTTTGGGTTTCTCCTGAACATACATATGTTCTTCCTGACAATGTGCTATATTCAATGGCCCGCTATTTACATTGCCAGTCACATGTTAGAAGGGATCCGATAACCAGAACTTTCAGAAAGTATTGGTTGAATCCCAATTTTTTTATAGTTTTTTGCACCATTATGATAAACACTAGCTTAGGGCCTGATTACAATAGCGGTGAACCCTCCACCGACAGGCTGTCGGTGGCGTGTTCACCGCCATCGTGCGGCCATTTTCTGCCCACCAGATTGTGATGGCGGTCGGTGTGCTGGCGGGCGGAAATCCTGACCGTCACGGGTCCAACAGAAGTAATCATTGCGATTGCCTGTCGGACCGCCACTGATCAGCAGAATGGTGTCGATGCCTAGCAGGCACCGCTCGCCTGGTTGGGACATAGGATCCCCACCAGCCTTTCCATGGTGGTTCAACCGCCATGGAAAGGCTGGTGGCATGTACATGTACTATGGTTCCCCCCTACATTTCCCTGCACCATGTGGTAGGCACCGCTTGGTGCCTGCCACGTAGTGCAGGGAAATGTTCAAGGTGCATTTTTGACATTGTGGTAGGTGCTGCAGCTAGCAGCACCGGCCGCAATTTTAAATATTGCAGATGCGACCGCCGTGGTGGCTGTCGCATCTTGATTCCATGTGTGGGACCCCCACCTTATAGGCAGGCGGTCCCCATCCCCGGAACGATGGCGGACAGACAGAAGTCCGTCTTCCATTGTAATCAGACCCTTAGAGTTTTCTTTCTTTATTTAATATATATTCATTTTATTTTTACTTATTTTATGTGTGTTTATATATTTAATGTAATATTGTGTGTTTTATTTAGAATTATGTTGATTTTCCGATATTTTGATTTCCGTGATTGTTATGTTTCCTTAGTTTTAATGTGTGTGCAATATTTGTATTCCTTCATTTTTTGTTTACAGGATTTTTATATTTCAGATATATTTTTTGCAATATTTTTGTTGTCAATATTTGGGTGTTTACTGTTTAAGTATAGAGTTGCAAAATGTATGTTTCCAATATGTTTTGGGAGATATTTGTGTATGTTGATATTGTTTTTCTCAATATGTTGTCATACAAGCAGTGTAAGCACTGCACTGTTCTATCTCGACTAGGCCCTGCCGCCAATGTCCATATATTTACATCGGAATACCAAAACAAAACAAAGAGGAAAACTACAATGAATCCAGAATCCAACCACTGGACAATTCCTAAACCTGGGCAAGCATAACTACATTACCCTGCCCTCAAAGCCCAAGACAGGTTTCTAGTATCACAAAGAATCCCTTATCTAGTTATTTGCATTGCATAGTTTGCTTCTCTTTGCAGACATGCAAGTTATGGAGCAAGCTCCCAAACAGAATAAGGATCATCAACAGCCGTCTAGATTTCAGAAAGGCAGTAAAGACCTGGCTGTTGCTATAATCTTGATTCAACAACCACAAGGACTACATGTCACTTGTAAGTATATAAAATATGTGAGTATCCCTCAGATTCTTTTTGCATTGTGTTTAATCTGTAAAATGCTATTACACTTTGCTGCATCACCTGGATCACATCTCTGGGCTTAAGTACAACTTCCAGATATTCAACTTATAGTTGATACCTCAACCAGTAGCTTCTTCAAACTTAACAGAAAAAATAGGCTAGTGACGTGCTTGACCAACAGTAAAGCACATAGGTGCCCAGCCAAGTGGGAAGAAAGCACTATAGAAATGCTTCAATAGACTACAGTGACAGTCCAGTACTCAGACATTAGTCCACTGTTAATACAAAAGTAGGATCAAAAGGCAATCAGATGTTAGAGTGCCAGGTGGCCGGTCATTTGAAAGAAAGGAGATGTAGGGCTAATAGTCCAAACGTTATTATTGGTGTTTAACTAGTGATTACTGATCAGACTTGACCACCTTCCAGCAGACCTATTCGGAGACTGCAAACCATTCACATTTGTCCTGAAAAAACGACTTATAAGAGCCCTTAACACTGTGGCACAACAACAAAAAGGTACATGATCCATGAGAAGTTCTATGGCTGGCACTCCAGCTTCATATTAAACCTTGTTTAAGCAATGCACATACAACCACATAGACAAAACACAGCAGAATTGTTCTAAAAGGGATCTCATTAAATGAACATCATTGATTTTTACAACTCGTAAAAGTTTTACTCATTGTGCCAAAATGTCTTACATCGACTACACACACTGAAAATTGGGCAACTATAACCCACTCAATCCTACTGGTGGTTTTGCGTGTGTCATGCACTGCTCATATGAAATAATATCGCTGTCATCTTGTTGGCTCTTGGATGAGGGTGAGGCCTGTTGCATGTATGCCAACTTTTGGAATCAGGAAAAGCAGTAAAACAAAATGGGAAAACAAGTGGCAGTGATTTTAGGCTGTAGATCACTAACTGGATTCCAAACCAGGGGCTTTCGTCTCAGGCACAGATGCAGAGTGTAGGTAGAACAAGTAGGTTTATTCTATGAGGCAGACTCCGCCCACATTCATGGCTCCATCACCTTCCAAGAGCAGGTCTCAACTGAACTCTTAACATTCCACACATCAATAATAAACATGCAGATCACTCCAAGCCACACATTCTACTTTCTTGTGCACCGGCCAAGATGCCTGGATGCCACAAATCTCATCTCTTTAACAAGCACAAAAAACTTACAAAACTTTAATACATAGTCCATAACCTCACACGAGGCAAATTGCTACCTATGTGTACACTAAAAAGTCATCATATTTCCTGGGAGATTTCTCTCCCATTTCTCAGCAATCCGATGTGTGCTCCCCATTCCATGCTTGTAATCCAAATCATTCTCTCCACAATACTATTGGTTTCTGGATGGTACAACACAGACTTCTTATGAACAATACCTCTCCTGCACATGAACTCTTCCTTTACAGCTAAAGTGAACTGCACACCATTGTCCGTCAACACTGATTCATTAAAACCTTCCTTTGCAAACACCTGTGTCAGAAACTCAAGCGCCTTCTATTATGAAAGTTGATTAACGATCATCAACTCCAGCCAATGGGAAAACAGATCCACCAACGCAATTATAAAGTTCTTCTTCTCATTAATGGTGAGAGGAATCAAAATATCAACTGACTCTTTATCAAAAGCTTTCTTGGGTACATTCCTCACCATCATGGGTTGCTCTCTCATTTTACACACCTTATCAATCATACAACACTCCAAACAATCTTTCACCTCTCTCCCGATTTCTCTATCCATACCAGGTCACTAATAATCTGCTCTCAAACTCCCTTTAGATCTAGAAATGCCCTGGTGACCCTCATGTGCCATGTTTGTCAACCTTTCTCTAATAACATCAAGAAGCACCAATCTAGTTCCCTTAAAAACTGTGGGCCTCATTTATGAGGCCCCTTGCACCGCCAGAACGTCACTTTTTGTGATGCACTGTGGCGCAGGAGCCTGCTCCATATTTACGAGGCAGCACGAATAGGACACATTACAATGCAAACATTTACAATGCATGCCTTTACAACGCGATTTTTACATCGCAACATCCATTACAATGCATGATTTTACAACGCATGCCATCACAAAGCATTTTTAGAAACTACATTTACAACGCATTCCATTACATTGCATACCATTACAACGCATACCATTACAAGGCATAATACTTTTAGCGCAACACTAGGGTAAGTGTTGGATAGTGTAGGGGTAAAAATCACTATTCCCACTCCAGTGAGTGCAATAGTAGGGTAAGTTTTGGATAGTGTAGGGGTAAAAATTACTATTCCCCATTACTTACCTTGGTCTTGGTACCGGAGGTATGTAATGTGGGGCAACAATGGCAGTTCAAGCGCTGAGGTGCATTTTCAAACTGCGGAACAAGTCGTTAATTGCACGCGCTCACTTACTTTCAGCTTTGGGGTCAGGAAAAGTTTCTTCAGCGACGTCCTCAGGATCCTGAAATTTTCATCTGTGAGCACTACCCTTTTTACGCGTCAGTACCTCTGCAGGCAACGTTGTGTGCACGCACGTGCCTGGAGCCAACCGGCTCACGTAATGCATGCCTGCTGCCATCTTGTGGTTGGATGCAGTGCACTTTGGTCACATTCGCGGACAGATCCTGGTGCGCTGCTGCAACGCTCTGTGATTTGGAAAAAGGAACCATTCAAAAACGTCCTGCTTTGCCCAGCTTCCATCATATTGCACCCGAACATTTGAGTGTGTACCTGCATAGTAGAACGTGAATTTGATGAAGATTGGGCATGTTGCAGTTTCCAAGTGTTCGGCTGTTCTGCTCAAGAAATGGAACAAGTTGGTAAAGCACCTGTGTCTGGGGGCCACGCTTTCCTAAGTTTGACTATGGTTTAGTTTACGAAACTTTACTACATAGTTACATGCTTCTCAGTCAAATGTATCAGTATGCTGCAAGTAATTCCTGTGGTGTCCTCTGACATTTTCATCCAAGATTGAAGTAATGGGTTTGGACATTAGTTTGACTGTAAATCTGGTGTGAATTGTCAGAAGTCTTTATTTTAACACTAATGTATTTAGACCATGTTTTCTTGCATCTTGTTGTTAATGTATTATGGCTTTTGTTACATGCGTGTTGGGGTCAGCAAGACTAGAGTTTGGCCATAGTAGCATTACTCAAGTGAGAGGTCGCTCACCGGTGAAAGATTTTGTTTATGGTCATTTTTTCTTCATTTGGCCATGTTCTGCATTGTATTCCTGCCTGTAGTTCTTTATGTTTGTTTTGATGTTTTTCTGACAGTATTTACATGTATTTGTTTATCCTACACGGGAATGTTGTTGGGTTTTAGTCTCATTCAACACTGTTTTTTTTATAACAGATTTTTATTGCTTTTTAAGAAACAGAGTTATACATCTTACAATACAGCCTGTGAATACAAGCGGATATCACATTTACAGGAATGTAGCTCGTCTCATTCAACAATGTTGTTGGGTTTTAGTCCCTTTCAATGTAGTTGTCACAGTTCATGGGTGTAGTTATCTTGCGATTCACACTTTGTTTGTTGTACTGGGTTTTAGTCCCATCTACACAGTATATGGTGGGTGTCAGTCCCACTTACACAGTTTCTTAGGGGTACGAGTCCCCATATGTTCTTCTGCTCTGTGCATGTTTCTATCCTCCACACAAGGTTTCTATTGGGTATGAGTCCCATGTGTTTTTTTGTTCTGTGCACATTTCTTACCTCCACACAGGGGTTCTAATGGGTATAAGTCCCATGTGTTTTGCTGTTCTGTGCACGTTTCTAACCTCCACACAGGGGTTCTAATGGGTACGAGTCCCATGTGTTCTGTTGTTCTGTGCATGTTTCTAACCTCCTCACAGGGGTTCTAATGGGTATGAGTCCCATGTGTTCTATTGTTCTGTTCGCTTTTCTAACCTTCATATAGAGGTTCTAATGGGTACGAGTCTCATGTGTATCATTGTTTGTGCACACTTTCGTGCTCACTTGTAGTTGTTTGCCTTTAAGCCTCTCTGGCTGTATGGTTAGCAGTCAACATTGTTTTCTTTATTCCCCTTATCTATTTTCTTCAGTTTATGTTGGGTGTAGATGTTCCATGTTTCTGGTCTATTTTTTTTCACCTATATTTTGGGGAAAGTCAGTTCGGGTGCCCGTCACCCATTTCTACAGTTTTTTCAAAAAAAGATTGATATATATATATATATATATATATATATATATATATATATATATATATATATATATATATATATATATATAATGTATATTTGACTATGCAGCTCATCTGAAATGTTTATTCTACATGTACTTACTGTACATCTCTTGTACATTTTCTCTGAATTTAATTTCCATTTCTCTTGTACTTCGGTCTTAACCTTTCATTTCATTTTCTCTTGTACTTACTCTTGCATATCTCCAATGTATTTTCTTACTTGTTCACGCTTGATTTTTCTTGGCATATTGGCTTTGATCCCTTCACATTTGGATTCACTTTCTTCTTGCTTTTTCTCCACTTTTCCATGTTTCCATTTCTTGGGGTTCTCCTTGTTTGAACCTTTTTCTTCTTTGTGGTTTCCATTTTTGTTTTGTGGAAGAAGGGAAGGTATGTTGTAACCTGTATTGTATTTTTCTGGGTATTTTCTCCCTAGCTGCTCAGCAAGTGTAATGTGATGGATGGAATGTTGGTGTGAGAGTCTTGAATGGAATGCTTGGGTGCCTAGATGCTTGAGTGTGTCAGTTGGAGTATGGGCTGAGCAGCAGGCAGACGGCTCCTGGTGGGGCTGCATCTCTACAACTCAATTACCTGTAACTGAATTCAATAAAACCACTTAAAACTACATCCTGGTCATGGACTTCATCACTACAATTACCTTAGGGTCTTACAGTTATTGTTGAGAAATTGATCTGAGCTGTTGCCTTTAAAGTTAAGAACAAGAATCTAGGTATCCATTTCAAAGTCAGTTTTAGGACCCACACCATGTAAATTCCATTGTGAGTGATAGGTAGAAAGGAGCTGCACGGGCTCGTGAGATTGCTTAGGTCAGCAGTTGTATGATAGCAGTACAGCCCAAATGATGAAGTAGAATGGATTGGGATGGTACAAGAGGACTGATGACAGTGCCAGAAGTGTTGAGGGAGCATCAGTTTTCAGATGTTGGGGAGAAGGTGGTGCAGTATGTTATGAGAAAAAAGGTATTTTAGACTCTAAACAAACGCATCTGCTTCATGCCAAGACAGCAAGCATTAACCTAGTTTTTGCTGCAGCACACAGGCAACAACACACACCTAGTAGAACGTTTAGTGCCAGTTAATGTGATCATGATGAAGGACTTTGAAATGGAGGGCAGGGAAGGGAATTGGCCAGGGTAAGTTAATGTCTCTTTTCTGGCATTTTCAGTACATTTTAACTGAAGGGATGTGGACCTCTCATCTTATTGTGACGACCCTCACAGCTCTGAAACAAGACGCTTTTCTATCTTTTAAGTTTTCACATGGTCATTTCATATTTAAGAACACTTGTTAGTTGTTTGCCTCAATGTTTATTTTTATTGTTGTCCCATACTGCCATGAACGTCTTGTAAATAACAATGTTTCTTTTTATTGTTGTCCCATACTGCCATGAATGTCTTGTAAAAGATGCTTTCTTGTTTGAATATCTACAGCCAAATAGATATAATGCAAACCTTGCCAGACAAGTCATACTGGAATTATTTTAACACAAGGGTCATTTCATTGTACATGTGTATCATTGTCTGGTGTTAATCCATTTAATGTTCTTTTTTGGGAGCCACACTGCTGAAATTCCTTTGATATTCACTTTCTTAGATTTCTTTAAAGGTTGATTATAATCTGCTCTTGTAGATTTTACTCGTGAATGCCTGGCTCGAGTTTGGAATTGTAGTGGCAGAAGGATTAATTATAAGGTCACAGCTGGGAGTGGTTTCCCAAATTAGTGTTTTTAATAGAACTTTGGCATGAGTGCAGAATTCCATTGGTGCCCATTGTACCTCCTCCAACTACATGAATATTGAATAGACTTTAGAATAATCCTTATAATGTTTTCTGAAAGCTATTTTTGCATAATTTCAGAGTTGTATTTTTTGACTAGTTTTGGGGCTGATACTGCTCTGCGTTGGGCTGGACTTGGGCTTGTACTTAACCAGCTTTGGGTTTTGGAAGGGTCTCAAAATCTGACAACACTGGCTCCAAGCCCCCAGTTCTTGGTAAGCCACAATAGGCCTCACAACAGACAGCGTATCTAGTGAACTGGACATACAAATAATTACTAACACAGCCACGTCCTGTGCTACCCACAGTGGACACATGATGGCAGCAAAATGCCGTACATGTTATTAACCTAAAAATAACAGCGCTAAAAGGCAAGTGAATGTTATCTTATGTTAACAGTATTTTTATAGCCGTGAGAGTATCCAAGCCTGTAGCCTCTATAGGTAATATACTGGGACCCGTATGAACACCAAACTAAAAAATAACGGTAAACAGCAAAAATCCAAAATATGTAGGTCACGCATGAGTGAATGTAGGTCTGTCAAGTGACCATATTCGGACCAGGCATAATGAGGCACACCACGGGCCGCGAGGCTATTATGCCTGACTATAAAATGGAATCCTTAGGGACACTTTGTTTCGCCCACATCATGCGGAATAGTTCCTATCACGCGCGATTCAGAGCTGCAGCAGTGTCTGACGTTAGTCAAAGGCTTGTGCTCATCACGTGCTGAAGGGTGAGGCCTCCTATAGGTCATGTGAAGCGGGTCGGAAGTACCATGTCCCGGCGGCAGACTACGGGGGCTCGGGCCCGGCCCGGGGATCGGAAAAGGGAGGAATGGGCAGTCCGACGGGCTAAAGCTAAGGAGCGGCGCAACCGAGAAGACCCCGGAGAGCAGCGCGGCCTGAATGAGCAGTTGAGGACGCGCGGCCTGCGGATTCGAGAGGTGCCGGGGGATGGGTGAGCATTGGAGTCGAGGCTACAGCGAGTAGGGCTGGGGGGGGGGGCATGACATATTGTGGATCTGGGAGTGGGACAGAAATAGACGCGGAAGAATGAAAATTGGACAGGGAAAGCTGATCCCTGGTGAGGAGTGAGGTGCATGATGAGGAAGGAGGTTTATGATTTTTCCGTTACAGTTTTTAGGCGCTTGTTTTCCATCATCCTGCGTCTTGTTTTTATCACGTTTTCCTCACGTTCATATTGTAATTGTTTTTATATAGCGCTTACAACCCCCTGTTGAGTTGTAGTGTTTTCGGCGAGTAGCGCGCTATTCCGGAACCCAAAGTGGATTAGTATAAGGAAATATAAATTGGCAATAAGAGCGGTGGGTATGTGAGTCTGTTAGTTGATAAAGGAGAGCTGGAGGAGGGAAGAGTTTATTGTATATTTTTTTTGTAAAGCGTTATTGTTCGGACCCTACTGACAAGTAATCGCTATTATTGACTTGTAAATTTCTTTCGTTGTATTAACATAACACTTGGTTTATTTACAAGCCCTTTGCGCCGCCGGTACGTCAGATTTTCCCATATTAAAAGAGACGCACCAGTGGTGCAAGGGACTTGTCACTAGTATTCCCCCCCCCCCCCGTCCATTTTTTTGTATCACTGGTTCATTGTTATTGTGTGATTTTGCCACCATTCCACCTGACCCTACCCAGTTCCCAACATCCTGCTTAATGGGAAGGCAATTTAGAATGCTCAGCTTTGATCCCATGGCAGACCGTGTGAAAGACTTACCTTGCACAAGTATTTGGAGGGATATTGAATAGCATCTTCTCTGTATGGGGGTCCAAAGAGGTGCATGTGATTTTCTTTTCTCAAAAGTAGCATCCATGTGAGAGACACGTACGTTATGTATCAATCTTTGGCTACTTTATGTAGTTTTGTGGGCTTACTTCGCTAGAATTAAGGAGCTTCACATGCCTCAGTCAGACTTTCAAAAGATTAAGAAGGAGTCTGCTCAATAAAGAACTCGCACTCACAGTTTAACCATATCCTCCACATTTATATGGGTACGCATCATAAACCAGATGTATGAGCATGACCTTTCTACAAGCAAAAGAAAACTCTTAGTGTGGGTGTACTCAAAAGGGCATTTTGGATAATGTAAAATAGTACTCCTGTTCTCTTTTGCTTACCATTCCATGCTGTGTGAATTGGCTTCAAAAACTGTCATGTTTTCAGGAAATATTCATATACAATTAGAAATAGAAAGGACAGTATCCTCTTTGCACCTTAATATGGAGTTTGACTTCTTGGGGCCAATTCACATAGGCATGTAAGATTACCTAAAAGAGTATACTAATGTATTACTATATTCCATCTTCATAAATGGTTTTGTGAATCGGCTCATAGTCTTTTTGGGAAGCAGTGTGCGAGCTGTTATGGCATGATAATTTCTCCTCAGTCAACGAAGAGCAGGGTTTCCTTTCATATTAAGTGGGTGTTACTATTTTACTGCCACAGTCTTAAAACAAACCTGTCAGGAGCAGCAAACCAAAATAATGTTTTCATCTCCGGAGGAAAGCTCATGATTCACTGCTATGAACAGGACCCCCTTGGTTGTCTTATCGGTTAAAGTTGTGTCCTTGAATAAACAGTTGAGATCAGTAGAATAAGAAATCTAAACCTCCCAACGGGTTTCCCTAAAATGTTCACTGGTGTTAAGAGCAAAGGGTGTTCTGCGTTTGCATCCATTGGAAGAATCGGCTTAATTTTGGCAACAGATGCCATTTTCATAGTCTAATCTATACAGAAAAATATTAAAAGTGGATTCTTCTGTGAAGACATGAAGGACACCATTGACTCCAGGACTGCTGATAGTTAAATGGGCTCTCCTTTCTTTGCCAATTTTATTAGTTCACAAAGGTACGAGGGGTATTTTACTGCGAAGGCTTTTGGAAAACAGGATATATGGCACTCAGGCAGGTAAACCGTAAGGTACAGTGAGAAAAAGAACAAAAGCTTCACGGTGCAGTCGGGTCAGGGGAAGACCCCAACCCCTGTGTAAGGTGTGGGCAGAAACCCAATGCCAAAACAATTATAAACCAGTCCTGTGCACACGTTTACGATAAATAAGACATTCACAGTATAGTAAAAGTAGTTCAACACTTGTCTCCACCTGTTGACGAAACACGTGTCGGCTGGCGCTCTTTGTATTAATGCACTCAACTTGAATTAAAACAACATTCACAGAATGACAAGTGTTGAACTACTTTTACTTTACTGTGAATGGCTTATTTATCATAAACGTGTGCACGGGACTTGTTTATAAAGGTACGAGGGGATGGGTGATAATCTTGCATTTTCGAACCATGTCCGATAATCCCTTTGCCGATTTGTACTGTGGATTGCCGGATAATACTGATGACAGGACCTTGAACTACACCTGGAACACACTAAAGGGGTGACGGAGTTAATGATGTTACATGATTTGAACCTTGCATTTACAATGGATAAGCAGACGGAATCTCACACTGAGTTTCTTCCCAACTTGTATAGGGAGGGGCTGCGCCTCCATTATTGATTATATTTTTGTGTCGGCCTGGTTACTTCCTATGATTGTAAATTTTAATATCTCTTGTCAATCTGTCAGCGACCATAATCCGTTAATTTTAACATTGAGGGGGGCAAGTACATCTTTAAGGCACGCTTTAAGGGCCTGTATAGTTCCTCAGATTCTGAGCCAGGGCAGACGACTAAGATGGGCAATGGTGGACCCTGAACATTTTGTAAACAAACCACACTGGTGCTGTGCCAATGAATTAGAAACTTGCTTAGATCTCTCTACCCCTAACCATATGCTTTTAGTGGCCTTTGGCAACTTTGCAGGTAGCTGAGCTTCTGTATTTTCCAAGAACAAAGCCCTCCCTCCCTGTCCCAAAATGGTTCGATTCTAGTTGCTCAAAGGCTCTGCACAGTCTAAAAAGAGCGCTTAATTAAAATACCAACGGTTGGGGCACAGGTTGCCTCTTGCCATTGTACTTATAAAGAGAAATTAAAGAAGAAGAAAGCGATATCAAGGGAAAAGGCATGGGAGAAGTTGGGTTCAAGCCAGTTTGGTCAAAATATTGCTCATCCTTCTGGCGTATAATCAACCAGCCTTGGTTTCTTTTTTTACCCAGGAGAGTACCCCTACCCTATGTCATCCTATTCCTGCCCAGGATTGGGTGACTCACTTTAAGGATAATTATAACGGTACTGACCTGACTGTCACCATTTAGCTTGATCTGGTAGAGCAGGGTAAATTAAGCCTTGTTTTACTTTGGAAGAAGCCATACAGGCCATTAAGAGTTTCACTAAACAGAAGGCCCCGGGTTCCGATGGCATATGGCCTGATTTATTTGTTTTATACTTGGATCTCTGTGCACCATTATTGACCCTCTTGCTCATCATCAGTGATAGAGCCAATTTTTAAAAAGGGGAAAAAACCTGAGTGTTATGGGCCTATAACACTTTTGGACTCAGTTTTTAGGTCCTGGGACAGGTGTTATTAGACAGAGTGCGAATTTGGGCTGATGCTAATATTAATTCTGAATCCCAAAATGGCTTTCGGCTGGGTAAATCATAGATCATGGTCTAAATCTTTATATGGTGATTAGCAAATATACTATTGCCTGTTCTGAAACAATACACTTGTCCTTCATGGACATTATGGCCACATTATTTTGGGTTAATCGTGGCAAATTGCGGAAGATCCTTTTAAGTTTAGATTTGGACCCTAACATAGTTTACTTTTCACGTGATGTCCACGCTGAAACCACTGCAACAGTAAGATTCTCAAACGACTCTGCATGTACGGATAGAATGTGCCATAGGGTGCAACAGTGGTGTATTCTCGCCCTTTTTTTGCTTCCTTATACATAAATGGGTTGGAAAAGGCTTTCGTGGCTGCTAAAGCAGATTGTCCATCTATTGGCTTCCGTGTATTGCCAGTACTTTACGCGGATGATGTCATCTTGATGGTGCGAGTGGCCTGAAAACCTTGTTGAATTCCTTTGATTTGCTTTATGAGAGATTTAGACCAGTCTGTCAACCTCTTTAAGTCTTATGTTATGGTGGTGGTAACCAAGTCAACAAGAACAAAGACTTTTTTACCTTCAATCAGCATACTCTAGCACAAGTTGCAAGATTTCCCTATTTGGGGGTATTGTTTGAGTCAAAAGTAAGCTGGAAACCCCTGGTTGAGGCTAAGAAGCAGGAGCTTGGGAAGTCTTTAGGAGGTGCTTTTAGCTTCGCCTCTAGGCTGGGTAGTAGAACCCTTAAAGCCTTAGTTAAAATCTGTGAGGCTAAGTGTATATCAAAAGTACTGTGTGGGAGGGACATTTGGGGTACCTTGCTGTAAACTAGCTCCAGATAAAGGAAAACAAATTCCGTAGGCGTGTACTGTGTGTTCCTCAAAGCACGTCAACCTATTGTGTGCATGAGGAGTGGGGGGTTAGGTATCTAAGTGACCAGATAGTCTTCCGCCCACTGCAGAGTTGGATTAGGATATGATCATGGGAGGAGCCCAGCCTAAGCTGTTTTATGGGGTATTTCTTGTCGCTCAATCATGCTTTAAAAATATCCTGGCTGTGGTATATAAGGAACTCCTTTGTTAACCTGCGGCAGAAGGACCTCTTGTTTAATCCAGAGGTCAGTTTCAGAGTGTTTCAGTGAAACTAAAGCTAGATTTTATTTGAAAAATGATTCTGTGCGTGATGCGTCTATAGCGCTCCGGGAGGGTTGTGACTGTTACACGGGCTGCCTGCAGAGCCCATAATTCATCTTGGCCCAGGACAAGGGGGCACATCTCTTAAGTAACAAAGGGTCTCCCACAGTGTGGGATGTATCCAGGCTATGCCCGACGAGTGGCCAAAAGAGCCTAGCCTGGGTCATGTCCTTTTAATCCTTCCTTTGTCTTGTAACAATTGGTAAGTGATAGATGGGTGTAAAGTCACATGACTTAAAAATACACCATTTCATTGCTTCCTTGAATTTCCTGTTTGGTGTCGTAAAATAAATTAAAAATAGAACTGGCAGAAAAGCGCCTTTCGTTCTCTGTTAAAGCACCTGCTTTGTCTCTTAGTCATGTAACTGTAATTGAGGGACAAGTTCTTCATAATCTCAATATTCCAAGTTCTGAGTTTTTCTTCACATAATCTGGGAAATACTGCAGCCATTTCACCTTTATCCGATATGGGGCCAGCTGCGAAACACAAAAGACAACCAAAAATGTATATCATAGAAGAGCTGGTTTTTAATGTTGCCCGGCAAGAGGTGCCAAAAACTTTAATAAAGAGCGACTTATTTGACTTGACAGAGTTTGTGTTAAATTTTAAATTTCCTTTAAAATTAAGTCTTCATCCATTGTATGATCATTTGGACACCATCGATGCTCATTTAACAAAATTTGGGATAGAAGTGACTGAAGCCGTGGTTCAAGCTCCTTGACCGGTTTCTACTGTAGAGGCTATAATACAGAAAATTGCAAATTGGGCCATGGTGGTGGTGTTGAATAGCTGAAAAAGCATTAAAAGCCACCCCTTTTGGCAATATTGTCTTTCAAATTACTTTAAGGTTATTTATTAATAAATCTACTTCATATGCAGAAATTAATTTCATTTAGTCAATTGTTATTATCAAAATGTCCCTTCATTAGGATATATTTCTTGTGTACAAAATATACTTCTCCAAATATTTATTTTATCTTAATGTCGAAAACATTTTGTAATAACAGCCAGTTTGCTATTCCCACTTCCTATGCATTCAGCCCCTCATAAAAATATGTATCACACATAACAAACACTCTACTTCTAAAAACCTATTTACGCACATTTTACCACCATCAATAGAATCATTGCTCATTCAAAGTATTACGCACACTTTACCACCATCAATAGAATCATTGCTCATTCAAAGTATTACATTTATATAGACTCTTTAAACCGGAATATTTTCTTTTATAGTTAGATGAATCTATGGAAGTCATTTCCCTCATTCATTTTACTATAGGCCACAGAAAATTTAGGCAATTCAACACGATATATCTCAGATAACAATTGACTTCCAAATTAAATTAATTTCTACATGTGAATTAGATTTCTTATTAAAAAGCCTTAACGTAATTTGTACGAACAATGTTGCTAAAGGGAGGCGGGCTAGAGCAGGCCTAACAATCTGATTCAAGGTAACATTACAGTGTTCTACAACACGGACACTTGGTAATTGTGGGTTCATCCAGGCATTTCACTTAAAATGGGCAGGTAATTGTTTTTAAATTTATTTTTGTAATGATTTTTTTACCTAAGGACAACCATAATTTTCAGTCGGTATTTGAATTTATAACTGGACTGGGTAACACAGCCTATTGCTCTGGTAAGGGCCTAAATGTGATTTAATAGGGGGGTTTTAATGCTAATTTGTGGGTTAGAACATCGCTAACAACTATAAATCTTTTTCAGCTGAAAGGTCTTCTAGGCGGGGTTTACCCCAGCGACTCCAGAGAAAATGTTTTGTCTAATTACCTCTCGAGTTATGATTTAAGTAATGTCCTAGAGTTGACAGAATTCCTTAATCCATTGATGCCGTCTTTTGTAGGAATGGGCTGCAGTTCTATTATTGATTATATTTTCATATCTAGGCAATTAAGAAATGATATCCTGGAAGGAGAAATAAGACTGTGTCCACAATGACCTTAGTAAACTTACCATTTTGTCATCTCCTAAGGCCAAATATTTCAGCACAGTTGGTGGATGTACAACATGAACCACAAAAGTTAATCGGGTAAGGTTAGGAAATCTGCAGGCCTTGGAGATATAGTGCTTAGGCTTATTGAAGACAGTTTGAATCTTGTGTGTGGGAGTTTATCATCTACAGCTTGTCTCGGGTGTCATTCGTACCTTTGTAAAAGTAGGAAGATTTACAATAGACTTATTTGTGAAGCCACTGAGAACTTTGAGTCAGAATTCCTGTGGGTGGTCTAAGGCCTGTAGATCTGCTAATAATAGATGGTGAAGGGCTTTAAAGGTAACCCCTAAGAATAGAGATGAAAGTGGAAAATGCAGAAGTAAATATAAGCCAGCATTGAAATTAAGGCTGGAAGATCTCCATAAAGAGACCAGTGAAAACTTCATGCAAGCAAAAGGATATCCATGCCTTCTGGAAGGTAGTTAGCACTAGTAAACTATCCAAAATCCCAAAGCAAACCGAATTCGACGTTTAGACCAGATTGCTGGATAGACAAATTTGAAACCATGTTCAGTATACCAGATAGTAAATCTGATGATGCCTTATTGAAAGCTAATCTACCCGTTGGCAATTCACTTTCAGCTCAGTGTCCTTCAAACAAAACTCCGGGACCAGATAAGATCCCAGTTGACTTGTATAAACCTAATGTTGAGCTGTAGGCCCCATTCTCACAAATGCTATTAATTCTGCATGTAAAATTGGGTGCTCAAAGACCTGGTGTTCAGCAATTGTACCCATCTTCAAAAGGGAAACTGGCATGATCCATGTTGTTTCTGGCCAACTTCACTGTTAAATATAACATTCAAAATTACTGATAGTTGTCCTAGAGAGTCTATTAACATGGGTTTCCTACCACAATACATGATGAGGTCCAGTATGGGTTTAGGTCCAGTCTGGGGGACATAAAAGCAATGCTTAAAGTTATATTTAATAATATCTAAGTACACATGTACATCGCGAAACCTACCGCTTAATGTTAGGTCTTTATGCCCCTCTCGGGTGCTTTTGATAGTCTAAATAGATTTAAGCTGTGCGTTTTACTTTATGGTATGGGTCTTGATGAATGGGTTGGTGGATTTCCTTGGAGTCATTTATTTTAACCGATCTGCATCAGTGAGATTTGGGGGGAAATGGGTAATCCACAGGTACATTTGGGCTAGCACAAGGAGTGCACCAGGTTGCTTTCTGTACCAATCCGATTTGTTATATATTAATGATCTAGAATGAATGTTGATTACAGAAGGAAGGGATATGCCAGTGATTAAGAAGAAACCAGTACCTGTCTTTTTACAAGCGTATGACATGGTTTTATTGTTCAGTACCTCAATGTTTTAAAAAAGATTATCAATGCCCTTGTTCTCTTTATGGGGCAACTGAACATAGAAACCAACTCGTCTAAAACTTTTACTGTGGTCTATGACCCAGAAAATGTACAGTCTCAATATCTTTCTGTCAAATGCGACTATATTGAGAACCTTCATCATCCCTTATATAGTGGTCACCTTTGAGAGCTCGAACACCTAGGGCCCTTGCTTAACTATTCTGAAACAACCTTTTGCGTGGTCAGTAAGTGTTTTATTTCACATGTGTTAGCATACGAAACAAGCAGTAGCCCTTCTACTGCATATTCACAACAGGAAATGTATTCCAATAGGGCCAGTATTTGGGGGGTATGCTGACGTAGCAAGTCTGCAAGTAGAAGAAAATCGACTGTGTAGGCGTATTTTGGTGCTTCCTAGGTGTAGCCTACACCATGCCATACACGGAGAGCTAGGACTAGATTATGTGGAAGGCCGAGTTTAAATGGCACCCTTGCTGTTTGTCCTAGATCTGAGGTAAAGCTCAGGCCTCCTTAAGTAAAACAATAATTGAAAACAGTTTATCATACGACCAGGGTCTTAATATCATCTGGATTCGGTATATTGAGTTGGTTACTCATTCCTGGGAGTGTACGCTCCTTATAGATTTAGAATGGATTCTGTTAGAGAGCAACTGAGTTTTCCCTGGCACACTATGATGCAGCTTCCATATACACATGTCCCTGTGTTAAATCCTCACTTCAGAAATCACCTCGGACTTTGTTACATTTTGTACTTTTTGTGCAGGTTTAATGGGTAATTTTCCCATAAATATTTATTTCTTAGGAGATGAGACTTCAGGCGATGTAGGTCAGCATTCATTTTTTCCAAATTCCTCCCTCCAGTGAAATGTGTTTGTGTTGATTATTTCCTAAATTCTGCTACTCTGTACCGCCACAGCTTAATCTTTTGATGGATTATGTTTTATATGTTGTACTATTTTGTAAATAGTTTTGAAGTGATATGTATAGTATATTTGCTAATAACCTGTTTTTATTGATATGCTTATATGATTGGGAACCATGATGATTCTGTGAAAAAGGGCATTTTGAGTTTGGAAAAGTGATTAAACCTTGAAGGAACAGGTGTGAACAGTGTTACAAAATGAGAAGCATTAGAGAAGGCAATTTATCTTTAAATAAACTTGTAGATAATTTTGTAGAGACTGGTAAAGCTGAACATTCTGTCTTTAGCTGCAACATTAAGCATACTAAGTTGTTTGTGAGTTGCAAACTCATATTCTGTGCTGGCTTATTGGCTCCTTGGAGAAATTGAGGTTTGAGTGTTAAGGCACAATTGAGTTCAGTATTCCAACTGTAAACTTTACTGTGCTGAAATGAAAAGTTCATTTTTGGATTACTACGATGTCGAAGCTCTCCACTTTTCTTTTTGCCATGGTTTTCGGGCTGGACTGTTCAAATGAGGCACAGGGTATTTGCATATGGCTGGGTCCTAACTGGGGTGGTGTGGTGAGCAAAAGAACGATGGATTAAACCCAGATCCTTGTGACTGGGGGTCATTGTTCAGCATTCCGTCCATCTGTTCCTTTTGTCGCCATAAGTGGGAAGGGTATGCCCAGACATGGGTCCCGTGCTCACTGCACCACTGAATTCAAGCTAGCCTGGCTGATGAAGGGTGATGCCCTGAACCCAGTCCCAGGATGCTTGTTTCCAGTCCAGGGAGGACCAGGCTTGGCAGTTTCGGCTGGACTGTTCCCATGAGGCAACGGGTCAAGACTGATTTGCATATGGCTTGGTCCAAACTGGTGTGGCGTGGTGAGCTAAAGAACGATGGATTGAACCCAGATACTTGTGACTGGGGGTGAATGTTTACATTGTTCATTCTTCCGTCCATCATTTGTTCCTTTTGCTTTTGATTTTCCCAATGACTCAATCGAGAGACTTCCCTTGGAAATACTTTCAGATCTCTATTTGGGCCAAGGTAATGAGGGTTTTGAAAAAGAAACAAGAGGAAGGTGAAATTAGAAACTGGTGGAACTAGAGAAATTGCAACTTCCAAGAGAAACAATGAATGTCTGGAAACATTACACCGTTCATGTCACAACAGTGAGGTTAAAGGTCAAGAACTGAAGAGAAATCCTGATACCCAAAACATTGGGATTTAGTGATGCAATTAAATTACAGCAAGTCATATTCTGAATGTTTCTTCACCAACAGACCCAAATATGGTGAATCCACATGATTTTGAAACAATTAAGCTTACAAAAGTGACAGCATGGATGATAGGCGAACAGAATGGCCAAGCCAGCAGTCCAGAGCCTGATCTTTGCAATGATTTGACAATGTGCTGGCCCAAAAGTCTTAGGTATCGAGATTGTGGGGTGGCTGTGGTGGGGCTCACTGTGATTTTCAGAAGTTTCAGTGGAAAGTCTGTTTGCAGTGGTTGACAAGAATGTTCAGTTTGGGTGGCAGAGTTTCTTTATGATGTTTGTTGATAGGCTTGGTTATGTCTAGTTCATCTGCGGAAAGCCGGTGGCATTAACCATTGCTGTTCCACCTTGGTTGTTGTGACTAATATGCACTTCTGATTAATGTAGGTGGCAAACAGCTGTGATGGGCATAGGGTAGAAGTGGATTCCTTTTTCGGTTTGCCAATAGACTGCTCTGGGCTGTATTATTACTCTGATTTTAATGAACACTTTTTTCCCCTGCAGGAACTGCCTATTCAGGGCACTTGGTGACCAGCTGGAGGGCCACTCTCGCAATCATTTGAAGCACCGCCAGGAAACTGTGGACTACATGATCAAGCATCGACAGGATTTTGAGCCTTTTGTAGAAGACGATGTGCCTTTTGATAGACATGGTGGGTGTGTCTCCTGCACTGGTAGAAGCTGTAGGCTTTAGATCAGGAAAGGGTATGAAGGTGGACTAATGTGGCAGCTAAATCTTGTTGTGTTAGGGAAGAGTATATTTTCTGACACTGGGTGAGGTGTATTCCCTTATTGCCAGAGTGGAAGGGCTGGGTGTGCGTAAATGTGACCTTGGGGCACTTGTCTAGAGATCAGGTAGAGCCTTGTGACTGAAGATGTAAATGGGCTAAGGATAGGGGTGTAGACATGTGAAAAAATGTGTTGTGGTAGGAGTGAAGATTTGTTTTTGTGAGCACATTGGCGGAAACAGGATGGAGCCTTGTTTGTGATGGTAAGACATGTCTGAGGGGATGTTGCACTCTTTTGCCTGGAAAGGCATGCTCGGGTGAGATACGAGATGGCGCCTTGAGACTAAGTGCACGGGGTAGTAAAGAAGATGGAGTCACATGGAAAGACCTTTTTTTCTTTTGTCAAGAAAAACCTGTGGCAATGAAGTGTTATAAAAAAGGAAGCTAATTCTGGCGATTCTGAAGGAATGCAGGCGGGAAGATGGAGATTTGTGATTGGGGAAGCATATTTGGGTGGGAAAATAGACATATGCAAGTGGTACCCAACTTGACTGGGATAGTAGGTCCTTGGGACGGGGAAAAAGCACAAAGGAGGGGAGGTTTTCTGATGGTGCAAGCATATGGAAGGAAGTGAAACTTTGTGATGGGTGGAGACGTAGGCTTGTGCAAAGCCTCCAGTGCAGGAGGGAAGGTGCAGCCTTTTGATGGGGAATCCACCCAGCAACAGGGTGGCTTGGATGGTAGACGACCAGGTAACGCTTTGTCAGAAGAAATTCATGCGGATGAATATGTAGTTGAAGCCTTTGTAACTGCGAAAATGTTCTTGGAGCTAAGAGAGTTGAACCATTGACCATAAAATTGTGCAAGCGTTAGGTGAACTGTAACGTTTAAAGTGTGTTTTTATTGGTCCGGAGTTGGATTCTGACAACAGGGAAAGTTTATGTTTGGTTGAGGTGGAACATTCTAAAAGAGCACAGGATGGGAGATGAGGGAAATTGTGAGCTGGAGCATTTACTGGTAAGGTAGATCAGAGTAAGGGGTACAGTCCACTAAGGGCGAAATTATTTTGGGAGGAGAAACCAGGCCTCTGGGTGACTACAAAATGTATGGTGAAGGACCGCATGTAGCACTGTTCGATTCAGTGCATATGGTGGAAGGGTTATAGGGCCATATGTATAAACACATTTTCCCATAGACATAGAGTAGGTAAAACCCTTTAATACATCTGGTCCATAGTGCCTTATAAAGTGGGAAACTTACAGACAAGTAGAGAATGCTAGCTAATTGTGATGTGGCCAAGGGATTTAGAGCTTTGTGCAAAGGGGGGCATTTTTATACTCCAAAATGGTATTGTTTTTTAACACGATCTGCAACATTACATGAAATGCTCATGGTTTGCTAGTCACCTCCCTCATTCAGTTTTATGTTTCTGAGGATACCCCTGGAGATGTAAATGGGTTGTTACTGTTGGGCGAACCAGTTCATCTCCATTTTCCAGCTGGCTCAAGGAGGAGGAGATGGAGAAGTCCAGAATTTGTCGATGTTTCTCTTGGACAATGTTGTGCTGATCCCAGTGAGGGTGCTGTGCAGAGTGGGACTTTTAACCATTATTTTCCTGTGTGTTCTAGAGGGCCAATATGGAGAATGAGAATGCGCTTTGCTTCCTCTTGGCACTAAAAATGGAGAACAATGTAACAAAAATATTGTAGTTTAAGTGTGGTAGAGGGTACCTATGAGTCTTGCAAAAGCCACTAGTGGATCTGTAGAAGCCCTTGTAGTGTTTCTCCTAGACATTTAACTTTTCTTTTATTTATTTTTTAGTTGCCAACTTGGAGAAAACAGGTACCTTTGCTGGCAATGATGCAATTGTAGCATTTGCACGAAACCATCAGGTGCAGGTTGTGATACACCAGTTGAACAATCCATTGTGGCAGGTAAGAGCTGGCAAACACAGTAGCCTCAACTGAGTAGTGTGGTGTGTGTGTGTGAGAGAGAGGGTTGAATGAGATTTGGCAGGATTGATGTGTGTAAGCTGAAAGTGTGCTTTGGCGAGTGGCTTAATTGCACTGGTTCCTTGTATGCTTTGGACATTTTGGTCAGGGTGGAGTGCAGTTAGCCTTTTCATTGTGGTGGACTCTTAAACATTGATTTGTTTGTCTTGAGATAGTGTAGTAATGGTATGTATTTTTGTGTAACAATCCAGTTGCCATTTTCATTGGCTTTTCACATTGCTGGGTATTTCTTTATGGAGACGTTTGTCGTCTTCTGCGTGATAACAGAGGGGAATTCATGGAGTGCAGGAGTGGGTTGTGACCATACAACAAACCATTTCTGTATATTCATTGTTCCAA
Organism: Triturus cristatus; assembly: GCF_964204655.1. Taxonomy (NCBI): domain Eukaryota; kingdom Metazoa; phylum Chordata; class Amphibia; order Caudata; family Salamandridae; genus Triturus; species Triturus cristatus. Next base: position 861,650,708 of record NC_140580.1, read on the forward strand.
TGTTACTGTATGCCATGTCCCTGGAATTCTGATTTAGCCTAGTTGGGGCTCCTGAAAAGTATAACTTTCTAAAAGTAAAATTTCCCTTGCATGTAAATAAAATCCAACTTCAATAATGGATTTAATTTTTAATAAATATGGCAAATAGACCTTGAAAGACTATTCTAGTCATTACCTGTCTAGACTTTTACATTTTCTAGTATCCAGCCACAGCCCTGCCAGTAAAAATCAACCTTGGGGGCTTGTCACTGGAGTAACATGCCAACTTTAATTTTGCACGTTTCACTTTTGAATATCGGATACCCGACCTTGTGGGCAACAAGGGTTACTTAGGACTAACTTATTAATATTTAAAAGCAGGATTTGCCTGCCTGTCGGTAGAGTAGTCTGGCTGAACATGGTAGACCTGAAGCCAGGATTTACAGGCTTGCTCTGTAGATTGCACAATAGGTGCTGCAGTCCACAGGTGGCATTTAACTTCCAGGCCATGAGTGCAGTCTACTCCATATACTAGGGAATAGTAGGCAGTCGGGGATGAAACTAATTTAACCATGTATATAGGGATGTACAGGCATTTTTACTCCTGTTTAGCAACAGTGCACAGTAAATCCAGCAAAAACTATAGGCTTAAAATTGAGGGGAAATCCTACCAAAGGCAGTACTTTCCTATAGACTTCTTATCACTGTGTTGCTGTACTGGTGTAGATCTGAAAACATGGGGATCCAAGCAGCACAGACATTGATTCAGAGTATCTACAGGCTCCGACTCACAGCCTGCTAGCATTTGTCCTATGTTTATTTGCATTACTAATCTTTTTATGCTTCTGGAAATAGCCTTGCTTGTTTTTATGCCCTTAAGCTGCTTGGACTTTGATATATTGTGTGAGATGCATGTGCTGGTGGAAATAAATGTTGTTCCAGGCACAGCCCGTCGTTAAGGGTGGAGATGTCCTACGCCCACCTTTTTCCAATGCATGAAAAGTGTTTCAGACTGATCAAAAGTGAGTTTGACAGACACTTGTTCGGGTTAGGTAACAAGGTACTGTGCAGGCGCCTGAGTCCAACTTTGCTTACTGAAGATTTCACAGCTCTGTGGGCGTGAAAATTGAGATTTATTTATTTTCAGGTTTGTGATTCTGGCCTGGAGTGATTGGCTCTGCAGGGGTTGGTTCACCTCTCATTAAATCTTGCTGTGCTGCCTGAATGAGGTCCGGCAGCGCAGTAGATTTTTTTGAACAAAGCTCTGTCCCTGGTGCGATGAGGGGGCCAGTGTGAACATGAGCCTTCACAGCACAGTGATAAATGCATGTGCTGACCCGACCCTCTCTTAAAATTGGGACATGTATGCAATAAGTTTAAGAACGCCAGGACAGTTCTAGGAAAACCAAGACTGTACAGCTGATCCCGGACGTCTGGTCACCCTAGCGAGGGGGAGTGTCACCAATAGATTAGCACCTGGGCACTTTAGTTTCAAGCCCTGAAGTGCCCAGGGCCGACTGTCTTATCATTGATGCCTCCTCACAGATTAATGTGGGGTCAGCAAGAATCATTGACCCCGTCCCTCTCTGTGACGAGTAACAGAAGGTTCTCCTCTCATTGGCTGACACATGACCAGGTCAGCCAATGAGAGCAGGCGGTGGGATCTTTCGGATTCCCTTCCCTGAAGCCTCCAGGACCACCGAGGTTTAACACCCAAGATCTTTACTGACGTCACTACCCCTGTAAGTCTGATGCCAACTGGGTGATATTTTGCGATTCATTGAGCTCTCCATATAACCTGGCATTTGTGGATCCAGGGATTGCATAGTTGCCCTTGAATTCGACAGACCCTGCAAATTCGGCCTATCAGTCTCCATGTCTAAGTGTTTATTTTGCTCTGTCTTTCAAATGTCTTTTGAATTTTGGTGATGTCTTAGTACCTTTTGCCCCCTTGAATGTGTGTTCACTGATAACCTGTCTGAGCTACAAGTCTTCCTGATCCCCTGTACCCACTCGCTGCCTTTCTTGTTTCACCATGTTTTGCTTTTACAAACCAAGTGTCTTGCCACCTCCAGCATTAGTGTATCACTTGATCCATTGTGCCGAAAGTCTATTCCCAGAACCAGTTTATGAATCGCCATGACCTTTTCAGTGTTATCTCCCTGTCCCACTGTATTTCCTGAGCCACTGTCAGCACACTCTTCTGGTGGAAGTGGATTCCTCACTACTTTGTTGGTGATTTACATGTCCTCATCTATATGTATACCCTATACTAGTGTCAGTCTACACCCTTTTCCACTGTTGTGTTCCCAGAACTATGATATGGCAGCTGCGGGGACATTAAATTGAACTCCTTCTCCCTAATCAAAATAAATGTCTTTCTGTGCAGCCAAGAGTTGCACAGGGGGTTGATTGGTGGAAAGAGGGGAGAGCGAGCCAGGAATCTGCTGAATCCACTCAGTTTCCTGAGAGTGCAGCATTGTAGTAAATATACAGGCATCAGGGTTTAATTAAAAGCTCTTTGTAGGGTGCTCATGGACATGCCTTGGCACTGTCGGATGCCAAAGTGGCTTGGCCTCAGTAGTCCGAGCCCTCAACATGACTCTAGACTGCAGTGAAACCCAGCTGGTGGAGTTTTAAAGAACACTTCTGTTGTCACTTATGTCTTGTTGTCCTTCCCCGTGAGTGCATCAGGTCCGTGGAACAGACAAGCCTGGTGCCCAGGAGCTGCATATTGTGTATCGATATGGAGAACATTACGATAGTGTGAGGCGCCTTAATGACAACTCTGAGACTCCTGCCAACCTCCAGACTCAGGTGCGTGGGGCATATAAGTGCACCGTCACCTTTTTTCTATTCTGGTAACTGCATTTGGGGATCTTGCTTGTCCCTTATCTCTTTTTCTGCTGCCTGTCATTCATATCTCATTTTCCAGGTGTTGCTTTTTGCTTCTCTACCTGGGCTTGTTGCTCTCTCCTGACCTCTTGCCCCTGGCTGCTCTCGCTGTCTGGTCTGGTGCCCTCGTACTCTTCCTGAGTGCTTCTTCTGTCATCCTTCCACTATTATTCTCCTAACTCCTTTCTCTACATGTATCTTTTTGTGCTTCCAGATGCTTTGTAATGAGGATTTGAATTGGAATGAAAGAAACCAGCTGAAGAGCCTTGGGACCGAGACGGAGGATTGGGGTGATGAGGACTATCAGCAGGAGCTGGATGACGCAGTGCACAAAGTGCGCAACGCTACAGGCTGCTCGGTCAGTGAAGATAACTGTTGCACATCTAAGGAAAAGATAGCTGATGGTAGAACAGCTACAGTAGTGCATCAGAGCTAGCATTGGGGGACTTGCTGGTGAACGATCATGCAGATACATGTGTAGTTGTAGCTGGAAGTACCCATCCTGTCCATGGGGTGGTTGAATGGGGGGTCAGGATTTTAAGTGCTGTGCACTGCTACCTAAAGAAACTGTCTTTCTTCTGAAAGATGGGAAGGTAAGCAATGAAAGATGCTGCTTTACACTGATGGCGCTTGACTTTTGGAGAGGTTTGCTAATCGTGATGATTCTGCCTGCATATAGAGCTAAGCCTACTGCAGGGTTCTTCCAGCTGGGGCGGGGGGAGGGCAGGCTCTGGCCAAAAGAAGCATTATGCTGATAACAGTGCTTTGTTTTAAGCTGAAAAACGTGAGTGGCAGTAAGCCCCTCTGTAATGGGCCACCAGTAACCTCTTGTCATTCATATCCTAGCTGGGAGTATGTCAAAAGGGAAGGGACTCCAAATATTCTTCAAAACCCCCACTCCACTACTAATAATCACGCTGTTGATGCGTTAGTGAGGCCTGCCTGCCTAGAATAGTATTTGGCAATCATGTATTTGATTGCATTTTTAAAACAGTAACTGCAATGTTTAAATAAGTCTAGACATTTGTAAACATTGCTAATTAAAATTAGAAATTGTGAAAAGTTCGGGGGGGGGGGGGTGGTCCAGTGGCGACCCCCTCGGGCTGCGGGGGGGTGGTCACATTAAAATATGCCCTAGTGGCATCTAAATTGCATCTAAACTGTTTTTATTTGTAAATGTTCGTGTCTGGATATTTATATATCACAGAGTAAATGAAAGTTCAAGTCTGATCTTTTTTGGCAAGCCCTTCCTGGTTTCAACACTAACAAAAGAAGAGGGACGAGGAGCAGGTTAGGAAAAAAAATGAAGCCAGGTCCTGTGCCTATGCTCCTAAGTAGTGAATGAAAACACAAGGAGGCAACAGTTCCTAAAGGGGAGGGAAGGGTTCTCAACTGTCTAATTATGATTGTGAGACAAAAGGTTTCTTTAGGGCCCGTGAGGGACTGCAGCGCCACCCCCATGAGGAGCACCGCCCTATGATGATGCTTTACACTCGTTTGAGTGTGTGAGGGCACATAAGTATAAGGAGGCATACTCCCATTTTATGCACACTCTATTACCTTTTGGAGACAAAAACCTTTTCTCTCACAATCATATTTAGACTGTTGAGAACCCTTCCCTCCCCTTTAGGAACTGTTGCCTCCTTGTGTTTTCAAGCCCTTCCTGGTCCCAATTCTCAGGTTGATTTAGTGACAGTGAATTATTTCTGTTTTATGACTTATTTGGATTTTTTTTTATCTATGCGTAGGATGTTAACCTAATCCTGCAGAACCTTGAAGCTGAGAGCTATGATGTTGAGTCTGCTGTTTTTGCCATTCTACAAACAGAAGAATTAAGCAGAATAGGTAAAGTGTTACTGGTGAGCCAGCCTGTGGTTCTTTATCTTTCCCTGCTTTGATGTCATCTGCTGTCTTTGATGGATGCTGCCCATGTATTTGCCTTGCAAGTGGTTGCCCCCAATAGTTGTGGCAGCTGTGCGCGCCCATGACTGAGTCGAACTACTGTGTATAGCTGCCTGATTGAATCATCGTGTTTACCTATGGAAATCTGACTGTATTTGACATAGTCTCGCGCTCATTGCCTTTGGCAGCACCAATCTCCCCTGACTAGCTTCTGTGTCTCCCAACTGAAGGCAACGTTCACTGCATCTCTATTTGGCTGTAGCTGATGTATCCCTTGTCCAGTTATGGCATTAATTTACTGCCTTTCTCATTTGGCTTCCAACAAGCTGATGCAATGTTAGAGGCTGCTGACTGAGAACCCACAATTGGTGGTTTATCTCCTAAGTAGCTGCTGTGCATACTTCCTTGTGGCAGTGCCTCAGACAGCAGGATTGATTGTAGGCCTTAATGTAAGGCATCCTCCAGTTCCCCTTTACCGGTGGCGGTCCCTTGGTGGGCTACAGGTGTTGTGTAAACTGACTTTTTGGGAGACATGTCCTGATTACCTAGTGGTTACCCATGTCCCCTCTGCATGTAGTAGCATCCCTCCGCAAGCTGGTATTGCCTCAAAGCATCCCCAGATGTCAAACAGTGGAGCCCTTCGGGTGGCCTAGGGTGGTGTTGACTAGTAGCGTCTGCAGCTAGCTTATGGCACCCTTCAACAACCCCTTACTGGCTGGTGGTAGCATCCCAGAACCGGATCTTTGTTGTCTGGCTGGCTGTTGGTGCTAGATTTGCCAAGCTTTGTTCTTACTGTTGCTGCATCTCTTTATTATGGACTGTGTGCTTTGCTGCATCAGCATCTCTTAAGCTCTTTGCTGACCTGGTGACTCTTTTTTTTTCCTTCCAATCGTCTGTCAGATGCTGAGGATGAATCTGTAAAGCAGCAAGTCCAAAGTCTTTCACCTCCCAGCCCTGCCTTGTGTGAAGATGGTCTAAAAGCAAGTGGAAACTTCAGTAGCCAAGGAAATGGCCAGAACAAAGCTGATAATCTGCTCGTGAAACAGAAGAGTCAGAAATATCAGGATGCTAGTCCTAGACCAATAGTTCCACTGGTCAGCCACAGTGAGGAAAACGCGGCAGACCGAAACAGACCTCAGAAGGTATATTTCAAAGCTGCATCCCCTTCCCTAACCCACATGTACAGTGTGATTAAAGATCATATCCACATATCAAGGGGATATGTCTGCCCGTTCCAAAAACCACACCTTTTCGTCCCTCCATAATCCACGCCCGCGGACCTTTCTGGTCCAGAGAGAATTACTCTGCCCTTTCCAGGTCCTCTTAGAGCCACATCCACACGTAAAGTCAGTTTGGATCAGATTGCAAAAGGTTTTTTGGGGGCTCGGGATGTTTAAGCTGCTGACCATTCTGTAAGTGTAAGTAGGCTTGTTCTGCAAGCTGTGTATTTTTTTTATTCTGACGCTTGAGTACGGAATTGATAGTAACTTTGACATGGTTAAAATCATTTTGAATGATGCAGAATTTTCCATCATGGGATCTTCTTTGATGTTCAGAAACATTTGAATATCTCTGTGCGACATGCCAGAACACCTTTTCATTGACTCATTTATGATAATATCCTTAAACAATCTATTTGATTGAAGCAGTGCTCCTTAAGGGAGTGTGTACATAATCCATTTTCTTACTGTGTTTTCTTATTTGAGGGTATAGTAAAGTGGAATTTTGGCCAAATGTATTTTATAGTTCAATTTGATGTCTCTGCTACTGACAACTTAAGCTGTCTGTGGGCAAAACCTGCTGTTTCCAATACAATACATATACATAATGTGGTCTTTCTGTCAGCCCCTTTGTCATGATAGGGTGTCTTTGTTGTCTATCTCATTTGCTTGTCCCGGATTCAATTGCTTTCTTCCCTATTCTTGATTTTGTCGCGCCCAGGACCATTTTGGTGTGAGTGGTTGATGTGTCCTTCAACTGCCGACCTTAGAATTTGCATAGCCATGAATGTGAGGGATTATTTTGCCTCTCTTGCTTTCTCCTTGACCTGTTATTGTCCCCATGCTTTTTTAGGTCTCACTTAGGCAGTGCTTGCGCGGTCTCTTCGAGACATGCTTTATTCAGGGTATGGGCATAAAGCTCCGCCCACTTTCCACCCATCTTTTTGGCCCCTGTCCCTGTCCTTTGTAAATGGTGGCTTTTCATTGGTCAATAGGCTTAGTAGTCCCTCCTTGGTACCGCCATGTCTCTTCTTGTAACCTAGCAAAAATCAATAGGAGAGTGGATCACTGGTCCTGAAAGAACCAGGGTATTGCAAAGTCAGTACTACGTACTGTGTAAGTAACCCTCATTCACGTTTGGCAAAGGATCGAGTGAAGCGGTATATCTTGGTTCTCCGCTTAATTGTTATCAACGTGATCGCACAATCATTGGGTTAAACCAATGCTTCCTCCACCCGGATCACGTTGATCACAATTAAGCGGAGAACCAAGATATACCGCTTCACTCGATCCTTTGCCAAACGTGAATGAGGGTTTCTTAAACAGTACGTAGTACTGACTTTGCAATACCCTGGTTCTTTCAGGACCAGTGATCCACTCTCCTATTGATTTTTGCTATAATTGAGACAAGGAAACTGAGTGGACCTAAGCCTCTTCTTTCTCCCTCTTTTTGATTTTTGTCTTCTTGTAACCTACCATGAGGACACCCCCTGTTACATGTGTTGTTACTCCCTAGCTTTTAATTACACCCTCAATGCACTATTTTTTATAAAGGCTTCAGGCAAGACACACACTTGTTCCTAAGCTAGGCTGGCAGTGGTTACTTTGTTCACTAGAACATCTCACATTTATATGAGACAGTCTATAAATTTCCCTTCATCAGCTCCACAGAGTACAACCTAATCTGAAATTAATGTAATAATTATTTTGTCACATTTCAAAGCTACTGATATATAGCTATTTGAATGTACTCTTAGTACTGTCTTGCATGCAATTCATTATGGGTAGGGTGGATTTACCATATCTTCTGCATGGTGCAGTACCATATGGGACCAAAAGAGGTCACAAGTGCTGGTGCCTTTGCTCACTAGGGACCTCTGGGAGCAGTTTGCGGTACAGCACCCAGACATGCAGTGCTGCTTCCTTGCTTACTAGGGACCTCTGGGAGCAGCTTACAGTACTGCACCTAGACATGTAGTGCTGGTGCCTTGCTCACTAGGAACCTCTAGGATCAGCTTGCAGTACTTCACTGAGACATACAATGCTGGTCCTGGCTCACTATGCAAACATTTGTAATGCACTAGGTCACTCATTACTGAAAGTATGAGCTATTGCGTTGCATGATTTGCAACGCCTATACCTCAAGCTATCAGTAATGCGAGACCTATTGCATTGCAAATGCTTGTTTAGGTCGAGCCTGGGCAGCGCATTAGCTGGTCTGCAAGGCATGCTGTTTTGAGGTAGAAACTTGAAGCTCCACGTTTTTCATTGTCTTGTGTCATTGTCCACTGTAAACTGAGGCTGTTCATTTGTCAAAAGGCTTAGTAGTCAATCCTTAGTACTGTCTTTTCTAATTTTGTAATCTCCCATGGCGACACCCCCCGTTACTTGTGTTGTTGCTCAGTAGGCTTTAATTACAACCTCCGAGTACTATTTTCTCAATTAGCTTTGTACCTGCCGTTGCAGGCAGGACCTGCGCTCTCCTAACGCTTTAAAAAAAAAAAAAATTATAGCACGCAATTGCAAGGTAATAGGTCTCACATTTACTAGAGTTTAAGCTATTGGCATTATAAATGACAATGCCTTTTATCTGTTTTATAAACATCACGTAAATAAGAGGCAGACATTTACAATGCCAATAGCTCAAACTTTCATAAATGCGAGACCTATTGCATTGCAAATGCTTGTTGTCTTCTACTACCCAGTCTAGTGTTGACCTCCCTACCCCTTCTTTTGACCACTCCGCTCCCTCGATATTTGTTGTCTGCCTGCTTTGCTATCGGTGGACAGCCATTTTAAAAGGCGTTTTTTGACCATTTCAAGAGTCGCTCGCAGATATGCATGTATATGCGTTGGGAATCTTTCAATTTTATTTTCTACGTTTACACATTTAATTTAAAAATTGCTGCTGTGGATGCATTTTATTTCATTTCTGAAAATTCCTTTCTACGATAGCTGACATGAATGTGCCCACATTTCTGATGGCCATCTCCATGAATCAAGAAATATTAGCACAGCATTAGGGTACAGGGCCGAGCAAAGAATCAGAAAATGTTTCCTCATCTTGACACATTTTTTCCGGAGGTCATCATAAACCATGTTTTATGAAAAAAAAATATTGGGTTCCTGTACCTTGTTGAGATACTCCAGTGTTCATGAATTCAAATGTGTTGCTATGAATAATTACAAGAACGTAACCATTCATTTAGTAAAAGGTAAGTGATCATTGGCAACTGGAAACATTTGTACTTGAGACTCTGTGGCATGTTCCCAGTGAAGGCTTTGTAAAGATCTATGGTGTCTGAGGAGGGATGGGGTGCTATTAAATAGTCACCCCTTTTAAAAGGGCAAGAAACGTTCAGTCAGATCACCATAGTCTCTCAGAAGCGATAATAAGCAGGTCACAGGCTGCCTAAAAGGACATAGTTATGTGTACCACTATAAGATGTTTGTGGCAACAACATTTCTGTTTTTTCCCCTTTACTAGGTATCCAACAAACAGCGGAAAGAGCAGCAACGCCAGGAGAAGAAGCGGCGGCAGGAGGAGAGACATCGACAGAAAGTACTGGAGAGCCGCAGTAATAATATGGACAATAATAAGAGCCCGATTCCCAGCGAAGGACAGGTCACTCTGGTTAAAACCTTCTCAGCACTCACCATCTGACCAAACTGGCCTCGGATAAACATACTTTTAAACAGACTGCAGGAGTAAAAGGAGAGCCTCCCAAGAACACCTTCAATGTGTCCGGCTGTCTGACAAAGACCCCACCCAACATCTGTTTAGGAGATTATGGCACAATCCCATATCACCCTGGTGCCTATGTGGCACCCTTGGATTGTCCTTCGAATTTTCTACATTTGGACTAGTTTAAATTATATTTTTTATTAAATCTTCCCTATGGGAACGTGATTTTGTTCTGTTTCATAATCTTATGTACATTGTCACTGATGACTTATGTGGCAATCCACATACAAAAATCACCCTATAAAAATAAACAGTGTTTAACACGGCCTTCCTTGGTTCTAGTGGTCCCATTGGTAACTCTTAACAGGTGTTTACTGGGTTCTGTTTTAGTGTTTACCCGCTTTTTGTTATTCTTTTAAAATCACTTCTGTCATTGCTGATTCTCTCTGCCACTACCAGCTGAACACAGGTGGTGCTCAAGGCGGGCAGCGACAGAAATGCATCCACCTGCCAGGTAAGTAACCGAGGTGTACTATTATATGATCATGTGGTAGTGATGCGACATAGCTTGTGTGCTGTCTGGTAATCGAGCTGTACTATTGGGTGCTAAAAAAAAAAAATTGGTGTTGGATGTGCTCCACAACATGGTAATGACATTGAGTGATGGTGCACTGGTAATGTGTTTTTTAAAAAAAAATTTTTTTACTTCGTTTGCCAACGGGATATTGCTAGGTAACTCATCCGTGAATGTTGAGGACGTTGTTGGGTATAATGCTTACTGGATCTACTGTGAGGTGGATGATCTTTCTATATGATGCACCTAATCCTTACAGTGCAGTTACTTTATTTTGAAAGGCTTTGATAGACATACTTCATGATTCACTATTGCTGAATGATCATGTTTTGGTCTTGATTCCTTACTGGAAACCGGTGCACTTAGCTGTGGCAGTGAAGAAGCACTATTGTAAAATGATGGTTGTGATTATTACCACAGTCGATGCATTGCTAGGCGGTGATAATGCATGAGTGAGTGATTCACTACTAGTCAATCATAGTTACCCATTATTGCTGTTATGGTTCACTGCTACAGGCATAGCTCTCTGATACTGGATGATAGTACAAATAGCCGGTAACAATGTTGCATTACTGTGTGATGCGCAATTTTGTTTTAATACCCTGCTCACCCTTGTGGAACAGTATGATTACAATGGGCGCTGTCAGCTGGTGCTGCTTTACTGTGCAATGTACTTCTGCACTCGTTCACGGCTGTGGATCAGTGATGCTGGGTTACCTCATTTTGTGATGCCGGTAAAGAACTTCATGCTGTTGCAGCACTTTTGATGGGGCAGGGTAAGATGGCTGCTAGAACACTACAGTGCTGTGACTGTAGTGGTGATGGTGTACTGCGTTGTAATGTAAACTGATTAATTAATAAGTCAGGAAATACCGGCCATTCTCAGCAGCCTGTAGCAATGTCAATATGAGCTTACTAGCTCTACTCCAGACTGAATTCAGGAAGAGTAATGCAGCGTGGCAAGCCCTGCAGATTTTATTTTCCAAAGCAAAGAGGATTGGAGCACACTGCCTCACATCCCAGCACTCCGTTCACTCCAGTGCATCATGGTAAATGCAGTGCATGATGACACTTTTCAGTGACTGTCTTTAATCTTTCCCCATTGTTGGTGCGGCAAGTGCTGTGTATCTTTAGACATGTGATTTTGGATAGTTGTCCTTCAGTAGAGAGCGACCCGTTCTTTCGGGGGGTGCTGAAAATGCTGCCCAAGTCTTCGCAGCTCTCTGTTCCAGTCACGGGGTGCAGGTGTATCAGTCAGAGCTTATTAGCTCAAGGGAACCTTCTCAAACCGAGAGTGGGAGCACACTGCCTCACATCTCGGCTCTCAAGCTCGCCTTAAGGCATCATGGTAAATGCAGTGCATGATAACACTTGCTTCAGTGACAGTCTTTAGTTGTGTCTGGAGTGTTTTTTTTTTTTTTTTAATTTTTCATTTTGAGCACTAGCTAACGAAATGATAGTGCTCTTTGACAAATACAGTTGCTCAGGATGTTGATGTCATCGGCCCATCAATAATGTTTGGGCAGGAACAACAAACTTGGGGCTTAAAATGCCGTTCATTCTTTAGCTGTCCAGCAGACCGCGATAATCATGCCACGTTGTAGCGTGTATTTAGGTGATGCATGCGCCCCCACCACCTTCTCGGTCTATAAATCTGCCTGAGCAAGCTGGCTTTATTCGGCACAGGGCATGCTGGTGTTGACTGTTGGCTACACTATTGCCACAGAGTAGCTGTAGTCCTTTATAACTATTTTAAAGCAGCAGAAAGAGGGTGTAGGCCATAAATACCGCACCTGACAGATGAGTAGTATCCCTATTAGAAATTCATGTAGTGCTAAGAACCAAGGAGCACTCCCCTCTAGGCTCCCCAATCAGGACCAAGTCCTTATCATAGAATTCAACACAAATGGGTTCAGCACTATTCACAAAGTAGATAAACAAATGTCCAAGACATGAATGAAATGTTCTTTGAGAAAATCCTTTTCTTTATTTCATATTTTCATGTGCATGATGAAGAAATAGCCAACGCGTTTCGTCTCCTACACAGAGACTTCTTCAGGGCTTCAAGTATCGATGCGAATAGATTCTTTGTATAATTCAAATTACTAGCTGAAAGTTTCAATGTTACAAAAGCAATGTTTGTAACTGATGACACTGAGATGCACGGGCTACCATGCCACTCTGGTGATACATCGTACAGAGCGGGTAATTTAAACATATCCTCGTTCTGTAGTTCGCCAGATTATTCGCAAATTAAGAGACCACTATTACGGGCTACCACGTTATTTTAATAAAAATTACCCTACAAGAAGGCTTTTGTAACATTGAAACTTTCAGCTAGTAATTTGAATTATACAAAGAATCTATTCGCATCGATACTTGAAGCCCTGAAGAAGTCTCTGTGTAGGAGACGAAACGCGTTGGCTATTTCTTCGTCATGCACATGAAAATATGAAATAAAGAAAAGGATTTTCTCTAAGAACATTTCATTCATGTCTTGGACATTTGTTTATCTACTTTGTGAATAGTGCTGAACCCATTTGTGTTGAATTCCTTTATAACTGTTTGAATAACCGGTAAAACGAACCGTTCTTGGCACGAATAAACAGAAAGCGAGCAGATTAGAAGTTTGTGCTCAAGACCTACAGAAGTGATTATTAGACCACCACTAGGGGACATCTGACTTTTTCGCATGTAGCAATCTGATTTTGTGAGTAGGGTTCTAATTTTTTCATTTAACAGTCGCGCTAAGCTTGAAATTGTGCAGAAAATTGTAGGTAGCTTGCAGAAGTAGAAACTATCTCAGTTACCCACTTCTTGCTGCCAGTTTCTTTCCCAATGCCCAAGTGACCTTGTTTGCACCAACAATATTATTGTTAGGTCTCGCCTGACCCAGCGCATGCGCTGGTCTGGCAAGACTTATTGAGAGGGCTCCAAAAAGTGCTACCAGGCCAGCCTGGAGCTACAGTGCATGTGCGCGTGCGCGCGCTCGCCGCACTTTACCTTTACTTTTGCTTTAGCGGGCGCACGGCCGCTTTGATGTTTGATCGTGATCGCGATCACTTTTACTTTCGCGGCCGCTTTGCATAGCCAATAGGTCTCGCTTTTGGGACCTTATAAGTATTTAGTTATGCAACTGTTGCATGGCTAAACACTTATAAGGTCCCAAAGGCGAGCCCTATTGGCTATGCCAATGCTTGTTTTAGCTAGATAGATTAACGCATGCATTGTGAGATTTGCATGTTCATTTGTGAATTAGTTCCTTTTATTCCTAGTGTCTACAGGCTGTTCTGCAGATCCAGTCTTCGTGTAGTGAAATTTCTCACAGCAGGTTAGTCTCCAGCGTGCAGTACCCACATCAGAGGCACAAAGAGCTGTGAATTTTCCACAGTTGAACATTAACAGCCACACAGACAGTGATCGGGAAAAGAAACAAAAGGCTGAACGCTTCTTACTTTAACAAGAGAGACTGCTGTCTCACTCTTCACCCCCACTATCTATCTATCTAGTGTCTGTGGTGCCGGAAGACTTATCAGAAGTCCCTCTCTGCAAAAGAGCCTACTGGATTTTCCAGAGAAGCCCTGTTTCCTCTGTCCTCCCTTCATTGTCTAGGTATCCTCCCTCCTGCTTCAGGAATATCAGCAATACGGTTACTCTGTCTGGGAAGACCACCTCCCCCCCCCAACCCCCCCGCCCCCCTCCATTTTGTGCACATGGGCAGACCAGGGCTTCCAAAATGGAACACACAGACCTCTATTACTGTGCTTGATTTATACATACAATGCCCATACCACACTGGATCATACACAAACACACATGTGCTTGGATGGTAGCAGTAAGTAACGTTCTTATCTTCATTTGCTCCACTGTGCCGAAGAAATTAAATTTACAAATCAAACCAGGTTAAAACATTGAACAAGTGGAATTTTGTGTCATATCCCCAAGCCTATGTGCAATTTAAACTGGGACAAATTTACACAGCTTACTGCTTGATTTTGCCGTCTCATATGTGTACCTTAACTACACGTGCCACATAAGAGCACTGTCTTGCCCCCTGGTAACCCTTCATTTTGTGCCTTTTTACTATTCAGAGAATTCGACGTAATAGTTAAAAAAAAAATATATATAGATTTGTTAGTATCTTGACTTATTGGCGCTGGCAAATTGACTGAAAAAGATCAAGCGCATATTCCTTAAATAGAGAAAAAAGCATACATCCTTTACGGACTGTATAAAGGGCTGACCAGTTTTGCTGAATGTCCGGGCTGATGAAGTGCCATTACCAGTATCCCTCAGACCATAAATAATGTATCTAAGGTGTGCTATGACTTCATTTTCAGTCCTCAGACGACTTCAACATGATGTACAAGGCCATATTACATCTGTACAGCAGGCCTGTTTTTGCAAATAATGGCACAAATAAATCATGCGTTGACTGAAATTCAGTGAAATGAAGCACCGGCTTGTTTGAGCTGGGGGTAAATAGTTTATCTCCATAATGTCTTCAGTGCTTTCAGGTGATTTTTCATTTGCTAGAGTTCTCAAACATCATATCACTGTTCACAAAGTTAAATCTGCTATTTGTATAGTCGGTGTTACTTTTGCAATGTGGAGACACATGGCTTTAGGAGCATTGATGATGTCCTCAATGACGACGCCCCTCTCCATATGTGGGTAGGGACTACTGTGATTCTTTCTTCCTGCCATCCAAGTTCCATGGCAGCCTTCTACCAATCGCTTTTTACAGATACCAATTTTTTTTGTTCTCAAACGTTTGAAGCTCACTGCATGACCTATTTACCCATTTTTAGGGTGCTGAAAATGGTGCAGGTGATCTCATTAACTTTTAACTGAGACTGAATTGCTAGAAAAACAATACCCCGGGTCATGTTTTTGCTGGTAATGTTATTGCCCTCAAAATAGGCTGCCGTTGGCATCAAAAAGCTTCTGATAGAGATTTCTAGCTGCAGATTCCTTAACTTGGACTATTCCCCAGGTGTCCGACTGGATCCGGAAATTTTTGATCAGCACCATTGCGCACCGTTAGGTGGTGTTGCCTGTGCTGGAAATGAAGTGCATGGCGCCTATATATTCTCCACCCTAGCACACTGTCTGTTCTTTTATTGCCCGCCAGTCGGCATAGATTCGTGACTGACTTTTTTCTTGTAATTTTTTTGAGAATCTCTTCTACTGGTACGCTAGGGATGTCGCCTAAGCAACCAGTTAGTTTCAGCCCATATGGTGCCTGTCACATGCAGATGTCTGTTACACACCCACACTTGGTTTATCTTTGGCACTTGGAGCAGAGCCACGATTCCAAGACCTGCTAGGATTGCCAAGCCATGCACCCAAAAGCGTTGAGGGAACATTGCCTCAAGGTCCTCGCCATCTGATGCTCCCGTTCCTGGTCACGTGGAAGATCATGGGAAAGCTCGATCCCTCCCCAATCCAAGACGTCGGGTCAGTCCCACCGCAAGAAGTCGCCTAAAGTCAAAGCGGTCTTGGACTTCTCTGTGCCTGTCCAAGTCCTCGGACGAGGCACAACCGAGTCGGCACACATAAGCCTCGCTTCTCTGTGGAGCCTGTGCCAGGGTCTGCTCCACACCTTCCGGGTTTACCCGGAGCCAGAGCGACCGCTGCCTAACTGAAGGAGTTCGATGAGGAGATGCACCTCCTTTTTGGGTGGCCCGACCACTTGAGTGCCTAATGGCCTCACTGGTGCAGGAGGGGCCCCCACTGGATTCCTATCAAACTAGAACCAAGTAGCAGTGGTAATATAGAGAAGGTCCTGCCGGCGGTTACGCCCTCAGCGCCAATTGGGCCCCCTTTGATCCAGTGCTGTATCTGGGGTGGCACCTCCCACAAGACTGACCTACCTCTGCACCTGCACCGTGCTGCAGATGCCCCGTGGTGCAATCACCATTGTTAAACACATCTCCGACACAGAGCTGGACTGGCGTCTGCCGGTGCCATGGCCTCGGAGTTGAACCCGCTGCCTTTTTCATTTGATAGGCCTGGGAAGAGTGATGAGTTGGAGGCGTCGAATGAACCTTATGGATACCATCATCCCTTAGATGAGACCAAGCACAACTGGTATGAGGAACTGGCGGATACTAGTGGTTTGGACACCTCACCAGATACTAGCTTGGACTATACCCCTGCTGTGGTTACGGAGGATGGTGCCTCAACTGCAGTGGTTGTGTTTGGGGCAGAAGAGGACTTGGACCTTACACTACCCTCCGTGGCAGTCAAGAGAAGATGCTTCAATTGGGAGTTGCCCCCCCCCAAACCCTTACTCCTATTTATTGAAGATTCTACAGATTTTCTCTTTGGGACCTGGTCCAAGCCCAGCACTGGTGCTCCTGTGCACAGAACAGTTGCCCACTGCCATCGGCCCACTCCCAGGGACCAGAGTTTTCTCACCCAGCACCCCACAAAGCTTGGTGGTCCAAGCCTCCACTTCCTAAGTAAACCTTGGCACGTTCACTACCACTCCACCGGATAGGGAATCAAAGAGGGAGGAAGATGTTCTCTTCTGCCAGATTAGCACTGCTGTCGGTCAACATAGTTTGCTCCTGGGCCGTACACCCATACTATTCCAAGCTATTGCTGACCGGAGCGATGCACCAAAGTGCATCATCAGATATGGGCTGGACACAACAGACTTCCTGGAGTGAGCAATTTCATAGTCAGTAGCCCTTAGGCGCCACACTTGATTGCGAACCACTGACTTTCGGGGGATGTCCAAGCCTCGCTCATGGATATGCCCTTTGATGACTCTCGCCTTTTTTTGTGAGATGGGGGACTCGGCGCTGGACCTTTTCAAGGATAGCAGAGCTGTGGTCATGTGGTAAATTTTTCATTACCGGTACTATTTTTTATGCGGTAAAGTCTAGTAAGAATAACTCAGTCAATATAAGAGGCAGAATCCGTGGTATTAGAGGTTCTAAAAGGCTTTATTCCTATACAAAGGAATACAATTCGAATTGCAGGCTTCTATTCCATCACCACGAAAGTTCAGGAAGGAAGGGCATACATTATTGACAGATAATCAGTTTTATAGGAAATGCATTACAGTGAAACAGATGCAGGAGGCGTAACAGCTGATAGTACAGATAAAATGTGCATACGTAACTAATAGAGGCGGACATATAGGCGTAACTTAGATAACGTCATTATACATGATGTCACAAGTGGGTGGATCCATAAGAGAATCCTGCAATGTCAGCAGAAATATTTGGCAGAGATGCGCGCGCAGCCGCATGACGTGTGATTGACGTGCAACTAGAGGGTGAAGGGGACTTGACATTTAGCTCTACATGTGGAGACAGAAGTCTGGGGGGTCATGTCAACCTAATCCCAAATCATATCTAATATCCTATGTTTAAAGAACTGTTATCCAAAAGGAAAGGTCTCTAGGATAGAATCTATTCTATACTGACTGTTAGTGCGTGTACAAGCGTCTAAGTGTCTACATGAGATGCGAGGGGGTAGGAATATTCCATGGTAACAGGGGCTATGAATTACTTGCATGAGGACAGCGAGGCCTGGCCCTTTGCACGGTAGCTGGAGGAATGTTTACCTAAACTACTAGACAGGAATGCATCGGATGAGGAGCGAAGCAGATAATCTTGAAGGTGAAATACAGTTTTTGGCAGGCAACAGGCTGGATCAGGCACCGTTAGCCGCGCAGGGAGTAGGCCAAAGTTCATGGATACAGATGCAGGCTCAGACTGGAGCTTTCAGAGGCAGAAGGCAGGAAAAGGCTTGATGACAGAATTCTGGGCCTACTCGCCTGAATCTGTAAAATGTGGAAAGTGAACCACATAAAGTCGGTGGCCTTTCATACTTAGGAATGGAATATCTGACCCATTCATGGCGGATCTGAAAGAGGACATGTTGACGGTGGACGCACATGTATTTGCGTCTTCAAAACTGGAACTGGAGGGAACATACATGTACTTATAGCATGCACATGGAGCCGTTGGGGTCTACGATAGGGGACATAACTGATCACAAAATTCATATTTCCTCATTCCCTCCTTGTCCCCTACGGACCCTCAGGAGATATCGATCTTCATCAATCCATCGATCTGTTCATATAGCATCATTTGTTCTTCTTTCTTCTTCCGGGATCTTGAACGAAAACTTGGATGTGGGATACACGATGTGGCACACAGACCACAAATCGCTGGCCCACATTTTAGACATAAGCAGCAACTGAATAGTATGAGAAAGCCAATACCTAGGAAGGATAGGATTCTCCATCCCCAGGCTGACAACACGCTCCAAAACCAACCGGACCAAGTCCAGGTGCCTGGACTCTGGTGTATCTGGCTCATAATCTTATGAAGGCGAGTTATGGCTTTATATACTGACGGCGAATTTTCTGGTATGAAAACGCAGCAACTTGATCCGATGACCCTACAAGCTCCGCCCCTATCGGCCAGGATGACGTCAAGGACAAGACGATTTTGAAGCACAACAATCCGCATAGCAGACTGCTCTTCTGTTAAATTGCCTAAGACGGAAGTAGTCTCGTTCACTACTGCTTCAAGGGTTCTGGTTAATCTACGTATCAGTTTACTATTAGTGACTGTACCTATATAGGGAAAGAAACCTTTATTGAAATCTGTGTATTGCTCCCATGCTGTTTCAGTGTAATCGACAATTGGGAGATCTCTCTGCTGTCTATTGTGTACTAAATGGGTATTTCTGTGATAATCAGGAGGGGCTAGAAAAACAGGTGGCAGAAGGAATGCTATGTAACAGGTACCATCCCAATCTAGAGGTAGACGTATATATGCGGTCTGGCCACATATGAAGTAAGAATGACGGGAAGCTCTAAATGTAGACTTGCCTTGATCACTGAATTTTATTACAGTGGTGCATTTACTATGGCCCATGTGTATGGAACCATTCTTTCTTACACATAATTCCCCTTTTACTGGGAATACTGACATGGCGGGCAAGATTGGTGTAGCTTCAGATTCAACGTTCAGGATCATGAGGTTAAGTGTAAAATTACCTAATCCATATACTTCATTTTCTAGATCAGTTACTGTTCGTTTGGGAAGTCCCTCCTTGTTAGGGTAGCAGACTTTAAGCAAAACTAGGTTCAGGTTTCCCCAAACCCAGTTGTCTTGATAAACTGCGGAATTTGAATCTAGGGAATTAATCAAACTAAACCATGCTCCACAGGAGCCATTGTGTGTGAACGGATAGGGAAAGAGGGGCAAAACTCCCTTATAGTTCTGATAGGGAGGGAGTCGGCCACATATCCAACAATTTGTGGCATTGCTGGTCTGATGGGAATGATGTAACATACTAATGAATGTGTTGTTGCGCAGCGCAAATCTATAGGACAACTCATGCGGAGGTAATTCGCTAAAAGAATGTTCTGCAGTTACATTGTAAGCACGCTTAAGAATAGGGTAATACATGTGCAATAGTATGCTGGAAATGATGATCAGAAGACTTAGAAAAAACAAAATTAATAATGTTACTGTGCAGTGACTACGAAGTGATTTACAATACGCATGCTTTTTAAGCTGCATCTGTTGATTTCTTTCTCTATTCCGGTCTAGAGGATACATGTCAGAGACAAATTCAACCGATTCACCTTGGAGAGGACTTAAACAATCAAATTGTCTGACTTGCTAGACCTTAATTTTAGTTTGTAAAGTTCCGGTTTTGACTGCTCAACCAAGGGGAGCTTTGAGTCTGTCTGTGAGGGAATGCAGGGTTGAGTATTCACACTGGATGGTAGTCCATAAAATTTCTTGATATGACTCGAGTGCAACCACCCTTTACGTCCCTCGATCTTCACGGCTGTCCTTGTGGTTAGTAGAACAAGCTTCGGCGACTTCCACCTAGGCTCCAGTTGGGTCTTCCGGTCGAAATTCCGGACCAGAACCAGGTCGCCTGGAACCACGTCATGGGGCTTCACCTCAGTATTATCGGGAAAAGCGGCAGCTACCTGTGAACGACAAGATTGTAGTGCAGACATCAAGGAAGCCAGGTAATCTGTCAGCATATTACAGTCAACATCAGTGATTTTGCGAGGTATAGGCGTCCCCCACATATTTGGTGGTCTACCGAAGATCACCTCGTACGGGGATAGCCCTGTTCGAGAATGTGCTACCATTCTCATGTAAAAGAGCGCAACTGGTAAGGCTACTATCCAATCGACACCTTTTGTCTCTACATATTTTGGACAATCTAATTTTCAGAGTTTGATTATGGCGTTCCACGAGACCTGCTGCCTCGGGATGTCGGACACAGTGAAATTTCCATTGGTAGCCTAACAAAAGGGAAACGTGTTTCATTAGTTCGGATGAGAATGGCTGGCCGTTATCTGAGTAGACAACACGTGGTAAACCGTACCGTGGGAAGAATTCTCGAACTGTTTGGCAGTAGTCGGGGCAGTGTAATCTGAAACCGGGTAGGCTTCTGTCCAACGGGAAAGAGCACAAACAACTACGAGAACATATTTGAATCCTCGACATCGTTCCATCTGGATATAATCCATCTGGAGGACTTCAAAAGCATGATCGGGAGGTTGAAATCCACCCTGCTCTACGGGGATGCTTTTACCTGGATTGAACTGACAACATATCATACAGGTACGAACTTTTTGTTTAGCTGCGGCTCGTAAATGTTTGTTGAACCAGATGTGTTGAATGCTGTCTAGCATAGCTTTTTCTCCTAGGTGCGCTGGACTATGTATTGTGTTAATGATGACTTGAACCATGGAGTCGGGAAGAAACCATATAGATTTTTCCTTCGTCATCCATCCTTGATCCGTTTGGATCCCTCCTAATTCAGTCCATTTCTTTATTTCTTCTGGTGTAGCATGTGTCTGTATGTCAATTACATCAAGGGCGGGATCCTTAACTGTCATGCAATGTGTTGGTGTCGGAACTATTGTCTTTGTCGCGTCAGTTGTGTGAGTCTGATTCTGAGCAGTCTGTTTAGCTGTTCTGTCAGCTAGGTCATTACCCTGAGAAATGATATCGGTAACTTTTGTATGGGCTTTGCATTTCATAATCGATATTGCAGTAGGTAGATGAATTGCGTCTAATAGGGCTTGAATGAGGGGTCCGTGTTGGATGTGGGCACCGTGAGAAGTTAAATAACCTCTCTCTCGCCACAGTACGCCGAAGTCATGGACGACTCCGAATGCATAACGTGAATCTGTGTATATGTTGACTTTCTTATTTTTGGCTTGAATACAGGCTTGTGTCAGAGCGATGAGCTCTGCGGCTTGAGCTGACAAAGTGTTAATACAATTTGTTTCAATGACTTCAGTGTCTGTTGTGACTGCGTAAGCGGCCACTAACTCTCCTGTACTTGTTCTCATACATGACCCATCTACATATAATGTCAAGTCTGGATCTGACAAAGGGATATCTGTCAAGTCTTGTCTGGGTTTCGTCGTGATAGTAATGACTTCGACACAATCATGTGCCAATGGATCTGTTCCGCCCACTGGTAACAGTGTGGCAGGATTTAACGTATTACAACGTCTGATTTCTATGTGTGGCTGAAACAATGTCAATTCGTAACCAGTGAGTCTCGCTATAGTCAAGTGTTGTGTTTGTGTGCGGTTCAAGAGAGCCTCTACTGCGTGTGGTACTTGTACTGTCATTTGGTGTCCTAACACTATGGCATCGCTTTGTCTGATTGCTAAAGCTGTTGCTGCCACCGATTTCAGGCACGCAGGAAGAGCTTGAGCTACTGGATCTAATGTAATAGAGAAATAAGCACATGGTTTGTGTGATCCTGCTTGTTCCTGAGTGAGTACTGACAAGGCAGTACCGTCGCGTTCTGTAACAAAGAGTGTAAACTGTTTACTATAACATGGTGTTGCTAAAACAGGTGCTTGGCATAAAGCTTTCTTTAAGCTTTCAAAGGCGTGTGTATGTTCTTGAGTCCAAGGGAGGACAGTCAATGTGGCTGCCTCCTGTGTTGTCAACTGGATGAGTGGTTTTGCTAGAAATGCATATTGTGGGATCCACTGCCTACAGTATGAAGTGAGACCTATAAAAGCCCGCACCTCCTTTTGTGTCTTGGGTGGTGGCATGTTAGCGATTAACTGGATGCGGTCGGGTGTAAGCTGTCTTCCCTCCTTGGACAGCGAGTGCCCAAGGTAAACAACTCGCTGGACACAGAATTGCAGCTTAGAAGGGGACACCTTGTGCCCCTTGTCGGCCAGAAATTTCAAAACCGTCAGTGACGCTTTTTCACATTCAGGTTCGCTTCGGGCGGTGATCAGCAGATCATCGACATATTGAAGCAAGGCAGTGTTAACTGGCATGTGGATACTGTCAAGTTCTCTTTTCAGTGCTTGGCTATAGATGCTGGGGCTTTCTGTAAATCCTTGAGGTGCGCGTGTGAATTTAAAACTTCGTCCATTTAAACTGAATCCGAACAGATATTGACTTTCCGGATCTATTGGGACGCTAAAGAAAGCATTCTTGAGATCAATTACAGTGAAGAACGTTGCTTCCGAGTCAATAGCTGTTAGTAATGAAGAGATCTGGGACCACAGGGTATTGTGGTACAATACATTTATTTAATTCGCGCAGATCAATAACTAATCGATATACTGGTGGTGCTTTTGGATCCGTTCTTTTAAGAATCGGAATTATCGGGGAATTACATACATTGGAGTCGGTTTCGACAACCACTCCTTGTGCAATGAGCTCGTCAATGATTTGCAGCAAAGCCACAACAGCATCTGGTGGTAACTTGTATTGTCGCATTCGTGGTAGTACTACTCCTGTTTTCAGTGTGACTCGATATGGTGTAATGTTCATGCAACCAACATCAGTGGGGCCTTGTGCCCATAAATGTGTAGGTAAATTCTGCAGCCGGTGATCCATATCTCTAGACACGTAGTGACCTTTAAAGTCACGCAAAAATAATCGTACTCCTTCCGGAGAACAACATATTATAGCTCCTAGAGCTTTCAATGTTTTTATACCTAACAAGTTTTCTGGACATGATTTAGTAAGCAATAAATCTGTAGTACGTGTCAATGGACCAACCGTCAGTGGAAGAGGTTGTGTTACTTCATTAATGATAGGTTTTCCTGAGAATCCAAGGGAAATATTCTGTGAGCCTGAGAGGGTTGCCCCTGGAACTTCACTGCGTCTTATAGTTGTTCTGCTTGCCCCTGTATCAAGTAAAAACTTTCTGTCTTCCCCTAATAGTTCACTATGTACATAAGGTCCCTCTTGGTCTACAGGAACCTCAATAAGGGGTAAGCCGACTTCCCTCTCTAGGCTATTTCATGTATATCGCTGATAATCGGGATAATCTGCTTGTGCATACTGATACATCTGTTGTGTTGTTGCTTGTGTTGCAGCAATAGGCTGCGCTTGTGGTGGTGCTACGGTCTGTTGTGGAGCTGCCTGTTGCGGAGCTAGTTGTTGCGGAGCTAACCTAGGTTGTGCATGCTGAGGGATTTGTTGTTGATTCTGATCCTGTCTAGGTGGACGTGGTCTTTCCTGGGTTCTACCTGTGGCAATATTATGTTTCAGGACTGGACAATCGTGTATATAATGACCTTGTTGTTTACAATAGTTGCATGTCCCTTTCGTTGGACCTGCGGAATCACCCTTTTGATGACCATCAGCTGGAACTGACTGAGCAACAAGCATTTTCATTTTCGTATCTTTCATACGTCTTTGTTCGTGTTCTTGTTCTTCTCTAATTCTATTGTGGTGATATTGTAACATCTGTAACATCTGTGACGGGGTATTACCTTGCCAGGTACTTTCGAATTTCAATACTCTATTCTTGACTTGTGGTAGGGAATTTTCAACTAATTTTGTCACAAACAGATGTGGATATGACTCGCTACTTGCTTTTATGCCACTATTTATACCAAAACATTTTTCAAATCGGGAATAGAAATCACTAGTGTCTTCATCTTGCTTTTGTTTACAGGCTGAGATTGCACCCCAGTCTTCCTTCTTCGTAGTTAATAAACGTGGCAGTACCTGTACTAGTAATCCTGGTAATGCTGTAGTCTTTTCCCCAAGCCCTGCTCCTGCAGCTCGGGCCCTTTCTTCGTTTTCTAATGCTGTCCAATCTATCTTTTGGTCTCCCACCTCCCATTCCTTTTCTTTGAGTTTCTCGTAAACACCGGCGGGCAATAGGACTTTTAATATTTTCATAATGTCGGGGTAGGTATACTCTCCCATGAGTAACATGTCTTTTATCTCACGGTGGAAACCTGCTGGATCCTTGTCATGGCTGGGTACTACTTTCTTCATTTCTAATAATTCAATTTTAGTTATAGGCGTGTACACAAACACGCGTGTAAAGTTATTACCTTCACCTCTGATTGGGTGTACTTCGCGTAACGGATTCTGTCTATCTATGTGATACATTTTTCTTCCCTTAATGGGAACTGGAACGTGTTCTGGGCATACGAAAGTTATATACTGGTTTCGGAATTCTAGAATTTCATTAATTAAATCAGTACCTGACCCTCTCCATTTATTCGTGAGTAGTTCTGTCAATATGTCAGGTAAGGGTCCTGGATCGGAATGTTGGCTTTTATATAATATAAGGAGGTGTTGAATCATGTATATACTAGCTAAACGCTGTTCGTATGGGTCAAGATTCAGAAACGTGTGTGCTAGTGCATCATCATTGTATTCGCTGGGACTATCAGCCCATTGTACTGCTGACCTGGCTAATTCTTGTTCGTCCATGGAATCGAGCATGTGGTACCCCCTTCGATCTCGGAGTAATTTATCAGCGGCTTGGAATAGGTGTTCGGGGGACCTTGTATTTAACATAGGGTTTGGAAAATGTCTATTACATTCTGGACGTATCGGATCAGTAAAGCCTCTAGTATTATTATGGGGTCTTCCTCTACCTACATAAGCTATCGTGTCTAATTGTTCTGATTCTACTCGGGTACCTTCCTCAATTAATAGATTTTCTCGGGTTTTATTTGAATTCTCTCTACTTTTCTCTTCCTGTCTGAGCGTTTTTTCTGTACGTCTATATGATTCTTTACGCCATAATTCAATGGCATCTTTCTGTGACTGTCTGGCTTTCTTTTTCCATAATTCTTCTTCTACTCTCATGATGCAATCTGCATCCCAGTTCCCCGCTGCGGGCCATCTCTGATTTTCTGGCAAATCCTTGGTGTAGTCCACCCATAAATCAAGAAATAATATGGCATCTAGGCCATGCTTATGATACATAAAGTACCCTGGAGTGTCCCTAGGTGGGATGGGAACAGCTTCTTCGAGTACCCCTTTTCTAGTTTTGATCTGTCTTAATTTCGAAAAGAGCGGCATTTTTAGACGGTTACTTAGAACACACTTTATACAATGAACACAATAATGAACAGTCATTCACACCACAATATATAGAACGTATTAAAACATTTAGCACTTAACAGTTTTACGAACGATGATAACTAATAGAAAACTAGTTGCTGACATAATACTGACACTAGATAATACTTATTTATATGTAAGACATACTATATATACTGCTAAACAGTACAGATACACTGCTGAAACAGTGCAGACCGGATTTGTGTACCCAAACCCGTCTTGACCGGCACAGACTGTGCACGTTAAATGCCTCCCCGGTAATGGTACTCACCGGGTAGCTCGGAACGGAAGGCCTCGGAACGGAACTGAAACTGGACCGGACTGGACTTGACTCGACTGGACTCGGAACTTCGGAACCTGGTGGGCCTCTGTATACCTCGGATCTTGCTCTCTCAGCTAGGCTCTGGTCGGGATACTTCGCACTTCTCACCGCCTCGTCTGGGTGTTGATCGCAGCCTCAGTCGCCCCCGCTTGGCCGGAGGGAGATACAGGAAATCCTGCAGGTACGCGTTTTTGTCCGTTCAGCTGTGGCAGGAGACCGGGCCTGCAACGCACCTCCGGCGCGTGAGATGAGAAAGTGTCCCTATTCGGGCGCCAATTTATGTGGTAAATATTTCATTACCGGTACTATTTTTTATGCGGTAAAGTCTAGTAAGAATAACTCAGTCAATATAAGAGGCAGAATCCGTGGTATTAGAGGTTCTAAAAGGCTTTATTCCTATACAAAGGAATACAATTCGAATTGCAGGCTTCTATTCCATCACCACGAAAGTTCAGGAAGGAAGGGCATACATTATTGACAGATAATCAGTTTTATAGGAAATGCATTACAGTGAAACAGATGCAGGAGGCGTAACAGCTGATAGTACAGATAAAATGTGCATACGTAACTAATAGAGGCGGACATATAGGCGTAACTTAGATAACGTCATTATACATGTCACAAGTGGGTGGATCCATAAGAGAATCCTGCAATGTCAGCAGAAATATTTGGCAGAGATGCGCGCGCAGCCGCATGACGTGTGATTGACGTGCAACTAGAGGGTGAAGGGGACTTGACATTTAGCTCTACATGTGGAGACAGAAGTCTGGGGGGTCATGTCAACCTAATCCCAAATCATATCTAATATCCTATGTTTAAAGAACTGTGTTATCCAAAAGGAAAGGTCTCTAGGATAGAATCTATTCTATACTGACTGTTCGTGCGTGTACAAGCGTCTAAGTGTCTACATGAGATGCGAGGGGGTAGGAATATTCCATGGTAACAGGGGCTATGAATTACTTGCATGAGGACAGCGAGGCCTGGCCCTTTGCACGGTAGCTGGAGGAATGTTTACCTAAACTACTAGACAGGAATGCATCGGATGAGGAGCGAAGCAGATAATCTTGAAGTTGAAATACAGTTTTTGGCAGGCAACAGGCTGGATCAGGCACCGTTAGCCGCGCAGGGAGTAGGACAAAGTTCATGGATACAGATGCAGGCTCAGACTGGAGCTTTCAGAGGCAGAAGGCAGGAAAAGGCTTGATGACAGAATTCTGGGCCTACTCGCCTGAATCTGTAAAATGTGGAAAGTGAACCACATAAAGTCGGTGGCCTTTCATACTTAGGAATGGAATATCTGACCCATTCATGGCGGATCTGAAAGAGGACATGTTGACGGTGGACGCACATGTATTTGCGTCTTCAAAACTGGAACTGGAGGGAACATACATGTACTTATAGCATGCACATGGAGCCGTTGGGGTCTACGATAGGGGACATAACTGATCACAAAATTCATATTTCCTCAGTCAGATCCATGGCCCCTCGCCAACCTTTGTCCGCCTTCCGCCCCTTTTGTGACAATGGAAGGGGCTTCCAACTATGTTCATTCCCTCCCAGCCTCTGAGGCCAACGGGCTTCTCAGCCTTTTTGTGGCTGAGCATGTGGTTCCCACAAACCACTAGGGGCCACTAGCCAGAGGTCAGGTCAGTCCACCACTACTCCATCCTCTGCAGCCTCCAAGCTCCTTTAGTTTGCCACCATGGGCATCCAGCGGAGACAGGATACACCATCACCTCACCACTGGCAGTCAAGCACATCTGAAATGTGGGTTTTACAAGTAGTCCAAAAAGGCTCCTCCATCACCTTTCTGGACACCCATGCCACCCATGGTGGACCGTCTTTCTATGTTCCGTCAGTGTTGGCTCTCTTGGTCAAGGGGGCCATTGAGTTTGTGCCGGTATCAGAAGTAAGTTGTGGTTGCTATTCCAGCTACTTTCTGGTGCCCAAGAAGGACAGAGGCCTTCGTCCTGTCCTAGACTTGCGCCTTCTCAACTTCTTCCTGAAAAAAGAGAAGTTCAAAATGCTCATATTAGCTCAAGTTCTGTCTCCCCAGGATTCTGGAGACTGCATGGTAGCGTTTAACTTGCAGGACGCATACTTCCACATTCCCGTGCTGCCTGCCAGCAGGCGTTACCTGCGCTTCAGAGTGGGACCCAAGCACTTTCAATTTGCTATGCCTATCTTTGGTCTTACCAGTACCCCTCAGGTGTTCCCCAAGGTGATGGCAGTGGTTGCGCCCATATGCAGAGGTCAGGGGTTTCAGTCTTGCCCTACCTCTGCGATTGACTGTTGAAGGCGAACTCGCCCCAGGTAGTAGTCTCACACCTCCAGAATATGGTGGACTTCCTGCACTTTCAGTGGTTCACAAAAAACATGAGGTCACACCGGACTCCCTCTCCGAGGCATCCTTTCGAGGCATCCTTTCGTCAGAGCTGTGGTCTGGACACAGTGTAGTTTCGGGCCTATCATCGAGAGTGGTGAGTCGAGGATATTCAGGCTATGTTACCTATGTTTTAGCCTCTATCTTGAATTTCGGTGAAAATGACTGAGGATATTGTGCCTCATGGCCTCATGCATCCAGCTAATGACACATTACCATTGGCATATACGGGCTCTGCAGTGGGACCAGAAGTGTCAGTGGACACCGCATTGGGGGAATCTCTCCAAGCTTGTCCGGCTCTCAGAGAAAACTGCAGAAAACTTACAGTGGTGACAGATGAACCGAAATTGAGTCAGCGGCACACCTCTTCCCCCCTTCCCCAGTCAGTTTACTCTAGTGACAGATGTGTCATTCCTGGGCTGAGGGAGAAGACTGTGGCCTACGGCGGAGTCCGGGCTTCACATCAACCTGCTGGAAAGTTGGGCTATAAGGTTGGCATTGAAAGTTTTTCCTCTTTTGATAAGGGAAAGGCTGGGGCAGGTGCTAATGAACCACACCACCGCCATGAGGTACTTTAACAAACTGGGCTGTTCGGGTCATGGACCCTTTGTCACGAGGCCAACGCATCTCTGGGTATGTCTGGAATGTTAAGGAATTTCCCTGGAGGTTCAACACTTGGACACTCTGTGAACACCTGCGTAGACCAACTCCGCCATTAATGCCTAGCAGATCACGAATTGCATCTACGTCCGGAAGTGATGTGAGGTCTCTTTTAAGAGGGAGGAGAGCCTTAGTTATGTTTTCCACCATTGAGAAAGCGCAATGTCTGCAGTTGTGAACCTGGAGTTTCCAAGGCGGCTCTTGTTTGGAGACCCTCTTCGCCTCTAGTGGAGCTCTGGCCTCCCGTATGCTTTTCGGCCAATATCACCCTTGCACGGAGTTTTGATGAACATAAGGAACGACTGAGCTACAGTCATTCTTGTGACTGGATTGGGCATGGAAAGTCTGGTATCTCAAGCTATTGAGCTGGAGCATTAGTCCTCCTGTAAGGCTGCCTTCTTGCGTGGAGATTGAGCAGCGACAGTTGACAGCTGCAATGTTTTTCTGGCAGCCAGGCATCCCTCTACCAAGATGGTCTATGCTTGCCGTTGAGATACATTTTTGGCATGGTGTGCATCCAAGAACACCTACCCTCTCTCTGCACTCCTTTCTCTGATTTTTTTATTTGTTCTGTCTTTGGCACAGCAGGACTCTGCTCTGGGCACATTTAAGGTCTATAAATCCGCCATTTAGGCAGTTTTACAGTTCCCGAACCAACCTTCTTTGTTCAAGTCACCAGTTGTGAATGGGTTCCTCAAAGGCCTCTAAAATTTGTTTGCTTCCAGACCATTCATCATGCTCCAACGGGAATTCAGTCTATCACTGACATATTCTATGTGCGCCTTTCAAGCCGCTGAACAACTGTCCACTCCCTTTGCTAGCCATCAAGACTGATTTCCTGGTGGCCATAACATTGGCCAGGAGGGTCAATGAAATGCAGGCACTTATTTTGCACCCTCGTTATACCACCTTTTACCCAGACAAGCTGATTCTGAGAACTTGTGCCTTCTTCTGAACTAAGGTTTTGTCACTTTCATGTAGGCCAAAACATCACCTAGCTTACCTTCTTTTCCTCGCCTCATCCTCCTAAAGAAGAGGAGACTCTACCATCTTGATCCAAAAAGAGTGTTGTCGTTTTACATTGATTGAACAAGACCGTTCCGGGTGGACGATCCACTCTTTATAGGTTATGTTGGAGCTAAGAAAGGGAAGGCAGTGCTGAATAAGATCATCTCGCAATGAATAGTGCTCTTCATAAAGATCTGCTATGCATTGCCAAAAAGCAAGCTCCTGAGGGTTTGTATGCTCATTCTACCAGAGCCAAGGCTGTGACCACTGCGTAAGCTTGTGGAGTCCCTGTCCTGGACATCTGACAGGCAGCTAAGTGGGCATCTCTGCACATGTTTACTAAACACTACTGCCGGGATGGTCAGGTCTGTTATGGGCATTTTGCACGTTCATTCTTGCAGAAGGATTTGGTTTAAAATCATGTTTGCAGAGCCACCTCTGGGGAGGTATTGCTTGGATATCTATTCTAAGGTAATGAATTTTGTTGCTAGAAGTCTGTCAGATGAACAAGTTACTTACCTTCAGAAACGTCTTATCTGGTAGCGACTATCTAGCTGCAGATTCCTTACCAATCCTCTTATCTGCCGCACCATGCTAACTTTTTACAGTGTAAGGGTCACCCTTGTAAGGGTTTTAGACATGCATACCAGTCTGTCCGTGTTCTTTGTGAGACTGTGTTTGTGGTGTCGAAAGTCGCGAAAAGAAACTGATGTCAGTGCGCAGGGGTGGCACCTACACAGTCACTGTGCATGGCACAGATGCAGTGCTGGGCGACACAATCTACCGGCGCGGAGGGGCTGGAAAACTTTCTGATCCAGTCTGAAGCTTGAGGAATATTCTAAAGGAAGGAATCTGTGGCAAGATAGTCTTTACCAGATAAAGCGCTGCGAAAAGTAAGAAACGTGTTAATTTCTACCACCAAAGAGCACAGGAAAGAAACCTTGCGTTTTGATGGGCAGTACAATACTGATTTAAGTAATGGGGCAAAACTCATTGCAAATTGCAGTAGAAATCAAAGTGAAAACCTGCGTCTTAAAATTAGATAAAGGAATAGACAATAGCCTGCGTGTTCTTTAAAAAATAAATTAAACTTTTTTAAAAAAAATACATGTAAAAAGCAGTGGCTTCCTTTCGCTTTTAGGAAATCTGTACTACAATACATCCACATCTGTTCTTGTCAGAATACAATTAAGGATGCCAAAAGATCTGTCCTAGTGGGGAAAATAATCTGTCCATATCAAGCGTATTGGTCTTATAAGAATAAGTGCCCTCCTGCACTTTTGTATTGTAGATTGGGCTCTGACTAAACTAAATTGCTTTGCCAGAGAGAGGAACAAACCCAAGAGTTCACTCTTACTTCCTAGCTCGACTGAAACGTAAAGCTGTCATAAACGAGGCTGTAGTACTGAACTTGCACAGTACAATATCTTAGGGCCTGATTCACATCAAAGCCTACTTGGCGGTCTTCCTGCTCTATTTAGATATTCAAGGGTCTATGGACAATAGTCCGTAATAGGCAAAAGCGGCTGTCTGAGGGTCTCCTGCCAAGATTACCGCTGGGCCATTCACAATGTGCCTTTCCTTTGAAGAAGCAGTGCAAGGGAAACCTCATAACTTGAGTTGGCAGAATCGAAGGAAATGAGGTACAAACTTTTTTTCTATTTTCTTCTTCCGTTTCCGTCTTGAACCCCATTGTACAGGTCTTTCCTTTGCTTCTACTACATGACCATGATGCTAATCAACTCCATTGTCGCCGGTATCTAAGGTAAGGTATAGATCGGGTGTCAACATTTGCTTTGGTTTAGAGTATTTTTTCATTGCTCTTACATGCAATTGTTTTCGTATGTGTAATGCATTAGTGTCCATTTTACACCGTATCAAGGTAAAATGAACACACCTGTATTGACACTTTAAAAAATATTTGTTTGTTGTGGTGGTTGTAGGTGTTGTGCTTGTGGTGCCTCTGAGTGTTCATTCAATAGTGTGCATATATGGTTAGTGTGCTATGCTATATGTAGAACAAGCATTTGCAATACAACATGTCTCGCATTTGCAAGAGTTTAAGCTAATGGCATTGTAAATGACAATTCCTTTTATTTATGTTTTAAAAACCAACACGTAAATAAAAGGCATTGTCATTTACAATAGCAATAACTGAAACACTCGCAAATGCGAGACCTATTGCATTGCAAATGCTTGTTTTGAACTGGAAATGGTCAATAATGAAAAATTATATCACTTCATTTCCTTACAGCGCTGACCCTAAAAGTAAAGGCTCTGCATTAATGAATCATATAAACAAGTTTAAACAGCACACATGTAAAAATACATATCTTGCTTCAGTGGCATACAATCCTTTCACAGATCTGTACTGTAAACTGGCAGCCAACGGGTATGTGCTTCAAGAGGACGGGCCTTATTGTCCACAGGACAAAGTAAATATGAAAACTTGTTGCCCTTGACACCAAACAATATGTCCTGGGCGTTGGGCAATAGGATTTCCACACCCTAGAGGGAGCAGAAACATCTCGCTGGCCTGCCTCTTCTCGCTTTTGTGCTGCCTACAGGAGCATCTTGATGTCCAAAACCCTTTCTGTAGATGTATTTTATCCTACCCTTTAATTTCAACCTATAATCCTCTCCCACAGTAATACAGTAAGAACGCTTTACACCTTAACAGCAAAGGTCTGACACATAGGATCCCCCAACACATTTTGGTAATGACTGTCGTGTGCTCACTGGAAAAACAGAATAAATATGGATATCCGATTTCTCATTCTGTTTCCATCCAACTAGAATAGTAGAAATCACTTTTTGAAAACCTTCTTTATAAACCAACGAAGGGTCCTAAGGCTGAAATCCCCCAAATGTGCACTTCTGCAACACCTGTCTATGCAGAAGCAGATGGAGATGCAAGCTAGTACATAACTTACATTCCATAAGCATTTCACACTCATAAGTCAAACTTTATCAATTTAAAAACACTTTTCATCGGCTTTGCCTAATACAATCCACAAGCGTACTTCCATCAACCTAAGATTAAGTAAATACCTTAAACCACAACCAAAAACACTGAACAGGTTACTTCCAACTATCCTCTGGGACAGAAACCACAGGTTTGTTTGCTTTTTTAACACATAACCAAGAAATCTTTGTTCCCCACAGACTCCAAGTCAATGCCACGGTTCGTGGGGATGAATTCAACCTCTTAAGATAAACGCCGACAAAGCAATTACAGGATAAAACATGTTCATTTTGAAAACTCCTTGATTTTCAAAAACTGCAACAAAGTTTTTTGCTCTTTTTTGGCAGAACGTTTCGACATCTGACTTGGATTTAAAATGGATGCTTTCTATTTAATATCGGTACTGATTAATTCAAGCAACATAAATGTGTTAATCAGTGCTTAAGCAACAATACTTTTTCTAAGCAGTTGACTTTGAACCAACCAGGGTAGCATTGGAAAGGTTAGTTAAGCAGTAGCTGTAAATGTCACGAGATGCACCCCACCCATGTCCTCGTGTTCAGCTGTGACACTACGTGTTACACGCACACTTTAACACTACTGCACAGCCCCAAACAGGAGATAGCAGGAAAAGGAGGCTGCAGAGTCCGCTCTAATGCCAAAGTTGTATCTCAGGAAATCCTGCTTCTTTACAGGACATGGTAGGTTTCCATCAGTAAGAAATGCCTGGCGCCCACAGCTTACAGGGAGAGAACACAGTGAAACTGGAGATCCAAGTGAAAGAGCCACTGAGTCCATTCACAAAGGATTAAAAAATGGAAAGGGAAAAACCAACTAACTACACCTCTACAAACAACTCCTACTTGCCCAACGCCAAATGAAAATTGTCTATTTACTCAAAGATAATAATAAACACAAGCGCGGCCGCAAAAGCCTGAGGGCATAAATAAAAAAACATGAGACCGGGCGCCGTGGTAGAGAGAGCGGCGCCCAAGTATGTTAATTAAAAAAACAAGGAAAAGCCCTCAGCTGAGGAAAACAAGCTGCGGCTGCCATTGCTAAAGCAGTGAAGTAAAGCTTACAGCAAGCGAAACGGCTAGTTGAAGCTGCCCGGATAACAAACGTTGAAGCTGCCCGCGATAACAAACCCATGCAATGACTAAAAAATAAAACAGAAACACTAAGGAACCTTGAAAGCAGGGCAGCACTCACTTACATGCAGAGCTGAAGGGTGAGGCTGAACGCGTGCATATATCTTGTCCTGCGTGTGCACAGACAGGGAGAGAGCGAGCCGAGCTGTACGCGCATGCAGGTGCCCGAGCTTCAGCATCAAGGAGGAAACAACACCAGAGAAGACACGCCATGAGCGTGCACATCGGGTGTCCGGGCACAAGCTCAGATGCCAGAAAATACACTCGGTGAGCGTGCACATCAGCTGTCAGGGAAGGTGTCCATCTTCTGTCCCCCTTCCAAACCCAAGGCGGCAACAATAAATCTCGCTAGCGAGCAGCGCTGCATCGCTAGGCGAGACCTATAAAGGGGCACAATACATTACCTCCATATATTTTTGAAGCAAATACAACATATATGTGTAGTTTTACTTACCAGTCTCCACTCCACCAGTGACTCACTGCCAGGAATCGGCCACTAGGACAACGTCAGCTCAACGGGGAAATCCAAATAGGCTCTGTGCAAACCTGACGGCGACTGAGTACTGTTAGCCAGCAGAGGAGTCCGCCACTTCGATGGAGGTGAGCCGCTTACGCGACAGAAAACATTGATGCAAACGGCGGTTCAGCCATTCCACATTTAAATACGGCGAGCGGCATTCTGTCAGCTCGATGGAGTATATGTAACCAACGTCACGGAGGGATGACGGGAGTCCCGCCAAGATCTAAATCAGGCCCTTAGTCTTTTCAAGAATCTGAGGATGAAAACTTAACAGTCCACCCACACAGCAGTGATCTGTCGAGTTGTCCATTTTCAATCCTTTGAGGAAATGTGGCTTAAAAAAACTTGTTGCTGTTCACTCGTATCGGAGGCAGGAAGTAGAAGAGTAAGCTTCCTTGGTGTGCTAAATGTCCCCACTTAGTGGATACTTTATATATATGAGGAGTACTAGGCAGTTAGCATTTCCTTGAGATATTCGAAATTGTTGAACAAATATTGTATAAATGTTTCCACAAAGATCTTAGCAACCCCTTTAATTGTCGATCAGATGAGTACATAAAAAAACACTATCATTTGCTGTAACTGACTTAGTTCACATGTTTTACTGTATACAGCCATACATGACCTTAAGACTTGCTCCAGGCTTCTTACGATGTAGAAAACATTTGTGTACATTTTATGATGTGTATAAGACTTGCAGGACAACTATTAAGTGAGCAAACCATATCCTCCATGGTGTACTGTGGGCACTGCAAACCCGTGGCACAAAACACTCCAAAGAATTTGTGTATATATATATATTCTGTCATTGTACATTGAACTATGCTTCCTGTTATAATCCAATGCATTAATAGAAGGAGCGACGGGTATGTTGCCCTACAAGAGACTTGTATATCAAACAATGTCATAATTGCTGTTTTATGTACATGTAGGTGCATATTTAGAACAATTCCAGCTTGCTACTAAAACTCTGAGGCATTTTGTGAAGAAAATTGCATACTTCTCCACAAGATAACTCTGCACGTCAGATCATGTAACTATTACTTCCTATGCGCACATATGGGTATTTATATAAAGGGGTTTTCTGCAGCAATACAACCTTATCAAGTGTCATGTGCATATGTGTATTTCTAAGTTAATTTCAGTTGTCTTTATATAGAAAATGCTCCTTTCAACTTTTGTACCATTCCTCCTATTCCGGACTCATTCCAAAGCTTTTCGACTATTATGAAAGCCGAAACATCCTTAAACTTTCTCTTCCTTTTTTAGCTATGCCACCCATCTAACAGGCACACACGATCGCTACTAACAAAAATAACGCACTTCTTCTCCTTTAAAATCCATTTCCATCATTCTCTTCCTACTGGAAACTCTTCTAAACACACAAGAAATCAAGAACACAAACCTAACACAACTAATGCAAAAAAGAAAAAAAAATAGTTATTAGTGATCTACTATTAACCTCTAATCTTGGGGTCCAGAGTAGTGTGCTACTTGCCGAAAAGCATTTCAACGCCTCATCAGGGGTAGTAAGCGCAGTATAAAAACAATTTACGATTAGCATACCAAGCAAGTTTGTGTACCACACCTGCAGTTCGTCATTTTTGTGAATTGTGCATTAAAAACACTAAGTTCCTTGTTAATTTTGTAACTTATGCTGTAGAGGTCCACACAATAAGAACAACAACCGACTCGGACAAAAGCATTGGGCCAGCTATGTCTTCAGAGTACTGAATTTAAGTGGATGAAATGTAATTAATTGCCCCCTCTGGGCATTGCAGTTTGAGTTGCGTCTATGCTAGTGAGGGATTAGATGTTGTGACAGCGATTGGGGAAAAAAAAAAGTTTTTCTGGCTTTTAGAGCTTTAGTGGGTTGGGCTTTTTCTTTTTTTTTTTTTTTTTTTTTTTGTTTTTAAAAACCTTTATTTGTGCATAGTAAAAGAACAAATACGGGCCTACAACCATCAGGCCGGCCACAATACGGTTGAGCACAGAAACAAACAGTACATCCCCTGTGCGGCAAGGTCAAGATTAACAATAATTCAGGATTCATACACTGGAGGGATCCTTGACACCAGGGGAAGGAGAAGTGAAGGTTAATTTTAAGGTTTTCAAAAAAATTTTTATCGAGAAAGAAAGCAGTAAAGGATAGAAACAAGGAGATTCGAGTCCGCGAGTCGGCTTCATACACTGGAGAGCAGCAGCATCATTAAAACAGCCATAGAAAATCTCATACAATAAGGCGATGCAGTTAGATAACAGGATCATCACAGTAGTAAATACGCACCCCCTAAAAGCCGCCCCCACTCAATCCACCCCACACCCGGACCCCGAATCGAAACAAGTATAGCGCGGAGACATGAAAGAAAGAGGCCCATAGAACTAAAAAGAACCAGTAAATTACCCCCCCACCCTACACCAATGCGGAGGCTATGGCCTGCCCCCCCCCCAGCATAGTGCCTGTCGCCCAATGAACCCGAAATATAGACGAGAGAGAAAGTAAGAATAGAGTAAAGAAACTAAGAGGAGAAGGAAGAAAGGAGGCGGGGAGGAGCCCACGTATCCTCGGAGCGCCCGACACCACCGGCCAACCATGCCTCCACACACTGAAACCCCACTACACCCGAAGGCGGTCGTGTGAAGAGAGCAGGTAACAACAAGGAAATGAAGGCAGACAGATCGCGACGAGTGCACACAACATATGCAAACAATTCCAGTCCCAGTCCAGCCCGTCCGTGAAACTATGATGGTAGAAAGTAATCTAGCCCTGGCCCGATCGCGGGCTTACGATTAGACCCGCCCCCTCGTGAATGCCCCGCATCCCGAACAGACAAAGACAATATGGCCGCTTGGAAGAAGATGGAGAAGTAGAGTCACAAAATGGCCGCCGATCATCTATTAAGGTCCCCTTGCACACCATATAAAATCCAGACCTGGCTTGTAAAGTACATGAGTTCCACATAAAAGGAGCCGTAGGCCACCGTGAACGGTTCCTCGAGGTCGTCAGGTGTAGTTCAGCTGGAGGGTCCTGCGGGCACGGTGAGGCAGGCAACAACAAAGCAGGCAGCAATGACCGGGGAAACAAAGTATCCGCCATTGAGCAGGAGTGCAATTGATCCTGAGCGCCGGGAAAGCCAAACGCAGACACCAGTGGAGCACCGCTACACCCAGTCGTTACTTCCCCGCAGGAGGACCACAGCACTGGCAGACTCACGCCTCGCTGATCACCAACGGGGCGCTCACGACCCGCAGCAGACAGTGTAGAGTCGAACCGCTCACTCAGCGTTTGCAAGCCGATACACAATTGCAGACGAAAGTCCCGCAGGGCAGCCAGAACGGAGCCGTATGTCAGCGGAAGCTGCGCCCCCACAGCGGCAGCAATCCGGGACGGCACTGGGGAGCTGGAGTCTGGTAGAGGGAGGGCGAAGCGGGCAGCGGGCGAGACCGGAGCATCACCCCCCAGCAGCGAGCAGGCAATCAGCGCCATGTGTTACCGCTGAACGGTACCGTGGCCAGGGGGGGGATCGTGACAAGGAGGCAATTCCCAACTGGTCTGCGCCGCAACAGGTGAAAGCCAACAGTCGCTTCCCCTCCCTCGGGCTCTCTTGCAGCCGACTAGACCATAGAAGAAGGGGGTCTGCAGCCTTCCACAGCGTGGTCCACAGAGCGGGGCAGGAGACCCGTCACGCCGGGGCTTACCCTCCAGTTCCAGCCCGTCGGGTGCAGGGTGCAGGAGGTGTCCGGGCGTCTCTCCCCCGGCTCCCCCGGCGACCGTCCGTGGCGAGAGGCGGGATCGGGACCTCGGGGCTCAGATTTGCACCAGCGGGTCCGGTGACTGCGACGCTTCCAGGGGGCCGGCCGAGGCCACAGTAGAGCAGGGGTCCAGTGCGGGGAACAAAGGCACCAAGAACTCCGGCATCCGGGCGGGCTAAGACTTCGGGAAAGCGGCGGCGCAGTCAGCGCGTCGTCGCACGCGTTGCACCTCGAAAATCGGCAAGGATAGGAATCAGGATGCTAGTCCGAGGCCAAGGGCCGACGGAGCCGGGCGCTCAAGCGACTGCTCCGGTCGCCATCTTGGCTCCTCCCTGGTTGGGCTTTTTCTTGATGTGGTCGCAAGAAAGTTTAGCTGGCTTGGATAGCCACATGGAGGATTAGCTTTCAGATGAAACTAGCATGTTCTCTGGAATGGATAATGTGTTGACGCTGATAGTTGTTTATTGATTGGACCCTAATTTTGAGTACTCTGGAATGGGATGGGATGGGGTTATTTATCCGGCCAAGTACATATTTTTCCCCTATAGTGATACAAAGAGATGCAACATTTTATAAAACACCTACTTGTTTAGGGGCTGTGATTCTTTAGGAATCTGTGTCCTGTAAAACGAATCCTTTGGTTCCTTCTGGTGACATACTAAGGCAACATTTCATTACATCAGAACTCTGGTTATGTTAGGGCTCATATTATATCCGGGTTAGGATTCCAGCAAGGTTCTGATTTTGCCACTTTCCTGTTAATCCATGTAGAAGACCTGGATGTAGGAGGGGAAAGTGTTAATTCCAGGTTTGGAATGCTCTGCGAGGTTGTGCGCTCAAAGACTAAAATGTTTAAGGGTACACCAACTTCTTTCCAATCTCTTCACCTCACTGGAAAGATAAAAAAATGACTCCTGAGAATGACAGGAGTAAAATGTGTTCCAAGGTTTAGGAAAAAGCAGGTGAAGAGAAAGTCAATTTGTAATCGTACAGCCGACTTTCAAATGAGCAAATGTATACGTGTATAATTGCTCTTTTGCAAATAGTATTATCAAAAGTTTGCTAGGACTGAATTTTTCTGTCCTACTTCTGTAAACTTGTGAATTCCTGAAAGTTGTAAATCTGCACCAATGTAAGGACATATATCTGCAGGTGCACTTTTGTGAGTTTTTAATAGACTTTAGTCCCTAATCTATTTTCCCCATAATAGATTTACACTGATATTCTAGTATTATTATTTAAAGATTGGCACGCATCAAGCACTTTTTACAAAATTATGCCTGAGAAATGGCACTTAAAGTTGTGCAACAGTGTTGCCAAATATAGTTTTCAAGTTGCAATTTTTTCCTGTACAATTTGAAAGTAAACAAATATTAATTTCATAGGTGTGCATCTATTTGCATATAAGCAGGAAGCATTCTGAGAGCATTAAAAATGGCCTCCAATTGTTAAATGTTGAGAACATGCGTACATATGGAACGACTGTTGCTGCTGCTGACACTTGGTCAGGAATTCAGTGCCCTCCACCCGCAGGCCCCTGCCTGCGACTTGTCCCTGGTGGTCTAGTGGTAGAGCGTCACTGATCTGCTGCTGGGCTGCCCCTCTGTCTCTCGTTTCTGCTTTTTCTGCCTTTGTGTTTTTTTCCTTTTCTTCCCTTTTTTTAAGCCGGCCTCACCCCTGCAATACCCTGCGTCCCGCACCCGTCCAGTGACCCTTCCTGCTCCTGCATTTCCCGCCTTCTAGCTGTCCAGCCCCCTGCGCAGCACTACTTAATGACTGCCGCTGCGCGGTGAAAGTGCAGTCCACTGACCTTTTTGCTCCCTTCACGGCGCAGCTCTGCCTGGTATTTGCTGCTGCCTCTGTTGCTGACCTCTGGTCAGGAGTTCGAGGCCCTCCTCCACCCGTAGGCTCCTGCCTGCGCCTCATCCCAGTTGGTCTAGTGGTAGAGCGCCACTGCTGGGCTGCCCCTCTGTCTCGTTTCTGCCTTTCTGTCTTTATTTAGCTTTTTTCCTTTTTTGCCTTTCTCTTCCCTTTCTCTTCCCTTTTTTTACGGCCCTCGCTGGTGTGCCCCCCCCCCACCCCTGTGGCCCTGCTCCCCTCCAGTGATCCTTCCTCCTCCTGCGTTTCCCAGCTGTCCAGCACCGGCCCCCCTGCCGGAGCACTAATTAATAGTGGCCACTACACGGTGAATGTGCAGTCGACTGACCTTCCAGTGGACTTGTTCCCCCTCACAGCGCAGCTCTACCTGGTAGTCTTTCTCCCGCTGCCCCCCTCTTTCTCCCGCTGCCCCCTGCTGCTCCCTGTTGCTCCTGCTTCTCCCTGGTCAGGAGTTTGAGGCCCTCCTCCACCCGCAGGGTACTACCTGCACCTCATCCCTGGTGGTCTAGTGGTAGAGCGTCACTTCTCTTCTGCTGGGCTACCCCTCTGTCTCACTTTTCTGATTTTTCTACTTTCTGCTTTTATTCTGCTTTTTGCGCCTTTTGCCTTTTCCTTTTTTTTTTTGCCGCCCCTGCCGCTGTGATGCCCCGTCCCTCCTCAATAACCCTTCCTGCTCCCTCCTCCCAGCTGTCCAGCACCCCCCGCAGCACTAAATGGCGGTGGTGCCGCTGGCAAGCCTGTCAACGCCTGGACCGCGCCCATCGCTAGGGACCCTGGTTCTCAGACCTTTCACCGCTACAACACCAGCACCCTCAACTCAGGACGCCATGCCACCTCGTGTTGTCGAAGGAGACCCAAGGACTCTTCTCCTGCCGGAACCGCAGCCACACCTTCACCCACACAGCACGCCAGATCCTCTTGCTGCCTAACCGTCCAACAGCGCACCTGACCGGATCAACTGCATCCTCCTCAGCGTGCGATGCCACCACAAACATGCCACAGAAATATGGGTCCTCTTGATGCTGCCTCTCCCGACATCGCCTTCACGGAAACCTGGACCAACTCCATGTTCCGTAACAGACATCATCTTCGAGATCCCCGACGGCTACAAAATCACTAGCAAGGACTGCGCTGACCGACTAGGAGGAAGCATAGCGATCGTCGACCAGAACACCCTCCAACTGACCATGCACTCAAATGACCCAACAAGAACTATGGAACACCTCCACTTCCAGATCCTGAACAACCCCCACAACACCCTCCACATCACCCTCATCTACATCCTGCCTGTCCTTCACAGACACCATCGTAGACCTCATCGCACCACAGGCTCTCGCATCCACCAATAACATCCTACTTGAAGACCTCAACTTCCACCTGGACAGCCCCAGTGACCAGAACACTGCCTCCGTCCTGGAGAACCTCGTCAACATCGGGCTCAAGTAGCTAGTCACCACACCAACCCACACAGCCGGACACATGCTCGACCCTGTTTACTCTGCCAGCTGGAACATCACCTACAGCCACACCAAT
Organism: Triturus cristatus; assembly: GCF_964204655.1. Lineage (NCBI taxonomy): Eukaryota > Metazoa > Chordata > Amphibia > Caudata > Salamandridae > Triturus > Triturus cristatus. The sequence continues at coordinate 861,692,504 of NC_140580.1, forward strand.
GAACTCCTCTGGACTGACCACCACTTTGTGCATCTCACCTTCCCCATGCCTACTGTACACCACCGCCCTCATCCCTCCCCGCCATAGCTGGAACAAGACCTCAGTAGAACTTCTCATCGACTTCCTCAGCACGACCACTCCGCCAACACCCACAGATAACACCGCAGTACAGACGCATCTGTAGATGACTCAAGAGATGGAGGAACAACAAAACCCCGGAAACTCACTCAACCTTCAAATCTGCCGTCAATGTGCACCACCTTCTCAAAATCACAAAGAAAACAGCCTTACAAGACCGAATCAATGCCAACGCACACAACAGCAAAGAACTCTTCGCCATCAAGGAGTTCGCGAGGCCCAACAGCGAGACCAGACGTCCCACCCTCCCAAGACTTCCTCAACAAACTTGGCACCTTCTTTCACCACAATATCAGGCAGATCTACGACAGCTTCGGCACCCAAGACTCTGCCACCACACCTGCCACCACACCTGCCACCACTGCACGCAACCACACCCAAACATATTGTGCTCAACTGGACTCAACACACCACGCATGACTCACTAAAGACCATGACGAGCATCCACTCAGGAGCTCCATCGGATCCTTGCCCGTACCACATCTGCCATAGAGCAGCTGCCTCCATCGGGACCGTGCTTCGCTGCACCAACAACTGCTCTATCGAAACTACCACCACCTTCCCTGACTGGAAACACGCTGAGATCAACCCCTTGCTGAAGAAGCCGACCTGACAGACCTCAAAAACATCAGACCTTTTTCCCTCCTCCCCTTCCCAGCCAGGGTCATCGAGAAGGCCAACAACACCCAACTCTCCAAGTTCATCAAGGAGAACTATGGCCTTGACACCTCCCAATTCTGAAGCAACCACAGCACCCAGACCACACTCCTCGCTGCCATCAATGACATCTGCTCCCTCCTCTACCTGGGTGAAACCGCAGCCCTCATCCTACTGGACCTCTCGGCCACTTTCGACAGTCTCCCACTGCACCCTAATCACAAAACTCCATGACGCCGGCATCCGCAACAAGGCACTGGACTGGATCCACTCCTTCCTTACCGGCTGAACACATTTTAGTCAGACTACTGCTCTTCCTCTCGGGACCTACAGACATCAGCTGCAGAGTGCCCCAGGTCTCCACCAGAGCCCCACCCTCTTCCGTTTCTTCATGCCCCCCCCCCCTCACAGCCGTTGTCAGAAGCCACAGGCTCCACATAGTCTCCTAAGCTGGCGACTCCCAGCAGATCCTCTCCCTCATCAACGAACCCACTGCCGCCAGAACTTTCACATTGGAATGGAGGCCATTGCTACCTGGATGAAAAACAGCTGTCTCAAGCTCAACTTGGACAAGACTGAAGTACTTATCCTGGAACCTGCCCCCTCAGCCTGGGACTACTACTACTACTACTACTACTACTACACACTCTAAGCTGGAGTCACCCAGAAACAGCTCAGGAAACTATAGAACGTCCAGAATGCCTCAGCCAGACTGGTCCTTGACATCCCCCGCTGCAGCCACATAACACACCTCCGACAACTCCACTGGCTCCCACTCAACAAGAGAATCACCTCCAAGCTCCTCATACATGCCTACAAAACTCTCCACGACGCAGGACCAGAATATCTGAAGCACCACCTCGCATTCCACACACCCACCAGACAACTCTGCTTCCCTCCGCTCAACATGCCCTGGCCTCCGTCCCACGGATCCACAAGACCAGAACGGAGGAATATCCTTCTCCTACCTGGCTGCCGAGACCTGGAACACCCTGTCCCTCCACCTCAGGCAATTGGTGTTGTTGACCCAATTCAGGAAGGACCTCAAGGCCTGGCTCTTCGACTGAACCTCCACACCAAGACAGATCAGCAGTACCACCCCCCCGTCATCATTCCCCCACCCCCCATTGAGACCCCCATGGGTGAGTAGTCGCACTATATAAAATTGGTTAATGCAAGTGGAGCTCACACAGGCTTTAGGTTACTGAAACCATTAAGCAAATTGGAACAACTTCTGTTTATAAATACAAACCTTCCCTTAGAGACAGACGATTCTTTTTTTCAAATCGATACTGTGGCAGCGTAGACTGGCATCAAATAGGTTGGTGCTACAGAACGTTGAGCCTACTTGTTCAATGGACTAAATAAACATGAAAATATGTTGTCCTTGACCCCCAAACAATATGTCTTGAGGCATTTACTGAGTGCTTAAATTCCTTGCTTCTGAGTAGTCGCCAGTCAGTACCACTGCATCAAAGTCTGCATGTATCATAATTAGAGCTCTCTGTTTTCCATTTTTACTGATTTTTACAGATAAATACAGGCAGAAAACATTGTCTTTCCTGTCGATATTTATTTTTAAAAGTGGAAAAATGCAGATAATTTAGTTTCTTTTGAGTGGCTCATCATGCTGAGATTAATTTTACTCCACACAAGAGAATTTAGGTGGTTCACTGCACGCCGAGGGGATACTCATAGGGCTCTTAGCCATGGGAAGTTGGTTAGGGTTTTCCAGGGGAGGGGGGTGGGAGAGGGGTCTTATGGGGAGGGAGGGAGAGGGAGTGATGGGGGGGAAAATGCAGGAAAAATACCTCCGAGGCCTTGTTGCTGTTGCTGGAATGTGTGTTGCGTGGGTTCTTAGGAGATGAGTAGGGGTAGATTAAACGAGTTGACAGTTTTGTCATGGAATGTAAATGGTCTCCGTGTGAAGAGAAGGAGAGAGATTATAATGGAGTACTTGAAGAACTCTCCTGCACAAATCATTATTTTACATGAGACACATTTGACGGAGGAGGAGAGTAGAAGGATATTTGCAGCACAGAGATGGGCTGCCCATGCAGTTTATACCCGGCAGACTGCAGTAACTAAAGGGGTTGTATTATTAGTTAAGCAAGGTTTGAATGTTTCAATAGAGGGTAAGGCCACGAGCGTTGCGGGGAGGTGGCTGATAGCTAAGTTAAAAGTTTTTGGGCAGGTGTTTATCCTGGTGGGCTATTATGGCCCAAACCAGGATGACACTGGTCCATTGTATGAATTAGCTAAAGAGCTTTTGAGTTTATCCGGTCAGATTATTTTGGCAGGTGATTTCAACACAGTTTTGGACCATAAGCTAGATAGGTCTGAGAACAGTAGAGCGGTAGTGAACCCCAAAAAAGGAGGAAACTAAGGAATTCTTTGAAAGCAATCAGGGTTCAGCCAGGACCGGGTTTGTTTGAGATGCCTATAAGGCCTTCCTTAGAGGTAGATTAGGTGCTTTGGCAGCAAGGAAAAGGCGATTATATCACAGTAGGGTGTCTGCTTTGGAAGAGCAGATTCAGAAGATGGAGGCAGGTCTAGCAGATTCAGGAAACGGGGTGATGAGTGATAAGGAGATGGAGTTATCAGATTTAAAAACCAATCTACTAGGAGTCCTGAGAGACAGAGTAAAGGAGAAATGGGCAACTAGTCAACTAGCACATTTTGAGTATGGGGAGGGCTGCAGCAAATTATTAGCAGGGAAGGTGAAGAGCGATCAGGTTCGATATCTGATCAAAGAGATAAAAAGTGAAGAGTCTGGCATAGAATCGCTGCAGCATTCCATAGTCCTTTTGAGAAGGTCTATAGGAATCTGGTTGTTAAAGAACAAGATGTGTTGAATTGGATGCAAGATATGGACCCGCTATCAGGCGAACTGATGGGTGAACTGATGGGTATTTTGAATAAGGAGATATCCAATGAGGAGGTTGAGGAGCTTATTAGAGGGGGTAAAAAAGGTAAGGCGTCTGGGCTGGATGGCCTCCCGGTCGAGCTTTATAAAAGTTTGGTTGGTGTTCTAACACCTTTTTTGACGCAGTTATTTAATGAGATTTTTCTATCAGATGTTCTTCTGCCATCGTCTTGAAATAAGGCCAGTATAACTCTGATCCCCAAGCCAGGGAAGTCATTAAAAAGTGTGGATTCGTATAGGCCTATCTCTTTGCTAAATGCTGACTATAAGCTTTTTGCTAAAATTATTGCAGGGAGACTGAATAATGTAATGTCAGATTTAGATCACGAGGACCAGAAGGGCTTCATTAAGGGTAGAGCACTGAAAGAGTTGACGTACTCCCTCATTGGGTCTATAGACATGGCTACGTCATATGATCTTCCCTTGGCGGTTATCGCTTTAGATGCCGCCAAAGCGTTTGATCGTGTTAATTGGGTATACCTGCAAACGTTGGCTAAATATCTCAATTTGGGTCCAAATGTGTGTAAAGTGTTGACGGCTATATACTCGCCCCCACAGCTAGAGGGTTGGTTAATGGGGTGTTAACTCAGCCAGTTCAGATTATGCGTGGCATCAGACAAGGGTGCCCTCTGTAAATAGACAACAGAATGTGGGAGCACACCGCTGACCTCTCAGGCAAGGTTCGCCCCAGGCATTCTGGGTAATGCAGTCTCTTGCAGATCGCTCCAATATTTTCAAGTGTTTCGCCAAGGTTGGCGCAGATAGTGCTGATCTCTAGACACGTGTTTCTGGTTTATTGACCGTCATCAGTAGAGAATACAGTCTTGTATTTCGGGGTTTGCTGAGAAGGCTGCCAAACATTATATCAGGTCCGGTACCTCTCACTGGCGCGCAGGTGCTTCATCCACGAGCTTGTCAGGTCAATGAGTCACAGGAGTACTTTAAATAGACAACAGAATGTGGGAGCACACCGCTGACCTCTCAGGCAAGGTTCGCCCCGGCATTCTGGGTAATGCAGTCTCTTGCAGATCGCTCCAATATTTTCAAGTGTTTCACCAAGGTTGGCGCAGATAGTGCTGATCTCTAGACACGTGTTTCTGGTTTATTGACCGTCATCAGTAGAGAATACAGTCTTGTATTTTGGGGGTTGATGAGAAGGCTGTCAAACATTATATCAGGTCCGGTTCCTCTCACTGGCGCGCATGTGCTTCATCCACAAGCTCGTCAGCTCAATGAGTCACGGGAGTACTTTAAATAGACAACAGAATGTGGGAGCACACCACTGACCTCTCAGGCGGCAAGGTTCGCCCCTGGCATTCTGGGTAAAGTAGTCTCTTGCAGATCGCTCCAATATTTTCAAGTGTTTCGCCAAGGTTGGCGCAGATAGTGCTGATCTCTAGACACGTGTTTCTGGTTTATTAACCTTCATCAGTAGAGAATACAGTCTTGTATTTTGGGGTTTGCTGAGAAGGCTGCCAAACATTATATCAGGTCCGGTACATCTCACTGGCCGCAGGTGCGTCATCCACGAGCTCGTCAGCTCAATGACTCACTGGAGTACTTTAAATAGACAACAGAATGTGGGAACACACCGCTGACCTCTCAGGCAAGGTTCGCCCCTGACATTCTGGGTAATGCAGTCTCTTGCAGATCGCTCCAATATTTTCAAGTGTTTCGCCAAGGTTGGCGCAGATAGTGCTGATCTCTAGACACGTGTTTCTGGTTTATTAACCGTCATCAGTAGAGAATACAGTCTTGTATTTTGGGGTTTGCTGAGAAGGCTGCCAAACATTATATCACGTCCGGTACCTCTCACTGGCGCGCAGGTGCTTCTTCCACGAGCTCGTCATCTCAATGACTCACGGGAGTACTTTAAATAGACAACAGAATGTGGGAGCACACTGCTGACCTCTCCCTCATTGGCTCTATAGACATGGCTACGTCATATGATCTTCTCTTGGCGGTTATCGCTTTAGATGTTGCCAAAACGTTTGATCGTGTTAATTGGGTATACCTGCAGACGTTGGCTAAATATCTCAATTTGGGTCCAAATGTGTGTAAAGTGTTGCCGGCTTATATACTCGGCCCCCACAGCTAGAGTGTTGGTTAATGGAGTGTTAACCCAGCCAGTTCAGATTATGCGTGGCACCAGACAAGGGTGCCCTCTGTCTCCACTTTTATTTGATTTATATATCGAGCCACTAGCTCGGAAAATAAGTAGTACAGAGGGTATTGTGCCCTTTGAATTTGAAGGCTGGAGCAAGAAGATTGGCCTTTATGCAGATGATATTATAATCTATACACCCAAGCTACAACAAACTATGACCCGTCTGTTAGATATAACGAGTGAGTTTGGAAGTATTTCAGGTTATGATCTTAATAAGCAGAAAACAGAAGTCATGGCGTGGAACATGAGTAATGAGGGTTGTGCCTGCAAAAAAGAAACGAGGTATATTGGGGTTAGGATCACCCATAGTATAGCTGATCTCACTAAGGCTAATTTTGATAAGCTTAAAAAGGAGATTAGTGCTAGTTTACGGGGTTGGATGCACTTACCGCTCACTTTATTTGGACGTGTAAATTTGGTGAAAATGATTATCCTTCCAAAGCTGACATTTTTATTCGAAACAATCCCCTTGGCTTTTAGGAAGAAGTGGTTCATAAGACTGCAGGGTGAAATTAGCTCTCTTATTTGGGCGTCAAAGGGGCCACGCCTTTCCTGGAAGACGCTTAGGAGGAGGCTAGTGAATGGGGGATCAGCGTTGCCTGACCTGCTGCTCTACTCATGGGCATTTTTGTTAAAGAATGGTAGGATGTTATTGGGCACCCCTACGGACACAAATAGGCAACATGTTTAGAGAGATGTTGAAGAAGCAGAAAAATGCTGAAAGTGGGTTTATGTATAAATTCGCTGATCCAAAATATTTCAAGAAGGTTAGATTAAAGGTGCTAAAGGCCATGGCGGAAACATGGTATAGAATCAGAAGGGCTGTAAAAATTCCATATCTTAGCCAGTGGGCTCCGATATGGGATGCACCAGTGTCCCCGCTCTGGACTAAGAACCTATTTGCTTGACCTTTAAAGGAGAGAGGTCTGTTGAGATGGAAACTATTATTCCCGGGAGGACAACAAATTTCCTCGGGGCAGTGCGAGGAGGAGTGGGGTCCTAACTTTTCGAGGTTTAAATTCCTCCAAATTCAAAGCTGGTATGCGGTATCGGGCGATTTAATATGCACTCCTAACGAATTGGAGGAGAAGCTTCTTTTTAATTGTACTTTTAAAAAAGAAATCGCATTATGGTATTGGACGATGCTCGAGGTGGAGGATGGTCCCTTCGTGCTACCGGAGAACCTGCGGGGAAGCTGCTTGCCGGAGCTCGTGACAGAAGACCAATGGCAAGTAACAATGTCTATGCTTTACAAAACAGTGAAACCCGCATATTTGCGGCGGAAACATTTTTTTACTGTACATAGGGCGTACTGGACCCCTCGAAGACTGTCGAAATTTGGTTCAGGTGGAGTGGTGGCGTGTCCTAAGTGCAAAAGCCCGATAGAAGATGATCTACACGTTTCTGCACTGCCCGAAGATTCAGGTTTTTTGGGAGACTGTGAATTAGTTGCCTGTCAAGTGTCCTAGGCCTGCAGATCAAGGTAAGCACTGAGCTGGCCATCTTTGGAATGTTGGATCTGCAAGGTAAGGGCACGAGTGACACTGTGAAGCTTGTATTTTATGCTGTGCTCTTGGCTCGAAGAGAGCTATGTAAACTCTGGATCTCCCCTGCTGCCCCGACGGAGGGTGGTTGGCTTCGATCAATGAGATCTGTTGCTAAGCTAGATATTTCGGATCAAACGAGAAAAAGATATAGCTTTTGGAAGACTTTTCTGGCACGATATGGTTGAGGTTTGGGGGTTCTAGTAGATTTCATAGTGCAATTATTAAGCCTTGCTCTGCCTCGGCTGATGGAAATCTTCTCGGTACATGTGGGAAGACAAGGAATGGGTTTGATTGTATGGCTGGGGGAAGAGGCCCTCCAGTTGTAGTAGATTGTGTTCTGGTTGCTGGGGGTTTCAGCTCTCTGGATTTCTATCTACCCCCCCCCCCCCCTTGTATCTAGCAAGTGAGGTTGAAAACCCAGGTCCGGTTCCTTAAGGAGAAGGGTGGTAACAAGGCAAATGAGGACAAAAGAAAAAAATGCTGAGATTAATGATTTTCAGGGCAATAGCTGTGCATATTGGCAGTACGGGGAGTTATAAAGCTCAATGAGATGTGCTTAAATTGCTGCCTATCTCAACATGTAAATGTGCTATTATACCATTTTTAATGTGGGTTTATTTTATTATTTCTGGCTGTGCAATGTGCTAAAACCTGACAGGCATCAAAGTGCGGGTGCATGTTTATCCGTTGAATAAATGAAGAAATATACGAGTTATCATCTCATCTGTTCACAAAATAAATATGGATACATACAAACGGAAATGTTCAAAAAATAAATACCATAAAACCGGGAGCCCTACTCATAATTTACTCTTCATTTGTCTCTTCTGAATTACGGCCGGTCTGACCCGTTAAAATTTACCTGGGGAAAATGTTGATAGTTGTTTCCAAGGAAGGACTGAATTCATTAAAATTCAGCGCTATACTTGGATCTGAGCTTTAGAGTTATCAGCGTATTGACATTTACTTGTGTGTAGAAACATGTCTTTCATGGATTTTCAAATTTGACCGTGGCACTTTACAGGAACTAGTGGAGGGCGGTTCTTCAGTCGCCCAGGCCTGATCAACAGGGTTGAAAAATATATTAAGCCGTGAATGAGCATCTTAGAGGCTGGATGCTGAGGCCCTTGGTATAAAGTCTTCTCATTTCACCCGAACTCCTGCAACCAGCAGGATCATGAAGGACCTGACATATCCTTGCTGCTTCTACTCATCCATCTCCAGCGGCTGCCAACGGCTTCTGGTAACATTTGGAGCAAACCATTTGCAAGTATGTAAGTGAGCTTGTAAGGCATCCTTCAGCAGTTGTTGGATAAGCACTAGCCAAAATCAGACTAAGTGAGCCCAACAGAGGGAACAATTCTCTGAAAATGTACCACTACTTTTTTGATTAGTACCAGAGAACAGACCTACTCCTTTGAAGATATATGAACACTACCATTGCTGTGACCTACTAGTGTTATATGGTTCTTGGGAATGCATTCCTTTCTTGTGGGGTTTCCTGTAGATAAATGCCTCTGGAGGAATGATGTTCCAGTGTCTTTCTGTAACCAAGTGTCCCCAACTTCCTGTGTCTTCCACTGTCTCTTTTAGTGTTTATCTCTATCTTCCATCCCATCTACTAGACAATGTCTTTGACCCACTTTTGGTGGTTGCTTCAACTGATCTAGAAAAAGCAATTTCAATAATCTGGGGTAGGGCTACTTATTTGCAGTATTTAGCGCATGGGATTCGAAGGTGAGGTCATCTCTAGGGTCGTCTGCTTTACACCAGACCCGTGGCCTGTATTAGAATGGGTTCTGCTCTATCTGGATCATAGCCTTGAGAACGCTGCCTGACAGAGATTGCCCCCTCACCCCTGCTGGTCACATGAGCAATGCCCCCCCCACCCGACAAACTTTGTCTCGAGGAAATCGACTTTTCAGGCCATAGATCTTCACACCATATATTTATACTTGAATGACGTCTTACTGGATTGTTGCGATGGGCCGTTCATGACAAAACTGGACCTATTAAGTGAAGTGTGTGGTTTGAGAGTTAAGGAGGATAAGCCTTTTTTTCTGCAATTATGTAGAAATCGGATACCTTGCCCACACGGTGACCTTGAAGTGAGAGAGAGATGATATTACGGAGTCAAAACTAAAACCTCCCGGCATTCAGCGGCTCTGCGCTTCTGGAAGTGGCTTCCCCTTTCAGTGATTGGCGGGGTAGCTTTCTCTAAAATGAAAATGTTACCACGACTTCTGTACTTTTTCGTGATTATGCCAATAATCACTCCATAAGGTATATTTAAAGATCCAAACAGAGAGTTGACTGAGCTGATCTGTAATATTAATAAGAGCAGTGTAGCATGCAATAAATGACAACTCCTGATAAACGAGGGCAGTATGGGTTCCCCACCCATGAGTTATACTATCTGACTGCAGCTACAAGGGGTGACAAGATGGCTATCCGCAGAAGCTCTGACTTTTTTTTTCTTTTTTTTTTTCTTTTTATTCATTTCAAAATACTTTATTGATTTTTTTTTAACAAGGGCAAACGGAAGGTCTGTAACAGGGTGAGCATAAGTTATCCAAGGCAAGGGTTATGCATATGAGTCCTAAGACAGTGTGTTCCGCTTATATAGCTAACCCACGTGATCAATAATAAGAGAAAAAGTCATTAATAGAAGTGTTCATGCAATTTGAAGTAGGAAACGGAGTCTCGGAAATGCGTTGCCTCATAAACATGTAGGCATCAACCCCATGGTTCCAGCTTATTCCTGCTACTTTAAACTGAGACATTTGTCAGAGATAAAGACCTTCCCAAGTTGACAGCTGTACGACAGCAGTACATTATTAAATCATATGTGCAGTGTGTATTAATAATACTGGCTTATTACAGAATGCAAACTATAAGACTGACTGGTTATTGAAGGGTGGTAATGCGTAAGAAGAACAAGATGTTGAGGATGCTGAAGCAAGGACTGGTTTTGTCTGTATTATCCATCACCATTGAATTCCCCTATATTGCCTCTATGTTTAGAAAGTAAAGAATCCATCTGAACAATATTTCCATTTTCTTTTTCAGTTGCATGATTTTTTGCAATGTCCAACTCCTGTTTCGTTCGAAGTTCTAAACCAGGAGCATTCCACTGTTTGACAATTGATAACCTGGCATCCATTGCAACTAACAGCGCAATAAACTGAGATAACACATGGAATCTCCTGTGTGCATCACCTACGCACAACAAATCCAGTTCAGCTTGTGAAATCATTTATTTATTCAAGATTCTACTTGTGTAGTCCTCAAGTTTTATACTGGATAGGAAAAAAATATCTGTGTGGCCAGCATTTGTCATCTAGGCCCTCTAAAGCTGCAACTGGGATGCGTCTTGGCTAGTTTGTGTGACGTATCATAGGATTGGTGGATAGTAATAAGATGTTGATATCAATATCTGGCATTCGAGGATGTCCTATATAACCTACTGTTCGATAAAAATGTGATCTTTTCACGCAATTCAACTTCCGGAGACTCCCTAGGGACCATCATTCCATTGTCAATTTTGTATCATCCTAACACCCCTTGAACATATGAATGTGTGGATGCTGTTGGATCATTGAAGTGCTGGCAGTGTTAATGCCCCTCTGCGGTTGCTTAGCCTGATTCCTGCTTTGCTATGCTTGCTCAGGAGGCTTAGCATGGCTTCTCTATTTTTGTCATAGTACCAACCAGTGGGTAGATTGCAGTGGCTCTGACTGCCGAGTGCAGGCTGAGTGTGTGAGAAAGCATAGAGGTCAAATGCTGTGGTGAGTTGTCCTTGGCCTGGTCTAGATGAATGATGTGTTTGGGCCCATGTGGATCTTATAAGACCATCTGTGTTTGGGTCTGTCCCCATGTTCTTTGTGGACATTGGAGCCTTAGAGAAGTTCAACTACTAATACCTGGTTGCGGCGGTTATCTGATAGGCTTCTAGCAGATTCCTTACCTTAGAATTACCCCCAGGCGTCAGACTGTATCCGGAAGATTTTCGTAAGCAGTACCCCTGGGTGTCGGTAGCTGGCGTTGATCGGCTCTGTGGGGCGGAAGTGACGTGCATGGTGCCTATATAGGTTCCACCCTTGCTGGCTTAAGTCTGCTCCGTTCTTTCTGCACCAAATAGTGCTGATCTGGAGTGAGCTACCCGATAGACCTTTTTTTTAACTACACTTTTTCGACTTTTGTGTGTTTTTTTTTTTTTTTTTAGATCTCCTGGTATGGCAGGGATGTCCTCTCGTAAGGCCGGCTTGAAGCCCTGTGGTACCTGTCACCGACCATTGTTGGTGGAAGACTTGCATCTTGTATGCCTTTGGTGCCTCGAGTGCGACCACGAACCAAAAGCATGTTCCGATTGGAGTGCCATGAACCTGAAGGCCTTGTGGGAATGATCCCTCACGCTCCTGGTGGCTCAACGGCGTGGGTGGGGGTGAGGGGGAGGGCAAGAGGGGGGAAGGAAGGCGGGGGGGTTGGTTCACGAGGGGCGCGTGCCCGGTGGCAGCAAAATAAATACCATTAAATGCGTACCATACGCAGATTTGCTGAGGACATCCCTACTATTTCAGTCAGTCTTGGGGTATTTGAATATGCAAAAGCCTTGGGGCGGGCAAGACGAGGATTGTGGGTGACACCGCAGAGGGCGCACGTCCTATGTTACACTCCGATAAACATGCATGATCAAGGCTTGTGTTAAGAGTGGTCTTGTCCAGTCCGGAACTCTGGCAGAGTGAAAGCGCGATGTCACAGAAACATCAAGCTGCAATAAGCCATCACGATCAATTAAGAGTGGATGTTACTCTAAAGAGAAATGCCCACTCTTTTATATAAACTGCACAATAAAAAGGTCAATTTTCTGACCACAGTAAAAAGGCTATAACGTTCTCAACACTTTAAACCAACATTAGCAAAAGGGGGGGCGATTTAAAAAAATAAATAAAAGTAAACTTACCCTGAGGCTGGTCGCGCATCGCTGCTCCTGCTCTCCTGTCTCCGACTACAAGAACAGGAAGCAGGCAGCCAGGCTCCCTCACCGAAGCCAATCACAGCACTGCAATGCAGCATTGTGATTGGTCTGAGCACCGTGACACTGCGCTCATCCAGTGGCTGGAGGGGTGGGCATGTTCTCCATGCAGGTTGTATTGCAGCCTGCATGGAGAAAAGTTAAGTGTGAATGACCGGTTTGAGCAGCCCGAGAGGGCTGAGTAAACAGTCATTGTGCACTTCCGAGTGGGCAAACCACTCCTTCCCTGCTCTGTGAGCAGAGCAGCCCCACCCACCCACCCACCTGCAAAACTGCAGGACACCTCCGGAAGCATAAAAGGATAATAATTTAAAGTTATTATCATTTCATGTTTCTCTTCTTTACAGTGCTTAAAAGCAGTGGGGCGATGCTCCTCCGCCATAGCAGAGGAGCATCCCCTGCCTCTAACTTATACTAGATGCAAGATCACAATATAAGGGGGTGTCATTATACATAAGGCATGCCCACAGGCTTTGTCAGTGTGTCACTGAGAAGGTACCTCTTTTTGCCTGGTCACCCAAAAGCTATTTTAGGAAGGCTGGCTGAGCTAAAGACGCACTCTAGGAAGCAATATTAAATGTTAACTCTGCTAGGATGGGGAAAAGCTAAACCATTAGCAAACAACTATTTTTAATATGTATTAAAAGCCCAACTTAATGTTGACATTGAGTTTTCATTAAATATTAAGGATACATAATTTTTAGAGAGTTTCCTTTCCCTGTCTGAAGCTTCTGGCGGGTAATTTGCATTAACTCTCTAGCTGTAGCCAAGTGATTGATTAGCCCTGATGAGGTGTGAAAACTGCTTTCAGAGCAGAGACAAAGGCTTAGTGTGAGGAGGTAGTTTTGTTTCTCTGACAGGAAGACCAGCTGGGGTTGGCTCAGAAGCTTAATTTACTTCAAATTCCTATCCCCTGTCACAAGCAAATGTTAGCTGACACCTGACCACGCCCCCCTCTTTTGTTACACCTGTCAGGCAGACACCAAACTCAACTGGGGGGAGAGGGAGGCAAAGCTACCCCAGAACTGGTTTTGAGTGACTATGGAGGAGGGGATTGCTCATTAACCTGGCCGTATCTTTGGGTGAGCACATAGGCTCAGCACAAAGGGGAAAGGGTTTCTCCAACTTGGATTTAGAGAATGAGGGGCACTCTGGGATTGTTTGCAATAGGACTCACAGAAACGTCTGCAAAAGTGGGTATGGTTACCCCTGTTAACTATTACCCCATGGGTTATGAAGGGGGTATTAGTCTCTTCCACCCCCTTCCACCCACCCACAAGATAGTGCCAGACATATATGTGGCATCCCAAGGTACCGTCTTCAAAACTTTGGTCCTGTGAAAGAACGAAAGAAAGACTGATGTTTGAGGTCTGTAAGGAGACCTGAAGGGCTGGACCTGTTCCCATTTGTAGTCCGAAGAAAGAAGTGAACTCAGCGTGTCATTTTTTATTGTTTCTTAGTTCGAGAGACCGTTTAACTAGACTTCTATCCTTTCTGAAAAGCTAGGACTTAGAAAATGGTTGTGCTCCAAGAACTCTCGAGCATCAGGGCAAAACTGCCAAGCCAATCCACCTGAGGCATGACTTCACTGGGCTGAAGAAAGTGATTTCTCCTGCTTGGAGCTTTTCTGCAGCAGCAAATCCATTCCAGCAGGACCTTGGCGAGAATGTATTCTACCTCATGGAGCCCTTGTCAGACACAGCCTGCAGCCTTGCCCTGCTGAAAGAAAAGATTCTGAGTTCTGAAAAAAAGACTAAGTTCAAAGATAAAACTCATAACCAGGTGAAGACATCAAAGGTATTCAGTTTCAGAGAGGACTTCCCTGTGTGCGGATTTCGAATTTCTCCTGCTCTGAGCTTTTACCGCCAAAACCAACAGCTTCACCAGGGCTTCCAATGCCGATCTGACTTCATGAATACTTCCTCGGCCTGGAATCGCACCTATGTCACAGTCTACCACGAACAGTTGATTTTCATTGGCGTGTAATGCTATCACTAGTTTTACTTAAATCTTTTAAAATTCATATTTGTGTCCCCTCATTGATTTTGTTTTTGTCATGTTGGTGTCATTTTATTTTTAAATTATTTTCGATTTTTATAAATTGGAGTGGGATGTTTATGGTATTGTATTGTTGACTTTTTTTTTTTTTAACTGTTTTGGTACTTCTAACTGCTTTACACATTTTTTTCTAAGCCGATCTGCTCTGTGCTTTAGGTACCAGGGGTTCAGCTCAGGTTTAAATTGCTGAAACATTTAACTGGACCTAACAGTATAGTGACCTTATTACCTCGGGTGGACTACCATCCAACCCGATTAATAATTCACTTTTTCACATTGGTGTTCAGGTGTAATTTCTAGAACTTGTGCTTAGCAGTAAAACTCGTCTGTGAAGCAGAACATTTAAAATCCCCAAATGTAACTGACAACAAAAATTGATTTTTAATTGCCAGCAAGTCTTCGATTGGGTAATTTGTTTTCTTTTTCCATTAATTATTTTTTATTCCAATTTTTGCACCATTAGTGTAAGGCAGCATAGAGTTAGATCTGGCTACTCTCTCAGTGATGGAGCTGAAGGCCCTATGCAAGGAAAGGAAGCTGATGATGGGCCTGAATGCAAGGAAGGCAGATTAGAAGGCTGCCAGGGCCTGGAGAGAGGTCTGCCAAGCACAGATCTCCTCGGAGGGTGAAGATATTGAGTTAACCCCAGAGGAAGAAGGGCCAGGAGGCAACCTGTCCCAAAATGGGTTTCCTGGTGCACCTTTCAGGACTAGGAATGTCGCAGGCTCTGCCAGCATCAGCCTTTCTGAGCTGACTATCTGCCGGATAGAGCTCAAGGACAAGCAGGGACCATGCTGTCCTAATGGAGCCGCTCCTGGGAACCAAAGCGGGTCCAAAAAGGGCAGTTTGTTTTATTGTAAGTTTTTAGGCTGACTCAGCTTTGGGCACCCACACAAGTGAGGTATAATTATTTTACAGAGAGACTTAGTGGAACACTGGGTGGTAGGACATTTGTGCCATCGCCATGATACCATACAGAAATATGAGGTAAATGTAATTTTTGTAGCTAAATGTGAGGTTTGCAGGGAATTTGGGATAAGAAAACGTTGGGGGATACACGCAAAGCACACCTCCCTGGACTCCATCGGGTGTCTAGTTTTCAGAAATTTCTGGGTTTGGTAGGTTTCCCTAGATGGCCACTGAGCCTGGGACCAAAGACACAGGTGACCCCCTTGCAAAACCAGTTCATTTTGTGCTAGATAATTTTGATGTCTCCACAATATGTTTTTGGCCCTTCACTGTCGCAGGCATTTGGCCCACCCACACAAGTGAGGAATTATTTTTATTGGGCGACTGGGGGGAACACTGGGTGGTAGGATATTTGTGCCAGCCTGGTGATCCCAGAACTCCCCCACACCGTAATGTGAGGAAAATATGTTTTGACAATGAATCAAATTTGCAAGGGCTTCAGGCTAAGTAAACCTTGTGGGATCCACACAAACACACGACATATTTTTCCCTTAGTAACCAGTTTCCAAAAAGATGTGAGGGCAGGAGGTGTTCACTACAGAGGGAGTATGCATTGACAGTAAAAAGCAAAAGAACCACTGAAATATTATTGCACAACCATCCACTAGTCAATCACAGACCTACTGGTTGGATTTGGCGCAAGGGTAAGTAAATGATTGATAAAAAGAACTTTATTCACCAATGACTTTACAAAATAAAATCTGCAAAAGTTATTGTTAATAACTTCAACATTAGATTAAAGAACCACTGACTTACAACGTGAGCTGCAAAGCTATGTCAAGGCACCAACCACTGTACAGTCCATTCACACACCTTTCATGCGTCAAACACAGAAAACATTCACACTGCCAGCTGTGGGCCCAGCACAATACAACACTTACATTTACAAACAGTGCCATTCAAGGGCCCGTCACTCTCATACACCAACAGGACTAACACACCAATCACACCACCAAGCACTCAAACATCAGACAATCGACAAGCACACCGCAAGCAAGTCAACACACTGCCAGTCCACACACACCAACAGCCAAGCGCCAGTGCATGCACACTTCGAGACCAGCACCAGTCTATGCACACCGCCATGGACTGCCAGCGAAGTGCCTGTCCACAAACACCATCTTCCAAGCGCCAGTTCACTCATGCATGCCTGCCAGCCAAGCGCCAGTCCACGCACACCGCCAGCCTAGCATCAGTCCCCGCACAGCACCAGCCAAGCACCAGTCTACGGACACCGCTAGCCAAGCACCAGTCAACAAAGGCTGCAAGCCAAGCACCAGTCCGCACACACCGTCGCCAAATGCCAGTAAACGCAGACCATCATCCGAACTCCAGTTTGCATTCAAACAAATGGGGGCAGATGGGCCTAAAGATATGGCCAATCTGCCACCATGGGGGACAGAAAAACAGCCAAAATATTGCAACCATAATGGGGAGCGACCCTTTCCCAAGGAGCTACTCCCCGACATATACGTAAATAAAATGCCTGGTAACTTTCTGCCCCCTTGGGGTTAGATGGGCCTAAAACTATGGCTGATATGCCCCCAAGGGAGGCAGAAAACGACCAAAATATTGCCCCCATAATGGGGAGCGCCACTTTGCATTACTTGTCGCCAAGGGGGCGTACTCTGCATGGTGCATAGGCATTCTCATGCAACCACCCAAGGTTTCTGATGCTAAACCCTATTTACTTAAAGAAGTATTCAAGGTTTAGCTTCAGAAAATAGCGCCCATTTCAGATAGGCGCTATGAAGGGGAAATGCTTTTTTTCTCATTTATTTTCCTACTTGCATGTGTGCTGCACTGTACAGCACACATACAAAGTGGGGAAATGTTTAAAGTTAGTCTAAGTATAGTATTTTGTCCCAGAAGGGTATCCTTCCAGTACAAAACCTGTGCTAGTCTCACAGAGAAGCCCTTACACTATGGAACAAAGGTTTGTCCGTGGCACATGGACGCACATTTCGGTGCCAGCATAAAGGAGAGGGGAGGAGAGTGCTATGTTGCTGTAAATAGCGCGCTCTCCTGCTCTCTCCTTCTCGCACAGCGCAGCATTTGCAGCTGTTGCGTTGCGTGAGAAACTGGTAAATCTGGACCTTGATCTTGTAGCTGACCTTGAATTTGTGATCACAGGGTCATCTACAAGAGTGTTGAGAGATACTCTTGCAACAGGCACATGTGAAATCTGATGTGGGGAACTATAGCTGTGCAAGAAGCCATCATTGTTAAGAACAGGTCACGGTGCCTACAAGGGATTTGTTTAAAAATGATTCACCAATTATTAATCCAAGAGTTTCTTTGCGGGTGAGTCTATTTAGAACAGAAACCCAAATGTCAATCGACTAGACCAAAGATTGAATGAATATACAAAGCACAAACACGGGAATAGCTTTTGTAAAGTATACACAAATCTTTATATGTATAAATCAAATTAAAAAGGAGTACAGATGAACAATTAATTCAGCAATAAATTATGAATGCGGAAAACCTAAATTTATCTTGCACTTCATGATAAAACATCTATTCCAATGAAAACAACAATGACATATCTCCTGATGAGAATAATGATGAATTGAATATAATAAAAATTGCGGAAATAGATGTTGGAGTCGACGTTTCGGTCTTGAATGGCGTCAGTCCGTCAGACCATCTTCAGGACAGTAGATATTGCATATAAGAAATGACCCTTTACTGGTTAGACTCAACACGAATAATCACTCTCATGGAGATGTGGTTCTCACCGCTTATATAAATAGCGGACCTGTCACAGATCAGCAGATCAAGGTCAATCCGATTTTTTTGGTAGCACTTTCAAAAAGAAAATCGTGACCTCTCAAGTAACGGTTTCTTTACTGTGTCTCAAAAATCAGTTACGTAACGAGTGGGGAAGCCAGCGTCAGTCCACAGAAAGTTTCATTTTTAAACATAATCCCTTGTAGGCACCTTGACCTGTTATTGTTTGATTTGCCCAAGCCTCCAAGGGTACATTGGGTTTTCCCTACGTTTATATTTTATTTTAATTTTATCTTTGTTAAGAGGCACATCACTGTTTTTAACTGGAAGATGGCGATTTGGTTGCAGCTACTGGAACGTATACAATCTTTGAGGGTTTTGGTAAGCCTGACCAATGACTATGTTTAGAACTGATCCCAGGAAGAGCTGAAGTTGTATAGGCTGGAGGTGGGACTTGGTGGCATTTATTGTAAATACCTACTGTGGAAGAGGTATACGACACCTTAAGTGTGTGCTAGGTACTGTTGTCTGCCAGCGCTCTTCATCAGCCAGCCATCTAGATTGGTGAAGAGGTGTCCCTCTCCTCCTGAAGTGGATGGCTACAACCACTAATCATTTTGTGAACACCCTTTGAGCTGTCGTAACCTTGAGGGGTAGCACCTTGTACTGGTAGTTTTGTTCACTTACCTTGAAGTGAAGGTAGTACTATTTTGAAGCGAAGGTAGCACAGATGAGCTGGATCAATGGGTATGTGAAAGTAGACATCCTTCAGAGCCAAGTTGACCATGAAGTTGACTTGTTGCAGGAGTGGGATAACATCCTGAAGAGTTGTCATATGGAAATACTATGATAGAAGGACTCTGTTAAGGGGCCTAAGATCGGTTTTGAGAGCTGTCCTTTTGGATTAGAGAGTACAGGGAGTACACCCCTCTACCCTGGTGGTGGAAGGGCACTGGCTTTATGACCACTTTGAGCAGCAGTGCTTGACTGTACCTTCTCCAATTGGAACTGGTCATATCTCAAAAGTAGGTTCAGTGAGTTAGTGATCCGCGATTGCGTAGTGGGCCATACTGTAACCCTTTTCCCTGTGATATCAATTCTTTTTACTCTCCTTATCTGGTGGAGAAGCCTCTCCGTTGGCGTGTACAGAGGCCCATTTATGAGCAGTGTGCAACTACCATGAAGTCCGGCGGGGACGTGCTCCTCTGATGTGAATGGGGTCTGAGGAATAATGCTTATATTTCTTTTAAACCCTGGGGGTAATAATGTGGGCCCTGAAAGGTTCATTAAAAATGTCTGGAGTGGATTTAACACCCCTTTCAGCCCGGAGAGAAATTGCATGGAGTGGTCAGACTGGGAAAGTGTTTCGACAGGACGTCGTCTTCGTCAGGAATTGTATGCATGTCAACATTAAATCAAGTTCAGCCCTCTGATGCACAAGACCCTTTTGAAGCAAAAGACCAAGCAAAAAGTGCAAACAGTGTCCCTATGACCTGGGGGAAAGGCACAGATGGCAGACAGCGTTGAGTCAGTCCAGGAATATTTTGAGTCACACTGAGGGCACTTTTCAGTGTACATTCCATCACCCCTCCAGAGTTGATGTAAAAGCGAGCAAACAGAGCCCCAATGGGGTGTTGGCACCCTTATGATCGGGGAATGTGTCCCAATCTTGTTTTGATGATTTCCATTAGGAGTCAGCAGTGCAAAGCTTCTCTCAGTGACAGGGGTCAAAGTTCTCACCGCAGGGCCTCAAAGCACGATCATCGAATGCGTTGAGTCCGAGAGCATCATTGGTACGTGCCCGAACGCACTGGCGGTGAAAAACAATCCAACAATGGAGTCTGTGCCCATGTGAATCCCCTACTAAGGGAGGAGAGATAGGAGACATTGAGACTCAAAGAGACGTCTTCGAACAAAAACAGCTTGCAACGTCTGAGCCCAATACTAGATGGCAGGAGTATTCAGAACATGTGTGTCTAGAGCCATACATGCTATTAACATAATCATATAGCAAGACAGCAATCATTGTGTGTGCATACTTATTTTGGAGTTACACGGTGTAGCTCGATGTATACCACAAGTGAATGAGAGGCTATCTTACAGGCTTGTCTGAGTCCAGATGCCTCTTTACACTCCAGCTTAACTCAGTAGAGAGGGACTGCAAGTTCTCCTCTTCTCTGGAAAGATTGTAACTACCCTTTGGACCCTAAGGAGATCTACTGGGTGCGACCCCAATAATATGGAGGTGATCAGGAGAGGGACTGTGGGGGTCTCTTTGACTATTAGCTTTGCACTCATTGCATCCAGCAATGAACCTGATAAAAAGGACAGAGCATGGTTGTTAAACAAGCTGGGGGGGTCGCATCTTCTTCAGCTGCTTCTGGTCTGGAGGTTTGAAACCTGCCCACCATAGAATCCACTACCGCTAAAAGTAGCACTGCCTATGGGTACCATGATCTGAAGGGGATTGCATGTACTGGGCTGGTGCCCTGACAGTCCAACTGCCACCACAGCGCCTGCTTCTATCTGTGCCGCCTGTGCTTTGCAGGTCATCGCTGGAAGTACCCAAGGGAGGCATGTGACCTATCCTTCCTGCACCAAGGTTCATGACTAGCTGCCTGGGCCTGCTGCTCCTTCCCAAAGGCAATCTTGTAGAGGGTTTTTTGGGGGTGGGGGGATATGCTAGAGCGGAACAAGTACAGGGACCAATCACAAGAGGAGTTAGGCTTCACTATAGTGCATGGTCTAGAGTCTTACAATCTAGCGCTTCTGTCCTCCCAAATAATTTGCGACACTTGTTTAAGGCTAGTGATGATGACCTCCATTGAGAATGGTGGGGTAGTCTCTGGGGGATGCTTTGTTACATCAGGCAGAAACAGTGCTTGGTACTGCGCCCAATGGCCAAGACCCTATACTTAACGCCTAACTTTTTATTCAAATCTTCTCTTTCAGTATCCACGCTATTACAAAGGGACTTTGAACCCCCCATAGCATACATAGATTACTCTTGTTACAGATGAGTGACAAGGGACTCAAGAGGTAGAGGTTATGTTGACAAACTGCTGCCAATGGCTTATGGCTTTACATCAGAATGTTGAGCCATACGCTACTTCAATTGATGGAGGAGGGGAAAACAAACCTATTGAAGGATCCTACACCCCAGAAATTGGACTCTCTTAGACAATCCCTCGAGGTAAGAAATGCAGGTACCAATTCACACTGATGAATGGCAAAAGAGGAAATGGACTATGCATTGGTACTTGGTACTGGGACGTGAAAGCTCTTTATTGTGGATATACTTGCTATTAGGTAAATGTACCATAAAGGTCAGAAACTAGCATCTAATTCCTCCTCTTTAAAGCTATAATTAAATGCTGCCATTGTGACAAAATATTTTCAGAATTTGACAGTAAAAATTGCCTAAGCAAGTTATAGGGAGAGCTCCCAGATAATACCATGGGGGAAAATGATTCAACGTCATCAATGTGATACCACACCTGCTGAGACACCACCTGTTTTTCACAGATGGAGTTTCCAGATCCAGGATGATGCCAGGTGAAATGTTATTAGAGGGCAAATCTGTGGGAAGAAGTATCAATGAGAATGTGTACTCCTAAGAGATCCTGGAAATCAGGTATTGATGAGTGATCAGCTGTTAGAACAGGCTATTGAAACTTCAAAATGAGTTGAAGATGCACCCGAATAAAAAAAGGCTGGACTACGTGGAAGATGCTAATGCAGAAGATTATGGAATTGCACACTCAGTGATGTAGTAACACAAGTGAACAAGCATTTGCAATGCAATAGGTCTCGCATTTGCGAGAGTTTGAGCTATTGGCATTGTAAATAACAATGCCTTTTATTTATGTATTTTGAAAACCAGCACTTTGTACTTGTAGTCACTGCTTATGAGAAGCAAGGCTGACAGTAACTGCGCCTCTTTTATTGCCAGCCTTGCTTTTCGTAAGCAACACACATAAAAAACACATAAATAAAAGGCATTGTTATTTACAATGCCAATAGCTCAAACTCTTGCAAATGCGAGTCCTATTGCATTGCAAATTCTTGTTGTAATATAGAGTCTTTGTGTGTTGGGGGGGGGGGGAAGAGGTGCCTTTGCATGCCTAAGTCGTGGGTGTTACCGTTATGGTCCATTAGCATCCATGGTATTTGCGGACACACAGTCCTATTTGTTTGTCTGGGGCCGTTTCGTTTTTGGGTTCTAAAAATCTGGTCACCTGCGATAGACAACCTATAAGTGGCACCCGGTCTTAAGTACTTGATCGCACATTGAAAAAATCTCCTCCCCAGGATACCCTCTGGCCTTCTAACTTCCTGCTGCAGGATTCAAGCCAGCAGGGAACAGCACCAGGCTGCAGGACACCTCAATGGTCCACACACCTCCTTAAGGTTCTATTTGAATCCTGATGGTCGCAGGCTTGAATCTCTACAATCCGGGATGACTCCGTCTTATATCCTTTAGAGGCCCATAGCACCTGTCTTACTGGAGATGGGTGGCAGCAACATTCTATTTATAGGCTGAGAGAAATAATGTTTCTAACATCAGAATGGCGCATGTGTGGCACCAGCATGGCTTTCTAGTGCTTTTAGGCATCAGAGTTGGCACTTTCACACATTTCCCAGGTTTACAGGGCAGACTGGAGCCTGAGACGCCCGGTGATGATGTTTGGGTTGGTATGCCCTGCCTGGCATGATGCTGGGCTCTGGGTTAATCCCTGGTATGCTGGATGCTAGGTACTAATGAGGCCTTCCCTGAGCTCAGGATGGATCAGTGGTGAGGGTGAGTGGAGGCATGAGGGTGACCGCTGGCTCCATGTCCGATGGATCGAGAGACCACCAGAGAACCAGACAACTCATAGGTAGCAAGCGCTACATAACTTAAAAGGTTTATGTGCAAAGTGCACCTTTACTCTTGACGCTGAAATAAAATACTGTTAAATAAATACGGTTACCCAGCTTCATGCTACTCATGTTATCGACCTCGGACGGCTGAAATATACAACCATTTGCAATGCAATAGGTCTCGCATTTACGCGAGTTTGAGCTATTGACATTGCAAATAACAATGCCTTTTATTTTTGTTTTCGTTTTTAAACATAAATAAAAGGCATTGTCATTTACAATGCCAGTAGCTTAAACTCGTGTAAATGCGAGACCTATTGCATTGCAAATGCTTGGAATAGCAAGTTATGAACAGCTCCATCCGTATCAGTCAAGCCTGTGCATCTGTGTGGTGCTGCATCCTGACTGCGCAGTGCACACGTGTGTATGTGTGTGCCAACTTGCGCGTGATGCTTCATATGTTCATGGATGAGCGCCAACTGTAATATTTGACACTGTGCACCCATGTGAACCTGTGCCACTCTACCTTGGCTCAGTAGGTGTACATGTGTGTTTTTGCATATGTTTCTGGAGGAGTATCCTCCTGTGTTCCTTTGCATGACTACGTGCAGCTCACCTCAGTCTGTATGTGGTTCTCTATATGTGCCTCAAAGTGTCAGCTTGTGTGTGCATCTGTGCGCTTGCCTTTGACCCTGCCATACCATGTCGGCGTATGTTTGTTGCTGCAGATGTTCCTTGAGGTGCGAGGGTGTTCTATGAGTGTGTGTGTGTGAGAGATAGAGGTGTGCACGTGTGCCATCCTGCTGTGCTTTCATGCGTGTTTGCTGCTGCAGAGGTTCCTGGAGGTGTGAATGTGTTCTGACAGCAGTATGTGTGCATTGCTGTGGGGTCTGTGTGTGTGTGTGTGTGTGTGCATTGCTGTGTGTGTTGCTGCATATGTTTTCAGAGAGAAGTCTCGGCGTGTGCTGGCCATGTGGCTGTGTGCATGTGCGCCACCCTGCCGTGGCTGTGTATGCTTGCGTGTGTTGGCCGTGCGTCACCCTGCTGTGGCTGTGTGTGCTCGCGTGTTTTCACAGCAGCTCTGGCTGGTGCCTGCAGCTTTGTGTGCTCGCGGAGGATAGGGAGGGGGCCGCCATGCAGAGCGCTGCTCTCCCCTCCCTGCTTCCCACTTGTTGTAAGTGTCTCTGGCCTTTTACCGTGACCTATTTTCGCGCCCCCGGTGGTTGGCCGGGAAGTTAGTTGCGGCCTCCCTTTAACCCCTTCAGCGTGGCGCTGATTTCCGCGCTGTGCTGAAGGTTCGGTGCGCGGGCGGGGCCATGACGGAGCGGTTCCATCATGCGCACAGCGCAACCGACACGCATGACGGAACCGCTCCGTCATGCGCATCGAAAGGGTTAAGAAGGTCACTTCCCCTCCTCCCCCCCTGATGAATCAGCTAAAGGAGGGGGCTGGAAATTGGATTGAATAAGCCAGGTGTTAGCAGAAGATCCAGGGGATTGTTATGCTAATCAGATGAGATCAGCGGCCTCGGTGCCCTTCAGGCTGGCAGGTAAGAAGAAAGCAGACCCCGATCTGCCAGACAAAGGGGGCAATAGATTACTTGTAGCACCCCACGCCCTGGGCGGCAAGGTACTTAGGACTGCTAGAGTATCTCTACCCTGAGATCCCGCATACCGTGGGGTTAGTGCCTTGAGGCTGGCCGGCAAACCGGAAGTAGATCCTGAATCCAGCGAGTCTTAGATGCGTAATAGTCCGACCCCAGCGCTGACCGCCGCTGCTTGATCGTCACGTACAGCTCTCCTCCAATGCTCCGCAGCTGGCCGCCCTCGCTCACCTGCCCGCGCACATTTAAGCCGTAAGCGAAAGTGAAAGCTCGTCGAAGCGCCGTGCCCGCACAGCAAACGCGTGCACATCTTGTGCTGAAAGGCCGCAGGGGAGGGAAAGTGAAAGCAAAATGTGCCTGATGGAGACAGGGAGAGAGCGAGCAAGAGGGAACGTGAAAGCGTGCCATGCCGTGAGCGTGCACATCGGCTGTCGGGGCTCAAGCGGACATCTCCAGAGAAGACACGCCGTGAGCGTGCACATCGGCTGTCCAGGCACGCACATGTTCTGTCCCCCTTCGCCCACCAAACCGACAACAATAGTCTCGCCAAGGCGTGCAGCGCATGCGCTGCGTCGCTAGGCGAGACCTAAAACTATGTATTCACTAGATGTTAGTAGGCACTTTAGACATCATGATTCATTTAAAGTCCAGTCTTTTATTAACGCAGGTCATAGATGTCCAAACAATTACTGTTCCAGTAGCCAATTCGTTTCATTCCAGATGAAACTTCCTCTGGGCTAACTCATTATTAATCCAAATATGTGCATGAGAATAATAGAAGATCAACAATATTACGTTTGGTCCAATGCTAACTTCTCTCAGTAGGGTATATCACTAGTTATACCTTAAAAGTTCAGTGCAATAGGTATTTTAAACATTCTACAATCACACAGTGGTTTGGTAACCTAGGAGTATTCCAAAGACTCAAATTGGTGGTAAGCGCATCACACAAAAATAAGGCCAATCGTCTATAGTTAGTTCTTCTTGAGGGGAGTTTCTTTGTACAACAAGAGATCACAGAGCTAACAGGATCAGGGTGCAGATGGACCAATGAGTGTTAACAAGAAATCACCAACTAACAAGTATTCCACTACTATAGACAGTGAGATCTGAGTTAAGGTCAGATTGAGAGAAGTAGCAAAGGAGCTCCTCCTCCTACCTCAGGAATTTCTGAAGGGATTCGCAGACAGAAACTTAGGGATGGATAACATTCTCATTGCGAATTAATCTAGGGCCCCACATGAGAAGACTCACTCTAAGTCATGTTGATCTTCCTGAAGAGAACTCCTGTGGCAAATATGAACAAGTTACTTACCTTTGGTAACACTTTATCTGGTAGAGACTCTACCTAGCTACATATTCCTTACCTTAGAATTATCCCCAGGTGCTATACTGGATCTGGAAAATTTTGAGCAGTACCCCTGCGCGTAGGTAGGTTGTGTCATTCGGCTATGCCAGAAGCGACATGCGCAGTATCTATATAGGCACCACCTCGGCACGCTGAAATCAGTGAACTTTTGTGACTTGCCACAATGAATACTGAACACTGGTGTTAATTTCTAGGGTACTTTTCAGGGTGAAAAACCCTCAATCCTTAAATCAGGTTACAGAGCTGGGAAGATGGGAGGGCCAGTAAGGAATCTGCGGCTCTACCAGATAAAGTGTTGCTGAAGGTAAGTAATTTGTTCATCTGATAGAGACTTCTAGATGTAGATTCCTTACCTTAGAATAGATACCCAAGCAATGCCTCCCTGGACGTGGATCTGTGAACCCAGTTTTAATAAAAAATTCCTGCAGGACCAAATAGGCAAAATACCCATCCCGACAGAACTGACTGTCCAGGCAGTAGTACTTAGTAAATGTATGCAAGGAAGGCCTTGTTGTAGCCTGGCAGATGTACAAGACTGGAACTCCATGAGCTATTGCAGTAGTCACAGCTTTGGCTCTGGTAAAGTGAGTGCATTAGCCCTCAGGTCGTTGCTTCATAGCCAATGCATAGGAGATCTTTATGCAGAGGACTATCCATCTGGAGATGGTTCGTTTCTGCACAGCCTTCCCTTTCTTGGCAGCAACATACCCTACAAAGAGTTGATCGGCCACCCGGAACTCTTTTGAGCGGTCACAGTACAACGACAAAATCCTTTTTGGGTCCAGACAGTGGAATATCTCCTCTTCCTCAGAAGGATGAGGTGGGACGAAAAAGGTAGGCAGGGTGATGGTTTGGCCTACATGCAAAGGAATGACCATCTTCATAAGGAAGGAGGCTCGAAATTGAAGAACCAGTTTGTCTGGGTAGAAGGTTGTATACAGAGGATGCACCAAAAGAGCCTGTAAGTCATTGACCCTCATTGCCAATGTAATGGCCACTAGAAAATAGATTGTGATGGTCAATATCAGAAGAGGGCAGTTGTGCAACAGCTCAAAAAGACGTGCACATCAAGAAAGTGAGAACAAGGTTCAAGTCCCACTTGGGTATGATGAATGGCCTGGGGATAAATATGTGAGGCAGACCTTTGAAAAATCTTTCCACGACAGGTGACTTGAATAAAGAAGGTTGGTCTGGCTACCGCAAAAATGCAGAGATGGCTGAAAGCTAGCCCTTAACTGTGCCCAGAGCACAGGGCCAAAAAACAGGATAGAGGAGCAGAGAGAAAATCAATGCTACGCATTGCGGCCTGGGGTGGAGGCTGCAGCTACTGCTGCAGCGGCCGAGTCTGGGCGGCTGCGCAAAGCCCTGTTCGCAGGAGGAATTGTTGCTCCCACCTTTAAAGGAGAAGGGGCTCAAGCGGTCCTGATTATTTGAATCGTAGGGGCATGGGGGGGCTAAGACGACAGTGCGGACATCTAGATAAGCCCTGCCAGACTTCATCATGGCGCCCAAGACGAGACTTGCCTGACCCTGACTTGACGCCCGTAGTATAGAAGAGGAGCAACATGCAGTAGCAAAGCCACTGTAAGATGGCAGCCAAGCTACATACCTTTTCCTATCATGCCATCCTCATCATCTCCCTCCTCCCGTTTCTGGACCCAAGACTTTCTGTCACCCAAGAACCACCCTTGAATGCAACACCACTTGAACACCTGGCTGAACGATGGCAAGAATTTCCTGCTCTGTAAATATGTAATATATACTTGTCCAAGTCTAATCGCTGTTATAATGTAATCCTGAGTGAATTTGCAATTTTTATATATATTTATCTTTAACCACTAATATATGTAGTAGACCTTTGTACTTACTACCATTCCTATGTGATTTTAGAGTTTATCTGTTTGTATCTTTTCCTTGAGTGACTTTACAACTTGTACATTTGCAAATGTTTCCCTCCTTTCGCTCGACTTGTACATTTGCAATTCTTTTCCCTGTTTATATCTCTTATGTAACTCATGTAATCCAAAGTCCTTATGTAACGCAACTGGTTCTTTTGTAAAGCGCTCTGACACCTTCGGGTAATGTTCTCGCTAGATAAAATCGCATTAAATAAATAAAAATTTAAAAAAATGCTTCTGGACACACACCATGCCTCAAATTGTTCCCAGCGGTAGGCATACACTGTCTTGGTGGAGGAATGCCTTGCTGCCAGAATAATATCACAGACTTCGTAAGGAAGGTCAAATGAAGGCTGTCAGCTGTTGCTGCCAATCTCCACACATAAAGGCGGAGGGTGTGCAGGTTTAGGTGCAGGGACCTCTCCTGTTGCTGCGACAGAAGAGCCTCACGAAGAGGCAGCTTGACTGAAGTACCCATTCTCATGATCAACAACCAGCTCGGGATACCAGACTCTCTGTGCCCATTCTATAGTCACAAGAATGACTTGGGCCAGCCGTTCCTGATCTTCTTGAGAACTCTGAGCTAGAATGGTATTGGGGGACAGGCATACAGGAGGCCAAAGCTCCACTTGAGGTGAAAAGCGTCTTCGTGCGAGGGCCGCCTTGGAAACTCCAGCATGCTGAACTGTTTACATTGCATGTTCTCAACTGTGACAAAAAGATCTAACCAAGGCTCTCCCCACTATTCAAAGAGACTTTGCACCACCTACGGATGGAGACGCCATTTATGATCCACTAGGCATCAACGGCTGAGTTTGTCTGCCCTGGCAATCAGAGAGCGTGTCAGGTGATGAACAACCAGGTAGATGCTCTGGTGTTCCAGCCTTGTCAAGTGACATAGAGCCTCCTGACAAAAGGTCCACGACCCCACCCCACTCTGCTTGTTGCAGTACCACATGGCAATGGTGTTGTCCATGAACACCTGCACTAGCCTTCCCTTGATGGAGGGTAGAAAGGCCTTCAATGCCAAGCATATCGCCCGAATCTCCAACAAAAATATGTGGAACTCGCACTCTGCTGGATACTTGAGTTCTATGATCTCCACTTCCCCCAGATGGCCACCCCAACCCAGGAGTGACAAATCCGTCACTACAGTCAGTTCTGGGTGGGGAAGGGAGAGGGGCATGTTGCTGACTGAATTGCAGTTAATCAGCCACCACTGCAAACCTGTTGCAGTTCCTTCCAAGATCTGGACCCTGTCAGAGAGATTGCCCTGATGCTGCGCCCATTGGAACTTCAAGTCCCACTGCAAAGCTTGCATATGCCAGCGGGCATGCTTCACTAGTAGGATGGAGGAGGCTATGAGGCCCAGCAGCCTCAGAGTCTGTAGTCTGTCTCATTGAACCCCAGGATAGGGGTTGAAACATCAGTATTATAGCCTGAATATCCCAGACTCGCTGTTCAGGAGTATAAGCCCGAAACTGCACTGTGTCCAGAACAGCTAAGATGAAAGGGAGCATTTGGAGCGAGTCAAGTGTGACTTTGGCATGTTGATAGTGAACCCCAGTGAGTACAGGAGGCTTGCTATAGTCTGGTGGTAGGAGGTGGCTGCCTGGGGAGAGACCACCTTTAACAACAAATCGTTGAGGTGGGGGAAGACTGGAACCCCAGACTTCTGCAGGTGTACTGCAACCTTCGCTATCAGCTTGGGGAACACCCGAGGGGCTCTGGTGAGGTCAAAGGGGAGCATGGAAAATTGAGAGTGCTCCCGGCTCACCATCAACCATAGGTAACGTCTGTGGGTGGTCAGGATGGGAATGTGAAAATATGCATCCCGCAGGTCCAACGCCACCATCCAGTCTCCCGGATCCAGGGCAGACAGGATCTGAGCGAGCATGAGTAATTAGAATTTCTATTGTTTGAGGAAGAGATTGAGAAGGTGCAGGTCACGTATAGGATAAAGGTCTCTGTCCTTCTAGGGCTCTAGAAAGTAACAGGAATAGCAACCTTGACCTAATTCTAATGCCGGCACCCTATCTATAGCTCGCATTGGCCAAGAGAGCCAACACTTCCTGGCGTATTAGGTAAAGGTGTTCCTCTGTCAACCAGCTGTAAGTAGGTAGCATGGGTGGAAGGATAGCCACAAGGGGGATGGAGTAGCCCCTCTGTACAATTTGGAGAACCCAACGGTCTGATGTTATTGATCTCCAGTGTAGCAGGTGATGTTGTATACTGCACCCCACTTGATCCCCGTGAAGGTAGGAGGGCAAGCTAAAGGGACTTGGTGGATTTGCGGCTCTGATGGGGTGGTGGGGTGGGACTGGCCTGACCTCTGACTATCTGTCCCACATGGTCTGTGGGAACCGCACACTTGTCCACAAAAAGGCGTAGAAGCTTTCTGGTCGTGGTAGCTGGGAGGGTATTGATGTGGTTAGAAACCCCTTCCATGGCTGCAAAAGCCAGACTGGGTGGGAGGGGGGTACAAGGGCCATACAGAGGTTCAGACTCTAGCCGTAGCGCTCTAGTGCTGAGTCCGCTTTTTCACTGAAGAGACAGGAGCCATGAAAGGCCATGTCTATAAGCGATTCTTTGACATCCCCAGAAAAAATAGTGGTACTCAGCCAGCTCTCTGGGTGGTCAGGATGGGAATGTGAAAATATGCATCCCGCAGGTCCAACGCCACCATCCAGTCTCCCGGATCCAGGGCAGACAGGATCTGAGCGAGCATGAGTAATTAGAATTTCTATTGTTTGAGGAAGAGATTGAGAAGGCGTAGGTCACGTATAGGATAAAGGTCTCTGTCCTTCTAGAGCTCTAGAAAGTAGCAGGAATAGCAACCTTGACCTAATTCTAATGCCGGCACCCTATCTATAGCTCGCATTGGCCAAGAGAGCCAACACTTCCTGGCGTATTAGGTAAAGGTGTTCCTCTGTCAACCAGCTGTAAGTAGGTAGCATGGGTGGAAGGATAGCCACAAGGGGGATGGAGTAGCCCCTCTGTACAATTTGGAGAACCCAACAGTCTGATGTTATTGATCTCCAGTGTAGCAGGTGATGTTGTATGCTGCACCCCACTTGATCCCCGTGAAGGTAGGAGGGCAAGCTAAAGGGACTTGGTGGATTTGCGGCTCTGATGGGGTGGTGGGGTGGGACTGGCCTGACCTCTGGCTATCTGTCCCACATGGTCTGTGTGAACCGCACACTTGTCCACAAAAAGGCGTAGAAGCTTTCTGGTCGTGGTAGCTGGGAGGGTATTGATGTGGTTAGAAACCCCTTGCATGGCTGCAAAAGGCAGACTGGGTGGGAGGGGGGTACAAGGGCCATACAGAGGTTCAGAATCTCGCCGTAGTGCTCTAGCGCTGAGTCCGCTTTTTCACTGAAGAGACAGGAGCCATGAAAGGCCATGTCTATAAGCGATTCTTTGACATCCCCAGAAAAAATAGTGGTACTCAGCCAGCTCTCTGAGATAGAGTGCTAGGTGAGAACACTGCGGTCACCTAGAGCGGCCCGGTAGCAGCAGGCAATCATCCTGTGCACAGAAGCCCCTGTGCCGGGCTTGGACCTGGCCCGTGTAGGGCATACGTGAGAGCTTCATTAAAGGGGAGCTAGGGTTAGTTGGAGGCAGTCCTGACTGAAGCACCTCTGTCAAGACGTTAGTCTTGACTGCCACTGAAGACAACTGGAGGTCCAAGACCTCAGCCGTCTTACGCACCACCATAGCAAATGAGGCCCTCTCTTCTGTAGCCACAGTAGGACAAAAGACCAGGCCAGTGCCAGGTGAGGTATCTAACTGACTGGCATCCAGCAGATCCTCATACCAGTTGCCCTTGGTGTCTTCCAATGGGTGGCCATATTCATCAGGGTCGCCATAGCCCGTCTATTTGTCTTGACAAGCCTGTCAAGGACAAAAGGCCCTATCCCAGAAGGGATGGCGCTGGAACCAGCGTAGTGTGACGCCGGTCCTGCATCATGTCGGAGTAGAGGACGATGAAGATGGTGTTGTCGAGGGACACCGGAGAAGGTCATTGTCTTGTGAGTGGTGCTGCACCAGATTCACTGGGCCAAAATGGCATGGAGGGTGAATTACCCACCAGTACAAATCCAGTAAGGGTCCTTCCCAGACCCATGAGGCCTGCAGGTGTCCCAGTGGGGTTGGGCAGCCCAAACAATGAGGTGCAATGATGACGACCGTTGAGTGCAGATCCGTGAGCGGTCCCGGGACTTTCCATGTGACCGGGATCTTGATCTTCGCAGGGCCTTTGAGTCATGGTCTATCTCAAGGTACCATAGACAAAACAATTGGGGATCTGTCACAGACATCTGCCTGTGACAGGCACCAACCACATGGTTTGAAAAGAGTCGATTTCTTGGCGGACATCCATTCACACCATGAGAAAATTATTTCTCAAAAGTGTGGTAGGTGAAAAGTTTTTTTAAAAAGCCAGTCAAAAAATCACTGAGTACATCCTCACGAATCTAAGCTATCTGGTGCAGAAAGGAAAGAACGGATGTCAGCATGCTGAAGTGGTGCCCCTATAGGCACAGTGTATGTCACTTTCGGTGCAGACGACAGCACCTACCGTCATGCAGGGGTACTGCTAAAATATTTTCGGGTCCAATCTGATGCTCAGGGATAATTTTAAGGTAAGGAATCTGCAGCTAGAAGTCTCTAGCAGATAAAATGTTTCTATACTATAGATAAATCACAGAAGAGAAAGTGAAGATGTAATTGCAAAACTACTTAAATGAAAAGGAATGGGGCAATTTGAACACAATATCAGGCTAAGTCGACCCTTGAATAACTTGAATAAAATCTATTCATAAAAACAACTCCAAGCAAAACACAAATAATCAAAAAGAGCATAACAGAATGGCACCCTGAGGAAAATAGACGTCCTTTACAAATTCAAAGGCAGTTGTGGCTAGACTTCCAAAATACCTGGCATCAAGGATGACGCTGCAGAAGGTAGGATCACTCACATAATTCCAGCAAGCTATTCTCAATGGCAGAGTACTCTGGTGTATAGTAATTGATTTTATTTAGTGCTTACTGCTCCTCAGGAGGCATTGGCGCATTTTACGGCGAGTAGCGTGATACGCCATAACCCAAGGTTGGAGGTTATTCCACTGTCTACCGCTTACTGTTGTAGATTGTTGGCGAATGGGGTTAGGCTTTGGATGTCAGAAAACTGAAGAATTTTCTCCAGTATCCGATAGTAGATTATCATACTAGGAGTTAAGCGTAATTATTTTTAGAGTCTGTTGATGTAAGTGTTAAAATGGGATACGTAGTCAGGCTGGAGTAGGATTAGATCAGGTTATATTGCAAGGAGAGGTTATACAGAAGGAAACTATGATATCTGCTGTTGAATGTGGGATGAGTAGAGAGACCAAATGAGGTTAGATATGACAAGACAGCACATAATGGTTACATAGGAGGATAGAGTGATTGCTCAGGCTAGGTATGGTTAGTTTGTAAAGATGCAGTACAGAGTAAGGCAGACAGACATGCAGCAGAGTAGGCTAAATCAGAGGCAGTAAAAGCATTCCCATGATGGAGTATAAGGAAAGGATCATTCAATAGAACTGATGGAAAGATAAAAATCCCTAGCAATAAATCACGGTCGATTTTCATGCAGGGTTTTAGAAATATGGTGTGGGTGGCTTTTTGAGATAGAATGCAATCTGAGGATGGATAAAGGGTACAAAGGAAAGTCTGATGGTTGTTAACTGGGGGCAGATGATTTAAGTTATTGCATTTTTTCATTGTTCCTTTTGCTGTTGGTGATGTTGAAATGGGTTGTTTTTAGGTTACATTGAGATTGAAGATTTTGATTATTTTGACTTTGTACTTGGCTTTTTGACATACTGAGTTATGTGGTGTGCTGGAATAACTGGTCCTTTAGGTCAGTTTGTTAAGACTGGGAGGAGTGTCAGTCATTTCTAAGGGGATATGGTTCTCTCTGATTGTAAGGAGTTGCTTGTGAAGGGATTATGCTGATTTGGTGCTTCCTTGTACTTAGAGAGTCGTGGAGGAGCATCTGTCTGTAGGAAAATAGGCCAGGAATTGAGTTTTTGTAGATTCCTTGTTGGATCACAATAGGAATAATCAGGTCTTGACCATTCATATGAAGTCTAGGTGATTCGCAGTGGCTCTGATCTTTGCATGTAGGGAAATCAATAGTTTTGCAGCTTGAATAGAGAAAATACTGCCACCAATGTATGGCATGTGCTACCACAGAATGTGGAATGTGGGGGGTTATTAGCATGTATGTACATATAATGTAGAATTGTGTTGAGGGAAGGTTCTGAGGAAGTCAGTTGGAGACTGGGCCTTGAGGTGTATGTGTGGTATTCTAGTGTCATAAGTATTGTGACGTAGGATGGGATGTATCAGATTTATTCATATGCATTTTGGGCTGGCATCAGCTGCGGCTGTTTTTCAAAGGTTAATGCATCACCTCCATAAAGACATACCCAACATAACTTACTTTCAGGATGATATTCTTATCATGGGTAAAAGTAAGGAGGAACATGATTCAACATTGAATTCCGTTCTTGTGAGATTAAAAAACAGTGGGCTCACAGCTGAACTGGAGAAATGCAAGTTTTGCAGACACTCTGTCTCCTATTTAGGGCAAGAAGTAAGCAATAAAGCTGTGTCTCCCAAACAGGAAATAATTAAAGCTATTGAATACGCTGCGGCTCCTACTACAAAAGATGAGGTGGGATCATTTTTAGGCTTAGCAGAGTTCTATTCTAAGCTTGTGAAGGATTTTGCTGAGAACACATTTGGCATTAGACAACTCTTGAAAGTTTGTCAGGAGTTTGTGTGGGATTATCATTTGCAGAGGGAATTTATGTGTCAAAAATGATATATGTAGCTCTGTTCCCTTGCAAGGCTTCGATATACATTCCCGCACCATTTTAACCAGAGATGCTACCGGTAAAGGATTGGGAGCAGTGTTGTCTCAAGTATCTGAAGATGGAACAGAAAGTACTGTCTCATTTGCTTCACGGTCCTTGACTTTGTCTCAGATAAAATATGCAGAGAGAAATGTTGACGTGTATGGCATACAAAAAAATTTGGACAATACTTATGGGGCACTATATTCACCATTCGTACTGATCATAAACCCTTAGTTAAAGTGCTAGCTACTGAAGAACAGAAAGAGCTACGCCACGCATTGCAAGAATGTCTCTCAATTTATTGAATTAGGCATATGTGATTGTATACTTACCTGGTAAAAAGAACAAGGTAGTGTATTATCTTTGTAGATAACCAGTTCCGGATGATGACACCCTTGTTAGTGGAGATGAATGGGATGACTACAGCTTAGCTTGGGTTTTCTGTGAGAACTCAGATAATCTAGTGATTCCTGAAGAAGATTGGCAGTCTGGGTATGCTGAGGATGAATGTTTAAGCAGCATTTGCTATACTACGACCTAGGCAGATTCAGCCTAGTTGGACCATCCTCCCATACTATACAAAACGATGATGCAGGAGGGCCATTAACTACTGGTGAGGCCCAGTTGATTAGGATTCTCTCCTGAAAACATAGTAGGGGGATTGCACAACAATTATAGGGAAATGTTCAATGGATTAACGAACTTCAGTAGTCATTGGGTTATTGCCAAACAGAGTGGATCAGCGGATTAGCCGTTACTTGTTACTTCGAGCATATGTCATAGGAGCAGGAGTTAAGTGACCAATTATTGATGAAGACTAAATCAATGGAGATACAAGAAAAACTGTGGTCGTGTGGTGAAGAGAGCATAAAAGCTGCCCTGGATGTAGCTAGGAGCATAGAAGAGAAATGTATCCTGACTGTACAGAAGGGTTCTAGTAATAGTAATGTTGAATCTGTGAATACTATTAACACGCCCAAAAAAATAGAGAAAGGAAAAAAATTGAAACACAAAAGCTGGTACTAACTAAGTTATAGATGTGGCTCAAGTGATCATTTGGCCAATTCAAAATTGTGCCCTGCTGTGGATAAAAATATGTATAATACATGTAAAAAGATAGGCCATTTTAGCAGTTTGTAAGGGTGTCAAGAGAAATATGAACTAGGTGCTGGTACATGAGGACGGGGAGGAGGGAAGTATGCAAGGAGTGGTGGTAAGAGTTCTAGGCGGTGCTGATCATAGTAAGGACATACCTGTGAGATTACCTATTTGCAAATTAAGGTTGGATGGGTGCATGGTAAATGCCTTGGTAGACTCTTGTGCCTGGTACACAATCATGAGCAAAACTTTGTTTGACAAATTGTGGCCAGGAAGGGAACTGTATCCATCCGATGTGAACCCTGAAAGTTCTATGGGTCACAAAATAACCATGGCAGGTTTTGTACAAGTACAAATTGAATTTGGTCATAGCAATAGCAAATTGTATGTTGCCAAAAAAGGGAAATTGATATTAGGATGGTCTCACATTAAAGAATCGGGGATGAAATTGGATCCTAATAGAGATCCATTGATTTATGTAGTACGGGGATGGTGTGACAAATGGATGGAGTACGAGACCTTAAAGGGAAACTTTCCTGAAGTGTTTAAAAAATCCTTAGGTGAATTGAAGGATTTTAAACACAAGATCATACTATGAGAAAATGTGAAGCCTGTAAGGCAAAAGTTACGCAATGTACAGATGAACTATAAGTCTAAGCTTAAGGAAATGTTTATTAAATTGCGCGAAAAGAACATTATTGAGCCTATTGAGCACTTGGACTGAATGACGCCTGTTGTGATATCATTTAAGGCGAACTGCAATTTGAGGTTGTGTGTAGATTTACAGTGCTTGAATAAGGCTATTTGGATTGATATGTTCCCATTGCCAAATTTACAAGAACTATTATAATCAGTGTGTCAAGCAGCACATTTGTATTCAATTCACCTTTACAGTGCGTACCATCAGATTGAATTGCATGATAATTCTAAGCACTATACTGTTTTTGTAACAACTGAAAGGGGTTTTCAATACAAAAGAATGTCTTTTGGGCTTGCTAGCATGTCAACAGTATTCCAAAGAGAAATGACAAAATATTGGAGGAAGTGGAAGGGGGCTAAGGTTTTCCAAGAAGACATCTTGATTTTTGGGAAGGATAAGAGTACTCATGATGTGACTTTGGAACAAGATTGATCCTCCATGATAAGGAGTTGACAGTGAAGAGTGAAAAATGCAACTTTGGAAAAGACTAAGTAGAGTACTTGGGCAATGCCATTTCAAAGGATGGTATCCATCCTAAAGTTAGTTATGTGGAAGCAATAGTGGATGCTCCTCAACCAACTTGTAAGAAGCAATTAATGTCATTTTTTGGGTCTCACAGAATTTTATTCAAGATTTATTTAGAATTCTGCGATGCAAGTAGAGAACTTAAGGAAATTACTCAAGAAAAATGCTAAGTTTAAGTGGAAGCAGAGCAATCAGGTTGTTTTGCATTTATTAAGAAAGATCTTACAAGCTCTTTGTTTGAAATCTTTTGAGACGGATGTTGGTTGCGGGAATATGTGGTTGTGAGTGGTTATGGTATTGAGGCAGTGTTATCTCAGAAGAAAGGGAATGGTAAATGGATTGTGGCATATGTACATCAACGCAGACTGAAAGGAGTTATTCTGTCATCGAAAAGGAACTGTTGGCAGCATCTTGGGCTGTGCAACGGCTTAGGTTGTAAATTTGGGGAAGAAGGTTCAAGATGTGTACAGACCATAAACCCTTGGTGAATATATTAAAGCATGAGGGTGGGGGGGGGGGATTTGTTTCCTAGGTTAGCAAGTTTGGACTCTAAATTTCAGATGTACCATTTTGAAATTTCGTTTTTACCTGACAGGAGCAATGTGATCGCTGATGGATTGTCAAGTCTTCCTGTTGGTACTGATACTAATGATGAAGGAAGGACATGCTGGCACATGCATCAACAATGCCATTTGCGATTCCTTTTTAGCGAAAAATAAGGATTCACTAATAAGCAATAGCAAAAGGCTATGCATGTGGAAGTCGCTTAAAAAATAACGATTTCTAAACATTCCTTAACTGCGACTCGCAAATTGCGAGTCGCAATTAAGGAATACCTCCCCATTCATTCCTATGGGCCTAGAGGCCCATAGAAATGAATGGGAAGACATTCTCAATTTGCGATTCTCAATTAGAGAATCGCAAATTGAGAATACAATTTCAAGGGTGCGAGGGTGTCAAAAGGACACCCTGTTGTACCCCTGAAATCTGCATATGAGTACATCTTGCACACACACATGCCCCAAGGGCATGTGTTCGTGTAAAATGGAACTTTGAAAAATGCACTTTAGTGCATTTTTCAAAGTTTGTGCAAATTACCATGAAGTTCAACTTCATGTTAATTTGTGCCCTCTATTATCGAATTTGCTAGTTTTTTTACTTTAATGCATTGCATTTAAGGAATCTCAATTTGCGATTCCTTAAATGCAATGGCAATTTAAGTAATCGCAATTTAGAGATTGCTTAAATTGCGATTTTTGCATTTGGGATGATGCATCCCAAATGCAAAAATACCGGTCGCAAATGGGCAGATTCTGAGAATCTGCCCGTTTGCGACCGGTTTTTGCTTTGATGCATGTGCCTATTGGAATGTGACATTGCCTTTACATATAGGGATGTTTTGTAGGGCATGGGGGAGAATCTGGAGCAGAGAGTGACGCAAGAAAAGGAGTGGTGGCAAGAAATGGAAAAGGATATTGAGGTGAAAATGGTAAAAAAAAAAAATCATTACTAAAGGTTGGCCTAATAAACACATGATGAGAGGTGATGGATCTGTGTTTTGGAAATTGAAGGAGGAATTGTCCATATGCAATGGGGTAGTGTTAAGAGGGGCTAAAATCATTCCTCTTAAGGGGATGAGAGAAATGTTAGTAAAAATATTCATGAAGGTCATGGAGTTATGTCCAGTACCAAGATGAAAATCAAGGAACATTTTTTGGTGGGCAAGTGTTAATGTGATGGTTGATTGATGGAACTGCAATGTCTGTGCAGAGTGATAATAGTGCCAAACCTTGTAAGGTACCACTGGTTACAGTGGAATTACTAGACAGGCCATGGCAGGAATTGGATATCGATTTTATGGGGCCATTTTCTACATTGCCAGCTAAGTAATGTTACGCTATTATATTAACTGATTATTTTCCAAATGGCCTAATGTTCGAATGGTAGGCAAGATCAATACTGATGTCATGATGGAATTTCTAGAGGATGTGTTCTCGAGGAAAGGAGTTCCTGAGATTTTGGTATCAGACAACGGTGTACAACTTCTAAAATGAATTTATTTTTGAAGAAACATGGTATTAAGCATTCAAGAGTAGCTTGTACAATCCTGCTGCAAATGGTCAGGTGGAGAGATTCAGGGCCAGATGCATTAAGCATTTTTCTCCTCGCAAACGGCCCGATTCGCAGAATCGGCCCATTTGCAATCGCATAAAATTATTTTGCAATGCATCAAACAGTATTTTGCGATTCAGTAACCTGTTACCGAATCGCAAAATGGGTTTGAAGTTCGCTTTTTGAAAGGGGCGTGTTCAGGGCGTCCCTTCCATATAGCGAATCCTAACAGTATGCGGGAATGTTTTGTGACCGTGAATGCAATCACAAAACATTTGCATAATACCACCTACTTCAAGTAGGTGGGTAGACATTCGCAAATGGGAAGAGGTCCCCAAGGGACCCCTTCCCCTTTGTGAATGTTTGTAAAAGCATTTTTAAGAGCAGGCAGTGGCTTAAAAAATGAAAAGAAAACATTTCATGTTTCTTTTTGTAAAGCATCTTGTTTTCCTTTAAAGAAAACGGGAGGCTTTACAAAAAAAATGATTGCTTTATTTAAAAGCAATCACAGACATGGTGGTCTGCTGATTTTAGCAGGCCACCATCCCTGTGATTTTTTTGATTCCTACGGGGTCGCAAATTGCGGCCTACCTCAATAATATTCATGATGTTGGTCATTTGCGACCCCTAAGGAATCTCAGAAAGTGTACTGCACACTTTCATGCATGCCGGTTTGCGATTCCCTGATTGTGCATCGCAAAGATTCGCAATTAGGGAATCACAAAACATTTTTTCTTATGCATCTGGCCCACAATATAGTTATAAAAGAAGCGATACAACTAGCTTTGAAGTCAGGGCTTCCTTGGAAGAAATCATTACAGAGCATGCTTTTGTCGCATAAGATAACTCATCATTCAGTAACAGGGAAGATGTCGTTTGAACTCTTGAGAGGAAGGAAACATGCCATTAGTTTAGTACCACAGTGGCTAATGGAGAAGAATTTCAAGAAATTTGGTATTGTACAAGACAATGAAGTGAGACAGAAAGTAGAGTAGTATCAGATGTGCACCAAAATGTATCATAATGAGGGAGTAGAGATTCCTAAAGTTATGGTAGGACCGTATGTCAATGTTAAAAAAAAAAAAAACAGGATTCATTGACAAAGGAAAACCTCGTTCGTCAGAACCATTGAGAATCAACAAGGTGATGGGATTGCAGTTCAGTTGGATGATGGCATGGTATGGAATTTGTCGTGAAACAGTGTGTAAGAAAGAAAGAAGTGAATCCATCATGGATGATGAGGAGCAGAGGAGCATGAGGATGAATGTATGGTTACGTGATGGGGTATGTTGGGAGTGAAGGAATGGAAGGAACCCAAGAGGACCACATTGAGAGTAGGGAAATGGGTATGGGTGTCCCCGAAACACAGACACGTATAAGATGTGGTGGCAAGGAGTTCGGCGGCTCCAGTAATGTGCTACGGCGCAGTGAAAGGGGAAGAGGGTACCAGCTTATTCGGGGAGTTGGTTAAGTACTAAACTGTTGAGTGTTGTATGTAAGCATTGTAGAAGATGTAACTCATGTGAAACGTTTACAGTACTGAATTCTAGTTTATTGTTATATATTATTTCAATTGTTTTAGAAGAATATTTTATTTTTATGTAGAAGAATATTTTATTATTATACATTATTGTAATTATGTAGAAGAACAAATTTATGTTGGGTTGATATTGTTTTGTTGTTCATATGGAAGGTTTTGGCTGTGACTCATGTTAAGGGACACCTCCTTGACCCGATTTTCTCCAATTTGGAGGCTATCTCTACGAATGACCTCATCCCACTACCCTAGTTAGACCATTTTTTGATTCCATTTTCATGGTCCCTTCTAAATATGACTCATTATACCCAATCTACACGAGTCATGTCCTGTCCCTGGACTAAACTCCCCGTAGATAAGTGGGTGCGGGAATTGGTGAGTTCAAAGCCAAATCTGAACACTAACCCTGCTGTCGCCAATGATAGCTTCAACTGCTGGATAGAGGGCACCCTTGATCAGGTTCTCCCGAAAAAGTTGATTCAGATGAAAGGAGGCCCCAATAAGACAGCCTGGTATTCTCCCAAACTTCGGGAGTTAAAACAGAATTGTAAAAAACTGGAAAAAGTATGGAGGAAAGATTTCTCTCCCAGTAAGAAATCAGACTATCTGGAGGCAGTCAGAATTTATAAAATAGAAATTAAAAGGGCACAGGCTTCCCACTATGAGGAGAGGATCTCCCTAGCCTTCAACTCTCCACGGGAAACCTTTGGCATGGCGAAAAAACTATTAAAAGCCCCCCTCCCCTAGACACTCCAGATGGGTCAGGCCGTCGATGCAATGAACACGCAGACCATTTTCATCACAAAATTCAATGTATTTACTCCTCCTTCCCCCGTGGCTGACAATCAGCTTAATCTCCATCAGGAGAACTCTGGTCTGCTGAATCAGGGACACCCTTTAGAAGTCTTCCTTCCGATCACCCTTGAATCCTTCCAGTCTATTCTAACACAGATTAGGAGCGTATCACCTTGCGATCCGGCTCCTCTTAATATTCTGAAGCTGGTAGCCAACACTGTTGCACCAACCATCACTGACCTGATTAATGCTTCACTCTCTGTAGGTGTAGTCCCCCACCCATGGAAAAAGGCCATGGTAAAATCTCTCCTAAAGAAGCCTAATTTGGATCCGATTGCTTGAGCAATTACCGACCAATTTCGCTTCTCCCCGGGATTAGTAAAATCACTGAGAAATATGTCAACATCATCCTCTCCACTTACCTGGAATCTAATAAACTCCTCCACACCTCTCAGACGGGCTTCCGGCCTTGCCAAGGTACCAAAACTGCACTTCTTTCTGTAGTTGAGGAATCCAGAAAGATCCTTGATGTAGGAGGATTCTCTGCTGTGATCCTCCTAGACTTGAGTGCAGCATTTGATACGGTTAACCACCAAATCTTGGTTCACCGACTTATAGCCCTGGGGATAACTGGCACAGCCCTGATGTGGCTACAGCCTTTTTGGGAGGAAAGATCTTTCCAGGTGTTTGAGGGTGAGGCTATTTCAAAATCTATGCCCCTTCATTGTGGAGTTCCTCAAGGATCTTCCCTGAGTCCCACTCTTTTGAATGTTTACATGGCCCCATTGGCAGAGATTGTGCTTCCCTTCGGGGTCCACATAGTTACCTATGCCGATGACACACAGATAGCCGTGGCTCTGAATGATCCCGACCAGGAATCCATGGGCCTCCGCCCCTGTCTGGAGGAAGTCGCCAACTGGATGAACTTGTCTCACCTGAAACTCAATGGCGACAAGACTGAGCTCATTGTTCTTGGAGATCACATTAATTTTAAAGCAAATACTATGTGGCCAGCCTGCATGGGCCCTCCCCCTGCCCCAAAAACAGAGATAAAGAGTCTGGGAGTTTGGCTGGACCAGGACCTCAGTTTTAAAATACAAGCCAGGAAGGTGGCAGCCTCGTGCTACGGCATCCTTAAGATGCTCCGCAAAGTGCTCGCTCTCCTCCCCTTCCGGGCGAGAAAACTTATGGTTCAGGCACTCTTCTTATCAAGGATTGATTATGGAAATGCCGTGTATTTGGGTGTGCCTAGCTTGGTTATTGCAAAACTTCAGACAGTTCAGAACTGTGCAGCAAGAATGCTTATGGGGATCCCGTATCGCAATTCAGCTAGGCCCGCTTTGCGGTCCTTACATTGGCTCTCTGTTCAGGAGAGAATCGGCTTCAAGGCCCTGTGCATTGCTCACAGGTTGCTGGGAGGGAATGGCCCTCCAATTAATCACTCCTTAATTCATCCCTATCGGGCCAGTAGGCAATTGCACTATGATGATCTTTCTTTAGCCTTCGTTCCTAGGATAAAAAAGGCCAGAAGTGACGGATGGCTCTTTTCCTACAACGCTGCCAGACTATGGAATCTGCTTCCCTTATCCTTGCGGAAGGAATCCAACCACTTGACCTTCCGCAAACAGCTAAAGACGTGGCTTTTACCTTAGATGTTCTTTCCACCTCAATGAACTGTTCAGCGCTGGGATGCCTTCGGGTAGCTACGCGCTTTAGAAGTGCTATTTCATTCATAAAAGGGGAAGATGTGTGACATGTGCTACCATGGAATGTGGAGTGTGGGGGTTAGCATGCGCCAACATAGAATGTAGAATGGTGTTGAGGAAAGGTTCTGGAGAAGTCAATTTGAGACTGGGCCTTGAGGTGTATGAAGTGCCGCTCTTTCTGTCTTGGTACTTCTTTTAATATAACTCCTTGGATCTTCATTTCCACACGTGGAGCCTTCTATTTTAAAACAATGTTTTTCTTCCTGTAATCAGGAATTATTAAAGGTGGAACACCCAGAAGTAGAGCCCTAAAGCAAATTGGTTTGACCAGCATGCAGATTCCTACACTTGGGATTTTATTAATGGATAGAGTCCAATCACAGAACAGGGAGGATGGCCGAGTTTGAGAGCAATCTGCAGCTAGATAGAGTCCCTACTAAAAAGAGAA
This sequence comes from Triturus cristatus, assembly GCF_964204655.1. Classification (NCBI taxonomy): domain Eukaryota; kingdom Metazoa; phylum Chordata; class Amphibia; order Caudata; family Salamandridae; genus Triturus; species Triturus cristatus. The sequence goes on from NC_140580.1 coordinate 861,736,296, forward strand.
TTACTGAAGGTAAGTAAATTGTTCTTCTGAGACTTCTAGCTACAGATTCTTTACCTCTTGAATAGGTACCAAATCAGTACCAATTTGGAGGTGGGTCTGTGAATGGACTCATACCAGAAAGTCCTGCAGTACAAAGCAGGCAAAGTGCCCCTCTCGGTGAACTTGATTGTTCAGGCAATACTGCTTTTTGAAGGAATGGAGGGACGCCCAAATAGCCACCTGACAAATGCCCAGGATAGTAGCAAATTTGGCCTGGAACAATAAGCATGCAGTCATTCCAAAGGCTGCTTTTTGGCCAATGCACAACAGATCATAATGCAGAGTACGATCCAGCAGAAGATGGTTCTCTTTTGCATAGCCTTGTCTTTATTTCACTCTGAGAACTCCTCAAAGAGCTGGTTGTCGACCTGTTGTCCTTTGGTACGATCTATGTAAAAGCTATCCGCACTGTTGGAGTTCAAGAGATGGAGTCCCTACTTAGGGGTGAGGCAGGGCACAGAATGCCAGCTAGGTGATATTCTGACCGACTTGGAGCTACATCACAACTTTTGCCAAAAAGATGCCTGCATCCACAATGCCAGTTTGTCTGGAAAGAAGGTGGTTTACGGCGGGTTGACACAGAGCTTGAAGCTCACTCACATGCTGTGTTAATGTAATGGTGACGAGGGACACTGTCTTGAGAGTGAGAAGTTATAAGCGGCATCTCTAAAGCGGCTCAAAGGGATTGCTCATTAGAAATGTAAGGACCAAGTTAAGGACCCACTGTGCGATGACATGGGGAAAAGGGGAAGAAGCCTATGTTGTAACCCTTTCAAAAAATGCTTAACAACTGTAAACTTAAACAATGAAGAATAATCTAGCAAACACAAAAAGGCTGAGAGAGCTGAAGCTCCCCATTAACTTTTCCCAGAGTAAAGCTTTGCGGGGTTAGGGCCAAAAAAACACAATAAAACATCAGATACCTTCACCTGGAGGGTGTCTATCTGCTGAGTGCTGCATCAAGGTACACATGTTTTCAAAAAAGGTATATACAGGTTTTGTCGAGGGACGCCTGGCTCCCAAGATGACAGATACCAACTCCAGAGGATTGTTGAATGTAGGTAGCTATTTCCGCTCAATCTCCAAGCATAAAGGTGGAGATTGTGAAGACCTGGTTGCAAAACCCTGCCCAGCTGCTGTGACATCAGATCCTCCGGTGGTAGCCGGATCGGAGAACAGATGCTGAAGTCCAGAAGTTCTGGTTACCATACTCTCCGTGCCCACTCTGGAGCTACTAGGGTGACTTGGGCCCAGTCAGTTCTGATGTTTTTGAGAACCTGGCCAGGAGTGGTATCGGTGATAAGGCATACAGGAGTCTTGAGTTCCACTTAAGGCAGAATGTGTCTCTGAGAGAGAGAGAGAGAGAGAGAGAGAGAGAGAGAGAGAGAGACAGAGACGCATTGGAAACTACAACATGCAGAAGTGCTGACATTGCATGTTCTCATGATGGCGAAGAGTGCGAACCAAGGTTCATCACATTCACCTTGCGCCACCTTTTGGTGTGGTAGCCAATTGTGATCTGCTAGGCATCCATGGCTGAGTTTACCTGCCCTGGCATTCAAAGGGTCTGCCAGCTGGTTCACCACCAGGAAAATTCCTTGGTGTTCCAGCCATTTCCAGAAGAGAAGGGCCTCCTGTCACAGGGTCCATGACCCCACCCACCCTGTTTGCTGCAGTACCACTTTGCAGTCGAGTTGTCTCTGAGAACCTGGGCCAGCCTCTCCTTGATGGATTGCAGGAAGACTTTCAACTCCAGACAGTTGGCCCTGGGCTCCAGAAGGTAGATATGGAGCCTGGACTTTGCCAGAGACGTGAGGCCTCTGAATGCCACTTCATAGCCACCCTAACCCAGAAGTGATGCATCGGTCACCATTGTCAGCTTTGTGTGGGGAAGGGAAAGGGGTCCTCTTCTGACCCAATCTCTGTCCAGTAACCACCACTGCAAGTTTTTTACAGTCTCCTTTGAAATCTGAACGTGGTCAGAGAGGTCCCCTTGATGTTGGGTCCACTGAGACTTCATATCCTACTGCAGAGCCCACATGTGCCCCTGGAATGTTTGACCAGCAGGATGCAGGAGGCCATCAGTCTCAGCAGCCTCCGAGCCAACCACTGAAATCCAGGCCTGAGGCTGAAAGATCAAGATCATTGTCTGAATGTCCTGGACTCTTTCCTTGGGGAAAGGCAGAAAATCAAAGTCCAGAATGGCTCTAATGAAGGGGAGCATCTGAGAAGGAGTCGTGTATGACTTCAGCACATTGATAGTGAACCCCAAAGATGAAAGCAGGTTCGCTGTAATGTGTAGGTGGTTGATGACTGTCTGGGGAGAGCCCGCCTTCAATTGCCAGTTGTCAAGGAGGGGGAAGACTAGCACCTACTGACCTCCGAAGGTGTGCTGGCTCCGCCACAACTACTTTCCTGAAAACCCAAGGGGTTCTGGTGAGACCAAACAGGAGCACAGCAAGCTGAAAATATTCCTGTTCCTCCATGAACCCGAGGGTAGTGCCGATGGGCCTGCAGGATGGGCATATGGAACAGGTGTCCTGGAAGTCAAATGTCACCATCAAGTCTCCAGGGTCAAGTGCAGTCGAGCTCTGGGCCAAAGTGATCATTTCTAATTTCTCCTATCGGAGGAAGGTTTTGAGAGGGTTCAGGCCTAAAATAGGACGAATGCTTCCGTCCTGCTTGGGCACCAGAAAGTAGTGGAAATAACATCAACGTCCTACTTCTGGAACAGGCACACTCTTGATAGCCTCTTTGAGGAAAAGATCTTGCGCTTCCTGCTGCAAAATGGAGAGATTGACCCCTGTCAACCCCTGGGACTGACAGTGGAAGGTGTGGAGGTGAAAGAATGAAAGGGGATGGGTATATTCTCGCCGATCAATTTGGAGAACCCAACTGTTTGATGTTATGGCGTGCCAATCTGGCAAAATTCAACAAATCCCCTGACAATAGTTTATAACAAACACAATGAGTGAATAAGGTTACGGCTTATTTAATGTAAAGTCATGCTTGGAAGTGAGTGATTACTAAATGCAGCTCCGCTGAGAAATCTAGCGAGAGCATTAAGCGGTCACTTCACATACCTGCAAACTGACAAAGTTTACCGGTCCATTCTCTCATTTTGCTGAGCCATTTTTTAATATTAGTTTTGAATGGGTTATTAATATCAAATTGGTATCATCTTCGAAGGCAAAAATGGCCCCCATCATGATGCTTTTAATCTGTTCATAAAAAGTATCTCTGCAGATGAAGTAGTTGCATTGTAATTCCAGAGCTGCATATCCTACCATACATTCAGTCGGTATAGGATTTTCTAGGGTGGTTTGAATGATAGACAAAGCATCAGTCTGAGAAGCTGGCCTGGTATATGATGTACACTTATGTAAGTGGACATCTTGCACCAGTCCAGACAACCCTTATGGTGATTTAAGAGGTCTTAGACAACCTTAGAAAGCTCTCTAAGTGAAATCTGTGGAGAGCAGCCTTCAAGCTTAGTCCAGAAGGAGTGTAAAGCAGCTTGTTTTACCAGAATGCAATCTTATAGTATAGATTAAGTGAAAAATAACCACACACAGAATTTATAAAAATATGTTTTTATTATATAAATCTCTCTAACACATACAAATATCTCCTACCCGGATATAGGCTCCCATTTACTTCTATGGGAGTCCGACCGAACGGAGTCCGACAGCATACGTGCGCACCGTACTCGCTCGGTCAGACTGTAGGGGTCCGGCTTGGTCGGAAAACACTCCGGATCCGACTCGGTCGGAGTGCTTTCCGACCCGGATGGGAATTGGCCCCTCAGAGTGTACACGCCTTGTTTGGAGAGACTTAAGGGACAAACCAGGCCAGGAATTACAACTACAGTTTCTAAATCTGCCCTCAGTTTTTTGCTCTATTTATCCAAGAACCAGGTTCCAGCATGCTTACCCACACAAACAGCTGAATATGCATAATGCAGCCACAATTATTATTTCATATGTGCAATTCACTAGAGATCATTCTGCTCAGATGGGTGTGTGATGGGGGGTGGGATATGGGGACTGACATGGTCATGCATATTTCCCACCAAATGAGGAAGGATTACAATTGGCCATTCCAACTCTTATGCTTGAGTGCAAAGCAGATGTCCAGAACCCTACTCAGCAATAACCATGAGTGTACTTCCGGAATACAAATACTTTTTTCTCTTTTTATTTCATGATCAGGGTGCTCCTGGTAACCCCAGAGTATTCTAACATTAAAGCATTCAGAAAACATAACAGGGGAAGATACATTTTTGCTAATTCCTTTTTTTAAATGGGGTAAGGAGAAACATTTCCTCACTCCCTCTCCATTCTTCAGTGCGTTCCATTTCAGTTCCTACCCTAAAAACATATTTGCCCTTACCAGGAATAAACGATTGGTGTACAACCCAACGTTTTTCCGAAAAGAAAGCTGCCAGAAAATTATTTGTGAATACCCACAAACTTACAAGTTTGTGGATGTTCACCATGTTTTGCAGGTGTCCCCAAACTTGAACGACCACAATGCACCCATGTATATTTAATCACATGAAACATTTCACTACCCTGTTGTGATTCTTTGTTGTGATTACAACTGGATGGTCTCATTTTAAATGTGATAAATGCAGTCAGTGCACGCTCTCTTTTTTCTTTTGCCAGTAGATGGCAGCATTCTATCACAAAGCAGGGAGTTTAACTTGTACATGCAGTCTAACATCTCACGCCTATCACTTTATTTCACGACACTTCTTTAATGTGATAGGAAGAGTGCAGACACTGTTCAGCACCGATGCGATCCGTTTAATGGCGAAGTACAGGCACTTCTCGGGAGTATCAGCACTTTTATATTTACATTTTACTCACTGGGATAAAGGTGGTTATCATACCGCATGGTTTTCCCTGTTTCCAGCTGGAAAATATTACGTTTTCCCTGCAAAATATAATTAGGTACTTTCTGCTAAACATTTTGTAGAGTGAAAAGAGAAAGGACCTACGATATTAGGGTACACGCTTTAAATCTGAGAAGTGCATTTATCAAAGGGCTGTGCCTCCCTTACGCCACGCAACGGGCTCAGGTGTGATGCAAAGCTTAAGTTGGATTTATCAAGCCATGCAAGGGTACCTTACACCCACTAGAATTCACGCCATAGATGCAAAAAAAGTAGTTAACTGTTGGAGAGACTGTGGGGAAGACCTTCAGATGATCTGAGGTGTGGTGAGAAGTCGAGACCGTTCTGTGATCAGATCACTGGAGCAAATAAAGAGGCCCCTGAAGAGCAGGGCCCTGCTGACCCAGGGGTCACAATATTGGGGTGAATCTCAAAAGCATCAAAACCCAAGAGGAAAAGGCAACAGATACCCCTTAATATAATGTTACTAGCAACTAAACAAAAAAAGTCTTGTTGACCAGGGCGCTAAGACCTTGTCACATCTTCACATAGCAGATATTCTTGCTGGGGAACTAAGACCATTTCATATATCCACGAATGGTATCTGTGTCTATGGTATATAGTGGCTATGTAAAGATTATGTCCTCTGTTTATTAAAAAAGATATGTATTTTGGAAAGATTAGGCATTACTTCTGGCTTTCTTTGAAAAGGACTAGAGAGATCTTACATGTCCTAGATTATATAGAGCCCAGCATATTCTATCCTCTGATTAATCGCTGCCCATAACAGTGTTATAGGCCTTATTAACTGCTTTACTATTATAGAGTGTACTGGCCTGGTGTAGGGTTGGGGAGGGTTGGACATTTGTTCCATTTTATTTCATTCATGTTTTGCTGCACACACCTGGCAAGAAAACTCAGTTTCCCTGTGCGCATGCTCAGCTCTGTAACCATAATATCTGATGGATTCACATATGCATGGGGCAGTGAGGTGTCTATGAGTGGAAAGGCGGCACATTTGTTAGTGGGTAGTCCTGCTTTGGAGCTCTTTGTTTATACTATTGGAAAAATCCTCAATGAAAATGATTGAATTCTAAAATAGATGTGAAAACCTAACACCAACACATGGCATGCAAATCATGTAATCTACTCCTATGCGATTTCATTAAACACAGACATTAGTCGTTATGGTTGTGCTGCTGATGATCCTATTACAACTTGCCGTGGAAGTACAGGTACATACAGTAGTGGCCAGCATTATTCGTGGGTGGGGAAGTGGGTGTGAGGTGTCACGGGGGGAATCGTGGGAGGTGTAGCAGGGGGTATCGCGGGGATAGAAGAAAAAATATATATAGTAAAATTAAAATTACCTTTCCGCCGGGTCCTGCGTCTTCTCGGCTCCTGCTCTGCTGCCTCCGATGGGAACAGGAAGCAGGCAGCCAGGCTCCCTCCTCTAAAAAAATCACAACGCTGCTAGCAGCGTTGTGATTGGTCGGGATGACGCCAAGCCAAAGGATAATGGGGTGGCCATGTTCTCCATGCAGGCTGCCTGGTTTGGGCGGCCTGAGAGGGCCAACCAAACAGTCTTTGCGCACTCAGGAGTGGGCAAACCACTCCTCCCCTGCCATGCTCAAAGAGCAGAGCAGCCCTGCCCTCCCACCCACTCACCCGCAATGCGCAAAGCGAACATGAAATGGTAATAACTTTTAGTTATTGCCATTTTATGTTTTGGCTTTCTCGCACTGCGAGAAAGCAGTGGGCCGACGCTCCTCCGCCCTAGTGGAGGAGCCACCCCTGGGTACATAGTCTGCCAGACTTTCTTTCAGAAGGTGCTGGCAAGAATATTGAATAACAAATATTTTGAAACAAAAATATTGGGCCCCATTATGATGTTGGTCAGTTCTAAACAGACTGGACATCAGCTGCTGCAGTCCGACCACCACATTATGATGCACGGGGGTCGGAGGCAGTGGGCGGTTAGACCGACAGGCTCTTCCAACGGGCTCAAGGAGCCCATCTGACCACCGGTTGGAATGTAATTCCCTACAATAAGGGCAGTGCCTGCTCAGGCACCGCCATAGAGATTATGTTGTCCCATTCAGACAGCCTTTCAATGGCAGTCCCACCGTCACTAAAAGGCTGTCGGAAATGGACTTTGAGGGCCCCTATCAGGGCCCCACCCCTCTGCGGCCTCCGCTATGAGGCCTGGGGGCACCTATGGTGACCCACCAAACATCCATACCCCACGTGCCAGGCACCACATGGTGCGTGGCACACGGTGTATGTATGTTTGTAAACGTCCATTTTACCAATGTGGCTTGTGCTGCGGTCCTTTCCCGACCACAGAACAAGCTGCAATTGGAAAAATTGATGTTTCCGACTGGCTCATGGGCGGTTGCATCCTAATTTGTTGGATGGAACTGCTGACTACTAGTCGTCGGTTTCCATTTAGAGATAATGTCGGCCATCGTAATCGGGCCATTTGTAAAGAATATTTTATTGTCAAAAACATATCAAAGGTAAGAATTTTGTTTTAAGACTTGTTTTTAATATTGTTGTAAAAATATAATTTTATATATTATTGTATATTATAATGTTTTTAGGTATTTTTCTTATGTCTGTTGTAATATTTAATTAGTTTTGTGTGTTTTTTGTCAATTTTTCATTTTTACTTTGTTGTCATTTGTAAAAATTACAAATAATTTTAAACTATCAGTTAGAGGAGTTTTGTATTGTTATAATTTTTAAAATGTTGTAGGAGTGGGATGTTGGATTTATAGGGGAAAAGGGTGAGGAGAGTTTTAAAATATGTTTGTTTTAATTTTCATGTAAATTTTGGTATATCAGTTAAAATTTGAAGTTTTGAACATGAAATGTATACATTTGAATGTATTGTTTTTATGAAAAAATAATTTTCAAAAAATGTCATTTTAATTTAATTTTTTTATGTGTTATATTGAAAAAAATATTAATTTATTATATTGTTTTTTCTAAACTTGATGCATTATGTATTAAAACATATTACACATACATTTGTAAAAATGTATTTTTTAAACTTGTTTAAATATTCATTTTTACGTTATTGTTTTAACTAACATTTGTTATAATAACATTTTGTGTAGATTTTGGTAGAAGTTGAATAATTATGGGTCTGATTAAAATGGCAGTGAACCCGCCACCGACAGGCTGTTGGTGGCGGGTTCACTGCCAACTTGAGGCCATTTACCGTCCGCCATATTATAATGGCGGGCGGGTCCGTGGCGGTCGAAAACTCCGACCGCCACGTATCCGACGGGTTCCTTGAGCCCGATTGTGCTGCGGAGATCCGCATATTCCCATATATGGTGGCTGAGCCTACCAGGCACCTCAGTTGGGATTACGATGCACCATGGGCTTTGGGGGCCTGTAGCGGGACCCCTTTAACCCGGACACTTCAGTTTTGGGTTTGGGGGAAACTATGGTGCCCCATACATTTCCCTGCACCATGTGGCTGGCACCGCATGGTGCCTGCCACATAGTGCACGGAAATCTAAAAAAGTGCGTTTTTGACATGCGAAGGATGGTGCAGCCAACAGCACCCTCTGCAATGTAATGTATTGCACTTGCGGCCGCCGTGGTGGTGGCCACAGCGTAGTACAACCTGTGGGACCCTCGCCTTGTAGGTGAGTGGTCCACTCCCTGAGACGATGGCGGACGGACTGAAGTTAGTCCGCCATCGTAATCACCCCCTATGCTTTGATTTAAAATTTTGAATATTTGTTATATTACATGGTAGATAGTATTTATTAAATATTTTCATTTTTATATTATTGTTAAATAGTTGTAGAAAATACTTATTAATATATATTTGAAGTTGAATATTTATAATTTTTTATATTAATTCAACATTTCTATTTTTTGATGTGTCTTTTATATGTGATTAAAAAAGCTAAATTATACATTTCTTTTAGGAATGTTGTTTTTAAGTGTGTTGTACAAAAGATCAAATGTTTTTTGGGGTGTAATGTATAGGCTTAATGTTATGTTATATTGTTTAAATTAGACATGAAAATGTAACTCATTATTCATAATGTTAATTTTTTCACTGTAAGTAGATTGTATTTTTTTTTCATTATGGTATTTGTACCAATTATTTTATAAGTGTAGTGTTAAATTATTATATAGTTATTGTATTTATTATATACTTTATTAAAAAAATATATGGTTTATTAATAATGTACATTTTACAGTTATAAAAGCATTTTAAACTTATTTTTATATGGATTATTTATGATGTTTACTATTTTCTATTTTATAATCTTTAGTTAATATTATTCAAAGTTATTTTTGGAGTATTAAAGACATAGGGGCCGATTTATATGATGGTGGGAAGGCCACTCTGTCTTAGCGATGACGAAGTTCTCTTTCCTGCCAACATAGTTGTCCGCCCACCTAATTTCATTTCGAGTGGAGCATCAGTTTAGCCATGGTGGAGATTACTCCGTGTTTGCCGAGACCAAACTTCTCCGACAACTCTAGGGAGTAAGGGCTGTCGGAGGAATGGCTACATGTCTGCCCACCCAATTTAGATAGTCGGATATGCAGCCATTTTTACTGTTTCTCACCGACAGTCAAAACCTAGCAGTGAGGGACAGTAAGATCATATTAATGCTCCCCTCACCATGGGAGAAGACTCCCAGGGCAAGGGGAGCATTATTTTATTTCCTTACGATAAGAAAATCCTATTACGGGCTTTCTTTTTGTACAAAAAAAAGAAATGCTCCGTGCTACCGGCTGTGTCCTGCTGACACAGCCCTGTAACACAGAATAAAAAACACTGGCAGGAAGTGCTTTGACCTGATAGGCAGTCATTTCGAAATAATGTGGGTCCCCCATGATTGAACAGTGGGCTATCCATCCAGCAATAATGTGTTATATTTAGGGCCCGATTCTGATGCAGTTTGGAAAGCTTCCCGATCGAATGGGTTTGGGAATGGTTTCCAACCAAATCAGATCGGGAGAGTCCAACCGACCGAGTATGGTGCATCCAGATGCTTTCAGATACGATTTGGTTGGATTCCCATTGACTTCAATGGGAGCCTATGTTCCTAACCACACAGTAATCGGGCCCTAGGTGGGAATACTTCCCTAACCGCATCATAATCGGGCCCTCGGTTGGAAAGACACGTTCCCGATCCGATTTGGACAGAGCAAATGCCGTTCAGAATCAGGCACTTACTGTTTAACCCTTATAAAGGACTATTTTACACTGGAGTGCAAATAAGTAAGGACGTTACTGTCTAACATTTTTCCCTAATGGGTTATACTGGAATGGGAATAGTAAATGTCACCCATTAGTGTCCAAAACCTCCCCATAAATGGCTTTGATTCGAATGGGAAAAGTAAATTTCATTCTTTTGGTGTCTAAAACCTTCCTTTAAATGGGTTGGATTGGAGTAGAAGTAGTAAATGTTCCCCCTTTAGTGTCTACAAACCTTCCTCTTAGATTGGAGTGGGAATAGTAAATGTTACCCTTTTAGAGACTCATTATGATGTAGGTCGGAAAGCCTCTGACCGACATCGTCTCGGACTCAGGACCGACCAACAGGCGATCGGCGGTTCCGACCGACTGATTACGATGCAACTGAACACTGTTCGGTCGATTCCCATTGTTCCCTATGGGAGCTTTTGTTACGGCAGTAAACCAGCCCTAACACAAGCTCCAATAGGTGAGTGTGTGTAAAACCCTGAACCCTGTCACAGGCACCCCATGGTGCCTACCACACAGTGCAGGGTTGCATGGGGGGGTACCCTAGGTACCCCATCAGCCTCCAACCGTAGGCCACGGGGGAAAGGGGCCCTGCCAGGGGCCCCCAAAGTCACTATCCGACAGCCTTTCTGTGGTGGAAAGACCGTCAAGAAAGGCTGTCAGTCTCTGACATCATAATCCCGACGGCGGAAACGCCAGTGATATGGGTTTATGGTGCGATTCTGACCCACAGGAATACTCCGAGAACCGGTTGGAACTGAGTCGGAATACCGGCCTGTATACGTTCTGACCACGAACATCGTAATACGGCGGTCGGACTATAAACCGACTGAGTCGGTCGGAAGGGCTCTGACGCGGTCAGGAAGCTTCCATCTGTCGGTCGGAGGCTTTCCCACTGACATCGTAACCGGCCCCAAGGTGTCTAACACCTTCCCCTACATTGCTTAGATTAGAGTGGGGCTAGTAAATGTCACCTCTTTAGTGTCCAACACCAAACGCTCAATGGCTTAAATTGGTGTAGGAATACTATCACTACTTTAAATGGGTAATGCTGCAGTGGCAAGAGTAAATATAACCCCTTTCGTGTCCAAGACCTTCCCCTACATGGCTTAGATTGGAGTGTAAATAGTAAGGGCCATATTATGTCTTTGGGTGTCCTCCTGCAGAGCGCCACAGCAGTGCTCCGCAGGAGGACTGCCAAACCCGTGCTCTGTTTTATTTACAGGCTTACAGATCAGATGTTTTCCCATGGACAAGTAGTTTATGCATTTTTTTAAAAGTAAATTAATTTGCTAATGCCGCCTGCTGGATTCAAACTTGAATCCTTCGTAGGCAAGCAGTGCTGCAGGAGTGTCATGGAGGCGGTGCCCGTCTAAGGCTCATAGGACAAGCACCACGGTGACTCTGCCACAGCGATTTTCTGTATGGTATGGAATGCACTATGTGGTGCATTCCATACCATGCAGGAACTGGGGTGCAAATTTACAGGAGGGCACACCATGTGCCCCGCTGCATGCCCCCCAGGTCCAGAGGCACAAGAGGGTCCTGTTGGGCCCCCTTTGTTGCCTCACCGCCACCCTTTTCATGGCGGTCGCACCGCCATGAAAAGGGTGGTGGTGAGGCAACTCGAAATATGCTCAGCGGTGCTTCTGTCGCACTGCCAGCATATTGTGCCTCGGACCACTGCAAGACTGCCGCGGATCGCAGCGGTCATGTGGCAGTCTAACCACCACACTCAAAAGGTGGCACATGGTACCGCAGTGCACTGCAACTATGGTGGCCCTATAGACTGTCGTAGTTGTAATAAGGCCCTTAATCTCTCTCCTTTAGTGTCCAGAACCTTACCTTAGATTTGAGTGGGAATAGTAAATGCTACAACTTTAGTGTTCAACACCTACCCCTAACTGGCTTAGATTGGAGTGTGACTAGTAAATGGCACAAGTCTAGTGTTAAACACCTATCAAATGGCTTAGATTTGGGTGGGAACAGAAAATGTCACAATTTTAGCGCCAAACACCTACCCCTAGAGGGCTTAGATTGGAGTGTGAATAGTAAATTAGATCCTCTTAGTATACAACAGAACCTCTCAAATGGTTTCAATAGTAGTAGGAATATTATATTTAACTATTTTAATGTACAACATGTTGAATATAATTTGTTTTATTATAATGTTATTAATAGATGGAAACATTTAATTATTGCATTTTTGCACATTCATCATTAGCACTGATTTTTTATAGCATAGTGAATGACAGATTTTTAGTTTTGTATTTTTTCTTTTGATGCAGTTTTTGTATTTGAAAGATGAAACAAATTGTTGTGAATTGTTTAACAATGTCTTTGACATTTTTTTCACGTGCATAACATTTTATAAATTTTTTATAACACTGTTTCACATATTGGAAATCCTCACATTTCTCTAAAACACAAATCATGTTATATACTTTTTATCCTTGCTTTACAAATTGGCATCTTACATATTTTTGTTTTTTAAACAGAAAATGTTATATTTTGTTTACAATGTTTAACATATTTGTATTTTTCAGCATTTTCCAAAATATAGTAATTTTTTCTAAACCATATATATTTGTAATACATTTTTATTTTATTTTATAAAAAGTTTGATATACATTTGAAAGTATATTAAAAATAGTACTATAGTAATATATTAAAAATAGTACTATAGTAAACTATTTATTCATTTTTAGTACTATTTACTTTATACTTGATATATTTATTTATATGTTTGTGATACATGTTTTGACTTTCTACATGTTTTATAACATTGTTACATATTGTTAAACCTTTTAAAATAATTTTTAGTTAAAGTCCCCTTGTTTTCTAAGGGAGATAATCTTTTTTTTAGTTTTGATTTAGTGTCCAATTGTTTTTAATGCTGTCTGCTTTGGTAATCTATTTGTATCTTTTTTCATGGATTTGGTGGGACTGAGTCGCTGGCTACCTGCTGCTGATCGTTGGATAAGGTAAGACCGTTTTTATATTCTTTAAATGGTTTGAGGGGTAGGTAGGCAGTAGGTAGTGTTAGTTAAGTGAGTTACAGTGTTACTTTTGATCTTGATAGTTAATTAGTTGTAGTTTGTTTTCTGTCAATTAGTTGTGCTGTGTGTTAGGCCTACTTAAAGTTTGGGAGTAGTGTTATTTTAGATATTGTATGTTGTAACTTGTGTTTATTACATCTGTAATGTTATGTGTCTGTTGTATTAGAATATAGTGGTTTGTTTGGGTGGGTATTCTATTTTTTTACAGGCTTACAGATCAGAAATTTTCCCATGGACAAGTAGTTTATGCATTTTCTTTTAAAGTAAAATAATCTGGTTTCTATTAAAATAATATATTCGTTTGAATTTGCTTTGATTTTTTGGGATTCCTGGAGAATTTTGTTGTTGATTTTTTGGCTTTTTATGGCTCCTTATGACTTAGAATACTTTGATGGATTTACCTTGGGCTTTTTCATTTTCGCCATTTTTCAGCATTTTTTAACTGAGATTTATTTTTTTGTGTAGATCATATTTTGACAACCTGGCTAATGATGGAGAACTACAGCTACAGAATAGTTCGTTTATTTTTTTTATGTATTTGTGGGTGTAAAATGTTATATTTTGGTTATCTATGTGTATTTGCTGTAATTGTAATGTTTTATTATACATTTCTATGTGTTGGAGATACTTGATTTTATTTTGTGTTCATTTCTAATGTTGTGTTTTGTGATTGTTGATGTGTTGTTTTTTAATTATTTATTTAACTTATTATTTGTATTTATCAGTGTTAATTTCAATGGTATTTCTTCGTTTTTTGATTCATTTATAAAAAATGAATATATTGTTTAATATTTACTTAAAAATTCTTAAGTTGTGCTGGTGTGTACCTTTGGTAAGTATCTACGTGTTTTATGGTTGAGATTTTGCTATGTTATGTTAACAGGTTTTATAGTGCGCGACAGCTGCCTCAGCTAAGAGGCGTCCCGGTGCTAAGCAACCAAAGATCCATACGCATAAAACACTAAAGGCCTACAGGGAGGGGAACAGAAATGTCTTAATGGCTTTCCTAAAATGAAAGTAGTTAGTAAGCCAACAAAATCGGGCCGGCAAAGAGTTCCACAGAATGGCAGCTCTATTGCGAAAAGAGCGTCCACCGGCACGGACTCTTCTCACCCGGGGAATCACTACCAAACATTGTCCCATTGATTGAAGTGATCGTGTAGGAGTGTAACATAGAAGAAGGTCAGACAGAATTTGGGGAGATGCCAATTTCAGAATTTTGAAGGCAATACACAATGCCTTAAACTCAATTCGTCTGGCAACAGGCAACCAGTGAAGGCGGCGAATTGCACTGGTCACTGAACAAGTTCTGGGCAAGCCCAAAAGAGATCTTACGGCCGCATTCTGGACTCTCTGTAGCCTCTGAATTTCAGATTTATTCGCTCCCAGGTACAGCGAGCAGGCATAATCCAGCCTGGACAAAATCAAGGCCTGACTAATAATCTGCCTGGTCGAAGCATAGAAAAAGGCCATAATGGGTTTGAGCCCGCGCAACAGATCTAAACAAATTCCTGCCACCCTTTATGTCTGAATTTGGAAGTTAAGTGAGTTGTCCATCCAAACCCCCAGGTTCTTCACCACAGGCTTGGGGGTAGGGGCCACACCCAAACTCTTGGGCCACCACAGTTCACTCCAGCAGTCATGGTTCCCTCCCACCAGCAGCACCTCAGACTTGTTGGTATTCAGTTGAAGGCAGTTGGCGGTCATCCACTCGGCAATCGCCGAGAGGTCGCCCTGAAATTTCCTGGTGTCCTGCTCGGGGTCACTCGAGAGAGCCACCACCAACTGAGTGTCATCGGCATAGGAAACCATGGTTAGCCCTCTACTCCTGGCTACATCCGCTAGAGGTTGAACATAAAGGTTAAAGAGCAGGGGGCTCAAGGACGAGCCCTGTGGGACCCCCTGGCCAATAGGAAAGACACCAGAAGCAAAAGGGGGAGCAACCACCTGAAACGTCCTATCAGCAAGAAAGGAGGACAACCACCTAAGAGCTAGGCCAATAACTCCAGCCTTAGATAAACGATTCAGCAAAATGGCATGAGACACAGTGTCAAACGCGGCACTGAGATCCAAAAGGATCAGCGCCGACGTCTGCCCCGCATCTAAGGCCGTCCACAGATGTTCAGTCTGTTTCTAAGTAGTGTACTCCCTTGTTGTTCTAAAAATTCTAATTTTACATTGTAGCATGTTGTACATTCTACTGGGTTGTTTACTTGCTTTAGGTTTAAATTTGGTTACTTATTGCTCTATTCTTAGTTGTGGTTAGTATTGTTCTTTTTGTAGGGATTCTATGAACTTGTAGAGTGTAGGTTGGTTTCTCCCTAGTGTAGACTGAAAAGCATTGTGCCATCATTCTTCTGTGGTGTTAGTTTTGGCTTCTTGTGCAATGGTACTGTCATAGACATTTCACCATGGTATTTGGAATTTGGGTTGTTGTCTGTGTCCGAAGCAGTGGAGTCTTCTAACTCAAATGTCTTCAAAGTAGGCCATTAGCAGACTTAGGGGTCCATTAGGGTCCTCCACCGGACGGGCGGTAGCAACCGCCGGACCGGCGTCAGACATCCGCCCGCCATCGAAGCCCTGGACACCACCGGTCCGATTAGCATTGCGGTCGTGACCGCAGCGGTGTGATTTCCGCCTGCCACTTTTCCGCTGATTGCAGTCCGCCTGCTTGCCTGGCGTGCGGAGCTGGACCGCTACAATTGTGGCGGATCAGGGCCAAGCACCGCCGGCACGATTATGATGCCGGCGGTAGCCAGCTTTACACGGCATGGAAAGGCATGCGGAGAATGTGTCCGGGGGTCCATTGCGGACCCCCAATGTGTTGGGGGGGTGTGGATGCACTGGGGGGGCATGTCCCTGTACCAGGTGGCAGGCACTGTGCAGTGCCTGCAACACAGTGCAGGGACATGCAGGACATGCTTGTTTGGACATCGCGGCGGTGCTGCTGGCAGCACCACCCGCCACAATGTTAACCGCCGCTATCACGGTCGGATTTCCACTGCGGAACATAATAATTGGACCGGCGGTTTTCCCGCGGTCCTGGCGGGCGGTGTTTTCCCGCTACCATGGCGGTTGGAGTGATTTTCCGACTTAGTATTTTGTTGTAAAATGGGCTTTCTATAAGTAGGTTGTAGTGGTTATCTACCTCTGCTATAGGGACATAGATTAGTGCCATTAGTTTTTTTTTTCGAAGGCAAGCTGGCTGTTTGTTACATATTCTACAATTAGGGCCTCATTCCGATGGCCCACGGTAAGACTGTTGACTGCAGTTGCCATGCTCAGGAAATCGCCAACAAGCAGGTAGGCGGTCCGACAGCCCTATTACAATACGACCGCCGGGTTGGTAGTCCCAAAGTGCAATTTAACATTGCGGCTTTTGCTGCGGCACAGGAAAAGGCCGCAGCACAAGCCGCAGTGTTAAAGTGCACTTCCTGCTCATCCATGCCCCGTGTGCCATGGACGTTATTGGGGGCACTACTTGTGCCCCACAGGGCCACTTTACAGTGGCCTACGGGGGACAGGCCCTGTTTTGGGCCCCCAAAGTCCATTTCCAACAGCCTCTTAATGACGGTCGGACCACTAGGAAAAGGCTGTGGGAAAGGGACATCGTAAACTCGATGGTGGTCCCTGCGCAGGCACTGCCGCCATTCAAGGGATACGATTATGACTGCCTCTCGACAGGCTCTTAGATCCTGTTAGAGGTGGCAGTCTGTCCCTTGACAGCTGACGGTTCGGCCTTGATTGGCTGTGTGAGTGGAGTTTAGATATTCTTTGTATCTTGGCTTATTTAAAGTCAATTATTATTTTATGTCGGGAGTAGTTGTTTGTTTTACTTTAATGTGGTTTAGTAATTCGTAGTAAGTGATACTTTGTTTATAAAGTAGCAAGTCATATATATAAGGGTTATATTGGTGTTTTGATATTCACCATGTATGGTGTATATCTGAGTGAATGGTTTAGGGACCTGAATATGAGTTTGGAGGTGTGGTAGTGGGCCGCCATGCTAGCGGCCAGCTGCCACTCCAACAAACCCGTACTGAGACCACCCGCCAGATTCTGACTGGAATCCAGGTTGGGCGGTCCTGCTTTGGCAGTCCCACGGTGGTGCCGTGCTAAGGCTCATAAGTGAGCGGTAGCAAGGCATCACCTTGGGACCGCCAAAGCACATTCCTGCACAGCATGGACTGTGAAGTTCATGAATTGCAGAAACTGTGTGTGCATGCAGACAAGGGGGCACAACATGTGCCCCCCTGCATGCATCTCCTGGCCCACCTGAGGCAACAGGTGGCCCTGTAGGGCCCCCTTAGTTTCCTCACTGACACACCTTTCATGGCGGGCTCACCACCATGAAAACTGTGGTGGCTAGGAAACTTGTAATATGCTTGGCAGTTCCACTGCGGCCTCACCAGCATATTGCGGGCCTCAGACTGCTGCAAGACTGCCAGGAATTGTGGATCCCTGGTGATAGCAGCAGTTCCATGGCGGTCCGATCACCCAACTCGGAATACTGCAGTTAGACCACCGTGCGTTTGGTGGTCCATCGGACTACCAAACTCATAATTAGGCCCTTAGTCTTAATACATTATCTGCTGTAGCAAATATAATAATGTGCTTTTCATTATTTAGGGTGTCATGCAGGTGGAAAGGTTCATTATTATGTGTAGTGGTTAATTGCTCAGGTATTTGGATGTCTTTGTATTTTACAGGGGCAGCTGTAGTGGCACTGGGGGCTTTTTTAGCTCATGCCATTAAGCATTTTCAAGTAGATATAGATGGTAGCTGTCCTGTGATGTGTTTTGGCACTTTAGGGAGTTTTTGTTATACTTTTAGGGGCCGATTCTGAACCTGGTCGGAAAGCTCTCTGACCGAGCCGGATCCAGAGTGTAATCCGACCGAGCCGGAGTCCTGCAGACCGACCGAGCAAGTACGATGCGGCCGTATGTTGCCGGACTCGGTTCGGTCGGACTCCCATAGGAGTCAATGGGAGCCGGTCGTACGACGTGTACATGGGCTCCCATTGACTGAATGGGTACGTCTCGCACAAGGGCGCACCCTGCAGTGGGTACACATCGGTGCCATCCGCACCATACATGCCTGTGTTGGGGGTGATCCTTGGGTCTCCCCCTGTGTCCGAGTCGTAGGGCTGCGGGTGACAGGGGGTCCAACGCGGACCCCCAAAGGCAACTTCCTGGATGTTTTGCGAGCCGGATACTCCGGCTCGCACCAGCTGTCCGACGCGTGCATCGTACTGGCTCGGTCGTAAATCGCATCCTTTGCATGCCACGGTTAGCTTACGACCGAGACGTACGGAGCGGTTCGGACCTGGAAACGACTCGGTCGGTGAATTTCACGTAGCTCGCATCGTACTTGCTCGGTCGTACAGCTGTACGAGTCAGGTGGAAAATACGCATACGGCTCGTAGTTTTTCCGGCCGGATCGCATTCGGTGCCCTTCCGACCTGGATCGGAATCGGCCCCTGAGCAGAAGGCTCTTGGGAGCTAGAGCTTGCCTCTTTTAAGTCTTGAAGTACATACCTTACTTACATTTTGTTAACATTTGGGGAGTGGTTATGGTCTCTCACGTTAATAATAACAATAACGTTTTTCACAGCAAGCCCTAATAGAACATGCATTAGAGTACTATTTTGTACATGGCTAAGATTCTCAATGCTTGCACTTTCTTGGCAATATGTATAGCCCATGTAAAAGAGTGGTTTGTTTCCCTTTCTGTGAGGTGATATATCTTGCTCTTTCTGTCGTGCTGGGTGTAAATATTTGAATATATTTGAATAAATTGTAATTATTTCATTTCTGCATTGCTAATATACATAAAATATTGCAACAATTGGTTTGTATTTAATACTTAAATATCTGTTGTTGATTGTATTTATTTTTTCCAGTTTTCCATTGAAGATCTTGTAATGTGGATCAGGTTCTTATTTTCTGTTGGGGGAATGTATTATTATTTTTACTTAAACATGTTTTTGTGGATAGTTTGTAAGGGTTGAATATGTGTAGTTTTATTTTTAACTTTTACGGTGTAGCTGATAATTACACATGGTTTATTTTTACTGACTTTTTATTTGCTTTCTTCCAGGTGTTCATTTGTTGGATTTTCCTGCTGGGTTTGTAGATTGTAGATGGTTTTGTACTTCTTCTGTTTTTTTTTTTTTTTAAATATCGTTATTGAACAGAACAAGAAAGAAAATACATGTGCATCCTATATCAATGCGTCATCTGTGCATTTTTCGGAATTTAGTCCAAGATCTGGTATCCAACTTACAAAGATCCGCCTCTCCATCTATGCATTACAACATTTCCAACTTCGTCAATGATTATAAGCGAACAAGACAATCAATCAGTACCTCTAGTGGCAGGCACTGTCCTTACAGTGAGCAGATTAATATGATACACAATTCAACCCAACCCCATCCCCACTCACCCACCCACAAACTAACTAAGAACATTGGTGTCGCTTTGCGGGTGGACCACTCCCGCCGATGTAGCTGCGGCAGGTGCTCACCAACCTCCGATCCCCCCCAACAGGGGGGGGGGGTTCGTACCAAGGAGGAGGAGGAAGGGGGAAAGGAAGGGGGAGAGGCAGGGGCGGGGAAGGGGGAGGGGGGAGAGAAAGGGAAAGAGGAGAAAGGACTCAGAAAGGGAAGACAGAAGAGGGGACAGGGAGGCAAATCCCCCGGGGGGGGGGGAAAGGACGAGCCAGCTCATGAAGGGGGCCCGGAGGGAACCCCGTGCACAGGGGATAGCCAAGATCTCAGATAAAAAGCGGGGCTTACAGTTGCAACACCTACCCAGCTCCGCCATCGCCATGCGCCCCCCTGCGTTTATGCCTCCACCCCACCTACTCGCATAGCATTTTGTGACATTGCGGGATCTAGGGCTTCTATTGCCTTAAACTTTTCCATCAGTTGAGCCCAGTCCAGTGATATTGTTCGTTTTCTCAGGCCTCTGTATTACTCCTGGTATAAAGCCTCCCGCTCCGCCACTGCCCACCTGCCCACCTCCTCGCGCCAGGCTTCAATACTCGGTGCCCGAGCTGCCTTCCAGCGCTTCGTAATCATGCGCTTCGCCAAAATCAGAACCAGCCCTGCGAATCTGCGCAGTAGCTTTGCCGTTCTGGGGAGGGGAAATAACCCCAGAAGACAGGCTTCAGGGGTGTCCCAAGGGGTGCGTCCCGTTGCTGCCACAAGCTCCCGCGTCACCTCCACCCAGAACTCCCGCAGCTTGGAACAATTCTACATCATGTGCAGAAAGACAAGTCAGCGTCTGGCGCACGGCACCGCGGGCATGCCGCCGATGCCGAGGGGTACATCCTACGTATCGTTGCAGGGGCAAGGTATGCTGCATGTAATATAAACAACTGGATTGTCTTTAAGCGACAGTTCCGTGAGACTTTTCGGGGATGGTCTAGTATTCGAGTCCACTCCCCATCGTCCAGATTCCGTCCCAAGACCAGGTCCCATCTCTGCCTAGTTTGCCTCAACGAGACCGATAAATGCTCTCTCAGGCCACGGTAGAGCCAGTGCACCAGATATCGCCCATGACCCAACATCTGTAAGGACCTCAGTAAATGAAAGGTTGGGGGCTCCGCGCGGTCAGCAAACCAATATGTGCGAATGTAACGTACTATGGTCGCATGGGTAAGGAACAAGGCATCAGTCACCGAATGAGCGTGCACGAACTCCTCATGCTGCATCAACTGGCCATCAAGAAAGAAATCTCCAACAGATTCCACTCCCTCGTTAGTCCATCCCCGCAGCTGGCCCCGGGTCAACACCCCCCTCCCAGTCGGTAACCCGCGGAGGGGGACATTTGGGGCATATGGGGACTGAAGCCCCGCCATCCTCCCCGCCCGCTTCCAATACTGGAATGCTACCCTCCACAAATACGGAGGATCCCGCAACTTCTGGGCCCCAGGGCATAATTGTGACTGTAGTGTCCCACTGCGTAGCTGCTCCGGGGTATAGCCGATTTCAAATAGGTTTTTACCCGCCAGCCAGTACGCCATCCATTGCAGCTGCCCCGCAATACAGTACGACCTAAAGTCTGGTGCCCCCATGCCACCGAGGGTGGTAGGTAGCTGCATCTTAGCCAGCGCCAAACGACGCCTTCCTGCCCCCCATATCAGTGATATTAACAAGGTATCAAGCAATTTAAAAATCCAAGCTGGCAGGACAACTGGTATGTTCACAAAATAATAGAGGAGACGGGGCAGCATTACCATTTTTGATACAGCCACTCGGCCCGCTATCGTCAATGGCAATGAGGTCCAGAAGGCTATTTGGGTGCGCAACGAGGAGATGGTACGAACTACGTTACCCTCTATTGTATCTGCATCCGATCTATAAATATGAATCCCTAGATATTTGAAAGTAACCGGCTCAACGTTAAACTGCATGTCCCCGAATTGCATGGTAGGGGCCATTGGAGCATTGTAAAAGGCAAAGGCCACAGACTTTGCAGGGTTAAGAAACAGACCCGATATCTCCCCAAACCTGGCAAAAGCAGCAGTTATTGGGTGTTTATCGGCCCCCAGGTCTCGGAAATATAACAGCATATCGTCGGCATAAAGCGATATCGAATGTATCTCGCCACGGAGTGGAATACCGAGCGGGGCCATAATCCGCCGCAGATGCTGTGCTAGCGGTTCCAGGGCTAAAACAAATAACATTGGGGATAAGGGGCACCCCTGTTGAGTACCCAGGGATATCAAATACATAGGAGAGATGACCCGACCCGTCTTGGCACGCGCCGTAGGCTCGTTATACAGTAGTTTAATCCATGCACAGTAGACTGGGGCAGGCCCAACGCAGCTAACACCGCCAGCATATATTCCCAACTGAGGGTATCAAACGCCTGGCGCACATCCTAGGACAAATAGCCAGCCCGCGGGAAAGAGGTCGACACCGCGCGCATCAGGGCATGCAACCGGCGTATATTTAATGAGGTGCTGCGATGGGGTATGAATCCACATTGATCTGTGTGGATCAGGAGGGGAAGACATGGCAATAGTCGCGCCGCTAGTACCTTACTGAGTACCTTATAATCAGTATTTAGAATAGAGAGGGGTCTATACGACAGAAGGTCCGTCGCTACCTTGTCCGGCTTCAATAAGGATGTAACGATCGCCTCTTTAGTAGTGTGCGGAAGAAGGCCCTTTTCCAAAGAAGTGTTATAAAGTTGTAGCAATCTCGGTACCAGCTGATCCGCAAAAGTGGAGTAAAACTCCACTGGGAGGCCATCCGAACCCGGCGTCTTGCCTCGGGCCAGTGCTTTTATTGCCACCCTGATTTCCCCGGCCGTGATCGGGGCAGCCATCTCCTCGGCCATTGCATCAGGGATCTTAGGAAGTTGTACCTCCGCCAAAAACGCGTGTACGGGCGCCGGAGCCTCCAAGCAAGGGGCCGTATATAAGCGGGCATAGTGTTCCTGAAAAGCCAGATTAATGTCCCTCTGTGATGTAACTAAGATATTATTAATGGTGTACACTGCCAGAACTGGGGTAGGGCTCAATGACGGTTGGATCATCCGCGCCAAGAGGGTACCTGCCCTATCTGCCGTAGTGTGCGTACGTTGGGTATAAGCAGCAAAGTCCAACAGTCGTAAACGCTCCAACATCTCTGCGTATTTAATCCTAGCAGACTGTAATTGTTCCGCACCGGTCACCCCACTCTGGGCCGCAATCTCCAGGGCCTGCAACTTCCCCTCCATATCAGTAAGATCCCTAATCACCTCCCTCCGTGATCCCTCCACTGTTCCCATGGCAACTCCCCGGATCGTCACCTTGAAGGCCTCCCATTCAATTGCTCTGGACGAGGCCGAGCCCTCATTGTCGACAAAAAAGGTGTCCACAGCTGTAGATAGTGCAGCCCGATACACCTGGTCCTCAAGCTGAAGCGGCTGCATCCTCCATACAGGGATGGGAGTCAAGGAAGGGCCCCAAGTTAGTCGCATTTCAATAGGAGTATGATCGGATATTGTCTTCCCCCTGAACTCACAATGTAGAACCGCTGTGGAAAGCTCAGGGGAACAAAGAAAGTGATCCAAACGTGTATGTAGCTTATGGGGGTAAGAATAGAAGGAGTATTCCCTCATGTTCACATGTAGCGCCCTCCAAACGTCTATTAGACCCCAACCCCGTGCCCAATGGGTAAGGGTTGCCGCCTGCGTCCTTGCTGCCTTGTTGAGCAATGGAGGGTGGGAGCGATCTAGGCTAATGTCAAATACTGCATTAAAATCTCCGCCCAGCAACCACGGGACATGGGACCACCCCGCAAGTGCCCGGGACACCCGTGCAAGGAATACTTCTTGATCAGTATTTGGAGCGTAAAGGGAGCCCAACACTACCTGCCTTCCATCGAGTGTGCCCAGTAAGAGGACAAACCGGCCCTGGTCATCCACCCTACTTTCAGTGAGAGAAAAAGGGATACCCGCCCTGATCCAGATGGCCGCCCCTCGGGAGAAGGCGGAATATGCCGCTGCATACAACTGTCCGCGCCACCTCCTTTGTAATTTCGTGGTCTCAGTGGAAAGCAAGTGTGTCTCTTGGAAGCAAATTATTTGGGCTTTACATCGATGTAGCTGTGCAGCTATCCTGTGCCGCTTAGAGATGGAACCCATACCCCGAACATTCCATGAAACCATGGTATATGTATTATTAGCGGCCATCATCAAATATAAACAGTTGGTGCAGTCCCCCCGGATCCCACCCCAACCCACCCACCCCCACCCCTATCCCCGGTAATATCAGAGTATGCGACATCCATAGAACAAATTTAACCAACTCCCAATACTGGGTCCAACGTACAAACCTCGTTCGACCAAACCATTTGAGCCATGCAAGCATTCCACTCATCTTAACCAAAGCAACTGCCTAAGGGGGGGGGAGATCGCTAACTGCTGTAACAGGTGTGTCACTCTCGTACGAGCCCAGTACAGGGCCCGGGCCAGGGACTTCGCCATCTATTTCCTCCTGTCTGATCAATACATATATATCACCACAATATAGTAACCCAGCTAGGTGCGTGTGCTGCACTATAACCCGCCGGATCAGGCAGTACTCCAACACTAGGCAATGCATGCAGCGTGATCTTGTGAACTTGTCATTACTTGCCATCTGAGGCCAGAGGATCGGCACTAAGCCGTGAGGCAGCCAAGGGAAACAGTGCCATGCTGCCCTCAGAGTCAGTATCCGTGTGCACATCTTCAGACTGGCTAGGGTTGATGTCCGGGCGGGGGGCACGCAAATTGGAGGCGGCCCGTAGTGCTTCCCTCCTGCCCTCCATCACCTGCTGGCGGTCGAGAGAGGCCGAGACCGAGCTCTGTGTAAGGAGACCCCTCCGCCGTCGTCGAGGGAGACCCCGTGCCTTCGACAGGGAAGAGTCCATGCGTCTCACAGGGCCTACTGCAGGGAATTTTGTGTCCAGCCATTCCCAAGCACTGTCCGGGGTATCAAAAAACAGGGTCCGCTGTTCATATAGAATTTTTAGTTTCGCAGGAAACAACAAAGCAAATGAGAGGCCCGCCGCTCGGGCTCTCGCTTTCACTTCCATATAGGAGAACCTCTTACGTTGTACTGCCAAAGTGTAGTCCGGGAATACTGACACCCTGGCATTGGCGATTAGCAGAGGACCTTGAGTCCGTGCAGCCTGTAACAGATGGTCACGGTCCCTATAGTTTAGAATCCTGGCCAGGATAGGGCGGGGGTTTGCTCCCGGCACTGGGCGCCTCGCAGGAACCCGGTGCGCCCTCTCCACTGTGAAGTGAGGGGACAGTCCCTCAGGGGCCACAGTCGACCTCAACCACTCCTCTATGTACTCCGTGGGCTTCGTTCCCTCTGTCCCTTCCGGCATCCCCACAATTCGGAGGTTATTCCGACGCGCCCGTCCTTCTGCATCATCTGCCCGTGCCTGGAGAGCGTCCATCTGCTGGCGCAGCTGCTGAATCTGCTCATCATGAGCCTGCACCCGAGGAGTCATGTCATCCACTTTTTGGTCTGTCGCACGGGCTCTCTCCGCGAGCTTCTTGTGGTCGTCTTTGAGCAGGTTGAGCTCCACTGAGACGATGCCCAACTGCGCCTCCAGCACAGCCCGAGAATCACGGATCTCCCTCAGTATCATATCTAGCTCATCCCCCGGCGGGTCCATCACCGCCACTCCGTCCACCTGGTGCATCTGGGCCGATGAGTTACCTGATGGCGGCAAAGGGGCTCCCGCCCCCACCTGTAGCGGCAGCTCCCTGGATCTTCCCTTCCCCATGGCCTGCAACAGGGCGGGACCCAGTACCAGCGAACCCGTGGCTGTAATAATGCAGTGAATTCTGTATAACCGTTGCCACCGTGCTCTCGGCGTGCACGCGACCCCCTCAGAGCCCCTCTCCAGCTCTACTTCAGGGTATCCCCTAGTCCAATCCGGGAGCCGCTCCTGCGCCTCTACTGCTCCCCCGTGCCGCAGCCTTCCTTGATGGTCGCCGTTATCCGCTCGGCCCCACTGCCACGGCAATGGCCCCCATGGTAAGTTCAGGGTGCCCCCACAGCTCCCGGGCCGCACAAAGCAGCACAGTCTTCACCTCGCCTTCGGCAACGGCCCTATGCCCAGACTGCGGTGCTCTCGGGCCGCGATTTGTTGCACCGTACCTCCCCCCTGCGGGGTCCTACCAACCTGGCTCCCCCGCTGGCAAGGGGGATCCACGGGCCTTTCAAACTCTGACGACCAGCATCACTTCACAGTTGGGGGGAGGGTGCCCTCAGGCAGGCACCACAAGGAAGGAGACACTCCTGTGTGTCCTTGAGTAGGCGGGCATACAATCGGGGGGGGGCAACTCCAGCGATCCCCCCCTCGCCTCTGCCCCGCAGCGCCAGCGCCTACCATCAATGCTCCCGCCGTGCAAACTCAACTGGACCCCTCCACAGTCCTGGCTCCTCTGGGGGAGGGAATCGGAGCTCCGCGCCCACCGCCGCGACCTGGCCACAATCCCGGAGTCCGTGCTGTTCTGCGGGCGGTCGGCCACTCCGGAGCTCCTGTCGGGCTTACTGCTCCAGCCCCCGAGCAGCCTCCGCCAGCCACGTCCCCGCTCCGGTCCACGTGTGCAGTACACCTCTAGGGCGCAGCTCGCTCCGATCTCCGATCACCGCACTCAGGCCCAGCACCGGGGAGCTCGCCTGCTCTTTCCCCACCGGGCCCTGTCACCAGCTCCGCGTCGGATTACAGGCGAGTCCGATGTCCAGCACTTCTCCTAGGCCCCGGGCAGGCCCCGAATCCGCTCCGGCCCAGACGGCGCCTCACAAGGAGTCCGATCGCCGAAACACCGCGCCGGAGCCACCCAGTTGGCACAGCACACCCGCCGTCTCCCACGAGTGGCCAAATCAGGTGGGAATCTATAGGATAATCATGCGGATGATGAGCCCCGGCCCGGAGCTCGCTGTCTATGCGACCGCCATTGTGGGCTGCAGACCACGCCCCCCCTTTGTACTTCTTCTGTAATACCTAAAGTTTGGTCAATAAATAAAAATAGAGAGTTTGGTTAGTTATTTTACAGGTTTTTTTTAAATAAGGCGCTTACAACTATATTAAAACAAATCCTTTACTTTCTTGTGAAGATAGTTTTTCTTCTTTGGTTTTCTTTTAGCAAACTGGCAGAGTGTCGTTCTCTTGCAGCTTAAACGGATGATTATGAGTTTAGCGATCTGACTGCTGCACCTCCGTGTCCTCTACAACATCGATGTGCCAGCAATTTACCGCCCGCAGAGGTATCAGTTGTGCTGTCTGAAATGCTGAACGTGGCCCCGGCGGTCTTCACGGCGGGACAGTGGTGGTCTCCAACCTTGGCAGTGCATCTTTTGACCACGTCAGGTCTGTGGTCCACCCGCTGAGTGTATAATGACTACATACTCGATCTTGTGGTCTACCAGCGGAAGTTAACAAACAACGGTTACCCAGCGGCGGTAGACCGCCACGGTACCCATGAAAACAACCCCCACAACAGTGACCATTGGATGGATTAAAAAACTGCACAGCTGATGTGCCTTGGCAAGTGGACACGCCTGCAAATCACACTAGAAAGCACACCCCATCCTTGACCAGCATCCTTCGCTCCCCAACTACAACCCATAAGACAGGCAGCCCTTTTCTCTGCTACTCCTTTTCATCTTCCCATTTAGCATTCTTCACCACCTGTAATTTGTGTTTTGCACCTTTTTCCCTGTAACACTTGTTTGTTTTTTCTTCATATACTCACTCATATTTTATTTTTTCACCATGCCTGACAACAAAAAGCATGCTTCAGTGAGTTTGACAGTCGGTGGATGAAATCATTAGAGTAGAGCCCCAACTCTTTGGTTCCCAAGTCCAACATACTCCTCTCATTAGGAAAACGGAGATGTGGAGCAGGATAGTCACCAGATTAAATGCTGTTGGTACCACCGTGCGCACACACAAAGACATTAGGAGGAGGTGGAATGACCTCCGGTTGAGGGTGCGCAGCAGGTACAACAACCACCACCTGGAGGCTCAGAGGACTTGTGGTGGCCCTCCCAGCGCCCCATTACAATTCTTTCCCTGGAAGGAGAATGTTTTGGCCATCCTGCATTCTGAGGGCTTGACAGGATAGAGGGGGGAGGGAACTCTGGTAAGTTACACTTCAAGAACTGACGCAATATCTCAATGTCCTGTTTGCTCTCAAATGTTTTTGCTATTGTGTTCTCTATCTATTTTCCTAGCATGCAATAATCAAAGTATCTGAGATGTTGGTTTGTCTGTATCAATGTGTATTAGAGCATATAAGACCACATGTATCCAACTACATGACATGCCACATGTTATAATGCTGTCTGTAAGTGCATTATCATAAAAATGTCAATCCAGGACCCATAAAATGTGAGAATATTTAAAAGTATGGTCCATCCCAAATGCATGTTGCCAACAGGTACAGTAACCGTTTGCTGAGTGTTGATAAGATAAGATTGAAGTGACTATAACTACCATGAGGCCCTGTCACTGCAACTCTAACCAAGACACTAGACTCCTTTTGCCCCTTCTCACTTGTCTGTCATGTTACAACTGATGTTCCCTTATCATGCAGGTTCCCATTGGTCAAGGGTTGGTAAGTGGAGATTGAAGTGACTACAACTACCATGAGGCCCTGTCACTGCAACTCTAATGAAGATGCCAGCATCCTTTTGCCCCTTCTTACTTGTCTGCCATGTTACAACTGATGTTCCCTTATCATGCAAGTTACCGGTATGCGGTGGTACTAAGGCAATATATGTGCCACCAATGCTTCCAATCACAGGAGGGATGTGACTAAGAGCATAGAAATCCAACTTCACATTGGCTAAATCGTGATGTCTGGAAAACTGGATGTAGCTGGCCATGTGTCTCAAAAGTGCTGCTAGCTCCTCTTGGAGTACCCGACTGAACATTGGTTGTGACATTCCACCTGAAATAGCCACAGTGAATTGAAAGGAACCTATGGCCAGAAAATGCAGAACAGAAATGAGTTTAACAAGTGGTGGGATTGAAGTAGGATTATTGATGTGAGGAAGGAGGTCAGGCTTCAACTGATGACATAATCCAGGATTGTTTGACGATTCAAACAAAACTTCTGAATGACATGTCGCTCTTCCATGGTCTGTAGGCCTGGAAATGCGTGTTACACTGGAGCCTGTTGTCTCCGCCCTCTCCCAGGGTACCTATGTCAGGAGTAACAAAGAAATGTATATTGGCCACAGATTGCAGAGTAACATATGTGAAGAATAAGGCAAAAGTCATGTGTCTGAACAATAATGCCCGCGAGAGTGTGCGAACGCGAACACGTCATTCGGGCGCGCGAGCTGACTTCCGGCGGCTGTCTTGGTAAGATCGCGATCCCGAACATCCAAAAACTACAATCTGGCGAAGAATATCTCTCGAGCTTCATAAAACCTTCTCTAAAATGATCATTTTGCTCAGAAAAACTCCTCAGATTGTGATTTTGCTGTAGTCTTTTGTGTAAGGAGGAGTCCTTTAATTTTTTTAACTCTTTTTTTCAAGAGGAAGGAAGTGCCCCTGAGTCTACAACTTCCTGTTTCTGTCCAGCAGGCTCCTCCCAGTGCTTTGTGCATATGCTGTTCACTTTCATTTGGATTTGGAGCGGGAAGGATCACTTTTGTGTCTGTCTGCGGCATCATACCATTGGATTGGATTTATTTGAAGACTTTTTGATTTGAGATTTAATTTACTACAAGTAAGTTGGAGAATTGGTGTGTTTGTTTCATTGGGGCTTGTTTGTACCTAAATTTTTCTGGGATTTTCATTGTTTTTAAAAATTATTGTTGTGGCGGGTGGCCTGTACTTTCAATAGGGGCCTAGTTGTTTTTCTCAGCAATTTCAGCCAGTAGGGTACCCATGGGTCCATGTTTCGTGGTGTCTTTCAACATCATGTAGGGCATGGATGGCATAGGATTGAAATGCTAAATTTGGCTGTGGTGTATTTCACTGTTGGTGTGTGTGTGAAATACCTTTGGTGGATGTGTGTGCTTGATGTGTAACTTCTTTCCAATCCTT
The DNA here is from genome assembly GCF_964204655.1 of Triturus cristatus. NCBI lineage: Eukaryota > Metazoa > Chordata > Amphibia > Caudata > Salamandridae > Triturus > Triturus cristatus. The sequence continues at coordinate 861,766,100 of NC_140580.1, forward strand.
TCGTAGCCCTGTTGATTTTCATTTTTGTATTAAAGCTGTGTTGTTTAGCAGGCCTCCTTTGTCCGGTCACATATTATAGGCCTGCTTCAGTTCATTGTTATCCATGGCCTGTTGTGACTGTGAGTGCCCATGTGGCTTGTGGCAATTTTGTGGTGGTAGTTTAGTAGTGTGTGCTTCTTTTTCCATAAAGGCCTGCATTTCTTTTCTTTGTTCCCCTTGGCTTATGCTTGTTGTTGTTGTGTCCTCCTGGCCATGTGTGTGGCAGCCATTTTGTGAAGGCAGGCATTGTGCTTTTGCCATAGGCTTACATTGACTGTTGGCCTAGTCTGCCAGTAGGCCCAGAGGTAGTCAGTCTCAAATCTTTGGTGCGTAGGTAACCCAAGGGATTCAGCTCACGTACTTTCGGTAACTCTGCACAGCGCGACAACGCGGACTTACAGTTTTCGTCATTTTCGCGCTCTCAATATACGTGTTCGCGCACGCGATAAAGCCTTTTTGTACAGTTTGCGATCCCGAACACGCAGCATTTGCAATCTGGCAAACAATATCGCGCGAGCAACATAAATCCTTCTCAAAAACGCTGATTTTGTGCATTTTGCTAAAAAAACTCCTCAGGTTGTCATTCTGCTGTAGTTTTGGAGCACGGACAAGCTTTTATTTAAAAAAAAAATATTTTTAGGAGAGGAAGTAAGTCCCACAGAGACTAGAACTTCCTGTTCCTGTCCTTTGTAATCACTTTTTTGTTATTATTGTGGTGGGTGGCCTGAGCAAGCGTGGTGGCCATTTTGTGGAGGCAGGCATTGTGCTTTTGCAATAGGCTTGCATTGTCTGTCTTGTATTCCTGACCTTTTCTTGTTTTTGTGAGTGGCCTGGCCATGTGGTGGCGGCCATTTTGTGGAACCAGCCACTGTGCTTTTTCCATAGGCCTCCAAGCTTGTGGCCTTGTCGTACAGTAGGCCCAGGGGTACTACTCATCAATCATCACGGGTGCATGGAATGTAAACAACTGTTTTTGTGCTGTGCGTTAAATTTCAACATCATGTATGGCTTTGGATTGAATTGTAAAATGTGGGCTTTACTTTTTTTCAGGGGTTCATTTCACTTTTTGGGTGTTGTAAATAAATGCCTTCAGTTTTTATGTGTATATGTTCGTTGTTGTTGCTCCCTGATGCTGCATCCATCCCATAAGATGCACACATTTTTATTTAGGGCAAACAGGCTACACTACATTTATGTTTTTGTTCTTTGCTATTCTTCTTCCTGAGTGTACACAGTACAAGTACACCTGGAGCCCTGGCCTTGTCAGTCTCTTAAATGGCTATACTGTTGTTGTTCACTGCCTTCATAAAATTTAATAATTGTGACCACCCACCAGACACTAAGAAGTTATATATTATATTATTGATCTTTTGACTGATGTTCTTCTGGCTTTTTTGCTTTTAGGTGCACAAAAGACAGAGGAGGTGTGTCATCATCATCGACCGTTGTGGTGCCAGACCGACGTCCTGCTGCTATACACGACGTGACGTGTGAGTGACCTGACCAGGCATCTCTGCAACTTGTGCAACTGAGTGCTGTTTTGACATCTGAAGAAGATGCCCCCAAAGAAAGAAGGTAGCAGGTCCTCCGGTACCAAGAAAGTTGCCATGGAGAAGAAGGAACAGAAGAAGAAGGAAGTGTTACTTAAGTCTGGTGTGCCTCCTAAAACCTTTTTTGGGACACCAAAAATGACGCCTGCAGCAGCGGTATCGGGGGGCCAAGCTGGGGGCAGCACCTCCACATCAGTGGGCCCAACCCACCAACCCAGGCCCAAGCAGATGAGTGTGGAAGAGTTAGCCAGCCTTATGGTGGAAAGCAGTGATGCTGAGCCTGAACTAAACTTATCGCTATCTCAAAGTAGTACACAATCAACGCAAGAGGGAACACAGCAGATAAGTGGTCAACAGCCGCAACCACCACCCGCAATAGTAGCTGTAGTTCCTCCCGAAGTAGGGGCAGTTCAGGAAATTGAGCCTCATGCAGAGGAAGAAGAGGAAGCCACTCCTTTAGAAGTTCCATTGGCTTCCAAATCCCCAGCAAGGAAAAGGAGGGTTAGTACATCAAGTTCTTCACCAAGCCCCCCTTCTGATGATCTAGATGCCACTTGGAAGCCACAAACTGAGTCTGAGAGGGAAACACGTCACAAGAGCAGGCATGGGAAAAGGAAGGTTCCAGAAAGCCTTACACTTCTGGAGGTTGATGTAGAAGAGCAGGATGATAATGATGATGATGATGATGATGAGCCAGTCATCACGAACATCACTCCCGGGCCTGAGGAAATGGAGACCAACATTTTTACACTATCCAAAATGGCTGCAAGGGATGTAGCACGCATACCTCCAACACAGGTAACACCAACGCGACCTCCAGCTTCCATATTTGTATTAGCAAAGGGCCGGCAGCATCCTACATCCCGCACAAGCACCACCTCAGCAGAAGTAGGTAGTGGTACTGCACAGAGTCAAATTCAACACACCCTCCAGTTCATCCGGCATTGGAAGTGGGAGTGGCACCTCCAGCAGGAGACAAAAGTTAAGCTCCCCAGTATGGGACTTCTTTACGGTTAGCGGAAAGGAGGAGAACATTGCTATATGCTCTGTTTGTCATACCTCTGTTAGTCGTGGTAAGCTTGGTACAAACTATGGTACCGGAGGCCAAATGACCCATCTGAAAAAACACCACGCAATCCAGTGGGAGGAGCACCTTAGTCGCATGAAAACTGGAACCATTGCTGTTGGGCATAAACGAGTAGAAAGTCCGCTCACGGTGGAACAGGAAGAAGAGGGAGACATTCTCTGTGGTAGTGGTACACAAAGTAGCCCTGTCCCCAGCACTGCAGTGGTAACGCCCATATCCTCAGCCACATCTCATTGGCACAAGAGTAAGAGTCAGCCTGAGACACCAAGGAGTACAGCTGGCCCAAAAAGTGTGACATTGACCAGAGGAAGGAATACCATGCAGCCTACCATTCTTAGCATGTTTACTAGGCCGGAGGGGCAGTACGAACGCAACCACCCAATAGCACGTTTGTACAATGTGAAGCTGGCTAAAATGTTAGCACTGGACCTTCTCCCTTTTTCTTTTGTTGAAGGGGTGGGTTTTCTTGAATTTGTGACCACCATCTGCCCAAAATGGAAAGTTCCCAGCCGCTACTATTTCGCAAGAGTTGCTGTTCCAGCACTACATCACGACGTGCTGGAATTGCTTGGAAAAGCCTTAAAACAGAGTGATGTTCAGAGTATACACCTGACAACAGACATATGGACCAGTTGCCAAGCCACTGATTACATGTGCATCACTGCACACTGGGTCTCTTTTTCGGGTGTTAAAGATAAGATATCTGACGGTGTTGTTGACACCGCTGAGATTTTTAAAGACACTCGCAAACATGCAACTGTAGCCATGTTTGCTATGGAGAAATCTCATACTGCTGCAAACATTTTGGATGAGTTTAACAGCAAGGTGTTTGAGTGGCTGCGACCAAGAGGGCTTACCATTGGGTTTGTTGCCACGGACAATGGCAGTAATGTAGTTAGGGCCATGAAAGATGGTGGCTATTTCAGGGTCCCATGTTTGGCACACTGCATTAACATTGTTGTTCAAGACTTTCTGAAAAATTAAAGCAAAGTCAGCAGATTACTGACCACCTGCAGGAGAATATGCACACATTTCAACCATTCAAAGCAGCTGAGGGTCATTCAACGTGAGCATAAAATGCCAGTCAAAGCACTCATCCAGGAGGTGCCAACACGTTGGAACTCAACGTATTACATGCTTGAGCATCTGTTTGAGCAGTACATACCACTTAATGCTTATGTCATGAAAAGGACAGGAGATCCTACTGTGAAAGGCATGACCGTTGAGATGGCCCAATGGTACCTGGTCAAATGCCTGACAGAGATGCTACTTCCTTTTGAGGTCTTCACACGTGAAGTGAGCAGGGAGGACTGTACTGTGGGCCAAGCTATCCCATTGTTGTACATGCTAGAGCAAGAGCTGAAGGAGGTGTCAGAAATGTACGCAGGTGTGGATGACAAAGTAGACACATATTATTTGGCAGACACCTTAGTTGCTCGCTTATCTGACAATACAAGGATTCAAAATAACATTGTGTCACATCCACATTACATTACTGCCTCAATTTTGGATCCACGTTACAAATTATTGCTGCGCAGTAATGAAGTAATTCCTTTTTCAGAAGTGGATGTTGCCAAGTACAAAACTTTGATAGCTGAGGAAGCCACTGACTTTGAAAACACACGGATCTTAATTAGAGGCCGCCCCCCCAGGGCAGAAAAAGTACTGCAGGGCACCCAGAGTCAAGTTCTACTTCAGAGGCCGAGAGCAGTGCATTTGCCTCCCAGCAGTCAACAACACTGCCAGCAATAACATCAACAGCACCAACAGGATCATCAGGCACATTTAAAAAAACGGCAGGTGATTGGTTTCTACGGGAAGGGTTTTGTACATCCATGACTGATGCAAAGGCAAAAAAAGCCAAGCAAATTGGAGCACCCCTGAACATTGAGCGGATGGTTCAGGCCTATCTAGATGACACAACAGAGGTCTTCATGGAGCAAAGCCCATTGGTGTATTGGTATGGGAAAAGAAGCCAATGGCCAGTGCTCAGCAGGCTGGCGATAAAGTATGTGGCTTGCCCTGTTGCAAGTGTCTCTTCAGAGCGTGTTTTCAGTGCTTCTGGTGCCATTGTTACTGTCAAAAGGACCAGTCTCTCGCCCAAAAGCGTTGAGAGGTTAACCATGATCATAATGAATCAACACTTTATACCACCGGAGTACAAAATACGTGAATCACAGCAGGAAGAGGAGAGCGACTTCGATGACATAAGTAGTGGGTTGTTTGACTTACTTCTGTCCGAACCACCAGAGTTTGAGGACGAGCTCCTCTTCCCTGACAACTAGGCTTTCAAATTGTTCTCCCTTCCTTTATTTGTGTGTGACTGTGTATCTGTTTTTCTGGTTCAAAATCTAATCACAACAAATCCATCAACAGTCTCCTCTTTTTATTTCTCTATTGGAGTTGCACGTCTGTGCATAACTGTCCACTCCACTCCTCAGGGTCCTGCTCCATCTTCCTTACTCTCCCTAAATACATTTCAAGCAAGCCAGACATTGGATGGAGATGGAGAATAGTACAATACATGTTGCTTCTAACAGTCCCTCCATAAGAAGTGAAACGTGACTCCAGCTATATTCCGTTTTGTTTCCAAGCCAAAAGAAACTCATCACTGACTGTCAGAAGGCTAGGCAGGCATCAGATCTGACAGCCAAAGAGAACAGCAAGACAGTTAATGAGTGATTATTGTGAATGATGGCATGCATTGCATTGGATGCTGGCTGACTACGAATGAATGTGCATGAAGTAGAACTATACTAGTTTATCGACAAAGTAAAAGTGACTCAGGTGAGGTGACAGTTAATGTTTCCTTGTTGTTTAATAACCACATTGTACTCCTACCACTGCAGGTGCCGGACAATATCCGTTGCAATTTTGTAATATGTAATATGGAACACTGAGTTGGTGTTGGAGAACACGTACCACACGGTCATCATCATGATGCTGCTGAGCATACTATCTTTGCACACAGTCAGTCAGTTGGATTGGAGATAATTGATGGAATAACTGCGTTTCATGGGCTGACTTAAAAGGTAAACAGTTTGAACAAGAACCACAGCAGACCTAGGCTAGATGTCCGTGTAGTGGTGTGGACTGGAGTAGAGTGTAGTGGTATGAGTGACAGCGGCGCATTGATTTAGTCACTTCATTTGGAAAATGCTAGGTTGCTGCAGTGCATATGAAATTTGTCTGGCTCGGTCAAAATATAAGTAAGGGGTAGGGTGCCTGGCCTGTGCCGCGGTTCTCCTGTTCTGTGGCTGTGCTGGCTCCTGAGCCCTGTCCCGTTGTTGTTGTAGCTTAATGCTGTAGAGTAGACACTATGGTGGCGATCACGATCCGTTAAAAAAATTCCCCGTACGACTCGTATCCGGTCTTTTTACCGTACGAATCGTACAAGTGCCGTACAAACTGGCAATCACGATTCGCATGGTAAAAAGTCCATACGAACCGCCTTGGGAATTATTCCCCACACGTCCTCGGGTCGGAAAATGTGTCCGACAAGTCCTCGGACGATTTACCGTACAAATGTGAAAAGTGAAGTCCGACCGAGGAATCACGATCCAACCCGTGCGTCCGATCTTACAACCGTATGGTAAAAACACCTTCCGCACCGAACTCCCATTGCAACCATGGAGACATGTGCCCGCATACACGCCCAACACTCCCCCAGCACCCATACGTTCGAGTCGTACTCCCCGTGAATGTACACCCCCCCCTGTATGTACACCCGTGTACGTGTCAAACCCCCACCCGTGTATGTACACCCGTGTAGGTTCGAGTCGTACCCCCACCCCTGTACGTGTCGTACCACTGTGTATGTACACCCCTGTACGTTCGAGTCCTACCCCCACCCGTGTACGTGTCGTACCACCGTGTATGTACACCCCTGTACGTTCGAGTAGTACCCCCACCCCTGTACGTGTCATACCACCATGTATGTACACCCCAGTATGTTCGAGTCGTACCCCCACCCGTGTACGTGTCGTACCACCGTGTATGTACACCCCAGTACATTCGAGTCGTACCCCCACCCCTGTACGTGTCGTACCACCGTGTATGTACACCCCAGTACGTTCGAGTCGTACCCCCACCCGTGTACGTGTCGTACCACCGTGTATGTACACCCCTGTACGTTCGAGTAGTACCCCCACCCGTGTACGTGTCGTACCACCGTGTATGTACACCCCAGTATGTTCGAGTCGTACCCCCACCCGTGTACGTGTCGTACCACCGTGTATGTACACCCCAGTACGTTCGAGTCGTACCCCCACCCGTGTACGTGTTGTACCACCGTGTATGTACACCCCAGTATGTTCGAGTCGTACCCCCACCCGTGTACGTGTCGTACCACCGTGTATGTACACCCCAGTACATTCGAGTCGTACCCCCACCCGTGTACGTGTCGTACCACCGTGTATGTACACCCCTGTACGTTCGAGTCGTACCCCCACCCGTGTACGTGTCGTACCACCGTGTATGTACACCCCAGTATGTTCGAGTCGTACCCCCACCCCTGTACGTGTCATACCACCGTGTATGTACACCCCTGTACGTTCGAGTTGTACCCCCACCCGTGTACGTGTCGTACCACCGTGTATGTACACCCCAGTACGTTCGAGTCGTACCCCCACCCGTGTACATGTCGTACCACCGTGTATGTACACCCCAGTACGTTCGAGTCGTACCCCCACCCGTGTACGTGTCGTACCACCGTGTATGTACACCCCTGTACGTGTCGTACCACCGTGTATGTACACCCCTGTACGTTCGAGTCGTACCCCCACCCGTGTACGTGTCGTACCACCGTGTATGTACACCCCAGTACGTTCGAGTTGTACCCCCACCCCTGTACGTGTCGTACCACCGTGTATGTACACCCCTGTACGTTCGAGTCGTACCCCCACCCGTGTACGTGTCGTACCACCGTGTATGTACACCCCAGTACGTTAGAGTCGTACCCCCACCCGTGTACGTGTCGTACCACCGTGTATGTACACCCCTGTACGTTCGAGTCGTACCCCCACCCGTGTATGTGTCGTACCACCGTGTATGTACACCCCTGTACGTGTCGTACCACCTTGTATGTACACCCTTGTACGTTGGAGTCGTACCCCCACCCCTGTACGTGTCGTACCACCGTGTATGTACACCCCTGTACGTTCGAGTCGTACCCCCACCCGTGTACGTGTCGTACCACCGTGTATGTACACCCCTGTACGTGTCGTACCACCGTGTATATACACCCCTGTACGTGTCGTACCACCGTGTATGTACACCCCTGTACGTGTCGTACCCCCTCGTGTATGTACACCCCTGTACGTGTCGAAGCCCCACCCGTGTATGTACACCCCTGTACATGTCGTACCCCCGTGTACCTACACCCGTGTAAATCAGAGTCGTACCCCCACCCGCGTATGCATGGAGCGTACCCCCACCACAACATCCTAAGGACGGAGCGCACCCCAGGCCCCAACATCACAACCGAATGTACGACTCGTACCAAGCCACACACAAGGACAGCACTGTACAACAAAATGGGCCATGTACACACCGTATACACGCCAAAAAACGCACTTACACAACCAGGACAAACCAAAACGACACAAGAATACACCATTTGAATGGCACAAAGCCACAAAACATGTCCAACAACTACCAAAACAACACATTCACTGACCTGCAACTGCCAAAAACAAACAGAGGCCCAAAACACCACCACTCCTTATAACACACCCACCCAAACTTCAAACACAGCCACACCCACCAATGGACCAATAAAAAGGGCCCACACACACAAACCATGAGCCTTTGCAACAGACTCACTGCTGCCAGACCCCACAGACAACCTACAGCACCAAACTAGAAGATTCACCACACCTTACACTTGCACACCTTCACACAACCACCTTCACAAACACCCCCTCATCACATTCACACACACACCTGCATAACCACACCCACACACCCACAACCATCCACACCCCCCCCCATCCACACCCACACCCCTCACCATGCCCACTAACAAGAATCCAAAGTTCAGTAACCGAGAGTTGGAGGTCCTTGTCGATGAAATCCTCAGAGTCGAGCCACAGCTCTTTGGAACATTGGTCAGACAGACCAGCATTGCAGAAAAAACAGCCATGTGGCAGACCATCGTCGATGCTGTGAATGCTGTTGCGGACACCAGAAGGAACAAGCAGGAATGCCAAGCCAGGTGGTACGATCTGCGGAGGAGGGTCCGAGCCAAGATGACGGATGAACACAACCAGGCCAACGTCACTGGAGGAGGGCCGTCCCGCAGACCCGTACACTACCATCCCTGGGAGGAGAGGGTGATGGCCATACTGCCGGTGGAGGCAGTCGAAGGATTAGGAGGACTCCGAGACCCGGGTGAGTACACAAACAACGCACCTCACATGGGGGGAACGTCATCCACAACCAAACTCACAAACAGGCACACAACCACTCCAAGCTATCGCATGACTCAACCACACTCCATGAACACGCACATGCCACTGGCGCCACCATGCCCCATGCACCCAGCTGGACAATATCAAGTCACAGGCCACAGAAGACACCAACACATGACACGGTAACCCGGATGGCGGGAGGGTGGGCCCCAAAATTCACATAGTGCAACTCAGAAGCAGACAACAATGCCCTCTGCCCATATGGCCTAGGTCACAGCCAGACAAACAGTGTGTCCCCACACAGGAAAGACTCGCCAGCAAATGGCGGACGCCTTGCATTAACACATGGGGGTGAAGGCACTGTTTTGCACATGACAGCAGCTAATGAACAGCCAACATTGTGAAAGAGTGGCAGCACACACCACCACAGCAGCAGCGCAGAGACACACACTACACCCAATGGGTGCCTGGAGATCAGAAACAAACTCACATCAACAAGCCAAGGGCCATTCAAAGATCTGCTAACAGTGTGTGCCCAGGAATCTGGGCTGAGGTGACAGAGGGTGACACACAGAGGGAGGGAGAGGGGGACAGAGAGGGAGGGAGAGGGGGACAGAGAGGGAGGGAGACACAGGGAGACGGACAGAGGGAGGAGGCTGACACACAGAGGGAGGGAGAGGGGGACAGAGAGGGAGGGAGACACAGGGACACGGACAGAGGGAGGAGGCTGACACACGGAGGGAGGGAGAGGGGGACAGAGAGGGAGGGAGACACAGGGACACGGACAGAGGGAGGGAGACTGACACACGGAGGGAGGGAGAGGGGGACAGAGAGGGAGGGAGACACAGGGACACGGACAGAGGGAGGAGGCTGACACACGGAGGGAGGGAGAGGGGGACAGAGAGGGAGGGAGACACAGGGACACGGACAGAGGGAGGAGGCTGACACACGGAGGGAGGGAGAGGGGGACAGAGAGGGAGGGAGACACAGGGACACGGACAGAGGGAGGAGGCTGACACACGGAGGGAGGGAGAGGGGGACAGAGAGGGAGGGAGACACAGGGAGAGCAAATCAGCCATGTGGTGTGTGGGAACGTCTGCTCATCAGCAGGTGGACTGCGTGCATGTAGACAAGGGTGGCCAGTGCCAGCACCCCCCCTCTCCTCCATGGCAAAACACAGGGCCATGTCACAACCTGTGCACGAGCACAATGACAGCTACCTGCATCATTGAAGTGTGTGTAACTACTTCATGTGCCCACGTACAGTGCAACACGGAAGGCGCCAATGCACCGCTCGCCACACCTGCCCACTCCACTGCTGACTGCAGTCACACTTGACGCAGCAAGTAAGACTGTGCCACACATAGTTAAAGGCGCCAAAGCTGTGCCCAAGGGACACACCCATGCACAAGTGCACTGTGAGTGGAATGCAAGACAGATCCAAATTCCCAGAGGAAATGTTCCAACTTTGAAACTGATGAAACATGGATGTTGCATGGACCAAAATTAACATTGTCTCTCTCACACACAGGTCAACCTCGTGGTTCACCCCCAACACTGGGGGGGAAGACTCACAGGACCCGGCTCTGTGGGAGGCCGATCCCACCGGCAGCGACGACTCTCACCACTCTGTGGACGACCCCGACCAACCTGGCCCTTCTGGTGTCCAACCACCTGCAGCACCTGCGTCAGGTACAACGGGGCCAACCACCACCCCCACTCCTGCCACATCCCAGGAGACACCCAGGATCCCTGCCCCACCACCACAAAGCAGCGAGGCTGGCCAGGAGGGACACGGTGTCCCGGGCACCCAGGAGGAGGCAAGCGACAATGCCAATGCCACCCCTCAGATGTCCCGGAGACCCGATGTGCCCACAAGGGCAGGCCAGGTGCAAGTGGGCAAAAGGGTGGGAGTGGAGGATGGCGGAGGCGCCAGCCTGACCAGTTGGCTGGGGATCCGGTATATTCCCATGTCCGAAACATCCTGGACACATACCGGCAGGACACCACGGGCCTGGCCCAGGTTGTGTCCGTCCTCGAGGGGATCAAGACCCAGCAGGCCCAGCAACATGCGGAGCTACATGCCTATCTACTGCAACACCAACGGAGGATGGAGGACGGACAGGCTGAGCTCGTGACGGCGTACACGGGAATTCACGATACACTCCGTCGGATGGCCGACAACATGGGCAACCCTCCCTGTGCCAGAAGGCGTAGAACATCACCACCCACAGGGAGGGATCAGGAGGAGGAGGAGGAAACATCCGATGGAGCATCCCAGACATCGTCACGGCCTGCTTCTGAGGGTCCCCGCAGGAGGGCGGGTCGTCCATGTAAAAGACCGTGAGGGTCGGCGCTACAGCACCATCTCCCAGGACACCTGGCCTGGCACTTGGCCCACTGGAGCAACAGCAGCACAGCATCAAAAGACATTCTCTGCCACATGGCCTTGCTGGTCACTGTCTGACCAATGTTGACAAAGACTGTGGCATGGACTCTGAGGATTTCAAATGGCAAGGACACCAACTCCCCTACTGAACTTTGGATTCCAAACACCCGGAAAGCCCCTCATGTCATACCCCCCCCCCCCCACTAAAATAAAAAGTCACATCATGAAGAGAAGATGCCTGCTGGTTGCATTATTACCTTACATGTGTCTTGTAAAGTCTAACCATGCCTGAGTTCTCTTTTGACTTCAACCATCCACACCCTGGGGCATGAGTCTGGCACAGGACACACGGGTCACAGTGTATTAGGCAAGACAGACATGGAGCACCATACACACCCGTGATGGGCCCAACCAGCTGAGGGGGTGGGCGCACAACCGTGCTGACAGACATATTGAGTACAGCAACAGTCATGCGCAGAGGTCAGGGATCATGTCCAGTGTCCTGGGGGGCACCCAGGTATGTGTAGACAGGTGGCAGAACCATGTCCTGCAAGCTTGAGTCCGGTGGATGCAGATAATGGGGGCCTGGCCAACGTTGGATGCATGGGGATGGCACATGTCACAATACCCACACAGTCATGGACATCATGCACAATACACAGTCTCATCCCACACACACAGCTTGCATCTTGCTACTCGACACATAGACACATAGCCACTATCAGGGAAACCATGCCAGACATGCTGGATGCACCGTGGCAACACACCAGCATTGACTGAGAAGAGGCACCTTGGAGGCATAGGGACACCTTTATTAGTCATGTTTTCGGGATTGCAGAGGCAACTTGAAGTACACATGAACACTTCATGTGGAGTAACATGTGGGTCCAACACTGGCACCCCCCTTCTGCAGCACAAATGCGTGATAGCCATGGAACTGGCACACTAGCGTCGGCTAACAGCTAAACACCCACAGCTGCACACGGAGAGCCTGCCATACACCATTGATCCGCTGATGTGGAAGTCCCACAGCATGTCAAGCTAATGCAAACTGTATGTGTCCGAGGGCAGTGTTACACACATTGATGCCATCATCACAATCCACTATCCCATCACTGATGACTGTCAACAAGTCTGACCATCTATTCAGGTGTACCCAGCTGCATGTCATGTGTACCATGGTGATGCAACATGGCTGCAGAGGAACCAAACATTGACAGGGGCAGTGTGCATACATCGTGAACAACTGCCACACCCAATACACCCCTGATGCATCCCTTACCCTAAGGAGACTTCCAAACGTGTCCGTGCCTGTAACGCTGAGTCAGCACACGATGACGTGTCCATGAGGAATAGCAGTGCCACAACAATGCACGCAGCAGACGGCATGCGCAAGTACCTTGGGAAGAGAGACACACAAGAAGTCAGCCACAAAAAGCACAGCCACTTGCATGTGCATGTACTCGACACATGTATGGATGACAACATGCTAGGTCACAATTATGACTGGGGAAATACAACCATCACTGGCACCATCACTCCAGTGACACACCCACACACACCTCTGACTCACGTGCCATACATGCAGGTGGAGACACACATCACAACACATGCCACACGGGGACCAATGCGTGCACACTCAGACACCGGTACTCACCACTAAGCAAAGAAGTCGCGTATGAGCCGAGTCCGGATGTCCTCTTGCGGCTCCACATCCTCCACATCACTAGCCCCATTGCAAAGCCCTTCGTCCTCCACGGGTGGATGGTCCTCGTCATCTTGATCCAGGATGAGTGGCACAGCTTTCTCAACTGCCATGTTGTGCAGCATGCAGCAGACCATGAAGATTTTTCAGACCTTCCCCGGTGCATATGGGAGTGCGCCGCCGGTCTTGTGTAGGCACCTGAATCGGCTCTTCAGCAGGCCAAACGTCCTCTCTATCACTCGCCTTGTCCGGCCATGGGCGGTGTTGTAGCGGAGCTGGGCCGGCGTGATGGGGTTGCGGAGAGGTGTGATCAGCCATGGCATGTTGGGATAGCCAGCGTCCCCTACATGGGAAGCACATGGATATCGTTAGAACAGGAGAAGCGGTCGTGCTGGAAGTCTACGCAAAATACAGGACAGACAGACTGTACCCACCAACAACACATGCTCGTTCGTTGCGCAGCTGCGTCATCATTTCAGGCATCCTGCTACGCCTCATGATGTAGGCATCGTGTGCTGATCCTGGGAAATGAGCACAGACATGTGAAATCACCATGTTGGACAGACACACCACAAGGGCATTGATGGAGTGGTAGTGCTTGCGATTGCGGTACGCTACCTCCTGTGCGTGTGGTGGTACCAAAGCAACATGTGTCCCATCTATGGACCCAATGACATGGGGCATCCCTCCCAGGGCATAGAATCCACGCTTGACCCCAGTCAACATTTCAGGGGTAGGAAAATGTATGAAGTCATCCAGGTGAATCAACATGGCCTCTAAGAAATCATGCAGCACACGGCAGAACATGCTCTGGGACATGCCACCAATATGAGCTATGGTATTTTGAAAGGTACCCGTGGCTAGAAAATGTAGGGCTGCCATTACCTTCAGCTTGGGTGTCAGTGCCGTAGGATACCTGTGCAGCGGTTGCAGGTGTGGTGCCAGTCTCGCCGTCAAATCCAGAATCAACCGTTGGGATAAGCGGTAGCACCGGATACAATCATTCTCCCGCATGGCAGCCAAGTCCGGAATTGGTCGGGGAAGAGGCGGCGCTCTGCAGTAATTTGGAAGTGACAAGGAAGAGTGAGTGCACCACAACAACAAATAATTTGTCCTGAGCACATGTTAATCTGTCTATACACATATGCGACATACGGAGTCAGGTATGTTCCACATGCCCTGGACACGTATGGCTGGCAGGTGACACTCCTACCAAGACCCAGCTACACACGCAGATTGAGAACTTCCACATGCCATGGTATGGGATTAGCTGTGTCCCAGTGCAAGTGAACAGCCAGACGCAAGACAGGAGTGACAAACACCCACACATCAGCAGAGGTAGGATGTCGATTGCAGAGACTGGTAGCGGAACACTAGAGCCACAGGTCACATGACATTACACTAGGACAGCCCACACACCTTGCCATGAAGGTGCACATGTCATGACTCACCACACATTCATAGAGAGGATGCAGACATGTCCTTGTTACGCTACTCCGTGTCCCATGCATACATACGCACCTCACATCCGATACCACATGTGGCATGGTGTGCGGAACAGTGTGCCATGGCCATCTACACACAGACACATGTTGGTTGCTGCAACGGCTGCAGCTTTTGAGGGAGCTCAAACATCTACCTAATGTGAACCCCCACACATACATGACATAGTCACATCGTGCACCGTGGGTAGTGACATGTCATGTGTGTAACCCCTGTACCGGGCCTCAGGGGACACTTGCGTGTGTTGTTGTCCGTGCCATGCCAGTGACGCTCATGCCAAGTGTGCAGTACGACATGCACACATGTCAAAGGAGTCAAGGGCATGCCTGGCACACATTGCACCGTCACACATTACATATGTACACATCTCATCATACATCTGGTGCCTTCTCCACTCAGGAGTATTGTGCCACATCACAGCCTTTCACACCTGTGCCCCACACATGTAGTACTGCCCAGACAATGCCTTGATGTCCATCCATGGACAAGTATGTCAGCCCTATTCCTTCCTGTGTGCTGCCTGTCACCACTGTGATGTGTGAAAAACACCGTACTTCTGCTAAGAGGGCCTGTGTACCTTCCTGTATCACTATGGGAGTGCTGCCGTATGTGTACCCATCGTGATGGTGAGCGTACAGGCGTGTGTACGGTCCGTACCACTACGAGTACGCATACGCAAGAACACTCATAGTGGTACGGCCCGTACACGCGTGCCTACGTTCACTTTCACTATGGGTGTCCTCGCGTATGCGTACTCGTAGTGGTACGGCCCGTACACACGCCTGTACGCGCCCTATCACTATGGGTGTCCTCGCGTATGCGTACTCGTAGTGGTATGGCCCGTACACACGCCTGTACGCTCCCTATCACTATGGGTGTCCTCGCGTATGCGTACTCGTAGTGGTATGGCCCGTACACACGCCTGTACGCTCCCTATCACTATGGGTGTCCTCGCGTATGCGTACACGTACGAGTACGCATACGCGAGGACACCCATAGTGATAGGGAGCGTACAGGCGTGTGTACGGGCCGTACCACTACGAGTACGTATTCGCGAGGACACCCATAGTGATAGGGAGCGTACAGGCGTGTGTACGGGCCGTACCACTACGAGTACGCATACGCGAGGACACCCATAGTGATAGAGAGCGTACAGGCGTGTGTACGGGCCGTACCACTATGAGTACGCATACGCGAGGACACCCATAGTGATAGGGAGCGTACAGGCGTGTGTACGGGCAGTACCACTACGAGTACGCATACGCGAGGACACCCATAGTGATAGGGAGCGTACAGGCGTGTGTACGGGCCGTACCACTACGAGTACGCATACGCGAGGACACCCATAGTGATAGGGAGCGTACAGGTGTGTGTACGGGCCGTTGCTATGCATTTCGGGTGCCCTAGGGCCCCGGAACGCACCGTACCTGTGTGTGAAGCTCCAAATTACATAGGGGACACATGAGGGACAAGTATTAAGGCCTACATGCATGCTGGTTGTCATGGAGACCAAGTTTAAACTTTGATTTTGTTCTGGAAGGTGCACAGCAGAAGTCAGTTGGAATGAATCTACTTTGTTGCAATGTGTTTGTGGGGTTGACATCATGCTGAAGAAAAAAACAGAATAAGAACCCACTGACTGCTAGGTTTGAAGGGATTGGAGGAAACATAGGATGCAAATGTGAGTGACCAATCACTCTGCACTCCTGTGCATGAAATGGGCCAGCAAGGCAGATATAAGGCAGCCAGGTCCCATGAGGGAGCACTTGCCTGCACATCTCTGTATTCCACGACCCAGCTGCTGCTACTGATTCCCTGGAACCATGTCAAGGGCTGTGGAGAGGTCACAGCCATTCACCCTGGAGGAGAACATGGCTTTGGTGGATGTGATCCTCCCACAGTACCCCATGCTGTATGGGCGACCAGGTTATCAGGTGAGTGCAGTGTCCACTGGCACAGACTGTGTCCCTTTTTTGTGACTGTGACTTCTGCCATTGTGTCCAGGTGTGACACACATGCTATGTACTGTAGGGGGGGTCCTAGGGGGGGGAATGCCTGATGTCTCCCAGCAGTGCCCAGAGTCAGGATGGGTGGGTGCAGAGTCCTCCCAGCAGTGCCCAGAGTCAGGAGGGGTGGGTGCCTATCACTCCCAGCAGTGCCCAGAGACAGGAGGGGTGGGTGCCTATCACTCCCAGCAGTGCCCAGAGACAGGAGGGGTGGGTGCCTATCACTCTCAGCAGTGCCCAGAGACAGGAGGGGTGGGTGCCTATCACTCCCAGCAGTGCCCAGAGACAGGAGGGGTGGGTGCAGAGTCCTCCCAGCAGTGCCCAGAGTCAGGAGGGGTGGGTGCAGAGTCCTCCCAGCAGTGCCCAGAGTCAGGAGGGGTGGGTGCCTATCACTCCCAGCAGCAGTGCCCAGAGACAGGAGGGGTGGGTGCCTATCACTCCCAGCAGTGCCCAGAGACAGGAGGGGTGGGTGCAGAGTCCTCCCAGCAGTGCCCAGAGTCAGGAGGGGTGGGTGCCTATCACTCCCAGCAGTGCCCAGAGACAGGAGGGGTGGGTGCCTATCACTCCCAGCAGTGCCCAGAGACAGGAGGGGTGGGTGCCTATCACTCCCAGCAGTGCCCAGAGACAGGAGGGGTGGGTGCCTATCACTCCCAGCAGTGCCCAGGTGGGTGTGATGCACAGTGTGAGCCTTGATAATTGATTGTGTCTTTGCCCTCATTCCACCTGTGTACTTTCACTGGCACGTACTGCTTTTGCCCTTCCCCAGAGGAGTATGTCCCTATGGCAAAGGTGCAATGCGTTGGCTGCATGAAATGCCTTGTTGTAACCAGCTAATTTGTTCCCATATGTGTCTCTGTGACATGTTGCAGGTGTATTGATGTAGTGTCACTTGTTCATCCTCACAGGTAGGCGCCTCTGCCAAGGAGCAGATCTGGATGACCGCCGTCAGTGCCGTGAGGAGTGCGGATGGTCGGAGGCGGAGCCTGTCCCAGGTGAGGAAACGCTGGCAGGATATCCGGTGCTGGCCGCGGAGGATCGCACGGGTCCTGCTGGGGGACTCACCTGAGAGCCATAAGAGCCGCGGGCGCCGCCGTCTCTCCCACATCCACAAGCGTGTGCTGGCGGTGGTATTTCCAGACTTGGACAGGCGCTTACAGGAGATGCAGCAGCAGGAAGGGGGTAGGTACATGTGTGTTTGTTGTGTTTCACCAGCATTTGTAAGTGCACTGTTCCATGGATGCACTGCCAGGGTTTAATGGTGCTGTGCAGATCCTGTTACCCACAGTATTGCAGTGCTCTCCTGCCTCCCTTCCCCTCCTTGCAATGTGTTCCCTGGTCTGTGTGAAGTCACTCCATCACAAGGTTATGTAGCCTGACACCTTCTCCAAGTGTACAATGCCTGCAGCATCATGTGTGGGGGTGGTGTGTAACATGTTTTGGGACCTTGCCTGTGCCCTGTCCAGTTCTGGTCTTGTGGGTTCCATGTCAGTTGGCACTAATGCTTAGTCCGGACATGGGAGTTAGTCTCTCAAGTGTGAGGCCTTACAGCACGCATGTCCTATGTGGTGGCCTGTGACATGATGTGCATGAGTGTGCGGTACGCATAGTGCGGGGATGGGAGCGTGTGTTGCAGTCATTCCCATTCAGGAGCATGGAGTTGTGTGGCCACCACTGTCCCCAGGGGCATATTTACCTAGGTATCATGTGTGTAATCTGAATATGTTGACAATCTCTGTGTCTACAGCATAGGTTGTGCTCTGTGCCATTGTCCCCTGGCCAAATGTATATTGACGTGAAATGTAGTACAAGTGTCCACTGTACAGACTGACCTGATTTTCCTTGTTAATACTCACGGTGGACATTGCCTGTGTGTCTTGTTACAATCATCTGATGATGCCCATTTGTACATGATTATTTGGACAGGCGCACCTTGGGTATTTTGTGTGCAACCTTGATTTGTTGCATCCCATGTGTATTTCACCCAGACTAAGGGATGTAAGTGCTTCCTGTGTCTCCAAATAATAGTCTCATGTAGGGGGTGGGTGGTGCGGCCATGGCCTTCATGTCACAACCTGATATCTCCTTGCTAGGACTGGCCAGTGTGTGATGTTTGTCTGGACATGCACTCAAGGTGCAGTGGGCCAGTCATGGTGGGCATGTTTTCAGTTTAACCTATGCTGCATGTGCCTCTTGTTCCTGGATATGGTCCCTGCTCATCCCTATTTCCTGCCACGCTGTGTGGTGCAGATGCAGTGCTGGATTGTCCCCAGGGCCTTGCTCCTCAGTCAAAATTCCATTCCATCTCATTTGCTATTGTGTCATGCTCTCTATAGTGTTTCGGTGGCATGGTGGGTCAAACAACTGTGTCTTGCATGCCCTACATATGTCCCTTGTTTTGTAGATGTAACTCTTCTTTTGTTTCAGGCTATGCACTGTGACCTATGTAGATTGGACTCATGTGACATATGTATACAGGTGTATGATTAATTTCTGTCTCTTCACCCTGCCCACAGCATCGTCGGGGGACACGGAGGGAGACATGGGCACTGACGGAGCAGAGGGACCGAGCACCAGTGCCAGCGGTGACATCGGGGCTGGCACTTCAAGTGGGACTGAGGCGGAGGAGAGTGAAGCCGGGGACCTGTCGACTGGCACAACAGAGTATGAAGCTGACGGGTCCGAGGATGATCTCTCCGAGTGGGCGGCGGCTGCACCAGCAGCTGACAGCGGCACTACATCTCGCCCCGCCCCCTCCATTGCCATCAGCCGCCTCCCACTTGCTCGTGTCCCTTCCCAACGTGCCCGGTCACCACATGTCTCCTTCCTGCCAGGCACCGCACCCCCTGCCCCTGTCTCCACTGCTGCCGCCAATGCCGAGTCTGTGGACATCCAGCGGCAGTTGCAGGTTGGTCAGGCTGCGATCCTTAATGTCCTCCATGGCCACAGCCATGTCCTCAACAACATGGAGGCATACTTGGAGGGCATTCATTCATCGCAGGCTGACCAACGTAGCTTGCTGAGGTCGATAGACTCGACACTGACTGCAGCAGTGGGTCTCCTGCAGCGCTACGTCCCACCCCCTACCCCTGCCCCATCCACACTTCCCACTCCCATGCCTGTCCCACGTACACCCAGATGTCAGCATGCGCCCACCACAACACACACAGGCACCACACCAGCAGGAAGGTCCACCGCACACCTCCTGACACGCACACACAGGGTGAAGTAGGCACACCCACTGGGTCGGGGGGCAAACGTGTGACACACAGCCAGAGTGGGAGTCCGCATTCCACCCAATCCACTCCCTCCAAATCCCCTCCCCTCAGCTCTCCTGGCCACATCTCCCCCAAAGACTCCTTCATGGCCGCTCTGTCCCTGAGCCCCACAGTGACGCCACCACGTAAGCGGTCAAGGAAGTCCTCGGTCAGGGTGGTTGATTCCCCCCCCTGTCTACACCCTCCCCCAGTGGCGCTGCGACCCATCCCTCTGACCCCCCCCCCCCTCCTTGGGGCCTGTGGTTCGTTCGGGTACAGGGGATTCCCTGGCGGACCTGGCTGAGGTGTGCAGCGAGCTCCTGGCCTCTACCTTTGGCCCTGCCCCACCCCCTGTGGTGGAGTCCTCCATCCCTGCACCCACGACGCCTACCCTTCACCCTCCTGTCCCTGCGGTGCCTGTTTCTTCCCCCCCACATGATGCCCTCACCCCTGTGGAAGACAACGGAATGTAACTGTGCAGGCAAGCTAGGGGACACGCATCCCACTGTGTCCCCCATCCAGCTGTGACTTCTGGACTGCCCTATGGGCTTTGTAAATATTGAACTTTCAACGAACATACAATTTTTATCTTGCTGATTAAAGCCATTTTTGTTTCCTTTGAACACTACTGCTTTTCTGATATTGGTGTTGGTGGGGCTGCTACATGATTTTGGGTGGTGATCATGTGTTGGTTGTGTGGGAAATGTAGTAGTGTGCTGGTCATAGGGGGGACCCTGGGATCTGTGTGCCATCACACGGTGTTAGCTAGGTTTCTGTGTTCATGTAAGCAGTTGCTGCATGGTGAAATTGTCCAAAGGTGTATTCCTTCCTCTGTGTACCCTGACATCTTCCCTGCAGGGTGTTCCCAATATGTGGTGCTGAGCTGTGTCTACATCAGCTGGGTGTGTGACGGACTCCTTCAACTTTGCACATGCATGCTGAGCGATGTCTCCACCTGCATCATTCGTGGCATCCTTGGTAGTCATAGTACTTGTGTGTGTGGACTATTGACATGACTTCATGTGGACATGTTTTCTTTTCGGCGCTATGCATGCGTATACTCCCAGCCTCGCACACATGTGGTACATGTACTGAAGGGTCTTTGTGCACCTGACTGACATTTGTGGGCATGGTATCTGTGGCTACTCCACCCTTTGCGTTGCATGGGCACTGCTGGGAGTGTTAGGCACCCACCCCTCCTGTCTCTGGGCACTGCTGGGAGGACTCTGCACACACCCCTCCTGTCTCTGGGCACTGTTGGGAGTGATAGGCACCCACCCCTCATATGTCTGGGCACTGCTGGAGGGACTCTGCACACACCCCTCCTGTCTCTGGGCACTGCTGGGAGGACTCTGCACACACCCCTCCTGTGTCTGGGCACTGCTGGGAGTGATAGGCACCCACCCCTCCTGTCTCTGGACACTGCTGGGAGTGATAGGCACCCACCCCTCCTGTCTCTGGCCACTGCTGGGAGTGATAGGCACCCACCCCTCCTGTCTCAGGGCACTGCTGGGAGTGATAGGCACCCACCCCTCCTGTCTCTGGCCACTGCTGGGAGTGATAGGCACCCACCCCTCCTGTCTCTGGGCACTGCTGGGGGGACTCTGCACACACCCCTCCTAATTCACAATATGTACGCTTCGAACATACACGGGTGTGGGTTCGCTCCATGCATACGCGGGTGAGGGTACGGGTCGTACTTACACTGTTGGGGTGGGGGGTTCGCTCCATGCATACGCGGGTGAGGGTACGTGTCGTACTTACACTGTTGGGGTGGGGGGTTCGCTCCATGCATACGCGGGTGGGGGTACATGTCGTACTTACACTGTTGGGGTGGGGGGTACGCTCCATACGTACGCGGGTGGGGGTACGTGTCGTACTTACACTGTTGGGGTGGGGGGTACGCTCCATATGTACGCAGGTGGGGGTATGTGTCGTACTTACACTGTTGGGGTGGGGGGTACGCTCCGTACGTACGCGGGTGGGGGTACGTGTCGTACTTACACTGTTGGGGTGGGGGGTTCGCTCCATGCATACGCGGGTGGGGGTACGTGTCATACTTACACTGTTGGGGTGGGGGGTACACTCCATACGTACGCGGGTGGGGGTACGTGTCGTACTTACACTGTTGGGGTGGGGGTACGCTCCGTACGTACGCGGGTGGGGGTACGTGTCGTACTTACACTGTTGGGGTGGGGGGTACGCTCCGTACGTACGCGGGTGGGGGTACGTGTCGTACTTACACTGTTGGGGTGGGGGGTATGCTCCATACATACGCGGGTGGGGGTACGTGTCGTACTTACACTGTTGGGGTGGGGGGTACGCTCCATACGTACGCGGGTGGGGGTACGTGTCGTACTTACACTGTTGGGGTGGGGGGGACGCTCCATACATATGCGGGTGGGGGTACGTGTCGTACTTACACTGTTGGGGTGGGGGGTACGCTCCGTACATACGCGGGTGGGGGTACGTGTCGTACTTACACTGTTGGGGTGGGGGGACGCTCCATACGTACGCGGGTGGGGGTACGTGTCGTACTTACACTGT
The DNA here is from genome assembly GCF_964204655.1 of Triturus cristatus. NCBI lineage: Eukaryota > Metazoa > Chordata > Amphibia > Caudata > Salamandridae > Triturus > Triturus cristatus. The sequence continues at coordinate 861,788,590 of NC_140580.1, forward strand.
TGGGGTGGGGGGTACGCTCCGTACGTACACGGGTGGGGGTACGTGTCGTACTTACACTGTTGGGGTGGGGGGTACGCTCCGTACGTACGCGGGTGGGGGTACGTGTCGTACTTACACTGTTGGGGTGGGGGGTATGCTCCATGCATACGCGGGAGGGGGTACGGTCCATACATTGCCGTACCCACGCTGTGGAATGCTTGTGCGGGCCGTCCCCAGGCCTTTGCCACGTGGGTACGTGCCGTCCCGCAATTGTTGGGGTGACGTAGGTGTGGGCGTGGTACGACTCGTACCCACGCTCTTAAGGCGTGGGTACGGGACGTACCTGTATGGTTGTGTTGCCGGTTCGCGTCGTGAAGAACTTCCGTTGTGGCGGTCGCTGGCTTGGCTGGACACGCCCCCACCCCCTCGTAGTGACCAGGGCCTGAGGGTCAGGTATGTCCAGGGCATGTGTGCTGTGTGACTTGGGTGGGGGTTATGTGTCCTGCCCCTGCCCCCCCCCCTTTGCCCATGGGTGTTGTTCTGACCTTCTGCGGCGTCTGCGTCGTAACCTGTAGAGGAGGTCGACTGCTATGAGGGCCGGGATGACACGTAGGTTCGGGTCCATGTCTGTCCGTCGCGTACAGGTCCTCCTTGTTCGCGTCGTCCTGATTTCCCGGCAGTTTTTGGCAGCCGGAAAATATTGTCCGTGCGGGATGACGTCGGTGCGAATCGTGATTCCTGGTTCGTGAATGGCAGGCTGCGTGCGTCCCGACGTCACGTCGGCGCTTTCCCGGATCGCATTTGTACGTTTATTTTGTTCGGTCGGGGTTTTGTACGATTCGTACGGGAAAGGTGTTTCCGTGCGAATCGTAATTCCATGTTTGTATATTTTGACGACTGGGTACGCGTCGGACGGGGAATGTGCTCCGTCCGACGGTTCGTACCCGGTTTTTACAGGATCGTGATCGGCACCTATGTATCCTATCCAAGCTGCCTCAGTCTGAAAGTGTTCTCTTCAGAGTCTTGTCTTCTCTTCTTGCACTCCACTGTAATTGAGTTTATTGTTTTAAATGCAGTAATTTTTCAATACCCCGTTTGTTTTTCCATCTACACTTACAGGCCAGCCTTTAACTGTGCTATAGTGGGAGAAACAACTCACATTTACCTTACCAATCCGCATCAGGCAGGCAGTGGTACCTACGATTGATGTGCGGAGTGTCCATGGAAGGGAGGACCAAGAGGAATGACGAGAATGATGCAACTCCACATTTGGACCAGGATAATACAGTAACTTTAGTATCATTCATCATTCGTCTTTAAATTTATTTGATTCCTTTTTTCTCTTATATCATTGCGACTGTGTGTTGTGGTTTGTTTGGTAATTGATCCCTACAACTATTTTTTCATTTCCTTTGCTAACTTGAAAAATAAAAGTAAGCCTGGTACAGCATGTAGTTTGGTTCGGTCTGAGCTCTGAGGGCGGCAGACAGGCAAGGCAAATTTCATATTAATAATTTCTTCCCTGTACTGTCTCATTGGGTAATAGTAGTTAGTAAGTACAACTCATTATCATTAACCATCAAGTTCTCTTCCTCAGCATGCATACATTTGCTTTTTCTCACTTTATACTTTGATTTCTTCGATAATGGATCATGGTCGTCTTACAAGATTGTGTTTTACTTTTGTTGTGTCCATGCATACTGTCTGTTTTTCTTTCTCAAACCTTTCCCAAAACCCCACTTCCCATCCATTTATCAATCACTAACCCTCTTCCCCCGGGCTGTGTGATTTATATTGAGGTGTGATGTGACTACATTAAATGTACACCAATAATTGATCACACGCTTGCTGGGGCAGATGTGGTGAAAGCAACACTAATTGAATTTCAACTAAGGCAGGGCAAGGATCTTCTTCTGCTTGCCCAACCATGCTGTAGTTTACTTTGTTCTACTACTCCTCCCAAAGTCTCTCAGTCAAGTGACTTTCTCTTTCTTTTTTCAAATGCTATTGCCAGTGTCTACTACTACCACCACAATAATGGCATCTTGTCTGTTCATTTGGGAAACCAACCATGCAGCCATCAGTGTGCCGAACTTCATCATCAATCACAGGTAAGATAAGTTTGGTGGGAGGTATGGACTAGGAGGAGAGACTGACAGTACTATTATGATAATTAAAAATAACTCAGTGAGGGGTACTGCATCTATCGGTTTGTGTGTTATAAAATCGGCAGATCTTTTAAATCAAACACTGGCTGTGGGCATGCAGCAGCACGGAAACAAAGTAACAGACCATGTAACTTAGATTGAATTCAGAAAACAGTAACCCACCACAAAACATTAACATCGTATAAGTAAATAGTTTAAAATGTAATATCCGCTAACAAAAATAAACGATCCCACTCTGACCTAACCCACCCCCCTCCCTAACCCCAACCAATGTCCACAACGAAACGAAACGAAAGTGCAAGGGCCCGATTCACAGAACTAACTTAAGACAAAATCCTAAACTTACTACCATTTTCGTATTCACAGAAGGCACTTACTAATTTTGGTATTCACAGAAGACACTTACTCACTTCGGTATTCACAGAAGTTAGGAGTCCTAACTTTAAGACTCCTAAATGCCTTCTGTGAATACCGAAAGTCTTTAAATTAGGATTTTTCTCAGTTTAGGAGTCCTAAAGTTAGGACTCCTAACTTTACTACTACTAAACTGAGAAAAATCCAAATTTTAATGCTTTCGGTATTCGCAGAAGGCATTAAGGAGTCCTAACTTTACTACTACTAAATTGAGAAAAATCCTAATTTTAAGACTTTCGGTATTCACAGAATGCATTTAGGAGTCCTAAAGTTAGGAGTCCTAACTATACTACTACTAAACTAAGAAAAATCCTAATTTTAAGGCTTTAGGTATTCACAGAAGCCATTTAGGAGTCCTAAAGTTAGGAGTCCTAACTTTACTACTACTAAAATGAGAAAAATCCTAATTTTAAGACTTTCGGGATTCACAGAAGGCATTTAGGAGTCCTAAAGTTAGGAGTCCTAACTTCTGTGAATACCGAAATGAGTAAGTGCCTTCTGTGAATACCAAAATGAGTAAGTGCCTTCTGTGAATACCAAATTGGTAGTAAGTTTAGGATTTTGTCTTAAGTTAGTTCTGTGAATCGGGCCCCAAGAGTCCCAATGTTCGAACGAATCCCCAACGCCCAAAAACCCACCCACCAACAAAAGGAATTAAAAAAGGGGCAAATGACAAGGTCCTCTATAGTCAGCGGGCCTTCAGGTGTTTGTCCACCAGGATTTTTACCCGCTCCTCTAGGTTCTCCTCTAAGCTGGCCATCCGGCGGAGCAGCTGGCGGCGAAATGCCCTGGAGTTACATGCAGGGTGGGGGGCAGCAGTGGTTGAGATGGAGGTGCGGCGGCGGGCGGCTGCCGGATTCCGGCGCCATGAAACTGGAGGCAGGGCCTGACTGGGGCCCGAGGCATTGGAGGAGGCTGCAGCTGCAGCCGCCTCCTCCTCCTCCTCCGCCTGAGCCACCAGCCGGCGATATTCTTCGCAAATGGCCTCCAGTTTACGGCGCCAGGCCCTGGCCGCCATCTCCTTCCGAGATGGTTTTGGTGTGGATTTGGAAGGAATATCTATATCAAGAAAGAAAAAGAACATGTTGTAGCCAATACTCTTAGCAAAACAGAAACACTAAAATCATTCAACACATAGTGTCACAGTATCACTAGCAAGCACAGTTCATAACATTTGTGATTTGGTGGTAAGTATCTCTACTCCTACTTCCTTGGACTCTAACATTTGTGGGAGTTTCTGACATTATAATCGTACTATGTACTCCGGTACACCAGTCGTGTTGTTCTTATCTGTAGTTTAGCGCAATTACATAACCTTGTTGTAGCCGGCATGCCAGCTCAGTCAGCTAAGCTTGCACCCAAGATAAACAGATATGAGCCACATGATGCAGACTCACGTTAGTTTTATTTACTACTACTATCTGCAGGTGGGGAAGCTCATATTTTTGTATGACGCCTTACGGCCAGTGGCACTGGCCATACTCTGTCTGTTACATGAGGGCAAATAAACAATTTCACTTACACCCTGCCCTGGGTACTACAAAAAGGCTGATTATTTATCTGATCCAATGATCATTGATTATATTCATATTATAGATGATAATACGACATCAGGTCAGTAGCGGTCGGTGGTGGGAGTGCTGCAGGGCGGTGACGTGGTAAGGTGCAGGGTGGGGATAGTAAACTATGGATTAAGGACAATCACAGGTAATTAAACAATACATTGAAAAAAAAAATTGTTGCACGCACTGCATGGCATTCGGCGGTGCAGTGCGCACAATGAAAATAATTTTATTTATTTTTATGTTGATTACCTGTATTTGGCTGTAATACACAGTTTACTCGCCAGTGCCACCCACCCTGCCCCTCCCCATGCCACCGCCCGCCAGCACTCCCACCATCAACCGCTACTGCAGAGGGTACTTTGCTTTCATTGATTGTGTAACCAATAACCATAAACAACAGATAGGCCATCCTTTGCAGGCTGGCTGACCCAATCGAAAATACATTAATAATAATAGATAGGGAGTGGTCCCCAGAGTGGGAGGAAGGGGCTTCCGCTTGATAATATATATATATATATATGACGTGCTTGCAAACTACTGCAAGTCTACTGTATTCTGATAATACTACCTATATTCCCCTACGCTTTGCTACTGTGGCGCAGTTTCTTTTACATTTTCTTCAAAGTAAGAATCTCCAGTGACACTTTCCACCTATACTGTCTATTGATGATAGTACATCCAGGCTACATCCATTAAAGTAAACGTTTATCCTTCTTTTTTATATATCTCATACTTAGTTGGTTTCACCAACAACCACCCATGCTTCCGCTCCTTCCTTGCTTGCCTTGGCTTTGAGTTTGAATTTGAACCAAACACCGCTGATTCTTGCTATCTAGCACTATCCACCCATACTGTGTCGCCCACCCAGGCAGGCATTCTCTTTCACCTTCCACCCATCCTTCAACAACCCATGCATCTGATCTGATTACTATCAGCCACCTATGCATGCTTCCAACAACATATCCTTCTCTGCCAGTCAGTCATATTATTTATCTCGCCCATCCTTCCACCCTTAGTTCTTTCCCTCTTTGTTCAACACATCCATCAAGGTAATCTGATCTGAGTTTGTCTTCTCCATAAAACCTTCACAGCTGATTTTGAAGTCAAATAGAAGAGGCCATTGGTTACTCAACTCACGCTGCTAATGCTAAGTAAAGGGTGTCTTCTTCAACCGTTGTATAATGTTCACTACAACTTAATAAGTCGCACAGTACAGTGAAATAGTGAACACACTTCCATCTAGTAGTAATTTCAAGAAGTAATGAATTTAACTTACCGCCGCCGGCCACTGCTGCTGGCTCTCCCCCTGTCTCTCCTGCAGGTGCCGCCAGTTCTCCTGCCCCCTCCGGAATGACCGCATCGCCGCTGGCCCCGCCGGCACTGGTGGATGGTAGTGTGCCTAGAAAAAACCATCACAAATTTTTAGATGCCTGGAAACCTCCCCCCTTTTTTATTAGTGTTCACTTGGAACATTGAAAAAAAAGTTAATCCAACATACATCAGCACTAGACAGTAAGTACAGTCAGTAGACAGACACTAGTAGTGATATGGTTCCTAGGGTCATCTAGTCCTACTCTACTCTTTTGATAGTTAGCCTGAGCCATGTGTAACCCTTTTAGATTCATCATGTCGACTACTACTCTTTTGGCGCATATTTAATTATACCTGCCAGCTTATTGACATGTGCAGTAGACGCCTTTGAGGCCACTTGACTGTTGCATACAAGTGATGAGGTCGAAAAACAACCCACTTATTTGTTTAGTCCATATTGCTTAGCCGTCACATACATGTTACACTTTTTGCCATGACTGCAAAATGCTTGCATTCACCAGTATACTATCTAACGGCTAACGTGCAGCATTTTTCTCATATAATAGGCGGAAGATCCCCTTCTACAAACCAGAGATTTCCAGAGCTTGATATGATGCAAGATGATGTAACCAGTATTTCTACGTTCTATGGTGAGGGGTCTTCCAGAATTCAAAAGATCTTGGCTCTTGTTCTTGTTATCATTCACTTGTAAATGTTTACTGTTTTAATCTTAGGCTTTTTGCTGGCTTATTGACTATGGCTGTAGTAAATTAAATTTCATATTAACGATGAACAGAGTTTGTTACTTGTTTCAAATAAACCTTTTGAATTTACACATAGACTCTGTGGTATTTGGTGTGGTGGACTTACACAAGTGAGTGAGCAAAATGGTGTTATTATGTTCTGGGTTGTCTGTCTCAGTCATCATCATCATTGTGTATCTTCTTCGTGGGGGGGGGTCGGGAGTGGGACCCTAATGTGAGACACTATAGCTAGTCGGTCAGGGGATCGTGGGTTCTTCGGACTGAGGTGTGATCAGTAAGGTCCAACCTCCCATCACCAACATCCTATTTTGTTGTGCATAGTTCTGTATGTGGCTCTGCAGAATCACTAGACAATAGTAGTATCATGTACTATCTGATCAAAAATACTAGTCAAATATCTGGTTGGCCATTTTGTTTGTAGTAATTGTCAAAGCCTCAACATTGAGAAGACTAGAAGAGGACAACCCAAAGGACAGGACAGAGTGGCTAGAGCTATTGGTCAATCAGAGTTTTATTATTCCAAAGAAAACCTTCAATAAAGAGTGGGCAACTGTGCAAGCTTCGCTACAGACAGAGTAATAATAGTAATAGTAGTAGTAGTACTGAGAGTCATAGCAGAGGCAGTTAGAAGCAACTTAGTTAGAGGCAGGGATAAACAGAATTTGGAAACAGATAGTCAAGGTCAAAGAAGTAAGCTTTTGTAAAAAATAGAATTAGAAAGTGGAACCATAATTTATAGTTCGGAAAAAAAAGATGCAGTAAAAGTTAGGGAAATATAAATGTCAATGTAACCACTGGAGGACTTACTGGGGCCAGCAGCAGGAGCCTCGGTAGAGGTGAGGTCCTGTGGTTCCCCCGCCGACTCCGACCCCGTCTTCTTGCCCCTGGGTGGTGCTGATGATCATGTAAAATATAATAAAGAAAGAGACAAACATTAAGGAGTGCTGTGAAACAAATAATAATAAATCATTTGGAAAAATAAGTCAAACAACATTTTAGGAAACAACATTTGCAATAAAATTGACCTATCTAATCAGATGGATCGACTACTGGCTTCTTCCTGCATTCACGGATCGTCTACTTATTTATGAACACTCCAGTGTTCCATAATCATTCTGATTACAATACGAAGCCTAGTAAGTACCACCTGACCTACACTACCTATTCCAGACGGGCCAATTATTCACTAAGTCTGCATTTCCATTTTTTTCAGCCATCAAATCCATAGATGAGATGGAGGACACATGCATACATTTGTGCATACATACATACAACAAATTGTGGGTTGGTTGCATGATTCTGATCTAGTTCTGCTACTGACTGACCATGCTAAGCCTACCACTCACTAAACAAAGTACAAAAGGTTCTAAGGAGGACTGGGGTAAGCAGCACTCAGTGACAGAGGAGGCGTCACGCAGACCGCATAAAACAATTATTAACTAATACTAACAAACTAAACCTAGTATCCAATATCCATCCACCACTATTTCACAGTAGGACAATGGAAGGACTAGAGTCTCTCTAGCAAATCGCATTACCTAACTTCAATTCTGTAAAATAAACTCTTACATAATCAGCACAAGCTATCGCAAACTAAGTTGCAAACAAGTAAGAGTACCACCGAGCACCTGGGTCCTTAAATCAAAGAAGATTTTGCTTTTTGGAACGTAATTTACCAGCAACGCTTGGCACGCAGCAGTAATCTTGTTGTTCGTCAAATTTAATTTATACACAATAAGTTACTCACCAAGCCCGACGACCTCGACACCTAGCAGGTCCAACAGGTCCTGCTCCCGGTCCAGGATGTCGGACCACCGGTGGGCTAGCTGAATGTGGGTGTGCCGGACCCCAGAGCACCGGAACACTGCCCGGCGCACCTTCGCCCACCGACGGTGCCACTCCTGGGTAGCGTACCCGGAGCCGGGCCTGCCGCCTGCTGCCAAGGTCAAGGGGAGGTGGCGCTGGATGAAAAAAACAAGGGCGGCCACCTCCTCCTCCCCAAACAGTTGCCGGGCCTGCACCCCTGCAGGACGCATTCGGCCGCAAGGCAGCCGGCCCTTGTCTGCTGCTCCTGCAGGTCCCTTGCCCTTGGCACTAGCTGTGCCCTTGGCCATGGTTCTGGGGTGGGTGGGAGGCGGACAAGAAAAGTTAGAAGGGGAAAAAAAAGTTAGGGGGAAGAAGAAAGAAAGAACTTTATAAAAGTAAAAAAAACACAGTAAAAGTAGAAATAAAATGCAAAATATAAACTTAGGCAAAGAGAGAGATAGATGATAACTAAAAAAAGTCAGAAAAAATGCTTTAAAGACAAAGGATTGCAAAGATAAAGGGAGGATAGAAAAGTAGGCCCAGAACCATAGCATAGAGTGAAAAACAAGATGCACCCATTCGTGACCGCGTGGGTAAGTTCGCGCGATATTTCTCGCGAACATGCACTACTCATCGCGAACAAGTAAAATGCGCTCCCAAACACATCAGTGCACATCGCAAACACGCTATCCACGACCCGGAACAGGAAATAAGGCATCGCGAGCGGGCGGGACAATTGAAAAACAAGATGGCCGCGCCCATTGGCGACCGCATGGGTAAGATCGCGAGATATATCCCCCGAGCATGCAAACAGCTCCCCGAACACGCTCACCGCGTTCCCGAACAAGAAAAAGCCATCACGAACGGGCGCCCCAAGCAACTACGCAAGCTCGCGAAGCTACGCGTAGCTCGCGTAGTGCAAGTACATCTTCTGTAACAGAACTGGGCACATCATCTATTCAGAAACTTGAATTTGTCACTATAGTGAGGGTAGCATTACTTTTCCTTTGAAATTCTCTGTGTACAGAGCGTCATGCACATTTTACCTATGTGCACAGAAATGCATTACACAAATGAAGTTTTGTACTAGACGTGATATGGGCAAGGAGCATTTCAAATGTCAACATGTTTGCTCTCATTTGCTGTGGTGGTGACTCACTTAATTGTCATCAATCAAGTTTTCGAAACTGCTAACATGGCCGTTGCTGACCTCGCTAATAGGACATGTCGAACCTACTCCACCCGCGGTAGTCGACCGCCTGGTAGGCAGCCGCATGCACGGCGGTCACAGTCATAGGCTAACGCTGAGCATAGCGATGGTCACAGCCCAATGGCTGTGTGCGCCAACACTGATGACCGCGTACCTGGAGTACATGTATGCAGCGGTTGGAAAAAACCCCACTTGCCTCCTGACTTCTGCTATCAACACCTCCTTAATTATTAGCTGCTGTTTGTCACCTCTGGAAGCAATCTTGGCACGCAATACATGGGAGAGGGCCTGTCCCTTCACTCTAGAGGAGCTGGATGCCCTGCTGTACAAAGTCCTTCCCCTGTATGCCAAGCTCTAAGGCTCACCAGAGGAACAGGTAAGTTTCTCAAATACATATTGAACTCCATTGCACTGCTCCCTTTCTATCCCTATAGGCATAAACGTGCCTCTGAGTGTCAGAGTGTAAGCATTATGTTGATTGCATACATTGTGTGGCCCCTTCATAGGGCACATATGTAATGGATTATGGGCCCTGGACTTTGTGGAGATAATGCCACCATTAGATTGTGTGATAAGGGTGATTTCTACTTGTGTTACATGCATATCTATACGCAGGGCTCTAGTACATAGTAGCTACATTTAGTTCTCAAATCACCTCATGGTATATGTGCATTTGCATGTGTAGCCTTCACACCATGAGCCATGTCTGTATACTGTCATGAGCATTTGAGGATGATGTCAGCCAAGTGCACCGTCCCACTGATCACTCAGCCCACATCAGACTTTGTAAAACAAATGTCTGGGAGGTAGCTATACCTCACAGACCCCTTCAAAGTGCCACATAACTGTTGGTTCATATATGAAATGGGCAGAGGTTTGACTTTTCTGAAGTGAATTGGTGGAAATATGAGGTTCTTATGTGATAACCAGCTTAAACCTGCAGAGAGCAATGGCTGACTGTGGCAGGAGAACTGGTGCACAGAGTAATTTCCCTGCAGACCTGCTGATCCATGGATGTTCCCAGAAAGAGTTATCTGTACCTCTAATAGCCTTGATAGCTGTTACATGGATCATGTGAGGGAGGTGACTGAGGTGACTCCCTGACCTGCTACTTCTTTCCATTGACCCACAGTGTCAATGTGTGTCTGTCACTAATGACTGTCCCCTTACTCACACAGGTCTGTTGACACTTTTCTAATAGTGTTGCTTTCACTTTACAGGCCTATTGTACATTTGAGACATGAACAGTATTGATAATGAGTTACTTTTAAATAAATGTGATTCATCTGCTATCACACTACACATACAATGGTATGAGTGTCATCCCTGTTACAGTGCCACATATGGCAAAAGGGTTGTCCTGTGATGGCAGTACAAACAACACAAACTCATTATGACTTACTAGGATAGTACACATGTCCAAACAGCACCCAGAGAGGTAGCTCTGAGTGTCACACATACCAGCCCTTACCTTGTGACCTTAGTCTTAGGATGTTGTGTGTACTATGATACTTGGAACATATACATCAATGCAATGGGCCTGGCAGTAATGGTGTCTGGATAGTCATGCACAGGTTCTTTGCCCTTCAGAAGGTCCAAATGGTGTGCTGTGTGTCACGGCACCTCAGTTCAAATACCATGTAGGATGGCCCTGCAAACTTTCAGTGTTACGGACAGGCATTTCACCAACCATATTGGTGGTAGCCCATGTGTATTACAGGCTGGTGTAGAACATGCAAAGTGTGCATGACTGTTTGGCCGGCCGAAGACGGCTGGCCAAACCGTCATGCGCACTTATTGTGCACAAACCACTCCTCCTCCATGTGTCACCCCCGTCCCGCCCTATCCCAGCCCGAACCTATGAAAAATCTAATGATAATTTTGTTATTAGCATTTTATTTTTCTCTTTTCCACTGCTCTGAGAGCAGTGGTGCGACGCTTTTCCACCTTAGCCGAGGAGCCGCACCTGCTTATCTCAACTATAGCAGTAGACGCGTGCAAGCAAGGCTCCCTTGTGCCGGACTAGAAAGCTAAAACAAACTAACACGGAGCACTTAAATGTGAATTCTTAGGGAGTCCATCACATCAAGTACAGAAGTACCATCTCGAGCAATGTTTGCTGTTTACCTGTCAGATTCAAGTTGTTCAAAACGGCATTTCTTTATTTACAGCCTGTATTACTGTACAAGGTATTCCATTGCTGTACGAAGTATCCCATACCTAGTAACAGATGCTCAGTTTGTGGAAATCGATCGACAATGAGGGTACAACAGCATATGGTGAGGTTGGGCATTCTCTAGCATGGCACCCCTTCACATGAGTAGACATCACTCTCTGGAGTTGAGATGCACATTCAATCTTTGCATGCCCTACTTTTCCATTTCACTTTTACTCCTTGAATGTATATATGATGTAAAATATATCTATGGCCCACAAGGTGGGTCATTGGTCTACTATTAAATCACTATTAGAGCACTAAATCCAAGAAACAATATGTTGTACTTAACATTTAAAATTGTGTCTGTGGTGAATTCTGATCTGACAAAGCTAGTTGAAACGTAGACCCGAGCTGGTGCCTGCCAGCCATGACTGTTAAGGTGTTGCACAGTGGATTAGTGCCACCCCCCGCACCGAATAGCCGAGAGAGACTGTGCCTAAAATCTGTATATAGCCTGGTTTGGTTATTTGAAAGTCGTAAGTGCAGAATTGTTATGTGGCCTTGTTGTATGGCTTATTTTATTGATTATTGTGCAAAAAATGTTAATAAAGAAATATTTTTAAAAAACTCTTAAAATTCTTTATCTGAAGTAAAAAACAATAAGCCTAACATTGAGGGTGAAGTATGTTTTCCTCATATCCAACTGTATCACACCTCTTTCTGAACATGTGCATACTACTCGTCCTCAGTGAGTTAATATTGAGAGGCCTTTTCCATCATCTTTTAACTTCATAGACGTATTATGTATGTTCAATCAGTCTTCTCTTGAACATTTTTCAGTTCAAATACATGCATTTTAAATTGCTTATGAATTCTTTTTATCACAACTTTGAAGGAATGTATTTTTTCTTCTCTACTCAATTATGTATAAGAAACAAATTAGAATTAGAACAAGATCTATTTATTGGAAGAACCTGGTCCACAAGCGCATTATTTTGGTTTTCGAAATATTTTAATAATGATAATGTACTTGCTTACATGTACCCATACTTTTTAAAAAATAAATATAGTAGTTTAATACATGTATTACAATATACCTTTACCTCATATGCTTCTCATTGTACACTTAGGGGCCGATTCAGATGCCGTCCGCAAATCGTACCGACCGACACGGCCCCGGAACGGATACCGACCGACACGGACCGGCGCCGTACGACCCGTGCAGTACGATGCAACGTATGTGAATTACAACCGACACGTACGGAATACAAGCCGTACGACCGAGCCGTAGAGAAAACAGTGATTCACCCGGAAAACCAATGCGAGTTGCACCGACCGACACGTACCCGGAATGAACCCGACCGACACGTACCCGCGATGTCCGATCCGCGCAGTATGATGCAATGCGTGTAAATCTAGACCGACTCGCATGGAGCCCAAGCCGCATGACCGACACGCATAGAAAACAGGGAGCCCAAGCAATAGAGATCTCCGTGGCCGACGCGTATGAAAAACAGAAGAAAGTCAGCGTGAACAAGCTGGAGAAACCCTCACGAGCCAACATCAGCGTCCGTCTCGGTCAGAAGAATGTCTCCTTCATGCCTAGAAAACCCAAAGGAAAAAATACAAATAAAAGGACCAAACAAGCAATGACAAAGCCAATAAATATCTAAAATAAAAAACCTGGAACAAAGACACACCCACAACTCCACCTATATAAAGGACATCAATCACTACCATGATCCTTTGCAAATAGGAGACAACAGCCAGCAGCAAACACCATCACACAGCAACCACAGACACACTCACAACTCACCCATCACACAACTCACACACCATTAGCACCGCACCAAAAGCACACACACATACAGCTAGCAAAACCAAGACTAACCCACACTCTCTTGCATCCTCACACACACATCACTCACCACCACCACCCATCACCATGCCCCCAAAGAAGAATCCAAAGTTCACAGATGATGAGTTAGAAGTGCTGGTAGACGAGAGCATCAGAGTAGAGCCACATTTGTTTGGTACATTGGTCCAAAGGACCCCCATGTCACAGAAAACAAAGATGTGGGCGAGGATTGTGGACAAGGTGAACGCACAAACACCAATGTTGCGCACAAAGGACAATATCCAGAACAGGTGGTATGACGTGCGCAGGAGGGTCAAGAAACTCATCGAGAAAGATCACGCCTTGAGTCAGTGCACTGGCGGTGGCACTCCTGCGAAACAAGTCTACTTCAGGACCTGGGAGGAGAAGGTGCGGGACATCCTACCACCAGAGAGCGTCCATGGTCTAGCAGACATACCAGAGCCTGGTGAGTACACAAACAACATACTCAATATTGTGTGGCAAGGGGACAGTGAAACCATGCACCCTTAGCAAAGCCGCAGTAACCAATAGATAATCATCCCAAGATGTGTATGCTAGTCAGACAAGCACAATACCTGCCATCTCATAGTGGCTTTGAACTGTGTCATGACATGTACCAACCTACAAACAAATAAACACTGTCAGACAGTTTGCCACCACAAACACACTACCTCAGAGTGCAGCTGACTGACAGGAAGGAATAATGGGTATGCAGGTGAAGTGAGTGTAGCCAAAAGCATGATGGGGTTTGTAGTCACAGATAATGCTCCCCCTCAAAATTGGGCCATCAAGACCTCTCTGAACCATGCCCACATCACAGGGAGTGGAAAATGACTGACAAGATGGCTGACACTGGCTCCTGCTGTGGGGAGCACAAGGTGCTGGTAGGGCTTCTGTACCAATCAGAAGCAGGACACCACTGGCTGACATCCTGAAAGACAACTTGCACGCCCTCCAATGGAAGCACGTTTCATGGTGGGATGTCTGGCTGGGTGGTAAGGAGGACTGACAGCACTGACCATACTTTTTTTTGATAAGCAAATTTGTATTCCTTTATAGAAAGCAAAATCAAGGATGACATACAACAGTCTGATCAACTTGGCATCAATAAAACCTATCACGGAAACATTGACAATCAATTGCAAGACCCTCCCCATCTCCCCGACCCCCCGCCCCGGTCCCCCATACTCCCCCCCCCTTAAAACAGGCCCCCAAGCCATTTCCCCCATACTCTGCGGAATTTTTTGGGGCAGCCCCGAGCAGCGTACAACGTCCGCTCCTGAGCGGCACACCAGTCCACCCCTCTTCTCCAAGTAGCACCTCTGGGAGGTTCGATTTTTTTCCATACAGCCGCGATATCTCTTTTAGCCATCACCAGAGCAGTAGTTAGAAAATACTTTTCGTTACAGGACCCGTCTAGTCCATCTGTTATCCCCAACAAAGCCATTCTAGGGTCATGGGGAACCTCCGACCAGGACCTCAGTTAATTCGGTTTCAATCTCGGCCCAATAGCTCCCCAGGCGTGAACAAGACCATACCATATGGAAGAAGTCCGCCGGATCTACCCCACATCGAGTGCATGAAGCGTCCTGATGGAGGCCCGCACGATATAGGCGGTCCGGGGTCAGAAATGCGGCGTGGAGGTAGTAAAGCTGGATGAGCCGCAGTCTAGCCGATGTGGTAAGCGTTCTGGGTGCCATAAGGGCGTCCCTCCAGTCAGTTTCATCCAGAGGACCCACCCAGGCCTCCCACCACTGCCTCAATCCATTCCAATCCACTGGGATATTGTTGATCAGGGACTTGTAAATACGGGATATTCCCCCCCTTCCAAGACATCCCAGCATCACCTGAGCCTCAGGCGGACTATGAGCGGGTAGTCTGGACTCGAGAGGGACATGGGACTGGACTGCATGGCGCAGCTGGAGGTACCTATAGAATTGCGAAGGCTGTAAGGAGAACCGGGCCTGAAGCTCCTGGAAGGAACACATGTGGCTCCCCTGCCAGATATCACCCAAGCAGGAGATCCCCAGAAGATCCCATGCTCGAAATCCCTCAAGCCCCACCACCTCCCGCAGCCAAGTCCCGTGCCACAGTGGTGTGACCAAGGTCACCGTTCCCGACCAACGGGTATGCCGCAAGGCGGCGCGCCACGCCACAAAAGGGGCCCTCACAACATCCGGAAGCGACCGGGAGACCGTCGCCGCATAGAGCATATTCTGAATAGATGAGAACCCGGTGAGTTGCACCTCAAGTCTATAGGCCGGATCATCCCAACCGCCCGAGAACCAGTCATGAACCACCAGCAGCTGAGTGGCAAAATAGTACAGGTAAAGATTAGTCATGCTCAGGCCTCCATCATAGGAAAGTACCCGACATCGGTCCAAGGCCAGACGGGGTCTGCCGCCACCCCAAAGAAATTTAGTCGCCATCTTATCCAGGTCCCGGAACCACGGGCGAGGGAAGGAGCACAGAGTGTTTTGTAGCATAGGAACTTGGGAAGGATCATCATCTTATACAGAGCGATCCTCCCCAATGGGTTCAACGGGAGCGACTGCCACCTACTCATATCTGATCTGGTCTTATTGACCACAGGGGCCACATTGAGAGCCCAGCAGACCTCCGGTAGAAGGGTGACCCAGATCCCCAGATATTTAAAGGAGAGCCTCCGGAAGGGAATATCAGACTGCCAGTCGAAGCACTCCCTCGACGGGTGTAGTGGGACCAGTACGGATTTCTTATGGTTCAGATGAAGACCCGACGCTTGACCAAACCGGCAAAGAATCCGGCGGACCCGAGGCCCCGAGACCGCCGGATCAGAGAGATAGAGAAGGACGTCGTCTGCGTATAAAGCAATTTTGTCAGGGGCCATACCCAGCCAGTCCCACCCACGGAGGGTGGGGTCCGACCGGATCAGCACAGCCAGGGGCTCCATTGCTAGGGCAAAAAGGATGGGCGAGAGCGGGCAGCCCTGTCGCGTCCCCCGTCCTATGAGAAATGGGCAGGATAGAGCCCCACTGACCAACACACGGGCTCGCGGGCTCGAGTACAGGACACAGCCCATGGCGCGATACCGGGGGCCGAAGCCCATACGTTCCAAGGTATCTCCCAGGTAGTCCCACCCCACTGAGTCAAAGGCCTTCTCGAAGTCAACCAGCAGAAGGGCCAGATAGGGAGAAAGGTGCTCCCGGTGTGCCAGGGCGAGATGCAAGCGCCGCAGGCAGTGTCTGGTCCCCCGGGTTGGCATAAATCCACATTGGTCCGGGTGGACCAATGTGGCGAGGAGCGGGCGCAACCGCTGTGCCAGGACAGTGGCATATATCTTAAGCTCTGTATTAATGAGGGATATCGGCCGGTAATTCGAGCAGGACTGTGATGGGGGTTCTGTCTTGGGAAGGACAACTATAGTGGCTGTGTCTGTTTCCTGCGGGAACGAGCCCCTCTCCACTACTTCTGCAAATAGGTCCCGAAGCCTCGGGCCAGGGTCTCACGGTAATGAGCATAGTATTCCTGTGGAAAACCATCTGGTCCCGGGGTCTTCCCGGATGCCAGGCGGCTAATCGCCTCGTCAATTTCTTGCAGCGTGATGGGCAAGTCAAGGGTCTTACATGCCTCCTGTCCCAACCGCCCGAGAACCGCCCCGCTCGCCCCTAGCAGTTCCGCAAGGGAGATCCCCGATATCCGAGCCCGGTATAGTTGGGAGTAGTAGTCAGCAAAGGTCTGGGCCATTGCCACCGAGACCGTATGGGTCTCGCCTGCGGAGTCTTTGATGGCAGGAATGATCCTGCCTACCCGGGGGTAAGTAGCCAGCCGGTGGAGGAGTGTACCATTTTTGTCTCCCCATCCGTAAACCCGGGCTACCGAGGAGCGCCAAAGAGTCTTCGCCTCCTCCAGAGAGTGCAGGCGTATCTCCTCCCGCAGAAAGGCCAGTCTGCGTGACCGCGCGGCATCTCCCAACGCCCCCTTGTTCCGCTCTGGCTCCAAGGCCTGTGCTTCACAAGCCGCGAGTTGTTGGATTTGTCTACGTCGCTGCTGTTGCACATGCCCTTTAGCAGACCCCCTAACAGTCGCCTTGCCGGCCTCCCAAAGGATGGCTGCGGAGGAAACGGAGCCCGCATTGTGAAAGTAGTAATTAGTTATCTCACCTCCCACCACGTTACGAAAAGCTTTGTCTTGAAGGAACCAAGCATTAAGACGCCATATCGGGCGGGCAGAGAAGGGAGGCGGGCCAAGAGCCAGGAGCACTGGCGAGTGGTCCGACAGTCCCCTCGGAAGAATGCCAGCATCCTGCACCCCTGCGCATTCGGTTGACGGGACGAACATGAGATCGATCCGGGCGTGAGAGTGGTGCGCCGCCGAAGTGTGGGTGTATTGGCGAGCCTGTTGGTGCCAAACCCGCCAGACATCACACAGGCCCTGAGATTCGGCCCAATTCGACAGCTGCTTTGCGCAAGCGGCTCTGGCAAGGGAGATCGGACCTGTCCAGTCCAGATGGGGCGTGTAGACAGCATTAAAGTCTCCTCCTAAAACGAGCGAGCCCGCCGGAAGCGTCGGGAGGAGCCCCGCGGTGTAGGAAAGGGCAGCCGGTAGAAGGGACGGTGCCGCATAGAGGGACAACAAGGTGAGGGGTCGCCCCTCAAGAGTACCACAAACCGCAACAGCCATCCCCTGTGGGTCGAGATGGACCTGAGCCAATACGAAGGGAAAGGACCGCCGAAGCAAGATAGCCACCCCCCGGGATCCCCTCACAAAGCCTGAGTGTCACACCCTACCGTAGCCGTAACGGGCGAGAAAGGGACATTTATTACCAAGAAGATGGGTCTCCTGAAGGAGGAGCACATCGATCTCCGCACGTTGTGCATATTTAAGGACTGCCATGCGTTTAAAACGATCTAGAAGACCGTTTACATTCCAGGACAATACGCGCATGGCGGCCTTAGGAACGGGTGTGTCAGCCATGGTTATAGACATAAGAAGGGGTCGAGGGAGGCGTGGCAGCGCGAGCTCCCAGATGGGAGGGACAACGGGAAATCGGACTGGAGAGCAGGTCAAAGGTCACATGATGCCGTGGAACAACAACAGGAGGGAGTTTACCCCCCACCGACAGAACCTTCTTCAGGAGGAAAAAACAACCCCAAACCAACCCCAACCCCCCACCCCCCACCCTACACTTCGAAAACAGAAGCATCTGTCGCCCTAACGAAACGGAACAACAACCAAGCTAAAACGCTCGGGCTTGAGCACCAGTGGACCCCCTAATGTAGCAGAACAAGCCTGATTCACCTGCCCTGGCCGAGAGCAACGAGCACAACGGAGCACTCCAGCCCAGTTCCGAGCACCTCCAGCTTGGTGAGCAGATCCCAATCCCCACTCCCGACAAAAACACGGACAACAAAAGGAAGTCAAATGGTAGGGCTGCGGGAAAGGTCCGAGGTGTCCATTTGCACGGCAGGCCGGGCCACGGAACCCGCCCGCCGGGGCGATGCGGCCCGCCGCCCGGCAGTCGCGGGACTGGTGGGTGCAGCAGAGGAGACAGAAGAGGCCCCAGACCCCGGCGTTACCGCCCCATGGAGCGCGTGATGCCCACCTCTCCTTCTGTGCGCCCCCGGGGCAGCGTGCGGCACCGTCGACTGGCTCTTGACGACCGGGGCATCTCCCGCCCCCCCGCCCACCCACAGGTGATCCTTGTCCAGAGCGGTGCAGGGGACGTTCCTCCGCTAACCAGGACCAGGCCGCTCGCGGTGTATCAACGAATATTGTCTTATGCTGGAAGATGACTCGAAAGCGGGCCGGGAACTGAAGCTGGTATTGGAGGCCCAGGGATCGCATCTTCTGTTTCACCTCAGTATAGGATCGTCGCAGTTCTTGGACCTCTCGGGTGTAGTCAGGGAAAATCATGATGTTGTGGTTTTGATACTTGAGGGTTTCTGCGCGTCGGGCCTCGCGCAGAATTGCATCTCTGTGCCGGAAATTAAGGATCTTTAGAATAAAGGGCCGGGGAGGGCGCTCCCGGAGGCCTAGGGGCCAAGGAGCGATGGGCCCTCTCCACCACGAATGAGGCAGACAGGCTGTCCGCCGGCATCCAGGATTTAAACCAGCGCTCCATAAAGTCATCTGCGCGGCCCGACTCGGCCCCCTCCGGGAATCCCACCAGGCAGAGGTTACTGCGCCGGGCACGTTTTTCTGCATCTTCGACCCGGCGGTGCAATTCCTTAGAGTGGGTGGTCAGTTCTCGTACTTGGTCCTGCAGCTGGCGGATATCATCCTCAGCGGTTGATATTCTCGATTCGGCTTCCGAGATGCGGGTGGTGGCGTTACGCAAATCTTGCCGGAGAAGGGCGACGTCCACCTTCACCTCTCCCACCATACCTTCCAGGGAGGCGCGGGATGAATTTATGGCTTGCAGGATGGCAGTAAGGTCCATGGCGGGGGCCAGAGCCGGCTCGCCGGTGGGGCCCGCTCCCTTCTCGGAGGTCGTAAATTGGTCCATCCTGGTCTGGGTGGCTGTGGGCGTCTGTTTGGCTGCCTTGTCTTTACCCATGGTGGTGGCACCCCGGACACTGAGACCGCCGAGGCTAGACGCTGGGTGATGTAGGCACCTCCAGTGCTGCCACGAGGATCAAGGAGGCGAAAGGCAGGAGGAAGGAGGCGCTGTCAGGGCAGCCCGTGTAGTTAGAAGGCCAGGCACCACAAGAGTCGCAGATCATTCCCCAGCGAGCCACCCACCATGACTGGCGATTCTCTCCTGGAGTCCTTCACCAAACCATCACCCGCCACTATCCACAGCCGGGGCGAGGCTGCGCAACCCAAGTCAATGCCCTGGGCCCAAACACCCTCCAGCGACTCTTCAACAGGCGATAAGCCTCCGAGGCAAAGGCGGATGCGCTCACTCATGCTGGTGATCCCTCTCAGCGAGCACTTCACCACCACGGGCGATGTCCAGCTCTAAATGGGTTCCAGTACAGTTCGGGCCTCTTCCCCCGGGGGTCCCGGTCACTTCGTCCCCAACAGAGCCAACCGCGGAGCAACGAGAGGAGGGGGGGGGAGGGGGGAAAAGGCACACACCTCTTGACCGCTGATCCGCGGCCCTAATCTGGAAGGTGACTTTGTGCCGTCCGGATCACCCCAGCTGGCTGTAGTAGACTGGATCCCGAGCCAGCGCTGCAGGCGGGAGGAGGAAGGGAGGGGAGCCGGCCCCCGGCCCCCGACAGCCGGCCCGATGGGGGGGTGTGTCTCCACCGCTCCCGGCCCCCACAGCAGCTCCAACAAATCAGTCGATGTCTCTCCTGCCGCCGCAGTCACCGCCTGATCCACTGCGCAATTCTGCCTCCAAGGGCCAGCTCTATGCCTCCAGAGCCCCTACAGGAGGACACCGGGCAGGAGCCTTGCCTTCACTCCCTCGGTGGGGCCCACAACGGCCGCGGGCCGCCCCTCCTCATCCGCTGGCAAAACTCAGGCCTACACCCCTCGTGGGCGCCGCGGGCTCGATTGGTAGCCTGCCCGCGCCGCAGTACCAGGACCGCTGCCTTCCCCCGCCGGTCCGCTGCCGAAGCGCCAGGACAAGCCTCGCAGGGACAGAGGCACCTCAAACATGAGCCAGGGACAGCGAGACAGCTCCGCACTCCGATGGGCATGGAGGGAGCCGGCCAGGGCAGCCCAGGGCGGAGCGGGAAGGATTCGTGGGGTCCGGCGCCTGGAGCCTCACCGCAAGGCGGCCATGCTGGTCCGGCGCCACCTAGCGCTCCTAGCTCTGACCATACTTACCAGCATGTGGAGACACAAACTCCACACAACTCACCGGGTAGAATGCATTGACTCACACCTCAGTGAAATATCAGCAAAAGATACACCGTACTGGGTGCTGCTGTGTGAAGCACAGGTGCTCTCTTTGGACGTGTAGCCAAACAAACACCAGGACTGCACAGTCAGCCATCTTGCCATTGCTGTCACACCCCCTCACAGGGAAGCAGAGTCAAGAGGAAGGAAGTATGGGCATGCTGGGAAGGGGGGTGTAGCCAAGACCATGGTGGGAGTTGCAGTCAAAGACAACCCCCAGCCACCCACATGGCCCATCAAGCTCACACTGAACCATGCTTGCCTCACAGGGAGTGGGAATGGACTGACAAGATGTCTGACACTGGGTCTGAGAAATGATGGGGCTGACAATCACACATATGCACTGGGCAAACAAAACCCGGTCGCACACACAGCCATTGCAACCATATGTTCAAAATCATTGTCTGGGGATGCAGTGTCCAGGGGTGCCCCTGAGCCGGGCTGGGGAGGTGTGTCTTGCAGATGACAAGTGTGGAGAGCCATATATAGTACATTGCACAAAAAACACAGGAACTCACATATACATCATTGACAGGGGACATCTAACAGTGAATGGAATGGACACACCAATATAGCGGACACCATAGCTTGTTCGCATTCACACTCGGTGCTGTTGTGAGCTGCATTTCACTCCTACATCGTGCTGAAACATATGCATCCTTCACACAACACACCACTCACTGACATAGACATTGTAGACAAAAGGTCTGACCTGGACTGCATTGTAGGAGACATGCTACTCACAGCAGCCAAACGGCAACACACACACACCAACGGCCCTCACTGTCATGAGCATTGAAAAGCAAGATTGCTACCTTGCCCAATCCATGTCACCATGGAGAACACTGACAAGTCAAATCACATATGCACGTACAAAACTCAGCACCAGACTCATTAACGATGGTGACATCATCACTTGTATCAAATGAGATGGGAACTAGGAACACTGTAAAAAAACACTTCCCCCAAAGAGATCACAGGCATACCGGACTGTGACCATGTCCTACCAATACACCAATGTGGCACACAAAGAGTAGTAAACTCTGCTACCACACATGCCCCAATAGTACAACATATCCTCAGTGGAACAGCACGTATGTCCTTGTTAAAGCTCACATGTGTACAGGGATGACGCACCTGTGTCAGCAACGTGATGGCCCTTGAGTAGTAATGGTCATGTACAGACAATCTATCCATGAGCTGGGCATGCACACACTTCGACATGCACATTGAAATGTTTATTTTTGGCTGGGAAATGTGCAACAACAATATCAATCTCTGTCCGTGACAACCCTGGACAAAGCAGTGTACAGGCAGGCATCTGTTCCTACAGTAGAAAATGTAATGTTTGTGAACCATTGATGCCTGTAGAAACCTAACTTACATTGTGTGTCTCCTCCAAACACAGGTGGTGCTGGGGACATAGCAACAAATGAAGAGGAGTCCCAGTCCCAGACTCTAGTGGACACTCAGCTCTCTGGTTTGAATCTGTCTCTGTCCTCTTCGGATGACGACGAACAACCTGGCACCTCCGGTGTGAGTCATCATGCAGCACCAGCAGCACCAACATCTGCACCCCCTGTACCCACACCTCCAGCATCTGGAAACAGACAGGGCACCCCCGCCAACACGGACAGACCAAGGCCACAGAACACCGACAGCACAGGGACACAGGACCTCCCGTAAGCTACAGACAACACCACCAGCAACACCACCCAAGGGGTCCCAGTGTCACCTGTGCGTGCCGCCGCTGGTCCTGCCCGTGTGGATAGGGGTGCTGGGAGGGGTGGGAGGCAGAGGGCGCACCTTGCAGAGGGGTCTGGACTGCATGATGACCCCCGGCCAGGTAGTGGGGATCCTCAAGAACATACAACAGGAGCAGGCTGTCCACCATGCCCGCATGGAGGCAAAGTGGGATGCACTTACTGCAGTGCATTGGGACAGACTCCAATGCCTCCGCCAGATCAGCACAAACATGTCCACACTTCCCTGTGTGGCCACAACATCTGTTGCCACACCATCTGCTAGTGCCACAGGGAGGGAGGAGGACTCTGGCGGAGAGTCCCCTGCACCGCAGAGGCCTGCACCTGAGGATCCCCCCCCAAGAAGAAGAGGGGTCATCCGAAGAAGGACATGTGAGACGCAGATGTCCCTGCACATCCCCCAGGGCCTCTAAACCTGTTCTGGACAATGTTCTTTGTGCGCAACCCGTTCAACTTGTCGTATCTGACACAACTCGCCTACATGACATGGAGGGTTCATGTTCGTCCAATGTAGCAGATGACTGTGGACTTTACTCTGGACATTTCATCTACCAACACTTCCAACTCTACTGTGAACTTTGGATTCAAAACCCAATGTACAGCACCCACCATCCTGTGCACTATCCTCACACATGTTCGTAAATAAACTCACCAGTACACCATACTTGCCTCTGTTGTGATTCCAACTTGTCATGTGTCATGGAGATGTTGATCTGCTAAACAACACAGTGCATGCCAAATACTACAACAATGTGACCACCGTTATGTGAGTCATGGTGATGTGACACATGTAAGGGAGACACACCACTATGGCACCACAACACATACTCACCATGTCCATGTTACTCATCCCACACAATGATGTTGACCTGAAACACATTGATATGCACAGACACCACACCTATCCACAGTCAGTGCTAACAAGTCCACAGGTGAGGTAAGCAAATGTCACTCAGATGTGGGAAGACAGACAACGCACCTAACAAAGCATAGCACAGGTTCATTACACATCAGCAACAGGTTTATTCTAAAATAGTTGCAAGGTAATTGTACGTTACAGTGGACACACGGTCACAAAGTGTCAGAGAATTGAAGTCCAGGGGTGTGTGGCACATCACTTGATGGGAATTGACTACTCCCACACTGGTGTCGGATTCTGGGTGTTGGGGGTCAGTGTTGACCAAACAACAGGCAAAGTACCCATGGGAAGGACAGACACAAGACACAGTCAAAAGCACAGCAGAACAGGAGAGAAATGCAATACACATGCACAAAACATGTCACAAGAAACCTACACAGAAACAAGTTAGCAGTACTACACTATTGTGGAGTACAGACCACCTGAATGGACACATCACTGCATGCATCCAGTCAAGTGTCACACAGACACACTCAGACAGCAACAGAGCAGCCACAACACATTTCAGGCAAACTCCATACATTGACATAACAACCCTGTAAACTCACATTCAGGTGAAGAAGTTGTTGATGAGCTGTGTGCGGACGTCACCCTCATCATCATCACTGGCATCGTGTCCCAGGCCTGGATCCTCCACAGGTGGTGGAGGTCGGTCATCGTCATCCTGGATGAGAGGCAACTTCATCCGCACTGCCATGTTGTGTAGCATGCAGCATACAAGGATAATTTTGCACACCTTTGCAGACTTATATGGGAGGGCCCCTCTGGTCTTGTCCAGGCAGCGGAAGCGGCTTTTCAGGAGACCAAATGTCCGCAGAAATCACCCTCCTGCTCCGACCATGTGCCTCATTGTAGCGCATCTCGGATGGTGTCACAGGGTTCCGGAGGGGTGTCACCAACCACGGCATGTTGGGGTATCCGGAGTCACCTACACACAAACAATTGAACAATTAGCAGATTTTTGAAGGAGGGTGGAATACAACATAGCCAAACACACACAATGGTAAACAGTCAGTACACACCGACAAACCAGGCATGCTGGTCTGGCATCTGTGACATCAGCGTTGCAATGCGACAACTCCTCATGATGTAGGCATCGTGCGCAGAACCGGGGAAACGTGCACACACGTGTGATACACATGTCTGCAAGACATACCACCAGAGCATTGATGGAGTGGAAATGTTTCCTGTTCCGGTATGCCTGCTCATGTGCCTGTGGTGGTATCAGGGCCACATGTGTACCATCAATAGATCCGATGACATTCGGTATCTTCCCCAGTGTATAAAAAGCATCATTTATTTCAGGGAGTTGACCCGGGCTAGGGAACTTGATGTACAGGTCAAGGAAATGCAACATCCCCTCCAAGACATTGCGTAGCACACAACTAAGCATAGTTTGTGACATACCACCAGCAGTAGCCACAGTGTACTGGAAGGTACCAGTAGCAAAGAAGTGCAGGGCTGCCATCACCTTCACCTCTGGGGTCAGTGCTATAGGGTATGTCCGGCCAGGTAGCAGATGTGGCGCCAACTGCTCCGCAACTCCTCAATCAGTGGCCTGGTGAAGCGGTACTGTCGGATGCAGTCTCGTTCATGCATGGTTTCAAGGTCTGGGAACGGACTATGGACAGCTGGTGCCCTGCAGAACAGAGATGCACAAAGGACGATTGTCGGTTCATCCACCCATGTGGCTATGGCCAAGCAAAATATCACATGACACATCATGACAATACACAATTTAATGAGGTGTGTGCTGTTGGGCATGAACACATATGTCTCCTACATGGCCATCACCTCACATCTCAAGTCCACATGTCCACATAAGTCCCATGTAGTGCAATGGCCAATCATTGGGCTGTGTCACACTACCTATGTACTGCTGTGACGTTACAAACACACACCACAGTGACAAGTGAGGCCAGATGTCTCCCAGGCATCACAAATCTTTACCATGCAGATAGCCAGGGCCCCTGTATTGCCACATCGACACTGGCATGACATGGTGTATCATGTACACGCCACAAGGCAACTGTGAGTCCCACATGTAGTGGCCACTGTTGTCTCTGCAGGCCCTACATGTACGTCTCTTAGACACACACACAACATCAAGGTTGATGCACAAACCACATGGATGTGGACTGTCTCCCATTGGGCACATTTGATCAGCCACATCTGAGACACAACATGCACATAGACTGTGGGTGTACATCAGAATTGTGGCTACAGGTCTCACTGTGATGTACATGCTATCACCCCCAGGACTCAGGGTGTATGTGACATGTCCGAAACATATCCAACCTGCAACTGTGTCCATGACTCATGCCCATAACTGTACAGTTGCACATCACAGTGGTAATGTGCACAACACACAAAGGATTCTGCCCCCATGAACACGTGCACAGCCTGGGAGTGGCTGAACAAAAGTTCCACACAACCAACCAAATGTTGCCCCCCCAACACACAGGGAATGCAGCCTTACATGCCATGGGACACTGTGTGGCCAAAGCTGTAGTGTGGTAGGTGTGCACCTGAGTCCCTGGCAAGTAATTGTGTGTCTAACCGTCAAATAGTCACACCAGTGAGGTCCGATGCGGGTGACAATGCGTACGCATTGCACGGTTTATGACCGAGCCGTGCGTACGCTTTGCCATTGACTGCAATGAGGTCCGATATGGATGACAATACGTTCGCATTGCACGGTTCATGACAGAGCCGTGCATACGCTTTGCCATTGACTGCAATGAGGACCGACGTGGATGACAATGCGTACACATTGCACGGTTCATGACCGAGCCGTGCGTACGCTTTGCCATTGACTTCAATGAGGCCCGACGCGGGTGACAATGCGTACGCATTGCACGGTTCATGACCGAGCCATGCGTACGCTTTGCCATTGACTTCAATGAGGCCCGACGCGGGTGACTAACATGCATTCACGTCGGGCAGGCATGGTCCGAGACAGGCGTACGACTTGGGCATTGAATCGTATGGAGACGGGTGCATGTGTATTTTCAAAATGCGCGTTGTACAGTCAGTTGACCGAGCTAGGCGCACCCATTGGCTCTGGACTGTCATGGAGATGGATGCACATTCAAAACTTGTACAAGTTGTGCGCTGGAAATTCAGTTGGATGCCTACAACAATGTTGCAATTCCTAGGGTTTTATGAAGGTGCAGATTTGAACGATGCGGAAGACGTGTACGAGTCGTACATTTCCATGGATTGGCCAGATTCATAGAATGCAACCGTGTTGAACCTATCACTGGGGACACATGGTACAGAGTCTGCCTCTGCAGCACAGATATAAGGCTGGCTGGCTGGACCCCAGGGAGCTCACTTGCCTGCACTACATGCTACTGAACCACATCCCTGCTACCACTGCTGCTGTTTCTGCATCCTCTGGTTACTGCTATGGCACGTACTCTGGAGAGGGCCCCAGCCTTCACTGAGGAGGAGAACAAGGCCCTGCTGAACGGGCTCCTTCCTCAGTACAGCAAGCTGTATGGGAAACCAGGGGAGCAGGTGAGTTTGCAGTCCAGTGCCTTCCTAATTGTGCATGTTGTCTGACTAGCAGTACTAGAAGTGTGTACACCAGTGGCAAGCATACTCACTGAGTACTTTCATCCCCCAAAATGTGTAGGTACATTTAATGAACAGGTGTTCTGCAGCTAAAGTGCATTTGTGCAAGTTCAACTTCCCCGGCATTGTTAACATGTCAGACATGCAGGGCATTTGTCCTTTTCCATGGGTGTACTACCTGTGTCACTCATTTTCCTTTGTGATGATGACATGTATATCCAACTGTGTGCAGCACAAATATGGGGCATGTGTGTTAATGAACTTTTAACTTTGTCATCCTCACAGGTTGATGCCCACCAGAAGCAGGAGATATGGCTGACCATCGCCCAGGCAGTTCGATCGGTGGGGGTCTACAAGCGCCGGATCCGCAACTGCCAGAAGAGGTGGCATGACCTTCGGGGCTGGACCCGGAGGATCGCACGGGTCCAGCTGAAGCTGTCGCCTCCTCGCCGGAGGGGCGGACACCAGACCCTGACCCCCCACATGTTCCGGATACTGGCGGTGGTCTTCCCGGACCTGGATGGGCAGCTGAAGGCCAGACAGCAGCAAGGAGGGGGTAAGTCCATGCCTAATCTGTGTACTATGTCTGACATGCTAATTGCAGTCTTTTGGCCTGGTCGCACTTCCACGTTACATAGGTCTTGTAGTCCAATACTCATGTCCCTCAATTGTGTGATGCACCCTCCTCATCTGATCCACAGGTGTGGCCCCTACAGTCTGTTGCTTGTGTCACTAGGGCACTGTGTCCCTGCAGTCAGCTATGCTTCAGCTTCCGGACAGCATCTGTTCCCGTGACTCTGTTGTGTGTTTCATGGGTGGGTCAATTGTTTACACAATGCCTGAGATCTGACATGTGATCTGTGTGTGCCCTTGATATGTGTTCCAATTGCTGGTCTGACTCACCACATGTGGCTGGGGTATTTCAAACAACCGGGCCAAAGAGGGCAGAGTCAGCACTGGAAGCACATGAAACGCCGAAGAGAGCGTGAACGACCGCCCCACTTACACCCGCTGTTGCCTACATTAATGGCGAACAGGTTCTAATTGAACAGATACTCTTGGGATTAACAGATCTCACTCACTGGGAGACCCCCTGAATATTAGGGTCTTCTTCACCGTTTAGGTCCTGAAGAAAGCCCACTTGACCCTTCGGGGCACTTGAAGGGCTGAAACATGTCGACCTTTTTTATGGACACCTTTTTTTGCAGTGCACATGGCCATAATTAGCCTCTGAGTGCACACCGAAGACCTTTTATAACTTTCCCGCATCCAGTGTAATTAAAGATTCTTTACTGGTTCAACGGGATTTTTAACTTTTGGATATTTTTTTCACCACTTGTCACTTCACCAGAACTCACTTTTTTATTCTACGATCACTACTAGAACGACCAGTGGAACGACCTCCAGGTGGAGGAAGCATTGCACTAACCCGATGATGATGCTGTCACGTTGTCAATAACGAAGCGGAGAACGAAAATATACCTCTCAAATCGATCTTGACAATACGTGATTGAGGGTTTCTTAATAGTACCTTGTACTACCGTTGCATTCCCTGGTTCTTTTGGGACTAGTGATCCACTCCCCCATTGATTTTTTGGTATTTCAAACAAACCCATGCGTCAGGGGACTCCAATTTGTGTGCCTCCGGAGTATGTATATCCAGTGTGTCACACTTGCTTAGCCACCTGACTACTCTCCAGGGCTAAACACTGTTTCACGTAGACCTGGGCAGTCATGCCTACGCAAGGGTATTTAGAAACACTCTGTAATCCCACTCCTTTGTGTCAACTTACAGGTTGTGCTTAGTGACATGTGCCTTCAGGTGTCTGCATCTGTGTCATTGTGGTGTGGCTTCCTGTTACGTACAACTGGGGTGTTCATGAGTTTGAGGGTCAGTAGGACATCTGAGATGTGACTATGATAGACAAGACCTGTGTGACATATAGATGTGTGATCTTTTGGCAGTACACAATGGTGAATGCAACTGTGCACTTCAGGCAGCTGGGTTACATGCACAGCAGACTGTGATGTGCTAATGTACAGGGAGTTGTGTTCGCAGAGACTCATATGTCTGATTTGTATGATGTGGGGTCTTCTGGGTAGATATGTTGTTTACAGGGGATGGGCAAGTGCACTTGTCAGCTGCAGAGTTTGCTTTACCCCTGAGCTATGATTGTGACACAGTGCATACTGTTGTTGTCTGGATGCCCTGCCCCTGTGACAGGAGACAGTGTTGACTGACTTTCCAGGCATGCCAGTGCCATGGAATTTTACTTGCTATGAGTGATCCTGCATTGTGTTCAAGTGTGCTCCATGCACCCCATTGTGGCATTGACTATCAGGACATGAGAACATCATAGTATGTGTTGCTGGCATGCATCACAAGCATGTGAAATGAGTCTCTGCCCATCCCTTCATCCTGACACCTGTACTGAGTCAGTGGCAAGAGATGTGCTGTGTGTATAGTGACATACTCCTACATGTTCACTTGCATGTCCAACAAATGTGTGGGTGGTGCGTGTCGGCACATTGGGGTATTAGCATCCAACATGCAACAGACATATGGGTGCAAGTCCAGGAGGGATACGAGTGCCATGGTTGATGGTGAGACAGACAATTGGCTTATTCTAAACAGTGTGTGCACTTTGAGCAGTGTTCAGCTGATGATGCCAGGGCTTGCCCTGTGATGTGATGTACTCACTGTGGTGTGTGCAGTCAGTGCAGGTGACTGATGTTGTTCTCTTTTTTACTAATTCTATCCAGATACATCCACGGCCACAGGGTGGGACAGCTCCACGGAACAGGAGGAGCCGCAGAACCTGACTGGGACAGAATGTGAGGAGTTGGAGGGACCCAGTGGCACGGAGGGCGAGTGGAGCCACACCGAGGAGTCCTCAGCACCATCCACCCCAGCTGAGGGCCACAGCAGCTCAGAGGATGACTCCCTTGTGTTGGCGGGTGTCAGCAGCCACCAAACCCCAGCTAGTGATGCTGTCCCCGCCACCGCCCCCACCACCACCATCACCACCCTCCCATCGGCTCCAATCCCAGAGGTCCGTGGAGGTTCCCGTGTTCGGGAGAATGTCTCCTTTGTGCCAGGCACTGCACCCCCTGCCCCTGTGTCCCCTGCTGCCCTGAGTGAGGAGTCTGTGGACTTGCTTAGACAGATCCATGTAGGGCAGACATCAATGTTGAGTGTCCTCCATGCACACACCAGTCTGTTGACACAACAGGTGTCGTTCATGGAGAGCATTTCATCTGGCATGTCTGCCCTACAGAGGACCAATCAGTCCATGGCCTCCTCCCTGACGGCAGTAGTGTCCCTCCTCCAACTACCCCTCCTACCTGTCCCAAGCACACACACACACCTGCACGTTCTCACAAACCCACAGACGTGGGCAGCACACAAACACCCAAACCAAGGGCTAGACGTGCACACAAGCAAGCGCAGGGGACTGATACCACACTCACAGGGGATTGTTTGCAGACACACACACAGTCATCCACAACCACTCCGCAGTCCTCCGATACATCTCCCTTCCAGCCCCCTTCCCTTGCCTCAGCTGCAACCCCATCTCCACAGAAGCTCTTCCTCTGTGACCTTGGCCTCTTCTCCACCGTCCCAACAGATCCATCTTACAAGTGGAAGAGGAAGTCCCCACACACAGAGGGGAGTGCCCCTCACACCCAGACACCCAGACACCCTCCCCCAGGCGCAGTCAGACTGAGGCCCCCACCCACAAGACCCCCCGGAAGAGCAAGAACCCACCCCCGCCACGCAGCTCCATGGCGAAGTCTCTGTCCTCCATCCCCCAGGCCACCACTCCAGAGGTTACCCCGCCACACCCTGCCCCAGATTCCCCCACCCACAGATACACCATCCCCAAAATGCTGAGGCCCCCCCCACCACTTGCTCTTCCACCCCCAGTCAGACAGTTAGTGCCACTGATGTGGGGACCGTGTCCCCCCCCGTGTTGCCAACCTCACCTGAACCCCATTCCGCTCACATTGAGTTAGGCACTGCAGTGGAGTCCACGACCACCCCGTCTGACTTGGGCACTGCAATGGGGACCCAGTCTACTCCATCTGACCTGCCCACTGCAGTTGTGCCGACACACACCCCATCTGACCTGTGCCCCACAGTTGTGACTGCACACACTACTTCAGGCAGCTCCATTGCAGTTGCCAGTGACTCTCCTGCATCCACCACCCCTTCACTGCCTCCTTCTGCTGCGCCCTGATCCTGTCCCTGCGGTGCCTGGCCTGCCCCCATGTATGCCCCTCTGAGGGGATGTCCCCTGTCCTTAACAGTGCAGGCAAGCAATGTGTGACAGTTGTCACTCAAGTTAAATTCTTGTCATTTGGATATGGACTGGCCATTGGCCTTTGTTTTGAACGGACTTTTAATTTTTCATCTGCTGAATAAAGCTTTTTTCTTTATCCTTGTGAATCTGATTTTGCTGTACATTATGTTGGTGATGTTTAGCATAACCTTGCAGTTGTAATGCTGTATTTCAAATGTTGAATACTGAGGTGTTGATGTGAGGTACTCCATGTGGTCTATGAAATATGTATCCTATTCTGGTCATTATCCATATCATCCTTTGCAGCTAACTGGGTGTGTCAGGATTAACAATTAGTGGACACTCTGTAAGCATTTCATTTGCATGGTCACATCTGTGGCTTGCACACATGCACATATGATGTGCTTCCCATTGTCCAATTTGCCTATTTCCCTGACTGTGGGCGCATCTCCACTGGACATGTAAGTGTGGGCATCATTGGTGTAGGAGCAACTGGGTCCTCTGTGCAACTTGCTGGACATATGTATTGAGTATGTGCAGATGACTTAAGGGACACTGCCGTACCCAGGCTGTTGTGACCAGAGCCTTCATTGTGTGGTAACTGATGGCTGACTGACCAAGGGCCCGATTCACAGAACAAACTTAAGACTAAATCCTAAACTTAGTACCATTCTGGTATTCACAGAATGCACCTAGTACTTCTGCTATTCACAGAATGAACTTAGTACTTTTGCTATTCACAGAATGAACTTAGTACTTTTGCTATTCACAGAATGGATTTACGACTCCTAAACTTACGTCCGCACTCGGGCCGGAAATTCCGGCCCGGAGGCGGGGCTTCCGGGCCGGAGGCGGAGCTTCCGGGCCGGAGGCGGAGCTTCCGGCCCGGAGGTGGGGATTTCGGCCGATTTAGCTATGGCCGAAATCCCCACCTCCGGGCCGGAAGCCCCGCCTCCGGCCCGGAAGCTCCGCCTCCGGGCCGGAAGCCCCGCCTCCGGGCCGGAATTTCCGGCCCGAGTGCGGACGTAAGTTTAGGAGTCGTAAATCCATTCTGTGAATAGCAAAAGTACTAAGTTCATTCTGTGAATAGCAAAAGTACTAAGTTCATTCTGTGAATAGCAGAAGTACTAGGTGCATTCTGTGAATACCAGAATGGTACTAAGTTTAGGATTTAGTCTTAAGTTTGTTCTGTGAATCGGGCCCCAAGTGTTCTGCTGACATAACTGAGACCTGCTGGGGCTATGTTTGGCACAGCTGAGCTTCCACAGGAGTCGAGTCCCCTCAAGTAAGGGTGTTGTTCCGTGACATTGCCTGGGCCCATGTTCTGTGTTGTGTGGGCATGTGTGTGTGTGTGTCCACATCCCTTTTCATACAGAGGCAGTGTTCCCTTGATATGTTCCTGTTATTGATGCTTGCTGAGTGGTACTGTGTTCATCCCACAACTTTGCCATGGGATACCAGATGTGTGGGTGCATGACACACTACTGCTAATTGGTGTTTCATCTTTGGGATTTGTCAGTTCTGAGTGGTGATAATGTTGTCAGACGCAGATGGGACACAGTCAGGGGTCCCCAAGGCAGTTGTTTGTTCGCAATATCATGTAGTTGTCTCTAGGTGGTACCTTTCAGTGATTGAGACATGTGTATGTGTGTATGACTGCTCCCACTTGTCCGGTTCAGGACTGCAATGTTTGCAGGTGTCTGCATGTGTGCCTTGTGGTTCTCCTTGCTTCTGCATTGTCCTGGGACTGTGGCAGGTATTGCACAGGTTACAGGAGCTTTGATGTCATGGCCATGTACCGCATACTGTGCAGTATGTCACCAGGGTTGTAAACTGTCCTTGTGTGATGAATCTATGCACCTTAGTTCCTCCCAACATTACTGTGTTTGTCATGGGTGCATGTGCAATGTCACCTGTCCATGTGGGCTTCACAGATGCACAATGGTGCAGTTCAGGGTGTGTGGTGTTGTGGGTGGACTGATGTAAATGTTTGCATGGATGGGCCCCTTGCTCCCGTTTGACCATGGATGACGGCCCATGCTGAGTGATTTGTGTTTGTGTATGTGTGATGTACGTTTGTGGCACAGGACACATGTCTGGGTTTCACAGTTTGTACGACATCTACCTTTGTCATCGCAGTGAAGGTGTCATGCATGCTTGTGTCACCCCAATGTCTGGTACCTGGGGGTAGTGCTGTTGTGTGTCAGTCTCTTGCTGTGTTAGTTGCTGTTCATTCCAGCTTGTGTCACATGTGTCTGTTGTGCTCCCTCTCATCTCACAATACCTGATTGCCCACTAAGGGGGGCCCATTGATGGTTTACTTTTGTATGGCAACTTGTCCACAACTGTCTCACTGTGGTTAAGCCCCCCTCATGTGTTGTGTAGTTGCCTGGGGATACTGAGACACACACACACACACATGTTGTGTCAGATGTGCAGTGTGAGGTTGCCTTTTTGTGTTAGTGCATCTGCACCAGTGCATTGGTATTGCTGTTGTGGGCCATTGTCTGGATGTTGTTTTTGTGATTTACCCTGCTGTCCCTGTGAGTCATATCACATCATTCTGCACATTCATCCTGGTTGTTAGGTGCCATTGCTGGCATGGAATGGGAGTTTGTGACCTGACACCTACAGTCTACACAGGATGTTTTGATTTGTGTGTCTGTTTTCGAGATGTGTTTGTGCTTTGTGATGGTCACTTCTGCTTTTGTGTCATTGTACACTGTATGCATTGTCAGCCCCCATGGGTGGTGCTTGTCTGCACATGGCCGAGAGTAGGTTAGGTTTTCACAGCACTGTTAGCCTCACCACATCTCTGTGGGTATGGGACACAACCACTACTTTGCCCCTAAAGTGTTTCATGTGTTGGGACCAGAAATCATACATGCCGTTCGGCATTTGCAGCTTTGTCCATGATGACACTTACCTTTTGGTCACTGTGATTAAGGGGGTTTAGGACCCCAACACCCCAATGTTCAACATCTGCTGCAGTTTGGAAGCACACACTTAACTTTTGTTCTACACAGTGAGGGGGTGTTATTTTTACATTGCCACAGTGCTAGTGATGCTTGCCTTGTGTAGGCCACACTCAGTTTTTGGTCACACATGTGATGGTAGTTACATTGTATGTTCGAAGTCATGATCACTGTTGTGGGCATGATGTTAGGGGGGATGTATTTTGCTGACATACCTAATGTTGGTGTATGATGGATGTGTGACGCATCACCCATCCTATGAGTGGGGGTGGCATTAGTGATGGGCAACATAGTCCCTATGGGTGGGGGTGGCAGTAGTGCTGGGCAACAGGTCCCTTATGGGTGGGGGTGGCAGTAGTGATGGGCAACATAAGCCCTATGGGTGGGGGTGGTAGTAGTGATGGGCAACAGGTCCCCTATGGGTGGGGGTGGCAGTAGTGATGGGCAACATAAGCCCTATGGGTGGGGGTGGTAGTAGTGCTGGACAACAGGTCCCCTATGGGTGGGGGTGGCAGTTGTGATGGGCAACATAAGCCCTATGGGTGGGGGTGGCAGTAGTGATGGGCAACATAAGCCCTATGAGTGGGGGTGGCAGTAGTGCTGGGCAACGGGTCCGCTATGGGTCGGGGTGGCAGTAGTGATGGGCAACATAAGCCCTATGAGTGGGGGTGGCAGAAGTGATGGGCAACAGGTCCCCTATGAGTGGGGGTGGCAGGAGTGATGGGCAACATAAACCCTATGGGTGGGGGTGGCAGTAGTGATGGGCAATATAAGCCCTATTGGTGGGGGTGGCAGTAGTGCTGGGCAACAGGTCCCCTATGGGTGGGGATGGCAGTAGTGATGGGCAACAGGTCCCCTATGGGTGGGGGTGGCAGTAGTGAGAGGCAACATAAGCCCTATGGGTGGGGGTGGTAGTAGTGCTGGGCAACAGGTCCCCTATAGGTGGGGGTGGCAGTAGTGATGGGCAACATAAGCCCTATGGGTGGGGGTGGCAGTAGTGATGGGCAACATAAGCCCTATGAGTGGGGGTGGCAGTAGTGCTGGGCAACGGGTCCGCTATGGGTGGGGTGGCAGTAGTGATGGGCAACATAAGCCCTATGGGTGGGGGTGGCAGTAGTGATGGGCAAAATAAGCCCTATGGGTGGGGGTGGCAGTAATGATGGGCAACATAAGCCCTATGAGTGGGGTGGCAGTAGTGCTGGGCAACGGGTCCGCTATGGGTGGGGGTGGCAGTAGTGATGGGCAACATAAGCCCTATGAGTGGGGGTGGCAGGAGTGATGGGCAACAGGTCCCCTACGGGTGGGGGTGGCAGTAGTGATGGGCAACATAAGCCCTATGGGTGGGGGTGGTAGTGGTGCTGGCAATGCAACCCGTATGGTGGCCTGTTGTTAGTGGCCAGGATATGGATCCCCTGTGTGTGTGTGACAATTTGCGGGTACGTGTCGTTTGTTTGTGTTGTAGGTGTCTGACTTACCGTCTGCGCCGTCCGCGTCTGTTCCTGATCTGGTCATAGATGTAGAGTACTGGTATGACCTGCGCTATGGGATTCATGATGTGTTAGTCTCATACACGCTGCTTGTTGCTCCGTCTCGTACCCGTTGCTAGCTGGTCCGTCTCGTAGCCGTGGATTGTGTTCTGGAGCGAATCGGACCTGATATGCTTCTTTTCCGGATGCTGTGACGTGCCGTATGTGGCGACCCGTCCGGCGCGTAGGAAGTACGCATCGTACTTGTCCGGGCGGAAACTGCTATGGATACTGCTTCCGGGCAACTCGGCTCGGCGTTCGGAGTTACGACTCGGACGGAGAATGAAGCTTGAATCACAGCCTACGTGTCGGTCGGATTTTTGCCAGTTATGAGCATTGTACTTCATCAACAGGACGGACCAGCTCCGGGTACGGGTCGGTCACAAGGTAAGGCTACGAACAGCTTTCGGAGAGCAGTTTGACCCGGATCGGAATCGACCCCATAGTAATAGCTCTCTACAAAATTCCTTGAACATTATGTGAAATGATTAAATCCCTATAACTACCTTAATTTAGAAGTTGTTGTATATGACCACTCTAAATACAGAGTTGAATATGATTAGGATACAGATTTCATTGCATAATGGGCCATTGATTACTCAAATAAAATATGAGTTAACATGCTTAAAATCTCCAATGCTGCCAATGTTACTCAGACCTTATTCTTTATTCATAGTAGACTTTTATATACTCCTACTAAAATAAGTGTGGAAGAAAATTAATAAAATATTTCGAAAGAGTTGACCACTTTAATTTTTGAACATTTTCCTGACCTCATTTTCTTTATCTTATGCTTCAGATCGAAATATTTTAAAATGATTGACCTGCATATTTGAATCACATTCCAATAAATAATATCTTGTTGGAATATTTCTACTAAAGTATGCCAAACATCCTGGTGGAGTGGTGTATGGTGTCTAATTACAGAATAGATGTGTGCGTTTGCATATTCAGTTCATGAGAAAGTCAAAAGAGATTTATTCGGACTTTCTTTCACTTATATGTTAATGAAAATGTGTGATCATTTAGCTAAGGCACATTATGTAAATATTTCCCAATAATATACATATTTTTGTATTTATTTCATCAGCTGCCTACAATTAGTTTTAGAAATTATTTATATCATTATCATGTCTCATTTTTAGGTCGAGCTTGGGCAACGCATGCACTGCTCTGCCGCATGCTGTATTGGCGTATGGAATAGAAGCCCCACCCACTCTCCATCCACATTTGTCATTGGCTTGTGTCATTGTCCTTCATAAGTGCGCGCTCCTGATTCGTTAATAGACTTGTTAGTCCCTCCTTAGTACCGCCTTGTCTTCATTTCTAACCTCCCATGAGGACTGGCCCTTTTACTTCGGTTGTTACACAGTACTTCCTTTTTAGTCTGTAAGCACTATTTTCTTTAATGAGTTTCTCCAACTGCAGGCAGGACCTGCTTTTCTGCAACATTCAGCGGGCCCGCCATGCGTGGTTTCACTTTCCAAGCAGCCGGGACAATGGCTCCTTCAAATAGGTCTGGCACTTACAAGAGTTTGACTTTTATTTATGTATTAATTAACAAAACAGATAAATAAAAGCCATTGTCATTTACAGTGAATTTGGGGGCATATTATCAAGGATGGCGTTAAAAATTATCGCAGGTTTAGCGGCAGAAAACTGCAGCTAAAGTGGCGATAATGGGCTTGATAATATGCCCTGGAGAATTCCAATAGAAGTCCATGGTCTGGTGTGAACATGGGCTTCTATTGGAATTCTCTGCGGCATATTATCAAGCCCATTATCGCCGTTTTAGCTGGAGTTTTCTGCCGCTAAGCCAGCAAGAATTTTAACGCCCTCCTTGATAATATGCCCCTTAGTGTTGTAACAGAAATTATTGCATAAACCACATTAGATAGATTTGATTAATAGCAGGGTAAATGCATCTTTTTTCCTTTTGCAGCTAACTTTCCAAGATTTAGTTCTGACCCCTTTGGCTAAACGTCCTTTGCCACAAAACATAAGGTAAACTAGATCTTACAGACATCTGCATTAATATTCAAAGAAATTATATCATAATGAGTGATACATTTGTACAGTTTCCACAATTGAAACAAGCACTGGCCAATTCATTAGGTCTAGCTTGCATTTTAAGAAAAGCCTGCAGAATTGACAATACAAAATATAAAACAATTCCTTTCTGTATACAAAGACTCTATGAAATAAAGAATTTAATGAGTGAAGATTTAATGTACTTGAGTTGCAAGATATCTAGCCTGTCCGGTTTTAGGTTTAAACCTTTAATAACTGATAAAACCCCACCGGAAGGGAAATAGCTCTCACCAGTGTAAACATATAAACACTGAAAAAGAACCTGCACAACCACAAACTAAATGCCATTCAAAAAAACGAAAAGGAGAGTGAAAGAGTCATTTTTATTTCTTCTTGAAGGGGCCAATACAATGTAACTTTGTTATATTAGGTAGCTGTAAGAAAGACTTGGCTAACATTATTCCGTTTGAGTTTTGTTTTTAAGGGATGTCACTAAAATATTGTTTTGTGGTCTTTGGTCTAAAGATACAGGGGTTAGAAGCATGTTTTAGGTGTTATTTATTTATTTTATAAACTGTAGAGAATCAGGAAATATCAAAATCATATTTGATTTTTTGGCTACATTTGAGACTTTCACTGATAGGAAACATTTAGGTTTCATAAGAATCTTTACCAATGTGTACCATCACATTTACCGACAGAGAATGGGTAAAAACCCTTGATACATCAGCCCCCTTTTCTACCGAGTCAGTGTTGATAGTAGGTGAATTGCCAAATACCACTAGGCTTTAAACATTCAATGGAAGGTAAAGTGACAGGTATATGTGAAAAGAGTGCAGTCACAAAGCATCTGGGATACTGGGGAAAACATGACACCAGACTTTTGGAAAACAAGGAATGCAGTGTCACTTGGAGTTCTTACCAAATTCAACAAAGATTGGAGTGATTTTGTTTGTATTTGCAGTGATTTAGTTACGTATATATAAAAAAGTTGTGTGATGACCTCTCACAATCAATACCTGAGCTGAAGTGCTTCCCTGTAAGAGATACTTGCCACTTGATACATGGTATGCTTAAAGCATCTTTACAATCTTCAGAGTTAATGAAGAATGCTATTGACTTTTTAGTCCATTCTGGTGCACTGTTTTGTTATGCATGGAAACTAAAATGCAAATATTTCTCATTTTGTGCTTTGTGTGGCATCAAAGAAAGAGTCATTTCAACTGTGTCACTTAGCTGGGGGTTCTCAGTCCTAGAGGCCATGAATGCTATATGATCTATGTGGCAACAGTTTACAGAACTTTTTCTGAGTAATGATGCCAAAGGAAAGAAATGTGAGGATCTTTGATCACATATTGATAGTGATTTGAAAAAAAGTACACTTAACTGCATTCTTAGAATTTTACAGGAAATCATAACTGCTCTAGTGGACATAATAAAAACACTTGAGTCTGAAAACACCCTGGTCTACCAAGTGTTCAGCATAATTCGTGTAGATGTGAAACATCTCCTTGAGATTAGGCTGGGTGACACTTTTAGTGACTTTGGCACTGCAACATATTCCATGCTAGAGTGCTTGCCACTTGGTAAGCAAATAAATGCCGAGGAGCAAGTCAGGAACTTTTATTTTACAGTGTATAAGAAATAGCCCTTCACCAACCATGGCATTTGAAGTGA
The DNA here is from genome assembly GCF_964204655.1 of Triturus cristatus. NCBI lineage: Eukaryota > Metazoa > Chordata > Amphibia > Caudata > Salamandridae > Triturus > Triturus cristatus. The sequence goes on from NC_140580.1 coordinate 861,828,451, forward strand.
ATGAAGCCTTACTGTGGTACACTGCACAAGTTATAGATCCCTTCTGTAAAGGAATATTTTCTCCAGAGTTTCAAAAGTGCTGCCTCATTTTGACCGCTTCAATTACTCTGAGGGCATATGCGCCCATTTCAACGCATATGTTGCAGAACCTGTCGCAGAGAATCACAATCTTCAGGTGCACCAGTATTGGCATTGAAAGCTATGTCAGTGGCCAGAGTTAGAATATTGTATACTGGCTAATTTGGCATTGCCTGTCTCAAGTGCCAATGTTGAGAGGGCCTTTTTCACAGATAAAAGTTTACATGGGAAGGAACAAGCGAGCGTGCATGACCAAAGACTCACTGAAGAAGTATTGTATGGTGTACTACGATAAGTTTGGTTTGTAAAAATGTATTTGGACCTCATTTACACTATATGTACACTGTCTATATACCATGCACTATCAGTGCAGAAAGCAAGCAATAATAAAAACAAAAAGTTCCATAAACACCGGAAAAACACTGTTTCTGTAGTTTTTAAAGGTGCGAAAATGTGTAACCACTGATAACCACTGTTTTTTTAAGGTATTGAAATCACTGGAAAACACAGAAAAAAACCACCAGAATTTACCAAAAATACAAACTGAAAACACGAAAGCCTAAGGCAATGAACGCGCACCATTGGAGGTAGAAAGATACACCAACTAGCTAATAGCACAGCAGTCCGATTTCTGAATCTGTCATTTTTCAATATCTTGAGATCTAGGCATATCCCACTGTGTGAACTCACCCTTTCCATCAGCCAGGCAACGTCTTAGTTTCTGAGTTCATGTTTGTGCCAATTATATACATAGTCATTGTAGGAAGGTGGAATCTGACTATATGGTTGCCCCCAACTTTTTGCCTGGTATTTGAATGTTTTTTGACTAGTCTGGCTGGGATTCTGCTATCCAGGACCCCAGCCTATCTGCTTCCTCTCTAAACTGATGTGAGTACCCTAGGTACATCCCAATTGGATACTGAGGACACCCTGTCAGCCCCTTGTAGATGGTACCCTAGGTACCCAGGGCATGGGTCCCTCAGAGGCCTACCAGGGGCTGCAGCACTTATTGTGCCACCCCTGGGACAGCCATACAAACTGACACCACCAGACGCACTACTGTAGTCTGGGTAAGGTGGTGCTTGCACCCCTTACAGGGATATAGGTATCCTGTATCCCACTTAATACAACACATATATCCTCATAGGTCACCCCTAAGGCAGGCCTTACTAATCCTACAAGGCAGGGTGCTGAGATATGTGTGAGGGGGAACCCTTACCTGAGTAGGGCCCCTCTGCAACCTTCGTAAAACTACTGCTGGGTTGTTTGTAGTGCAGCCATACCATATACTCTTAACCGCATTATAAGTAATCGCCATAGCGTGATAACTTGAGAGTGGCTGCACAGAACCATGTCGTGTTTGGTGTCAAACATGTAGGAATCATACCCCCAATCCAACCATGGGAGTGAGGGCATGATTCCCCCCTGCTAGAGGGGCGATATGGTAAAAGCGGCAGATTTTAGACACCAATTTAAAAGTGCACACGTAGTACAAAATGGATGCTACCCGCCACCCACATGACTCTGGCTGCCTGTTGCTGGGCAGGACTCCAGCCACGGCAGCTGGACAATAGGGATCTTGTTGCAGGGAGGTGCTCCCACCTCCCCAGACAGACTATGTGGATTGGAACTGGGTGGGTGCACCATAGGATGTCTTTCGGACCTGTATGTAGGCTTCTCCAGTGCCTACTTCTGCATACACCGCCTCAAACCGGTTCAGGGGCATCCTGTCCCCTGCCCAGGCGGGAAAACACACAAAGGAGAGAGGGTGTAGCCACCCTTTCCCGCCTGAACTCTCATTGGTGGGCTCTGATCTGGACACTCCCCTAATCTTTGGATAAAGGAGATTCAGGGTCCCCAGAGCCTCAGATTATTCTTGAACTTCACAGACTTGAACTTCGACTTGCTGCCGCACAGTTAAAGGAAGAGATCTCCCTTGGGGTAAAGGTGTTACCCCCCTGCTTGGCAGGCACCTGAAACACTGCAAGTGACCCGGTTGGAACCTCGCTGCTCCTATGGACATCGACGACTCTTTCCTACCTTGAGGTGGGTTTCCAAGCATCCCAGAGGCCAGTGAGTGTGCACAGCAAAGCTCAGCACTGTGAACCCCGTGGGTGCCGAGATCCCCAATACCCCAGGACACCGGCCACCTCTTGCACAGCACCCGACCCCAACCAGTGAGGAAGTTGCTTTGGCCCATTATTGAGCCTACCTCTCAGCATCATCTGTGCCAAAGATCGATGCCCTAGCTTGCTCCGGCGACCCGTAGGCGCATCTTTACGCACGCCAAATTGCTGCCTCCCGCGGTCCCTTGTCTCTCAACTGGTGGGCCCTAGTGGAGGTCAATCTTCACTTCCAAGAGTTCCTCTGATTGCTCCAGGCCTGCTCTTCAGTCTCCTTGCTGGAGACCTCGCTCAAACCTTGTGGGTCTGCATCAGTAGCAGTTTTGTGTTTCTTGCGTGGGTTGCAGTTGCCAAGGCTTAGTGGATCCAATCCGGACACTAACACCGCAGCGACCCTCATCCTTTGTGGGACAGTTGCCCTCCAGAAGCTGGCCTTCCTTGATACCTCCTGGACCCCGTGGCTGACGATCCAAGCTATACCCCTTCCACCTGGAAGCACCCGACATTGAAGGGCTCCTTCTCCTGAACCCCCTGGTCACTGCGCCGTGACCCAGACTCTGTCCCCTCTGCTTTCAGGTCCTTCTCTTCAAGATTTACATTTTCAATCTTCACGACATTGACGACGCTTCTTGCTAGCAGCAGTTCTTCTAAAACGACCTATGCACCCGGCTTCCCTGGGGCAGGTAACAGTGGTACCTCGTCCCGACAGTAGCTTCAGCCACTGCACGCGTCTCCCAAGGGTCCCCTTCCTCACTACCTTGGGTAGTTTCACAAGGGGCCAGCGACCCTAAATGCCCTAGGCATGGTCTGTAGAATTGTCGAGGTTCTTATACCACTTTTTTGATATATGGTTTGGCCCCCCCCCGGGGGCCCTATGATTACAGTGCTATTTATTGTAACTATCAGTGCTTGTTTGAATTGTATTTTTACCTCCAGCCTCATAAAGAGACTAGAGGGATTCTTCTTAGAATAAATACATATGTTTTATATATATACACCTGTGTGGACTACTATTTCATTTGGTTATTCAAGAGGTTATCTATGGTAAAACAATAAGCTTAATACTCCTTCAAGACTTAGCCTGTAGGCTGCTCTCCACAGCTACCACTAGGATAGCTTTCTTTAAAGGTTGTTTTTAACCTATCACCATAAGAGTCGAATTGGACTGGTGCAAGGTGTCCCCTATAACTAGTGGACAGCATATGCCAAGCCAACTTCTCACAGTCATATAAAAATATTCTCCAATCTTGTACGAGATGCAGCACTTTGGAATCCTGCACTGGCAGCTATGCATCTCTGGGGATTACAGCTAGAGTTCAATCTGGAGCCTGATGTTTTGGTAGAACAATTACTTTAACTGTCAGATTGAGCTGATGTTTCATTTGACTTTCTACCACTCTGGATGATGAGTCCTTTGAGGATCTATGTGTGGCCATGGAACTCTTTAAAAGTTACCGACAAAGGAAAAGTTCTTCTTTGCCTGTTGTCAAAGTCAGGAGGGATTTCTGAGATGTCATTAGGGACAGATTAAGTAAATACCTAATCTGAGCCAGTGGTTGAAGGTGAGGCCCACCACCATTCATTTTTAAGTGCCAGCACATGTTTGTCCTTTGATCCAAAACAAGGGAGAAAAAAATGCAAAAGAGGGTAAGTAGGAGGAAAAGTAAGGCATAAAAACAATGTCGAAATAAGAAAGCAGGAACAAAAGGGACTTGCAGGGGTGAATGAGATAGAGGGACATGGAGTGTCTGATGATGGATTAAAGATGCATGAGGTGAAATCAAGACCAAGCACCCTTCATACTATGGACTTCGGAAGAACTGGCAACAGCTTGGGAGCAGAAGTTTGGGCCCAGGCACTTATTATTTTATAAATTAAGCAAAGGGTTACGTTGGCAAGTCAATTTATTGTTGGATGGAGTTTTCTTTTGCAGCTGGACAAAACTGACTACACTGATACAGCACACAGTATGTTGGGCCCAATTTCATGTGATGCATCTGGTGCACACATAACCATACACTCTATTCCAGGAAAAATGCGATTGCGCTAGTGGAAGTGCAAACTCATGAGCATGTTCCTGTTCTGGGTAGAGCACAGCAGTGATATATAGAACCATAATTTCAAACCACATTATTACAAGAATTACAAGAAATGCAGGAAGAATGTGTTCCTGCTTTTTTACCACCTTGAATCTTGTAGCTGATGAAATTTCCAGTTAGTAAAAGGGTTGAAAATATGGAATTACTGCAGGAATCAGATTTGGTACCTCTGATTCCCATAGCAATTTACTTTTTCTAAGATCACCCATGAGCATTCTTAGCGACAGGAAAGTTATGCACCCCAAAATTACGGTGGTATTCCTGCAACCCAAAATTATCAATATCTGCAGTGTCTAAAACTTTGCGGGCACAAATACCGAAGCAGTGTTTCAGAGCTACATGGAACTGGCCCCAGATGGAAACCTTTTTAGAAACAATAACACCTGTAATGTTCTGGTGTGAAAATGGGCTTCTATTGGAATTCTCTAGGGCATATTATCAAGCCCATTATCGCCGTTCTTGATAATATGCCCCATGTACTTTATAGAGAATGGCTTGGTTCGAAAAACCATAGCTTTCGAACGTATACAAGCAGTATACGTGCAAATAATAAAACTGAAATATAAGGACAAAACACTCATCACACATGATGATAAAAAAATATTATCACAGAGGCAAGGCCCTGCTTCCCACAGACAAGGATCTCAGTGTCCAGAAGCGCTGGAAACTCCTACCTAGTAAAAGTTCCAATCATTATAAAATGTGTTGTTGGGACAGAAAAGTGATGCATTGATCGAAAGGCCAGCTGTGCGCGTGAATCAGAATGACTATAAACCGTGAACACAGAGTAAAATACTCTGTGATAGCTTGTGATAGAAGCATAAATAAGTGGAAAGAAAATATTGCCCTGTATCCACTTCTGCAAATTGTCCAGGCATTCCTAGCAAATAGAGATGCCTTGTCCTTCACATCTCTCTTTCTTTGTCCTCATATGCCTTCTTTATTTCCAAATTAGATCTCCGAGGCTCCCCTTTATTACTTGGTATCCTGCCCTGTTGGGAGACATCGGAGAGAACTGTATAATGGGCAGATGACCGTAATCATCGGACCAAGACAAAAGTGAACATCTTCATAACCTAATTCTCAAGTGTCATCCACCCTTCTTTTCCAGCCAGCGAGTCACATCTCCTTTTGCAAAAGCTGTGCAGATGCCAGTAATAGGATTTCCAGCTGAAGAACGCATAGAAATGTGTTTTTTTAATGTTGGTGTTGATGTCGAGTAACCCCTTTAATTCCTTAGCTTGTATAATATTCACATTATTTTTAAAAACATTTAAGTAAAAATTTCTTAGATTACCGACACTGAAGTAACTGTAAGGCTACTAAGTAGCACTATACAACAAGCATTGGCATAGCCAATAGGTCTCGCCTTTGGGGCCTTATAAGTGTTTAGAGCCAGAGCTATTGACTTTGTCAATGTCTTTAAGCTGTGCTGTAGAGAAGTGTGGCTGCTGTTCAGCTTGCTGAAAAGTTTTAATTAAAAAAGTGTTAGAATAATTTTTGTTACCTTATATATGACCAAGAAGGCATTATGTACAACTGAACGACCATATTAAAAAAAAGTATTTACAATAAAACATTTCTTCAGTTTTCTTTTGTTCTTGCAATGCTGGCAACTTGTTTCTGCCCGTTTCTGAGTGATGCTGTGGTGGTGCTGAGTGAGTGATGCTGTGGTGGCGCTGAGTGATGCTGTGCTGGTGCTGAGTGATGCTGTGCCTGTGTTCTTTGGGCTCCATTACTAAGTCTGTGTAAGTTTACCAGGTTCATTTACGAGTATCTTTTCTAGTCCAATAGTTTTCTTTGCATTTTGCTGTGGTGCTACTGAATTTCTAAGCGGGTAGACAAGACTAAAAGTATCAGGAGGCAAAGAAAAAAACGATTCTGTTAAGTTTTGCTTGATCCATAGTTGAAATAATGAACCTTCTGCCCTTTAATGAGCGAATGTGTAGCTCGAGATGTCTTGCAGTTCACACAAAAGATAAAGGGATAGTAAGTGAAAGAGGACTGGGAGTTTAAGAGTGAGGAGGAGAAAAGCAAGAAGCTAGTGATAAGAGGAAAGAAAGAAGGGGCAAGTGCAAGGTCTCCAAAGAGGCCTGAACAGCGTAGCATGGAACTGGGGAACCAAGTTTGAGTTTCGACCTCAGCTCAACATCGTAAGATTCTGGCGAAATCGCTTAATCACCCTGTGCCTAAAAAAGGGACCCTGTGTAATATAATCTAGTGTTTATGAAAAGCGCTATGATACCTTTGGGCCAGGTTTGCGCTAAGTAAAACTGCAAAGGGAGAGCAAGAGAACACCATATAAAGGAGGAGAGGGTGTAGCACTATTAGCACGAGACGGTGACCCAAAAAGAAAGGACCACACGATTAGTTAGTGCATACAGTAGAGTAAAAGTGTTCAACAAAGAGCTTTGATGAAGGAATTAGAGAGGTATTGGGAACGAGAGGAAGAGAGAAGAAAGGGCTCAGGGAGCAGAAGGAAAGACGAAGACAGGAAAAAATCAGAAAGAAAGAAAGATGGTGAAAACCCCGGAGTAATAAAACTGGAAAGAGAGAGGAAAATGTATGGAGGCTAAAAAGTCAAGAACTGGGGACAAGCGAAGAAGAGGGCCACAGGAGGGTGGAAATGGCTAAAAGGAGGGAAGAAGTGACAAATGCACAAGAGAGACAAGAAGGACTAATGAGAGGGAAGAACAAACTGATTGTGAGGGTTAAAGTGAAAACTAGGAGTCAAAAGCGAAATATGTGTGTGGAAGTTGTGGCTGCTTTGCAGAGACTAACATAAGGAAAGGGTGGAAGTGAAATGGCAAGGACTAAGGGATTTAACAAGAGGGGTGGGAGTGCTTGAGGGTGCTGTTGTAATGGGCAGACCAGGTAATGGAAGAGGTGCAAGTCTTTATTAGTAAAAGCTGATATACTTATTAAACGCAGACTGTAGGATTTTCAGACGTATACTTGCAAAATGCATGATGGGCGTTTTTCCCTCAGTAATGTGTGTAGACTATCAAGGCTTTACTGGGCAGGCAGTTTAGTGAGCTAACACGTCTTAACCCCTTCTATGCGCATGACGGAGCGGTTCCGTCATTCGCATCGGTTGCGCTGTGCGTATGACGGAACCGCTCCGTCATGGCCCCGCCCGCGCAATAGAACCTTCAGCACAGCGCGGTAATCCGCGCCGCGCTGAAGGGGTTAATAGAGCGCATCGATATTGCTGTCAGCAACTATAACACACTTGGTATCGTACTAGGTATTATTTTTAAATGAAGGTTTTGTTTGCCTCCTGCATTTTAAAAGTTTTATATTTGTGGTTGTTTGATTGCAAGTTGTTTACTCGGGAAAACAAATACTTCGATGTTTCTGTTGCTTCAACATGTAATGGTTATTTAAAAGAGAAGCAATGATCCTGTGTCGAATAAGCAATTTGCATAATTTTTGTCTTGAAGCCTGCACATTGAAAAGAAGCGTACCTTTTAGATAGTTCTTTTTTTTAGCATTTCACAAAGAATGTATCTGGATGCAAGTTAACATGTGAACCAATTGCCGATGGTTTTCTTTTAAGTTTACTCTCGCGTACTTCCAAACTTTGACACAAACACATGCCCGAGCTCAAACGACCACTGGTTGCGGTGGGAACCCAGCTCCGCAACTGACAAATAGTTAAACTGACGAGCAGCCTGCTGAGCAGTGGCATCAAAAGGGTGTATGTAGCCTACCCCTGCAGACCACCTTCTGATATTTACATAAGACCTCCATGTTTGCAATTTTTAGTTTAACCGGCTTCTGACCCGCGCGTCGGGAGGTTAATAGACATTCCTGGCCGCTGCCAGCCTGAAAGTGGTAAAGGCGGGTGTTGGGCAGCTGCGGGAGCAATGACTACAACCAGGAGAGAGGCAGCCCGTGTGTGCTGCGGAGGCAGAGCGACGGAGAAAGGGAAGGTGAGGGTTGGCCCCATATGGAAAGGAAAACAAGCAACAACAAGCATTGGCCGCGCGGCCGTGAAAATGACACAGCCGCTCGGCCCGCGAAAGAGAAAGTGATCGCGGTCGCGATCAAGGTAGGGGAGGAAAGTCACAAGGTGGCAGCACTTTGAAAAGCCGTACACAAAATGTCTCGGCCAGACCAGCGCATGCGCTGGATCAGGCGAGACCTGAAAAAGAGAAAATAATTTTTTTTTAAACGGTCTGGTGTACAGAGGAATATGCATTGTGGTGTAGGGCCCCGTAGCTCTACGATATTTAATTAGGGTCGTTTTGGGGTTGTTGTGGAATAGATGGAAAACACACTCTATCACTGGGGTTGTAGTCTGCGGAGCTTAATTTTATTTCTGTAGCGTCTTCCACAGAAACAAAAAGTCAATTTTTCCATAAAGCTGGATTCTCTCGAAATTTGTCAGGAAGATGTCCCATTATCACACTTTCATTCACACTTCTTCTGTTCATTCTCTTTCAGGTGAAGAGATCCTGCCCGGAGTCCCTCGGGAAGAGAAAGTAAAGTACAGGCAAATACTGTATTCTTGTGTGGGTTAACTACCTTTTCTTTCTCCTCTTGAACTCCCACTGTGCCTTCTCATTCCTTTGTAGGGTGCTCGGTTAATTTGTTCTTCGCTGACTCTTTTCTGTGTTGTTGCAAGGTACCCTTCTCTTGACTGTTTATGGATATAGGGGGGGTTCTTTCTTTCCCTTCCAGTATATATAACTTTCACAATCATTTGGTGCATTAACCAAGGAGAAGAAATGTAAAGAACTTCTCCAACCGATGTACAAAACAAAAAAAAATCTCAACTAAAATAGTCCTTAATGGACTGTCTTATTTAACCTTAATTGTTCTGGTTTTCTTAGCGTCCTTAGGGGTATATTCACCAGAACATGTGATAACTACCGCAAGAGGAGCTTAAGGCAACTCTCAACATCGCAGCCTATCGTGGGAAAATTACGCCATGCCAACCAAGTATTCACAACGCGGCGGTAGCATGCGATAGTCACCAGATAATGGGTCAAATGGCCGCGCAAAAATCAACGCCACGCCGCAAAAATACAAAACGCGAACGCAAAAAATCATGCGATGACACCAATCGCGGTACAAAAAGTAGTGAAAACCAGCCACAGGCTTCCAAATCCCACGCGTCTGGCGGGAGAATGCACCATATAAACCACAGAAACAACACACCAGAAACAAGCCAAAGCATGTAGTAACATGGATGCACTCTAACCCAGTACAGAGGCCAACGCGAAACCCACAACCCCCACAGACCACCAGCAAGGAACAACGGGGACGGGGACGGCCGTGGATAAGAGGGAAAGGAAGACGGAGTGCAGTCCGCAGCAAAACCAGATGAGCATCACGGAGGTGACAGAACACCACCAGCAACTGACCCACAAGTAGACCACCTGGAATGCAGTTGGAGTGCCGAGGAGGCCAAACAAGGAGGCCAAGAGGTGCTAGCATGATGTGACAACCTAAACCAGGCCCATACCCGCTGCCAACAGGAAGGCTGCAATGGCGACAGAAGGTGGCAGTCCTGCGCCACAGGAGGAGCTGGAGGAAACTGAGGCCACAGTCATCAGTGTGGAGACGGTGCAAGGAGTAGGGAGTACGGACACAGCTCGAGAGGATCTGACACAACATTAACAGGGTGAGTAACAACCAGGGACTGGGGGGATGGGGGGAGATGGGCACAATGGCACACATGCACAACGAGGCGTAGCACACTGCACACCCACAATTACCCTGGATCATGTCCCTCATCTCCTTGGCACACTGCAGCACACACACATAGCAAGAACAGCACACCCACATTGATGATAACGTGGTACAATGCACAAAGCCGACACTGCAGAACAAAGGACACAACTGGCTCCGCACATGCACAGAAACATGCCTACTACATCTGGCAGACCAGGAAACCGTGAAATGGAAATGTACACGTACGACCTCACATCTGTCATGTAGTCCAAATGTACACTGTCCCGTAGCAGTAGTCAGCACCTCCCAAACAGTCACAATGTACATTGTCATAGGGCCCGATTCACAGAACTAACTTAAGACAAATTCCTAAACTTACTACTTTTGGTGTTCACCGAAGTTAGGATTTTGTCTTAAGTTTGTCTTAAGACAAACTTAAGACAGACTTAAGACAAACTTAAGACAGACTTAAGACAGACTTAAGACAGACTTAAAACAGACTTAAGACAGACTTAAGTTAGGATTTTGTCTTAAGTCTGTCTTAAGTCTGTCTTAAGTCTGTCTTAAGTTTGTCCTAAGTCTGTCTTAAGTCTGTCTTAAGTCTGTTTTAAGTTTGTTTTAAGACAAACTTAAGACGAAATCCTAACTTCTGTGAATACCAAAAGTAGTAAGTTTAGGATTTTGCCTTAAGTTAGTTCTGTGAATCGGCCCCATACAGTCTGCATGTAACCTAGAACAATGCACCAACATACATGTCAACACAATGTCAACATGCATCTCCCCTTCACATTGCAGAGGGGCACACAACACCTCCAGCAGAGCACAGAAGACAACACATCTGTGATGCCGGAGAGGACCACCACACCTTCGGCACCGACGCCCTACAACAGCCCATGGACATCCCACGCAACCCACCACCAGGACCCGGGCAGCCAAGCTACTTAGAGGAGAACACAGAGCCTGCAACAGACCACACAGCAGGAAGCACCTGCAAGCACAGCTGGCTCACGACACTTCACCCACCCACACATGGCACCCCAATGCCATGTGTCAGCATGCCAAAAGGAAGTGGCCCAACAGGTGTGGGTGGGGTCCCAACCCATGGAAGGCAAACTAGATCACATACGTTGGTGTCTATTACCCTTCAGGGACCACCTACACCCCACAAAGGAGACCCACACTGCCATAGGGACACATGCAGATGCGCATTCACAGTACACAACCACGCCCAGGGGCACGCACATATCAGTCACACACCCACATTGGCCCTGCGTACGACGGTCCAGGCCACTTACCTTACAAATTGAGTGGGTGACAACAAAGCTATATGTCCAAGCTCAAACCCGATGTCTGCGGTGACATGCCTGCATCCGCTGTACACAGCACAAGGTAATGTCGCAGGGCCCTGGGCCCCCATGCATACAACAAGACCACAGGGACACACACAGACATGATGTTGAACTGGCTACGGGCAAGTGCGCCTGGCCCCTTTATTGGCAGGGCCAAATGTACAGTGACGCATGTGCTGGATGTGTTTGGGGTGGGTGAAAGCCAGCCCTCAGGGAGTTGTTGGTGCTGGCAACAAATACAACAGTTAACACATTGAATACATAAATAGACAACACCAGCATCACAGGGACAACTGCGGAGCATCATGGAGGTAGCCTAACAAAGTCCAGAGTGCACACAATGAGCAAACAGAAGTGTCCACGAGTTGCAGCGCACTGAGGTCTGGGCACTACAGCTGAGAGCGCCCATGTGAAGAAAAAGTCTCTGATTGTGTCCCTTCGAGATATTCGAGATGCAGTGGGGTGTGTTACACCTGCATCATCTTCCTCATCAGCGTCCCAGGTCTCCCACACTGCTTGTGATGACATCGCTGCACAACCTCTCCACAGCACAAATCTCAATCAGTAACGGATGATGGCTTGTGGTGCACTGAGTCAGTGGCACCTGGAGTGCCTAGCAGAGTATCAGTCTGATTATGGCATCCATGACAGGTGTGAACAACTCCGTAAGTCTGTCAGGACCACCGTTTCGACTCTGGCAGATGGCGGTTGGAGGTGGTCCTGGCATGGTGGCGTGTGCCTCCTGCGGTGATGCGACGTCCTGGCCGGTCAGGACTCGATTTGGTGTGTAAGCCCTGGTGGACCGCAGTTGAGGCCAGAGGCAGCGGACAGCGCAGGGCCACAGACACATGGCATCGATGACCCTAAGGCCATCACCTCAGAGGCCATCTAATACCTCAGAAGGAGGGGTCCTGGACCTGACCAGTACAGAGTTAGTGGCCCTGGATCCACAGCGGCCAGCACAGGCACCCTGCCACGGGACAGTGACTTCCGGTGCACTGAGGTAGGTCCACGCGCAGTGAGCGGGTCCTCATCGATGTTGAAGGTGAATTTGGTGGAGGCTTGCGGGGGACAGAGGAAGGTGTCCTCCAGGGCATGATGCGGAAGGTCTGATGTTATCCGGAAGCAGCAAATGGAGTTGAAAGCGACAGCCTCCTTTTCACCACCAATTCGGTTTCAGCTACATGAGGATGAAAACTAGCCCCTAGTCCATAGACTCAGACGCAACAAATGTACGACCAGAGAGTGTCCATGAATGTCAGGGAACAGACTTAGTGGCACCGGTGCTGAGAGGAGATGCAGTCTGCGATGATGCCGTTACACTGATATGAACTCCGCCATTGATAAATTAAGACTCTGTGACCTACTGGACCGTAGTGTAGGCCGGAGGCAGCGGCGGTCAGCAGTGGCCCACACCCACCTGTCATTGGCTCGCGATGCACAGAGTTAGTGACACCAGGGCAGTTGTCGGTAGTGTTCAATCACCTCCGTAATGATGATCCTATTCCCTTCGGACTGCAGCGAGTCGTCCACTTACGCCTCGCCTTGCGTGCAATGATATGTTTTCTGCCTTTGAATAATCGATGTTCAGTTCCGGATCTGTGACCTACTCTCGCGCAGCGTTGGCCGACGGCAGTAGTTCACATATGCCCACAGACACGTGTGGTTGTAATGCTATGCACAGACTTGGTGGCACCACATCGAAGGGAGTATAGTGACATGAACTCTGCCTTAAATAATGTTCACTGCCATGGTGTAATCAAGACTCAGTTCCAAATGTGTGACCTACTTGACCATAGTGTAGGGCGGAGGCGGCAGTAGAGTACGTCAACGAGAAAGGTCTAAAGCGGGCCTGTGTCATGGAGCCCGTGATGGTCTGAGAGGCTGCCAAGGTCGCGGGCCTCGGGCTTGGAGCTTGCGCAGGCACGTAATGGGCCCTCCTTGACACACGCCAGTGTCAGAAGGTGATCAGTGTGACCTGGCTGCGCAGGAGCGGGCCTGACAGGTTCAGGGTCCAGAGGGCCGGGGTACGCCAGGTGCACAGGATCGCAGGCAACTCTGCTTACGAGGACGGCATCAGCCTCGTGGCGTGGTGAGAGGCGCCACCCTGGCAGAGACGTTGGCCTTTCCAGAAGAGGACCATGCCCAGGGCTACGTGCTTGTTATCAACACCCCTAATCTGGCCCACTCCGCTCATGTTTCTGGGGGGGTTGTTACAGGCAACATTTCCGCGAACTCCCCCGCTGGGGTGACATGGTTGCATCCACTGTCCACTACACTCCATACACCAGAGGTGTATGTCGCCCATGGATATGGGTGTGTTCTGCATGCTGCGGTCTGTCCAGCACATCTCTGCCACTCTTGTGCTTTCCCAGTCATGGTTCTCCTGCTTCCTTCACACATGCCTGGTTACCACCTCTCCGCACATTGGGCTAGTGTGTGGCTGAGGTGCCATGCTGTTGATGGCTCATGTTCACGGCTTGCCCAGGTTACCATTGTGAGTTGTTCTGTCGTGTCTGGTGAGTGGGCATGTTGTTTGGCATGTTGGTTTTGATTTTGTGACATGTGCATTGCCACAGTTATGGTTGCATGGTTGTGGAGTTTAAGTGAGTGGGGTGTTCATTTGGAACTTGCCAAGGGACTGTGCATTTCCCTTGGTGCCTTCCTGGGGACGCTGGTTGCTGATGGACTGTCGGAGGATGGAGGAATCGTGCACACTGGCTCGGTATTTGGAGTCGAGATTGGTGGAGGTTCCATGGTATTCGGTTGTTGCCTGCACATTGATGTGAGACTGTGCTTTCTGTTGTGGTGATTGTGTGCTGTGTCACCAGGGGGCACAGGTATGTGCTGTGGATTGCCCCCAACACGTGCATGCATCCATCTATGGCGTATGGGCCTTGCTTGGTGTCCAGCGGATCCTGCGCATTCTGTTGGACGTATGGGGAATGGGGTACCAGGCTGATGGTGATGTCCAGGTCAGGTGTGAGGGACACTTGGATGTGGCTGGCTGTGTGACTCCTCCGACTGTGTCGGGTGTTGGTTGGGGGTACCAGGGGCCAACTGGTGCAGCACAGCCAGCGGCTTTGTGTGGGGTGGGATGTTGGGAGTTCCGTCGGCCTGTTGGGTGTTGTTGGTCAGGATGCATAGGATGGTTGTCTTTTTGAGCCTGTAGTGGGCAATGAGATTGTCAGGTGTTGGGTCTGTGTGGCTGGTGCATTTCCTGTGGGTCCGCTGTCTTTGTATGCACTGCCTCTCTGGTGGTCCGGGGGGGTGGTGTTCCGGGTGGGGGTTGGGGTCCTGGGGTGGTGGCGGTGAGTGTTGTGGCCCTCTTGGGTTTCCGGGCCGCATGACCAGTGGCTCCATGGCATGTGTTGCCCTTCCGATGTGGCTGTGAGCTGTGCGCACTTTTGTGATGCAGGCTGTGTCCGACTTTGCACAAGGTCAGAGCAGGTGTTATTTTCCTGCTGCTAACGCACCTTATCGCCTGTTTTGTGTCCTTATCGCAGTTCTGGCTGGTCGTTGTGAATGTTGTGGAGTGGTGTTGTCACGGCTTTGGGCACGGGAACGCCTACCCTGCATCTCATTAGTGATGGTTGCCAGGGTCTTCTGTGGTGATGTTTTTTGCGGTTGCTATCGCGGGTAAACTGGTGCTGTGGCTGTTAACACCAGCTTGTGAATGGGGCAATAAATTTACCGCAACCTTGGCTGCAATAAAGTGCCGTTAACTCGGCGTTAGCTCCTTGTGAATATCCCCCTTAGTGTTACCCTTCTGTTGTGGGTTTCACCGCTCGTCCATATTTTTACTATTGCTGCTACTTTGTGCTCACCCGCACCCTCAACCCTTGCACCCTGTCATGCACCTGAGCTAGCCACACTCCACCATTAATGTGGCAGGACAGAGGGCTGCTCCAGAGGTGTCTGTCCCAGGAGATCCTTGGGTAAACGCAGAATTCTCCAGTTCGTCTATCTGTCCGCACCAGAGTTTCCCCGTCGAACTCGACCTGTGGCATCTCCCTCACGTCTCCATGCTCTCTGCACTTCCTTGTCCCTCCTCCTTCCTGAGTCCCTCCTCTCCTACAGTGCTTAATTTGTAAAACTTTGCATGCGCTACCACGCTTGCCATAACCGCGCATATGCCTTAACCACACAAATGCGTGGTTAAGGCAGTGTGTGGTCTAGTTGCTGGCTGGCAGACACAGGAAGGATCGGGGAGGACACGATGTGGTGAGGGAAGTGGGGCTGGGGCAGGGTTTTGGAGTGGGTTAGCTTGTATGGTTTTGGGGGGGTCGGGATAGATTTCAGGGCTGGGGGCAGGTAGTTTTCAGGGCTGGAGGGGTGGGGGTAGTTTTCAGGGCTGGGGGGTGGGGGTAGTTTTCAGGGCTGGGGAGGGGGCTGTTTTTTAGGAGGGAGGGGTAGTTTTAGATGTCAGGGCGTGGGCTTGGGGCCATTTTAGGGCTCTGGGCGTGGTCAGAGATAGTAATATTTGTTAGGGCTTAGGAGGGCAGGGTCGTTTTTAGAACTCGGGGGTAGGGGCAGTTTTTAGGGCTTAGGAGAGGGCAGGGTAGTGTTTAGGGCTCAGGGGCTGTTGGGGTAGTTTTTAGGGCTTAGGGGAGGGTGGGGTAGTTTTTAGGACTGGGGGCAGGGACGTTTTTAGGACTCGGGGAGGGGGTTGGTTTTCAGGAGGGAGGGGGTAGTTTTAGGAGTCAGGTCGGGACCGGGTTTGGACAGATATGTCTTTACCATACACGCCTGAACAACGCATAATTCGTTGTAAAGGCATTCGTGGTAAAAGTATATGCATGGTTAAGACTTGCGTTGCTGAGACGGCGTGGAACCGGCATGCGTGTAAACGCATAAGTGGTTCCATCACACAACCTTTGTAAAATAATAAGTGCCAGGGCCCTCATGAGAAGTGACTGCAGCTTGCACCACCCATTGCCCATGACGTTGCTGCCAATGGCGGTCCCAAAACAACTACTAAACATCTCTCTTATCTGCAACTGCAACAGTTAAGATTATTCTAGGTCCCCAAAGCTAATGGAATGGATGTGGCGGCAGGTATTTTATGTATATTGTATTCATAAACAACTGTTCTTCTGCTCTTTTCTAAATTAGATGAGCAGTGCCACCATGTGGCAGACTGTCATAAGAGTGGTGTTGACAATTTAGTGCCGGAACTGAGCACTGGAAACCACCGGCTCAATTTAAGCATTGCTCATCCACTATCTCCACCTTCTTCCAGTGGGGAGTAGAGTCCATTCTTTGTTTCAGGGCTTTTTGTGGTTTCCTGCCTGTGTCCTTCCTTTGTTTTAACTAATCTTTCTCCTGTTTGTTTTACAGGTCGCGAATCCGGCTCCGACCCTCGTGGGAGATTAAAAAAAAAAAAAATAATCGAGCCAATGCACCAGAAACAAATTCTTGACGCGTTAGCTAGAAAAATGTTTATTCTATGTCAGGACTGGAGGCTTTAGATTATGCCTGTTTAAAGCTGCTGTAACACAACTGAGGCCAAATCTAGAACCAGTTTGTAGTAAAATGTTTTGAATGTAAAATCAACAGACCAGTCCTCTGCTATCCTGATGTCCTAAAGGTGTGAACCCAAGCCATAGGATTTCGAAGTCAAGGCTCCTCTGACTGAGTGAGCCCCAAATTTGGAAATGTCATTACCTACCTCTGAGACAATCGATTTCACCCAGTGGGCTAAAGTAGCAGAAGAGACTGGATGATAGAGTTTCTGAAGCACAATTATCAGCTGACCCCATTGGACTGGCGCAACTTCTTAGTGCGGTCTTCGTATTCTTTCAGACATTGCACAATGCATAACCTGGGGTTGTCTGGAAAACGAGGGTAAGTAATCTCCCTAAAAAAGGTCTTTGTCCGTCTTGTGATGGTGAAGGATACCCCGTCTGGGGAAAATACTCCACCTGAGATGTCCAAGGCTTTTACATCTGATGCACTTCTTCAGGAAACTAAACAGAGAATGGTTAATTTAGCTGAAGGCTGCTTCCAGAATAAATCGGAGTTGGGGAGCCAGCTCTGCAAGAATTTGAGGATAATGTTAACATCCCAAAAGACGGAGTACTTTGGAAGAGGAGGGTTGGCTAAACGAATACCTTGCATGACTCTACTGACTAGAGGCTGTTTGCCGATTGGTTTGCCCTCTAAGAAAGAATGACCTGCTGAGATTGCAGACCAATAATTATTCACAGAGCAATAGGTTAAACCATTGGAAGCCATTTCCACAAGGAAGTTGACGACAGAAGCACCTGGGGTCCCCAGGGGATCCAAACCCTGTTCGTCGCACAAACCCAAATATCTCCTCCAGGTGAAGCATAATGCTTGTGGGTAGCGTCTGACCAGGACTTGGATATGAAAGAGAAAAATTGGTCCAAATGGTCTGGGAGGAACCAGTGTTTCCTGAAATGTGCCAGACCATAAGATGAAGATGGTCCTGTTGAAGAAGCGGATGCTATAGGACCGCTGTGTGCAAATGAAGATTTGGGAGTAAGTGAATCTCAACAGGGCAAGCACAGCACATCTCTAGAAGGACCAGAAACCAGGGATTGAGCTTTCCAAAGTGGAGTTACTAAGATCAGTTCCGCTTGTTGATGGAGTCTGCGCCGACACCCTTGGAATCATCAAGAATGGAGGGAAAGAGTAATGCAGAGAGCCCTTCCAATCCTGCAGAAAGGTGCCATTGGATCTGGGCTCCAAGAAAAGTATCTCTTCAACTGAGTGGACAGACTGGGTGCAAAGAGATCCATGTGGCACTGACCCCAGTGGCTCTAGAGTGCTTGAAAGATCCTGGGGTGCAATATCCACTTGCTGGAATCTCATAGGTATCTCGAATTCCAGTCGGCCACTATGTTGCTCTGACTATGCAGGTACTGTGCTGTCACTGAGATCTGATGTTGAAGGCAATACTTCCAGAACAACTTCACAATTTCTGCTAGAACCCTGGATCTCAACCCTCCCAGCTTGTTTATGTAACAGACTGCTGAGATATTGTTCATTCTCAGCTGAACATAGCAACTGGAGTGAGGACCTAGGGTTTTTATCGCAAACAAACCTGCTAGGAGCTCTAATCAGTTTATGTGAAGGCTAGCTTCTTCTGAGGGCCACCAACCTTCATTGGAGAAATTTCCACATCTGGCACCCCATCCCCAGAGCCCGGCCTCTGATTCTAGAATGATGTCTGGCCAGGAGCCGAATATAGCCCTGTCGTTCCAGGCAGTCTTGTGATCCAGCCATCATTGAAGCTCGGTCCTGGTCTCTGGAGTCAGATTGACCATCTCTGACTAACCTACTCCCATTTGAAGATGACGGATCATTGGAGCGCCCTGTAGTGAAGTGGGCTGAGAAGATTGTTTGGATAGACAAAGCCAGCAGGCCTAAGATTCTGGCTAACACTCTCAAGGATACCTTGCCCTTAGGAAGGGTGATCGAATTTGGTTTTTGGACAGAGCGTAGCTTCAGTAGAGAAAGTGACAACTGGCAAAAAGGCATTGGTGAATTACTTTGTGGAGGGATATCTTGGCTTTAAAAAGGGCCTAAATGTGTGGACAAATTTGCCCAGGTCTTTGACAAACTTGTCACCGAAAAGCAAGCCATTGAACATAGGTCCTGCCTTCACGGTAGCAAGCTCTGGCAGTTAGGGTGCAGTGTGGATTAACACCAAGTGACAGTGTTCCACAGACAGAGCACAATTGGTGTTGCCCAACAGACACAACGCCCTTTGGGCCCACCCTGCCAAAACGTCAGGATCAACCGGTTCATCCGTTTCTATGAGAAGGACCGCCATCTCAAGTATTTTGCACAGAGGGCCGGTTAGATCTAGGGCTCTTACGGATCTCTCAACTCCTTCTTTAGGGTCTTTGGTGGAGCGCTTTAGGATAGTGGCCAAATTGGGGTTGAGTTCAGGAGTCTTTGCTACTTTATTGGGTACGTTGGACCAGGGGCACTCTGAGTGGAGTCTGTTCTAGACATACCTGTCATAGCTCTTTCTAAGGCAGTCGCGGACATAATCAGTGACAACAGGAAAGGGTGTCCAGTCGGAAGAGTGAGGGTATACAATTGTTTCGAGGTCCAAGTCCAGGGTGGTGCCTGGGTCAGAAGAGGGGGTAGAAGGTCTCCAAAGGATACAAGACCTGGGATTCCCAGTGGCCTCATTTGTGGCTCGAGAAAGGGGCATTGTCTGAGTCAGAGGGGATTGACCCAAAACTGTGGATGTCATTGCCTGGAGGGGTGAGTGGGGCGGAGGGACTTAGAAGGGGCGGCCTTGGAATAATCATTGCCATGAGGCTGGGTCTGTGACATTCAGGCCATTGCCGCAATGTGAAGCGATACATTGCCCTTAGGGCGTGGGGTGTCTTGTCAGGGTAGGGATGAAATGGCAGGTGTGGGATCAAATGACAGCTTAGATATGGCATACTTTTTAAGGTAATGGGTGAGAGATTGGAGAACCCTAGCCAAAGTTTTGTTAACAGATTGACTCTCTGAGGCGTCCAAGGCCCCGACAGTGCTGTCTGCCAGCCTGAGCTCTTGAACATGGTCCTGGGACCCTTCTGGGGCATCGCGGCACTCAGCCCTGAGGATGGGTTGCATTTAGTAATGGACAATGAGATGCAGTAGCCAGTCAAAGTGGTGGTAGAAGGCTATGGTAGCCTGAGGGGGAGGGCAACCCTGCGATGGCCGTGGAAGGAGGCAAGAGGAATAATTCCCAATAGCCCCTCGGGAGGACCTGTACGGCGAGACGTGTGGGCATAGGGGGGTGCAAATAGCAGATCCACCGTGTGTACTGGAGCAGGGAGGAGGCTCTGTGTTGCCAAGCCACACGTCTGCTCACCAGTTCTCCCTATATACGCTGGGAAACCCACTGGGCAAGAGACGCGCTGGTAGGCAAATTGGACAGCGAGCTGGCCACGCTACAGCACGCTGCCTCCCATCGTCTGTACACTCCTTTCGGTGCCAGTAGTGTACGGCCAGTTACAAAACCACCAAAGTGATGCATAATAACGAGAAATACCAACACAATTTGTTACATAAGAGAAAGATAAATCAAAGTGCACTTATCTTTTTGCAAAGCAGCAAAGAAAGAGGACGTCAATATGGCAAACCTACAATTTATATCAGCAGAGACATTGTGATTCGTGCTGGAGATGTGATGTCATGTTTGGGTTTATGGGAAATGTAGTTTATTAAAAATATATTTTTGATTGGCTACTGTGAAATTGTATTAATAAACAGCAAAGAAGTAGAAGCATAATCCACAGCTTCCGTTCCTGACATAGAATCAGGTAAGTCTTTCTCGGTTACTTCTTTCTGTGGTGATACCCCAGGATCTTCACAGGTAGTTTGTGAATCTCAAGCTTAGACCAAGAATGGTTCTCTTATATAGAAAGAACCAGAAGCAACACAACTGTATCAATAAAACCTGGGATCCTGGGGCGCACAGAACATTCTGGGCTTCAACTCGGATGCTTTGAGTCTATTTACCACTGATATCCAAGGGTCTGGCCTACTAAGGACACTGATAACTGAACTCAAAGTACATCCCTTCAGGATTTGACTTTCAGGGTACCCAAGTGAGAAGTCCAAGGTTTAGCAAAAGAGGTGTTTTATTGTTTTTTTTTTAAATTCTTTTTATTGATAGTTAAGGAATAAATACATTTCTTCCGCCTTGCAAGGCATTATAATCATAACAAAATTTATAACCATACCGTGATCATCCCGTATACAAGCAATTATCCAATGAAGTTCACATCAGTTACTACATGTGCCTTCGCTGTCCTGCGAGATCCTGCACTCTGTGATAACATATTTTAGTTTTATGAGTCAGTAGCAGATTTCCTTTGCAGGTATTGTCGTAGAGGTTCCCATATGTCCCTGGGCCTGGATACGGAAGGCAGTTCCTCTGCGTACAACGTTAGGTTGTCCCTGCAATAGACCAAGTCTTTGATCCAGCTCTCAGCTTTTGGGGCCAGATTGCTCTCCCTATGCATAGCAACCCGGCGTTAAGACATTACTAGTGCAATGCGCACAAACCTGCCCAGTGTGCCCTTTAATTGGGGAGCATTGCTTAGCAAACAGATTGACAGTATACATTGCAACAGAATACCCGTCATTTCTTGTATACATTCCAGCACCTCCTCCCAAAACAATTGCACTTGTCTACATTCCCACGCAAGATGCGTGAAGTCGGCATCTGCCTGATTACACCGTTTACAATTACTTGTTTCCCTGAGACCACATCTGTGTAACCTGACGGGGGTGTGGTAAGCCTGGTGTATATACTTAAAATGTATTATGCGCAAGTTGCCGTTGGGTGTGAGGGCGCTGGTCAGTCCACAAATGTGTTCCCAATCCTTTTCCAACAGTGGCGGGGTTAGGCTGGTATTCCAGTAGGCTAGGCTCTTATCCGGTTTGGGGACTTTCTCATCCCTTATCTCTCTATATAGTTTTATCACTAATTTACGCTTTGACGGTGCCACTAATAACATATATCAGCTAGATAGGCGTTTAGCTCATGCTCATGCTCATCCGCAGATCCACGTGGCGTATATAAGTCTGCGTAGAAGTCGCGGAATTGATCCACCATGTCCAAGGGGGTATAGTGTTCCATCCGTAGGCTGTCTGTGATTTTAGTGATATTGGGAAAGTCAGTACGGGATTTAATTTTGGTAGCCAAGTGACGGCCCAGATGACCCCCCCTCCCCATATGCCCATGCTACATCTCTGCGAGATCTATATCGAATCTCGGACTCTAATAGTTCTTCATGTTTTAGAAGTGCCTCGTGGATCCGATGCAGAATTTCAGGGCAGGGTGCGGTCGTGTATTGGCGTTCTAGCGCCTTTGACTCCGCTTCAGTTTTAGTAATTTGAGCACGGATGTCTTTTAAAATCCCAACTGTCGTGCTAATGCACACCCCTCGTATGGTCACATTGAAAGCCTCCCACAATGTGGACGTGTTCTCAACTGTGCCCGTGTTTAAGTCAAAGTATTGTACAATGGCTGTCCGTATAGTTTCGTTGTACACGGGGTCCAGTAGGGCCTCCAGCGGAACCGCCACGTATAGGGACGACGAGTATTAGCCGGTATCTCAAGCACAATCAGCACCGGATTGTGATCCGTTAACGTACGTGGGAGCACGGTGACATCCACTACCCATCTGTTGGCTCCCTCGCTTAGCAGCCAGTAGTCCAGCCGGGACCAACTGTTGTGTGCAGGCATGACGTGTGTACCCTGCCTCACCTTGGCGTTGCGCACTCTCCATACGTCCACTAAATTAAACTCTAGTATGGCACTGTTTATACTGTGTGCAATTTTAGGGGTTCGTAGGCCCTGTGGGCTGGATTTATCCATTTGTGGGTCTAAATAAGTGTTGAGGTCACCCCCCCCAGATAATGGCTGCCTCCGGCCAGTCTCGTAGACAGTATACAGGCATGTAAATGCTTCAGGTTCATCTACTATTGGCCCATAGACATTAATAAATGTGACCAAGGAGGCTCCTAGTTTACCATGCACCATTGCGCACCGTTCCTCCCCATCCGTGTGTGTTTTTATAGGTGTGAAGGAAAGCCCTCTTTTAAAAAGGATGAGCACCCCCTTATCATAGGAGGAATACGATGAGGCCAGTTTGGAGCCAGCCCATTTGAGAGCGATTTTAGCTTTGGACATCGTCGTCAAGTGCATCTCCTGAAGGAGAACGACCTGAACATTATGGCGATCCAAATATGCAAACACCTGTCTAATTTTTTTCGGGGTGTTGAGCCCTCTAACGTTCCATGTTATACAGTTGTACTTCTCACCCATAGTCAGATTGCCACACAGATTCTGCTGGAAACTGGAACTCATGAATACATTTTGGTTGTACGAGCAACTCAGGTCTTGTCGTATACTTTGGTACAATCACAGCATCATACTTCAATTCAAAACAAACCCATTCCCCCCACCCACTTCAGCATACCCCAATTGCTAAAGCCATCCCGTGTGAGAACGAAGAACCCCTCCACCCACCTCCCCAAATAGTCCCAGAAATAACCAGAAACTTGGTGTGGTGCACACAGGGTAGGGGGAGCCGTCAGCCGGAATCCCCAGTGACACAGTTACATGGGGGGGTCGATCAGCTGATCCCCTGTAGAGGAGCAAAATGTAAATGATCGGCATAATCTGCAATATACGAAGAACCATGTGTTCAAGAGTCTTTAACATGTTCCCCAATTTCACTGATACACCCAAAGTGTGGCCCTATGTATTTTTCATATTGATCTGCACAGCTACCAGTCAGCCACCCAGCCATATGTTCCATTTATCTGTGTCCATAGTGAGCGTCGCCCAAAGCACCATCGCACGCTGTCTCGCTATCGTGGTGAGGTGCGGGAAAGCAGTACTTTATTCAATGTCCGAAGCCCCTCCATGTCCCTCCTGTTTGCCTCTAGGAGCCCTCCTGCGCGGTGCTTGTGCACCTTTGTGTTGCAAAAATTTGAGCACTTCCTTGGGCTCATTGTAGATCGTGCTCTTGCCGCCTTCCGTTACCTTCAGTCTGGCTGGATAGATCATCACGTATGGAATGTTGAGGTCTCGCAGTTTTTTCTTCACCGCCAGGAACTTTTTCCGCGCTTCCTGCCCTTGTGGTGTGAAGTCCGGATATATCGAGATGTCCATCCCCTCGTGTTTTAAGCTGCCCAGTTCTCTGGCTTTTCGAAGCGCCGCATCCCTGTCACCATAATTCAGTATTTTCGCAATGATCGGGCGTGGTCGCCCTCCAGGAACAGGCGGAAGCGCCATGGATCTCTGTTCCCTTTCTACAATAAACACGTCTGAGAACGTTGTCCTTCCAAGGAGAGTGACCAGGAGGTTTTCAATGTATCGCTCCATGTTTCTGCAATTCCCATGAAGCGTAAATTGTTTCGGTGAGACCTCGCTTCCAAATCTTCAGACTTTGCCATGAGCGTTGCCAAGGTCTTGTCGATTTTCTCTTGCTTAGTCTCCAGTTGGTGGTGTGCATCTTCTGCGTCTGATATTCGCTGTTCTGCCATGTCTATTCGTTCCGTGCGGCGGTCTAGACGTTCAGACATGCGGTCCACCCGGTAGGGAAAAGTATCAATCTTACCATCAATATTAGTTAGGATGGATTGTATCGCCGTGAACATGGATTGAAAATCCACCAGAGTCTCAGAGTGATTCACTGCCACCGGCACCTGAGAAGGGGTCTGATCATCCGTGCTCTGTTTGGCTGCTTTCTTTGACTGTTCAAAATGGAGTTTTGGCTGATTTCTGTCTGGTTTCCCCATTGTGGAGAGGCACCACGAAGTGGAGCCTTCACTCAGCTCGCACCAGTCACAGTAGAGAAGCCGGCACCAAGTGTGACTAAGGCCAATTGTCTCCTCAGCTGAACACCTTAGTCTGAACACTGCCAGGAGTCGTGCGTGATAAGGTTTAGGGCTCCCAATGCAGCAAAAGGCAGTCACAGTGTGTGGAACCTCTCTCAGCATATAGCGTGTGTACAGTACCTGCCGGTGCTTCCTGGCCTGTGTTTTGTTCACACTGGGTTAAGGTGTGTCACTCATGCAGTCCGTGCGCCAAGAAAGGTCATCAATGGCATCTACCATGGGTGTTGGTGTGCGGGCCCCACACCTCCTCCATCGGGACCTCCGCGGAGACAGGGGTCAACAGTCCGTCATGCCCCAACAGTGCAACACGCTGGAATCCGCCAACACGTGGACTATAAAGTCGGAGTAGGAATAGGCCTCAGTCGGGATGCCCTGCAAGCGCGACGGGAAGGGAGAGGATAGCGGCACCAGGGCCACACACCACTCACCGCACAGAGGATCCCGTCCGGTGCTCGGGATGCCCAGGATGATCCCTCGTGTTTATACAGTGTTCGCCAGCGCCTCGTCACCTGTAGGCCTCAGAGGGGCCTGGTGTTGGCTTGCAATCTGCGCCTCCACTCACTGGTAGCCCTCAGACTCTTGGCGTCGCAACTGCGGCAGTCCGGGATCTCTCATCGCACGCTGATGATTCTTAATATGCCTGTTGCACTGCACTCTGACTGAGTTCCGCTCCACCCTTCTCACACAGGAGCACTTCGAGGCCCCTCCAGCCGCGTCACCGTGCTTGTCAGAACACCGCACCAAGGGTCCGCGGCCAGGCCCACTCGCCCACATGCAGCAGGACCGGGGCCTCACCACCGCCCCCGTGGCATCACCACCAAGCCGGCACCACAGCGAACGACGGCGGATGGAGCAGGAACCGCAGCAGTCGGCCTCAGCACTCTGGAGGCGTCCCGGTTGTTCTCCGCAGATCGGGTGCCGCCTCCCTCTCCCTCTCGATGCAGCCACGGCAGGTCAGCGGGCCCGCGCACGCCTCAGCGCGGCCGCCCACAGCCTCAATCCTCTGCGAATTTATGCACTCTGGGGGCAGGTATATCAGCAGAAACCGGGTCAGTAGTATGCCTCGTTCTTCTGCTACATGTAGTTGCGGAGATTAATGCAGTTTGCAGTGTATATGCGCAGGATAGTTAAAGGATAGAAAAGCGACCGAAGGAGCTCGCTTACAGCGCGGCCATCTTCGTGCTTGGCTAGCTGTGCCCCCCACCAAATGAGGTGTTGTGGGGTTAGAGACTCAGAACTCAACAATCAACATAATATCACCCAATAAAGGAAGGTCCAGTTAGTGTGTTAATCTGATTTGATCTGATATGATTTTGAATTCATACAAAGTGTGTAGTTATTAGCAGGTTTCATTGTGCTGAAGAACTTCACTGGTTATTGAGTGCAGTATCTCAACAGGGTCGCTTAACACAAAGAAATTGTGAGATTTGTCTCACACTCAGCAGGCGCTGAGTCTAAAAAAAATGTTTTAATACTTTATTTATATTTTTCCCTTAATACCAAACAGTACAATTTAGGCCCATATTTGTACATAGCAGCCAAAACTGTTTACATCTTTTTCTTCCGTGAGTCCGATATATACTTAGTAAGAGTACCCCCACAGGTTCATTCCTTTCAGTGTCCCGATGAGGGGTCCTGTTTAGTTTGTGAACTCACCGATGTTTGTGCTAATAATTAGGACCTAAAGGGTTGCCATATGTCAAGCTGCCTATATGCTGGGGGTTGGAGCTAGGCGTATAATTCACTGTTAGTATTGCAATATGACATGCTAAACATCCACCCTTTCAGTGTCTGTGAGTATTTACTCCCCCAGTGTACTGTGACTTCTCTCTTGGCCAGTAACAGTGCTAATGCACAGAAGCACTGGAAGAATATGGGGAGATCCGCAACATATCCCAGCAGTGCCATTAGGGGCGTAGGGGAGATGGGCTAGCCAATCATTTGCGAGAGCTCTTCGAACACCCGCTTCCAAAATTGGGCCACCTTCTCACATGTCCATGTCATGTGTGCGAAATCTGCCATCGGGATACTGCACCGAGGGCATATGTGTGGTTGAGAGGGATCCATGTGGTGAACCCTAGCTGGGGTAATATACACTTGCCGCAAGTATTTGAAGTGTAGTATCCCTTGTTTGTGGTTAAAGGAGACTCTGCATGTTCGTTCGCAACAAAAGTGCCATTGTGTATCCGTGAGGGGCTGACCCAAGTCCTGTTCCCATGTCTGCATTACCCCCTCATCCCTGGCCGGGAGCAGTGCAATAGTGGCCTAATACATTTTAGACATTAGTGGCCAGATGTAGGTAGAAGCAGTTTTGCGAGTTCTTAATAGCGAATTTTAGGGAATCGCTGTTAAGGACTCGCAAAATGCCATGTAGGTAGGAATCGCAATATTTTTTGCGATTCCTTAATATTCCTTAATTGCAAATTGCGAATTGCAAATTGCGATCCGCAATCAAGGAATACCTTCCCATTCATTCCTATGGGCCAAGAGGCCCATAGGAATGTATGGCAATTGCGCACGCAAATTGCGAGTACCCAATAGGTACTCGCAAATTGCCTGCGCAATTTCAAGGGTGCAAGGGTTCCAGAGGGACACCCTGTTGCACCCCTGAAATGTGCATGTGTGCACATGTGGCACACATACATGCCCTAAGGGCATGAATGTGTGCCACATGGCACTTTTAAAACAGCAAAAAAGTGCTTTTTTAAAGGAAATCGCAAATTATCACCAACTTGAAGTTGGTGGTAATTTGCGATTCCTTAAGGGCAAATTGCACTTTCTTTTGTGCTTCTTACATTGCATTTAAGGAATCGCAATTTGCGATGCCTTAAATGCAATCGCAAGATAAGGAATCGCAAATTTTGAGATTCCTTATTTTGCAAGGGGGTTTTTGTGTGGTACATTGCACACTGCTAATTTGCGATTGCAAACGCTGAAATTCTGCAAATTTCAGCGTTTGCAATCGCAAATCGGCTTCCTACATCTGGCCCTACGTGCTCCCCACTGCTATCCTTGATGAGGAGTGTCAGCGGTGGAAAATCTGGGGGTTCTATGGGGTACCTGCTACCTTAGTCCTCTTTGCAACAGGCATAATATGAACTGATCCATAAATGTAGCCTCCTTGAATCGGGCATCTTCGCTACGGGAATAGACATGGCTATTGGGGAATAAATCCCCGAATGTTGTCAGTTCAAATTTATTTAGGGTGCGTTGAACGGTTGCCTCCTGTGTGATGGGGATCCATAGGTTCCCCGCTAATGGAAGGGACGAGGAATATAGTAGTGGCGCCCAGGTTGCCCGGGTCAATTGTTTCCAGGCCCAACTGGTCGTGGAGAGCGTTTGCAGATCCTGTGGGTCTAGGGCCAGGCCCACTGGCAGAAGTGCTGACGGAGGGAAGGATGAGCGAGATCAGCTTCTGGCCGGAGATAAGGGATCCGGGATTTGGAGTGAAACCAGTGTCGTGAGAAACTGCATTGTGCTATTAAATAATAGACTCAAAAGATTGGGATCCCAAACTCCCCTCGTTCATACGGTAATGTCAAGGCATCCCAGCTGACCCTGGGTTGTCCGCCCCCCTATACCAACCGTATTAGCCTGGAGCAAAGTGTGGCGAAGAAGCTCTTGTACAATGGTATTGGTATGTTCTAGAAGAGGTATAAGAACTGCCGGAGAACAACCATGTTTATCAGGGCAATTCTCCAGGCCATCGACAAAGGCAGTTTCAGCCAGCGCCCAATTTTAACATTTAATTTCTCCATAGCCGGGCCATAATTAAGTTGGAGGATCTGCAATGGGTCTTTATGAATATGGATGCCTAAATATTTGACTGAGTCGTCACACCATTTTAGTGGGTATTCCGTACTCCCACTACTGTGGGCCGCGGTTAGAGGAAAAACCTCAGACTTACCCAATTTATGTGCAGGTCTGACAGGGCACTGTAACGAGTGACCTCTCGGAGAATCGGTAGTAGGTTTTCGTCTGGGTGTCTCTGCATATAATGTAAGCAATAAGGTGCTGGTCTCAAACTGTATACCCCGGTGGGAATGATTATCTTGGAGGTGGTGTACGAGAGGGTCCATCACTATTATGAACAGCAACGGGGAGATGGGGCACCCCTGCCATGTCCCCCTCTATAGCGTGAAAGGGGTCACCAGGGAGCTGTTCAACCATACATGGGCCAAAGGGCGTTTATATAGCAGAGATATCACTGATATGAACCTGGGTGGCAGCCCTAATCGCACCAATGTGGCATTGACAAAGAGCCATTCCAACTAATCAAAGGCTTTTTCGGCGTCCAAAAGAATTGCTGCTGGCGGGAGCGAGGGGTTGATCCTATGATGGGTAGCGAACAGGGTTTGCAGGTTCAGCGCGGTGGAACTGTGTGGGATGAAGCCCACTTGGGCAAGTGATATCATCTGATCAATTATCAGGGACAGCCTATTGGCCAGCATTTTTGCTAGAATTTTATAGTCAAAGTTCAGTAGCGAGCGGGGTCTCTAGGAACCACACTGTTGTGGATCCTTGCCTGGTTTGGGTGGAGTGTGATAACTGCCTCACACAGTGTTGGTGGAAGTTCGCCTACATCTATGGCTTCCTGGTACAAGTCAATGAGATGCAGGGCCAATGTTTTGTTGAATACCTTATAAAAACAGCCCTGGAACCCATCAAGGCCTGGCACTTTCGAGCCGTTCATATCTTCTATTGCTTGGGTCACTTGGTCTACTTTGAAGGGTTCCGCAAGGCAGTCCCTCTGTATATCTTCCAGCCAGACCGGGGTGACCTTGGTCATAGACAGGTCCTGGTAAAACGAAAGTACCTTGTTACTGATCCCCTCGCAGTCCGTGATCAGCTCTCCGTCCTCACCCTGTAAACTTGTAATATATGTCAGCTCCCGGTTGGGGTGTATAAGCCTTGCTAGTGTACGCCCTGGGCGCTCGCCCTCCCTGTATCGTCTGGCTATAGCGTGTTTCCCCAAAAATGTACTTCCTATTCCGCTGCCTCTTGAAACTTGGACATTAACGCCGCCCTCTGTCTTAGACCAAAGGCAGTCCGAGACTCCTCTTGGTCCGCATCTATTGTCGACAGTTGGGCCTCGAT
Organism: Triturus cristatus; assembly: GCF_964204655.1. NCBI lineage: Eukaryota > Metazoa > Chordata > Amphibia > Caudata > Salamandridae > Triturus > Triturus cristatus. The sequence goes on from NC_140580.1 coordinate 861,858,271, forward strand.
TCCTGCCAGTGTGCGCCGCAAGTCCCTTAATATGCCAGCACTCTTGAAGATGCAAACCCCCCCTTATGTAAGCTTTGAACGCCACCCATAGTGTGGCCTTAGTCTTTACTGTGTCTACATTTATATTGAAGTATTCTTCCACTGCTAGTTGTAATTCCGCCTCGAAGACCGAGTCTCAGAGGGCCATCTCTGGGAACCTCCACTGTCCCACCCTGTCTCCTGCTCCTGGGACACGCAACCCGAGCACCACTGGGGCATGATCTGAAAGAGTATGTGGAAGGTGGATAATTGTGTTCCACCACGCTGTTACACTCAAGGTAAGAAACCAATAATCAAAGCGGGTCCATGTGTTATGAGGGGCTTAATAGTGAGTGTAACGGGATTTGTCTAGCTTGGCATGGCAACACGTGTCAAACAGTTGGTATGCGTCTATCAAATTGGTTAGTGTTTGCCTGGCCCTGGGTTTCGTATCTGGTGTTGTAGCTGTGCTGTCTAACCTAGGGTTCAATAAGATGTTGAAGTCGCCCCCCATCTAAATGTGATAAGCCCCCATTTTGTCTATGCGGGAGTGGAGCTCCACAAAGAAGTCTCGGTCGTCTGTATTGGGTGCATAAACATTAACCAAAAGGATTGTATTCCCAAGGAGCCAGCCCTTCACCAGTAAGTATCTACCCACCTGATCTGTATATACCTCTACTGTCTTAACCCCTTCCCTGCGGGGGTAATTCCCCGACGGTGCAGGGGGGGCGAGGGGTGAGACCGGCGCCACGGTGCTCGTGACGAGACCAGCTTGTCTTGAGTCACGGTGGAGCTGTGCTCATGGCGAGCTGGTCTCATCACGACTCCGCCCACTGATTAATTCGCCCGCACAGGTGGGGAATTAATCACGCATGGGCAGAGCGCAGCCGTTATGACGAGACCAGCTCGTCATGAGCACAGCTCCACCGTGACTCATGACGAGCTGGTCTCATCACGAGCACCAAAGAGGTTAAGCGGTAGTCGCTTATGTATGAGTATCGAAACCCCCCTTGCATATGTGCTATAGCCAGCAAAATGGCAGTTTGAACCCCAACTGGCGGCAAAGCCCGGGGACGTGTGCGGAGGTAGATGCATCTGCTGGAGGAGTGGAATGTCTACCTGGTGGTGCTGTAGATAGTGTAGAACCTGCTTTGTTTAAGTGTGTCATTGAGCCCTCGTACATTCCAGGACATCAGGGTAATATTCTACAGAAGATTAGCTCTACGTGCCATGAGAAAAAGTGAAGAGTATTCTACTTCAGGCACCAGTGGTTAAATTGTACGTCATGGCCATGAGACTGTGTAAGGAAAACAGTGATATCAAACAAATAAAACCCACCCCCCCACCCATACCCTTATCCTCAACATAGGGGAAATCCCAAATTCCAGATAGAATCATAAACAGTCGTTATGGTTATTCTATATCATCAAACCAAAGAAAGGTGCCTTAGCACAGGGGGGGGGGGGGTGAGGCAACGCTACGCCTTGTACCCGGTTACTTGAAATATAGAAAATCAGAACGGGCTTTATCCTGGCATCTAACACGTTAGTTATTAGGGAGTGACGTGCAATATGTTCAATACTTATCAACATTTTGCAATAGAGTGGGTTCATCAACTGGCGGAGAACAGTTCAACGCTGGCATTCAAGGGGACCGGTCTGGCGTGGCTGATTTTCTTGGCTGTCCAGTATTTGCTCGATTTCTAAGGAAATCCTGTACATCCGCTGGCGAGCCAAAGATACGGGATCTACCATCAACATCCACCTTCAGAAGTACTACCTAGGGGTGGGCGGAATTTGCGTAGTTGCGCTACGCAAAGCTCCGCGAAACGGTAAAATATCTCCGCGAGCACGCAAAAGTTCCTCAAGCACGCGGAATTGCTTGTTCTACCCGTTCGCGATGCTTTTTTCCTGTTTGGGAACACTGTTTGCGTGCTCAGGGAGAAATATCTTGCGAACACGCATTTTGAAAGCGTGAACAAGCAAAAAATTCTGCGAAGCCGCAGATCGCGGAATGTTTGGCAATTCTGCGTTCTCCGCGGAACGCGAAATTGCCCAAATTCCACAAGCGGAACGGAATTTACCGCCCAGGCCTATATTAAGTTTCATATTTCAGGCCGGCCTTGCGCAGCGTAGCTTTGATCGCTGAGAATTTTCGTCGGGCTTCTTGCATCACGCAGTGAAATCGGGGTACAAGGAGATGGGGGAACCCTGTCATTCCAGTGCCCCCTTTCCTGGGCCATCCGCAGGGCTGTGTCCCTATCTTTGAAGTTCAGAAGTCGTGCCATGATTGGTCGGGCAGACAGCCAGGGTTAGGCCGGGGTTCGATGCGCTCTTTCGACAACAAAGGTGGCAGTGAATGAGTCCCGTCTGAATAAATCAATCAAGAGGCCCTCTACAAATTCATCTAGCAGCCCTGTGTTAATTGATTTTGGGACACCCATCATACAAATGTTATTGCATCACCCTCTGGCCTCCAAATCCTCGTTCTTTATAGCGATGGTTTTGAGCACCTTTTCCATTCTTTCCAGTCATTTGGTAGCTTGCGCCGAGCCGTCCTCGAGGTCCGAGATCCTGTCCTCAGCGCTGTCCAGCCTCTTGTCGTGTTTGTCTAACCTGGCCCCCATCTTATCCAGCCTTTTGTCCAGCGCATCGAAGCGGGGTGTCCAGGGCCTTGAAACCAGCCCTGAGTTCAGTCATGAGTGCCTCATTGCCGTGTAAGGGGAGTTGGGGTGGGGTGGCGGTGTCTCCACCCTCTGCCATGTTGCTGCTTGTGAGTCTGTCCCACCGCCTCCTGTTCGAAGGGTAACTATCTCTGCCTTGGGTCCTAGTTGCCCATGTCCGATTGGAAGGCAGTATGCCACTTGACCTGTGCTGGCGTTGTTGCCCAAGGCCAGTTATGCCCAATCGCCTAGTGTTTCTATCCCTCAAGGGGCAAGTGAGGTAAGTAGAGTCGGTCCGCTGGTTCTCTTGGCGCATCTAGAGCTTGTGGCGCCCGGGGCTATCCCTCAGATTGCCGCCCCCCCCCCCCCCCCCCCCCCCGGCGAGAGGGCATGCACTTCAAAGAGGTCCGAAAAAAACGTAATATCGCCTCGAATAGTTACCTTGATCATGCAAGTTACATGCACATACATGACACGGTCCAAGGCTACACAGTTGAATACACCGGTGACTGGCAGTACAAAAGAGAACACACAGACTGCATGATCTATCTGGGGACTCAGAAAAACCTCATATGACATCCATCAGAGAGCTGCGTGAACAATTACCTGGTAATCCCCTCAACACAATGCAAACATGCACACACATGACACTGTTCATGTAACCTTCATCTACAGCTGACATTAAATGACCATACATCATGGTCCCACCATTAAAGCAGTGGGGACCTGCACGAACGTGATGTGCTCTGGGGACCCAAAACCAACTTAACAGTGTCGAAGCCTGTGATTCTTTATCTTTCAAAAACAGCAAATTAATTATTCACAGGGAATGACTCACTGTGTGCCCTTAAAACTAAACGCAGCATAAAGGGGTCAGTCAGCTCCACCTTGCCAACACAGACCAGATACAAAGCCCACTCTGGTGGCCCAAAGGCAACATCCAGGGGTCGCTCCCTGTCATTACTTCCAAGCAGCAGCAACCAACTCCCTGGGAATGAAAAGACGTGTGCTCTTGGTACCCAAAACCAGCTTGTAATAGTGCATCTCTCCTTCACAGCAGCCTCAGCACACACATGGTGCACAGCCTGCCTGGGGGCCCAAAGCTAAAATACAGGGAGGGGCGACACATTATGATCACAATCCTTAAACACAGTTGTGGGGGCCATGGGAACTTGTTCAACTCTATCCAAGACCCGGGACAAACTGTTCCGGCGCTGCGGCACTCCTTGAATATTCAGAAGAAACAAGAAATATTAAACCACAGTGATGTCGGCCAAGAATGGTCAATGTTTCGAAATAAAGAAATGTGCAGGGCAAATAAATAGATACAAGACAAAGACGACATCAAGCATGTTAAGTGTGATTGTCAGCTGCTAAAATTTAAGTGAAATACATCTAGATTAAAGGAAGTAGATGTACATAGGTGAGTCTTGAGCATACCAGGTAGGCTGCATTATGCTAAACTTACATGAGATGCTGTTAGGTGTGTCTATTTAAATATATTGCCAAACTAATACCACACATACATTATGGCTAAATTAAAGAAGACAATAACAATCAAACTGAAAATTAAGGGATGTAAAGCCAGGGAATCGAACCCTGGATGTACATGAGATAATCATGGAGATTATGGGATGGGCTGTATTGTGCTATACTACTGTGACCCCCTGTTAGATGTGCCCATTAAAATCTATTACCAACATAAGTTAAAATAATTTGAGTAAGCTACATCTGAATTATACATTAGAGAAGAAAATTGTGCAATCTACATGACTTATATGGGGGTACTGCCAAAGAGATTCAACCCTTGATATGCATGGACAAGTCACAGATGATACACAGTAAGAAGAGTTCTACTGTACATTGTTGTTTTGAGTAGTTCCAACGTCAGTTGGTAAAGAGCAGCCTCAAAGTGCATAGCTGCCAAGCTTTCAGATTGCTGGGTGTGATATTTTCATAATTTTATTGCAATTATGAGTCCGCCGCCGCAGACACTTGTACCAGTTTTAGTCTTCTTAGAGTTTCTCATTGCTCAAATGGGTGTAATTACTGATATATATATATATATATATATATATATATATGTTTCCCTCGTCTTCATTGCTTGAGTTTTGCTCGCAAAGAAGTGTCACTCATAGTCGTTGAAATGTCACTCACAACTACAATTGAATTATGAAAATGTCACACATAGCAATTTGAAACCTTGGGAGCTATGCTCATAATCGTTGAAATGTCAATCATAATTACACTGAAGTTATGAGAAAATGTCACACATCTGAAACCTTGGCAGCTATGCTGCCACTCTGCCACTCACTAAATATCCCCTCTGAAAACATTTAGCTCTTACCTCACTCAGCCTCCAGCAGCACTCCACAGTGGTGGCAGCCAGAGCCAGGGTCTCTATGGCAGGGGTTGGTTCACGTCTGGGGACGGAGGACACAAAAGAACCTGGGAGGGCAATGCACAGCAAGACACACTCCGGACAGGGAGGGAACCTCATGGAAGAGGACGCGATGCAGGAAGAAAAAAGAACGTGCAATAACATGGTCAGGCTTGTGTCAGAGAGCAGCGGGAGGTAATGAAGGAGTAGAGGCAGGCAAATTGGTAGAGGGACTGTAGATGCACATACTTAGGGGGGGACCAACAGGCGAGACAGGAAGAGAATGAGGAGGGCCAGTGTGAGGGAGAGAGGCCAGGGAGTGATAAAGAGAATGAGGAGGGTTTCCAGAAAACGGCATTAGCCGCTTGTGCAACCGGAGAGGGGTCTTCATTTTCCTAATGGGCTGGAAGTGCAGCCAATGGTGGGAAGCTGAGAGCCGCCTGTCCTGTGGGCTGAGCCTGTAACTTACCCCCAAGTCTACCCAGGGCACAGGAAGGGAGCCACTGCCGAGAGAGACACGGGCTGGGAGGCAGTGCCAGGGCAGGGCTGCTCTGTGGAGTGCCATGCTGTCAGCTCCAGACATCCATTGTTTGAATGTAAATGGTCGAGGATCAACTAAGCCCCTGGGTCCAAGCTGTTACATTCTTCCTCAATGTGGAGTGGGATTTTAATGTGTGTAATGGGTCTTAATTTTGGAAGTACTGCTCAGATGCTGGAACCACAAGATTTGTCTGTTAACATTATTATACACCCAGTCATTGATCGCTTATGGAATGCTTTCTGAAGCCCCATGCCTCTTCTCTGTGGAGAGCCTTTCAGCTTCAAACCGTTTAGAGCTGTGCTCACCCATTCTTTGAACGTAAAGGGTTGAGGATCTTTAACACTGTGTGGCCATTCAACCCTAACCATACATATCACTATCCCCATCGCACATAAATGTTCATTGTAAAATACTAGCATGCATCGTAGCCAGCAGGATAAACCCACTGAGGCCCAGTCGGATGCCTCCAGATGAGGCAGCTTAAAAACAGTCACCACCACAGAGCAATGCCACACAACAAACATGCACAAATATTTTTGCCACACATCAGGCCCGGCTCCAGGAATTTTTATTTGGGTGGGCCAAGGGTGCATTTGGGTGGGCCACTGCGGGCTCGATTTGTCGCATATATGTCTGGGCAGGCCTGCTTCAGAGCCCTCCTTTATCTCTTCTTAGCCTTATAAGGACCAGTAAAACTCACTCTTTTCCAAATCTCTTTCTAAATATTATCACTCACAAAAAGTGCTTTTTCCATGTAATGTTCCTTTGATGGGAAGAGGATTTTTTTGAGGTGGGAGTATCAGGCAAGTGATACTACTCAGGCTCCATCTGTTTGAGCCTTCATGGAGGATCCCTCTTCATTACTACCTCCAGCTGACCCCGGACTCGGCAACGCTCTCCCTTACAGGCTTGATTATCCACTACTCCTCTCTCCAGTGCACCTTTTCTCACAGCTGACCTTGGGCCCCAGCCCCATATCAGGCACTATCGGGCTCCACTTTGCTTTTTCCCGGTAAAAACATTAGTAAAATCACCTTAAAACTTAAAACATTGAATATAGCAGTAAATATAATTAGCAGCACTTTAAAGCATGTTCCACAGTAGCCCTTATGACCCGACTGCTAATTAAATAAACAAAAACAGAAAGGCCATGACAGGGCCGGCTTTAGCGCTGATGCGAAAGTCTTTTTTGGCGCCACACTAATAACCTCTTTCTCTGTAAATACCTTTACTACCACCTTCCAACAGTGCCCCTCGTCCCTCCATGGCCCCCCTAGTGACCTCCTCCTCAGATTCCCTCACTGCCTCACGCCACAAGTGCCCCTCATCTCCCCATAGCCCCTCCCCCTCATGACCTCCTCCTTGGACTCCCTCACTGCCACCATCCACCAGTGCCCCTTATCTCTCTGCAGCCTCTCCCCCTCATGACCTCCTCCTCAGACTCCCTCACTACCACCCTCCACCAGTGCTCCTCATCTCACCCTAGCTCCCCCTCCACACCATGACCTCTTCCTCGGATTCCCTCACTGTCACCCAGGGCACAAGTCCTAAAAAAAGAAGTATGGGGACGCTGACGTCACAACAGGAAGTAATGTCACGAAAGTGGCTTGCACCATCAGACTCATTGCCTCCCCTCGCTCACCCCTTAGATGCCATTGCATCAGAGAAGCCAGCGCGTGAGCAGCGTTCTGAATGAGCTCCAATCTCGCCCCAGAGAGGCCAAAGAGTAAATGTGTGGCTCCATTTGCTCCAGTAATCGAGCTCCCGTTAAAATAAGTGAGGGGACACCGTCCACCCGCCTGGTACCCCGACTCGAGCCCTGCAGTCACCCTCCACCAGTGCCCCTCATCGCTCCACAGCCCCTCCAACTACCTCCTCCTCAGATTCCCTCACTGCCTCCCTCCACCAGTGCCCCTCATCGCTCCGTAGCCCCTCTCTCATATGAATTTGTTGTTTAGCGCTACTCATATCAGTGTAGTGTAGTGTGTCAGCACTTTACACCACAAACACATTATACAGAGACAATCAATCATACAAGTATGTAAATCAGTCTACAGGGAATGTCACATAAGCCAATGAGGATTACAAGGTGTAGGAATCACATGTCATCCATACTGGTGAGCAGTATATTTTGAGAGGATTTGGTCTGGGGAAACACAACCTTAGGATTTAAAAGAGTATTCCATGGGGATCAGCTTTACTGATAAAAATGTATCTCTGCTCAAACATACTCATTTTAGCAACATTAGAATGATGAAAGACTGAGGAAGCTCTAACTATATCACAAAACAAAAAAAACGATACCATTCATGTTTGTATGCAGCTCTTTGATGACAGTTCATTGGTCACTGTCCTATGTTAGGATTGTAACTTCTGAACTGCAAGTAACACAAGGATCTCTGTGACAAAGGCAGTAACCCACTGAGCTATCCACATAAAATACAGTTCATCTGCACTTAAAAACTACCAACAGACAAACGATTGCTCTCCAGCAGGATCATTAATCACTAGCGTTATCTGGGCATTCTGAATTGCGTTGTCATATTGTGTCCTGCATCGGCCATGAGAAGGATAAAAACTGTTTAAATGACGTGCACAGAAGTATGTGTCCTGCTGGGCCTGCACATATTTTTAAAAGAAAAAAAATAGTAACACATTCTCTTACCTACTAGTCGAACTCTGTGTCACAGCCTGATGCGATAAGCAGCTGCAGGGGTCAGGAAAGGGGAATAGGAATAAACAAACTTATTTTCTCCGACAGTCCGACTCCGACCTGTGCAGCACAGAATTGGGTCCTCACGAGTGCGTAGTGGTGAAGCGCGTGACGCGTCACCACTACGTAACGTTCTCATCGCGAGGCCCTGGAGCAGGCTGGGTGACCAATACGAAGTCCTGGCTCTAGTCTTGCCGAACCGGAACCGACCGACGTCATGATGGCAAGGCAGCACTGCAGCAGGCGCTGACGCACTGGCGCACCACAAACAAGTAGGTCTGCTGGTCAGGTGCGTGCAGTGCGCAGCGCGCTCACCGCGCTGCTTGAAGACAAGTTTAACTTTTTAACTGGGCCGCGGCGGACTTTATAATTTATTTAGTGACAGTCAAATCTGTCCCTAAATAAATTATAAAGGCCGCCGCAGCCGCAACGGGCCACCAGTGCTGAGCGGCCACCCGAAAAATAGTGCCGCCTGGGGCGGTCCGCCCCCACCGCCCCCCCCTAGCTACGCCACAACCAGTGGCGGTGCTGTGTGTGTTTCTGTGGTGCACTCCTTATGTTGCTACCACTGTGTACACAGTATACATCTCTCCTGTGGCCTCAGCGCTATAACTGCCCAGTTAGTGTGCAGAGGAGCCAGCTCGATTAGGGCTCATGGTGTGTCTAGCGTACGCCATTCTGCATCGGGTGCTGCCGCGAGGGCCACGGTAATAGTGCAGCCACGGGGGACGGGACGGGGGCGAGGGTGCCGGCCTAAATGTTAAAGGTCACTGCATCAGTCTCTCCCGTGGACCCTATCTCCACAGGGCCTCCGGGGGCTCCGAGCGGGCCTACGTACCGGTTGTGCGGCCGTCCTCCGGGCTCCCACCCTCTCCCTCATCCCCGCGCCGGTGTGGTCTTTTGTGCTGCCTCAGGATTCCACGGCGATGTCTTGTTCTCCGCACGTGGGCCGCCGCGGTCCCGACTCCGAAGAGGCCAGGCCATCGCTCCCGAAGGTATCAGTGCATAACTCGAGCCCTAGGCCCTCCACGCACTTCGGAGTTGCCGCAGCTCCCAGAGTAGGGGATCAGCCTGAAAGGGGTCGCTGGTCTCCAGGGTATATGAGGAGCATATTCGTTCATTCGCGGCCTTTTTTAATTGATTGTAGCTGCCGGAATGGCCGGTTGCACCGGGGAGCTCGATGGAGCTCCGAAGCTACGCGGCCATCTTGGTCCGTGGTTCAGCCACCCCCGCTGATTCTTAAAGTTAGCACCCAGATACATTAATAAAAAAGAGCAAGTTTTATTACACCAACTACTCAATACTGTACCAAAATATGGCGAGGGACACCGGGTCTACTTATGTGATTCTACAGGTAAGCCAGTGCTAAATTACTAAGTGGGGAAAACTGGACAGGTGAATGCTCAGGTGTGAGGAGTGAGCAGGCTACTGTTTTTGGAGCCCATAAGTCATTCTGTGGTGCATGCATCCTGATTTATTGGCCTTTTTAGGCTAAGGATAATAGCTGCAGTCCCACGCAGGTATAAGGTAGAGCAGGCCTGCTTTTTTAACCGGTACACTGCAGCAAAACACCAGTTGAGATGTCTCTGCCATTGAGTGCAAGTCTTCATGTATGTATGCCTTCCTCCAGGTATGAGTGGCTGTCCCAGAAAAACCTTGGACACGCAGAGGAGTGATCACTGTTTACATTGTGATTCAGCCACAAAAACAAACTCCCCACCCAAGCGAAGGTGCACAGCCCACCCAGGGGTCTTGAAGCAAGTTCACAAGCCTGGGGGAGTTTTGAGGGGGGGCAAAAGTTGGTCTTGGAAACTGTGCTCCAAAATCTTAAACAGACAATAATAGGATCAAATGTGTGTACACAGCCCAGAGTCAGCACATTTGGGTCACACCGACAACCGCAGACAGGGCCGTAGCGGGCACTGGGCATTTCCCCGGTAGGCTGGAGGAGTGGGGGCCAGTTTGTAGACGTTGAGGCTGTTTTTTTAGTGGAGGCTGCAATATCACCGCCCTGTAACAAAAGTGGGAGCGGTGCTTCTCACTAGCACCCCCTGCCCCCGCTCACGGGTCCAGCATAGCAGTAATGTGTCCCCCCCCTTTCTCAGCAGGTCAGATAGACTCTTTTATCAAAGAAGGCTCACAGCACATAGTTGCTGGTTTCGTTAGGTTATGGCCCCTCCCTTCTAGGAAATTGGCTTTCAATGACACCCTCCCTGTATCTCACACATTTCCCCCACACCCTATGGGGTGTCACTTGCCACTGAGAAGTCCTGGAACACATATTAGTAGTTTCAGTACTTCTCTTATACTCTTTCCCAGGAGGATTTCTTTATTCCACACATGCAGTTCTGGAACAGGTTTTCAGCAGTTCCTTCACTTTGTGTATCCCTCCTCTTCTAGACAATGAGCACTATTTGCTTCCAGATGGAGACAGTTAACAGGTGGCAATGGCAGTCTCAACTAAGATAACCACACACAGAAGCACACAGAGCAGAACTGGCAGTCATCAGCCTTTTTGGAGCAGCTCCTCTGGGGAACAAAGGTGACAGGTCCTGACAAAGGCCTGCACTTCAGAGGAGACCACTGCCTCCCTGCCTCACACATCCCTCATACAATTTACTGAGGGTACTCCAGGAATAAACAAAGGCAGGGCACAGAAAATGGTCGAATTTGCATGTGTAAAGGGATCCCTGCCTCCATCCTTCCACACTTCATAGTCCTCTGTCTCGCATAAACCTCGGAAATGCTTCACATCTACAATACTAATATGGCAGGCTACCTCAATGCAACACATCATGCTTAAAGTGGCAGGCCTAGATTGATTCCATGAACAGCTATACAGCTTTACTGGCACATACTACCATCTACCAGAACCAAATACATGCAATGCCCAGGCACATGGGATGTAGCACGGACCCGGCTATATAGGACTAGGCATAACTGGAGAATGGTGAGTCTCGCTCAGGGCTGGCAACAGGGGAAAAAGCCTGCTCAGTTACCATAACTAGTAAAACCCACTACCACCACAGCCAAGCTTATGTCAGCCAAAAAATGGAACAGTAGTCCTTCTTGATAAGAAAGGCCCTTAGTGCGTCTCTCCAGACTCCAGACTCCAGACCACAGAACCCTGATCTGGATCTCGTAAAATAATTATACTAAGTGGTCCTCAACATGTACAGATTATGGTTGCGCATGGTAATGCCAGATAAACCCCAAAAATACAGTAGAGGCTTGTATCAGGGTAACCTCCGGCAGGGGTGAACATAAGGAAAACCAAGCAAGGGACATTCCCATCCCATCAACAACTGAGAACCTACTGAATTTGATTGCAAATAGCCAAAGTTCAGTATTTTAAGAAATCATGTTGCTGTTACATACATTTTCATATATATGTATCATGTAAAACATGTACCTTTTCATTATTCACTTCATTATAATTATCATTATATAAGCTGTGTTTATCTAAGCCATCTAATACAAGGCAAATCATAAAAAGAAACAAGTAATATTGCAAAAGTAAACCAGAGATTTGACTCAATGAAGAACTAATATTGTATCCCCAAAGTATTACTCTAGCTTGAAAAAATTAAGCATAATACAATTTGCTAATGCATTTATAAAACAATATTGCAAAGAAGTGGACCCTTAGCAAATACATCAATTTTTGTGAACGAAGACCAACGATCATTTGATTGTTCAATACTTTTTATATAATAATTAAGCCTCAATACAAATCCTAACACGTTGGCCATTGTTTAGCTTTTTGGCAACTGTTGGAGGTTTGTTGATGTCAAAATAAAGAATGAAACTACTTGGTCTAATATTATTGACATCTAAACATATTGTACCCTATTATGGGATAATGTGCACTGTTGCAACCAATAGGATCTGGAAAACGTTCAACAACTAAAAAGTACAGCGGTTCCAAATCTTTTGAGAATAAAAACTATTTAACATGCAACTTCAGACAGAGAAAGGATTGCAGACTAGTTGACCGACGAGCTTGAAATATGAAAAGATTGTTAGTATATTTATCTTGTTATTTTGGCATTTGTAGTGTATTTAAAATCTGTGTGATTTGTATAGAGAGATCCTTTGTCCTGAAGAAGTCTTAGAAACTGAGAAAATGTACCAGGCTGGAAAGCAGACACTGCACTCTGTTACTTCAATATTGTTTATGTGTATGTTTAAACAAGGGCAAGTAGCGTGTTTGTAAGACCAATATTTGAAGAAGATTCAGTCGTGCCCTGTGTGTGGACAAAATATTGATTTAAAAATATCAGGAAACAGAAATATTCTAAATTAAATATTGTGACATACAAATATCGTGATGCAGACTTATCGTTGTCAAGAACATCATTTTTTGAGGTCAGTAATATCGTTATAAATAATATCTATGTTTAAACCCCTTCAGTGTGGTTGCCAGACAATGGCCACACCCACCCTACCTCCCCAGTGCATCTGCCAGCCATTGACGGACACTGGGGAGGTGTATGAAAGCCCCCTCTGGTGCTGTGCACCAGATGGTGTCCTTTATTTCATTTTATCCTCGGTCTGCTCAGGAAGAGCGTCCAGGGCTGTCTGAGTCTTTTTTTTCTTTCTTTAGAGTAATGCTGACCTGCGCGCAGGGCACGATGACGTCTTTACACTAACCTGAAAGTAAAACGAGCAGATGAGTTCATTTTACTTTCACTCTATCTGTGCTCAGGGGACATATCTCAGCCCCAAGCACTGATTGCTTTGGGAGAGGTATCATTGGATGGGTGAGAATCTTCTCTTTCCAATGGTACCTATGTACAGTGGATCCCTGCTTGGGGACTGCCACAGGAGAGCGATCCCCAAGCAGGTATCCACCGACTAGAACACCAGGGACATGAGGGAGAGGCCCCTTAGGCAAGGGCAAGTGCTTTTCCCACCACCACTCAGAGTTCAGTCTTTTAGTGATTACCAGGGGCGTAACACAGGCCCCCGCAGCCCCCGCGGTGCGGGGGGGCCGCCACGCTCCAGGGGTCCCCTCACTCTCAGCGGAGGGAGACGGCTGCGCCTGCAAGCAAGCCTCTTCCGCCTCCCCAAGTCCCCATAAATTAAGCTGTGCGTGCACCCACGGTGACGGCATCTAAGCCTCCGAGTCTTCCCTCTCATTCGGTCTCGCTCCTTAATGAAAACCGAGACTTCAAGAAACGGATATTACCCTCTCTTTCCTCCTTTCGTTTATTTGCTCCCCTGTGAAATGGATCCAAAAAAGAATAACATTTTTGCTGGAAACGTTGTCTTTTTCTGACACAAGTGCAGCCTCCGGGTGGAGAGAAATAAAACATTCCAAATGTGAAAAATAAATAACTAATTAAAGCAAGACAGAGTGGTTGCAAGATGTCCAGATTGATTTATTCACACCTAAACACATTAGTGCCACTTTACAGTGTTTGCCAGTGAAGTGAACCTTTTGTTTACTCCTCTCTCTTTGAACAACATAGTTTTCCCTGTGTGGGAAAGTGCACCTTACCTGGAATTACTGAAATACCTGCTTGATGGGTGAATTGGAAAACAAAATGTGTACAGCAACTGTGTGTTTACGAATGTGGTCTTTATATACCATACTGCCTATATTTTGAAAGAATATAAGCAATGGGCACTGAAACGGGTCCCTTCCGGGCCCTGTAGTCATGGCCTTACCTTTTCATGCAAAAGCACTCACTAATTTCAGAATAATGAGTGTAAAAGGAAAAACGTAACCATGTTGTTCCTGCTTACATTTCACATGCTTTACTTAATCTTGCATTCCCTATGAGTGTTTGCTTTTTCTAGGATGTTGTTAATTTTTTTTAGGCAACATATTGCTCTTGTCTAGTGCGTAATTAGAATTGAGTCACATCCATGTGTTTATAGCGGGTAGGTGCAGTGCAAGTTTCTCTCAGTGGGGCAGTATGGTGTTCACTGGGGGAGAGGATGTGGCGCTATGGTCAGAGCTGCTGAAGTGGAACTGGTGAAACAGGTTCAGCCTTAATGGCCAGGCTCCCAGACCACTCTCCTGAGGGAGCACATTCCTGTGCTACACCTTAGAAGGTGCCGAAAGATCTTAAAAGCCCTAGTGTCTTAGCACCAGCAGGTGGATCCTAGCGGTGGCAAGTGTGGATTAACCTTGAAGGCCTGTCCACCACCATCCATGAAGTTCACCTCCAGTCTTGGGGACAGACCTATGAAGCAGCACACCATAGAGTGGCAGTGACTCTGTCACTGAGGTCACAGGACCCTTGAGCAGCGTGGCTCTAGGGCAGTGCGACCACACCGGGCGCTAACTTCAGGTGGGGGCTTCGTGTTTGTAAGTATATTATGGTTTTAAAAGCACTTGCTGCCTCCTTCCTGGACTCCAACATTTTTGGGCAACAATAACAATGTCTTAACTCCAGTGATTAATGTTCTTAGTAGAGAGAGATGGTGTTTTGTCTAGTGGAAGGTTTGACTCATGAAAAGGAATGGCAGAGATGTAATGTGCATGCTGCTAAGAACATGTGCCATGTATATCACAAAGTGCACAGAATGTGAATAGATCAGTGGGTTACTGCTTTTGTCAGAGAGACCCTATTGTTACTTGCAGTTAATAAGTTAAAATCCTAACATAGAACAGTGAGCTATTAACTGTCATGTAAGAGCTGCATGCAAACTCCAAGGTATAAATTAGAGCGTTATGTTTTTTTCCCCAGTCTTCGATTATCCTAATGTTGCAAAAAAGGGTTAATTTGGGTAGAAATCTATTCTGATTATTAAAGTGAACCCGTAACCATGGTATTATGTTTTTAATTCTGAGTTTGTGTTTCTGCAGACCAATCACTATTAAACTATGCTACCTACTAGTATGGTTGTCATGTGACTCCTACACCTTGTAGTCCTTTGTCTTATGTAGCCTTTCCTACACAGTGATTTACACAAATATGAATGATTGTCTCTGTGTAATATGTGTGATGTAAAGTGCTCTGATACCCTACACTGGTATTAGTGGTGCTGTAAATTTTCTGATACTTTATTATTTTGAAAATTTTACACATGCTAACAGTCTCTGCAAAGATTTTTCCTTATTAGTACTAGTGGAACATACAACTGCAGCAATGAGAAAGGTGACCATTCAACCTTTGCAAAGGGCCCTACACTTCACAGCAGCACAAGTCACATTTTTTAGTAACTTTTGATGTGTTTGAGCTATAAACAATGTATTAGTTAAAATCGTCAGATTATGCAGCAGATGATGTATTATGTGGCAAATATGGCAAAAAAGCCATAGTTATGTGGAAAACATTTGCAAACTAGGATATTTTGCCATTCATGTTTGAACTCTCTCTCTAGGCATCTTGAAGCTGGAAAACTCCAGCATCCATCCCAAACTGTGTTTCGCCCCTCTCAAGGGAGTGAAACAGCCTTATTGGCAGTCGCGGAAGACTCTAGATGGATTCTTGATGCACGTGGTTCTCTAGCCGTGATATTGTTAGATCTCAGCGCAGCATTTGATATGGTTAATCACCGTATCCTAATGCATCAACTCAAAGATCTGGGTTTGACAGGAACAGCCCTGAATTGGCTGTGCTCTTTCCTCGAGGGTAGATCCTTCCAGGTCTTCGAGGGCAAGGCCATTTCAAGCCCTAGGCCCCTTTATTGTGGAGTGCCTCGGGGGTCGTCCCTAAGTCCCACTCTCTTTAATGTTTACATGGCTTCTCTTGCGGACATTGTTCTACCCTTTGGGGTGCATATAATTACATATGCCGACGACACTCAATTAGTGGTGGCATTTAACTACAAAAGCAGCTCCCCTACTTGTCTTGGCCCATGCCTCGAGGAGGTGATGAGGTGGATGTGCCATTCCCATCGAAAACTGAACGGTGATAAGACCGAGCTTATGTTGCTCGGTAATCCCTCCCCCCTCGAGGTTTCCTCTATCTGGCCAGCATGTATGGGCCCTGTGCCTATCCCCAAATCTTAAATAAAGAGTTTGGGTTTCTGGCTTGATTCTGAGCTTTAAAACCCAAGCAAGGAAACTTGTTGCCTCCTACTTCGGTATTCTAAGACTGCTGCGTAAAGTGTTACCTTTGCTACCCCCTCAAGCAAGAACGCTTGTGGTCCAGGCACTTGTCTTATCCCTCCTGGACTATGGCAACGCTCTTTATTTCGGTGCTCCCTGTGCGGTCTTTAAGAAACTTCAAATCATGCAAAATTGTGCCGCAAGGATTCTTTAGGGTAGTCCAAGCCGCCAGTCAGCCAAAGCTGCACTTAGGTCTTTACATTGGCTTTCTATTCAGGAAAGAGTCCACTTTAAAGCCCTCTGCACCACCCATAAGATGCTAGGGGGTGTGGGACCGGCTATAAATTTTTCCTTTGTCCAGTCCTACCAAGCCAACAGGCGGTTACATTCAAATGACCCCCACCTGTCGTCTGTTCCCAGAATCAAGAGGTCCAGAAGTGGCGGCCGGCTCTTCTCTTACAACGGCGCTAAACTCTGGAACTCCTTGCCGCTTCAGCTACGTGAAGAGCCAGACCACACCGTCTTCCGCAGGAGGCTCAAAACCTGGCTTTTCCCTAATTGATTGCCACAGCTTAGTGAGGTTTCTGCCATAGCACTGGGATGCCTTCGGGTAACCATGCGCTTTATAAATGCTATTTCATTTCATTTCTTTCATTTCATTTGAACTGCTCTTGTGGAAAAAGGGAGGAGAAGTGCTGATGACAGAAACTCCATGGCTGGGAGACAAATGGCTTGCGATTCCACTTTTAAGGATATTTGGGACATTCTGTGATTGGAAATGTATCCCACTTTGTGTATGTATTTTAATGTCATTAACACATATTTAACCTTGTATAAACATGTGTATCTATTGGTTAAATTAAATAATGTAATAAGCTGTAACCGGTTAGTGAAATGGGAAACAAATACTAAAAATTGGGATATTTTGCTCTTTCTGCCACCCCTCTCAATCCGCCCACTGACCCAATCCATTGGTTATTCCCGCCCTCTGATTCTCCTCCCACAGTTCCCCTACTTTATTTCCCCCACTTCGACCACTGCCTGGCACTAACATGCATTAGAGACAACTGTGGGCTTTTACCACTGGGTCTCGTAGAGAAGGACACCTCAGGTCCATACATGGGGGCTAAACACAGCACGTTTCTGGGTTCTCCGCACAACGTGTTTGCTATTTTACGCCAGACTTCTGCAGCTTGTGTTGAGGAAATTAAACATCCCCTTGTGCTAGTATAAAACATAGCTGCCAAGTGGCATTAGCACCATGTCGTGTCCATTCGTAGCTTTTATCCAACAACACTTTGCATGCTGGAATGTTTAACCCCTTACTTAGATGGTCACAGCACAACTCCCAGAATGCAAGGCGCTGTTGGCTTAAAATCCTGGCCTGGCTGGTGGGGTGTCACACGTGACGATAGAGCCATTTGGAGGAAATGGTGAATCTGTACTTTAGCAGGCGTGCCTATACTCTTAGTGAATTGTAAATACCGCCAGTGTTGACACACTGAGGTCTCAGGCCTCTGTTTGTTATGAACTAAGGCCCAGTCTGGTGGTTCAGGTCAGTCCTTGTGAGGGAAGCTGCTGGACTTGTTTTTACCATGCACTTTGAAAGTATTTTCACATTGATGCAAGAAGAAAGTTGGATTGTTTTACAAAACATGCTTGATTTTTGTATATTGCTGGACTGGTGATTGCTTTATTTTGCACTTTGAAAGTATTTGCACTTTTTCTTTTGCTTTACCAACTACAGTTTGTATAGATTGTCATTAGGTAATTGCTGAAATGGTTTGTTTTTATTCTACATGCAGTGTTATTTATGGTGTTGCTTGCACTTGTCTGTAATACGTGTACCTTAAATCTTGTATTTAGCATTGTTTACACTACAAAAGTGATAAATTAAAACAGACAAACATCTGCATCAATGTTCTGAAGCATCCAAACAGTGTTGTTCCTCAGCCTTGTTTGCCTGCCTGTTTTGCAATGCTTACTAATAAAGACCTTATGATTGAAATCGCTTCCAGTTCACGTTATTATCATGCACAACCCTTGACAGTCGCTAGTGTGTGGCATGCAGATAATTCACCAGTCTATTTCTCTTGACTTTCGCAGGATACTGAGTTATAGTTTGTGTACTTCTCATGTATATTGTCAGTCGAGTTTTTATGGAATTGCAGGTTTGGGTTGGTCTTTCAAAGTTTCAAGGTATTGTCAATTCTATTTCGACCCTTCATAGTTGTTCTTTGTTCTTCAGCTGGAGGCAGTTCCTGAAACAATAGGATCACTCCTTGGCATTGTTCTGATTTCTGCCTCAGTTAAATAATCTGCTTTTGACAGTAGTGTTACAAATGGCATAGCTTGTATGTTAAGAGTGTTTCCCACTTTCTCATTAGAACTTACAGAAAGACAATATAGAGGCATTTCATTTAAATGTTGGAGGTTTCAAATCAAAATATGCTAGATTTCTGGGTGGTAGGGCAAAGTGGTAGATGGAGGGCCGCGCCGCCGGTGGAGGGGGGGCCCCCTCCATGTGCTTTGCAGGGGGGCCCCCTCAAGTTTCGTTATGCCACTGGTGATTACCCTCGATCAGCATCCATGGGAGGGGGCAGACAGCCCGCAAAACACCAGAGAAACTTTCAAAATGGACGATAGGGATGGGGGCTGCCCACCATAGTCAAGGGCATGCCCCCAGACCTAGACAAAAGTATTTCTGTCCCCCTGGGAGTGGACGGGGAAATTTCCACCATTCTGCCCTCCTGGGCAGATTGGGCAGATTTATTAAAAAAATGTATAGGGTTGGTGGCTGCCTTGGGCATGGCCATGCCCCATCCCCCAAAAAAGTATCAACTGTCTTTCTGCACTTTCAGGGGGTGGATGGGAGTAATTAATCCCATTCTGCCTGGGGGGTTGGAGGGGAGCAGAAATCCCACTATACACCAGAAAAATGTTATTAAAAAATATACAGGGGTGGGGCCTGCCATGGCCCCACCCCAAAAAGAAAGCCGCATCAGTCTTTCAGGTCCCCTAGGGGATGGATGGGGACAATTACCCCCCGGAGGGGGGCACACAAAGCATACTAGAAACAGGGAAATGTTTTAGAAAAAAATGAACAGGGGTGGGGGATGCTGCCGTGGGCATGGCCATGTCCTAACCTCAAAAAAAGTGGCAACAGTCTTTGTGCCCCTCCAGGGGGACGAAGGGTGTAATTACGTCTGAAATGCTCCCCCCGCCCCAGTCAGAAAGCTCACTTGACACCAGGGAAAACAAACAAAAAAATATATATATATAGGGGTGGGGCTGCCCACTATGGCCATAGCCATAACCATGTCTGAACCTGAAAAGGGCACAGGCAGTCTTTCTGCTCCCATGGGAGGTGGATGGGGGCAACTACCCCCGATTTGCCCACTCAGAGGGCAGAGCGTCCACTAGACACCAGGTACTGCATTTATCCAGTGTTTTGGTGGGAGATCCCCCCTCACCGGGCATGGGCCTGTGCTCTTCCCCACCCTATGGCCTAGTAGATTTTCTGCCCCCACACGGGTTGATAGGGATATTTTCCCTGAATTGCCCCTCCCAGGGGGCATAAAGTCTACTGAACCCCAGGTATTTCAAAACAGAGTCGAAGGAAACAAAGGAATGGGGCAGACTACCGTGTCATCGAGCCATACCCCGCCCCAGAAGGGATAGCAATGTATTTTTGCTTCCCCTGTGGCAGCTAGTAGGTGTCTCCCAATTGGAGAGGTTGTCCCAAAAGTGTACCCCCGGAAGGGTAGTCTACTGGACAACTGGTTTGTCCCATTTAGAGTGAGTATGTGGCCAATGCCACTTTTTATGCGCCCCCATGGGCCGAATAGTGGGTTTGCCCTTCATTTGCCTCTGAGGGGGGCAGAGAACCCACTACACACCAGGGAATTCAAACTGAAGGCAAAACAACAAAAAAATTAGGACACTTCCTGTCGCAGGGGCTAGCTCTACCCCCATAAGTGAGGTACCATTTTTATTGGAAGACATGTGGGAGCATAGAATAGTAGAACATTTGCTATTACCAATTTGATTTCACTGCATTTTTGCCTTCAAATGTAAGTACCCATTTAAGTAATACATAGGTTCCTTGTTACCCATTTATCACTCTACATATTTCACCATATTAATTGATTTATAATCGGTACACAATGAAAGATCATTGTACAGTGCAGCTCAATTGTTGGCTCTGGGTACCTTGGTGCCTTGGAGAACCTACAAACTATATTTCCCAGCAATCAATATTTCTTTATTTTAATAGTTAGTTTATTTGGGAAGACCTTGAGAGATGTACATATATGACCCCTAGCTGAATTCGTAATTTGGCTACTTTTCAGAAATCTATAGCTTTCCTGGATCACGCATGGGCTTTATACTGTTTTCGTCCACAAACTGGAAGTAGGTTGAAAGCTCAAAAAATAGTTAAAATGGGCTACCTCTTTGAAAAATGCCAAAACCGGAGTAAAAAAAATTGGTTTTATGATTCAGTGCGGCATGTTCCTGAAAGCTGGGAAGATGGTGACTTTAGCACAGCAAACCATTTCTTGAGTTTAGAAAAAAAACATAGTCTTTAATTCTAAACACTTTCTTTCCTATTTTTCCTAATAAACCCATAATTGTAGCTATATTTTGCTTGGTTTTTCTGTCCACTCCAAGGGAATCTACAAACCCTGGATACCTTTGGAGTCCTCAGGACGTTGGACAAAAAAGGAAGCAAAGTTGGCATATACACCTTATGTGGAAAAAAGTTATTAAGCCTTAAGCGCGAACTACCCCCAAATAGCCAAAAAAAGGATCAGCACTGGGGAAAAAGCCCCAGTAGTTAAGGGGTTAATATCGTTTTCTTTAATATAATGGTTAAAAAGATCACTTTTTAATTATTTAAATGTGATTAATTTGATCTATTAATTTAATGTGTTGAAAACTCATAGCATGTTGTTTGGTTGGTAAGGGGATAATTAATTAAGAATTCTTTAATACAATTTATGTAATTTTATGATTGACTTTGATTATGCAATTTATGTAATACTGATTCATTTTCATTATGTTATTGGCGGGTTGTTAGGGTTGTAAAGGTATAGGGTGGGAAGTTAATGAAGTAATACATGATTACCAGTAAATTATTAATTGGTCATTAATTATTTAAAATATTTTTAATTATGTAATTTACAGAATATTTATTGTATTCATTTTACTTATATTTTAGTTGCAGGCTGCTAGGGTTTTAGGGGTGGATGGTGGGAAGTTAATTAAGTAATAATGAATTAATTTATTGATTATTATTTGAGTGTTAATTATGTAAAATATGGAATATTGATTTATTTTACTTATATAGTAGTTGCTGCATGTCAGATTTGTAGCAGGATAGGGTAGGAAGGTAATTAAGTAATACTTATATAACTTTTTAATTATTATTTATGAATTAATCATTCAACTGAATTTTAAATATGTAAATTGTGGAATAATATAATTTTATTTTAGTTGTGGGATGCTGGGTTTATTGGGGTCTAGGGTGGGAAGATAATTAAGTAATAATGAATTAATAATTATTTTTTTATTTATTTTAAATCTGTTAGTTTAGGAATAGTTATTTTTTCAGTTATATTTTAGGGGCAGACTTCTAGGTTTGTAGGGGTACAGGGTGGGAAGCTAATTAATGAATAATTGAACAACAATTATTTATTAATATATAATTTCTTTTTTTATTGAATAGCAATTATGTAATCTGATTGATAGTTTTTAGTTTTTAAATATATATATATATATATCTCTGACTCCTATTTGTGCCTAAAAAATGGTGCAATTACTAGTGATCTGATCTTCTATGCTAAAAGAAGAGCCCACTGGAGAAAGGCGTTCCATTCTTTTCTCAAATTCGCCTCTGCTAAGAAATTTCCACATGGCCTAAGGCTCAAGGCTGTGCTATCACCCACATACAGAGCGAATGACACCATATCCATTTTTATAACAATGAGACTATCCTCATTCAAGCCTCCAATCGGAATCTGGGTATCTTTGATGACAGCTTCTCCTTCATTAAAAAATCTCTTGACCAAAATAGCACTCTTGATTACTCTAGGGACGCTAGCCCCCTAACCATTCCTCAGGACCTCGAAGAACTCTCTTTAAGGAGACACAATCTCCTGATAACTTCCCTGCCTACATGGAACAACACTCATATGGACATAGCTCCTCTACATTGTGGCTGCACAGACTCACCCACCATCTCTCGACCACCCAGACTGGACCGCCTCCACTCTTGGATGGCTGGATCAAATGATAGCGTTAGTCCTGATTACCTCTCTAACACTTCCTTCATTCCCCTTCCTCCTGGCATTCTCTTACATAATTCAATTTTTAAGCAGCAAGCTCGCCCACTCTCCACTCTGAAATCAGCTATCCCTAACCACATTAACAGCATGGGACCTCACACCTTTTCGAATCCCCAACCCTTGATCCATTCTCCCCTTCCACCCAAGCTCCCTCCTCACGCCAATTCTGACCCCTCCTTGCAGTTCCCTTCTGACCAACAGCGTGGGAAATCCTCCTCAGGGGACGGCCCCCCCTCCTCACCGTCCCCTTTCTTGGGACACACCTAATTCCACCCTAGTGAACCACCCTCCTCCTTCCCCCACCGAGACCTATGATCCTCAATTCGGTCCCACCTCTAGGCTGAAGGAAATAAACCCGAAGCTTCTGAAACTCAAAACTGACGTACAAAAACTCATAAACATCACCATGGCCTGTGACCTATCTTCTAACAAGTCCTCACAGGAGATCCTGCAAATGAACAACCAATACCCTAAACTACAAACTCCTTCCGTTATGTTATTGAGTGATCCTTGGCTGAAAGCGCTCGTCCAGAACTGGAGTACTACTCCTTACCCTAACACCCCATCTAGGCCCACCAGATCCAAGAATCACCTATCTGAACCGGACATTCTCTCCCTCCTCTGAACGTACAACTCCTCTCTATCGGTCAATCAAGTCTTTACTGGAATCACTCATATTGCCCCAGAAAAACCCTCCTGAGCTACTAAACACAAGCAAGTCATATCGGAGACTATACAGTCTATTCCATCTAACCCTCATAGTGCTCCCAGACACAATGCTAATGCCTTGCCTTAAACATTGCCAACCTTATGCAAATCCCCATTACTCAGCCTGCTCCCACTGACCACAAATCACAACTGAAATGCATGTTGCTTAACTGTAGATCAGCTGTGAAACATGCCACAGACCTTGCTGATCTCATCCTAGATCAGGAATTAGACCGTCTAATCCGCACTGAAACTTGGCTTAATGACTTCTCAGGTCCTATCCTTGACATCCTAGTCCCTCCGAGCCATAACATTATTAGACTCAACCGAGTTAAGTGAACAGGAGGGGCATAGCCTGTATTTACCACAACAGTCTCTCAGCAAGGCAGTCCCCTTATGCAACTCTCTCATCCTGTGAAATATGTGCATAGACATCATCAGCAAATATAGACCCTTATGCAATTTACACATCTTTTACCATCCTCCTGGAGACAACCTCCCTTTGATCGAACAAACTATGGAAACCATCTCATCCAACATGGGTCTCTACTGCCCCCAAATCTTCCTTGATGACTTCAATCTTCCCTGGATTGACCTGAAGGATCAGGCGGTGATCAGTCTCAAAAACTTCCTAGCTGACCTTAACCTGGTGCAATTCTGTGACAGCCCAACACACAATTTAGGCCCGACCCTCGATCTAATCATCTCCAATCCCAACTTCATTCAGCTTGAATCTATTGACCCTTGTGACTGGTCGGATCATCACTATATCACCTTCCGAATCCTAGAAAGATGAAACTCCAAAAGATTCCAACCATTAAAACAAAAACATTGGAAAAGAATGCTGCAAAACACAAATGTAAATGAGCTCATATCTTACTGCGATTTGTCCCTACCGCCGCCTGCTTGCATGTCCGACGTTCACAAACTCACTGAACACTACAATAACTCCATGTTGACTGCCCTCAATGCAATTTCCCCCATACAACTAAAAAGAAAGTCCATCAAAGACTCCAAACCGTGGTTCAATGACAACTTAAACGCAGACAGACCCAACCTGAGACTAGCAGAACGCTCCTGGAGATCCTTTCCATCTATTGATTTCCTTAAGATTTTAAGACTGAGAAAGAGTAGGTACAACAAACACATCAGATTGGTGAAAGCGACCTTCTTCAAATCCCAACTAGACAAAGATAAAAAACAACCCAAAAGGCTGTTTGAACTGATTAAGCTACAATCCAATAACACTCCTATCCAATCACCTCTCATCTCCTGCCCTGAGCCAAACTGCAATGACTTTGTCGACTTCTTCCTTGAAAAGGCGAGCAAGATTGAATCTGATATAAGGTCTGCCCTGATCGATCTATCACTCTTCCGGACTCCTCCTTTCCCTTGCTTCCTCTTAATGTGCCCTGCCTCTCTCCTAAAAACAATGCCTCATGGAGTCAATTCACACCCCTCAACGACACATCCATCTTCAACATTCTCTCAACCCTCAAACCTTCAAATCACTTCAATGATCCCCTCCCCCCAATTTCTTTAAAGAAATGATAAGATCACTAGTCCCACTCTGGACCAAGATTATTAATGCTTCTCTTCTTCAGGGTGAGATCCCTGACTGCCTGAAAGCGGGTCTGGTTCTGACTATTCTTAAAAAAACGATGGCTGACCCAGAAGATCTGAATAATTTTTGACCAATCACAAACATCCCTAGTCTGGCAAAACTCCTTAAGAAATGTGTTCATGAAAAACTGTGTAACCACATTGAGGAATTCCAACTTCTTGATCAATTCCAATCAGGCTTCCGTCACGGCCACAGCACCGAAACAGCCATCACTCATATAGTTGACAATGCTCTCACAATGCTTGACCAGAACGAATCTTGCCTACTAATCCTACTCAACCTCTCATCTGCTTTTGACACTGCCAAACATGACAATCTTCTTTGCCTTCTGGAACGTAGGATGGGGTTCTCAGGCATTGTACTAAAATGGTTTGCCTCTTTTCTCAATAACAGAATGCAGAGAGTCAAATCCAATCAAACTCTATCCAATTCCAGTCAGTCCCTGCACTCTGGGGGTGCCACAAGGGTCATCGCTCTCCCGCACGCTTTTCAACCTATTCATTGAACCTCTTACTGTAATCCTCGAAGCATCTAACATCCAATATCACATGAATGTGGATGACACCCAATTTTACATGAAAATCTCTTCCCCTGCACAAAACCCAAAATTGGTTAACCTACAACCACCTCAAACTAATTGCCCTCAAAACGGAATTTCTACTTATCACACCGACCAAGCAAACCCCCCATTGTGGAGAAATATTTGAAAAACCTCCCCACTCTCAACTGCACACCTCACATCATAGACTTTACGAAATTGGCAGGAATAGTGCTGGATAAGAACTTATACATGTAGGATCACATCAGCGCATCTAACAAAGGAGCGAATTTCCAACTGAGCATCCTAAGGAAACTTAAACCCTTCCTTTCCCAGGATAACTTCAAATCTGCGGTGCAAGGGTTAGTCATCTCACGGCTGGATTACGGTAGTCCCACACTCTGTAGGCTACCAAGAAACAGATTAGCCCCCTCAGAGCATCTCTGAATGCGATGGCTAGGCTCATCACTGGCTCCAAGAAATCCAACCACATTTCTCCGGACCTGAAATCTCTTAACTGGCTTCCATTTGAGACAAGGTTTCAATTAAAGCTTGCATGTATGACTCATAAAGCACTGCATTTCAACACGCCTTTGTCCCTGGCGAATAAGCTCGAACTGTCGGGTGGTGCCCGTTCCTCAAGGAGCTCTAGTACCTTGCTTCTCCAGCCGAAGAAATAAAAAGAAAATGAAAACCTACAATCGTACATTCTCAGATATTGCCCCGAGAATCTGGGACTCCCTTGCTGCGGAAACTAGACTGATTCCTTCAACACTTGCTTTCAAAAGGGAAGTGAAAACTTAACTGATGAATACCGCGCTGAGCTAGAAAATGTTGTCTTCTTGTCCCCTATCATGTACAGCTGATTAATGGCCTACTTGGCAATTGTATGGACCCATTGCCTGCCTCTTTTATCTCATTTTTACTTGCTATTATTTCTATATATCATTGCTTTTCTACCACAATTGTCTACCTATGTGTTCCACAACTCTATGTAAAGTGCTCTGATAGCCACTAGGGTCATGTTTGCGCTATTTAAAACTTTTTAAAATAAAATAAAATAAAGAAATTAAATAAAATAAAAATAATAAATGTAACTCCTCCAAAGTCCAACACTTTCCCTACAGTATGGAAGAGATAAGAAGATCAGGGCACTCGAAAAAGCTGCACCAATCAAGAAAGTGTGATACAGTGTTATAAATAAGCAAAGATGTGGTGCAAGAAGCCAGGGACGTGACCTTCATGCGCCCCTAATATTTGGTATCACCCAAAAAATGCGCAAGACAGAAGTGGCTCAGCACGCAACTTAAATACAGACATAACGGACAAAATTATTCGTCACAATCAATAAACAAACAGATGTGTAATGTATCCCCAAAGATTCACGATAAACTTCGAAGTCTTGAAGATGAGTTTCTCTTTATTTGGTAGTTCAGATTTTTCATTTAAAATTACAGCATACAATTCATAGCCAGTTCATAGCCGACGCGTTTCGTCCCAACGGGACTTCTTCAAGGCTATAAAGATACATATATAAGACATACATTATTATATACAATTAAAATTATCATAATAAAAGAGAGAGAAAAAAGGACGAAAAAACACATTTCTTATACCCAATATGACCTGTGAATCTATGCAGACTGGGGGATACAACCAAATATGGAATGGAATTACAAAACATTTTGTGACCATTTTTGAAGCAATATATTTGAGCAGTATTAAAGCAATATTTTTGAAGCAATTTTTGAAGCAATTTTTTGAAGCAATTTTTTGAGGTTCTGACAGGATAACCCTAATCTTTTTTAGCCTCAACGGCCAATTTAGTCCCTACCAAACCTAAAGTAATCTACAGGAGAGGAAGAACTATAAAGAGTGTTGTCTGCCCTAGCTATATAAAACCTTTGAAAGCCTGCCAACAGACTTGGCTGCCTGTCAAACCTTGTGGCTTTTTCACTTGTGGCAACTGCAATGTTTGTAACTTGGGAGCTAACAAGACTGTCAGCTTCCAGTATAGCAACTCAAAGAAATTTGAAATTAAGTCCTTCATCAACTGCAATACCACACACACAGTCTATCTTCTTAAATGTGCATGTGGAAAAGGATATGTCGGAAGCAGTATTCGCAGTCTCAAGACAAGAATACAGGAACATGTCAGGGCTATAAAAAATCGAGATGACAAATATCCTGTTTCTGTTCACATACATGAAACCCATCCGGAGAATACCATGATCACCTTCCATGCGATAGATCATGTTGCCAAAAATGAAAGGGGTGGCGACAGGACAGTGCACTTAAGACAAACCGAGGCACGCTGGATTTGTCGCTTACGTACGGTCATATTTGGTCTTAATACCAACAATGAATTTCATCATTTTTTGTAGTAGCATCTGACGACCTGATGTATGCATTTGATTATAACTCTAATACTAAGCGGAATCATTATGCTTCATAGATATATCAATCTTTTGTCATACACCATGACGCGAATATATATTTTTTCTCGAAATTTCTCTTGATTCTTTCAGCCCCAGACGTCACTAGACTTTGACCAACCTTTTGGGATCTTACTCTCATGCGATTTTGATTATGTAAACAACACTGTTCATATATTAATTAATAATATTATTAAGTCGAGACACTGTCATTACGATGCATATGACAATTTATGCTGTGCAAGGAGACAGGCCAAATAGGAATCATGGACAGTAGCCCTCCGATTATAGTCGACCTCAGTACATACATTTCATTAATTTTTAATAAATTATAAATCACAACAATTCTGCTCATTCCATTGAATAATATTACACACTATCATTGATCGCCATGTGTGTACAACCTAAGTTTATCACTAGATTTATCGTTCATTTCTTCACTTTATGACTCATGTTCTCGCAATATATCACACCTTCCTCACCAACCACTATAATATGGCGGTTAGGTCGGCGCATCTTTAAGCTTAGAATAAGACAGATATGTACAATAGATCTTCTCTATCCCTACCTGACTATTCAGATCGATAAAAAAGGTTTCCTTCTTTCGTTTTAACAAATCACCATTACAATATGGCCGACAAGTTTTTTGCAACTACGGTATAAATATTCTCGATATGTCTAACGCTTATGTTTCGCACCGGATTTATTACTTTTTGAACCTAAACCTAAAAATGAATACCTAGATTCCACTTTTAATATATATGTTAGATTGTACACAGCGCCAACAACCCCTTTTTTTTTTCTCTTTCGGTTCCTTGTGTAAATGACTATGGCTCGCCACTACAAAATGGCGGACAACCTTTTCAGGGATAGTGTTTGATAAATGTGACATTGGCCAATTACTTGAAGCTCCATCTGGAGTTTGTGCTTTTTTTCTGAATAAGAATACAAATCATCATCTCGATTTTCATATATGTATTTAAGATATTGTTCAAAATCCTTACACATATCTATAGACTATTGGGATCTCTGACTGTTCCAAGATGGCCGAAAGGTTCGCGTAGGTGTTCCTTTTAATTATATGGTTACCGCATTTGTCTCGTAATTTGGTTCATTAATCACAGGTGTGGATAGTTAATTATGCATATATATAGAGGCCCGGTGTTCCTGGTCAATCTTGACCTTTTGGCATACACGGAGCACGGACCCGGTGGTTTTGACCATATCGCACGTAAGTTTCAAAACCTTACGGTTTTCTGTTTTATTTTCACACTTTTATAAATTGGCAATTATGACACTGCCGTTTCTTGGGACTATCTAGCTATTGGATGCATCATAGTTAAATTACATACACGGCGCCGGTTTTCATGCACGAGCGCGGGTTAGAATCCTTAACGGCTATTTCACATTTTACTAAGACCAGACAAGATAAGCTTGACTAGCCACATCCTTTTGGTACAAGGTTATATTAGGAATGTCTCCACTAAATGTGCGTTTCGTTCACTCTAGTTGACCAATTTGAGAGCGCTAGTGGGGTACACATTAGATATGTTAAACTTTGCATTTTAATGTGTTTTTAACTAACAGTGTAGGATAATGCACTAAATATCCTTCACGCACACAATAATGTTTGTTCAAACAATAGATATATTTCAACTCGTTGATGATAAAGTTCGTAGAGCAGAGTATATTGCGTAAAAGTAAAAAGATAACATTGCTTGTATTTTTCTTTGGAATATAAATATGACCATTTGCATAGCATGGGTTTTTTCCAATATTTAACATGGCTTTTGGAGTGTCAGCCTCAATTAATTAAACATTTTTTTACATTGATACATCTGACATGTTATAGTGCTTAACATAAATTTATTACCGCTTTGAACAGTAAGATTAATATACTAAAATTTAAAAATAACAATTTAATGATCTCTAATACGAACTCCTCTTTTTCGATAGGATCAAGGCCATCGTACCTTTTCTTCCTACACTTTCACATCATACTAACACTGGGTCTAGGCCAATATTGAGGTATGTTTCTTGTACCATATGTGTATAAAGTTCACGTTCTGAGTAAATGGTGCTGACTGATTAATTTATAAGTTTATCTTGTTAAGAAGTCTTATTGATATTGTTAGAATAAGATTTAATTGTTTGGACTTTGATATAAGCACACCTATCAATATGGCTTTTCAGCCAAGACAATAACTTTTTGTGAATTGTTTGTAATTTTGACTAATAATTTGACGCAAATCTCTGTTCTTCGTAGATTTTAGACATCTGACTACATAAATTACAGAAAAAGAGAAAATGGAAAACTTTAACTTGTGTGGATTTTATTAAAATTACTGTTCGCGAGATATGTAAAAATTGTAAAAAATTGAATAAATAATAGGTTTACTCTTTTGTTGGTTATTACCGCACAGTATTAACTGAGGTACATTTTACCAATAGAACTTTGGCTTATAATCGGTCTATAACATCCATTGATTAATTTGAATCAAATTAAAACAAACATATATAAGAACTAGTAGGTCAAAAATGGACATAAATATACTTTGCTTGTTGTGCTAAAAAAGATTAGGGTTATCCTGTCAGAACCTCAAAAAATTGCTTCAAAAAATTGCTTCAAAAATTGCTTCAAAAATATTGCTTTAATACTGCTCAAATATATTGCTTCAAAAATGGTCACAAAATGTTTTGTAATTCCATTCCATATTTGGTTGTATCCCTCAGTCTGCATAGATTCACAGGTCATATTGGGTATAAGAAATGTGTTAAGACAATACCTCAGGTCTTGAAGTGATAACAGCATTTTTTCGTCCTTTTTTCTCTCTCTTTTATTATGATAATTTTAATTGTATATAATAATGTATGTCTTATATATGTATCTTTATAGCCTTGAAGAAGTCCCGTTGGGACGAAACGCGTCAGCTATGAACTGGCTATGAATTGTATGCTGTAATTTTAAATGAAAAATCTGAACTACCAAATAAAGAGAAACTCATCTTCAAGACTTCGAAGTTTATCGTGAATCTTTGGGGATACATTACACATCTGTTTGTTTATTGATTGTGACAAATAATTTTGTCCGTTATATCTGTATTTAAGTTGCGTGCTGAGCCACTTCTGTCTTGCACTTTCCCTACAGTTGTATAGACAGGAGTGGGAATAGTATATTTCAGCCCTCCAAAATCCAACACTTTCCTATGTGTTGCTTAGACTGCAGTGGGAATAGTGCATTTCAAGCCTCCAAAATCCAACACTTTCCCTACTGTTGCACTAACTGGAGTAGGAATAGTAGATCTAACTCCTCAATAATCAGACACTTTCCCTATCATTTTTGTAACTGAAGAAGGAATAGCAAATCTAACCCATACAAAGTCTAACACTTTCCCTACTGTTACATAAACTAAAATAAGAATAGTATAATTAATATTCTTTCACGCCAATATTTTTCATAATATTGGTTGAATAGATTTTATAACATTAATTGTTTCTTTTTTTTACATTTTATATTATTTATGTATATTTTTAAATATATTGTAATATTTCTAGTTTTTTTTGTAACGGTGTGTTTTCGATTTTAAAATTTCAAATATTTTAATTATGTTCTACATTAATTGTTATAGCTATTTTTATTCAATTGTTTATATTGTTTGTGGTTTTATTGTGTATGTGTTTCATACACGCACACACACATCTATATAGATGTATATATATATCTATATATATATATATGTAATATATGCTTGAAGGTCCTTGCTGACGCAGCCGCACCACGCCACAAGAAAAGGGCCCGCACTCCAGGTAAAGTCCAAAGAAAGTTTATTGGGGTAGCTGACGCGAATCAACCAGGAGGTCTTTGTCAAAGCTAGGGAACACACATTGTGGCAATGTATTTATGGCATACAGTGAGACACAGTGGGGGGAAAAGTAAACATGGAAAAAAGACTTTGGGTATAAAACAGAAAAATGCCAACTCAACAGTCACAAAGAAAAAAGACTATGCAAGTCAAAACTCTTTTTTAAAAGAAACTGAAAAAATATAGTTAGTTAGTTAGTTAGTTAGTTAAAAAGTACTTGGTAGAGCGCACTGTGACCAAGCGGCTTCCTGGCGCTAGAGTAGAGGACTGAGGAGCATAGAAGTCTGCCGATAAGAGAATCAGTAGGAGTACGCTTGGGAAAACAGGAAGGTCTTAAGGGCCTTGCGGAAGTGTAAGTAGTCTGGAGTAGATCTAATGGACAGTGGAAGACTGTTCCAAAAGCGGGGGGCTAATACAGAGAATCTAGTCCCGCAGGTCTTAGATCTGCGGAAGCGAGGGACAGTGAGAAGAGCCTGATTGGAGGAGCTGAGGGCACGACTGGGAGTGTAGGAGTTAATGAGAGAGTTAATGAAAGCTGGAGCAGTGCGGGCACGGGCCATGAAAACCAGACATCCCAGCTTGAAAAGGGATCTCTGGCAAATGGGGAGCCAGTGAAGGGACTTCAGGACAGGGGTGATGTGGTGGGACTTGGGAAGGTGATAAATAAGTTGGGCGGCCTGATTCTGAATAGACTGAAGACGGCGTAGTTCGTAGGCCGGAATGCCCGCATAGAGGCTATTCCCGTAATTGAGACGGGAGAGAATCATTGCCAAAATAATAAGTTTGAGAGCATCGAGGGAAAAAAAAACGGGACACTTTCCGAATAATCCGGAGGGAAAGAAAACAAGAGGAAACAACTGAGCTAATCTGGGCATGCATGGAGAGGTCTCGACTGACTTTAATGCCCAGGGTCTTTGCAGAGGCCGCCGATACTGGCGAGGGGCCGAAGGTGGGAGGCCAAAAGGCGGCAGACCAAGGGAAAATGGAGGGGCCAGTCAGGACTAACTCCGTCTTGTCCAGATTAAGTTTAAGTTGGTTGGTGTTCATCCACTCGGAGATGAAAACTAGGGTAGAGTGGAATTTAGGCAGGGAGTCCAAGGGAGAGGAAAGATCAAAGACCAACTGGAGGTCATCCGCATAATTATATACGGAGACCCCCATGTCAAGAAGAGAAAGAATAAGGGGATAAATGTAAAGATTAAAAAGAAGAGGGGATAGGGAGGAACCCTGGGGGACCCCGCATGAAACCAAGCGGGTGGGGGCAGAAAAGCCAGAGAGATGGACCGCCTGAGTCCGTTCTTTAATAAAGGAGGCGAGCCAAGAGAGGGCAGTGCCCCGAACGCCCACTGCGCTGACACGGCCAAGAAGGATGGAGTGATCGACCGTGTCAAACGCAGCGGACAAGTCAAGGAGCACCAAGGCTTGGGGAAGGTTGGAATCGGCTTTACTCTTTAGCTCATCTAGGACGGACAGGACCACTGACTCAGTAGAGTGGGCCAGGCGGAATCCCGCTTGGTGGGAGGCAAAACAATGGTTGTCCTCAATGAAAGTGGAGAGACAAGAAGTGATGTGACTCTCCAAGATCTTCCCTAGGTATGGAAGAAGCAAAATGGGTCGAAAGTTAGACGGAAGGGAGGGGTCTAACCCAGGTTTCTTTAAAATGGGGAAAACTATGGCCGACTTGAAAAATTTCGGGACTAGGCCTGAAGAAATAGAGGCATTGAGGTGGGAGAGGGGAGGGTCAGGGCAGTGAATGAAGAGCTCTCTCAGAATGCGAGCTGGAACGCAGTCAGCTGGAGAGCCTTCACTTTCTGGAGTAAAGCAAGAAAGGAATCCAAAGAGATAGGGGAGAACTGGTCAAGAAAGGAAGAGGGCGGAGAAAAGACAGGGGGAAGAGATGGCGAAGAAGCTGAAGGGATGTTGGATTTGATCTTCGCAATCTTCTCTATAAAGAAGTCATTCAGGGATGAACAGAGAGCTTGGGACGGGATGAGATTAGGGTTGGCCCTGTCAGAAGCAACTAAATTGCGAACTATAGAGAAAATCTCTTTGGGCTTATTGGCGGATGATGTGATTTTATCCGAAAAGTAGATGGTTTTGGCTGAAAGAATAGCCTTCTTGTAGTTAGCTAACAGAGACTTGTATTTAGCTCGCAAGAGAGGACAGTAGTTGCGCCTCCAGAGGCGTTCGGAACGCCTATTGTCCAATTTAAGAGTTTTCAGCTTGTCCGTGAACCACTTTTGGGCATCATGGGGGCGACAGGCCTTGACTTTTCTGAGAGGGGCAACCAGGTCACAAGAGGAGGACAGCCAATGATTCACGGCGTCAACTTGGAGATCAAGGGGGAGGTTAGAGAGATCAGGAAGAGAGGAGGTGAGGGAAGCACGGAGAGAATTAAAATCCACCCGGTTCCAATTACGAGCAGAAATATTCTTGGGTAGGAGGAGTTTCTCTGGTACGCCGAGCTCAATGGAGAAGGAGATCAGAGAATGATCGGACCATGTGCATGGGAGAATGGTAGGGGAAAGAATAGTGCGGCTGGCTGACCATATTTGATCTAAAATATGACCATGAACGTGGGTAGGGGAGTGAACATGAGGAAAAAAGTTAAGGCACTGAAGAGTGGCCGAGAAATCTTTAGAGAACTGGTCTTCTCTGGGGTCGCCCGGCCAATAATTAAAGTCGCCCAAGAGGAGCACAGACGAATTATTGACCACAAGCGTAGCCAGGAGTTCCTGCAAAGCAGGGACAAAGGAGGGCATGTTCTGAGGGGGGCGATACACAAGAACTATTGTAAGGGGAACCAAAAGATTAACTGAACGGGCAACTAAGAAATCAACGCCAAGCATGGGAGGATGAGGAAGAGACTGAAACTGAAAACAGGAGCGGGTTATCATAGCCACACCCCCACCGGTTTTACCATCATATATAAATTCAATTTGTCCCAAAATTAAATGAAGGGGGCCTCACCCAAACAAAAGTATATATAAATATATACACATGAATATACAAGGTGAAAAAGTGGACAATATGTTGTAGGAGGGGAATTGCAAGTGCAATGGAAAAAGATCATTACCTTCCCCCTTCTTCTGCCCAGAAAAGGAAAATCTCCCCATAACGGATTCACAAATAGACATTTCAGTACAGTTTAGTGGTCCAGTGACCTTAGAAAACAGGTGGCATCAGGTGAGAGAGGCAGAGAAAGATTCATTGTATTACATTTCAAAAAAGTTCTTTGTTCCAGTGACCTTAAAAGTTCAGTGGTATCAGGTAAGAGAAAGAGAGAACGAACGATAAAGAGAAAATAGTGTAGCTGAGACAAGAGGGCGCTTTGCAGTGTAGTGCAGTGTGTGCGTATATATATATATAGATATACACACATATGTATATATGTGTGTATATATATATATATACACACATACATAGATGTGTGTGTGTGTGTGTATATGATTGTATATATTCAGTATATTTTTTATGGTTTTATTGCGTATGTATGTTTCATATATATACACACACACACACACACATATTATCTACTGGCAATCGCCAGTGGATAGTTATAGTTACAACCATGTTTTCTTACAAAAGGACTTATTTGACTTCCCTATATCTTTGGTGCCAGTTGACGAATCTTCACAAGTTTTTCCAAACAAAGTGCCCTGGTGATTCTTGTTATGCATGGAAAAGTTCAGGGCAATCCATTAAGCGGGGCCGAGAATAAGGGGGGTAAAAAAACATGCCTTTCCCATGTTAATTTCCGTAGGAGCTTTAGACAAGACTACAGCCCGAACTGCTGAACGCAATGGTCCTGAAGTTTGGAAAAAATATATATAAGGGGAAGGGTATAAAACCCCCTCCCCTGGGCCCAAAATTAAAAAACTAAGGGTTCGATGTAGGTAAAACCAAAATAGCGAGTTCTTAATAGCGAAATTTACTGATTCGCGATTAAGAACTCATTATATGTGATGTAGATAAAAAAATCGCTAAAAGTTAGCGATTCGGTAAAATTTGCTATTAAAAATACCGAAACCTCATTACCGAATCGGTATTACCGATTCCATATTACCGAATCGGTAATTAGCGAATCTGGGATTTCAAAAAATCGCAAAGCTGTGAGTCAGCCAATCCTGTGCTTCCTGATGACCTCACAACCAGGAAGTGGCCACACCCATGCAGCTACACTGATCCTGAAGCTGTTGGAGAGGCAGGGAGCAGGAGCAAAAGCACAGGAGCTGCACAGCTGATACACCAAAACAGAACCATGGGCTCACAGGAGAAGGGGAAGGATGCTGGAGAAAGAAAGCATAAACACAAGTTCAGTGAGAGGGAGTTGGAGGTCCTAATAGAGGAGGTGGTGAAGGATCACGACCAGCTCTTCGGTAAAAAAATCCCAGCACGTCCCTGAGTCACAAAAACTGAAGAT
Source organism: Triturus cristatus (assembly GCF_964204655.1). Taxonomy (NCBI): domain Eukaryota; kingdom Metazoa; phylum Chordata; class Amphibia; order Caudata; family Salamandridae; genus Triturus; species Triturus cristatus. The sequence continues at coordinate 861,894,531 of NC_140580.1, forward strand.
TTGGTTAGTGATCCAGCAGAAAATCAATACCATCGGCGTCACCCATCGCTCAACAGAGGATCTCAAGAAGCGCTGGTACGATCTCCGGAAACGTGCCAAGGAGAGGGTGGCCGAACGGCTCAAACAAGCCAGAAAGACAGGTGGGGGGACATCAACAGCGCCTGCACCGACTGCATTGGAACAAATGGTGGAGTCCACCCTCCAGCAGGAGAGCGTCAGTGGCATTGGAGATGTGGACAGTTCAGCCACAGGGTCCAACAGACAAGGTAAGATGCATGCTGTGCCCCCCTCCCTAACCCCAATCCCCTGCATGAATCCCACTCCTCCAGACCATGTTTTGCCTAAAATCAGCAATGCATCATGGGAGATGTAGTCCCTATCAACTAATAGCATATCAGTCAGTCCACAAAAAGCATGTGAATGTCACACACATCAATAGATAAGCAAGCGGGAGACAGACAGCTAGATTGGCAGTCATGACATTTATTTATAGGCAAATGCTGCCAGACAAGTGAGTAATAGTACATCCTGTATCCACAGGCGAAACATCGCGCCAGGCTGCAGAAGGGGAGACAGAAGAGGCTTCCAGGGAGCAAAACACACTGGAGGAGGATGTCCAATCACCTGCTGACGTCACACCACCATCACCACCACCACGAGCCAGGAGATATACAGTGGGTAGCCTCCAGGAGATGGAGGGCACAGAGGATGAGAGCCAGGGAGCACAACAGACCCCGCAGGATGATGATGTACACACATCTGTAACACAGTCCCCCTTGGAGGTTGGCAACACTGTTGCAGGAAGACGCCGACAAAGGGCACACAGTCCTGAGGCAGAGAAGTGCAGTGTCTTCTCTGGTCTGGAGGGGAAGATGCTTAAAGTGCAGCGCCTGCAAGGCAAAACAATGAGGGCAATGCAATGCCAGATGGTGGCAAACAATAAAAACATTAACGACATGAAGGAGGCCATATACTGCCTCAACAACACCGTGGCTGAGGGCATGAGGGAGATGTCTGATGCTGTTCGGCTGCTATGCAGCAAGATTGATAGCGACCGTGGTGCATGGCGCAGGGACAGACAGAGATTGGAAGGGTACACTAAGGCAGTTAACAGGCTTTGCAATGCCACCCATGTCCTCAGCAGGTGCTTGGTGGCCATGCAATTGGAGATGGCCAAGTGCAGCCGTGATGTCACTCAGGGGTTGGTAACAGTCATCAGTGCCTTGGAGGTGCTTCAGACCAACCAAGTTGCTGCCACAGGATCGGGGGATGTGGCTGAGAGTGAGGAGGTAACAAGCCGCAGCAGCATCACCCCCCCATTACAGGAGACCAGGAGGCGCAGTGGTAGGCACGGATCTGCTGCAGGATACAGCACTGGGGAGGACAGTGTGCCTGTTGAACGCAGCAGTGCTATGCGTTGGCGCAGAAGATAAGCACTGCCATCACATTCCATTGTGTGGTTGGTGACGTAACCCATTTGACACAATGAGGGGACTAGGGATGTTGCATGGTGGAGTGACTGCCATATTTAGCTTGACCAGGCACTGTGAGGCCATCATAGTGTGCTGTCCAATTGCCTGACTGAAGGTCAATTAAACACCGTCACACAATTGCAGCTACTAGCTTTGTCTCATGACTTACTCAGAAATAGTTGTGTGTGATCTCTGCCCATCTCTGTCTCCCATCTGGTGCAGCTGCGACACCTGCAGCGCTGTGCTGTGGCTGAGGACATTCCTCATCCTCTGATTCACTGATTTCCCACGGTGTCCCCCTCTTTGTGGCAAGGTTATGCAGCATGGCACATGTAGCTATTATTTTGCAGCAGATCAGGAGCCGGTACTGCCGTGCACCTCCAATTTTGTGGAGGCAGCGGAATCTGCTTTTGAGGAGTCCAAATGTACGCTCCACCACATTGCACGCAGATTTATGTGCCACATTATATCTCCTTTCACTTGGGGTAGATGGGTTGAGGTATGGAGTCAGGATGAAAGCACACACCGCATATGCGCTATCACCTAAGTGTAAAAGAAAGGAAAATTATTCACAGTCTGCAATCGTTGCATCAAATGTATACTTCAGGGTGTGTCACCTGGATTTACCTAGCAGGTAGCCTTCTCCAAATTCACCCCCAACAAGACGGGTATAGATCCCACTGTTCCTGAGGATGTAGGAATCATGCGTGCTCCCTGGGAATTTTGCAGTTATGTTGGTGATGACGTGAGAAGCATCACATATAACCTGTACATTGATTGAATGTGTGGATTTGTGGTTGCGGTAGATGTACTCGGTTGCATGGGGGGGGCTGATTGGTATATGTGTCCCGTCGATGCACCCTATGACATGTGGGAACTGGGCCTTCTGATAAAAGTCCAACTTTGTCTTTTGCAGTTCTGCCTGTGTTGGATATAGTGTGGCATCCTTTGCAACATGGCATCCAGGAATGTATTGAAGAAACGTGACAGGCAACTCTGTGAGACTCCACCTGCCGCAGCTATTACCCCCTGGTGACTGCCGGATGCCAGTTGGTGCAGGCAACAGAGTACCTGTGCATGTGGAGGTATTGCGTGCGCCCTTGGTGTCTGGTACTCCAGGATTGGGTGCAGGTCCCGTATCAGGTCCAGGATGGTGTTTGGGTGAAGCCTGTACCTCTCATGGATTTCAGCCTCTGTGAGTTGGAATAAGGTGATGCGCAATCTCTATACGTATTCCTGTCGTCTCCAGATCCTTTGTGCTGCAGCTCGTATCCGTAACCGCCTTGCAATTACATAGACGGCCGTCATTGTGTTCAGGCTGATGCGTTCTGGGGCTGTTTATATGCTGTGCACCTGGTTACCACCTGATTTGAGTTCGTGGTAATTTGCCACTCTTAATTTGCGATTTTTTAAGGATTCGGTAATAGCGAGTTTATGTACATTGCTTAGCGAATTTTTTTAGCGATTCCTTATTTTGCTAATCGCTAAATAGTAAGTCGGTGTGGCATTTTCGCTACATAAGGAATCGCTAGTTGTTTTCCGTTGTTTTTAGCGATTCCTTATTTAGCGATTCGGTGTTGCTGCCTCTACATTTCCCATGGTTTATTAGCGATCGCAAATGTTGAAATTCTGCGAATTTCAGCGTTACCTCTTGCTATTTGGCCACCTACATCTGGCCCTAAGTGGTTTTTTTCACAATCCTGTGGGAATCTAGCAGAATTGTGAAAAAAATCAAAATGACAGCCGGGGTTGCATTGTTTCATTAAGAGGAGGGAGGCGGGCAGCCCCACCTCCATTAGCAGTATTCGGCCCTGGGGACCCCATCCCCTGGGTCCAATTGAATTAAAATGGGGAGGGGTTAAATAACCCCTCTGCCCGAGCCAATATGCGGCCCAGTTACCCCATCCCCTGGGCCCTAAGTATTGATTAAGGGAAGGAAGGCTGCGCATCCCCCCGCCCCATGTTTCTAAAAGGCCCTAGGGAACACATCACCCGGGGCCAACTCACTTGCTGTGTCCCAGACTGCCCACCCCGTTACACAACAGTTTCACTGCCCTCAATGGTGCAGGTAGGGAAACTTGTGTTTGCTTCCATTAGGCGGGAGCATTTCTAAAACTCCAGACAAACGGGAGCAAACACAAAGTCTGCTCCCAGCGGGCGGGAGGGTTAGAAATGCTTCCACCAGCTGGGAGCAGACTTATGTTCTGTTTCCCTGCCCGCACAGGTGAAGCAGCATAAATAGCGAATGTGAGGGGTTTGATACAGGTTAAGCCTGTTCATAGTAGGGCATTAGTTATATAAGAGAGCTTGAGTTGTTTACAAATTGAACACCGAGTGTGCAGGTTACCCTTTTATCTGTGATTCATAGTTAACATGAACTCGGCTACCCATTAAGTGTATGGTATAGGGTCAATGCTACACATAACACAAGCTTGCTTTTATGTATGATAGCAGTAATGATGCTTCATATCATTCTTGGATGATGTCATCAGTGATGTCTTCAATAAGGTTATTTGAGATGTCATCAGTGATGTCATAAATGATGTCATAGAACATGTCATGAGTGATGTAATCTGTGAGGTCATAAGCAGAGCATGGAAGGCGCACATGTTAAAGTTAGCTCCTCTAGCTATAAGTGCTGAATTTCTTTTGTATTTTTAGTTCAAAACTTTAATGTTGTCACTGACATATTCACCTAACTATGGGCCTGATTATGATGGCGGTCGAACTTTCATCCGACCGCCATCCTATTGGGGATGGGACCCCCCGACTAGCTGTCGGCGGTCCCGCCATACGGATAGAAATGCAATTGCCTTCAAGGAGGTCGCAATGTGTGTGTTTTGTATTGCGGCGTGTGCTGCGGGCTGAAAGCACACGCCGCAGTACAGAAAATATAAATTTTGGATACCCCTGCACTATGTGGCAGGCACCATGCGGTGCCTGTCACTTGGTGCAGAGATATATAGGGGGGCACCATAGGTGCCCCTAAACCCAAGGCAGAGACCAAAGGGGTGAAGGGGGCCCGCTAGGGGCCCCCAAAGTCCCTTTTCACCTAACCAGTCACCGCCACTGTAGCAGGGATACAAGTCTCTCCGACAGACCGTGATACTCCACGTTCAGTCTCCCCGACCTCCTACCATCTAGCGGCCATTGTAATGTGGCGGGCGGTCAAGCGGTGTCCGATGGTGGTGGGATGGCCACTGACAGTTTCAGCTCCACCGTTATCGTAATGAGGCCCTATAACGTTACGTTAACCTTTTTTTTCAATGACTATCTATCTATCTATCTATCTATCTATCTATCTATCTATCTATCTATCTATCTATCTATCTATCTATCTATCTATCTATCTATCTATCTATCTATCTATCTATCTATCTATCTATCTATCTATCTATCTATCTATCTATCTATCTGTCTGTCTGTCTGTCTGTCTGTCTATCTATCTATCTATCTATCAGGCAGTACGGTGTTGTTTGGATGTTTTTACGGGGGGCCGCGGTCCAGTAGCACTGACCTGCCCTGAGAGGTCTGAGGCTCGCTTACCGGAGCAACTTTGGTGGTGTTTGGATTTCCATGAGCCCGGCTTGCCAAGCCTTCTTGATGATCAAAAACAGAGACAGTCTTTATGAAAATCAGAAAGAATGCTGGTAAGGGATGCAAGACGGATGTTTTTCACTGGCAGGCTGAGGGAACACATCATGCTGTGTAGGAAAGAAAAAGTTGCAATATGACAGGTTTAAAAATGAATATTGCATTGACAGACAGACTTCATTTAAAGATGGAAAGGCAGCATGTTTGTAAAAGTGAACTAATAAGGGGGCATATTATCAAGCATGGCGTTAAAATTATCAACGCTTTAGTGGCAGAAAACTGCAGCTAAAGCGGCGATAATGGGCTTAATAATATGCCGCAGAGAATTTCAATAGAAGCCCATGTTGACACCAGAACATGGGCTTCTATGGGAATTCTGAATAGCATTTTATCAAGCACATTATCGCCGCTTTAGTGGCAGTTTTCTGCCGCTAAAGCGGCGATAATATTAACGCCGTTTCTTGATAATATACCCCAAAGTTTCAACATGCTGCTGTCTTTTGTGAAAAAGAAAAAGACACACCTGTTTGAAAGTGCATTCTGGGAAATAAAACTGAACTGCAGTGTTAAACCATGAGGGAAGTTTAAAGCAGAGTTTTCACCCGTGATCAAGCCTCTGTAGAGGAGAAACGCGTTGGGTTATTTTTCATGTGCAACTTTCCACTTGAAGTAAAGTCATTTTGCAACCTTCAGCTGGTGTCGGTGTTCCTCACTTTAAAGGCAGTGGAGTGTTGTTTGGAAATATATATATATGTATAGGCAATGACAGGGACACACAATTGAAGCCTAAAACTCCTTTCAAACCTCGTTCTACATTCCATCCATTGATGATCAAAGACTCAATTGACAATTTCCATGACAATGTTATAGCTGGATTAAAGGATTTAAACAATAAAATTCAAAAAACCACAAAATCAAAAATGAAAAAACAAGAAATCCAATTCCATGCTGTTGTTCTTTGGAAGAAAAGTGATTACATTGCGGAAGCCATGAAACAACTTAAAGATAATGAGTGTTATCGACGCAGTGACTATCCAACTTTACGCAATATAACCAATGAATTTAAGATGAAGCTGATTGGGTGGAAAAATGTGGGACTGCTGACAGCGGACAAATTCACATTTTTGAAAAAAGATCAACCAGTAGTCCCTATTTTATACTATTTTATACTTTATCCCAAAGATTCACAAGAATGCACAACAACCACCTGGTAGACCCATTATCTCAGCTCGTAATAGTCTATTAGAAAATGCTTCGAGATATGTAGATTATTTTCTGCAGGAACATGTTCAGAGCTTAGCTTCATATATTAAAGACACCAGCGATTTTTTGGCAAAACTTTTGAATTGTCCATGGCGAAATGACTATTTATTAATGACACTAGATGTGACATCTCTATACACGTCAATTAATCATAGAGATGGACTAAAGGCTCTTGAATTTTATTTGGCCAAAAGAGGACCGCAATATGCCCAACACAGTGCTATGGTTTTAAACATGGCGGAATTTTGTTTAAACAACAATTATTTCCTGTTTCAAAACACCCTCTATCAACAACTGCGAGGAGTAGCGATGGGGGCTAGCTTTTCCCCCAGTTACGCTTGTCTCCACATGGGCTGGTGGGAAGAGCTGGGCCTACCCAACGATTACACCATGTATGTAACTAAAAACATCAAAGTTTGGTGGAGTTATATTGATGACCTTTTTATAATTTGGGAGGGGTCAAATACAGAAGCAGAAGCATTTCTAAGTCAGTTAAACAATAATTCTCTGAATCTTGAGTTCACAGCATCCATCAGCAAGACAAGCGTAAACTTTTTAGATGTTGAAGTTTTTATAGAAGATGGCAGAATAGAGACCAAACTACATAGAAAGCCGACGGCAGGTAACACCACACTACATGCGGGTAGCTCACATCCCAGGCATCTCATCAACAGCATACCATATGGTGAGATGCTTAGGCTGAGACGTATCTGTAGTTGCGATAAGGACCTCATCATTGAACAAGAAAATAGCAAAAAAAGATTTCATGAAAGGGGTTATACTATCAAATGTCTGGAAACTGCCATTCTCAAAAGTAGAACTAAGACTAGGGAAGCTTTACTCAACACCAATTCGCACTCCAACGACAGGGTAAAAGATCAGGAGGATACGTTCAGATTTATTCTTCAATTTAGCAAACAAGAAAAAGAAATCAAGAAATTGATTACAAAAAATTGGCCGCTGGTCCTAAGTGACCCTACTATCGGTCAAACTTTGGCGAGAAAACCAGCAATTACATACAGTAGGGCTATGTCTATGAAGGACATTCTAGTCCAAAATGATCCGTCAAGCCAAAACAAAAACACATGGCTAGCACAAAGAAAGGGTTTCTTTAAATGTAAGGTGTGTAAAGCATGTAAACATGGTATAAATCACACATCATACAAAACCCCTTTCAGCAATGAAGAAAAGTCGATCACCAAGGCCCTTAATTGTAAATCGGACCATGTGGTATACGTGCTGGAGTGCCCATGTAGGCTCAGCTATGTGGGCAGTACCATCTTACAGGGACATAAGAGGGTACTCCAACACATTCGAGCCATTAAGAATAAAGACCAAACGTATCCAGTAGCCACACATTTCAATGAGGTACACAATGTGGATCCTACAGGCTTAACCTACTTTCTAATTGAATCAATTCCACCGAACAAAAGGAGGAGGTGATAGACAAAAAGCATTAAGACTTATGGAAACTAGGTATATTTTGAACTTAGACACCAAACATCCGAGAGGCCTGAACGCTATATATATATATATATATATTTATATACATAGTGTAACACCATTAAGACATTAATAAAAATATTTATTTTACATTGTATATTAATTATATTAATATTTTAAATGTATTACTACATATAATATATATATATACTATATATATTCATATTACTAAACGTCAAATATTTTATTGTAAAATAATTGTTTTTATTAATTATATTACATATTGATAAATTTAAAATGTAAAGACATTATATAATGTAAGATAAATATTTGTAATAATTATATTAAATTATATTACAGATATATATATTTGTATTTAAATACAAACACACATACATGTGTTTGTGTAAGTATATATTTACATATAGTAATATATATTAGTGGAATTTATTTAAATTAAATTATATATGAAAATATTTAACATTCACTACTTTTAAACTCAATGTTTATTTTTTAAAAAGTTGTGTATTTTTGGACAGTATTAGTGTCAACTATACATTTTTTTCACAATGTTTTTGTACCTACCAATATACGTATAGGAGAGTGATATAGGTTTTCTTTCCCCAAGAACCCATATGACCCCGCATCTGAAAGCGCTACACTGGCTTCCTACAAAAATGCGGTCTTTTCTTTATAAACCCTGGTCCTGGCTCATCAATCTCCTCATGATAAAGGGAGCAGGGAACTTGAGGAGGAAGATCACTGCCTATGCCCCCTCTCAGGAATTTGCAGTTAACTTATGGTCATTTAGCCTTGAATCCCAAAAATCCGCTGGGCCAGGAACGGAGGCAGATCCTTCTCTTACTTTGGGCCAGTTGCCTGGAATAATCTTGCCCTGGAACTTTGTACCACTACTGAGCCATTCATCTTCAAGAAAAAATTAACAACCTGGCTGATCCAACAAGCTTAATATGATGCTCAGCAATTCTGCAAGCAGCCTTGAAATCAGAGCTGGGACATTCTCTCATATCATATCGGTAAACAATATTTTTTGACACAATATTTTTGTCAACTTTATTTTTTACCATGATATTGCGTCAGTGAACCCTGATACAGAGTTCCACCACAAGAATAATGGCTATCATCCACATCTCGAGCACCCGCTTTACCACTATCCAATTTCATGAAACTGCCTCCACCCCTCTAGAAAGTTGCTTAATGTCTTATTTGTAAACCATCACAATTCTCTTTCCTTAGTCTAAACGTATACATCATGATGCTGTCACCATTCCACTAAGGACCTCATTATGTATTTTATGGGAATCCTAATTTAAGCACAACAGGAGCTTTAGTTGAATTGGGATTCCAAGATGTGTGGATAATCCTGCATCTCGATTGACCACCGCACATTTTTCACCAGGTAAAACTTGGCAGATTTTGTTGGTGAGGGTTGTACCATTCAGAGTCTTCACACCTAACAATTATAGAAAACGTGCTGCTATTACTGTGTTATCCTCCATTCTGAGCTGCAGAACTTGGAATGATGCAGTAATACCACAACTGGCTAATACTACAGCCCTGCAATGTTTTTATTTACTGAGGACGGTATTACTGTACCAGAAGACTGTTGAACTCATAACAAGTCTAAATGTATTTCACCCAGACAGAGTGTATCCTTATGTACTGTGCATGCAACTGCTCTGCATCAAATACCTATAAAAAAAATTAACATGACAGCCCCAATATCATTTAATGCATTTTAACAGTCACAATATATAAATTCTGAATCCAAAGATAAGATAAACTGACCACAAAGAACAAGTTACTTACCTTCAATAATGCCTTATCTTGTAAAGACACTATCTAGCCACAGATTCCTTAACTTAGAATTTTCCCCGGGAGTCAGACTGGATCCGGAAACTTTTGTTAAGCATTTCCCTGCACGCCGGTAGGTAGACGCCACCTCAGCATGCTGCTGTCAGTTTATTTTCGTGACTTTCCACGCCAGAAGCACGGAGCCTCGAAGAACACTGACCACTGGCGAGTATGTCTAGGGACCTTAAAGAGGGGTAACCCTATCACTGTGATCTGTTCACAGAGCGGGGAAGATCATAAGGAATATGCAGCTAGATAGAGTCTCTATCAGATAAAACAGTACCAACGCTAAGTAACTTGTTCATCTGATAGAGACTTCTAGCCTCAGATTCTTTACCTTAGAATCGATACCCAAGCACAGGACCGGACTGGCCGTAGCGGGCACCGGGCATTTCCCCGGTGGGCCGCCAGGGTGGGGGACGTATTTGTTACATGGCCATTTTTGCAGCATAGCTGCAATATCGGCCCCTGTAACAAAATCGGGCGAAACTGGCCCTGGCAAATAGCTCGGCCACACCCTCAAACCCCCCAGGGGGCTGGCCGAGCACTTTGCCAGGGCCAATTTTGGTTCACAATCCAGCCCTGCCCAAGCAATTCCTCCCTGGGGGTGGGGGTGCAAAACAGATTATACTAGAAAATCCTGCAGGACCAAACTGGCAAAGCGCCTGTCACAACCAACCTGACTGTCTAGGCCGTAATGTTTTGTGAACGGATGCAGAGCCACCGACGTTGCTGCCTCATAGATGTCCAAGACAGGGTCTCCACGAGCTAAGACAGTGGTCACAGCATTGGCACTAGTGGAATGAGCATACAAGCCCTCCGGGGGCTGCTTCTTGGACAGTACATTACAAATTTTGATGCAAAATACTATCCATCGTGAGATGGTACATTCCTGCCATGTTTTCTCTTTCTTGGCAGCTGCATATCCTAAGAAGAGTTGATCGTCCACCCGGAACTCTTTGGTACGATCAAGGTAGAATGACAATGCTCTTTTTAGGTTCAGGAGGTGGAATCTCTCCCCCTCGTTAGCAGGATGTGCTGTGGTGTAAAAAGTAGGCAGAGTGATGGAGTGGCCTGCATGGAAAGGAGTTACCACATTTAGTAAAATAAAATGCTCGAGTCTGAAGGACCAGCTTGTCTGGATAGAACAAGACATACGGTGGGTTAACAGACCATGCCTGTAACTCACTGACCCTCCTGGTGGATGTTATTGCCACAAGGAATAGCGACTTGATGGTGATGAGTCTGAGTGGGTAAGTGTGTAACAGCTCAAAGAGAGCACACATTAGGAATCTGAGAACTAGTTTTAGGTCCCACTGAGGCATAACAAAAGGCGTCAGTGGAAACATATGTTGAAACCCTTTTGCAAACCTATTTGCAATAGGGGACGTGGACAGGGATGGGTGGTCTGGCAACCAGAAAAAGGCAAAGATGGTAGAGGTGTAATCCTTGCTTGTGCCCAAAGCAGAGCCCTGCTGGGTCAAGGAAAGAATAAACAAGAGAATTTGTGAAAGAGGTGCAGATCAGGGATCAACGTTGTTCTCTATACGTCAAGCCACAAACTTGTCACAACGGCAGGTGTATATGGTCTTGATGGATGGACGCCTGGCTGCCAGAATACCATTGTAGACTTCGGGTGGAAGGTCAAAAGCTGTCAACTGTTGCTGCTCAATCTCAATGCATGAAGGCAGAGCATTTGCAACTTCGGCTGCAACACCCAGTCCTGTTGGTGCGACAGGAGATCTGCCCGAAGACGCAGGCTGATCAAAGGACTGATGCTCATGCTTTGGTTTTCTAGGTACCAAACTCTCCACACCCAATCTGGAGCCACAAGGATGGCTTGGGCCCAGTCATTCCTAATCTTCTTGAGAAATTTGGGCAGGAGTGGTACTGGCAAAAAAGCATACAGGCGGCCAGAGCTCCAATTAAAATTAAAAGCGTCTTAGAGTGAGAGCTGCCTTAGAAAATCCAACACTCAAAACTGCTAACATTGCTTGTTCTCAGTGGTGGCGAACAGATCTAACCAAGGCTTTCCCCACTCTTGAAAGAGCCCTTGTGCCACATCCAGATAAAGGTGCCATTTGTGATCCACCCGGCATCGACGTCTGAGTTCAGACAATGCACCAGGTGTTGAACCACCAGGGGCATGCTCTGATGTTCTAGCCATGTCCAGAGGTGCAACATCTCTGTACAAAGGGCCCATGAACACACCCCGCCCTGTTTGTCAGTATCACATGTTGATGGTGTTGTCCATGAACACCTTCACCAGCCTTCCTTATAGCAAAGGAAGGCCTTTTATGCTAGTCGCATAGCTTGAAATTTCACAAGATTGAAGTGAAGCCTGGATTCCGCCGGAGACCAGAGGGCCTCTGATCTCCACCTCTCCCATGTATCCGCCCCAGCCTAGGAGTGACGCATTTGTCACTACAGTCATCTCTGGTTGGAGAAGAGAGAGGGTTCTACCACTGACCCAATCGTGGTTTGTGAACCACCACTGCGGTTCTTTCGCAGTTCCCTTTGAGATGTGGACAATGTCAGAGAGATTTCCCTGATGCTGCACCCACTGGAACTTACAGGGTCCCACCGCAGAGTCCGCATATGCCAATGGGCATGAGTCACTAACAGGATGCAGAAGGTCATGAGGCCCACAGCCTTAGACTGAGTCTCACTGAAAGCCAGGACAAAGACTGAAACATTGGTATCATAGCCTGAATATCCTGGACCTGCCATTCAGGAGGATAGGCCCAAAACTGCATGGGTCCAGAACAGCTCCAATGAAATAGTGCATCTGCGAGTGAGTCAGCTGTGACTTCAGCACGTTGATAGTGAACCCCAGTGAGTGCAGGAGGTTAGCCGTAGTCTGGAGGTGGGAAACAACTGCCAGGGGCGACCTCGCCATCAGCAGCCAATTGTCAAGGTAGGATAAGACAGGAACCCATGATCTTCACAGATGAGCTGCAACCACCACCATCAGCTTGGAGAACACCTGAGGGGCTCTGATAAGACCAAATGTGAGCACAGAGACTGGAAATGCTCTTTCCAACCAGGAACCACAGGTAGCGTCTGTGGGCAGGCAGGACCGGAATGTGAGCATCATGAACTTCCCCTTCATCAAGAAGAAGTTGAGAGGTACAGGTCAAGGATAGGACGGATGCCTCCATCCTTTTTGGGCACCAGGAATTAGCGGGCATAGCAAACATGCCCTACTTCTGATGACGGCACCCCCTTTATGGATTCCTAGGGCAAGAGAGCCCGTGCTTCCGGATGAAGCAAAGAGAGATGGTCCTCAGTCAGCTTTTCGTAAGTGGGTGCCATGGGTGGGTGTCCAGACAAGGGAGGGAGTAGCCCTTTTGGACAATTCTCAAAACCCAATGGTCGGATGTTACTGACTGACAGTGGTGCAGGTAATGGCTTATCCTGCCTTCCACTGGCTGCCCATGGTATTGATAAATGGGTTTGGAGACTGTGGCTACTGAGGGGTGTGGTAAATAATTTAATTACCGGGACTTAATTTGGTACAGAAACATAATAAAACAGCTCAGTAAATAAGAGGCAGAATCCGTGGTATTAGAGGTTCGGAATGGGCTTTATTCCAATGATCGATTATAATCGGTTGCTCCAAGTTCCGTCACCACGAAGGTTCAGGAAGTGAAGTACATACATTATTGACAAGAAATGACTTTTATAGAACATACATTACAATGAAGCGAATGCGGTAGGCGTAACAATTGATAAAGAAGATGACGATTCGCATGCGTAACCGAAAATGGGCGTAATGAGGAGTAAAAAGGAACATAATTGGTTATGATGTCATATATAGGTGGATCTATAAGATTATACTTGGTATAGATGCGTGCGCAGCAGCATGACGTGTGATTGACGTGCAACTAGGGGGTGAAGGGGACTTGACATTTAGCTCTACATGTGGAGACAAGAAGTCTGGAGGGTCAAGTCAACCTAATCCCAAATCATATCTAACATCCTATGTTTAAAGAACTATGTTATCCGAGAGAGAGGTTTCTTCGAGTAGAATCCTATTCTATACTGACTATACTGACTGTTAGTGCGTGTACAAGCGTCTAAGTGTCTACACTGGATGCGAGGGGCGGAAACCTTCCATGGTAACAGGGCTATGAATTACTTGCATGAGGACAGAGAAGCCGGGCCTTTGCTCGGTAGCTGGAAGAATGTTTACTTAAACTACTAGACAGGAATGCATCGGCTGAGGAGCTAAGCAGATAACTCGAAGGTGAAATACAGTTTTTGGCAGGCAGGCAAACCGGCCGAGGCAGGCACCGTTAGCCGCACAGGGAGTAGGACAAAGTTCATGGATACAGATGCGAGCTCAAACTGAAGCTGTCAGAGGCAGAGAGCAGAGAAAAGCTTGATGGCAGAATCGGGCCTACTCGCCTGAACTGCAAAATGGAGTAACTGAGCCATATAAAGTCGGTGGCCTTTCGTACTTAGGAATTGAATATCCAGCCCGTTCATGGCGGATCTGACAGAGGACATGTTGACGGTGGACGCACATGTGTTTGCGTCTTCAGAACTAGAACTGGAGGGAACATACATGTACTTGTGATTCATACATGGAACCGTTGGGGTCCAAGATAGGGGACATAACTGATCAGAAAAATCCATATTTCCACATTCCCTCCTTGTCCCCTACTTGCCCGTTAAGAGATATCAATCTTCATCAATCCATTGATCTGTTCATATAACATCATGTGTTCTTCTTTCTTCTTCCGTGACGAATGAATTCTTGGTGGTGGAATACACGATGTGGCACACAGACCACAGATCGCTGGTCCACATTGTAGACACAGACAGCAACTGAATAATATAAGAAGGCCAATACCTAGGAAAGATAGGACCTTCCATCCAAAGGTAGATAATACACTCCAAAACCAACCGGACCAAGTCCAGGTGCCTGGATTCTGGTGTATCTGGCTTACAATCTTATGAAGGCGAGTTATGGCCTTATATACAGATGGCGAATTTTCTGGTATGAAAATGCAACAGCTTGATCCGATGACCCTACAAGCTCCGCCCCTATCAGCCAGGATGACGTCAAGGATAAGACGATTTTGAAGCACAACAATCCGCATAGCAGACTGCTCTTCTGTTAAATTGCCTAAAGCGGAAATAGTTTCATTCACTACTGCTTCAAGGGTTCTAGTTAATCTACGTATCAGCTTACTATTAGTAACAGTACCTATATAGGGAAAGAGACCCTTATTGAAATCTGTGTATTTTTCCCATGCTGTTTCAGTGTAATCGACTATCGGGAGATCTCTCCTTACTCTACTATTTACTAAATGAATATTTCTGTGATAATCAGGAGGAGCTAAAAAAACAGGTGGCAAAAGGAATCCAATATAGCAAGTACCATCCCAGTCTAGAGGCAAACGTACATATGCCGTCTGACCACATATGAAATAGGAATGGCGGGAAGCTCTAAATGTGGACTTGCCTTGATCACTAAACTCTACTACAGTCGTGCATTTACTATGGCCCATATGTATGGAACCATTTTTCCTTACACATAGTTCACCCTTTACTGGAAATATTGACATAGCGGGCAAAATTGGAGTAGCTTCGGATTCGACATTTAGGATCATAAGATTAAGCGTGAAATTACCTAATCCATACACTTCATTTTCTAGATCAGTTCCTGTTCTCTGGGGAAGTCCCTCCTTGTTGGGGTAGCAGACCTTAAGCAAAATTAAGTTCAAATTTCCCCCTACCCAGTTATCTTGATAAACTGCAGAATTCGAATCTAGAGAATTAATTAAACTAAACCATGCTCCACAGGAGCCGTTGTGTGTGAACGGGTATGGAAAGAGAGGTAAAATTCCTTTATAATTCTGATAGGGAGGGAGTCGGCCACATATCCAACAATTTGTAGCATTGCTAACCTGATGGGAATGATGTAACATACTAATAAAAGTGTTATTGCGCAGCGCAAATCTATAAGACAACTCAAGCGGAGGTAATTCACTAAAAGAATGTTCAGCAGTAACATTGTAAACATGCCTAGAAATAGGATAATATATGTGCAACAATATACTTGCAGTAATTATTAAAAGACTTAAGAAAAACAAAATTAATAGCGTCATTATGCAATGGCTACGCAGTGATTTACAGTACGCATGTCGTTTCAACATTTTTCGCGATTTTCCATGATTCAGGTCTAAGGGATACATGTCGGAGACAGATTCAACCGCTTCACCTTGGAGAGGACTTAAACAATCAAATCGTCCGACGGTTTAGGCCTGAGTTTCAGTTTATAAAGTTCCTGACTGTTGGCCTCAGCCAAAGGTAGTTTTGAGTCAATGGGTGAAGACACACGAGGTGGGCTATTTACATCTGAAAGAAGTCCATGAAATTTCTTGATATGACTTGAATGCACCCATCCTTTTCTGCCTTCGATCTTCACGGCTGTCCTTGTGGTGAGCAGGACCAATTTGGGTGATTTCCACCTGGGCTCCAGCTGAGTCTTCCGGTCGAAATTCCTCACAAGAACGAGGTCCCGCGGAACTACGTCAAGGGGTTTCACCTCAGTGTTGTCGGGAAAGGCTGCAGCTACCTGTGAACGACAAGATTGTAGTGCAGACATCAAGGAAGCCAAGTAATCTGTCAGCATATTACAGTCAATATCAGTTATTTTTCGTGGCATAGGCGTCCCCCACATATTTGGTGGTCTGCCGAAGATCACTTCATACGGGGATAGCCCTGTTCGAGAGTGTGCTACCATTCTCGTGTAAAAGAGTGCAACTGGTAGTGCTACTACCCAGTCGACACCTTTCTCCCTGCATATTTTGGACAATCTAATTTTCAGGGTCTGATTATGTCTTTCTACGAGACCTGCTGCCTCAGGGTGTCGGACACAGTGGAATTTCCACTGATAACCTAACAAAAGTGAAACATGTTTCATTAATTCGGATGAGAACGGCTGGCCATTATCTGAGTGAACAACACGTGGTAAACCGTATCGTGGGATGAATTCTCGAACCAACTGTTTGGCAGTAGTCGGGGCAGTGTAATCTGAAACCGGGTATGCCTCCGTCCAACGGGAAAGAGCACAAACAACTACAAGAACATATTTGAATCCTCGACATCGTTCCATCTGGATATAATCCATCTGGAGGACTTCAAAAGGGTGATCAGGAGGATGAAATCCACCCTGTTCTACGGGAACACTTTTTCCTGGGTTGAACTGGCAACAGATCATACAGGTACGGACCTTTTGTTTCGCTGCTGCTCGTAAATGTTTATTGAACCAAATGTGTTGAATGCTATCTAGCATAGCTTTTTCTCCTAGATGTGCTGGACTATGTATAGTGTTAATTATAACTTGGACCATTGAATCAGGAAGGAACCACACAGACTTTTCCTTCATCATCCATCCTTGATCCGTTTGGATCCCTCCTAATTCGGTCCATTTCTTTATTTCATCTGGTGTAGCATGTGTCTGGATGTCAATTACGTCAAAAGTAGGATCTTTAACTGTCATACAATGTGTCGGCGTCGGGACTATTGTCTTTGTCATGTCGGATGTTTGTGTTTGAGCAGTCTGTTTAGCTGTTCTGTCGGCTAGATCATTGCCTTGAGAAATGATATCAGTGACTTTCGTATGAGCTTTACATTTCATAATTGATATTGCAGTCGGTAGATGTATCGCATCTAATAAGGCATGAATGAGGGGTCCGTGCTGAATGTGGGCACCGTGGGAAGTTAAATAACCTCTCTCTCGCCACAGCACGCCGAAGTCATGTACAACTCCGAATGCATAACGTGAATCAGTGTATATGTTGACTTTTTTATTTGTGGCTTGAATACAGGCTTGTGTCAGAGCGATGAGCTCTGCGGCTTGAGCTGACAAAGTATTTATACGATTTGTTTCAATGATTTCAGTATCTGTTGTGACTGCGTAAGCAGCCACTAACTCTCCTGTATTTGTTCTCATACATGAACCATCTACATACAATGTCAGGTCTGGATCTGACAATGGGACATCGGTTAAGTCTTGTCTGGGTTTCGTCGTTATAGTAATAACTTCAATACAGTCATGTGCTAGTGGGTCTGTTCCGTTTACTGGCAAAAGTGTGGCAGGATTCAATGTGTTACAGCGTCTGATTTCTATATGTGGCTGGAACAATGTAAGTTCGTACCCTGTAAGTCGCGCTATAGTCAAGTGTTGTGTTTGCGTTCTATTTACAAGAACCTCTACTGCATGGGGTACTTGAACTGTCAATGGATGTCCTAACACTATGGCATCGCTTTGTCTGATTGCTAAAGCTGTCGCTGCCACTGATTTTAGGCATGCAGGCAAAGCCTGAGCTACTGGATCTAATGTACTAGAAAAATAAGCACATGGTTTGTGTGCTTCTGCTTGTTCCTGTGTGAGTACTGACAAGGCAGTACCTTCGCGTTCTGTAACAAAGAGTGTAAACAGTTTTCTGTAACATGGCGTTGCTAAAACAGGTGCTTGACATAAGGCTGTCTTTAGGCTTTCAAAAGCTTGTGTATGTTCTTGAGTCCAAGGGAGGACAGTCGATGTGGCTGCCTCCTGTGTTGTCAACTGAATGAGCGATTTTGCTAGAAATGCATATTGAGGGATCCACTGCCTACAGTATGAAGTGAGGCCTATGAAAGCCCGTACTTCCTTTTGTGTCTTGGGTATTGGCATGTTAGCTATTAACTGAATGCGGTCGGGTGTAAGCTGCCTTCCCTCCTTGGACAGCGAGTGTCCAAGATAAACGACTCGCTGGACACAGAATTGCAGCTTAGAAGGGGACACCTTGTGTCCCTTTTCAGCTAGGAATTGTAAAACTGTCAGTGATGCTTTCTCACATTCGGGTTCGCTTCTAGCGGTGATCAACAGATCATCGACATATTGAAGCAAGGCAGTGTTAACTGGCATGAGGATACTGTCAAGTTCTCGTTTCAGTGCTTGGCTATAGATGCTGGGGCTTTCTGTAAATCCTTGAGGTGCGCGTGAGAATTTAAAGCTACGTCCATTTAAACTAAATCCGAACAAATATTGGCTTTCCGGATCTATTGGGACGCTGAAAAAGGCATTTTTAAGATCAATTACAGTAAAGAATGTTGCTTCGGAATCAATGGCTGTCAATAATGACGAGATATCAGGGACCACAGGGAATTGTGGCACAATGCACTTGTTTAATTCGCGCAGGTCAATAACCAATCGATATACTGGCGGGGCCTTTGGATCTGTTCGTTTAAGAATCGGAATTATTGGTGAATTACATACATTGGAGTCTGTTTCCACAACTACTCCTTGGGCAATGAGCTCGTCAATGATTTGCAGCAAAGCCACTACAGCATCTGGTGGTAACTTGTATTGTCGCATTCGTGGTAGTACCACTCCTGCCTTTAATGTGACTCGATATGGTGTAATATTCATGCAACCAACATCAGTAGGGCCTTGTGCCCATAGATGTGTAGGTAAAGTCTGCAGTCGGGGATCCATGTCCCTAGATACATAGTGACCTTTAAAATCACGTAAAAACAATCTTACTCCTTCCGGAGAACAACATATTATAGCTCCTAGAGCTTTCAGTGTTTTTATTCCTAACAGATTTTCTGGACATGATTTAGTAAGCAATAAATCTGTAGTTCGGGTCAAAGGTCCTATCGTAAGTGGAAGAGGTTGTGACACTTCATTAACAATAGGTTTTCCTGAAAAACCAAGGGAAATATTCTGAGAGCCTGAGAGGGGTGCCCCTGGAACTTCACTACGTTTTATGGTTGTTCGACTTGCCCCTGTATCGAGTAAAAATTTTCTGTCTTGGCCTAATAATTCACTATGTACATAAGGTCCTTCTTGATCTACAGGGATCTCGATAAGGGGTAAGTCAACTTCCCTCTCTAGGCTGGTTCATGCGTATCGTTGGTAATCAGGATAGTCGTACTGTGCGGTCTGGTACAGTTGTCGTGTCGTAGTTTGTGTGGCAGCGACGGGCAGCGCTGGTGCAGCTGGCACAAACTGTACAGACTGTGGTGGAGCTGGCATGGACTGTGCGTGCTGCGGGGCTCCTTGTTCATTCTGATCCTGTCTAGGTGGCCGTGGTCTTTCCTTTGTATTACCTATGGCGATATTATGTTTCAAAACTGGACAATCGTGTACGTAATGACCTGGCTTTTTACAATAATTGCATGTCCCTTTTACAGGTCCTGCTGAATCACCGGAATGTGTCATACCCTTTTTATGTCCTTCAGCTGGAACTGTCTGAGAAACTAGCATTTTCATTTTCGTGTCTTTCATGCGTCTGTGTTCATGTTCTTGTTCCTCTCTAATTCTATTGTGATGGTACTGTAACATTTGTAACATTTGTGATGGAGTGTTACCTTGCCAGGTACTCTCGAATTTTAATACTCTATTCTTTACTTGGGGCAGGGCATTTTCTACTAATTTTGTTACAAACAGATGTGGGTATGATTCGCTACTTGCTTTTATGCCACTATTTATACCAAAACATTTTTCAAATCGGGCATAGTAATCACTAGTATCTTCATCTTGCTTCTGTTTACAGGCTGAAATTGTACCCCAATCTTCTTTTTTCGTAGTTAATAAACGTGGCAGTACCTGTACTAATAAACCTGGTAGTGCTTTAGTTTTATCCCCAAGTCCTGCTCCTGCAGTTCGGGCCTTTTCTTCTGCTTCTAATACTGACCATTCTATCTTTTGGTCTCCTACCTCCCACTCTTTTTCCCTGAGTTTCTCATAAATGCCAGCAGGCATCAATACCTTTAATATTGTCATAATGTCGGGATAGGTATACTCTCCCATGAGTAACATGTCTTTAATTTCTCGGTGAAAACCCGCTGGATCTTTGTCATGACTGGGTACCACTTTCTTCATTTCTAACAATTCTATTTTCGATACGGGCGTGTATACAAATACGCGTTTAAACTCATTGTCCTCGCCCTTTATTGGGTGTACTTCTCGTAAAGGATTCTGTCTGTCCATGTAATACGTGGTTCTTTCCTTAATGGGTAGTGAAACATGTTCTGA
Source organism: Triturus cristatus (assembly GCF_964204655.1). Taxonomy (NCBI): domain Eukaryota; kingdom Metazoa; phylum Chordata; class Amphibia; order Caudata; family Salamandridae; genus Triturus; species Triturus cristatus. The sequence continues at coordinate 861,915,219 of NC_140580.1, forward strand.
ACATACAAAAAGAATGTACTGCTTTCTTGATTCTAGTATTTCTTTAATTAATTTAGCACCTGAACCTCTCCATCTATTCATGAGTAATTCAGTCAATATGTCAGGTAAGGGACCAGGGTCCGAATGCTGACTCTGATATAGTATAAGGAGTTGTTGAATCATATAAATCCCAGCTAAACGCTGTTCATCTGGGGTGAGATTCAAAAATGTGCGTGCTACTGTATCATCACTATATTTTCCGGGACTGTCCACCCAATGGACAGCTGACCTAGCTAAATCTTGTTCATCCATAGAATCGAGAAAATGATAACCCCTTCGTTCTCGGAGTAATTTGTCGGCGGCTTGGAACGAATGCTCGTTAGACCTTATATTAATTATAGGTATTTGGAAATTCCTGTTATTATCTGGACATATCGGACGTATCGGGTCAATAAGACATCTATTACTATTACAAGCTCTTCCTCTACCTACATAGGCTATGGTGTCTGACTGTCCTGTGGGCAGTCCTGATCCTTCTTCCTCGCTTTGTTCGAACTGGTCTACCGCTAATCTTTCTTCGTGTAGGCGTTCTATTTCTTTTCGGATCTTTCGGCACATGGCTATTATACAATTCTGCTTATCATGTCTTCCTTCTGATATATTCTGACTCCATCTGGTAAGAATTTGCATTGCTTCCGGGTCTACCCCTGGTCGGTCTTGATTTCTGATCACACAATTTATGAGGAAACGTAACAGTTCCCCCTGTATCTCCACTTTCTGGTATTCCATAGCTCTGTTAATACTTTCAGAATCTCGCCCTGTTTGAACAAAATGATATATATTATCTAGATGCGCAGTCATTCCTGGTAACTTCACTAAATATACTGCGGCTCGCCTGATACGCAATGATGCCATGATCATTTCGTCCTCTTTGCCGGGCACAGGGTCATATCTACAATCTACAAGAAGTTCCTTAAGCGTACGGGCATTTATGAGTTTGGGGGTGCGTGAATGTGCTGACTCTTGAAAAGTAAGTTTATTTATTCTGGGTGGCGTAGAAAAAATATTGGTAGCACCTCCGGTAGCCCCGTCTGGGGTATCGGGTGTGAAAGGATTCGTTGAACGTGATACAGCAACTATAGGTGTGGACACAGCTATAGAAGTAGCTGTAGGAACAGATGTAGAAACAGATGTGCTTGCCGGAACTTGTTGCTGTAGAGATACGGGTACTGGATTTTGGCGTTGAACCTCCCTGGCAGACGGTCTATGTGGGGCGTAATTAGCATACTCGGGAGCTGCGTCATCTAAATATGAGGAAAGAAAAACATCTTCTGCGGTTCTAGGATGCCCCTTAGGATGTACCTTTATTGGAAACAATGGGGTTGGCAAGTCTTTTGGTATCTCTGGAGTAGCCTTAGGTAATCCTTCGGCCAGAAGGGGATACATACCATTCATAAGGGCATTTCTTTGTCTGTCTACTTGTTCTGATTTCACTCGGATACCTTCTTCAATTAATAGATTTTCTCGAACTTTATTTGAACTCTCTTTATTCTTCTCTTCCTGTCGGAGTGCTTTTTCTGTACGTCTATGAGATTCTTTACGCCATAACTCAACGGCATCTTTCTGTGACTGTCTGACTTTCCTTTTCCATAACTCTTCCTCGACTTTCATGATGCACTCTGCATCCCAGGTCCCCGCTGCGGGCCACCTCTGACTTTCTGGTAATTCCTTGGTGTAGTCTACCCATAAATCAAGAAATAATATAGCGTCTAAGCCATGTTTATGATACATGAAGTACCCTGGAGTGTCCCTAGGAGGAATAGGAACGGCTTCTTCGAGTACCCCTTTTCTTGTTGTGATCTGTCTTAATTTTGAAAAGAGAGGCATATTGAGAACTGATCTGATACTTGATTTAAAACAAACTTAATACAGTAAACACGGTAATGAACAGTCATTCACACCACAATATGCAGAACGTACTTAAAACATTTAACATTTAACATTTACCCGAACAATCAATAATGATGACGATCTAAGGAAAACTTAAATCCCTAAACATAATACTCGACATTAACTGAATCATTCTGAATTATATACTTGATATACTGCTAAACAGTACAGATACACTGCTGAAACAGTGCTGACCGGATTTGTGTACCCAAACCCGTCTTGACCGGCACAAACTATGTGCACGTCAGAAAGCCTCCCCAGTAATGGTACTCACCGGGTAGCTCGGAAACGGAAGGCCTCGGAAACTGAACTGAACTTGAACCGGACTGGACTCGACTCGAACACTGCGGAGACTGGACTCGACCTGGGACTTCGGAAACTGGTGGGCCTCTGTATACCTCGGATCTTGCTCTCTCAGCTAGGCTCTGGTCGGGATACTTCGCACTTCTCACCGCCTCGTCTGGGTGTTGATCGCAGCCTCAGTCGCCCCCGCTTGACCGGAGGGAGATACAGGAAATCCTGCTGGTACGCGTTATTGTCCGTCCAGCTGTGGCAGGAGACCGGGCCTGCAACTCACCGCCGGCGCGTGAGATGAGAAAGTGTCCCTGTTCGGGCGCCATTCATGTGGTAAATAATTTAATTACCGGGACTTAATTTGGTACAGAAACATAATAAAACAGCTCAGTAAATAAGAGGCAGAATCCGTGGTATTAGAGGTTCGGAATGGGCTTTATTCCAATGATCGATTATAATCGGTTGCTCCAAGTTCCGTCACCACGAAGGTTCAGGAAGTGAAGTACATACATTATTGACAAGAAATGACTTTTATAGAACATACATTACAATGAAGCGAATGCGGTAGGCGTAACAATTGATAAAGAAGATGACGATTCGCATGCGTAACCGAAAATGGGCGTAATGAGGAGTAAAAAGGAACATAATTGGTTATGATGTCATATATACGTGGATCTATAAGATTATACTTGGTATAGATGCGTGCGCAGCAGCATGACGTGTGATTGACGTGCAACTAGGGGGTGAAGGGGACTTGACATTTAGCTCTACATGTGGAGACAAGAAGTCTGGAGGGTCAAGTCAACCTAATCCCAAATCATATCTAACATCCTATGTTTAAAGAACTATGTTATCCGAGAGAGAGGTTTCTTCGAGTAGAATCCTATTCTATACTGACTATACTGACTGTTAGTGCGTGTACAAGCGTCTAAGTGTCTACACTGGATGCGAGGGGCGGAAACCTTCCATGGTAACAGGGCTATGAATTACTTGCATGAGGACAGAGAAGCCGGGCCTTTGCTCGGTAGCTGGAAGAATGTTTACTTAAACTACTAGACAGGAATGCATCGGCTGAGGAGCTAAGCAGATAACTCGAAGGTGAAATACAGTTTTTGGCAGGCAGGCAAACCGGCCGAGGCAGGCACCGTTAGCCGCACAGGGAGTAGGACAAAGTTCATGGATACAGATGCGAGCTCAAACTGAAGCTGTCAGAGGCAGAGAGCAGAGAAAAGCTTGATGGCAGAATCGGGCCTACTCGCCTGAACTGCAAAATGGAGTAACTGAGCCATATAAAGTCGGTGGCCTTTCGTACTTAGGAATTGAATATCCAGCCCATTCATGGCGGATCTGACAGAGGACATGTTGACGGTGGACGCACATGTGTTTGCGTCTTCAGAACTAGAACTGGAGGGAACATACATGTACTTGTGATTCATACATGGAACCGTTGGGGTCCAAGATAGGGGACATAACTGATCAGAAAAATCCATATTTCCACAGGGGGCAGGGGACTGGCTCAACCTCTGGCTGTAAGCCCCACCTGGTCTGTGGGAACCGTGTCCTCTGCCGCAAAAAGTTTGGGAAACCTGTGGGCGAAGGTGGCTGAGCTGGTAAAGACACAGTTGGAAGCCCCATCCATGGCCAAGAAAGGCACAAAAAGCAAATTGGGATTGAGGAAAGGCCATGGAAGGGCCAAAGAACCTAGCTGTAAGCCCTACTGTCCTTGAAGTGCTCCAGTGCTGAGTTCACCTTATCACCGAAGAGATAAGTGCCATCAAAGGGCATGTCCATGAGAGAAGCCTAGACATCCCCTGAAAAGCCAGTGGTTCTCAGCCAAGCATGGCGTCTCAATCCCGCCGACGATGAAATTGCTATACCCAGTGAGTTGATCATGTCCAGTTCACATCTGATGGTGAACTTTGCTGCATCTCTGCCATTTGCAATCCCCTGTGACAATATGGCCGGGCGTCCTCCGAGACCATTGGCAGCACTTGTGCAACTGAATCCCAGATCATGTGGGTATATCAGCCGAAAAGGCATGTGGTGTTTGCCAACTGCAGTGCTACTCTGGTGGAAGAGAAAACCCTCTTACCAAATTGTGTCTGGCCTCTTGGATTCCCTGTCTGGTGGAGTGGAAGGAAACATGCCAGGGTAACTCTGTACATGGAGGCGGGAACTACCAGGCTTTCTGGGGTGGGGTTAATTGATTAGAAAATTGGGATCCCCTGGTGCAGGGAGATGGTGGAGGTCAATTGTCCTCTTCACAGGAGCCCCTGTGCAATGCTTGGACCAGGTCCAAAGAAGGATATCTGTAAGTGCTTTATTAAAAGGGAGTAAAGGTTCGGATGGGGTAGAGGTGTGGCACCCAGGCCAGGGTGACTGACTCCGAAATCTGGGGATCACGGGCAGCATAAAGTCCAGGACCTCAGTTACCCTCCTCACCACCATTGCAAATGATGCACCCTCCTCCATAGCAACGATAGGTGGAGAGACCAGTCCAAGGTCTAGGGAGGTTCCAGACCACTGGCATCTGCCAATTCCTCATACCAGCTATCCTTAGTGTATTCTACAGGGTAATGGTAACCATTTGGGTCCTCAGACCTCTCTATTTGCCCCCAAGTCCAGACCTATCTAAAGAATAAGGCACCAGCTCCGACATTAGGGACCTGCCCTCCTTTGGCGCTGTAGCCAGCGTCGGATGACACAGGTCTGCCTCTGTGTCGGAGTCAGGAATGATGATGGGGCCTCACCGTGGGGTCTAGGCAGCGTCGCAGGCTTCGGCACTGGGGCAGGCGCCAGGGAAGGCCGAGGTGGCTCAACTGGCACCACTCCAGGTCCATCAACAGATCCAAATGGCCCGACTGGCACTGGGGGTGAACCCGCTGGCAGAAGACCCTTAGGGGCTCCTTCCGAGCCCGTTGGGCTCGAAGGTGCACCAAGGGCATAGCCCACCCAAATATGAGGTGTGTGGCCTCATAGAATTATTATAACTAGGCGGGGGTTGCTTCAGCTCACCGAAACTTTGGCTGCAGCCCAGGCTTACGATCCACCACAGAGCTAGGCCTCGAATGCCAGTGCTCCCTTTCCTCATCAGATGACTTTGACATACATCCCAGAGTCAAAGATCTCTTCAACTTCTTGCTCTTCTTATACCTATGGGACTTACCCTATTTCCCCGATGACTTTGACTGAAACGACAATTGCCTGGAGTGGCTCTGAGAATGATCTCAGGACCTTCCTCTTGACCGGAATCTTGAGCACCACTGAATCAATTGTCGAGCGGTGAGGAATTTGAGGGACCACTCCCTCAAGTCCATGGGGTGCATGAAGTGGCAATCTGCGCAGATCTTGGTGTCATGGTCTCGCTCCAAACACCAGAGGCACACCAAATATGGGTCTGTCATCGACATCAGTCAATGACAGGTACCACAGGGTTTGAAACCGTCCTTCCTGGTAGACATCCTAGACCACCAGAAGACAAAGTCTTAAAGAATCTCAACAAAGAGTCAGAAAAAGAATCAGTCTAAAAGGATTGGGGGTAGCTCTTCCCAGATCTGCGCTTTCTGGTGCCCAAAGAAAATAACTGATGTCAGCATGCTTGGGTTGCACCTATATAGGCCCTTTGCACGTCACTTCCAGCACAACGATGTCGACAATGCGATGCGGAGCTGAACAACGCCACATACTCATGCACAGGGGTACTGATCAACAAAAGTTTCCGGATGCAGTCTGATGCCTGTGGAAATTTCTAAGGTAAGGAATCTGCAGCTAGATGTATCTATCAGATTGGTTATACAAGTGAAAAAAGATGTTTTAGGACTTGTGCAAAGTAGGCAATTGCCCAGGCCTCTCACCTTCTAAGGGCCCCCCAGTAAAGGTGAACTTTCTCTCAATTTCACTTCTGTCTATTGCTGTATCCCAACCTCTCGCCTTCTCTGTGTCTACTTTTACCCCTAGCTCAGTTTCTTTTTGCCCAGGTTCATCTTTGATGTTGGGCGTCCCATGCGAGGCATATTTTAACTGTTTTATAATTACTACATTCCTGAAAGTTTGTTTGGGACCATGCCGGCTTTAATTAACAGAAATTGGGTAATGAAATTCAAAGTCGCTCCTAATAGATGCCCCTAAAATAATTCTTGCGTGGTGGGTGGGGTGGCAAAAATCCTTAAAATGACATTGCAAGTGAATTGGTTCCATGCAAATTAAGAGGTAATTCAGAGTTGCCCATAATGCCAAGGAGGAGATAACAGGGCAAGAATTAATAATTTCAGCATCTCCACCCCTAAATCTGGGCATTACAAGTTAAAGACAATGGAATCAGAAATTGCATGTGAGATCCATATTTACAAAGTCCTTTTCTGCAGGTGGTCTTTAATGCCTGGGCTTTTACTGGGACCCTTTCCACCTGCTCTGAGTAGATGAAAAATGTCAGCAAACCAAAAATGGTTTTCCCAGTTGGGGTTTCGTACACCGTAAATATGGCATGGTAGGGAGCAAGAACACTGGGCTGCTCAGAGCAGTACCCCGCCGGTCGACTTGCATTGTGCGCCTTGGTTAGCTATCATGATACACACTGGCAACATGATTTTCTTCCCCAAAATCTCTATAGGCTAGCAACTTCTAGAGGTGGGAGAGCCGCTTAAAGCTTGAGCCAGGCTCGAGTCAGATGCCAGGCCCTGACTCAGCTAGAGGTCCTCTTGGAACCTCGACCCCAAAACCAGCCGATCTTTCACGTGGGATATGCTTGCCACACTCGCTCTACCCTCATGCATAACATTAGAAATAAAGCATGAATACATGTGGTAAAGGGCCTCATGTAGGAAGCCAAATACCGGTCGGTAACGGCCGATTTTCGGTAATTATACCGTTACCGACCAGTATTTTGGCTTTTGAGATGTAGGGGGAGAATTTCATGATTCGGTATTTACCAAATCGGTAAAATTACCGAATCGGTAATATTACCGATTCGGTAAATACCGAATCATGAAATGAGATGTAGGGGGAGTGTGTGGTGGGTGTGGGGATTCGTTATTTACCACCAACTAAAGGTTGGTGGTAAATGACGAATAGGTGAAAAAAAGCATTTTTGTGCACGTTTAAGTGTGCAATGTGGCAGACATACATGCCCTTAGGGCATGTATGTGCGCCACATGTGCACACATGGCCGAATCAGGGGTGCAACAGGGTGTCAATGTGACACCCTGCCACCCTTGCATGTGCTCCCCCATTACCGAATCGGTATTTACCGATTCGGTAATGAGGCATACCTTCCCATCAATGGGAAGGTATGCCTCATTACCGAATCGGTAAATACCGATTCGGTAATTACCGAATTTTTCCGATTCGGTAATATTTACCGACTCATTACCTACATTGCATTTACCACTTCATAAATACCGAATCGGTATGATTCGGTATTTATGAAGTGGTAAATGCCAGGCCACCTACATAAGGCCCACAATGCGATACAAATTGATACCCATTTAGTGTCTCCATTGTACAAGGTGGAACTAGAAAACCTGGATTAATCCCGGCATCACCACTTAACCAATCTGTGTGATTTTAGGCAAAAGATTTGTTTCACCAATCACCCTCTTTCTTCGTCACCTATCAATGAACCTATAATGTGAACTATTAATGTCAAAGCTGCCGCATATTATAGAAATGCGCTGTTTTTAATTTTGAAGACACTTTATTATATTTTGCATGATGTTTGTTGCATGAGTTACATGGCAAACATTTCCATGGTTAGGCTCGTACAAAAGCTCTGGCTTGGCTCTTCCTGTTAATTTGTTGGCTGCAACACCTATGGTAACATCTAGAAGACAATACTGAGGTTCCACTAGACAGCCATCATGCTCCCATAAAACACAGTAGATATAAAAAAACAGCTAAATACACATGCATAAAGTGTAGTCTTTTGAGAGGGTCTTTTTTGACAAAGACCACAAAAAGTTGATTTTGCCAAGACTCCTCTATTTAGTCATCAAACAGACAGACACCTCCAACTTCTCTAAGTCTTGCAAACATGTAAAGGTAGTGGCTAGGGTCACTACCACTCAGTCTTGGGTGAAAGTCTTGAATTCACTATGTATGATTTTTGGCCTTTATTGTCTAGTGATGCAACACTTCTTGGGGCAGATTTATGAGGGACTTGCGCCACTTTTACGCCGCCGTTGCGTCACTTTTGTGACGCAGCGGCGGCGTAAACCCTGCGCCATGTTGCACCCCATTTACATCGTGACGCATCTATGGAGATGCGTCACGGTGTAAAGCCCTGCGCCACATGAAACCTGCATCAGGTTTCATGTGGGCGTTGCTACTCAGGGGAGGCGTTCCATCGCAGGAACGCCCCTGAAAAGTGACTCAGTGAAATCTATAAGATTTCACTGAGTCACTTTCCCAACGCTGATGCGTCAAAACCATGCGCCTGCTTGAAGCAGGCGTAAGGCTTGACGCACCATGTTAGTGATAGGGTAGGTTGGAACAGTGCTGGAGTTGCATCGCGCTTGCGACGCAACTCCAGCACTGCGCCAACCTTACGCCGGCAGATGCGTCACGTATCTGCTTGTCCTTGCGCCACGATGCGCCGCATTGTAAATGCGGCGCATCTGCAGTGGCGCAAGGGCAAACTTGCGTGACGCATCTTCCCTGGCGCATCCATGCTGATTTGCAGGGATGCGCCAGGGAACATAAATCTGCCCCCTTGTGTTCAGTGAAGGCTCGTCTGGATGATGTTGCAAACTCCAGTTCTGGTGTCCTACTGGGCTTTTGTGAGACTTCAGAAGGACTTCCACGAATCAGCTCTTGCAGGAGAAAAAGAATTGGAATTTTTGAACCACATATAGAGCCTAAGAATTGGAATCTATAGGGTTTCTAATCATGTGGCACATTGCCATGTCTGAGGATCTGTGGATGGTTGGCAAGCTCACTGTTCAGTACTGAGCCTGAAAATTAACCAATGAAGTGTGTTCCACCAGAATTGGGTTGGAGGGAAACAAAGCAAATGGAAATACTCACAAAAGGCAGAGAAGTAAAAGAATTGTCGGTCTTCGAAGCAGCCACAGACATAAATAAATCATTCTGTGCAATTTATTGACCACGTGCCAAGGGATACTCTGCAGACACAGGGTACAAATACATCTAGCAATAGGTTGGAATTCAGTGCATCTGGCAGGCATATACAAGTGCATCAAAGGGGAAAACATAAAAATGAAACAAATAGTCAGTGCTTAATGTGTGCTGCTGGTTGCAGGTGGTGGGCACCTGCACTCATTTTTTGGGCACCTGGACTTATTTTAATTATCAGAGCAAGAGAGAAAAGGCAAAAAAGGGAGGAACGTGGAAGAAGAGGAAGATGGGAAACAAAGAGGGAGATAAATGGAGAAAGCATTCATGAAAATAGCCTCCAACAGTGAAATAAAGAGTTGGGAATTGTAGGGTGGTGGAAGAAAGAGGCAAGAGGTGAAATCAAAGCCAGGCGGCCTCGGTATTCAGCAACCGTGGCATTTGGTACCACTGGCAGCAGGTTCCTAAGACAAGCTTTGGGTCTCTACACTTTTTTGTACAAATTATACACTTTTACTAGTGCACTGAGATGCCTTACATCAGTTTTCTCCGTATAAAAATAGTAATTGTGTGCTTGCGTGTTGCCCTCTCTGCTCGACCTAGCTCTATAGGCAATCACTCACTATCTAGGTTAAGTGAGTAATTGATACCTATCCTGTAGTACAGCTGCTCTGCTCTCTCCAGAGGTAAAACAAACATTGAACATAACAAATGCTTATGTTTCTGAATGGATAATGGGCTTTTTTCAACTATAAAGCATTGCAGACTGTAGTGCAAGAATTCGTGAATGCCTCCCAGGGCTAATGGTGCCGTGGCTGATTCCTTGATTATTCAGAACAACCGATGTCTTTATACCACTCCCAACTAGGACTCTCATCACGCTCCTTCTTCTCACTGCAACATACATATCCCTTGCTGGCATAGGACAAAGCTAAGATGATAGCCTCACCTCGGTGGTCATCACGCACACCATGGAAACACTGCCCACACAGCACCAAAGCAAAGATAGCACCTTTCCAATCCCCCACCCTAAACGGTGTGGTGTGCTACCCCTGCCGACAAGCCCTTCTGTACCCCACATAGGAAAAGTAAGCGTTATATAAGTGTTACAAAACAATACCTGGCAATATAAGTTCTACTGATCTATTGTTATGCACCGGTTCCTGAACATCTAGATGCCATGCTATTCTCTACTTAACTAAGCAATAAAAACTTCTGTAAGTTTATTGTCAAGAGTGTGCCGACAAATATACTCTTTTGATTTAAAATATCTTGAGAAGCTCTCTCTCGAAATGGGTCATGTGCTTGTCATTTACAAAGGAAAGGAGTAAAGACGTAGGGGGTTATTATGAGTCTGGCGGTCCTTGACCGCCAGACACGCGGGATCGCGGCAGTGGTGGTCTTCCGACAGCCTTATTATCACCAGGGCGGTCAGGCCGCCCTGGGACCCCTGCAGCGGCCAGGGATTAGAGATCCCTGGCGGTGGTGTGGTGGTATTGAGGCCATAATATGCTTGGCGGCATTGCTGCGGTCCCGCCAAGCATATTGCGAATTTCCTCACTGCCACACTTTTCATGGGGGTGCGACCGCTATGAAAAGTGTGGTAGTGAGGAAAGCCCCCTGGTACCTCACATCATGTGGCTGCACACATGGGGGCACAAGATGTGCACCTTTGTGTGCATGCATACCAGTACCTGCATGGCATGGACTGCAGCAGTCCATGCCGTGCAGGTACTGCTTTTGACGTTCCCATTGCGGTGCCTATTTCATAGGCAATACCCTGGGAATGCCAAAGAACAGCCCGCCAGACAGGAGAAAACTCCTAATCTGGTGGGCGGTTCAAGCATGGGTTTGGCGGAGCGGGCGGTCCCGCACCCACACCCTCAAACTCGTAATAAGGACCCGAGCTATATTTTCAGCAACAATAACAGCCCCTTTCCATTCCAAACTCCAGTTCAGTAATCGCAGTACAAGCTATGTTGGCGTTGATATATTTTAAACATTGGTTGTTATATAAATATGAAAATACAAACATATATATACAATTTGATGGCAGATAATGTGATGTGGGCGCTCTACCCACGGCGAAGCTGCAGACCCATCTGATAGGATAGGTTAATTCTTAGCATATCATTGGTAGTTATAGCATGATAATGTTCATCCATGGACCAATGCTGGCCTTTGGATAATAGCGTCAATTCCTAACTGATTGTGGGCATCTATGACAATGTGGCACCCTCACCTTACACAATGCTTCCGTAGCAAACTGCTGGTAATTCCTGACATGTTGTGGGCGTCAGAAGCATGATAATGCCAGTCCCTGTTATAAAGCTGGCCCTTGCATGACGGTGCTAATTCTTGGCATATTGTGTGCATAATGTTCACTCTCCTTGGCAGAACTGTATCCCACTCATGTCACAGTGGCATTCTTGCCAATCATCTGTCTATCTATTGAATAATAGTGGTCCAGTCTTTAGCAACACTCTGCCTATTCCTGGCATCATTGTAGCACAACTTTAACACAGTGTGCCTTCTAAGCAATGTTCTGGCTGCCCCTGGTGTAAAGGGGTCCATTTTTTATATAGTTGGGATTCTTGCTAACTTTCTGGCTACAGTGTTGGTGAAATCCCTACTGGTAAACAGGCAATCTAGGAATTGGACTACGGTGGGTAAATGTGTAGGAAAGGGCAGCATCTCTCCATGTGTTACACTAATAGATGTGAGTGCTTGCTAACAACAGCACGCAGTGGGTTGGCTACGAACCATCTATGTAGTAAAAAAATGAAAACCTCTCTTTTCATGAAGGAGATCAAGATTATAAATCCCAAATACAACTCTTGTGTCTTCATGTTGAAATGCCTGTATATTTGGTAACTGGCAAGCTGATGTACTTCAGATCAAATGATTGTATTTCAACATAATTTTAAAATTATTGTTTAAGGGATAGTTCATACGGCGTTCGGAAGACATATTGCTGATTTTGGTTTCATACCAGAGGCCTCTTACTTCTACAGCTGTTGTTTCTTTAATTATGTGACAGCAGTTCATCATCTGCTTTGGATAAACTTTCAATGATACCACTGGCGCTGCCTGATGCCTGCGAATGTCAGACTGGTTTAACTTCTCTGCTGTATGACCCACTACAATTGTAGAGTAACATTGTTGTATGAGCCTTTAAGATTGACCTAGCACTCCAAGTCAACTGCATTTGAATGTGAGATTTATATATTTGTTTTATTTGTCCAATCTTTCCCTTCCCAGTAGATTTTCAGTCCCAGTGCACAACTGAGAATCTCTAAACCAGATTTTCAGTTATTACATATGACTGGGAGTCTACTTGGAAGAAGCAGTGTGGAAAAAGTAATTGAAGAAAGATGCTTGGTACATTTCGATATATGATAATCATGAAAATGTTCAAGATCAGATTTGTATAACTGCCTCTACTGCATACATTTATTTTGCCAATTTTAATGGAAACTGTACAGAACAGCCCACTGTTTTGCCACCATTTTTAATGACATCTTGGTGGCGGAAAGTTCCAGTTGCAGGGTGAGGATGAACTTGTGCCACTTAAAATAAAAACGGTACAAAAGGGGGTGGTGATGGACGGAGCATCAGAACCAATCAAACACTCACACCCAGTCAACAGATCTGGGTTTAATCCATCACCATTCTTTAGCCCACTCTGCCACCCCAGTTCAGACATGGCCATATGCAAATCAGTCTGACCCTGTGCCTCATGGGAACAGTCCAGCCCGAACTGCCAAGCCATGCCTTCCCTGGACCGGAAACAAGCTTCCTAGGACCGGTTTCTAGCATTTCAGCCGTCTTCAGCCAGGCTTGCTTGAATCCAGTGGCAAAGTGAGCAAGGGACTCACGTCTGAGCATACCCTGCCAACTTATGGCGAACAAAGCGGTACAAAAGGGGGTGGTGATGGACGGAGCATCAGAACCAATCAAACACTCACACCCAGTCAACAGATCTGGGTTTAATCCATCACCATTCTTTAGCCCACTCTGCCACCCCAGTTCAGACATGGCCATATGCAAATCAGTCTGACCCTGTGCCTCATGGGAACAGTCCAGCCCGAACTGCCAAGCCATGCCTTCCCTGGACCGGAAACAAGCTTCCTAGGACCGGTTTCTAGCATTTCAGCCGTCTTCAGCCAGGCTTGCTTGAAACCAGTGGCAAAGTGAGCAAGGGACTCACGTCTGAGCATACCCTGCCAACTTATGGCGAACAAAGCGGTACAAAAGGGGGTGGTGATGGACGGAGCATCAGAACCAATCAAACACTCACACCCAGTCAACAGATCTGGGTTTAATCCATCACCATTCTTTAGCCCACTCTGCCACCCCAGTTCAGACATGGCCATATGCAAATCAGTCTGACCCTGTGCCTCATGGGAACAGTCCAGCCCGAACTGCCAAGCCATGCCTTCCCTGGACCGGAAACAAGCTTCCTAGGACCGGTTTCTAGCATTTCAGCCGTCTTCAGCCAGGCTTGCTTGATAAAATAAAAAGGCAGCAGATGCTTTCCCAAGCCCAGTGGTTCTCCAGACAATGACACGAAAAAAGGAAACGCCTTAGAACAGTGGTTCTTAACTTAACCTGTGGTCCAGAGACCACTCGGGGGGGGGGGGGGGGGAGGGGGCGCAAAGCATCCTCAGGCAGTCCGCAAATGCTTAGAAAATCAATTAATAGTAACATAATAATAAAGTGTATATGAATAAAGAAGCAAAACTGAAAATGGAAATGACCAAGCATTCCTGGAAGTAGATGTGAAGGGGAGGAAGTTTTGAAAAGACCACACCTTCCATGATGTTTTAAAATTCTTAGGCACTTAGTTGTGAGAACTAATTGCATATTCCTTATGTCCCAGGAAGTAGTGTCACAAAAGCTCTTGACATTGATGACTTCAGAGAAAGTCACACCTGATAAATGGCAAAATTGCTCACATTAAATGTAGTATGGACTCAGGCTCAGACAGATCTGCAGCCCCACCACCCACCATGCCTTGAGACCCTCACGGGTGAGTAGCCACGCTTTAAAAACCCCTGATTGATTGATATGGATAAAATAAGACTAAAACCTCACAAACGTAGGTGCACTGAGTCAACATCAGCAGATAAAACTCTAATACCATAAAAATGTGGACATTTTTACAGACACAATGCATTGATATCACATACTTAAGTTAAACATAAGCATGCAAGAATAAGGACCTGGGCCTGGGCCTGAGTGCTGAGATGCTGTTGGGCCTGCTCTGTGACCAGGCACTGCCCTGCTCTCTGTGCATGTGGTACCTCTGGAACCCAGCATTAGACTTAGCCTCACTCACCTGTGTGCTAGGGTGGCGACACACTACAGAAGAGATGTAACCTGTGTGGAGTTGTGTTTGGCTCACTCCTCAGCTCGGCATCCGAAGCAGCTAACAGATTCATGTGGGGTCTATCTCACCAGTGGTAGCCGAGCTGTCCTGGCATGATGTTCCTGGATTTAACCTGGTGGGTTATGTGGTGTGGTGGTGGTAGAATACTGACACCTCAGCACTACTAGTCTGAGCAACCCTGGTCATGATGCTGATAGGGCCGGATTCTTGTCTAACCAATTATCTGCAAGAACCCTCTCAGGTCGCCAGGATATTTTTACTTGCCAAATAGCATAGAGGGAGTAAACACAATTATCAGGATATAACTACCGCAAGTTGACATCATTAAAGGACGAAGGACTCAGGATCTAAAATTTCCGAGATTTTATTATGAGCAAGAACATCTGAACATAAAGGCACCTCAATACAAGGCACAAAAGATAAATGGGCACTAACACAAAAGCTAGCCTACGAAGAATTCGCATTCGACTAAAAAAAAAAAGAATTACAGATTCTAAAAGCAACAAATAAAAAATCGTTATACTGATATCAATCTTAGGAATCATTAGTCAAAACATTTCTGTCCCTACTCTATTCTAAAGTGGCATCCCTACTTTGCATTCCCTCCTAAGCAAGAGAATCATGGAAAAGGTGTCAGTAGTGAAACTTCCTAAGAAGTCTTCACTCAGTGAGAGCTCGATCTAAGATGCTCCTTCTAGCTTCCCGCCTAAACCTCATCTGCTCAACCCACGGGAGTCTGTACCTAATACAAAACCCCAAATCGCAGAACACGCCCTTCGGCACACCTCTTCAGCCAGGTCTTCCTCCGGTAAATTTCCATCCAGAACTGTCCATCTTCCATCGTCCGTTAGCTTGACCTTGGGTCCCAGGCACCTTCCATACTAAGAGTTACAGTTGCACATCCCAATGCACTCCCCTGTAGCCTTCTCGCCGTATCTCAACTCCTAAAACAAAGACTTATTCTCACTAACGAGCTAAATGTCCTTGCACCTGCAACAGAAACATGGGAACTAAAAGGAAAGCTCTTCGCATCTTGAAGTTTTACATTTCACGCCAACTCAAGCCTTAACCAAGAAATCCCCGTCAGCCTGTAAAATATAGCTAAAATAGGAAATGAACAGGCCTTCTCTTGTACACATGCAGTTAGGCCTTACAAATCTAAACGCATTATGAAACCACATTCTAAGCATTAATTCAACATAATCATCTCGTAAATAAGCAACCTACTTTTTAATTCTAACGTGGCACACATTTAATCCATTACATTGATTGTGAAACCTAATCATCTACATTATTCCAAATACATTCTCAATAACTTGCAACGTTAAACTTCGCAAAACGTTATTACATGTCTAACACTTCTATGTTAAATGATTATAGCAAATATATTTCTATGGCGTTTCTAAACATACATCGATTATATGCGGGTGCCAACTAACAGTGAATATGATGCACCCCTACAAATCTCAGAAACACATGGCGCTCTATCAATGCTGTTGGAGTCCTGAGGCAGCCGACGCGGCCAACCTGAAGACCCTCTCTCTGCGCAGCAGTGATGCCGGTCAATATACACTGATCTCTGGTGTGGAAGTGTGGAACTTCTTGCGTCCCGCAGCAGACTCTCACTCTGGGAGTCATTACTGACATCACAGTTCAGTCCTGAACCAGCTGATGTGGCTGCAGACCAGAACCTCATCCCCACTGTCCTACACCACTTACAAGATCTTGCCTGCGACTTCCACCACTTGTCTTAACACATTACAGGATTAAGTCCCCCGCACTGCCACCATGCACAGTTTAATGCAGCCTACTCTGGTTCATTGTTGACAACCAGAGCTTCCTATAGCCACATGGTACACTCCATTGCATCTGCATTTCTATGCACTAAAAATGCTCAATAGTGCATGAGAGTCAGCTGTGACAGCTGATTGATCCTAAAACTAATTTGCATTATCCTCACACCGCACGTGAGACATGAGGTCTCTGTGAACACTGTGGGCCCGATTCACAAAGGTAAACTGAGACAAAAGTCTAGCTTTACAACTTTCGGTATTCACAAAGGGCATTTACGAGTAGTAAACTTAGACTTTTGTCTCAGTTAAACTTATTCAGTCTTACGTTTAACTGAGATCAAAAAGTTTAACTTTAGACCAAAACTTAAGTTTAACTGAGACACAAGTCTAACTTTACTACTCGTAAATGGCTTTTGTAAATACCATAAGTTGTAAAGTTAGATTTTAGTCTTAGTTCACCTTTGTGAATTGGGCTCTGTGTATCCAATGCAAACCCTTGATCTGAAAGTTGACTGAAACAGAATTTGGAGGCAGATAAGAACTTCATGTGTGGACCGCTGTCTCTCTGAGTCTCCCAATTTCCTTCTGCCAATCCACACAGACCCTACAGAAGCTCCTTATATACCATTGGTTAGTGCCAATGTTCCCCTCTTTGAGTCCCAGGACTTTAATAAATGCCCTCATTGTTTTCGCCTCAGCCTCTTCTGCCAGAGAGAGGTCCAAGCAGCACATTTTTGATGAAAAATATTTGGCAGCACACATTGTACAGTAGAAAGGTCAAAACCGGGGTTTGTACCATGGAGTAAGAAGAGCCAAAATTACTTTCTTTCCTTCGTTCGAGTCAAACTGGCAGGTATTAGGGAATTCTGGAATCCTTTTAAACACCTTCCTTTGGATCCATAAAACGCCTCCATATATATCCCTCGAACTCACCGAGTTAAAAATAAACCTTGTGCTTCTCAACTTTCCATTCAGTTCAATAAAAACCAAATTCCCCACTTCAGTGTGGTGATCCAAATACTTTTTGTTTAACTTGGGCTCCTACACTTGCAGTGTTTTTGTTTTCAGGCCTCCCAGGGAGGACCTTGCTAACGCCGAGATCAAATTGCTTCCCAAAGCCGAGTTTGTTGTCTAAGAAAAGACCAGTCGAGGCTCCGTTGAAACTATAAAAATAAAAAAAATACTTCACTGATGGGCTATAAGATCTGATGACAAAGCAGCAGGGTCTCAAGACAATTTTACTCTCCCTGCTCCACTAGGATATGGTTGCAGAACCTTTTTGTAAATATACATTAATCCGTTACTGCGGCTCCCTTAGTGTGTGTACATTGGACTTATAAAACCCACAGGCATCTCTCGCTTGCTGTGTTCTTAAATTTTCCCGTTTGTCTGTGGCATTTAGCGTGGAAGGCGGCTTCTGGCCTGCACCTAATGTCTATTGCAGGTGTGATTTTCAGACACTTGCCAACCCAGCAACGGGTATCCAGTGAGTGCGCAGCCATGAAATAATATTTAGAAAAGGCAAAAGCAACATCTGCTGATTATAAGGACTCTGTACGTGGGGTAGGAACTTAACACTTCTCGATGTCGCTTCTAATTAAAAACGTGGATTAAAGTAAGGGGAGGAATTTGCTACAGGCTCGCTTTGCAGACCTCATTTAGAGCCAGAACCACAAAGAATGCTTGTGGGATTCAAAAGACATAGAAAAAATCACACTTGATCCCTATTGCTTGCCAGTCTGCATAGAGGCATGAAAACATCCTCACAGGAAGAGTTTTAGGAAACGTTTATGAGATCCTGAATAAGCTATTTCTACAGCTTTCGGAGGAGGTGGGACCTCTTGTGGAAGCGAGGATCTCGTGTGTATCACCAGTAGAGCCTGCAGATCATGAAGTGGACACAGCTTTATCCAATGGGGATACAACCCTAAATACACCTGGTGCAAATCCACACGCAGTATGTCTCTTAGAGTTTCTGAGTACATTTCCTCTGCACAGAAAAAAGTTTGGAATCAGGCAACACGTCCAGGATTGACCACCTAAATCTGGTTGTGCACTATGTTTTCCCCGTTCCACGTGCTGAACCCCAGAATAGTGCAATACTGGTTAAAAATTGTGGGCCAGACACAGTTTCCGGCCCCACCCGCACCCCACTAATTGTAATAATACCCTATTTTCATGGAGGTTACCAAAGGATCTTTATATCGCTGTCTAGTTTGCCTGAAGATACTAGCCTCGCTGAGGTCAAACATTAACATTCATTAATTTTGCAACTCTGTCACCTCAATATGCGAAAAATAAAGTGCTTTAACTTTATGCATTGAGTATACTGGACACCACCGAAAAGGGTCATGAATATCTTAAATTCATAATCAGAAATATATCTACTAACTGAAAAGAACAGCAGCTATGGGAGCAAAAAGGAATGCCATTGGTCAAAAATACAATTAGATAGATTTATGCACTGCTGGAGATAAGCTGGGTTTAAACTGAGCTCGTGCCCTGTCCCACAAAAAACCAAAATGCAGGCATACTTTCTGGACTTAACACATCCATAAATTGATGGATTCAAAAGAAGAAGCACTTTTGCACAAGATATTAGTTGACACAAAAAATATTAGACTTAGAACATGATGCAAATTCCTAAGCAGGTATTTCCTGCACAAGACCACATGACCTCACAGGCAGCAGAAAAGACGGCAGCAGATATGAGCCCATAGATAACTAGGCCCCAGGACATTGTGTGCTGGAAAATAAAGTGGACACAAAAGACATCAAATTAGATATGGAAACTCTTCTTGAGCTGTGAAAATTGCACTTGGGAGGACTAAGGATCAAGGGTCTCATCATGACGGCGGAAGGACCGC
This sequence comes from Triturus cristatus, assembly GCF_964204655.1. Classification (NCBI taxonomy): domain Eukaryota; kingdom Metazoa; phylum Chordata; class Amphibia; order Caudata; family Salamandridae; genus Triturus; species Triturus cristatus. The sequence goes on from NC_140580.1 coordinate 861,934,562, forward strand.
CACCACCGGGCCTGCGGTGGCGATCCTTCCGCTATCATACTGAAAATTCCCACCGCCAAATCAGGTTGGCGGTGGGAATCGCCATGGTTCCGCCTTGTCTGCCATGGTTCCGCAAGATGGTCCTTTTCTGCCCGCCTTGCGGAACCTGGAACCAGGGCAACATTGCGGCGGTGCCGGGCAGGAACCGCCGTAGTGATTACAGTATGCCCTTCCGCCGGTTTTTTTGCGGCAGATATCCTGCCGCAAAAAGACAGGCGGAGACTGGCTTTGGGGGCCTGTTGCGGAACCGTTGTGGGCCCCCTTTGTGTGTGTGGGGGGGGTGCACTGGGGCGGTATCCATGGTACCCTCCTGCAGTTCCATGAACCAAGTGGCAGGCACCGCGTGGTGCCTGCCACATGGTGCAGGGAAATGCTGTGCATGCTCTTTTGGCATTGCGGACAGGGCTGCAGCCAGCAGCACCGTCCACAATGTTAAAAGGCCAGGATGCACCCGCCAGTATGGCGGGTGCATCCTAATTGCACTAGTTGGACCACAGTACATCTGGCTGGCAGTCCCAAAACCGTTATGATGGCAGGGGACATCAGTCCGCCCGCCATCATAATGAGCCCCCAAGATCGGTGCTCACAATGAAATAACTTAAGGCTACTGGTGGGGGTGGGAGGGGAGATCTCAAAAATTTGGGACATGGAAATATAGAACAATTTTGGGGCAATTGTTTCAGAAGAATCTCCCAAAGTAGCACTTTAACGAGTATTTCTCAAGGAAACAAACAGATGGTCCAGTGGCCGGTGCCCCATCCGTGAAGACAGATACAGGTACTTCAACTGGGCCCGAAGCACCTTATACTGCCTCTGACTAGCAAGCCACTATATCAGTCTACCATGGCTTCATAGTAATTGTGTTAAATATAGATGAGATTTAACCAATGTGTCCTCTCTATTAGAAAGAACTGTTGTTTCGATTAAGGGTATCATTAGAGTTTAATGGAGTCAGTGTGGTATGTCCTTGTGTTGGTCTTTAGCTCTTTAACTCCCTAGTAGTCAACTACCGTTTCCTACAGTGGTCTAATGAACAACTAGAACACTAACATTCTGTATTTTTGACAAAAGTGTGGCACACCTAAAGCCATCTGGTTGGAATCAAAGCTGTAAAACCCAAAGCATTTCCTTTAGAAATTAACAAAATATGGGTTTTTCTAGTCATAGAAAGTATATTTTGGGCTCTACTGAGCTAAAATGAGGACACATTTTCCATGAGTTCTTAAATGTCTTCATCCATTTCAGCAAAAAATTCAGATATGCAGAGTGAAATGTACTTCCAACACAGTAGCAGTCTGTCATTTAATTCCCTTGTAATCATCTGCAGTTTCCCACAGTGTTGAATGAACAACTAGAGGGCTAACATTCTATATTTAGGACTAAGGTGAGGCACACCCCAGTCCATCTTGATGAAATCAAAGCTGTAAAACAAAGAAATTCCTACAGAAGATTCTGCAGTAAATGAAGAAATTATGGATTTCTTCTTGTCATGTGTTGTAGCTTCAAGCTGACTTAGAAAGTCAGCTAAAAAATGATAGGACCTCAGTTTTCCTGGAGTCAGTTAGAATCGAGCTAGGAACCGGGAAGAACGTCTGAAGCCTGCTTCCCACAAACCTGCAGAAACTACATATGGATTAATGAGCATCTTTATTACAATACTATAGAACTTATGGTCAGTGCTCTAGAAAGTTAAGATGAGGTCACAATTTCTATAAGTTCTCCAGATATCTCTCTCATCCATTTCAGTGAAAAATTCTAACATGCAGAGTCAAACATGTGCTTTCAACACCAGTGGCAGTCTCTCAGTTAACTCTCTAGTAATCAACTGCAACACCACAACAGCGTTTTAATGAACCTCTAGAGTGCCAACATTTTGTATTCAAGACAAAAGTCAGGCACTACTGAATGCCATTTTGTTGGAATAGTAGCTGTTGGGGGACGGCGCGCTGTAATTTTCAAGATGGCCGCCTATCACAGAGCTCCGCATTGGGACATGCTGTCTTAATTTCGGTGGTTCTTGATCCACTCTTCTCTTCATTTTGGGATGTCCTAGCAGCAGAACATCCCCTGAACACAAGACTGTCTGCCACATCGAGTTTTATATTCCTGGGCTGTGGAAACGTCGAGGGACACCCATGACTGCATTTTGGCCGCCATTTTGTATTTGCTGAGGTACTGCATATTCTATCTTTCCCCTAACTATTCCTTTGTTACTGAGATATTTCTCAGTGTTCTTTGGATCCTTCCCTTACATTTCCAGATTTACCTTATTGGGCTGTCTTGTTCCTATTGGAAGGAGTGACTTTTTTAGGGAGACTTTGCCTTATTGTTTTTCAACACTCGTACTGGATTCTATTCTTTTTTTCAATACATGAGCAGAAGTAAACCTTAACTACACTCAAGCAAAAAACTCACAGCGAGTCTGCCTGTGCCGGGTCCTGCCTTCATTGAGCCTTCAAGGTACTGTTTGCTCAATTCTGTAAACATGGCTCAATCTAATTCTTCTCGGTCTATGTCTTCGTCCATTGCACCTTCCAAAATGCAGTCGCCTTCTTCTGCTAATAAAAGAATTAAACAAGACCCTCCATATCCACCGACAACGATAACACCTGTGTCATTAGACTCTGTTTTGAAGGAAATACGTGCTTTGAGACCATTTATTGAGGACACCAAAACACATCTACAAATTCCGGATAATAAATGGTCATCACTGGATTCTAGGTTGTCCGTGGTGGAACAACATGTCAGTGATATACAGGACGTGTCCATTAAAATTATATCTCTGGAGAGGTATGTTTGTTTTTAAAAAGTCTGCTGAAGATCTTGAAAACAGGAATAGATGCAATAATGTTCATCTATATGGTTTTGCAGAAGGTATTGAGGGGGATGACCCTACTACTTTTGTTGGACCTGGCCTTTTTTGGCTGAAGTTCCCTAAACTTTTTGCTTTCCCCCTAGAACTTTTTTCTGACATGGAGTTGCCAACTTAGATGCTTTGGGCACTTTGCCACTGCTGATCAGTGTCAAAGTGCAAGTGCTCCCTGTGTAAAGTGTAATGGTAATTGGTTGTCGATGATTGGTATTTTTGCCTTACTAGTAAAGTCCCTAGTAAAGTGCACTATGTGTGCCAGGGCTGGTAATGCAACTGCTACTAGTGGGCCTGCAGCACTAATTGTGCCAATCACACCAGTAGGCTTAAAAAAGGAACTCAGGCCTGCCATTGCAGTGCCTGCACGCAGTTTGTTAAACTGCCATGTTGTTCTGACAAGTGCAACCACTTGCCAGACCTTACCCTTCCCTCTCTATGCACATCAGTCACCCCTATGGTAGGCCCAGGGTACGCCCTGGGCAGGGTGCAGTGCATGTGAAAGGTAGGACATGTACTAAGGTGTGTACCATGTCCTGACAGTGAAATAAGCTCCATTTCAATTTTCACTGTTGAAAGGCCATCTTGCCCATAGGACAGAATGGGGAGGCTGTGTAATATGTTTTCCAGCCTATCTTCCCAAAGGCTTAAGATGGAGAGGTGAAGTTTAGTATGCCTGAGCTCACAATTCTATAACACAGCTTTTTATGAAGGTGGTTTTTGTTTTGTGTGTTTAGAAACGACTCTTTTAAAAGTGGCTGGGTTTTTGTGCTCTAACATTTCTGCGTGTCTCTGCCTGGTTGTGGATTGAATGTCTGGATTTGAAAGTGATAGGATCTGGGGAATGTCTTGACCCAGGGGAGGAGGTGAGACAGCAACAGGCTGACCTGCATCTGGAGTGTAGGGGGAGGAGTAGCCCTTAGAGGTGAAGAGGCCTGGGTTTCTGCCATAAAACAATGGTCCCATCTCCTGCTGAGTGATTGAGAATCCTGACCCCCACCAATCAAAGGAAGAAGGTGTCATTGGCAGAGAGGCACCCAGAACTGGTTTGAACAGGGGTCAGTGCCCCCTGAACACAAAGACTTCAAAGACATTTAGGGGTATAACTATGAGAGCTGAAGCCCCTGAACTTTGGAGAATGGATTGATCAAGTTTGAACAAGACTGAAGCTACTTCGTGGTCAACAGGAACCTTTGCCAAGGAAGAAACAACTGAAGAGACTGAAGGAAAGGACTGACCCTTGCTGTATGTTCTGGGGCTGGCCTGCAGTTTGCTGTTTTAACCAAGGAAAGGCTAATGGGACTTTGCTGTGTGCTGTGTCCCCCTGCTTGACAGGACTTTGTTGTGTGCTGTGTCTGGAAGTAACTTATCCTCAAGGGCCCATGGTGAGCTGGCTCCCTGTTGCAGAAACTCAGGAACACAAACGTTTCCAGGAGAGTCTCAGAGATGCTGTGTGCGTGTGCTTTTTGCAGCCTGAGCCCTTCGTGAGGATTGTCCTGTGATCGTGTGCATTGGAGTCCAAGTGAGTCTCAGCGACGCTGTGTGCGTGTGCTTTGTGCAACCTGAGACCTTTGTGAGGATTGTCTTGTTACCGTGCACACCCGGAGTTCAAGTGAGACTCAGCGACGCTGTGCGCATGTGCTTCGTGCAGCCTGAGACCTTTGTGAGGAGTGCCCGGTGATCGTGCACCCAAAGCACAAGTAAGTCTCAGCAACGCTGTGTGCGGGTACCCTGTGGCAGCCTGAGATCTTCATAGCATCAGCAGCCCGGACCGGCAGCCCGAGCTCTGCGTTGCCAGAGCGGGACCTCGAACCAACCTCGTCGAGGGAGGGTCCGAGTTCAACTGCCCGGAAATCTACAAAGATTGCATAGGAGGCCCAAGTCGCGGGAAGAGGAGAGGAGATCGAGGTCGCACCCCCCAGGTAACGTGTGTCGATGCCTGGGGCGGGTTGCGGGCCCGGAGGGAGATGCTCTCGGCCTCTCCCATTCCTGCAGCGCGAGCCTCTGCTTTGGCTCGTATTGTGGCCAGTACTTGCCAAAGGAGTGGCAGTACCGGGGCCGGAGTGCGGAGCTGCACTTTTTGTTCACATCATACCTGTGTGGGGGGCAACTGTTGACAGAGGCTGACTACGAGTGTATTACGCATTGCATTGCTTCTGCATAACGAACTACCTGATTAGAGTATGACGTTTTGCATTGTTTCTGCATAACGAACTACCTGATTGTCGTATTACGCATTGCATTGTCTCTGCATAACAAACTACCCGATTAGCGTATCACACATTGCATTGTTTCTGCATAACGAACTACCTGATTAGTGTATTACGCATTGCATTATTTCTGCATAACGAAGTGCCTGATTGTTGCGTTACGCATTGCAATATTTTTACATTGCAAAGTGCCTGATTCTAGCCTTACGAACTGCATGACATTGCACTAGAACTGCAGTGGAACGTTTAGAAGTGCTCATTAATATCGCCAGAACTTACAAGGGCTGGCTGGCCTAACAACCGGCCAGGAGGAATATTACAAATACGCATATGTTGGATTTATATTGTGTGGTCTCATAGTATATCTTTTTACATAAATTTATACTCGTTTTTATGAAACTCATGTGGAGTCTATTTGTGGTGTCATCATTGGATTGCTGTGAGCGTGGTTGCAAATACTGTACACATTTGCCTTGAAGATAAGCCTGGCTGCTCGTGCCAAGCTACCAAGGGGGTGAGCGGGGGCTATCTGAGAAGGTGTACTTCCTTTCCCTGACTTGGAAACGAGGGTCCCTATTTGGCCTAAGGTACCTACCTCAGCCAACCAGGGATCCCGGGTCTAACAACTTTCTTCACCTCTTTTCTTCCAAAGCTTCTGGACTTCCCTACGTCTACGTTTTTGAATATCCAGCGAGCTCACAGACTGGTCCCCCGCCTGACTTCGTCATCTGCATTTTCAAAGCCTTGAGGTGTGATCCTTTGTGTCTTGAAATTTAATGATCTCCTACTTGTTTTAAATGGAGCCAAGCTTAAAAAACAATTAATCTGGTCTGGAGCAAAATTGTTCTTGTACCAAGATGTTTCCACTGCAAGTCTTAAATGACAGAAGGAGTTCCTCGAGTTTCCACCGGCTTTGCGTGCACGTTATGGCTTATTTCATCTATGTTTGTTGAAGGTTACTTTTCAGAACAATGCCTCTACTTTTGAAAAACCTGCAGATCTCTGGAAACTTATTCACTCACATTCTACGACGTATATGGAAACTGCTGGTCCTTCCTATTTAACCTGAATTTTATGTGACAATCTTTGATCTTTGTTATTTACTCTTCCTGTTGTTTCCTTTACAGGTTGTATGTTTGATAATTGTTCCTTTACCGAGATGTCTTTATTTATTTTTCTCTCACAATCATTACAGATCCTCCAGACTTCTTATGTACCCGTTACCTGTTTGGCCTTTTTGGCTTCCCGCTATGGTGCGTTATCCTCTGTTGGCTGTGCCGTTTACATTTGTCTGTTGCTACTCCCTTTTTCTACTTGTTCCCCCTTGAAGGTACGTATCCCAGGCGTCAGTTTTGACATGTACTGTCTTCTCTTATTGTCTCTTTTACTCCTTTATTCTCGTACCTATTCTTATCCTTTATTCTTTCTTTCTTTTCGTTCTTCATGCATTATCTTTCCTATACCCTCTTTTTCACTATCTTTTTCCCCTCTTCTTATTACTGTTGATCGTGTTGTTTTATATCTTTTTCTAATTCTTTACATTCAGAGTTGTATCTTGGAATGTAAAAGGTTTTGTTAACCCTATAAAGAAGCAGAGAATTCTATCTCATTTAGCCTCCTATAACCCAGATTTAGCTCTTTAACAAGAAACCCATTTTACAGAGATGGAGGCTTTAAAACTGAAACGGAATTGGGTCTGTTCAGTTTTAGTGTGTCCTACGTCCACTAAGAACAAACATTTGCAATGCAACAGGTCTTGCATCAGTTAGAGTTAGAGTTTTTGTAATTATAATCTTGCACGTATCTAAAAAAACGGAAACGCTCAGGTTGGGTTACCGACATGTGCCATGGAGAGCTAACAGGTGGTATACACAGCATAGACGCTATGATCTAGAGGATAACGCAGCGTCGCAGGTTGTGAAAGTGGAATCGAAATAAAGCTGCAAACCAATCTCGCATACAAGAATGAACACAGGTGGCAGGTGATCGTGCAAGCTGTGTTATCTGGCACAGTTAATGTAGGTGTAACATCACAACGTTTTCAGTCAGGTTCTTTCTCCCTGTGCAGCCACAGGTTCTCTTACACATAGGAGATGGGATGAAATTGGCAGGGTTGACTACATTATGCGAGAAGAAAAGGAAAATTCTGCAGGAGATGATGGTTATGAGGCAAGTGTGGCAAATGTATAATTCTGTGGGAAACGCCTCGCCCACCGTAGGAAACCAAGTTGGAAAATGTGCGGTATTGGGCGTGATGGTTCGGCATGTGTCGTGGGACATGCTGTTGCATCGCCTGTCGCTGTGGTTATGAGTGCTAGTGACTCGCTGGAGACATGTCCTTGTACTGTTGCTTGCCTTTGCACTAGCGAGGGAATGCTTTCCCTTCACATATGAAATGCAGCGGTTCCTGTACTAGTGAGGGCCTGATTTCCCTGCACTTGGGAAATGCCATCTTTCTCTGCAATTGTGGTATGCGCTGTCTCTGCGCCTGTCCGATGCCAGCTGTCTCTGCGCCTGTCAGATGCCAGCTGTCTCTGTGCCTGTCAGATGTTATCAGACCGTTATCAAGACGAAGAACATTTCTCACACAGTAGCTCAGTGGGATGTATGAATGTTGCATAGAGCGGTGTTCTTCCATAATCCAGTACAACTTAAGCTTTCATCCTTTCTATAAGATTGAAATGAGTACCGCTGAGCTGGGTAGCAACAACACCTTTTTCAGGTCTGCCGGATAACTACAAGTTGGCAAGACATTAGTTTTCGTTAGTGAGCAGTGCAACGAGTCGTGCAAGGTGCACCAGAAACAGCAGTGTCTGTTGAAAGAAGACAGCGGTTGGCTCACAATAGGTTCTCTCTGAAATCCAAAGCACTGGAAAAGAAAGGTGGGAATTGGGGTGATGAATGAAGGTTAGGGATCACCGAAAGCTAGTCAGGTGCTATTTCACATATCGACACTGTGGACAGCATCCCTGCACACCCAGATGAGCATGCTCTAATTATATAAACAACAAAGCGTGTTTTTATAGTGATGTTTAGCCCTGTGCCGTATCTATTCTCTGTTATAATGAATACCGTTTATAGTTCATATTTCAATCTGAATCGCCTCCAAGCACTGAATGTTGTGGTAAATGGCTCATTTTATCCACTTCAGAAGGACGAGAAACTGAGTGAGTCCCACTGAGATTCAAACTTTAAAACTTAAGGGTAAGAGAAATTTGCAGCAGGCGCATTGCCCCACTGGGCTATGGTGGGACTGCCTCAACATAGTATTCCACGCCCCTCCGTTTGAACAAATGGGAAAATTAGTAAAAGAAAACATGACCACACTAGAATGTACGGCTTTATAATCAAGGCGCTCAGAAATCTTAAGTTGTTCTTACTAGGTTATTCAATCGTGGGTCACCAATTTGCATTTTGGCTCTTGTGGTTGTCACTACAAGTACCAGAATGTAATGGGAATCACGACCGTATGAGCTGCTATGACTTGAGGTAGGGCATCTCGCGATCACCGGAAGACCTAGGCACACAGCGGAAAGGGGTGCAAGGCTGCCTTACCTCGAGTGCAGCCTCCTGGTGTCGGGCTCTGGGTGCTCGCTGTGCAGGAGAAGAGCCATAAACTGGAAGAGGAAACACAAAGCTGCTGACACCCTCCCAAGCACTGCCCAGCCAATGTTATCACAAACTGGAGGTAAAAGGCAAAATCCACCCCGAAAACACACCGGCAGCTGAAATCCAGGGGCCAGGAAGCGTCTGGCTCCCAGTTCCTGGTCCGTAATGTAACTGTTCATGCTACGGCAGCTAGGAAGTGAGGTATACACAAACTATGAAGCAGGCCATACCCCTGCCATGAAGTCAGCGCAGCTAACATTGTCAAGAGTGTTGGAGAGAGGAGGGGCCGGGGGGCTGCTCAGTTCTCTGTATTTCTGCCCAGAAGGACCTCGATCTGTCCCCGTCTGATGTGACGACATAGCCTGACGTTCACAAGCAGAGCCGCCCGTCCTCAGCGTGCAACAGTTGACTGCACAAGTAACGCTGGCGTTGCAGGGCGGGTGCCCAACCTGCTTGTCTGAGATTTTAGGAGGTTATATAATGCCCTCAGTGAGCCAGTGCCAGCGAAATATCCCCGCACAACTTACAAGACAGCAAATCTAATATAATGCCATTCACTTCATTCGTTTCTCAAAAGCTCTGTGTGTAAATATAGCAAGTGGGACCTGAGGAAACATCCGTGTTTCTACCGATGTAATCAACGTGTGAGCCACATCCAGTCCCTGCGTCGGTGACCGCTTCATGGACTCAACATATATGTGCGGGAGCGTGGAAACATGTAGCACAAAAGCATCTCCGAGCCACATACTGTCCCTGCGTCGGTGTGCGCACGCACCTGCGAACAAGCACAGACGCGCGCAATTACAATGCCATGTAACGTGCAGTAACATGTAAACATGTCACGCCCTGCAAAATCTCCAGTCCGGGTGGGCAAGGCAAAAGGGAGACAGGGAGGGAACAAACAAGCCTCACTTCCAGTAAAAAGCGAGCGTTTATGACGCGCGGCAATTAAAAACTTCCACCCTACTTCCAAAGAACCCTGACAGAAAATCAATGACAATAGATCTCGCAAGCGGGCAGCGCATGCGCTGCAATGCTAGGCGAGACCTAAAAATGGTGTGATTATTTTATTTCATGTCATAAAAAGTTAAAATGTTGGATTCAGAGGGCCGTTGCTTATTAGTTAAGTTACTTAATAATAATATTTCTCTGACTGTATTTAATGTTTATGGTCCGACTCAACCGGATTATTCTTTCTGGTCTAAAATTACCCCAAAAAATTATCCAACAATAAAGATGAATTTTTCATTCTAGTGGTGACTGCAATCAGATCATTGATCCATGTATTGACCATTGATCCCAAGTCCGCTTTATCCCTCACAAAGCTTATAAACAATTTCGTAGTACACTTTCTCAGATGCATTTTGTGGAAGCCTGGAGATTATGTAACCCAGATGTAACAGATTTTTCTTTCTTCTCCCCTCCTCATTGTTCCCTGACCCTGTAAGATTACATTTTACTATCTAAGCCTTTGACTCAAAATCGTATTTCTTCAATTGAGCCCATCGTGATTTCTGATCATGACCCTGTTGTTGCTTACTTTGATTTGCTCCACTCGCAACCCAGGACTGCTAGATGGAGGTTTAATCATTCTCTTTTGCAGAATTCTGTTTTTTCTTCCTCTTTCATCTCTTTTGCTGAGGAATAATTTTCTCTAAATGCGGCCCCAAATGCTTCTCCTCCATTGATATGGGATACTTTTAAAGCTATTGCCCGTATGTTTTTTTAATAGATTTTATTTCTAAAAAAAAGAAACAGTTTCTTAATCAACATAATGTTCAATTAGCCAACATTAAACACCTACAGCATCAATTTTATACTTCCTCGTCTGACTTTACTTTAAAGGAACTTGTTTGTGCAAAGCTAGATTTCCATAAAACGACTATGAATCATGCCTCATCAATACTAGTAGTGCTCGCTATTACGAGGGAAAAAATAAAGTTGGCACACTTTTAACTAATTACCTTAAATCCTGGAAAGAGTTATATAAATTGACTCTATTAAATCACTAGAGGGAAAGTATCTTTTTAAAGATCAGGACATCCTTGATGAGTTTATGAAATTGTACTAAACTTTATATACTCTGGAATCCCTGCATCTGTCTCTCTTATTGCAGCTTCTCTTTAGTAATGTTTCCCCTCCTTCTCGTGTAAATCCTAATTTCATATCTCTGGAATCTGATTTATTGTTCCTGGAGTTATCTAGATCTCTAACTCTCATTAAAAAAGGTAAAACCCAGGGGCCAGATGGGTTTACAGTAGAATTTTTCTTACATTTTTCAAACTTATTATTTCCCAACCTTTTACAACTTTCTCAATATTTTTATACCACTGGCAAAGCGTGTGGCACTTTCCAAGTAGCCACAATATGCCTAATCCATAAAGAGGGTCGTGATCCTATGCAGTGTAAAAATTATCATCCTATATCTCTTGTAAATGTGGATTACAACATTTTCACTATACTGCTTGCTTTGCGAGTTGAGCCTTTATTGCCAAATTTAGTCGGTAAAGAGCAATGTGGCTTTGTTAAGAGCAGATTAATTATTGGTTCTTTTTTAATATGTTAAACAAGGCTTACACTCGTTCTATTTCCTTAGCTGCAGTTTATATTGACAAGGGCCCCGATTCACAGAAGTAATCTGAGACAAAATCCTAACTTTAAGACGTTCGGTATTCACAAAAGGCATTCAGGAATAGTAAAGGTAGGATTCCTAGCTTTACTACTCCTAAACTGAGACAAAATCCTAACTTTACGGCTTTCAGTATTCACAAAAGGCATTTAGAAATAGTAAAGTTATGATTCCTAACTTTACTACTCCTAAATGCCTTTTGTGTATACCAAAAGTTGTAAAGTTAGGATTTTGTCTCAGTTTAGGAGTAGTAAAGTTAGGATTCCTAACTTTACTACTCCTAAATGTCTTTGTTAATACAGAAAGTCATAAAGTTAGGATTTTGTCTCAGTTTAGGAGTAGTAAAGTTAGGAATCCTAACTTTACTACTCCTAAATACCTTTTGTGAATACCGAAAGTCGTAAAGTTAGGATTTTGTCTCAGATCACTTTTGTGAATCGGGCCCTCAGAGTAGGCGTTTGATTGAGTGGACTCGTCTTTTGTATTTAAAGCTCTTCAATGGCATGGTTTTGGTCCTAAATGTATTTCCCTTATCTCTTTGCTTTATACAGTGCCTAGGGCTTCTGTATTAGTTAATGGACTTATCTCTCAATACTTCCCATTACAACGAGGTGTGTATCAAGATTGTCCCCTATCTCCTCTTTTATGTGTTTTAGCTCTTGAACCCTTATTGTCCCATATACATCAGAATAAGTCTATCTCTGGTTTTCTTTATGGTGAACACCATTTGAAGCTGTCCGCCTATGCGGATGATATTTTGCTTTTTATATCAAACCCTGAGACTTTTATTCCCCCTTTATTGCAAGATCTGATTTTTCCCTTGTGTCAGGATATAAAATCAATACTGATAAGGCAGAAATTCTCCCCGTCACCAAATGTTGCCTCAAGCATACTTTTGAGTAGACTGAATTCCTCTGGAATAGTTCTAAAATGAAGGGCCTTATTTATGAAAAGTAACGCATCGCTGCTGAAAACAGCGATGCGTCACTTTTCATGGCGCTCTCCTTGCGACATGATGGATGCGTCATACTGTATGACGCATCATGTAGCAAGTAATGACAGATACGTCAGTTTTACTGACGTATTTGTCGGCGCACAAATTACGCATTGCTGGAGTTGTGTCAGAAGCGTGACGCAACTCCAGCAATCTAGGGGGAGTGCTATGAATATAGCACTGCATCACCCTTACGCCTGCCATAAGGCAGGCGTAAGGTTTTGACGCTTTTACGTCTCAGAAGTGGCCCAGTAAAGTCTCATAGATTTAACGGTGTCACTTCTACAGGCTTACTTCCGTGGGAAGGCCCCCCTGCATACATTATACCTGGGGCAGGTAGAATGTAGCACAGGGGTTTACAAAGTGACGCATCTGCTTAGATGCTTCACTTTGTTAATAGGGCACAACAGGGGGCATGTTTTACGCCATCGATGCGTCACAAAAAGTAACGCAACGGTGGCGCAAAACTGTCGCAAAGCCTCATAAAAAAGTCCCTAAATACTTAGGCATCTGGTTTAAAAACTCCATATCAGAATGGTAAAACTTAATATGCAGGCAGGGCTTTATTGCATTCCTAAACTTCTCCCTTCCTGGAGCCCTCATTTTCTTTCATGGTGGGGATGTCTTGATGCTATCAAAATGATGATCACTCCAATTTTGTTCTATATTTTTTCAAGGATTCCAATTCATATTCCATCCATTTACTTTACAAAAATGGATTCTCTTCTTTCCAAATTTCTATGGAGCAATAAGAAATCCAGAATATCTTTAGTAGGGGTGGGCGGAATTTGTGTAGTCGTGCTACGCAAAACTCCGCGAAACGGTAAAAATTCTCCTCGAGCATGCAGAAATTCCGCGAACACGCAGAATTGCTTGTTCGCGATGCTTTTTTCCTGTTCGCAAATGCTGTTTGCGTGCTCGGGAGTAAATATCTCGCGAACACGCATTTTGAGAATGCAAACAAGCAAAAAATGCTGCGGAGCCGCAGAACGCAGAATTTTGGACAATTCCACATTCTCCGTGGAACGCGAAATTACCCAAATTACCCAAATTCCGCGAGCGGAACGGAATTTACCGCCCAGGCCTAATCTTTAGCACATCTTAGGAAACGAAAATCTGCTTTAGGAGTGAACTTTCCTGATTTTTACCTCTACCATAAAACCTTTTGTCTTGGGTAAGCATCTGAATGGCTTCTTGCAGTACCCTGCACCTTCACACATTGAACGTTCCATACTGGCACCTTTTTCTGTAAAAGAATCCACAAAGACTAGTGTCACTTCTCTTCCATTGTTTAAACAAACATGTTCATTGTTACGACCTCATTGTCAACCGGAGATCATCTCTAGAGATTCTTTCCTACAGTCTTCACTTTGGTACAACCATTCACAATAGTCCCGTTATTGTAAATCTTGGTGACGTAGGATAATAGTTTGGGTGCACAATTTGTTTGATGGTATGACTCCTTGGTCTTTTCCTCAATTTTAAGCCACTTGTAGGTGTCCTCCTTCTTCTATTCATCTGCCCTGTTGTAACTTCATTTTGGGGAAATATGTGGTCTTGTATATCGCTTATCTTTAATTTACATTTTCCTCTGTCTAATGTTATTCTTTTTATAGGAAGTTTATCAGATTCTTTTGGGGTTAACTATACATGAAAAGGGTTTATTTGACCTCATGTTAGCTCTACCTTTTCAACAAATTACACTTCATTGGAAATGTTCATCTGAGCTGGCAGTTAAGAATTGGTAGAATAATGTTTGTCATTACCACAGATTGGATATTGCTTTTGCCTCTTCTTGCAAACCGTTTGTTAATAGAGAGTTATATTGGTCACCAGTAACTAACTATTTAAATAAGATTCCAACTATACCTGTATCTCGTACTCTGTTTTATGCTTACTTTTCACTAACCTTATGCTCAATATGTTTTGTTCCTTGCTTACTCTTTGTAATTGTTTATTCTTCAAAGAAAGCTTAATAAACTCAAAAAAAGAAATAGGATCTGTTGAATTTAAACCCTTTCGTGAAGATCAGGCTGAAGTAAATAAGCATTGAGATGTTCATTTTCACTGAAAAAAACATAGGTTAAAGCAATGTTATAGCTAGGTATGCTAAGTAAAAATGACATTATACTTAGGTGTTGAAAATAGGTAAAAAAAGAAAGTTTAAAAACTCATAAACTTCTGAAATGTTACAGGTTGTAGATGAAACGCACTTCCAACACAGCAGCAGTCTGTTATTTAACTTCCTTGTAATCATCTGCAATTTATCACAGTGTTCTAATTAACAACTAGACGGCTAACATTCTATATTTATTACTAAGGTGTAGGGCACACGTCAGTCCATCTTGATAAAATCAGAGCTGTAAAACAAAGACATTCCTACAAAGGATTCTGCAGTAAATGAATAAATGACTGATTTCTTCTTGTCATGTGTTGAGGTTTTAAGCTGACTTAGAATGTCAGCTAAAAAACTGTTATGTTATGACCGTAGTTATGCTGGAGTCATTTAAAATTGAGCTGGGCTCTGGGAAGAATGCCTAAAACCTGCTTCCCTCAAACCTGCAGAAACTACATATGGATTAATGAGCATCTGTATTACAATGTCATAGAACTTATAGTTAGTGCTCTAGAAAGTTAAGACGAGGTTACATTTTTTATGAGTTCTCCAAATATCCTCCTCATCTGTTTCAGTGAAACATTCTGACATGCAGATTCAAACATGTGCTTCCAACACTGTTGAGTGTCTCTCAGTTAACTCTCCAGTGATCAACTGCAACATCACCACAGAGTTTTAAGGAACAACTAGAGTGCCAAAATCCTGTATTCAAGACAAAAGTGAGGCAGCCATTTTGTTGACATAGGAGCTGTTGAATTTATACCCTTTTGTGAAGATCAGGCTGAAGTAAATGAGTATGGAGATGTTAATATTCACGGAAAAAGAACAAAGATTAAAGCAATGTTATAGTTAGGTATGCTAATTTAAAATGACATTATAGTTAGGTGTTGAAATAAGGGAAAATCTAAAGTATAAAAAAAAACAAATCTCTGAAATGCACCAGGCTGCAGAGTGTAACGTACTTCCAACACAGTAGCAGTCTGTCATTTAACTCCCTTGCAATAATCTGCAGTTTACCACAGTGTTCTAATGAACAACTAGAGGGCTACCATTCTTATTTAGGAATAAGGTGAGGCACACCTCAGTCCATCTTGATGAAATCAAAGCTGTAAAACTAAGAAATTCCTACAGAGGATTCTGCAGTAAATGAATAAATTACAGATTTCTTCTTGTCATGTGTTGTAGCTTTAAGCTGACTTAGAATGTCAGCTAAAAAACCTTTATGTTATGACCTTAGTTTTCCTGGAGTCAGTTAAAATCAAGATGGGCTCTGGGAGGAACGCCTATAGTCTGCTTCCTATAAACATGCAGAAACTACATATGGGTTAAAGAGCATCTGTATTACAATGTCATAGAACTTATACTTAGTGCTCTAGAAAGTTAAGAAGAGGTCACAATTTGTATGAGTTTTCCAAATATCCTCCTCATCCCTTTCAGTGAAACATTCTGACATGCAGAGTCAAACATGTGCTTCCAACACCGGTGGCAGTCTCTCAGTTAACTCTCTAGTAATCAACTGCAACACCACAACAGCGTTTTAATGAACCTCTAGAGTGCCAACATTTTGCATTCAAGACAAAAGTGAGGCACCACTGAACGCCATTTTGTTGAAATAGGAGCTGTTGAATTTAAAGCTTTTTGTGAAGATCAGGCTCAAGTAAATGAGCATTGAAATGTTACTTTTCACTGAAAATAACAAAGGTTAAAGCGATGTTATAGTTAGTTATAGTTAGTTATGCTAAAATTACATCATAGTTGGGTGTTGAATTAAGGAAAACACTCAAGTTTAAAAACCCAAAAACCTCTGAAATGTACCAGGTGTAATTTATGGAGCTAACTATATATTTTGCCCTGCCATGCACTGCTTAGGACCTTGCTTGTTATATCACCCAGGACATGTTAAATGACATCAATAATGACATCACAGAAGAAATCTCACATTATATCATTGAAGACATCATCGATGACATCAGTGATAACACCATAGGTATATACAGAATAGAGTTACTGAGTGTCATGTAGGTCAATAACATGGAAATAGTGAAAGAACTGGAAACGAGTGTGATTGCACATTTTAAAAGTTATATAAATCACTAAAGTTTGGGATGGAAGAAGTACTCCATTTTAAACAAGTTAAAGGCTGTGCTGATATGGGTTTCAGAGGTATGTTTGAAAATAGATTGTGGCTGAAAGCCAGCGCCTGTTTTAAAAAATCTCTGTGAAAAGCCAAAGCTGCCATTACATTAACCACCATTGAATATAAAGGCATGTACCTATGTTACATAGTTGTAATACAGTGGTCTAGACAATTCCACAAACTGGGCACGTTTATAGGACTGGGTGGAGTTCACGGAGTTTCACTCTGTGGAATTCTGCGGAATTACCGAAACACTCCGCTGAATTCAGTGGAGTTTCAGGAGTGGACAGAGTATTGCATTATTCTCACTGTACACTCAGCTCGCCTAACTCTGCCTTTATTGCTGGCGTAGAGCAACATTATTCATGGTTTATGTACGTAAAAAGAATGTTCTTGGCAATCCACAAGATATTTAACAGGAGTTACGATGTGGCTTCGTTGCTGACGTGTGTGCAATAGTTTGACTATCCGTTACTATTGACCGTTAATAAAATTAGAATCATTCTTGTATGCGCACAACTTTTGTTTTTGTAATCATCGCCTGCCGTCCCATTTGACCTTAAATCCCATTACTAAATCACTCTGCTTCAAATTTAACATGTAACTATCACCCAAACCTGTGTTTACTAGTTTTCATGTACAGTGGCCTATATTTATCTGCAGGTGAGCTGTACTCGGAAGCAACCCCCACACCCAGTTCTCACTTGCTAAAGAAATGCAAATAAACCCCACTTGCTCTACCAAAACAAGTATGTAACTGGCATGCAAGAAAATACTTGTTAGTGCTGGAAGATTGCATGTGACTGACAGCTCTTATTGAAAGTGACTTACTATTTTTCTATCGGAGACAGGAGTATTCTGATAAGAACTACTGCCCAAAAGAACAGTAAAACAAGCATTGGCATAGCCAATAGGTCTCGTCTTTGTGACCTTTTAAGTATTTAGATATGCAGCACAATATCCTTGGTGCAACATCATTAACTGTTGCATGGTTAAACACTTATGCCAATGGTTGTTTTTAAATGCCAGGAGTTTGTACCACGCTGTAAAATCAATGCAAACAGCACTACGCATCGCGCCAGAGTTCACTGGGGCTTTCTGCCACTCGAGTAGGCATTCTACTTGAGCGGTAGATTTCTCAATGCAAGTGGTTGCGACCTGCCACGACCGCCTGCATTGATAAATCTTGCCAGGAAGAGGTCTAGCACACAATTTATTTCTTAGCGAGCTCTCGCCAACTTAACACTGGCAAGCCGCTCAAGAGAAAAAACTCTGCTCCGCATCACTTCACTGAGTTTTTTGCCTACTCCAAGCGGAGTAGGCAAAATGCTGCGAACTCCGCAGCAGAGCAGAATTCTTAGCCCACCCCCAGTTTCAACCACCTGCTAAGAGGAGTCTGAGCGGGAGCCCTGTGAAATACAGCCCTGTGCCCCTAGTGAAGGTACTCCAGAACTTCCTGCCGACGCACTGCTGTTTTTCAGAGTGTGCAGACGCATTCCAAAGTACTGGGTGGCCTGAATGAGACCCTGAGAGGAATGATTTACCAAAAGTGGGGTTAAGAGACTTGAAAATGAGCGCACACATTGCTTAAAAATGACTGAGCTGTACATGCCCTATATTTTCACTACTACTGTTTACTTCTAGCTATAGAGAGCACGACCCAGAACCAGCAACAAAGCCTGGGGTAAGCGGTGACAGAGCGGGAGTAAGATGGGTGTAGCACCTGCCAAAGTAAATCCCAGAGACACTGTCCTGCTTACTATCAGTAGTGTGTTGTATTGAGCGATTAAAGTACTTTCTGAAAAGATAATCCCTGGAATAGGCATTCACGTTATTGGGTTGTTGACTGACTGTTGAGCTCTGACCTTGAGCACCTCAACATTACCTACCTGAGAAGTTTGTGACTGCTCTCCTTCGTTACCCTGATAGTCAAGTGTGGAATAGTTTGTAACTGGCCCTGTTTGCAGAGGCAAACTACCCCAATCCCCAAAGTTGAGGCCTAGTAGTTCCTGCTTGGCCCTCGTTGAACTGAGAGAACCCCTGATAAACTCACAGCATCGGAAACAGGACTATTACCATAAGGGAAAGATGCAGGTGCCGATTACGATCCGGCAAAAACCGGGTACGAACCGTCGGACGGAGGCTTTATTCCGTCCGACTCGTACCCGGTCGTAAAACTTTACAAACATGCAAGTACGATTCGCACGGAAACACCATTTCCGTACGAGTCGTACAAAACACCGACCGACGAAAAGATACATACAAATGGGATCCGGGGAATGCGCCGACGTGACGTCGGGACGCTCTCAGGCCGCGTTTCACGACCCAGGAATTACGATTCGAACCGACAGCAGTCCGGACGGCAATATTTTTACGGCACCCAAAAAGTGCCGGAAAAGCGAAGTACGGCGCGAAACGACCAGAGTAGGTGGCCCGGTAAGCACCGTACCCCCCCCAGCCCCCGCAAGTACGCGCCGTACCCCCCCAGCCCCCGCAAGTATGCGCTGTACCCCCCCAGCCCCCGCAAGTACGCGCCGTACCCCCCCAGCCCCCTCATGTACGCGGCGTACCCCCCCAGCCCCCGCATGTACGCACCGTACCCCCCCAGCCCCTGCATGTACGCGCCATACCCCCCCCAGCCCCCGCATGTCCGCGCCGTACCCCCCCCAGCCCCCGCATGTACGCGCCGTACCCCCCGTGTATGTACCCCCGCATGTACGCGCCGAACCCCCCCGTGTATGTACACCCGAGTACGTGTCGAACCCCCCGTGTATGTACACCCGAGTACATGTCAAACCCCCCCGTGTATGTACACCCGAGTACGTGTCGAACCCCCCCGTGTATGTACACCCGAGTACGTGTCGAACCCCCGTGTATGTACACCCGAGTACGCGCCGAACCCCCCCGTGTATGTACACCCGTGTACGTTCGAGTCGTACCCCCACCTGTGTATGTACGGTGCGTACCCCCAGCGCGTACATGTGGGGGCTGGGGGGGATACGGCGCGTACATGCGGGGGCTGGGGGGCGGTATGGCGCGTACATGCGGGGGCTGGGGGGGGTACGGCGCGTACATGCGGGGGCTGGGGGGCGGTACGGCGCGTACATGCGGGGGCTGGGGGGGGTACGGCGCGTACATGCGGGGGCTGGGGGGCGGTACGGCGCGTACATGCAGGGGCTGGGGGGGGTACGGCGCGTACATGCGGGGGCTGGGGGGTGGTACGGCGCGTACATGCGGGGGCTGGGGGGGGTACGGCGCGTACATGCGGGGGCTGGGGGGCGGTACGGAGCGTACAGGGCACCTGTTTGGACGTCTCCATTGTTTGCTATAGGAGTTCGGTGCGGACGGTCTTTTAACCATACGGTTGTACATTCGGACGCCCGGGATGGATCGTGATTCCTTGGTCCGACTTGAGTTTTCACATTTGTACGGTAAATCGTCCGAGGACGTGTCGGACACATTTTCCGACCCGAGGACGTGTGGGGAATAATTCCCAAGGCGGTTCGTATGGACTTTTTACCATGCGAATCGTGATTGCCAGTTTGTACGGCACTTGTACGATTCGTACGGTAAAAAGACCGGATACGAGTCGTACGGGAATTTTTTTTACCGGATCGTAATTGGCACCGCAGTGTTTTCACAAGACACACGTCTCCCCGGGACGGTGTTTAGCCAAAATATCGAGTTTTAGATTTCGACCTACAATAATATCGTGTTTTTAATATCGTAGGTACAGAATATCGAAGTCAAGAATATCGATGGACAGAATATCGATCCCAAGGTAAGTAATATCGAAGTTAATAATATCGAAGTAATTAATATCGATGTAAGTAATATCGTAAGCAAAAATTTCGATATCAATAATATCGATATTTATTTAGTGTAATGTAATTTAATATGTATTTTATTTGTATGTTAAAGATTATTGTAATGTATTTTAATACATTTAAAAATAAATGTTTAGAGATTAATAATTATTTTAAATTTAATTTAGCGTTTAGTATCAGAGCGGGTTGTGGGTTTATAGGGGAATAGGGTGGGAAGTAATTTAATTATAATTAGTGAATTAATATGTATTGTTTAATTGGTATTTATGACTAATTAATTGGTAATAAATTAATAATTGGTAATTAATAATATTAATTGATTAATTAATTGTTAATTAATTATTAATTGTAAAATTGTTTTATTAATTGGTTAATTATATACATTATAATTAGTTTATTATTAATATTTATTTATTGTTATTGTTAATTAATTAATTGTTAATTAGTAATTAATTGGTGATTTAATTTTATTAAGTGATTAATTGATAATTAAATTAATTATGTGAATTTTTATGTGTAGTGGGTTGTGGGTTTATAGGGGAATAGGGTGGGATGTAATTAAAATAAAATAAATAATGATATTTTTTATTTATTTGTAATTATTATTAATTAATTGTTATTAGTTAGTTAAATATAGTAAATATAAATAATGTATTATTTTATTTTATTTGTTGTTATTGCTAATTAATGTATTGTTAATTAATAATTAATAGGTGAATATTTGTAATTTCGTAGTTAATATGTATTAATTAGTCAATTAATAACTATATTAATTATAAAGAATGTATTATTAATTGTAAATAAGAGATAAATTGATATTTAAATCTATTGTGTATTTTGTATGTGTAGTGTATTGTGTGTTAAAGGGGGAATAGTGTGGGATGTAATTTAAAGTTATTTATTTAAATATTTATTTTACATAATTGGTATTTAATAATAATTATTTTTAAAATACATTGTTAACATGCAATTTTTTTATAAGAAATTATTGAATTGGTTATAATGTTCATATAATCACTGTGCTATCTAGTGCTTTTCCAACTGTTTTACTATCTGGAGTGGGAATAGTAATGTTTACCCCTATGCTATCCAGCGCTTTCCCTACTATTGCATTCTCTGGAGTGGGAATAGTAAATTTTACCCTTACGCTATCCAACACTTTCCCTACTATTGCACTCTCTGGAGTTGGAATAGTAATTTTTACCCCTACGCTATCCAACGTTTTCCCTACTGTTGCACTCTTTGGAGTTGGAATAGTTATTTTTACCCCTACGCTATCCAACGTTTTCTCTACTGTTGCACTGTCTGGAGTGGGAATAATAATTTTTACCCTTACGCTATCCAACACTTTCCTACTATTGCACTCTCTGGAGTGGGAATAGTAAATTTTACCCTTACGCTATCCAACACTTTCCCTACTATTGCACTCTCTGGAGTTGGAATAGTAATTTTTACCCCTACGCTATCCAACGTTTTCCCTACTGTTGCACTCTTTGGAGTTGGAATAGTTATTTGTACCCCTACGCTATCCAACGTTTTCCCTACTGTTGCACTGTCTGGAGTGGAAATAGTAATTTTTACCCTTACGCTATCCAACACTTTCCCTACTATTGCACTCTCTGGAGTGGGAATAGTAATTTTTACCCTTACGCTATCCAACACTTTCCCTACTATTGCACTCTCTGGAGTTGGAATAGTAATTTTCACACCTACGCTATCCAACGCTTTCCCTACTGTTGCACTCTTTGGAGTTGGAATAGTAATTTTTACCCCTACGCTATCCAATGTTTTCCCTACTGTTGCACTCTCGGGAGTTGGAATAGTTATTTTTACCCCTACGCTATCCAACATTTTCCTCAATGTTGTTTTTGTTGGAGTTGGACTAGTAGTTTTATTGTGTCTGATATTTAATATGTTTTGTAATATTTTAGCTATTATAATATATAATTAATAATAAAAATTATTCAAATTAAAAATATTGATTATTATTTGCTATATGTAATTATTTAATATTTATTAATGTTATTGTTTCATGTGTATAGATGTATTGGTAATTTAAATAAATATTTAATAATTTATATGTTACAGAAATCATTATTAAAAGTAATTATTAAGTAAGTGTATATATTATATATGATATATATATGTTTAATTAAAGTTTTATTTAATTATATATATTTATTATAAATTTTACATATTATAAAATATATTTAATTATGTTTCTTTGATTTATAAGTATTATTTGGTTTATTTTACATATATTTTTAAAGTAAAAAAAACCCGATATTTTTGAATTACGATATTTTTGACATCGATATTAAATTATCGATATTTTTGTACTTACCATGTTGTAGATAGGATGTCGATATTCTTGACCACGATATTTTTGTTGCGATATTTTTGTAGGTCGAATTTTTGTCTTTCGAAATTATTTCATACAACCCCCCGGGACATTGCCACACTACCAGACCGCCTGAAAATCTCATAGCTTTGGAACAGGATTATTTCCAAAAGGGTAAATGCAGTATTTTCACATGACACATGTCCTCAAAAGTGCAAGGGTCTAACAGCTCCGGCAAGAGCGTATTGGCAGTGCATGAACAAGAATTTGAAAAATTGGATCAGTTAGATTTGTGCACCATTGGAGTACAGAAGTCTCAACAGAAACTCTGACAGCACACTGCTTTGATACCACGGCTGGACACAATGTAAAAAAAGGCTGGTACTTTGATTCACAATAAGGACGTTGTAGGAGAGTAGGGTCTGCTATCCTATGGTCACCCCAAATTTTTACTTTTTGCTTCACTGGTTTTCGACGTATTGAGGCTGTGGGCCTGCTAATCAGACCCCCAGCCTGCTGTTCTCTCTGCTAAATTGACACTATGCACTTTAGGTGCATGACCAATTGGAACTGGATCACCCTGTGAGCCCCTGTACTAGTGTACCCTAGGTACCCAGGGCATTGGTGCATCTGAGGCCTACCAGGGGCTGAAGCATGTATTGTGCCACCCCTTGCCTGGCCTAGCAATTTGACACAACTGGATGATCACTCAGCTGGGGTAAGTTGGTGTATCCACCTCTTACTTAGGTGTAGTATGCCTATACCTAACCTTAAATGGGACACATGTTAACCTATAAGTCACTCCTATGGCAGGCCTTAACAATCCTGAAGGCAGAGCGCTTGGTTTCATGTGAGATGGTGCTCTGGCATGAGCTGAGCCTGTCTGCAGTAGTCGGAACAACTTCCTTCTACCGTTTCCAGATATCGCCATACCATATACTCTTAAGTGCATTATGAACCTCGCGGTTAAATGCTATCTTTGGTTTGGCTTTATCTAAACATGTCGAGTAAGGTGTCATACGAATTGGAATACTAACCCCTCGCCAATTCTGGCGACGGGGTTAGCATTCCACCCTCCTAGAGGGACACGACATGTACAGAACCTGAAACCCGGGTAAAATCAGACATAGCCTCAGCTCCACAAAATGGACGCTGCCACCACAGACACAAGTCTGCCCTCCTGCTGCTGGGAGTCCTTCCAGCTTGGGAGACATGGACAAAGGGTTTCCTGGCAGGGGTGGTGCGAGCAGCACCCCAGACAGGATTTTGTGTATTGGTCAGGTAGGGCTTGAAAGGAAACAGACATGCCTGAGGCTCACAAGGAGCCTCGGTGCATATGCCAGTTCAAACCGGTCCTGGGGCACACCAGCCCCAGACCTGGGGCGAGCTGGACAAAGGATTGGGGGTGTAACCACCCCCCTTCCTGGTCCCACCCTTAGGGAGGGACCTAGCAGGTAGTCCGGCTCCTAGAATCCGCTGAAAGGTAGGAGCTGTGTCCAAAGAATTTAGACATCCTGGAATCAACTTAAAACTAAGAAGAAGACGGGAACTTCGACGTTCTGCTGCACAGAAGACTGAAGGAAATCTCCCCTATGGTCAGGGAGTGACCATCTTGCTAACGCAAGCACCATCCAGTGAATCGACATCTGCTTTGCCGCCGCCTCCCGCCGGAGCCCGAGCCCAGAGACCAACAAGGACTAGACCTCCAGACCTCTCACCGCCCGATCCACAGTCCCTGCAAAGAAGGAACTCGTGGAGGCACCGAGACCCATGGAGCCAGCCATCTTGAAAGACACTCGACTAGCTGAACGCGCGACAAAAGAGGCTCCCTCCAAGTTGTGCTTTGGGTCCTGAGAAGCCCAACATCCGAGCAGCATCTGCCTCAAAGGTGAGCCCTCCAGCATCTCCACGATCTGCGTGGGGCCCCTCTGCACTTCGCGACTCAAAGCGCCTAACCGGTTACTGGTCCGTTGACTAGTGGCCATCTTGGCAACCATTTTGAAAAACTACAATGCTAGTCTGGTTGCTCCAGACTGGCCCCTGCTTCCCTTCGAAGGAGCAGCCCCTCTGACCTTGCTGGTCAGGGCTAACAGCTTTCTTTGATTCCTGCAACTCCTGCTTTTGCCAAGGCTTGTTTGCTTCTTCTGAGTCGCCGATGCCGCCGACAGCGAGAGCCTGCATGGGACAGCTCGTGAACCGACTCCTGGACGTCGTCGACCTTCAGGGACCACGTGGCTGCAAAGACAAGCTACATCTCTTCACCTGTTTGCACCCGACATCGCCTGGTACCTACCTGGTGCCACGCCGGTCACTGGCTAGTGACTGTGAACACTGTCCCCTCTGCTTTCAGGTCTTCTACACTTCCGATCCATCCTTGGATCCACCGCATCTCTTCTGGACCGAACGCCTGCAGCATCTTTGTCGTCAGGCTCCATTGAACAGATAGACGAAACCCGACGCACTTCGAGCCCTATGCAGCCGCTTCCTGGGGGTGAGGTAAAGCTGGCACTCCGGTGCACAAGTGTAGAGTAACATCTCTAATGTCTAGGTTTGAAGTCTTGAGTTCGTAGTCCAACCAGAAGACCCTTCTAGCAGTAACTTTTGAACTATTACGCACCCATTGAAAACCTATGGGCGCCCACGTGTAACTTTCCTCACTGCACACGCAACCCGTGGACCTCCTGGTCACTTACTAAAGTTAGCTCCTTGTAGGCCCAGCGATTCTAGAGGCCCTAGGCCTTCTCCCTTTCCTGTTCGTGGTACTTATACCACTATTTTAGTGTATGGTTTGAGCGGCCACCAAGGCCTATCCATATAAAGTGCAACTTTCGTATATTGTGATACTTTCTTGTTTAACGATTTGTGCTCCTGTGCTCATAAAGAGTCTAGGGGATACTTTGAGTAATAAATACATATATATTTTGAATATATATCTGTGTGGTGTCCTTTCATTGGTATAAAGGGGGGTTACATATGGTAAAACAGCTTGCTTAACATGCCTAAACGAGTTTAGCCTGAAAGACTGCTTAGCCTACGCTACCACTAGGGCAGCTGGTCCGAAAAGGTTGACTTACAACCACACCATAAGGGTTTCTTGGCATGGTACAGGGTGGTCACTTTAATTAGTGAACATCATATACCAGGCCAACTTCTCACATTGGTGAGCAGCGGTTGGGATTTGAGCTTGCTGTTGTTTTACCTCTGTAATCTCTTTGTTACCAATTGAAAGATCATACAGGTACCTTTAGGTACATATAAAACAAGTTAGTTATATACTTAAGTTCTACTGAACTTAGTTGTTGTAGAGAAAAGGGAGTAGCACACCCTGACTATAACTACTAGATAGGTTTAGTAGGAAAACCCAAGTGTAGGTAGTTGCAACACTTCCACCCACACTTAAGAGCAATGGCTGGGGCAGAGGGGTCCAAGGTACCCATCTCTGTCGAGAGTGACCCCCAGAGGGCACCATCCATCTTTGCTACCCTAAACCAGAACGAGCTCAGGCAGTTGGCTAATTCCAGGGGCCTTAAACAGCCCAGGAACCCTACCTCTGCTGAACTCAGAGAACTCTTGCAAACTGATGAAGATCAGAGAGCTCTCAAGAAAGCCTCCCAGTTAGGCCCCTCAGGGACTGGAACAGGAGGCCCTCCTTCTGAAGATGCTACTGAAGCACCCCTTCCTAACAGTCACCCCTTAGGTGAGAATCAGACTACAGGTGATGAGGATCAGCATAGGGACGAGAATGACAAGGGGGATGAGTCTGATAATAGTAGTGATTCTGATGGGAGAAATAGCCCAGTGCCAAGTGTTATACTTGGCACAGCTAACTTAAGACTATTTGGGAATGACAATGGGTTCCCCCCATCGAGTTTCCCCAGTGGACTTAACCAGGGGTTTGGGAGACAGAGGAATCACTCAGGTGACTCTAATGCCTCTCATGCCTCTAGAGGCTCTCAGGGTCAGTCCAGAAGAAGGATGACCAGCCCTCAGAGGAGGGAGCATGAGGCCAGAATGCAGGAAGCTCAGCTGAGGATCAGGAAACAGGAGCTAGAAGTAGCCCTGATGGAAGAGAAACTGAACAAGGCTAGGCAACCTAGAGAGAGTGGGTCTATACCCACTGGTGGCAGCATTGTCCCGAGGGACAAAGATAGGGTCTTTGATGATAGGAACCTGTCCAAGGTTGTGCCCCCCTACAAAAGTGGGGATGATATCCACATGGGATGACTGCTCTTGAGAGAGCCTGCAAAGTACAGCAGGTTCCTGAGGACCAGTGGGCAGCAATCTTATGGCTCTCCTTTGAAGGTAGAGGCAGAGATAGATTCCTCACTGTTAGAGAGGAGGATGTCAGAAACTACAGAGCCCTGAAGAGTGTCCTGGTTGATGGGTTAGGCTTAACCACTGAGCAGTACAGGTTAATGTTCAGAGATACCCAGAAGGCACAGACTCAGGACTGGTCTGAATATGTTGAATGTGCCACTAAGGCTTTGGAGGGTTGGTTGCTGGGAAGTAAGGTTTCAGATTATACAGGATTGTACAATTTGATGATGAGAGAAAGGATTTTAAATAACTGTCAAAACCAGCAACTGCATCAACACTTGGTTGACTCGGATCTGGCCTCTCCCCAAGAATTGGAAAATAAGGCAGACAAATGGGTCAGAACCAGGGTTAAGCAAAAGAACCAGAACCAGGGCCAAGGGGGTGATCAGAAGAAAACAGACCAAAAGGGTAATGACCAGAAATCCAAAGACCAGAAGTCTTCAACAGGGCCCCAAACTAGTACTAATGAGGGTGGGTCCCAACAATCTAAAGGAAAGAAGAAAGAAGGTCCAAAGAAACCCTGGTGCAAGTCCTGCAAGAATACAACTCACTGGACTAGTGATTGTAAGAAGGGTGGAGCCCCCAACACTGTTGCCCCTAAGGCACCTGCTCCCAGTAGTACTGTTAGCAGTGTTGGTCCCCAGACAAAGGGTGTAGTGGGAATCACTATGGGAACTGAAGGAGATTCTGACCTAGACAGAACCCTTACACAGGCAGTCTTAATCTGTGATGGGGACATGGATTTGTCCCTGACTGTGAGCCCCAGTAATCTAGGCAAGTACAGACAGACTCCATTGATCAATACAAAAGTGGCTCAAGCCTACAGGGACACATGTGCCAGTGTCACTATGGCTTGTGGATCCTGGACAGTACATACCAGGTGAGAATTACCTGGTGACCAATGCCAGCAATACCACTACTTCCCATAGTGTGGCTATTGTTAACTTCTCGTGGGGAGGGGTAACTGGCCTCAAAAGGGTTGTGGTTAGTGCAGACCTCCCAGTAGAACGTTTGTTGGGCAATGACCTAGAGAGTTCTCTATGGTCCGAAGTGGAGTACAGGACACTGCAGATATCACCACATGTCCTTGCTGTGACCAGGTCACAGGCCAAAAAGTGCCTTACTGAACCTCAGGTCTTGGATCCTGGAACAATGGACCAAGCACCTTCCAAGAAGAAGAACAGGAGGGTTAAGGCTGTGCCTTCCCCCCTGCCTCCAAGTGATGATCAGTCTTCCCAGGAGGATGATCTCGAGAACCTTGAAGGAACTGTCCCTGAAGAGCTTGAACCTGACCAGGTTGAGTTTCTGGGGACAGGGGGACCTTCTAGGGCTGACTTGGGGCAGGCTCAGTTATCCCGTCCATCTCTTGAACCCCTCAGACAGCTGGCTGCTGCTGAGGCTGCTGGGAATGCTCAAGGTACCCATAAAGTATATTGGGATGATGGGCTCCTTTATTCAGAGGCTAGAGACCCAAAACCTGGTGCAACCAGGAGGTTGGTTATACCTCTGCAATTTAGGGGCTTCCTTCTTACCTTGGCCCATGATATTCCTCTAGCAGGACACTTAGGCCAGAACAAGACTTGGGACAGGCTTGTCCCTCACTTTCACTGGCCTCACATGAATGAAGATACCAAGGAGTTTTGTCGCTCCTGTGTAACCTGCCAAGCCAGTGGCAAATCAGGTGGCACAACAAAGGCCCCCCTAATACCACTACCTGTGGTGGGGGTTCCCTTTGAAAGAGTGGGGATTGATATTGTGGGTCCCATGGATCCCCCCACTGCATCTGGGCACAGATTTATACTGGTGGTAGTGGATCATGCCACCAGGTATCCAGAGGCAATTCCCCTTAGGACCACAACAGCTCCTGTTGTGGCCAGGGCCTTACTGGGAGTCTTCTCCAGAGTGGGGTTACAGAAAGCTTGGCATGACCAAAAGGCTGTCTTGGTTGAGTTTCAGCCAGGACAGAAGGTATGGGTGTTGGAGCCAGTGGCCCCAGCAGCACTCCAAGACAAATGGTATGGACCCCATACAATCCTGGAAAAGAAGGGAGAGGTTACCTACTTGGTGGATCTAGGCACTCCCAGGAGTCCCCACAGGGTACTCCATGATAACAGGTTAAAAGCATATGTTGACAGGGCAGACATAGGCTTGCTCATGGCTACAGACGATGGACAGGAAGAAGAGAGTGACCCTCTCCCAGACCTGTTGTCTCAGAACCCTGAAGATGGTTCAGTTGAAGGAGTGACCCTTGGAGGCAACCTCACTGAGCCTCAGCAAATTGAATGTAGACAAGTTCTACAATCATTTCAGCATCTGTTCTCACTGATACCTAGTCAAACTGACTGGTGTACCCATGTGGTGGACACCGGTGACAGTCTTCCTGTGAAGAACAAACTTTACAGACAACCTGACCATGTCAGGGACTGTATAAAGACTGAGTTACAAAAGATGCTGGAATTGGGTGTCATTGAGCCCTCAGGGAGCCCCTGGGCTAGCCCAGTGGTTCTGGTCCCCAAACCTCACACCAAAGATGGCAAGAGAGACATGAGGTTCTGTGTGGATTACAGAGGACTCAATGCTGTCACTAGGACAGACGCACATCCCATTCCAAGGGCAGATGAGCTCATAGATAAACTGGCTTCTGCTAAGTTTTTGAGCACATTTGATTTGACAGCTGGCTATTGGCAAATCAGGTTAGCTGAAGAGTCTAAGGCCAAAACAGCGTTTTCAACCCCAGGAGGGCACTACCAATTTTTGGTGATGCCCTTTGGTCTGAAGAATGCACCTGCCACCTTCCAAAGGTTGGTGAATCAAGTCTTTACTGGGTTGGTTGACTTTTGCGCAGCATATCTTGATGACATTGCTGTCTTTAGCTCCACCTGGGAGGATCACCTGATCCACCTGAAGAAGGTACTTGAGGCTCTGCAAAAGGCAGGCCTCACTATCAAGGCTACTAAGTGCCAGATAGGGCAGAGTAAGGTTGTGTACCTGGGCCACCTTGTAGGTGGAGGCCAAGTTCAACCACTGGAGAGTAAGATACAATCCATCAAGGACTGGTCTCCTCCCACCACCCAGACTCAAGTCCGAGCTTTCTTGGGCTTGACTGGGTACTACAGGAAGTTTGTTAAGAACTATGGGTCCATTGTGACTCCTCTTAATGATCTGACATCCAAAAAGATGCCCAAAAAGGTTCAGTGGACAGTAAGCTGTCAAAAGGCATTTGCGACCTGAAGAAGGCCATGTGCTCTGCACCTATCCTGAAAAGTCCTGACTATTCCAAAGAGTTTATTGTCCAAACAGATGCTTCTGAGTTGGGTGTGGGAGCTGTGCTATCACAACTTAATGTAGATGGTCAAGACCAACCCATTGCTTTTATTAGCAGAAGGTTGACCCCCAGAGAGAAGAATTGGTCAGCTATTGAGAGGGAGGCCTTTGCTGTGGTGTGGGCCCTGAAGAAGCTGAGGCCATACTTGTTTGGCACTCACTTCAAGATTCAGACCGACCATAAGCCCCTCTTGTGGCTAAATCAGATGAAGGGTGAAAACCCCAAACTGCTTAGGTGGTCCATTTCCCTACAGGGGATGGACTTTACAGTGGAGCACCGGCCAGGTACGGACCATGGGAATGCAGATGGTCTCTCCAGGTACTTCCACTTAGGACATGAAGACACGACTGGTCCAGGCTAGTTTAATGTCCCTGCGTTTGGGGGGGGGGGGGGGGTTGTGTAGGAGAGTAGGGTCTGCTATCCTATGGTCACCCCAAATTTTTGCTTTTTGCTTCACTGGTTTTCGACGTATTGAGGCTGTGGGCCTGCTAATCAGACCCCCAGCCTGCTGTTCTCTCTGCTAAATTGACACTATGCACTTTAGGTGCATGACCAATTGGAACTGGATCACCCTGTGAGCCCCTGTACTAGTGTACCCTAGGTACCCAGGGCATTGGTGCATCTGAGGCCTACCAGGGGCTGAAGCATGTATTGTGCCACCCCTGGCCTGGCCTAGCAATTTGACACAACTGGCTGATCACTCAGCTGGGGTAAGTTGGTGTATCCACCTCTTACTTAGGTGTAGTATGCCTATACCTAACCTTAAATGGGACACATGTTAACCTATAAGTCACTCCTATGGCAGGTCTTAACAATCCTGAAGGCAGAGTGCTTGGTTTCATGTGAGATGGTGCTCTGGCATGAGCTGAGCCTGTCTGCAGTAGTCGGACCAACTTCCTTCTACCGTTTCCAGATATCGCCATACCATATACTCTTAAGTGCATTATGAACCTCGCGGTTAAATGCTATCTTTGGTTTGGCTTTATCTAAACATGTCGAGTAAGGTGTCATACGAATTGGAATACTAACCCCTCACCAATTCTGGCGACGGGGTTAGCATTCCACCCTCCTAGAGGGACACGACATGTACAGAACCTGAAACCCGGGTAAAATCAGACATAGCCTCAGCTCCACAAAATGGACGCTGCCACCACAGACACAAGTCTGCCCTCCTGCTGCTGGGAGTCCTTCCAGCTTGGGAGACGTGGACAAAGGGTTTCCTGCCAGGGGAGGTGCGAGCACCACCCCAGACAGGATTTTGTGTATTGGTCAGGTAGGGCTTGAAAGGAAACAGACATGCCTGAGGCTCACAAGGAGCCTCGGTGCATATGCCAGTTCAAACCGGTCCTGGGGCACACCAGCCCCAGACCTGGGGCGAGCTGGACAAAGGATTGGGGGTGTAACCACCCCCCTTCCTGGTCCCACCCTTAGGGAGGGACCTAGCAGGTAGTCCGGCTCCTAGAATCCGCTTAAAGGTAGGAGCTGTGTCCAAAGACTTTAGACATCCTGAAATCCAGAAGGCACAGACTCAGGACTGGTCTGAATATGTTGAATGTGCCACTAAGGCTTTGGAGGGTTGGTTGCTGGGAAGTAAGGTTTCAGATTATACAGGATTGTACAATTTGATGATGAGAGAAAGGATTTTAAATAACTGTCAAAACCAGCAACTGCATCAACACTTGGTTGACTCGGATCTGACCTCTCCCCAAGAATTGGAAAATAAGGCAGACAAATGGGTCAGAACCAGGGTTAAGCAAAAGAACCAGAACCAGGGCCAAGGGGGTGATCAGAAGAAAACAGACCAAAAGGGTAATGACCAGAAATCCAAAGACCAGAAGTCTTCAACAGGGCCCCAAACTAGTACTAATGAGGGTGGGTCCCAACAATCTAAAGGAAAGAAGAAAGAAGGTCCAAAGAAACCCTGGTGCAAGTCCTGCAAGAATACAACTCACTGGACTAGTGATTGTAAGAAGGGTGGAGCCCCCAACACTGTTGCCCCTAAGGCACCTGCTCCCAGTAGTACTGTTAGCAGTGTTGGTCCCCAGACAAAGGGTGTAGTGGGAATCACTATGGGAACTGAAGGAGATTCTGACCTAGACAGAACCCTTACACAGGCAGTCTTAATCTGTGATGGGGACATGGATTTGTCCCTGACTGTGAGCCCCAGTAATCTAGGCAAGTACAGACAGACTCCATTGATCAATACAAAAGTGGCTCAAGCCTACAGGGACACATGTGCCAGTGTCACTATGGCTTGTGGATCCTGGACAGTACATACCAGGTGAGAATTACCTGGTGACCAATGCCAGCAATACCACTACTTCCCATAGTGTGGCTATTGTTAACTTCTCGTGGGGAGGGGTAACTGGCCTCAAAAGGGTTGTGGTTAGTGCAGACCTCCCAGTAGAACGTTTGTTGGGCAATGACCTAGAGAGTTCTCTATGGTCAGAAGTGGAGTACAGGACACATGCAGATATCACCACATGTCCTTGCTGTGACCAGGTCACAGGCCAAAAAGTGCCTTACTGAACCTCAGGTCTTGGATCCTGGAACAATGGACCAAGCACCTTCCAAGAAGAAGAACAGGAGGGTTAAGGCTGTGCCTTCCCCCCTGCCTCCAAGTGATGATCAGTCTTCCCAGGAGGATGATCTCGAGAACCTTGAAGGAACTGTCCCTGAAGAGCTTGAACCTGACCAGGTTGAGTTTCTGGGGACAGGGGGACCTTCTAGGGCTGACTTGGGGCAGGCTCAGTTATCCCGTCCATCTCTTGAACCCCTCAGACAGCTGGCTGCTGCTGAGGCTGCTGGGAATGCTCAAGGTACCCATAAAGTATATTGGGATGATGGGCTCCTTTATTCAGAGGCTAGAGACCCAAAACCTGGTGCAACCAGGAGGTTGGTTATACCTCTGCAATTTAGGGGCTTCCTTCTTACCTTGGCCCATGATATTCCTCTAGCAGGACACTTAGGCCAGAACAAGACTTGGGACAGGCTTGTCCCTCACTTTCACTGGCCTCACATGAATGAAGATACCAAGGAGTTTTGTCGCTCCTGTGGAACCTGCCAAGCCAGTGGCAAATCAGGTGGCACAACAAAGGCCCCCCTAATACCACTACCTGTGGTGGGGGTTCCCTTTGAAAGAGTGGGGATTGATATTGTGGGTCCCATGGATCCCCCCACTGCATCTGGGCACAGATTTATACTGGTGGTAGTGGATCATGCCACCAGGTATCCAGAGGCAATTCCCCTTAGGACCACAACAGCTCCTGTTGTGGCCAGGGCCTTACTGGGAGTCTTCTCCAGAGTGGGGTTACAGAAAGCTTGGCATGACCAAAAGGCTGTCTTGGTTGAGTTTCAGCCAGGACAGAAGGTATGGGTGTTGGAGCCAGTGGCCCCAGCAGCACTCCAAGACAAATGGTATGGACCCCATACAATCCTGGAAAAGAAGGGAGAGGTTACCTACTTGGTGGATCTAGGCACTCCCAGGAGTCCCCACAGGGTACTCCATGATAACAGGTTAAAAGCATATGTTGACAGGGCAGACATAGGCTTGCTCATGGCTACAGACGATGGACAGGAAGAAGAGAGTGACCCTCTCCCAGACCTGTTGTCTCAGAACCCTGAAGATGGTTCAGTTGAAGGAGTGACCCTTGGAGGCAACCTCACTGAGCCTCAGCAAATTGAATGTAGACAAGTTCTACAATCATTTCAGCATATGTTCTCACTGATACCTAGTCAAACTGACTGGTGTACCCATGTGGTGGACACCGGTGACAGTCTTCCTGTGAAGAACAAACTTTACAGACAACCTGACCATGTCAGGGACTGTATAAAGACTGAGTTACAAAAGATGCTGGAATTGGGTGTCATTGAGCCCTCAGGGAGCCCCTGGGCTAGCCCAGTGGTTCTGGTCCCCAAACCTCACACCAAAGATGGCAAGAGAGAGATGAGGTTCTGTGTGGATTACAGAGGACTCAATGCTGTCACTAGGACAGACGCACATCCCATTCCAAGGGCAGATGAGCTCATAGATAAACTGGCTTCTGCTAAGTTTTTGAGCACATTTGATTTGACAGCTGGCTATTGGCAAATCAGGTTAGCTGAAGAGTCTAAGGCCAAAACAGCGTTTTCAACCCCAGGAGGGCACTACCAATTTTTGGTGATGCCCTTTGGTCTGAAGAATGCACCTGCCACCTTCCAAAGGTTGGTGAATCAAGTCTTTACTGGGTTGGTTGACTTTTGCGCAGCATATCTTGATGACATTGCTGTCTTTAGCTCCACCTGGGAGGATCACCTGATCCACCTGAAGAAGGTACTTGAGGCTCTGCAAAAGGCAGGCCTCACTATCAAGGCTACTAAGTGCCAGATAGGGCAGAGTAAGGTTGTGTACCTGGGCCACCTTGTAGGTGGAGGCCAAGTTCAACCACTGGAGAGTAAGATACAATCCATCAAGGACTGGTCTCCTCCCACCACCCAGACTCAAGTCCGAGCTTTCTTGGGCTTGACTGGGTACTACAGGAAGTTTGTTAAGAACTATGGGTCCATTGTGACTCCTCTTAATGATCTGACATCCAAAAAGATGCCCAAAAAGGTTCAGTGGACAGTAAGCTGTCAAAAGGCATTTGCGACCTGAAGAAGGCCATGTGCTCTGCACCTATCCTGAAAAGTCCTGACTATTCCAAAGAGTTTATTGTCCAAACAGATGCTTCTGAG
Source organism: Triturus cristatus (assembly GCF_964204655.1). Lineage (NCBI taxonomy): Eukaryota > Metazoa > Chordata > Amphibia > Caudata > Salamandridae > Triturus > Triturus cristatus. The sequence goes on from NC_140580.1 coordinate 861,969,685, forward strand.
TTGGGTGTGGGAGCTGTGCTATCACAACTTAATGTAGATGGTCAAGACCAACCCATTGCTTTTATTAGCAGAAGGTTGACCCCCAGAGAGAAGAATTGGTTAGCTATTGAGAGGGAGGCCTTTGCTGTGGTGTGGGCCCTGAAGAAGCTGAGGCCATACTTGTTTGGCACTCACTTCAAGATTCAGACCGACCATAAGCCCCTCTTGTGGCTAAATCAGATGAAGGGTGAAAACCCCAAACTGCTTAGGTGGTCCATTTCCCTACAGGGGATGGACTTTACAGTGGAGCACCGGCCAGGTACGGACCATGGGAATGCAGATGGTCTCTCCAGGTACTTCCACTTAGGACATGAAGACACGACTGGTCCAGGCTAGTTTAATGTCCCTGCGTTTGGGGGGGGGGGGTTGTGTAGGAGAGTAGGGTCTGCTATCCTATGGTCACCCCAAATTTTTGCTTTTTGCTTCACTGGTTTTCGACGTATTGAGGCTGTGGGCCTGCTAATCAGACCCCCAGCCTGCTGTTCTCTCTGCTAAATTGACACTATGCACTTTAGGTGCATGACCAATTGGAACTGGATCACCCTGTGAGCCCCTGTACTAGTGTACCCTAGGTACCCAGGGCATTGGTGCATCTGAGGCCTACCAGGGGCTGAAGCATGTATTGTGCCACCCCTGGCCTGGCCTAGCAATTTGACACAACTGGCTGATCACTCAGCTGGGGTAAGTTGGTGTATCCACCTCTTACTTAGGTGTAGTATGCCTATACCTAACCTTAAATGGGACACATGTTAACCTATAAGTCACTCCTATGGCAGGTCTTAACAATCCTGAAGGCAGAGTGCTTGGTTTCATGTGAGATGGTGCTCTGGCATGAGCTGAGCCTGTCTGCAGTAGTCGGACCAACTTCCTTCTACCGTTTCCAGATATCGCCATACCATATACTCTTAAGTGCATTATGAACCTCGCGGTTAAATGCTATCTTTGGTTTGGCTTTATCTAAACATGTCGAGTAAGGTGTCATACGAATTGGAATACTAACCCCTCACCAATTCTGGCGACGGGGTTAGCATTCCACCCTCCTAGAGGGACACGACATGTACAGAACCTGAAACCCGGGTAAAATCAGACATAGCCTCAGCTCCACAAAATGGACGCTGCCACCACAGACACAAGTCTGCCCTCCTGCTGCTGGGAGTCCTTCCAGCTTGGGAGACGTGGACAAAGGGTTTCCTGCCAGGGGAGGTGCGAGCACCACCCCAGACAGGATTTTGTGTATTGGTCAGGTAGGGCTTGAAAGGAAACAGACATGCCTGAGGCTCACAAGGAGCCTCGGTGCATATGCCAGTTCAAACCGGTCCTGGGGCACACCAGCCCCAGACCTGGGGCGAGCTGGACAAAGGATTGGGGGTGTAACCACCCCCCTTCCTGGTCCCACCCTTAGGGAGGGACCTAGCAGGTAGTCCGGCTCCTAGAATCCGCTTAAAGGTAGGAGCTGTGTCCAAAGACTTTAGACATCCTGAAATCAACTTAAAACTAAGAAGAAGACGGGAACTTCGACGTTCTGCTGCACAGAAGACTGAAGGAAATCTCCCCTATGGTCAGGGAGTGACCATCTTGCTAACGCAAGCACCATCCAGTGAATCGACATCTGCTTTGCCGCCGCCTCCCGCCGGAGCCCGAGCCCAGAGACCAACAAGGACTGGACCTCCAGACCTCTCACCGTCCGATCCACAGTCCCTGCAAAGAAGGAACTCGTGGAGGCACCGAGACCCATGGAGCCAGCCATCTTGAAAGACACTCGACTAGCTGAACGCGCGACAAAAGAGGCTCCCTCCAAGTTGTGCTTTGGGTCCTGAGAAGCCCAACATCCGAGCAGCATCTGCCTCAAAGGTGAGCCCTCCAGCATCTCCACGATCTGCGTGGGGCCCCTCTGCACTTCGCGACTCAAAGCGCCTAACCGGTTACTGGTCCGTTGACTAGTGGCCATCTTGGCAACCATTTTGAAAAACTACGATGCTAGTCTGGTTGCTCCAGACTGGCCCCTGCTTCCCTCCGAAGGAGCAGCCCCTCTGACCTTGCTGGTCAGGGCTAACAGCTTTCTTTGATTCCTGCAACTCCTGCTTTTGCCAAGGCTTGTTTGCTTCTTCTGAGTCGCCGATGCCGCCGACAGTGAGAGCCTGCATGGGACAGCTCGTGAACCGACTCCTGGACGTCGTCGACCTTCAGGGACCACGTGGCTGCAGAGACAAGCTACATCTCTTCACCTGTTTGCACCCGACATCGCCTGGTACCTACCTGGTGCCACGCCGGTCACTGGCTAGTGACTGTGAACACTGTCCCCTCTGCTTACAGGTCTTCTACACTTCCGATCCATCCTTGGATCCACCGCATCTCTTCTGGACCGAACGCCTGCAGCATCTTTGTCGTCAGGCTCCATTGAACAGATAGACGAAACCCGACGCACTTCGAGCCCTATGCAGCCGCTTCCTGGGGGTGAGGTAAAGCTGGCACTCCGGCGCACAAGTGTAGAGTAACATCTCTAATGTCTAGGTTTGAAGTCTTGAGTTCGTAGTCCAACCAGAAGACCCTTCTAGCAGTAACTTTTGAACTATTACGCACCCATTGAAAACCTATGGGCGCCCACGTGTAACTTTCCTCACTGCACACGCAACCCGTGGACCTCCTGGTCACTAACTAAAGTTAGCTCCTTGTAGGCCCAGCGATTCTAGAGGCCCTAGGCCTTCTCCCTTTCCTGTTCGTGGTACTTATACCACTATTTTAGTATATGGTTTGAGCGGCCACCAGGGCCTATCCATATAAAGTGCAACTTTCGTATATTGTGATACTTTCTTGTTTAACGATTTGTGCTCCTGTGCTCATAAAGAGTCTAGGGGATACTTTGAGTAATAAATACATATATATTTTGAATATATATCTGTGTGGTGTCCTTTCATTGGTATAAAGGGGGGTTACATATGGTAAAACAGCTTGCTTAACATGCCTAAACGAGTTTAGCCTGAAAGACTGCTTAGCCTACGCTACCACTAGGGCAGCTGGTCCGAAAAGGTTGACTTACACCCACACCATAAGGGTTGCTTGGCATGGTACAGGGTGGTCACTTTAGTCAGTGAACATCATATACCAGGCCAACTTCTCACAGACGTTTCATATATTCAGTGTCTGTGTTTAATGGGTACTATTGGATATATTGAAAACCACATATTACACTGACGGCATACATGCCAATCTCTGGTGAAAGAGAAAGATTTCGTAAAAACATCAGTGGGGTTACCTTTCCAAATAAAACTTGCATTGAAGTCAAGGATGTTTTGAGCAGAAATAGGCAAACACATTTTTAGGAGAGTTAAAAATATATAAGTTGCCACCAGAGCACTGGCAGGTATGAGAAATCTATGATACAAGCGAGGTGGAGGCCTTCAATCGATGCTACGTGTAGTCATGATGTACCGTTAATAACAAGTGAGCACCCAGCACTGCCAAGTACCATGCCTGAGGGGTTAGACTAATGCATTTTAGTGTGTCCTCATAACTGCACTAAAATGCTGATGCCATGCATAGCCTAGCTCTTACTGCATAATGAGGCTCTGCAGGCAGCTCTTTGGGCATGGAAGTATACAAAGCAGCCACTGACCTAGCAAAAAGACAGCTGGCAACTAAGAGCACACTTGCTGTTCTAAGAACGGTTACAGTATAGAACGTCCATTTCAGGGGTTTTGCAACAGTTTTCATTGCTCAAATTTCGGAAATGTATTTCTTTAAATGGTTTTCGTTACTCATTTACTCACAAGAAAGTGTCACTCGAGGTGTCATACATTGGGGAAGTAGAATGTCACTCATAAGTACATTGAAACCACGGAATTGTCACACATCAGCAATGAAAAAATTGCAGTTATAAGCACCACATCACAAAAAAAAAATTTAAATGCTGGCCTAAGGACGTCACTAAGGGAGCCAAATGCATAACTTAAATTTTACACACAAAACAAGACAACGTCAAATATAAATGCCCTGAAGGAACTAAGTACACTGAAAACTTGGCAGCGACTCTCCAGAACACCATCTCACCTTTCATCACCTGAATGAGAGGGTCTCTGCTCTCCTGGTAGCAAATCAGGGCCTCTTGGAACTTGGAGCCACCATCCAACTCCACTGCCCTCTTTAGCACAGCCACAGCTGACTGCTCCAATCCCGGCAAAGCCGCCATGGCCAAACAGGAGAGAATCGGAGACAAACGCGGCCCGGCATGGCAGATTAGGCAGTCCTGTCCAGCGCTACCCACACAGGACTGCTTCTGGGCACGCCATACCGCACACTACCATCAGGCTTGCAAATACAAACTCATTACTCCGCGTGAGCAATCTTCACACTTCCGATTTCTTGGGGCAGCCGCACCACAGACGAAAGAGAAAATGGACAACAAAACAAGATGGAAGAGAAAATGGACAACAAAACAAGAAGGAAGAAAGGAGGTACCGCACCTTAGCACATTTTAAAATTGTATTTATATAGCGCTTACAACTCCTGACGAGGTGTCGAAGTTTACATAGCACTAACTAACCCTGACCAGACGAGACGTTTATTATAACCTAAAACAAGTTTTACTTTACTTACTACTGAGGTGCTTCTTGCATTTTTATGGCAATTAGTAAAAGAACAAGTACAAATGCGTCTCAATCTCGGCATAGCCCGCGGGTTAATTTACGCTCGGTAAACAAGTGAGAGGGGTGGGGGAAGTGCGGCCGAGAGCAGGGACGCGCAGCTTTTACCTTGCGGGAGCGAGCACGATAATTGCTAACAGACGGCGCAGCTCGCTCCCGCAAGGGAGACGCCAAACGTGCACGCGTTGCAATTGAAAGCAATGCAAAGCGTGCACGTTTTTAGGCAAAAAAGCTGATCGATTCCAAGAGGTCCCCTCCTACGCTGCGTAGGCGAGACCTAATAAAAAGCACAAAGGGAATCAGCACTTATGGTGTGTATGGATTAACTTATAAGTAATGAAACAGTACAATACATTACTAACGTTTGCCAAATATACATATTTACGATAAAAAGACTTTACAGTAACAGGAGTGCAGGGATTTATTCCTGTTTGTGGGAGATGTGTTATCTTAAATAGCAGATAAACAAACACTCCCCCTAGAGCTTCTGTGTGGAAAGGCGCAGCAGTGTGATCCCAAGTTGCATTCGGGCCAATTGTGCCAAATGGGGCAGTGAATTAAATTAGCAACCCGTATCGAACCAGGGAGGAGCGGGGATATAGCTCTCTAAAATTCAATACCTCTATCTGCATTACCATATCGACGGCGTTAGCATGATCGATTGTTTAATCCACCCGTTGATTTTTAGGAGGGAGTAGGCAAGTGATACAACACTGTCCCAAAGCAGTGCAAATGATGGCCAATGGTCCCTTCCAATAGAGTAACTGGGTAGGATTATAGGAAGTAAGAAGCAAATGTTCCCTCAACTTGTACTTTACACTGAAAGAAACCACAAATATATATGATTGATGCTCTGATGTAATGGAGGGTAATGCGAAAATGACTCCTCCTACACAGAACGCAGCCCGTCATTTAAAGAACTCCTGTCCAAGTCAAACTTGCTGCCACTTGACACTCAAAACATACTGACTTGAGGACAGAAGTGTGATTTCACAGCAAAGAACGGGCATTAATACTAGTTACTGCACTGTAGTTTTGCAAGAAAATGATGAGTTTGTGATGAACTCGAAATTTTGGAGAGAGTTCCACCACAAAAGCTAGGTTAGTGCAGTAACTGTGGGTGTACAACTATCATGTTGTTCGTCCCACTTCTCAACTCTTAGGAGAAGCAATGAACTAGACTATCCCATCCTCACTAAAACATGCACTCCATCAAGCAATGTGATGACAGAAGGCAAGGCAAGGTGCAGACTACAAGATTACTGACACGTCTGGTACGATTGTTGTGTAAATCTCTGCACATATCAGGCCCCTTACCCCACCTTTGAAACTATTAGTGTTGGCAGAGTGGGAGGCAGCTGAGTTGACCCTCACCTCCTCAATATTGCTGCAAGCATGGGTCGGCTGTCTTGTCTCCACAGCTTAGTCCTATATCGCGCCACAGTCTATCTTGCTTCTCTAATGCTAAATCCGCTCATGAAAAACCTGCGCAACAACTGAACCAGAAGAGGCTGATTGGCTGCAGTGCCAGCGTTGGAGACTTTTGGCCTCACCCGATAGGCTGACCAGGAAAGGAAGAACGTAGACGTGATTGGTTGCTGTAGTTCTTTGGCGTATGAATTTCTCCAGCTTGTGATTGGTAACACAGACTTTAATCCTTGCCTTGCTGGTGACGCCATCTGTTGACAGCTGCAGCCTTTCTGATAACCGAGATGGCACTGTGCTGACTGAGCACATCAGCGCACTGCACATTGGTCAGGATTAAAAGATTATGCTAGAATGACCGCACTAGTCACAACCATGGCAGGGAAGAAAAAAAACATTGTTTTTAAGTAGTTCTATTAGATACATTCCTGCTTTAATTAGGGGTAGGCGGCGAGCACCAGTATACTCCTCTCCACCACGAAGCGGTCCGTGGAGTTTTTACTGAACTCCACACTCCAAGTGGAGCGCAGAGTGACAAAACTCCATGAGCTCCAACGGCGGAGAGAAGATCACCGCCCACCCCTAGTTTATTTCCAGAACTTCACTAATGATTTTGAGGCATTGCAGATTATTGAATAATGTAGAAGGTAGGGGTGTCCCAATTATATTTGGTTTATCTCACACTGGTGTTGTAAGCATGACTTTAAGGTTGTTTACCATTATGCCCATATCAGGAATGTGTGTAGTGTATTTTCTTAAAACTATGGCGCATTGTCCATACGGCCAGATAGAAAGTGTGTTTACAGTGACAAATGTATATCTGTCAACCTCTTGACTTAAAATTTGAGGTCATGTAAAGTCTTTAAGAGGGTAATTCAACTAAGGTAAATAGAAAATTGTCCACAGGTGTAATGTGTTGAAATACATCAAGTCCACAGACCCTAAAGATGGTGTCACAATAATTGTATGACATCAGTGATGTCATCAGTTAGGTGTTGAAATAAGGTAAAAACTAAAGTTTACAAACCAAAAAAACTTCTGAAATTTACCAGTTATAATGTGCAGATTTTACTATACCTTGCACCACCACCTTGCACTACTTATGACCACACATATTAAATCACTCATGAGGTTAAATGACATCATTGATTATTTCAATAATGACATCTCAAATGACATAATTGATGGCATCTCTGATGACACCATAGTCATATGTAGCATAAAGTTCCAGTATTTTTTTATTTTGACCCCAGAGGGTCCCTCCATGACCCTCCACAGCACTCAGAGGTCTGGGTTACCTAACCATGCCTTCTTGCACTATATTACTTTTTAAACTCAGGACACGGGGCAGAGACCCTGAGGCCCGAAATGGCAGTCAAAGCATTTCTGCTGTTGTGACCTTCCAATCAGACTACTCGGTAACATGAGGCAGTCAGGAAAAAAGCCCTCCAAGCAAGTCAGAGTGCCCTATTTCATTACGTTTGTGGCACTGCAGGAGTACTGCAGTACTCCAGATATCACTATATCTTGAACTTTAATTTGATAGAAAACAGTGGGTCGGACATCCAATTTACCAAAACACACTTTTTTTTGTGAGGATCTAGCTTTCTGCCAAATTTGGTGCATGGGAAAAATGTGTTTTGGGATCCCCATTTTCTCTGACCCTGCTAGACGAATCAACCTGAAACTTTCCAGTAAGGAGCTGAGGTGGATGAACTTTTTGTTTTAAAAACACTCTTCCTATGGAAACTCCCACCTAACTGCGATACAAACTGTAATTACACATATCTCCACTGTTTCATACAATATATATATATATATATATATATATATATATATATATATATATATATATATATATATATATATATATTATCTACTGGCGGTCGCCAGTAGATAGTTATAGTTACAACCTAGTTTCCATAGGAAATCTCAAAATTCTATTTTGAATAACTTTGGCGCCGGTTGACGAATCCTCGTGAAATTTTCAAAACAAATGGGGCGCTTCGTTCAGCTCCTACCCTAAAAGTCTCGGGGTGATTCGTCAAGCGGGGGCCGAGAAAAAGGGGGGGTCCCAAAACGCGTTTTCCCCATGCATTTTTCCATAGGACCTTTAGTCGCAGCTACAGCCCGAACGGCTGAACAGAATTACGTGAAATTTGGCAGAGAGGTAGCCATAAGGTCAAGGAAGTGCCTTTTGCAGGTCTGGTGTAAATCTGTTCAGTATTTCCTGAGAAAATAGCATTTAAAAGCATATCAATATCTATACGCTCGCACCGTGCGCGCACTGTGCGCGCACCCTGCCGTGCGCGAGCGCAATTCTGATTGGTTGTTAGATGTCGGTAAACATTCGAATCGGTCGAAACCAGGAAGTGTTGGCCGCCATTTTGTCTCTCGCAGTCTGAGGGGGTGAAAAGCAAAGGTGGAGAACGTGAAAAGGGGGCAGAGTGGACAGTTCCTGACCCCCTAGCCTTGGTCAGGGGGTCACAGAAGGACCCCCAAGGGAGAAAAAACATTTTTTTTTGTTTTTAAATCGCGAGGTGCGCGCACCGCGCGCGCACGGCACGCACTGCGAACCGTGGGTGCTCGGTGCGCGCATGGTGCGCGCACGGTGAAAAACCTGAAAAAAAATTAATAAATACCTTAGCATTTAAAAAAACCGTACAAATTCACTGAAAAAACCATAGGTTTCACACACGTTATAGTTACGAATTAGCATTTAAAAAACCTTGCAAATTCACTTAAAAAACCATAGGTTTCACACATGTTATAGTTAGCTGGACATTTCACTCGTAAAAAACCAATGAAATTCCCCCGTTATAGTTAGTGCAGGCAACTATAACTCACGCGACCGCAATCCTCTGCTGATGACTTCAGATATTACATCACTGATGACATATGTGTCTTTATGAAAAATAAATATTTGTAATATATGTATATCTAAAGATTAATGGAAGAAGACATGGGTAAATAAGTGTCTAAATACAGTGATGTAATATCTGACGTCATCAGCAGAGGATTGCGGTCGCGTGAGTTATAGTTGCCTGCTATGCTAATTCGTAACTATAGCGTGTGTGAAACCTATGGTTTTTTCAGTGAATATATATATATATATATATATATATATATATATATATATATTGTAAATGAAAAAAGCGTATGAGGAATGGCGTATGAGGATGGGAGGTGGCAGAGTATCTCATTTAAATGTTTCTTACGTCCCGCCCCATGGGCGTGTCAGCTCAGTGCTTTATGGTACTTGAAGTCTTAGATACCGCCACCCCAGCTCCTTCAATGAATATAAAATATCCCAAGTGGGTCGCCTCCCATCCTCATACGCCATTCCTGTGAACAAGGGTGAACTGACACCTGAAACGTGTAAGGAATTCATGGCTGTAATCTGCTGTGTCCACGCATTTGTTTTGAGATGCTGCCTGGCGAAATAAATGATAAAGACACGCTGTGTGTGGACCTCCAACGTTGGGTACTTTTTTCGCTTGGAATATTGGCGGCCTACCCGGGTCGCGGAGGGCCCCCCTGCTGAAAGTGCGGGTCCAACGCTGGTACTATACCTGCATTGATGGAACAACGTGTGGTTTCGCTGGGGTGAGAAAAGCATAGCGGCAACTGTGTTGGACAGAGCGACCCACTTGGGATATTTTATATACATTGAAGGAGCTGGGGTGGCGGTATTTAAGACTTCAAGTACCATAAAGCATTGAGCTGACACGCCCATGGGGCGGGACGTAAGAAACATTTAAATGAGATACTCTGCCGCCTCCCATCCTCATACGCCATTCCTGTGAACAAGGGTGAACTGACACCTAAGACGCGTAAGGAATTCATGGCTGAACTCTGCTGTGTCCGCGCATTTGTTTTGAGATGCTGCCTGGCGAAATAAATGATAAAGACACGCTGTGTGTGGACCTCCAACGTTGGGTGCTTTTTTCGTTTGGAATATTGGCGGCCTACCCGGGTCGCGGAGGGCCCCCCTGCTGAAAGTGCGGGTCCGACGCTGGTACTATACCTGCATCGATGGAACAACGTGTGGTTTCGCTGGGGTGAGAAAATCATAGCGGCAACTGTGTTGGACAGAGCGACCCACTTGGGATATTTTATATTCATAGAAGGAGCTGGGGTGGCGGTCTCTAAGACTTCAAGTACCATAAAGCATTGAGCTGACACGGCCATGGGGCGGGACGTAAGAAACATTTAAATGAGATACTCTGCCACCTCCCATCCCCATACGCCATTCCTGTGAACAAGGGTGAACTGACACCTGAAACGCGTAAGGAATTCATGGCTGAACTCTACTGTGTCCGCGCATTTGTTTTGAGATGCTGCCTGGCGAAATAAATGATAAAGACACGCTGTGTGTGGACCTCCAACGTTGGGTGCTTTTTTCGTTTGGAATATTGGCGGCCTACCCGGGTCGCAGAGGGCCCCCCTGCTGAAAGTGCAGGTCCGACGCTGGTACTATACCTGCATCGATGGAACAACGTGTGGTTTCGCTGGGGTGAGAAAAGCATAGCGGCAACTGTGTTGGACAGAGCGACCCACTTGGGGTATTTTATATTCATTGAAGGAGCTGGGGTGGCGATATCTAAGACTTCAAGTACCATAAAGCATTGAGCTGACACGCCCATGGGGCGGGACGTAAGAAACATTTAAATGAGATACTCTGCCGCCTCCCATCCTCATACGCCATTCCTGTGAACAAGGGTGAACTGACACCTGAAACGCGTAAGGAATTCATGGCTGAACTCTGCTGTGTCCGCGCATTTGTTTTGAGATGCTGCCTGGCGAAATAAATGATAAAGACACGCTGTGTGTGGACCTCCAACGTTGGGTGCTTTTTTCGTTTGGAATATTGGCGGCCTACCCGGGTCGCGGAGGGCCCCTCTGCTGAAAGTGCGGGTCTGACGCTGGTACTATACCTGCATCGATGGAACAACGTGTGGTTTCGCTGGGGTGAGAAAAGCATAGCGGCAACTGTGTTGGACAGAGCGACCCACTTAGGATATTTTATATTCATTGAAGGAGCTGGGGTGGCGGTATCTAAGACTTCAAGTACCATAAAGCATTGAGCTGACACGCCCATGGGGCGGGACATAAGAAACATTTAAATTAGATACTCTGCCGCCTCCCATCCTCATACGCCATTCCTGTGAACAAGGGTGAACTGACACCTGAAACACGTAAGGAATTCATGGCTGAACTCTGCTGTGTCCGCGCATTTGTTTTGAGATGCTGCCTGGCGAAATAAATGATAAAGACACGCTGTGTGTGGACCTCCAACGTTGGGTGCTTTTTTCGTTTGGAATATTGGCGGCATACCCGGGTCGCGGAGGGCCCCCTGCTGAAAGTGCGGGTCCGATGCTGGTACTATACCTGCATCGATGGAACAACGTGTGGTTTTGCTGGGGTGAGAAAAGCATAGCGGCAACTGTGTTGGACAGAGCGACCCACTTGGGATATTTTATATTCATTGAAGGAGCTGGGGTGGCGGTATCTAAGACTTCAAGTACCATAAAGCATTGAGCTGACACGCCCATGGGACGGGACGTAAGAAACATTTAAATGAGATACTCTGCCGCCTCCCATCCTCACACGCCATTCCTGTGAACAAGGGTGAACTGACACCTGAAACGCGTAAGGAATTCATGGCTGAACTCTGCTGTGCCTGCGTATTTGTTTTGAGATGCTGCCTGGCGAAATAAATGATAAAGACACGCTGTGTGTGGACCTCCAACGTTGGGTGCTTTTTTCGTTTGGAGTATTGGCGGCCTACCCGGGTCACGGAGGGCCCCCCTGCTGAAAGTGCGGGTCCGACGCTGGTACTATACCTGCATCAATGGAACAACGTGTGGTTTCGCTGGGGTGAGAAAAGCATAGCGGCAACTGTGTTGGACAGAGCGACCCACTTGGGATATTTTATATTCATTGAAGGACCTGGGGTGGCGGTATCTAAGACTTCAAGTACCATAAAGCATTGAGCTGACACGCCCATGGGGCGGGACCTAAGAAACATTTAAATGAGATACTCTGCCGCCTCCCATCCTCATACGCCATTCCTGTGAACAAGGGTGAACTGACACCTGAAACGCGTAAGGAATTCATGGCTGAACTCTGCTGTGTCCGCGCATTTGTTTTGAGATGCTGCCTGGCGAAATAAATGATAAAGACACGCTGTGTGTGGACCTCCAACGTTGGGTGCTTTTTTCGATAGGAATATTGGCGGCCTACCCGGGTCGCGGAGGGGCCCCCTGCTGAAAGTGCGGGTCCGACGCTGGTACTATATCTGCATCGATGGAACAACGTGTGATTTCGCTGGGGTGAGAAAAGAATAGCGGCAACTGTGTTAGACAGAGCGACCCACTTGGGATATTTTATATTCATTGAAGGAGCTGGGGTGGCGGTATCTAAGACTTCAAGTACCATAAAGCATTGAGCTGACACGCCCATGGGGCGGGACGTAAGAAACATTTAAATGAGATACTCTGCCGCCTCCCATCCTCATACGCCATTCCTGTGAACAAGGGTGAACTGACACCTGAAACGCGTAAGGAATTCATGGCTGAACTCTGCTGTGTCTGCGCATTTGTTTTGAGATGCTGCCTGGCGAAATAAATGATAAAGACACGCTGTGTGTGGACCTCCAACGTTGGTTGCTTTTTTCGTTTGGAATATATATATATATATATATATATATATATCACGCTCCTGGGTTCGCCACACACTTAGGGAGCACTCGGACAGCTGAGAAGGTTTAACCCTTAACCTTTATTCATTGGTATGAACGGCACACGCACGCAGTAGAATTCAAGCAGTCACTTCGTCTCGCCTTACGGGTTTCGAATTCTTCTTCCTCAGAGGCTTGTCAACGAAGATTGCGTGCACACTCCCACATGCTGCCTTAATAAACCATGCCACGCCTCTTGATGGGCTGCCCAAATGGGACTGTGTCCGAAGCATTGTGGGAGTTGGAGTTAGAATCCGTAATTGGAAGCACTGTCTTTACTGCATTTAAGCTCAGAATGAGCCCCCACATGCGCCTCCGTCCTCATCCACCTCAGATGCCCCACAGTGAGGTAGGTGATTCCACTCCTCGTGGCCCCCAAGGTTAATGGGGTGGTGCTCTCCTGCGGCTGGGCTGCCGCTATTTACATCACGCTCCTGGGTTCACCACACACTTAGGGAGCACTCGGACAGCTGAGAAGGTTTAACCCTTAACCTTTATTCATTGGTATGAACGGCACACGCACGCAGTAGAATTCAAGCAGTCACTTCGTCTCGCCTTACGCGTTTCGAATTCTTCTTCCTCAGAGGCTTGTCAACGAAGATTGTGTGCACACTCCCACATGCTGCCTTAATAAACCATGCCACGCCTCTTGATGGGCTGCCCAAATGGGACTGTGTCCGAAGCATTGTGGGAGTTGGAGTTAAAGTCCGTAATTGGAAGCACTGTCTTTACTGCATTTAAGCTCAGAATGAGCCCCCACATGCGCCTCCGTCCTCATCCACCTCAGATGCCCCACAGTGAGGTAGGTGATTCCACTCCTCGTGGCCCCCAAGTTTAATGGGGTGGTGCTCTCCTGCGGCTGGGCTGCCGCTATTTACATCACGCTCCTGGGTTCGCCACACACTTAGGGAGCACTCGGACAGCTGAGAAGGTTTAACCCTTACCCTTTATTCATTGGTATGAACGGCACACGCACGCAGTAGAATTCAAGCAGTCACTACGTCTCGCCTTACGAGTTTCGAATTCTTCTTCCTCAGAGGCTTGTCAACGAAGATTGCGTGCACACTCCCACATGCTGCCTTAATAAACCATGCCACGCCTCTTGATGGGCTGCCCAAATGGGACTGTGTCCGAAGCATTGTGGGAGTTGGAGTTAAAGTCCGTAATTGGGAGCACTGTCTTTACTGCATTTAAGCTCAGAATGAGCCCCCACATGCGCCTCCGTCCTCATCCACCTCAGATGCCCCACAGTGAGGTAGGTGATTCCACTCCTCGTGACCCCCAAGGTTTATGGGGTGGTGCTCTCCTGCAGCTGAGCTGCCGCTATTTACATCACGCTCCTGGGTTTGCCACACACTTAGGGAGCACTCGGACAGCTGAGAAGGTTTAACCCTTAACCTTTATTCATTGGTATGAACGGCACATGCACGCAGTAGAATTCAAGCAGTCACTTTGTCTCCCCTTACGCGTTTCGAATTCTTCTTCCTCCGAGGCTTGTCAACGAAGATTGCGTGCACACTCCCACATGCTGCCTTAATAAACCATGCCACGCCTCTTGATGAGCTGCGCAAATGGGACTGTGTCCGAAGCATTGTGGGAGTTGGAGTTAAAGTCCGTAATTGGAAGCACTGTCTTTACTGCATTTAAGCTCAGAATGAGCCCCCACATGCGCCTCCGTCCTCATCCACCTCAGATGCCCCACAGTGAGGTAGGTGATTCCACTCCTCGTGGCCCCCAAGGTTAACGGGGTGGTGCTCTCCTGCGGCTGGGCTGCCGCTATTTACATCACGCTCCTGGGTTCGCCACACACTTAGGGAGCACTCGGACAGCTGAGAAGGTTTAACCCTTAACCTTTATTCATTGGTATGAACGGCACACGCACGCAGTAGAATTCAAGCAGTCACTTCGTCTCGCCTTACGCGTTTCGAATTCTTCTTCCTCAGAGGCTTGTCAATGAAGATTGCGTGCACACTCACACATGCTGCCTTAATAAACCATGCCACGCCTCTTGATGGGCTGCCCAAATGGGACTGTGTCCGAAGCATTGTGGGAGTTGGAGTTAAAGTCCGTAATTGGAAGCACTGTCTTTACTGCATTTAAGCTCAGAATGAGCCCCCACATGCGCCTCCGTCCTCATCCACCTCAGATGCCCCACAGTGAGGTAGGTGATTCCACTCCTCGTGGCCCCCAAGGTTAATGGGGTGGTGCTCTCCTGCGGCTGGGCTGCCGCTATTTACATCACACTCCTGGGTTCGCCACACACTTAGGGAGCACTCGGACAGCTGAGAAGGTTTAACCCTTAACCTTTATTCATTGGTATGAACGGCACACGCACGCTGTAGAATTCAAGCAGTCACTTCGTCTCGCCTTATGCGTTTCGAATTCTTCTTCCTCAGAGGCTTGTCAACGAAGATTGCGTGCACACTCCCACATGCTGCCTTAATAAACCATGCCACGCCTCTTGATGGGCTGCCCAAATGGGACTGTGTCCGAAGCATTGTGGGAGTTGGAGTTAAAGTCCTTAATTGGGAGCACTGTCTTTACTGCATTTAAGCTCAGAATGAGCCCCCACATGCGCCTCCGTCCTCATCCACCTCAGATGCCCCACAGTGAGGTAGGTGATTCCACTCCTCGTGGCCCCCAAGGTTAATGGGGTGGTGCTCTCCTGCGGCTGGGCTGCCGCTATTTACATCACGCTCCTGGGTTCGCCACACACTTAGGGAGCACTCGGACAGCTGAGAAGGTTTAACCCTTAACCTTTATTCATTGGTATGAACGGCACACGCACGCAGTAGAATTCAAGCAGTCACTTCGTCTCGCCTTACGCGTTTCGAATTCTTCTTCCTCAGAGGTTTGTCAACGAAGATTGCATGCACACTCCCACATGCTGCCTTAATAAACCATGCCACGCCTCTTGATGGGCTGCCCAAATGGGACTGTGTCCGAAGCATTGTGGGAGTTGGAGTTAAAGTCCTTAATTGGGAGCACTGTCTTTACTGCATTTAAGCTCAGAATGAGCCCCCACATGCGCCTCCGTCCTCATCCACCTCAGATGCCCCACAGTGAGGTAGGTGATTCCACTCCTCGTGGCCCCCAAGGTTAATGGGGTGGTGCTCTCCTGCGGCTGGGCTGCCGCTATTTACATCACGCTCCTGGGTTCGCCACACACTTAGGGAGCACTCGGACAGCTGAGAAGGTTTAACCCTTAACCTTTATTCATTGGTATGAACGGCACACGCACGCAGTAGAATTCAAGCAGTCACTTCGTCTCGCCTTACGCGTTTCGAATTCTTCTTCCTCAGAGGCTTGTCAACGAAGATTGCATGCACACTCCCACATGCTGCCTTAATAAACCATGCCACGCCTCTTGATGGGCTGCCCAAATGGGACTGTGTCCGAAGCATTGTGGGAGTTGGAGTTAAAGTCCGTAATTGGAAGCACTGTCTTTACTGCATTTAAGCTCAGAATGAGCCCCCACATGCGCCTCCGTCCTCATCCACCTCAGATGCCCCACAGTGAGGTAGGTGATTCCACTCCTCGTGGCCCCCAAGGTTAATGGGGTGGTGCTCTCCTGCGGCTGGGCTGCCGCTATTTACATCACGCTCCTGGGTTCGCCACACACTTAGGGAGCACTCGGACAGCTGAGAAGGTTTAACCCTTAACCTTTATTCATTGGTATGAACGGCACACGCACGCAGTAGAATTCAAGCAGTCACTTCGTCTCGCCTTACGCGTTTCGAATTCTTCTTCCTCAGAGGCTTGTCAACGAAGATTGCGTGCACACTCCCACATGCTGCCTTAATAAACCATGCCACGCCTCTTGATGGGCTGCCCAAATGGGACTGTGTCCGAAGCATTGTGGGAGGTGGAGTTAAAGTCCGTAATTGGAAGCACTGTCTTTACTGCATTTAAGCTCAATCTTCGTTGACAAGCCTCTGAGGAAGAAGAATTCGAAACGCGTAAGGCGAGACGAAGTATATATATATACACACATATTCACTGAAAAAACTACAGTTTCAAGGACATTATAGTTAGTTGGACGTTACACTTGTACAAAACCAAAGGAATTCGGCCATTATAGTTAGTTGAGCTAGCTATAACTCACGCCCCCGCAATGCACTGCTGATGACGTCACATATCACATCACTCATGACATGATCAGTGACATCACTGATGACATCACTGATGACATCACAAATGACATCACTCATGACATCATCCAGTGACTGAGTGATTCTGAAAAGTGTAAGAATATTATCTATATATACGCCAAGGTGTATTGAAGAATGAGTGGGTGAATGAGTGTCTGTATGGATGATTTTGTGGATGTGTGACTGACTGTATAAGTGAGTGTTTAAACGTGTCTTATTGAATGCATGGGTGAGTGACTCATCTGTGTGAATGTCTGTGTCAGTCTTTAAGTTGGTGTGTAAGTGGCTGCATAGGTTGGTGAGTAGCTACATTAGTGTCTATATGGGTTAGTGATTGGTTGTCTGAATACCTGTATGGATGACTGAGAGTCTGTGTTGTTGGGTGGGGGGTGTGACTCCCTGCATGGATGTGTGAGTGGGTGATTCACTGGGTGTATGGGTTCATGAGTGTGTCTGTGAGGGGCTGTATGGGTGGGTGGGTGAGTGTGTGTGTATGGCCGTGTTGGTGAGTGAATGGATGTCTCAATGGTGCATATATGAGTAACATATGTGAAAGGCAGTATATGTGAGTGTTGGAGTATATAAGTGACTATATGTGAGAGTGAGTGATTGTGAGAGTTGCTGTATGGATGAGTGTGTGCTTGTGTCAGTTATTGTGTAAGATAGTAAGTATGTGTTTGTATCTGTATGAATACATGAGGTGGTGTGTGTAGAACTATATAATGAGTAAATGGCAGTGTGATTGATTCTTTGGGTGACTGATGAGGTGTGTGAGTAACTCTATGGGTGCGTGGTGGTGTGTGAGTATCAGTATAGGTATATGAGTGCATTTATCAGTGACTGTATTGATCAGTGACTGCGTGTATGAGTGACTGTATGGGTGAGTAGATGTGTGTGTAGACCTATGAATCAGTGAGTGGGTATGTACTAACTGGTATTAGTGTGTCTATGGTTTCGAGAATGATAGTCTGTATTTTTTAGTAGGTGTATGAAAGGTTATATTAGGGTGTGAGGAGGTGCATCAGATATTACGTGGATGATGTCATCAGTGATGTCACTGACCATGTCATCAGTGATGTATTATGTGACGTCATCAGCAGTGCATTGCAGGGGCGCGAGTTATAGTTGACTCAACTAACTATAACGGTCAAATTTATTTGGTTTTGTACGAGTGAAATGTCCAAATAACTATAACGTCCCTGAAACCTGTGGTTTTTGCAGTGAATTTCCAAGGTTTTTTTAAATGCTAATTTCTAACTATAACGTCCCCGAAACCTATGGTTTTTTCAGTGAATTGCTAAGGTTTTTTAAATGCTAATTTCTAAGTATAACGTACCTGAAACCTATGGCTTTTTCAGTGAATTTCTAAGGTTTTTTAAATGCTAATTTCTAACTATAATGTAGTAGTCTCGTTTGCAGAGTGGTACAAAAAGGGGCCTGGGCCTCCGGGCAGCGCCAAGGAATTCTGCTGTGTAGGACTTACAGGAGGTACCATGAGGGCTACTAGCCCCCCAAAGTCCCTCACGAGTAAAGTGGACATCATCCTCCAACCAGTACTGTGCCAGGAGGTGCGTTTGCAGACTGGTGGAGAAAGATGAGCGTGGCCTCCGAAGATCTCTCAGCAATCCCACTGTGTGGAACTTACTGTAGGTAACAAGAGGGGTAGTTGACCCCCCAAAGACAACCTTGGAGGCCAACTACCCCTCCTATGACCTCCAGTAAGTCCCACACAGCAGGATTGGTAAGTTCTCATAGCAGGCCACGCCCCTTTGCCCACCACTCTGCAAACGCGCTCCCTGCCGTGCTGTTTGATGGGGATTTATGTCCCCTTCGCTGCTGGGCATCGTTAGGGGCCAACTAGTCCTCCTGTTATCTCTAGTAAGCCCCACACAGCTGGATTGCTGAGAGTGTCCAAGGCCACGCGCCCCTTTTTATGCCACGCTGCAAACACGCCTCCTGGTGCACTTCTGCTTGGGGGATGAAGTCCACTTTAGTCCTGAGGTCCTCAGGACATAAGACGACCTCATCGGCCCACCAGCAGTGCGCTAAGAGGCGCGTTTGCAGAGTGGTGTAAATAGGGCGGTGGCCTCGGAATACATCCTAGCAATCTCACTGTGTGGCGCTTATTGGAGGTACCTGGTGGGCTAGTTGGCCCCTAAGGACCCTTAGGAATCAAAGGGACTTAATTTCCCAACCCAAAACATGCCAGGAGGCGCATTTGCAGAGTGGTGCAGGGAGGGGGCTTCTCTTTTTTTTTTTTAGAAGAGGTGCTGCGTGGCCCTTCTAACATTTTTGGGCCCTGGGGACCCCATCCCCCTGACCTGAAACATTTTATAATATTTTTTCTTGAAAAAACAGAAGGGGTCGTGCTGCCCCCCCTCCCGAGGCTAATTTCGCCCCGGGGACCCCATCCCCCGGGGCATGGCCACCTAATTAATTTATTTTTTAAACCTTCCTTTTAAAGAAGGGGGCCGTGTGGCCCCCTTCTGAGGCCATTTTTGGCCACGGGGACACCATCCCTGTCTACTCTACTACATACTCTAGTACCCGATTTATACTAGTGATGTGTGTGGTGTATGTATGTATTGTATTTTCAAACTTGCTAGTGAAAAAAAAAATAGGGGGTGGCGTATATGGCATCTAAAAAATGTGTGATGTTTTTTCTCGGCGTACCGACCACCAGTGCCGGGGCCAGCGACGCCAGCCAGGAGGGAGCAGATGCGGCAGCTGCTGCAGGGGTGGGTGAGCCAGCAGCAATGGCAGGCGGTGGTGAGTTATACTTATATTCCTTACTCATTGACAATACACACTTGCTGCAAGGGTGTACACTGTACGGTTGTGAGAGACTAAGTTGTTGTGAACAACGGTTGAAGAAGACACCCTTTACTTTAGCAATAGCATTAGCGGCATGAGTTGTGTAACTAATGGCCTCTTCTATCTGACTTCAACTCAGCTGGGAAAGTTTTATAAAGAAGACTAAGAGTCAGACGACCTTGATGGATGGGTTGAACAAAAAGGGAAAGAAGGATGGAAGGAGGAAGGACGGGTGACATGTAATATATGACTGGCAGAGAAGGATGGGTCGGATGCACAGGTGGCTGATAGGAATCGGATGCATGGGTGGTTGAGGGATGGGTGAAAGGTGTTAGAAAGGATGCCGACCTGGGTGGTTGAAACTGTATGGGTGACAGGAATCCCCCCGTGGGGTTTGATGGGTCAAACTCAAAGGCAAGCAAGGAAGGACGCATGGGTGGTGGTTTAAAATAAATTACAAATGTATGTTGTTGATGAAAGGTTTGTTGAGAGATTAAGAAAAATGATAGCCATGTTTACTTTGAATGGATGGATGCCTGGATGGTATTCAATCATCATAGCATAGGTGGAGACTATCACTGGATGAAGACAATGTAAAAGAAAATAAACTGTGCCAGTATACCAAAGTCAAGGAGAAAAGAATAAGATTAGAATTTTAAAAATATAATGCTAGAAGAGCAATGCAATGATAAATGGAAAAATCTCTGGGAAGAGAAACCAGAACTGTTTCTTTTCAAGGTTTTTGATTCAAGGTTGTATTTCAGAATACTCCCTTGACTCACAGTAGTTTGCAAGCACAACATATATATTGTGTATGTATGTACCCATACTCACCCATTATCAATTGCCTCCCTCCGACTCCGAGGCCCACTCCCTACCTTTGTCATTTTCAACTGTGTCAGCCTGCCATGAGTGGCCTATCGGCTGCATGGTTACACAATCAATCAATACTACCTCATGTCGTCCCATATATAATCAATTATCATTTGGATCAGTTATCAGCTGCCTTGTTGTAGTAGTCAGGGTGAAAGTGAAATTGAGCAGTTGCCACTGATGTAACAGAGTATGGCCTGCGACACAAGTATGTCTGTTTAGGGTGCAAGCTGACTGACCTGGCATGCCTACAAGGTTAATTTAGCTAAACAAAAGAGAGAGAAGAAGAAGACTTGTCTACTCATAGTGCCCAGTAGTAATGCTTGAAACTTTTACAAATGTTAGAGGCCGAGGAAGTAGGAGGATACCACAAATGTTATGTACTGTGCTTGCTAGTGCTACAGGACCACTATAACTTTATGTGTATAATTAATTTTGTGTTACTGTTTTGCTAAGAGTATTGGTTACAATTGCCTTTTTTCTTTCTTGATATAGCTACTCCTTCCCAACCGAAACCACTACCAAACAGGAAGGAGATAGCAGCCATGGCCCGGCAACTGAAGCTGGAGGCCATCCGTACCGAATATTGGCAGCTGGTGGATATGGCGGAAGGGGAGGAGGAGGCGGCAGCCACATCCAATGCCCCCGGCCCCAGCCCGGCCCACCCTGGGCCTCCAGTGATACGGCGCTGTGGTCTGGCAGCCGCCCACTGCACTTCTTTGACCACTGCTGCCCACCCCTGTCCATGCAAGTGTAAAACATTCAAGAGCCGCATGCTCCTCTGGCTGGAGCGCCTAGAGGAGCGGATAAACGCCCTGTAGAGTAACCGGCGAGCCCACCGCTAGAACTCTGTTTCCTTGCCCCTTTTTAAATTTTTTCGTTGGGAATTGGGTGATGGGGATCAGTTGGGGTTTATTTTTATTTATGGACAATGGAGTGGACATTGGACTCTTATGAACATTGGTTGGGGTTAGGGAGAGGGGTGGGTCAGGTGTTGTGGGCTTTTTTCATTAGTTTATTTTGTTAGGGGAATAAATTATTTATACTTTACATACAATGTAAATGTTTTGTGGGGGTTACTTTTTTACTTCACACAGTTTCCTTTGCTGCTGCAGGGCCGCAGACAGTTTTTGATTGAAATATTCTGCCGATAGTGTAACACACCAACAGATAGATGCGGTACCCTCACTTGTGACTTGTCCTACTAGTACTGTCAGTCTCTCCTCCTAGTCTATGGAGTCTGCAACTAAAACCCCTATGGACTCGGAAGGGTGTGGGTGTGTGAATTAGTGAATTAATTTTCATATTATTAATTATGCTACCCCTAATCTTGTTTTCTTACCTGTGATTGATGTTTATTTATACTTAGCGACGCAATGGCTGCATGGTGATGATGACTTGGTTTCCCTAGGGGCCATGGTGGTGGTGGCAGTAGTAGTAGTAGACACTGACAGTAGCATTTGCAAAAAAAGAAAATGAGACAGTCAGTCGCCTGAGGGAGACTTGGGAACGAGTAGTAGAAGTACAGTAAACAAGGAGACTGCCAAACAAGAAACCATGATGATGATAAGCAATGCTAAAGTAAAATAAAAAATAATGCTGGCAGGGATAGCATTGTACAAGTTACAAACTGAAGTAGACTCGACCTATGAAGTGGACAAGCGTAAACTTAAGTGCTGGAAGGATGAGGAATCGATGCCTGCAATTAATTACGATGGATTTTGTTCCTCTGGAAAAATAATTGAATAGTGAATACTTTGCATGGGTGGGCAAGCAGAAGAAGATCCTCGCCCTGCCTTGAGTTTGTGTTGCTTTCACCACATCCACCCCAGCAAGTGTTTGATCAATTATTGGTGTACATTTAATTTAGTCACACCTCAATATAAATCACACAGCCCGGGGAAGAGGATTAGGGTTTGATGAATGGTTGGGAAAGGGGGGTTTGAGGGAAAGGTTTGACAAAGACAAACACTTCACATTGACAACACATTCATCTTGGCAGCTGACCATCATAAATCTGTAGAGGGAGAAAAAGGAAATGCATGCATCATGAGGAGTAGTACTAGACTAGTACAGGGCAGTATGTTAATTATTCAATTGCCTGTCTGCCCTCAGAGACACCCAAGTTACATAAATACATACATTATGTTCTGGTGTACTGGGCTTCCTTTGAAAGATAGCATATAAAGGTAAATTATCTTTAGAAGTAAAATATAAGCAAACAACACACACACACAGCCATAATGATTGAAGAGAAAAAATAAATGAATCAAATGAAGAAGATACTGTTTCTGTATTATAGTTTTGCTAAATTTGGAGTTGCATCTCCGCATTCCTCTTGATCCTTCCTTGGACTGTCCATCAATCAATTTTGGGTGTCTGGTGGATGCGGTTTTGTAAGGTAAGTGTGAGTTGTTTTTCCCAGTATCGCACAGGGAAAGGGCCTGTAGATGGAAAAACAAAAAGGATATTGAAAAATCAAGGAGAAAAGTTAAACTGCATAATTAAGCAGGAGTGCAACAAGAAGACTTTCAGAGGCGGCCTGACTAAATCATGTCTGTTTCTAGCAGTAGTTACCTCCAACAACAGGAACAGCCCCCCTCCCAACCTCCACTTAGCTCCAAATTTGAGCTAGACAACAGTGGCACTGAGCACACACACACACACACCAAGCAACATAGAATTTTCCGAATTAAGTAAAAAAATCAATGCACCACTGTCATTCACACCACTACACAGACATGTAGGTCTGGTGTTGTTATTTACCTTTAGGCCACTTCACACCCTGAGTTATTCGTTCCATCAATTATCTCTGATCCTCTTGACTCTGACTGAGAGTATGGTTTGGTGTCTAACTCTGTACCAACAGTGTCCCGACTCCCGAGTGAGTCGTCCAGAGTCCCGACTCGTCCCGACTCAAAAATGCAATGGACGGCCTGCAGTAGTACAAATTTGTTATTAAACAACAAGAAGGGAAAGATTGACTTGATTCACTTTTTTGTGTGTAAATTCAGAATAGTACATATCATACCCAACAACAACAATCACTCAGCGTGCAATGCATGCCATCATTTACCTGTTCTTCCGGGGCAGTACTTTAGGCTCAGAAAGGATATATATAGTCAGGGCCTAGGTTTGGAGGCAGGCACACAGTTCACATTTGTTGTATTATCCATCCAATGTCTGGCGTGAGGGAAATGGCTTTAGGGAGAGTCAGGTGTGGACTACTAGTTACTTCTTCACTGACTGCAGTCGCAAATCCAATTCGGCAATAAAAGAGTAAGACGGTCGGGATTGATTTGTGAACCAGAAAGACAGTGGCCCACACAAATAATAATATATGTATTTTTTTGTGCTTCAAAAAGGAAGAAAGAAAGTAACTTGAGTCGAAAGCCTAGTTGTCAGGGAAATAGAGCTCGACCTCATACTCTGGTGGTTTTCCCAGAAGTAGGTCACCTAACACACTACTTCCATGACCTGAGTCACCATCATCATCTTCCTGCTGTGCTACTTCAGGTATGGTGTAATCCGGTGAGATAAAGTTCTGATTCATTTTGATCAAGGTTAACCACTCCAAGTTTTGGGTCAAGAGACTGGTCCTTCTCACTGCCAGTACGGCACCAGCAGCACTGAAAACACGCTCAGAAGAGACACTTGCGACAGGGCAAGCCAGATAGTTTATCATTAGCCTGCTGAGCACTGGCCATTGGCGCCTTTTCCCATACCAATACAGCAATGGGTTTTGATCAAAGTAGACCTCTGTTCGGTCATCCAGATAAGCCTGGATCATCCGCTCAATGCTCATGGGTGCTCCGCTTTGCTCAGCCACCTTTGCCTTTGCCTCAGCACTGGACTTAAGCACTTGCTATAGAAACCATTCCTGTGCCGATTTTAGGGCTGATGCTTCTGTTGTTGTTGATGTTGTTCTTGGTGTTGGTGGGTTTGGCTGCTGTGAGCCAACCGTACTGCCCTCAGGCTCTAAAGTTAAACTTGATGCTGGCTGGCCTGCAGTACCTGTTGTGCCCTGGAGTAGCAGGCCTCTAATTCTCGTCGTTCTTTTTCAAGATGACTGGCTTCCATAGCTATCCAAGTTTTGTAGTTGGCAACATCCCTGTCTGAAAAATGAACAAAAGTGTGCAGTAAAGGTTTGTACTGTGGATTCAGAATTGTGGCACCAGTGTAATGGTAGGATGACACAATGCCTCTTAGCACCCTTGTATTTTCAGATAAATGAAGGGTTAAGCTCTCCACCAACTCACATGCTTCTTTTTTTCCTTCACACCTGCATACATTGCAGACACCCTCTTCAGCTGTTCCTGTAGCATGTGCAACAATGGGATAGCTTGACCCATGGTACAGTTCTCCTTTCTGACTTCACGTGTGAAGACCTCGAAAGGAAGTAGCATCTCTGTCAGGCATTTAACTAGGCCCCGTTGGTCCACCTCAATGATCATGCCTTACACAGTAGCATCCCTTCTTTGCATGACATACTAATTGAATGGTCTGTACTGCTCAAACAGATGTTCAAGCATGTAATAAGTTGAGTTCCAGCGTGTTGGCACCTCCCGGATGAGTGATTTAACTGGCATTCTATTATCACGTTGAATGATCCTCAGCTGCTTCCAAGCTTTAAAAGAATGGCTGAATTGTGTGCAGATCCTTCTGCAGGTGGTCAGTAAGTTGCTGACTCGGTCTTCTTTTTTCAGAATGTCTTGAACAATGATGTTAATGCAGTGCGCCAAACACAGGACCCTGAAATAGCCACCATTGGCCATGGCCTTAACTATATCACTGCCATTGTACGTGGCAACAAAAACAATGTTAAGTCCTCTTGGTCGCAGCCATTCAAAGACCTTACTGTCAAAGTCTTCCAAAATGTTTGCAGCAGTATGAGATTTGTCCATGGCGAACATGGCTACAGTTGCATGTTTACGAGCGGCATTAAAAATCTTAGCAGTGTCAAAAACAACTGCTGCAGATATCTTTTCTCTAACCCCCACAAAAGAGATCCAGTGTGCAGTGATGCACATGTAATCAGTGGCTTGGCAACTGGTCCACATATCTGTTGTCAGGTGGATAGTGTGAACAGCACTCTGTTGTAAAGCTTGTCCAAGCAATTCCAGCACGTCGTGATGTAGTGCTGGAACAGCAACTCTAGCGAAATAAGACCGGCTGGGAATCTTCCATCTCAGACAGATGGCTGTCACAAATTAAAGAAAACCCACCCCTTTCACAAAATAAAAAGGGAGGAGGTTCAGCGCTAACATTTTAGCCAGCTTCGCTTTGGGTGGTAACGATCATACTGCCCCTCCAACCTAAACATGCTGAGAATTGTAGCCTGGATTTGTTTCTTTTCTGGTGCCACTGATGCAGGTGACTTCTTGACACCAGATGTAAGGTTCAATGGTGCAAGTTTTTTTGTTGCTGTTCTCTCTTGCCTTGGACTCCTTGGTGTCTCAGACTCACTCTTGTGCCATTGCGATGTTACTGAAGATGATATGGGCGGAACCACTGCACTGATGGGGACAGGGTTGCTTTGTGTAATAGAGAAAATGTCTCCCTCTTGTTCACCTTCCATCGTAATCGGATCTTCCTCTTCTTTATCCCCTCCACCAACAACACATGCAGATTTTTGGCCCCTAAGGTGTGCCTCCCACTGGATCAAGTGGTGTTTTCTCATATGGGTTGTTTGGCCTCCAGTACCATAGTTTGTACCAAGCTTACCCCGACTAACACCTTGTCAACAAATTGAGCATATAGCAATGTTCACCTCCTTCCTGCTATCCGAAAAAAACTCCCAAACTGGGGAGGTGGATTTTGAGGCGCTGCTGGTGCCACTTGCAATGTTGGATGAACTGGTAGGTAGGCATGACGTTTGACTCTCTGCAGTACCTACTTCTACTGAGGTGGGTGTGGTGGACGTAGGTCGCTGCCGGGCCTTTGCAAATATGGAAGCTGGAGGTGGTGTTGGTGGTATCTGTGTTGGTGGTATCCGTGCCACATCCCTCACAGCAATTTGGGATGGGGTAATGTTGCTCTACTCTGGGGCGGGACTAATGTCCATGATGACTGGCTCGTCATCATCCTCCTCTTCTATATCTACCCCCTTAACTCTAAGGCTTTCTGGAACCTTCCTTTCCCTAGCCTTGTCTTGTGGCGTATCTCACTCTCAGACTGAGCTGGTGGATTCCAAGTGGCGTCTAGATCATCAGAAGGAGGGCTTGCAGAAGAAGTCAATGGACTAACCCTCCTTTTCCTTACTGGGGATCTGGAAGACAATGGATGTTCTGAAAGAGTGGCTTGCTCTTCGTCTTCCTCTGCAGTAAGCTAGATTTCCTGAACTGCCCCTACTTCGGGAGGAACAACTACTATTGGGGGCAGTGGTTGTGGCTGTTGTTGCGGCTGTTGTTGCCCACTTATCTGAGCCTCCTGCATTAATTGGGTACTACTTAGCGATAAGCCAATTTCAACATCACTGCTCGTCAGCATTGGACTCGTGATTAGACTGGCTGCCACTGTGACAGACATGGGCTTGGGCTTAGGTTGGTGGGGTGGGTCCACTGATGCAGGGGTGCTGCATCCAGCTTGCTCCCCGGACGCCGCTGCTGCAGGCACAATTTTTGGTTTCCCAAAAAAGGTATTGGGCAACATACAGATCTTGGTAAGTGCCCGTGCCTTCTTCTCACTGGCAACTTTATTGGTACTGGACCTGGTACCTTTCTTGGGGCTATCTTCAAGATGTCACCAGCACGCAGTGGCACAAGTTGAAGAGATGTCTGTGGTCACACATCACGTGACATCGTATGCAGCAGGACTTCTGTCTGGCAGTACAATGGATGATGTCTCCTCCTCTTTTGTGCACCTAAAAGCAAAGAAGCAAGAAGAACATCAGTGAAACGTGGCAGTCATTGTTGTGGTTCAATTACTACTAGTACAAACAAACAAATATAATATAACTTAATGTGTGGTTACACTTGTTAGTGTTATTATTATTACATTTTATTACCTCAGTTGTTAAAAAAACATAACAACAGTGAGACCATTTGTGAGACTTTGACAACAAGGGCTTTCATTGTGTACTGTACACTCAGGAAGGATACGAAAGAAGAAGAACCACAATAAAAATACACATGTAACAGAACCGGTTTGGCATTGTGCATCAAGTGGGATGCAGCATTCAGGGAGCTGCAGCTGACAATGGATGGAAGCAATAAGCCAAGAGGAACAAAGGAAAAACATACAGGCCTATGGCAAAAGCATAAAGCTCACTAACTACCACCACAAAATGGCCACATGGTCACTCATAACAAGCAGGAGGCTTGGAAAACAATGAACTCAAGCTGGCCTATATTATGGACACAGACTTTCCAAAATGGCCCCTTGGCCTCACGGGGCGGCTCAGCCAAGGCAAATGCTGGCCCACTATTACAATCACACTCACACACTGGCCAGACAAAGGAAGCATGCTAAACAACACAGCTTTAATGCAACAATGCCAAAATGCAAAGCTACAAGGCTAAAAAATGTTTGCAGGTTACACAACAACCACACACATTCATTTAACACACATGAAAAAAAGTGAAATACCAAAACAAAACACATTTATTTTGTAATTCAATCCAATGCCATCCATGCCCTAAATAATGATTAAAATTCAACAGACACCACAGAAACAGTTACTCTATGCACCCATGAGCAGCTCTGGGCCTATTAGTTGGAAAACCCATTGACAGACTAGGCCACATAGCGAATCAATTCAAATCAATAATATTACAAATGTATTAGAATATGCAGTGAACTGTGCTGCATTATTTGCTGGATAAAAAAAGAAAGAATTGCATGCAAAACAACAAGGCATGCACCATGGGGACGTATAACCTTTGTTTATCCAATGATTTTCCATAGTTTTTTTAATTCTATTTCCTATCTATAATGTCATTGTAACCTTTGGTTTAGTCAGTGAATTTCAAAGTTTTTTAGATTTCCTAACTGTAACCTGTAACCTTTGAGAGTGGGTGTAGGAGTGGCTGTTTTGGTCTCTAAATGGGATTGTGAGTGGTTTTGTGGGTATGTGAGTGGCTGTATTGGTCTGTTTGTGAGTGACTGGATGGGTTAGTACATGGCTATGTAAGTGGGTGTATGTGTGCCTGTGTGGATCTGTGAGTGGGTGTGTTGCTGCTGAAGTGGGTCTGTGAGTGGGTACATAAGTATCTGAGTGGGCCTTTGACTGGATGCATGAGTGTCTGAGTGGGTCTGTGAGTCAGTGCATCAGTCTCCGTGTGGGTCTGTGAGAGTGTTCATGAGTGTCTTTGAATGTCTGAGAGTGGATGCATGAGTGTCTGAGTGGATGAGTGAGTGGGTGTGTGAGTCTCTGTGAGTTGGTGCGTAAGAGTCTGAGCCAGTCTGTGAGTGGGTGCAGAAGTCTGTGAGTGGGTCTGTGAGTTGGAGTATGTCTCTGAGTGGGTCTGTGAGTGGGTCTGTGTGTGGGTGCATGTGTGTATGAGTGGGTCTGTCAGTAGGTATGTGATGGAAAAAGTAGGGGGGCACACTGGGATCAGGTACCTGTGCCAGCTCCCCCTTTGACGGTCCTCTAGTACAGCTTGCCCGCAGTCTGCTTTCCTCTGCTGCCTTCAGTTTTCTACTCATTTTTCTGCTTCTTCTCTGCATGCTCCTGCCCTCTATTTTGCCTCTTTCTGCCCGTTATTTTGCCTATTTCTGCTCGCTCCTGGTCTTTATTCTGCCTCTATTTTGCCTCTTGTTGCTCATTTCTGACCTCTATTTTTACCTCTTTCTGATCATCCTGCCTGTTATTTTGCCTCTTTCTGCTCGCTCCTGACCTTTATTTTGCCTCTTTCTGCTCATTTCCCCGAGTGCAGGAGCAATCTTTTTCATCTGTTTCCCTGCCCGCATGTCTGCAGGCAGAGAAAGAGATGTAACCTCAGCTTCCCGCTGGCAGTAGCATTTTGACAGCTCCCACCCACTGGAACCGGAGTGTTTGCTTTTGCTTGGAAGGGGCTGTCACAGCTCCCGCCAAGTGAAAGCAAAAAGCGGTGTCCCATTGGTGGGCTCCCCGGGACATAGCAGAAGTTGGCTGACCAACAGAAGAGGTCTTCTGAACGGATTTACACTAAATCACAAAAAGCAATATTTCTGGAGCAAGATCTGGCTTTCTGCCAAATTTGGTGTAAATCCGTTCAGCAGTTTGGACTGTAGCTGTATATAAAGTTCCTATGGAAAAATTAATAGGGAAAATGTGTCCATTTTCCATAGACTTCTTTAAGAAGCGCTTCAGCAAATACTGCTGAACGAAATTACAATTTGGCAGGAAGTTAGATCATGGTCCACATACTGTGCTTTTTGGGATTCTGTGTAAATCCATTCAGTAGTTTTTGAGAAATTAAGATTTTAAAATATTTGTACATCTGGATGGTTTGGTGTGCACGAGTCTCTCAAGAATGTCACGGGAGCGCCAATTAAAAAAATATAGGGGCTTATTACGATTTCGGAGGTCCCGGGACTGCCGTACTCGCGGTGGCAGTCCGACCACCACCACCTCTGTAGGTCCGCCCGCCGCATTCCGAGGGTGGCGGTCAAACCGCCACCTCCGTCAGGATCCCACCATGATGGCAGTGTGGAAAGGGGCAGGAATATGCAGGTTGTGCCGATTTGAGCACCACCGAGCATATTCCGAGTTGCATTTCCACTACACATTTCATGAAAAAGGTGGCGTACATGCATGTGAGGGGCCCCTAACAGGGTCCCTGGCAATTTTGCCCATGGTTGTGCATGCAGGGGGCACATGTTGTGCCTCCTATATTTGCACCATTGTTCCTGCACTGTGTGGCATGCACGACATGGTGCATGCCACACCATGCAGGAACATGCTGTAGGTGCAGTCATGGCGGTGGTCTGCTTGTTAGGCTCTCTTATGAGCCTTACAGACCGCTGCCGTGAAACGTCCACCACAACCCATCCACCCTGAATTCAACTCAGAATCCAGCGGGCGGGTGCACCACGGGCTGGGCCGTCCTCCTAGGGGTGCAGCGGTGGTGGTCCTACAGGAGGACACCCAAATTCGTAATCATATCGTTCTGATTGGCCCAGGGAGTTTTTTTCCCCTTGGGCCTTCTCGTTAGCGAGCACTCTGATTGGCCTCCAGCATCATGTGAAAAATGTTCCTGGCAGCCATTACAGGACTCAGGAGCTTAGGGCCTGATTTAGATCTTGGCGGTGGAGAATACTCCATTATAAACGTGAAAGATATCCCGTCTGCCGTATAACAATCCCAATATATCCTATAGAGATCGTAATACGGTGAAAGGAATATCCATCATGTTTGTGATGGAGTGTTCCATCCGCCAAGACCTAAATAAGATCCATAGTCTCCTGTACGGAAGTTAAAAACAAAATACAATGGGGCAGGATGCGTACATCCTGCCTTCCTTGGCTCCATGGGGGTGATCCATTGGAAACCTCCCCTGGAGATAAAATGTAAAACAAAATGGAAATTTTTGCTGCAATGCTGCGGGAGTCCCATAGTATTGCGCCCCAAAACAATGCTGGCCACCATTTTTTTAAATAAATATGGGGTGGGGGTGTCAGGAGGCCCCCCCTCCTCTGCCGTTTTTGGCCCCAGGGACCCATCCACTGAGGCCCAATCTATTTAATAATCCCTCCCTCCCTGAACTGTTTTTAGCACCTGGGGACCACATCGAGGGGGCCCAATTTACTGATTAAGTGTCCCCCCGCCCATGCCATTATATACCTGGGGGTGCCCATCCCCCAGGGCCGAAAAGTGCATTAAGCCCTAAAATCTAAAGGGAGGGGAGACCTCTTATTACTCATGTGGGCCATGGGGCCAGAACATGCTTGGCAAGGGGGGCACATGGCCCCCTTTCCCCTTTAATGTAAATTTGAGCTTTGGGAGATGGACCCTCTGGGGGAAACAACCATTACAATGTAGTCTTAACTACAGAATAAATTTACACCCCAGTCATTACCACGCATAAGTCTTTACAAAGTATATGGGTAGTAGGTAGATAACTATATATCTAGGTACATGGTATATTAATATGTAGAATAATAATATTATTTAATAACTGAGTATTAATGGTAATACTTAATTATATATGATTTTAAGCAAAAATATTTTTATATGAATTATTTGTAAAAATATAACATTAGTATTTAGGGGCAGGATGCAGGGCATATAGGGCTTCTGGGTGGGGAAGTGTATTAATGCTCAAGTATTATTTTAATGCCTAAGTATTAGTATTTAAACAAGATTCTATGTGATATTTAGTACTTTCTTTTTATTTTTATTTAAAAAAATTATGATTGTCACACAAACCTTTAGGGATGGGATGCAAGGGATATAAGGGTATTGGTTCGGAAAGTGTATTACTACTCAGACATGAATTTTAATACTTGAGTATCAATGTTTAACAATTAAAAAGTATGCTATTTAAATATATATGTTTTTTAAATAATTGTAGGACTGTTACACAAACCCTTAGGGATGGGATGCATGGGTTATAGGGTATTGTGAGAGGAAGTGTATTAATACTCAGGTATTCATTCTAATACGTTAGTATTAATGTTAAAAGATTGAAATTTAATTATTTTATAAAATTATAGGACTTTTACACAAATCTTTAGGGACTGGATGTAAAGGATATGGGGATATTAGGTGGAGAAGTGTATTAATAGTCAGGCATTAATTGTAATACCTGAGTATTAATGTTAAAAGATGTACATATAATATTTAAATATCATCTTAATTATTTAAAATAATTGTATGACTGTTACACAAACATTAGGAATGAGATGGAAAGTATGTAGGAGTATTGGGTGGGGAAGTGTATTCCTACTCCAGTATTAATTTTAATAGCTGAGTATTAATTGGTAACTACGTATTTACTATGACAGACAGGTAATTAAAATCATAGTAGAATCAATATGTAAAATTCCAAAAATATTTTAATGCACAGACAATATTAAGAATATTTTCAAAAAACAAAAAAACATGCTCAATTATTTTTATATTTTCAATATAATAGACAAATAATCACACCATGTTTGATGTTTACAATGTTTATCTGTATATAATTTAAAATCAGCAAAAATATTGTATTAAATATTAAAAACATAAAATATTTAGCAAAAATATAACGTATTATTTAAACAATACATAACATATTTGATTATAAATGTTAAAGTATTTTCCCACTCTTTTCCATTGATTTTAATTGGGAAAGTTGTCCTTTTTTAGGTCTCGCCTGCGTTGCAGTGTGCAAGCGCTGCATCGCCTTGGCGAGATGTATTGTCATCGCTTTCGTGTCCGGCTCCTTTGGAAGCGGGGTCGGTGTCCGCCCTGTCGGCATTAGGCCACCCCGACTGGATATTTTGTTTTCATCGCGCTTTTGAGGAAGCATTCTCAGCGTTCCTTGTCTGCATTTTTGGCACTACAATAAACGCACAACTCGTGGGCTCCACTGCCCCCTTAATTCGTTTCTAGTAACAGTTACAGTGGAGCATGTGTTTGTGTTCTAAAAGGCCACTATCTGTTGCTCGGCTTAGTGTTTCACTGCAACATTTTATCGGCGATGTTTTATTCAAAGTGGACACTTTACACACAGTACCACCTAAAAAAGATTAAACCGCCGTATACAATAGCAGAACTAAAGCACCACAGTACTACAGCACGCCACTCACAGCGTTGTTCAATTCAACAAATGCAGCCAGCTATTTTCTGGGTCAGTTTCAGTGTTTTCTGTGTCTTTCCTTGAGTAAGTGACGTTATTTGCAGCAAATATGAGCCTTATCTGTCTGTTCTAAATGTGAGTGCCCGGTGTACACAAAGGAGCACATTTCTGAGTCATGCGGCATTGCTTGGTGTCAATAGTGAGTAGTTTGCCTGCCTCCGTAGACACCGATTGTCTATATATAGAGGTGTCAGTGAATATTTCTAACCATATTTCTAACCATCCGTGGTGATTTGAAAGTAGTCGGTGTAAGTGAGAGCACCATGTTTATTTCAACATCCACACAGATTGAGCTGCTTGGCGTGTTTGTAAACTTGAAATGGGCGGCTCTGGGTCTGTGTGGGTGTTTATCAATGTGTGTCTGTTCGGCTCTCACAGGCTGCGACGTTGCTGGTTTAGAGTTGCTGGGGCTGAGGCATTCTTGCATACACGTGTGAACATTTCGGGCCCCTCTCAGGCAAGTGTGAATGTTTTGGTGCTGTGAAGGCGCGCAGTTTAAATATCCGTGTATTTCGCGCTCGGGGGCTCTGGTGGTATGTTGAAAGTATGACTACCAAAAGGAGTGTTACCTGTTGTTCCTCAATAGAAAGAGAAGGTTGAGAGTGGATCATCAAGAAAACTGGATTAGACTCCAAGTGTGATATGTACGGAGTGGGCAATCGTTTTGTTGGATTTTAATGCCCTCACACACCCTTTCAGGTGTCATGCTTCATCATCTGGGCTGCTCCTCGTCGGGCCGGCGGTGCAATGCCCAACGGGCTCCCTTAAAAAGGGGCACTTTGTCGGAGTTCTTTTATCCAACAGCCGTTTGGTGAAGTGCGGGTATGGGGGCCTGATTGATGTAGATTAGCAAAAGTGATTTAAAACAGGGTCGAGAGTACCAATATCGGGAATCAATTTTATTCTAATGGTCTCCTTCCCTGATTAAAAAGGTGTGTTTAACACTCGGTAGAGTTTAATGTCTCTAATTAGAGTGTTTAAAATCAGTGTAAGTGGTCAACATGTTTCTCGCTTAGAGCTCGTGCGCTCGCGATTCGTCAGGACCTATAAACAAAACTATCTACAAATGGGTGGGGACTATCTGAATAATTAGTCTCTCAATCACAACAAATAATGTGATAGAATCATTCATCTAAAATACCTGTCATGGTCTGGTGCTACCTGTAAAAAAGGGGAAGCGGTAGGTTAAACAGATCTAGGTTAAATCAAATTTGATCACAGGTAAAAGATAAATGAGGAACCAACAAAAAGGCCGTCGAGGTGATCCGTCTCAGTCAAATTTAAAAGGATCAGTGGTGATAACTGATGCATGAACGTCAGAGACGCTCTGATTAAGTGGTGTACCAACAAAGTGAACTAAAGTGACTATTCACCTGTGTGGAACATGTAAAAAACATAAAAACATAGCAGCAGAGAAGGTCGAAGGACTCACCCTATTCAGTAGGACTGCGGACCACAACAGTGCTCGGTGGGCTCTGCATGAGCCGGGGAACCTCTAAAAGTAGGTCTGGACCAAAAAGTAGTGATGGACTTAATGGCGTGACACAGGGGAGGGAGGGGGGATCACAAATCACAACATATAGATGGACGTGAAGACAAGAAGGGCCTCAGTAAACAAAATCAATGATAAACAGTAAATGACCACACTGGTGGGTGTGTGGACGATAAAAAATAAATAAAAAATATTTGTTGAGCCCTTCTGTTAAATGGCTATCGTTCAGATTATGTATTATGATCTGTTGGAATGATAGTTACTGTGTTCTAGCGCTATTTCACATATTTATACATAACGTAGTGTTCATTTTACAGGAAGTCCAAAATGCTAAAAAGCTGTCAGTAAGCATGCAAAGTAAAATAATCTAGCCCACTGTCAGTCAAAGGGGAAAACCGGAGTTTAAGGGGAAAAGTTACCCTTTAGTGGCTATCATATAATTAATGTATCAAAGTCAGCTGGACTGAGCGCTAGTGTGTTGTAGCGCTATCTCGCATCTTTATACAAAACATGATGTTACTTTTAGGGAAGCCAAATCTGCTATGACGCTGTCAGTGAGCATGTGAAATTGAATAATATCGCCCACTGACAGTTGAGGGGGAGAGCAGGAAGGGAAGGGAAAGGCGTACGAGTGAACGGCGCTAACATGAGTGGTAACTAAACCATCGCGGGTCACGCAGAGTAAAAGTGGTATCTAAATGAGAGAGAGGGGGGTTAGGATACTCACGTCTGCCCCGCTTACGCCGTGCTTGTAGACCTACCCGAGCCACCGAGTCTGGGAGGTAGCGTCTAGGATGTAGTGCAGGGAATTTAAACATCCGGTGACGTCACGTGATAATGTCACGTGATCGCAACTATATTGCGGATATGCAAAGGTTTTAAAACCAACTGAAATGCGCTACAAATGTGGGGGTGGTGAGCTGGAGTGAAGAATGGACGTAACATGATCCCGCCCAAGGGAACATGAGAAAAAGAAGTTAATCTCGCTCCGGTGATGCCGGGCAGTGAAACCGTGTCGGCCATCTTGGGTTGGGAGACCAGAATGAGAAATTGGTTATAATTAAGCATGACTGTCAGATGTAGTAATTGCTTAAAAACAAAACAAAAGGGGGTGGAAATAGATGCCTGTATGGAAAGTGGCATGGTAAGAGGTAGGTGAAATAGTGCCTGAGAGTTTAACATAGGGAGGCTGAAGGTCCCTGTAAATTATACAGGTGTTGTTGGACTTGGATAAAGCACAGTAAAAGGACATCTGATACAAAGGGCCTATTGAGAGATGTCAATTCAGCATTTGAGTGACCCCCATGGAATATCGTCATTCAGCCCAATCACATTTGAAGACAGACGGTGTATCCATCTCTGTTCTTTCTTAAACAGATTAGGTTGAGATGAATGGGGGTTGGCTTCTAGAATAAGCCATTCAACCGAATCTGGTGAGTGTTGTTTTTCTAAGAAATGGGCACTGATCTTAGTATTCTGTTTATGGCATCGAAAATTGCTGCGATGTTCTGAAATCCGCAATTTTATCGGTCTGGTCGTCATCCCCACATAGTATAAATTGCAGGGGCATTTAATAAGGTATATGCAATTGCTGGTATTGCAGTTTGTGTGTGACCTCAGTTCCCAGACGAAAGTAGTGTTGAGGGTGACAGATTTATGTACGGATGTGAACATACACGCAGTACACATACCGCACGGATAATGTCCCTTAACTGCTGGTAGTTGCCATAGTGTGCTCTGAGTAGGTTTCGTTTTTGGTCTGGGTCTAGTGCTGATAATCAAATCCTTAATATTTTTGGAACGTTTGTACGCGAACCGAGGTGGTTCAAGATTCATAGATCCTGTATTAAGGATGTTCCAGTGTTTCTTTAAAACCTTGGTCACTTGGTTGGTGTTAGGTGTGAAAGTTGTGACGCAGGTTAAGATGTCAGAGATAGTTGTCGTGTTTGCTCTGGGTTCCAACAGGGCTTCTCTGTTATTATTTCTGGCCCGTTTTTTGGACTGAGTGATGCTCTTCATTGGATATTGTCTTTCCCTAAGGTTACGGGATAGAGTTTCTGCCTCATGTTTGAAAGCATCTATGGTGCTGCAATTCCTCCTCAATCTGAGAAATTGCCCAAAGGGTAAGTTCTCTTTAAGTGCTCTGGGATGATGGCTGGTGAAATGTAGCAAGCTGTTACGATCTGTGGCTTTTCTATAGAGAGTCGTTGAGAGAACGCCCTGGGTCAGTCTAATGGTTAAATCAAGGAAAGCAATTTGAGAAGGAGATGCTGTGATCGTGAAGTTGAGATGAGGGTTCAGATGATTGAGCCATGTAAAGAATGCTTCATAGCTCGTTGAATCTCCTGTCCAGAAGATCAAGATGTCATCTATGAAACGTTTCCATAATCGGATATTGTGGCGATATGGATTCGTGTCACAGAATATATGTACCCCCTCGAACCAAGCCATGTATAAACAGGCCAGGCTCGGAGCAAAGGTGCTCCCCATCGATGTCCCTTGGGTCTGGTGGTATAATTGACCTTTGAATTCAAAAAAGTTCTCTGTGAGAGCTAAGGTGGCACACTCAATGATAAAGGACAAAGGAGTAGGTGATTCCCAAGGGTCGCGTCCGAGTACTTCCTCAACAACATCAAGGGTCGCTTTTTGCGGGATGTTTGTATAAAGGGCTTCAACATCAAGGGTGATGAGGAAGCTGATGTTGTGGGTATCGTGAGTTTGGTCTAGTATGCGTAGTACGTCGGTTGTGTCTTGTACGTATGACGGTGTACGCTTGACCAAAGGTTGCAGAAAATGATCGCAAAATTGCGACAAGGGTTCAAGGATTGAGTCAATGCCCGATACTATGGGGCGTCCAGGCACCGGAGTGACCCCCTTGTGAATCTTTGGTAGAATGTAGAAATAGGGGGTCCTCGGTACTTTTTTGATTAGAAAGGAAGCCTCCTTCTCACTTAGCCAGCCTTGACCCTCAGCTGAGTCGACTAAACCAGTGATAGTCTTTCTGAGGCGTTCAGTGGGGTTACTGGGAATGGGAGTGTAGTATTGTCTGTTACCCAGTTGTCTCAAACACTCATTGTCATAATCAATTGTAGTCATTATGACGGTAGCGCCGCCTTTATCGGCCTGTGGCCTATGGTGATAGTAGGATCATTGGCCAAAGATGTGATAGCAAGTCTCTCTGCTTTACTGAGATTATTGAACCGTTTCTGTCCAGAAATCGTTGTGATGTCCTTAAGTACTGCCTGTTCGTATGTCAGTACTTCATTAGGTACCATCCCTGCATGGGGAGTGAAGGTCGAGGGATTGTGTAAACCTGAATCATTGTCAGGTATGTAGTCTTTACCCTCAAAGAAAAATCTCAACCGGATCTTGCGGAAGAATTGGTGTAATTCGCAAGTTTGGGTAAAGAGATCTACTTTTGGAGTGGGAACGAATCCTAATCCTTTCTGAAGGACATCATCTTCCATAGCTGTCAGTTGTCGAGATGACAAGTTGACAACTAAATTTGTTTCTTGTTGGTGTGACTCCTGGTCTCCATTCCCCGTTGAGGTGGTTCTTCCCATTGTACTCTTTTCTCTTGTGGGGCCCCTCTTCTTCGCCCTCGCCCTCTGCCCCAACCTTTGCCTAAAAAAGGTGGGGGCTGGTTCATGCCCTGGGGTACGAATTGAGGTAGGCCATGAGGGCCAAATTGAGGGGGTCCCTGGGGGTACATTGGATATTGCCAGAAAGCAGGTCCCTGATAAGGTGTTGGGGGAAAGAAGTTATATCCCCGTCTGCCTTTCTTTCCTCTAGATTGATTAGGTCTCCCTTCCCTTCCTGCTCTCCCCCTCAACTGTCAGTGGGCGATATTATTCAATTTCACATGCTCACTGACAGCGTCATAGCAGATTTGGCTTCCCTAAAAGTAACATCATGTTTTGTATAAAGATGCGAGATAGCGCTACAACACACTAGCGCTCAGTCCAGCTGACTTTGATACATTAATTATATGATAGCCACTAAAGGGTAACTTTTCCCCTTAAACTCCGGTTTTCCCCTTTGACTGACAGTGGGCTAGATTATTTTACTTTGCATGCTTACTGACAGCTTTTTAGCATTTTGGACTTCCTGTAAAATGAACACTACGTTATGTATAAATATGTGAAATAGCGCTAGAACACAGTAACTATCATTCCAA
Organism: Triturus cristatus; assembly: GCF_964204655.1. NCBI lineage: Eukaryota > Metazoa > Chordata > Amphibia > Caudata > Salamandridae > Triturus > Triturus cristatus. Next base: position 862,008,802 of record NC_140580.1, read on the forward strand.
CAGATCATAATACATAATCTGAACGATAGCCATTTAACAGAAGGGCTCAACAAATATTTTTTATTTATTTTTTATCGTCCACACACCCACCAGTGTGGTCATTTACTGTTTATCATTGATTTTGTTTACTGAGGCCCTTCTTGTCTTCACGTCCATCTATATGTTGTGATTTGTGATCCCCCCTCCCTCCCCTGTGTCACGCCATTAAGTCCATCACTACTTTTTGGTCCAGACCTACTTTTAGAGGTTCCCCGGCTCATGCAGAGCCCACCGAGCACTGTTGTGGTCTGCAGTCCTACTGAATAGGGTGAGTCCTTCGACCTTCTCTGCTGCTATGTTTTTATGTTTTTTACATGTTCCACACAGGTGAATAGTCACTTTAGTTCACTTTGTTGGTACACCACTTAATCAGAGCGTCTCTGACGTTCATACATCAGTTTTCACCACTGATCCTTTTAAATTTGACTGAGACGGATCACCTCGACGGCCTTTTTGTTGGTTCCTCATTTATCTTTTACCTGTGATCAAATTTGATTTAACCTAGATCTATTTAACCTACCGCTTCCCCTTTTTTACAGGTAGCACCAGACCATGACAGGTATTTTAGATGAATGATTCTATCACATTATTTGTTGTGATTGAGAGACTAATTATTCAGATAGTCCCCACCCATTTGTAGATAGTTTTGTTTATAGGTCCTGACGAATCGCGAGCGCACGAGCTCTAAGCGAGAAACATGTTGACCACTTACACTGATTTTAAACACTCTAATTAGAGACATTAAACTCTACCGAGTGTTAAACACACCTTTTAATCAGGGAAGGAGACCATTAGAATAAAATTGATTCCCGATATTGGTACTCTCGACCCTGTTTTAAATCACTTTTGCTAATCTACATCAATCAGGCCCCCATACCCGCACTTCACCAAACGGCTGTTGGATAAAAGAACTCCGACAAAGTGCCCCTTTTTAAGGGAGCCCGTTGGGCATTGCACCGCCGGCCCGACGAGGAGCAGCCCAGATGATGAAGCATGACACCTGAAAGGGTGTGTGAGGGCATTAAAATCCAACAAAACGATTACCCACTCCGTACATATCACACTTGGAGTCTAATCCAGTTTTCTTGATGATCCACTCTCAACCTTCTCTTTCTATTGAGGAACAACAGGTAACACTCCTTTTGGTAGTCTAGCTGTTGGGGCACCTTACCTGTTTGGACCTCCTGCTCCATTGTAAGCAGAAAAAGCCCCCTCCTTCTCGATCCCCCTTGTTTGAAACCAATGTTGAAAGTATGTGCATATTTTGGCTGTCAGGTGCGGGATGTGACCATAGTAGTTATGAGCGCACGGCGCCTGGTCTCTGAAGCTGTGGTGAAGATGAGGACAGGCTTGCATGCTATTAACATTGCAAATGACAATGTCTTTTATTATTGCAGGTTTTTTTAAACACAAATAAAAGGTATTCTCATTTACGATGCCAATAGCTCGAAATCTCGCAATTGCGAGACCTATTGCATTGCAAATGCTTGTCCTTTTTACTTTCAGGCTTGACGTTTGCGGTTTTGCGTCTGTCTCTACAGTCGGTGGAGCATTACAGACAAGATCGGATGCAAGGAAGAGCTGCGGTCAGGTAAGAACAGTTTACTTTACATTTTTAAACATGTAGTTGGCTAACTTTACTGTAAGGAGAGAGGATAGGTAGCTATATGTTATTCAGTATAAAATCATATTTTATTTGCTGTTTTTACCACTTTGCTATCCCCATACAGGTTGGGTTTATATGCTCACGTCGCGGCGGTTGTTGTTTTCTTCAAAGTTATGTTTAAAAACATTTTAAAAAACATAGTTATTACATTTTCTATACCTATTTGAAATAAAAGCAACATTTGAATTTTTGGCATCTTAGTTTTTTTAAAACGTTGGTAACTTTTCAGGACAAAGACCACGCTGTTGCTGGAGAAAATCGGGATTCATGGACGGATTATTATTACATTTGTTCCTGTGAATTTCAATTTGGAAAATGGATTTTCTTTTTGGGAATTTTTTTAGTTAGACATTGTTACTTTTTGAGATTTAGATTTTTGGAATTGCTGTTTTGATAAACTTTTTTTTTAACATTCCATATAGTGGACTGTTGTAGATGGGTTTTTTTTAAAATAGAAAAAGATTATTCAGGAGTTGGCCTTTTCTTTGTAATTTGATTTCCCTGTTTGGATTATTGGATTGCTTAAGACTCTTGCTGACAGATGATATGAAAAATCACCAAGAGATGAGAAAAGATGACAACTACAGGTAGGAAACCCCAAAATTCCTTTAATTTGTCAAAAAAAAAAATGCCAGGTCATTTAGAAAGTGTTGTCAAAACAGGCAAGTACTTTTACAGATTGTTAATATATGTTAAAATTGTAGGATGTACACCATATTTTCCAGGTAGTCTGAAGCTCTGATGGATTTTAGCCACTAGTCTCTCAGACATTTCTTTATTTTTTTGTAAAACACAAGGGTTCAGACTACCTGACAATGATTGTGCCATTCTCATTTCTTGGAAATGTTGTTTCATCTTTGAAATTTCCTAGAAATAATAAAGGTTCAGGATGAAGTCTGCCAATTTATTTATTAAAAGAATTGTGTCATTGCTCTATGGCACCTCCCTCTAGCAGGTCATGTACCAGTTCCACCAGTCAATGGGAAACCTTGGCTTCCTCTTGTGACCCGACCTGCTTAGATGGCCAACCCAAGTATCCTCAAAGTAATTTAGGAGTGGGGCCAATTTTATCTCTTTTTGGGTAAAATATTCAGGTTCTGTAATTGATGTGTCAAACTCATACACACACATAGGAGGCACAAAGCACAAAGCACAAAGCTGGTAGTTCTTTTAAACTCATGCTGCAGTTTTCTGATTGACATAAAATCCTCAGCTAAGGATATTTTGTTAATGTTTGGCCAATATGCTTGGGAAAAGTATTAATCCTTGTTAATTTGTGGTCAATTATAATTTTCCTATGACTTTTATTCACAGTTTTCATTTTTATTACTGATAAAATTCAGTGTATGTTGAGGATTGCTTGTCAGGTAGTATGCTGTAAACTAATGGGGCAGTTGTGCAATTTATGTCAGCATGAATAGTGTATATTTGGGTGAAAAGATGGGGTGTGGATTTACAAGTCCCATCCATCATACAGATTTCACTATTCTCACGGGTTACCTAATTATAGAACATGCTAAATATTAGTATTCTTTAATAAGAGAGGGTTTTCAAGGAGAAACAGTTCATTAGTACAAGAAACTGTTAGTTCAGGGGAAATGTTAATTTCAGAATAGGTTTGTGGTGTTACACTTTGGGGCTTACTTGCCTGTTCTGCCTCTGTACCATTATCCTCAAATTAAGTAATATGGGCACACTACTAGCTATATGCATGGGGATGTTTTGGGCCACCTCCATCAAAACTGTGTCACAGGGTTCATTGGAGGTGGATGCTAGCATTTTTTTGTGCAGCACTTTTATACACACTTCAGTCTCCATTGCAAAGGCAGAGTGGTTATGTTATGTGGTCCTTTCCATAGTGACAACCAGAGTAACCACTCTGCCCTTGTAATAGGATGAAAAATACCGCACACACCTCCAGTGACTCCTGCGCTCAGTTATGCTCTTTTTACAGTAAAGATAGCCACCATACTTCAGTAACTGATTGCGTCTTAGTGACTGTACGTAGCTTGCTAGATTTCTTAAAGACATGGGGGCATATGTATGAAAGCAAAAATTAGTCGCAAACGCTGCGAATCGCAAAAAACAGCGTTTGCGACTGATTTTTCGCTATTTCATATGTATGACACATTTCCAAACTGAAAAATAAGAAATCGCTAAATTAGCGATTTCTTAGGCTGCGAAACAAGAAAACTGCGAATTTCCTAGCGAATACCTATTTTGCGATTCCTTAGCGTTGCGAATATCGCTAACAAGAAATCGCTAGCTAAGAAATCGCAAACACATGTATGAAAAAATCGCAAATTGCGATTTTACGAAATTCGCTAATTAAGAAATCGCTATTAACACCAATTGCTTGCAGGTGGTAAACTGGTGCAAGGTACAAAAACCAGCCCACAATGCAACAAACACACCCACAATGGCTGCAATGTACGTGATAGCCAGGAGGCTGCGTATTCGGGCCCTTGCACACAGGAGAATGAGACAGGAACGTATCTTCAGGCTGCGCATCACCCTGTTACAGAACACTGAAGAGGAGATCTATGACAAGTACAGACTGCACCCACAGACCATAATGGACCTGATTGAGGAGCTGAAACCCCACTTGGAGCACCCTACTCGCAGGACACAAACAATTCCCACACATGTGCAGGTCCTGTGCTCCCTGCACCTCCTCGCGTCAGGGAGTTTTCAACGGGTCATAGCGGAGGTTGGTGGTGTGTCACAGAGTGCACTTTCGCGCTTCTTCCATGCCTTCCTAGATGCAATGCTACTGAGGCTCCCACATCACATTTACTTCCCCACCACCCAACAGGCATTACAACAAACGATACTGGACTTCTACCAGATTGCACGTTTCCCCCACGTCATCGGCTGCATTGACGGGACCCATGTGGCCATCACACCCCCAGCAGAAACTGAATATGTCTACAGGAATCGGAAATGCTACCATTCCCTCAACATACAGATTGTGTGCAACGCTAAGTATCACATCACCGACATGGTAGCCAAATACCCCGGCAGTACACATGACTCCTTCATCTTCCGACACAGTGGAATACACAGACGTCTGAGTGCTGGAGAGTTTGGGGAGGGGTACCTGCTCGGTAAATACATTGCACACATCAATACATCCACTACATCACTTGAGGGGGGGGACATTGACTCACCTATTGTGTTTTTTTCCATGCAGGTGACAGTGCCTATGCAGTGCGCGACTTCATCCTGACCCCATACCTGGATCCTGCAAATGCAAGTGAGAGGAGCTACAACAGGGCACACAGATCTACACGCTGTGTCATTGAGCGAACCTTTGGAATCCTGAAGAGCCGCTTCCGGTGCCTGCATAAGAGTGGAGGCGCACTGCAATACAGCCCTGAGACCTGCTGTAAAATCGTGGCAAGCTGTGCAATGCTACACAACATGGCAATGAGGAAAGGCACCACAATTGATGTGAGCGATACAGACACATCGGATGACGAGCGCCCTGCTCCCCCTGCCAGACCAGCACCAGGAGTTGGGGCAGCTGCTGGACGCCAGAGACGGACTGAGATCACACAAAACTACTTTTAGGTGAGTGTTGAGGAAATGAGACTACAAAGCCTGATGATGTGTCAAGTGTTTAATCACACTTAACATGAAAGAAATTGTAATTGTCCCCAGCACATGTTGTACACACAGTGCAGAGAAGGCACAAGAAATGGGGCAAACAGCCTTTTGCGGGTTAATGCACCCGTGTTGCAGTCAGTGTCCCCGCAGCTGATCACCTCCGTCGGTGCCGTCCAGGGTGGTTGACCCCCATGGTGCGCCCTTGGCCTGCTACCTGTCTGCCACTGCGGCGTCTTTCACCTGGCAAGGTTGGAGTGATGCTGCTGCGACTCGATGTGTCCTCACTCTCAGCAGAGGCCATTAGTGCGCTGCCACCTGCATTGGCTGTCTGCAGCTGTTCCACAGCAGTGGTCACCTGCGCCAGCCCTCGCGCTATGTCCTGGCAGCAATGTGCCATGTCCACCTGCATGGTTACGCTTCTGCGTGTGAGTGCGCTGGTGGTGGTGCAGAGGCGGTTGACTGCCTTGGTGTAATTGTGTAGCCGTGCATTGGCACGTCGTCCAGCCCTGTCATTGGCAGCTTGGGTGTCCCTCAAAGTGGCACAGAGCTCTCGTATTGCCGCTACCATGCTGCGATTGTCCTGATGTAGGCGGCCTAGCTGGCGACTCATTGACCGCATTGCCTTGCTTTGCAGGCGCTGTTCCTGCAACATGCACTGTTCCAAGCCGGAGAACACGGTGCCTTCTCCTTCTGTTGCAGTGCTGCTCCTGGGCCTTGACCTGGAAATGGCCTGTTCCCTTTGCCTTGGTGTTGGTGCGTCATGACGGGGCATGTCTGTCACACCCTGACTCCCCTCTCTCCTGTCGGTGTCATCGCCTGTTGCTGGGACTTCATCCTCAAATGGAGGCAGTGGGGGCACATGTGCGCGCTTCCTGCGCTGAATTGGCTGCTGCTCTGTCTCATCGCTGGAGTCCGCAGGGTCTGCTGGCTCCTCTCCCTCAGCGCTGTCTTCTTGTGGCATGGCGTGTGCTGTGGATGTAAAGGGGACTATATGAGTTTGTGTTACTGTCTGCATGTGGCACTCAATAAAGTTACAAATCTTTGACGGCTAATCTCTGACACATTTCTATTCAATGATCCCCAAAACACATATGTTGCATTTACTTGTGATGGTGTCATGGACACACAGTCAGACACAGTACTACGAGTACCATGATGCATTGCTGGGTGTGCTGTAAGACCTGGGCTGGATTGGCATGTTGGGAGTTAACTATGCGCATTTGGGGGAGTGTGCAAGGGATGGGGAGGAGTGCAGGGTGATTTGGCATGCATCTTACCTTGTCTGCTGGATGAGGGGTCGGAGCTGTCGATTGCAGCCACACCACCAACGCTCTCAGGCAGGAGGGTTGACTCCACAAGCTCCTCATGGGGGGTTGGCTGCTCTGCAGTGGATGGTCCTCCTCCAGTCTGACTGGCATCCTTGAGTCTGGCTGCCACCCTCTCCTTGGACCTCTGGCGCATATCATACCACCGCTTGCGCAGCTCCTCGATGGTGCGTGTGGTGACTCCAACAGCATTCACCTTGCTCTGTATTTCCAGCCAGATTTTCCTCTTCCTGGCCTCTGGGACTTTGAGTGCCTTCTTCCCAAACAGGAGCTCATGGCTGCAGACCATCTCCTCAATGAGGACCTCCTGCTCCTTTTCTGAAAACTTGTGTTTTCTCTTTCTTTTTTCTGCATCTTTGCCCTGCTGGTTTTGTTTGGGATCCATTGCTGGTTGCTGTCTCCAGGAAAGCCTCCTCACACTCCACAAGCAGCCTCTGGGTGTGGCTCAGGTGAGCAGGTGCAGGCAATCACTACAGTTTCCTGTTTGTGATGTCATCAGCCTGCACCAGGCTTGCAGATTCCCGTTTTTGCGATTTCTTATTTAGCGAATTTCGCTATTAAGAAATCGCAATACGGGATTCTGCGAATTATTTGCGATTTTTAAGGAATCGCAAATGATTAGCGATTTATTTTATACATCCCGTTTAGCGAATCTGATTTTGCGAATCGCAAATTCTCGCAATTTGAGATTCGCTAAAGGGGAGTTTGATACATATGCCCCTTGGTATAGTGTTCTGTAGAAAAAAAAAAAATGTAAACGCTATGTTTTGAAAATGTGTTTTATTCTGTTTGTTAACAATGTACATGCTAAGGGAATTATGTTTTGCAATATTAATTGAGACACTGTTTTAATTGCGAATTCTTTTTATTATTCCTTTGAAAAATTAAAGAAATTGTAATGTTATTCTTTGTAGCATGTAGAAAGAAAGTATTTAGATTTGGTTATGAATAGTTTCTCTATGACCCTAGTGCTGTTAAGTAAACATCTGACATCAGCCCCAGCTGGAGTTTGGAAACTGGTGGGCGGAGATCTTAACTGTCAATTCGAAACCCTAGAAGGAAACCTAGGGTCGATGGCACAGGAGGAAGACAACGGCTGGTCCATTCCTAAGCTAGAAATCCCACCAATCAAAAAATGGCACCCCTAGCTCAACACATTCTTGCCATGACATTAAATCAGGGTCTCCCAACCTGTAATGGCAGAACTGCATCTGACAGAGACGGCAAATATACCTTTTACTGGCCAAATAGAACCAGTTGAATTAATTATGTCTTAGTCGATTTACGGATCAGTCCCCATTTGATCGATATGGAAGTCTGTCAGAGACAAGACAGTGATCATAATGCTCTTTCAAGCGTTATTACTGTCCCAGGCTGTGGCACATTAGACAGCCCATCTGATCCCTTTGACAATAGACGGAGACCAACCAACAACATACACAGAGTAAAATGGTGTAAAATAGCTGTGTCTAAGGAACGACTGGGGCAGTTTACAGAATAGTAGCAAAACATCTGGATGGTCTTTTAACTCAGGTTAGGTGGGCCCACAATACAGACAAACTCGAGAAAATCAGTGAAGATTATACCCAAATGTGTGAAAAGATATATAGTCTTTTCTTTGTAGAAGCTCAAAAGTCTGCAGGGAAGTCCCATCCCCCAACATGATACAACTCTTCCTGTAGGAAGGCCAGGGCTGACATGGTGCAATCTATCAAGCCGCAAGACAGGCAGGAGATCCAAATTAAAAGGGCTGATTATAAAAACATCATACGCCAGGCCAAAAGGGAGTGGGAAGTAGCCAAGTTGGAAGGGCTTCTAGAACCAGTACGTAAAGGGGACGAATGGTCTTTCTGGAACTTGGTATCCACAGGCTCAGCTGATGGATATCACAATGTGGAAACTAATGTCCCTCGAGCTGATTGGGTCACTTTTTTCTAGCCTTTATTCTGCAACTGGAACTGAAGAAGCCAGGCTCACTCTGGCAGCTACTAGTTGTGACATACCAGTAGGCATGACACGTGCAGGAAAAAGAATAGCCACTCAGCATTGTGCTGCAAGAAGTTAGATCTGCTAGCTCTAAGATCATCCCAAATATGGCATCAGGCCCTGACAAAATCCCAGGAGACCTCTATCGTAGTGAGATGGATGTCTGGTGCCCATACCTTACAGTTGTCTTTAATGTGATATTGGATGGGGCATCAGGGTCCCTGCACTCATTTTTCGAGATGATACCCTACTAATATCCAAATCACCCATGGGGCTACAGAAGACCTTAGACAGGTTTGACACTTTTTGTTCCAAGAGGGGTCTAGAAATCAATGTCTCAAAGACAAAATACAAGGCCCTTAACTCATGTCCTACAACGAAACCCAGTCCCAAGCTCAAGGGATCCACATTGGAGCGGGTGCACACCTTTGAGTGTTTAGGTCTAACTGTTAACTAGAAATTAGACTGGTGACATCACATTGATAGATGTAGGCTAAAACTCAAACAATATACAAGAGGGCTGATGAAGGTGCAGAGCAGGTCAAAATTTCGCCCAGTGTCACCGGCACTACAAATTTACAACCAACAGGCCAAGAAAGCAGCCCTCTATGGGGTGGAGCTCTGGGGGCACAAAGATGCTATGGCCCTTCTCTATAGTCGAAAACAGATTTCTACGCCAACTGACAGGCCTTCCAGCCAGCACCCCATTACTCCGTCTTAAGTTAGACATGGGCATTAGGCAAATATCAGAAGGGATGGGACTAAGGCCAATTCTTTCCTGAAGGAGACTATGGATAACCCCTAACCGTGAGAGGCTAGAGGAAATACTGAGCCTCCCTGACTCTGTCAATATTCCATGGATTAGGTACATCAGAGATACTTTGGGAACGTTGGGTATAGGGTCCCTGTGGGAAGACCCGTTGACAGCTGGGACCATAAGCAAGAACACCACTAAATTGCTCCACGCTCAGCACAAATTGGATTCAATGCACTCTCAAGCCACCTTTGGCCCACAATCTGATGTCTTCCTGGCAGCGAAATTCAAGGTCAAGAAGGAAGGGTTCCTTGATGAGATCAAACTGCTGGGAGCTAGGAAATTATGTCTGCAGTTCCATTATGGAACTCTTCCTCTGCTCTCCTTTATTTTGGGCTGGGATCGCCAGGATAAACAGGGTAGATGGAACTGTCCCGCTTGTTGTTCTAGTAAGGAATCTGTAGAGCATGCCGTATTCTTCTGTCCTGCCTGTATGGAGAAAAATATGGATCCTTCCAGTATGTTGAACACAAGTGGTGAGAAAGCATGTAGAGGCCACTCGTATCTTAAGACATGACACAAAACAATGCATTGTCTTTGTCATATCTAATTACCTCTAGGTGACTGAGAGTACAAGGGGGTTTGATCCTTAAAGCAAACAAGGTTCCCGTTGCTATGATGACATCGGGGGCTTCTAATGATTCTGTTATCCCCCTGCCATGAGAAATTTGTTACACTGCGGCTCAAGAACATAATTGCCCAAAATTAGTAGAGAGTAGACACGATTCATGCCGCATTTGCACATATAAGGAATGTTTAGGGCCTGCTTTGGGCTCTTGTTCGTTCCCACACGCTTTGGTTCTCTATGTATACACGGATTAAGATTGCTTTGTCTTACCCTTGTGACTTTCACACGAAGTCGAAAAAATGGTTGATAACACAGATTGTATGATGTTGTTTTATGTTGGTTTTATGTATTTATGGTGTGCTACGGCACGTTTTTTAATGTTTTATACGGATGAAATTATCTTCTGTACTTTTATGGTTATAACCATAATAAAGTATTATGAATATGATGATTTGGTTATGTATTGCTTTTTACAGAACATTTACCTGAGTTGGTTTTTATCCTTCGCTAAACTGGTAATCTGATTAATTTTCTTTTGGTTTTTCCAGTGGATGGCTTCTTTGTTTCGAGTAATTTTTTCTGTGATCTGTAGGAAAATTAGAGAATGATTTTTATTTAAAACTGTGGTGTATTTTTTATGGCCAATGTACCTGCTAAGGGAAAATGGTTAGCATAGTTGTTTGAGACACTGTTGTGATTGTGAAAATATTTTTATTATTACTGTGAAAATTTAGAGAAATGTAAGTTTTTTTTATCTATGTTGTCTTTTGAAACAGATATGCTAGATTTGGTTATGTATAGTTTCTTTTAATATAGTATTTACCTGAAAAAGGATTTTATCTTTTCATACACTATGTTTTGAAGTTTGGTGAACTTTTTTTTCTCCAATCACATTTTCCAATTTTCTTTTTTGATTATAGGGTCTGTTCAAGGTAAGTATTTGGTGGTGTAACATTAGTGATTTTTCCCCAGTCACTGTCCAGCACCATCTTTGAGGTAAGTATTCGGTGGTGTTAGAATAGTAATTTCCCCCCAGTCACTGTCCAGCACCTTCCCTGAGGTAAATACTTGGCGATGTAAGAATAGTAATTTTCCCCCAGTCACTGTCCAGCACCTTCCCGAAGGTAAGTATTGTGTGGAGGTAGAATAGTAATTTTGACCCCCAGTCACTGTCAGCACTTTCCCTGAGGTAAGTAACCAGTGAAGTAAGAATAGTAATTAATTTTGCGCCCAAGAACTGTACAGCACCTTCCCTGAGGTAAGTACTCAGCGGAGTTAGGATCAAAATGTTGACCCCCCATTCACTGTCCAGCACCTTACCTGAGGTAAGTTCCCAGGTGAAGGTAAATTAGTAGTTTTGTACCCTAGTCATTGTCCAACACCTTCCCTGTGGGAAGATCCCAGTCAGAGTTAAATTAGTATTTTTTTTTACCTTAATTACTGTCCAGCACCTTCTCAGAGGTAAGTTTTTTTTAACTAGAGGTTTATTCACATTTTTTGTATCCAGAAAAAAACTTTACATATTAACTCACATTGTTAGACCTCCTATAAGTTAAGTCAAAATATAGTGTGGAGCTATTCTGGTTAATCTGTGTAAATTAAAAACAATGTCATTCATAAATCTTTTTGCCATTTTGTTAGTTAATAATAAGGATGTTCAATGTAAACGTCGTGCTTACTTGTGCGAATAGATGGCATTGTGTGAACAGCAAAGTGTCTTTCTCTCCTCCTCTCTCTGGTGTGTGAGGTCACAATCAAAGTGAGTGTACCACTGAGCACAAAAAGGTGGATGACTGAATCTATATTTTTTCATGGTATTTGGTCATTCACAATACAGTATATTTTAGAATGTTTTTTCAATTGTAGTTTACAATCTGAATTAAATGTATATTTAATTTGTTTGGTGATTAAAACATTTATTGACCTTCTTCACATTTCATGACAGCCATCATAGGCTTAATATAAAGAAAGGACTACTGTACAAAGGAAAAATATGTAAATGTGTTTATTAAGGTGTTAGATTTATGTTGACATTATTTTTTAAATAATTATTCTATCGAGAATATGTGTTCGAAAATGTTACTGTGCTGCCTTGTTTTTCATGCTGTTCTGGGATTTCTTAGTCATATAGGCCCACATGCATCAAAATAAAAACCGGTCGCAAACGGGCAGATTCTCAGAATCTAACCCTTTGCTCCCGGTATTTTTGCATTTGGGATGCATCATCCCAAATGCAAAAATAGCAAAATAAGGAATCTCTAAATTGCGATTCCTTAAATTGCGATTGCATTTAAGGAATCTCAAATTGAGATTCCTTAAATGCAATGCATGAAAGTAAAAATATTAGCGATTTCGCTAATAGTGGGAGCAAATTACCATGAAGTTGAACTTCATGGTAATTTGCAAAAACATTGAAAAAAGCACTTAAGTGCTTTTTTCAAAGTTCCATTTTACACACACACATGCCCTTGGGGCATGTGTGTGTGCAAGATGTACTCATATGCAGATTTCAGGGGTGCAACAGGGTGTCTTTTTGACACCCTGGCACCCTTGAAATTGCATGAGCAATTTGCGATTCTCTAATTGAGAATGGCAAATTAAGAAAGTCTTCCCATTCAGTCCTATGGGCCTCTAGGCCCATAGGAATTAATGGGGAGGTAATTCCTTAATTGCAACTCGCAATTTGCAAGTAGCAATTAAGGAATGTTTAGGAATCGCTATTTTGTAAGCGATTTCTACATGCATAGCCTTTTGCTATTCCTTATTAGCGAATCCTTATTTTTCGCTAATAAGGAATCGCAAATGGCATTGTTGATGCATGTGCCAGATAGTTATTTTAAATGCAAAACTATTTATTTTAATGTATTACAATAATGCGTTGTAAAGGTATGCATGGTAATGGTACATGTGGCAAAGATACCAATAACGTATCTCTGTGTATGTTCATGGTAATGACATATGTGGTGAAGACGCTCATTGTACTGGTAGATGCATTGTAAAAATTGCAATGTTAAGGTATGTGTGGTAAAAGCATGCATTGTTCCATCATACATCCACTCCCTAGAGCCTATGATGGCTCGAGGAGGGTGCCTATGTGCCCCCCTCCCCTTAATCAGTAAATTGGGCCCTGTGCCAAAAACTGCTTGGGGAGGGGGGTTATGTGCCCCTCTCCCCTTATTAAATAGTTTGGTCCTTGGGGGATGGGGTCCACAGGGCCCGAAATTGGCTCTGGGAGGGGGGGTCATACACCCCTCCACTTAAATATACCCTACTGATGCCCCCCATATATATTCATAAAATGGTGGCCACCATTTCTTTTTAAACAGGTGCATACCGAGGTGTGGGGTCCCTGGGGCTATGAAGACTCAGGGAGGGGGACCATAGCACCCCTCCCCTTCTATTTACATTTCATCACCAGGGGATGGGGTCCCCAGGGCTTCATTAGGCTCAGGGAGTGAGGGCTGCATGCCTCCCTTACTGTATTAACAGCAAATGGTCAATGGGTGCTGGCTGGACAGTCAGCTGGGGCCGTGGAGGTCCTGAGGCTCCCCCCACAGTCTCCACACAAAATTCAAAATGTGGGTGTCCCATGTGAGCACGGGGACACCCACAAAAATGTTTTTTAAACAGCAGCACCCATAATGCCCTGAAACAATAAGTCTCCTGTGTCACTAAATCCATGACCATAGGTGAATCTACTATATTTTTCTAAAATGTTCTTAACTCGAACTCTATGCTCTTCAGCTGGAGTGCAAGGCTCCCTTGTGGTTGTTTTTATGATTGTGTTTTATGGGCTGAAAAGTATAAAAAGAAAGACTAAGAAAGATGCCTGTTTAATTTTTTAAGTAAAAAATGTTTCAGAGTCTTTCCTTTAACATTTTTCAGCCCACAAAATGTAATCATAAAATCTATGTTAAAAGAAAGACTCACAGACATATTGATTTTATTTTTTTTTAAATAAAAAAACAGTTTACAATACCAAGGGTCTTATTATGAGTTTGGTGGTGCAGGAGTGGGACCGCCCGTTCCTGCCCAGCCAAACCCATGTCTAAATTAGGCACCAGATTAGGAGTTTCCTCGTGTATGGTGGGCTGTTCTTTGGTGTTCCCAGGCCGGTGTCTATGGAATCGGCACCGTAATGGGAACATCAAAGGCAGTACCTGCACGGCATGGACTGCATGGTGTACTGGTGTGCATTCACACAGGGGGGCACATGCTGTGCCCCCCTGTGTGCATCCATATGGCGTGAGGCACAAGGGGACCCTGTAGGGCCCTCTTTGGTTTTCACCGCCACACTTTTCATGGCGGTCATACCGCCTTGAAAAGTGTGGCATAAGGAAACGAGTAATATGCATAACTAGGCCTGGGCGAAGCACTACGCTACGCTCGCGTAGTTTGCGAAGTTCGCGCTACTTCGCGCTACGCGAACTGCACGTAGCACAGTGCGAACACGCGTAGCGTAGTGTTGCGTAGTGCTGCGGTCATTTTTTGCTTGCTCGCGGTCCTCAACGTCAAGTTGGCGACCGCGAGCAAGCAAAATGACATCCTGGCGAGACTTTTTCCTTGTTCGCGATCGCGAGCATGGAAAATAAACCTCCCGGCGAGATTCCCAACGCGAGAAGGTCAGGTTTCTCATTGCGAGGGGTCGCGTATGCTCGCGACCGCTCGCGATGAGAAACTACCAGTTCGCGTTGAGAAAGCTGCAGCTCGAGTAAAAATCTACTCGAGCAGCAGAAAACTACAGCTCGCACTGTGCAAGATGCCATTTTCAATGATTGCACAGTGCCGGTTGCTTGTCCGCACTGTGCAATCATTGAAAACAACATCTTGCACAGTGCGAACATGTTACTTCGCAGTTCGCGAAGTGCTACGCGTAGCTCGCGTAGTGCGAACTTCACTTTGCGTAGCTTCGCGAAGCGCTACTTCGCGAACTACGCCCACCCTTATGCATAACAGGGCCACAGCAGCCCCGCCAAGCATATTGTGGCCTTCAGGACCATCTGCCCAACTGTTGTCCTGGACATAACAAAGACAGCATGGAGAGTCACCCACATGAAGCTCAAATTTCCGCATTTCTTGCTTTTAAAAATAAATAGAGACCGGAAACACTTTCATGATGCAAAATGCTAGTAGATATTTACAAAACCACACAAGGAGAGGTTTGCGCTGCCTTGCGTGGCTTTGTGTAAAACAAACGTACTGCAGTGCAGTGGCTTGCGCTGCATTGCGCTACATTTCATTTGGGAAGCATTCCATGTGTGGAACATGGGCGTTCCCATGCATCCATCCATGGATTTCACGCAATCCCAGATTTACAAAGGTTTGTACACCTGGGATTGTGTGAAATCGCTACGCCTCCCAGAGGATGACGTAATGGGGAGAAAATTCGTATTTTATCCTTGTTATTTCCTTTTTCTATCTGTGCTGCAATCTGCAGCGCACATAGAAAGGAAAATGCCTTGAGAGATTGTTTACTATTCAATTATAACGCAGGCATCGTTGCACCATGGTGCAAGGGTGCCTGCATTGGCGCTATGCTGCCTGAAGTGCACCAGCACTATGAGAGAGCAGAAGTGCACCATATCTTGGTAGATATGGCTCATTTCTGCTCTCTCCCTTTCACACAACGCAGCACAGCAAGTTGCCTTGCTACACTGCGCTGCGTGAAAGGTTAGTAAATCTGGCCCTAGATGTCTTCACCCCTGAAGTGAGGGGGTATAGACACTTAAGTCAACACTTAGATGTAAATCTACACTCGGAAATAATGACTAGCAAAAACGTATAGATTTACAACAGAGTAAAGCAATGGATTTACAAGGAAGTAAATATGCACATGTAAATGTATCTGTATGAGTCAGGCCCTATGTTCACAGGGCTTACTTATGCAGGAACATTAAGAAATTAGTAGTCCTCTGATATCCACTTTATGACATTTTACCAAATTTCCACAGAAGGGTCAGAACACAGGTTTTGACACTGGACAATGATATGCTGCTTTTATAAGGAGAGTTTATCAATTTTAATGGTAGATCATCTTTTA
This sequence comes from Triturus cristatus, assembly GCF_964204655.1. Classification (NCBI taxonomy): domain Eukaryota; kingdom Metazoa; phylum Chordata; class Amphibia; order Caudata; family Salamandridae; genus Triturus; species Triturus cristatus. The sequence goes on from NC_140580.1 coordinate 862,024,849, forward strand.
ATCAGGACGGGGAGACAAGCAGCAGATCTGTGGGAAAGCTCTCTTTGATGTTGGACGATAACTGCACAGCAGCAGTCAGGGATCGGTTTTCAAGTGACCCTTTTTATTTTGACAAGATTCTTCATTGACTGGGCAATGAAAAAGGCGTTTGTCTCTCCTCTATTACTGCAACTCATTTGAAAGAGGTTAGTAGGTTTTTATATTCGTGCACATTAAAATGTTATCCCTATTACCGAGTTTACACAGAAGCTGTTATGGTTCTGTGTGTTTTTTGCATAATTGCCAGAATTGATTATCATATTTCTATTATATGATTTGTTGTTGTTGACACACTTGAGAACAATCAACGTGACTTTCATTGGATTTATTATGATCCATGACAGTTATAAACACTTATATTTGACTTTGTGTTTGTTGAATGCACTGTTGCTCAATTGCATCCGATAGAGAACATTGTAATTTCAAAATGGATGCCGTTTTTCCTTGTAAATCCGGGCATTGGGATTGTAGTCCTACTTCTATTTTCATTATTGTGCACTATATGTAAATGAGCACTACAAACAGTACGTGACCCGTGACCAAGGTGACCAAGGTGCAGCTGCACCGAAACGCGTCGGGCGTTTACTTGCCTTTTGTTTCAATAAAGTTTTCACGCTTTCATGGACCTGGGCTTGATGAACTTTTTGTCTATCGACATTTGGATTGTCTATATTGGAGGTTCGTGCCCTCAATCAAGCCCGCCACCGAGAGAGGCTAAGAGCACACGTGAACTGTATATATATATATATATATATATATATATACATTGATCATGTGATCAAGCTCCCTGCGTGGAGCGAAACGCGTCATGGAGGACACTGGTCCGTTTATTTCTTCATTTTAAAATTGGGTATTAAATTACTTGCTTCACCCGCTTTGGCTTGTGGGATTGTTTTATTTTGATTCGGAGGCGAGAGGTCCGTGCCTGTATTTCCGCCGAGTGGAGAGGAGAGCGGAAAAGACTATTTCTATATATATATATATATATACATTGACCATGGTAAAGCTCGCTAATACCATCTTGGTGCCATTGCACTGTAGAAAACCATTGAATAAATTAGGGGTGGGGGGAATTTGCGAAATTCACTTTCGCCAATGATCGCGAAAATGTTAAAAATCTCCGCAAACACGCGGAAATATCGCGAAGATGCAGAAGTTTTTTTCCCGTCCGTTCGCGGTATGTTTTGTGTGGTCACGGCTCGCCAACTTACCCATGCGGTTGCTTGCGGGCGCGGCCATCTTGTTTTCACTTGTCTCGCGGTGCATGATCGCGAGAAGAAAGACGTGATCGCGCGACGAATGATGTTACTGCGGGCGAGCGCAAATGGCTACCAACAAATATATATATATATATATTTCAACAGTTTGTGATTAAGTGGTCCAATGCATTTAGCACTCTCATACCTTCTGCTTCGTGCTTTAAAACAAAACAAAACAACAGTGATAAAATATTGTTTTACATTATTAGCTGCAGTGGCCTGCACATCTTGATGCACTAAGGGTGGTAAAATCATGCAAACTGGGTGGTTTTATACAAATGTATACATATTTAATATAAAGGAATGGCATTTTGTAGTAGAGACTGTGAATGCATCAAATTGTGGTAAGTCACAAATATTTTTCGAAGGGGTCTATAATACTGGTAGAGACCAGAAGGGCTGAGGTTGTGGGCACTATGACTGAAGCATGACTATCGATGGATATGACTAGGCCCAACATGGGAAGCAACAACAACAAATGAATACTGACGTGTGTAGCGGCAAACAATTCTCTGCTTCAACCATGGAGACTACTGCACCCTTAGAGTAGGGTACATACATTTTTTTCATAGGTCTACAGCACCTGCACAACAACTAACCATTGCGAACTAAAACGATAACATGATACTTTAAAAGGGGCATTTATGATATCTTCTGACAAAATGTTTGATGCTGAAATAGAAACTCGGTATACAAAGTGAAACCCCATAGAAAAATGCAGGAGTCCACATTGTTGGTAAAAATGTTTGGTGGAGTTAAAAAGATATTTGCAGTGGTAAAACAGAATAGAAAACGTGCTGACTCTCAGAACCGGAAATGCGTATACCTGAGACATTGCCTAGTAGGTGAGGTACATTGCTTCACGTAGAGGAGGATAAATCAAAGCTTCACATTTTTTAGGCTTATGGGGAGACCATGAGAACTTGTTGCATTTTTTTTAGGACCTTACGACAATGTACTGTAGATCTATACTTGGTACAGACCTCTGTAGATCAGCATAAAAGGCGAAATCAAATCCTGGAGAAACCTGGAATCACAGCCCGATGACTCCTGGCAAGTGCCTCAGGGAAGCAGGACTGGAGTACAGTTTCTTCAAGATGCAACTAAATCGGCAATGCACCCGCCAGCGCCTTTATAAGGCAAAACTGCACAGACACTCTAAGCAGTAGTAACGTAGGCATGATGACAGAGATGTTGCCGATGTATTTTGGTCTTGCGAAAAAATAAAAGAAATCATCAGATATCTTGGAATTAATTAACTCAAATTCTGTCTACAAGTTATAGAGTGCTCCAGGCTGGCAATACTGCACAAATCCTGGAAATAACAAGCAGGATGGAGGACACCACGGCGTGCATAAGAAGAGAAAGGCGGCGCATGCTTTATGCCGCTACCGCAAGCCGGGGAGTTGTGTGTGCGCGCGCGCAAAAAAAAAAAATTAAAACACGCGAGTGGTGAGCGAGTCCCGTATCCACTATGTGCTGAATTATGTCGCCATTTGCAGCCACCTCAGATTAAACTTATCTAAACTATTCCTAAAGGATCACTAAAACAAAAGGGGTATGAACTGCTACGTTCATAGTAATGGAAAGCATTTTTCACACGTTAGTGCCAAGGTGTTGATATAATGTCACATGAAGAAGGAGCAGCGTTACCTTTACCTGGCTGACCCAGCAGCAAAATGTCATCGCTCGATCTTGGTCTCCAGCTGGGAGCCCACCTTCTTGGTGGCCCTGGTGGAGCAGGGAGACCCCCGGGAGAAGAGGGAGGAGGTCGGGCAGAGCAGCAGGCAGAGGGAGGAGGAGGGAGGACGCGGCTTCTGAAGCGGGGGTGGATCCCCCCAGTGGGTGGATTGCAGGTCATAGCTCTAACCTGTCTAGTGGTTTCATACAGTTTCTAAAACCGGCTAAAGACATAACATGATGTTTACATTGAATACATAGGATGGAAGAAGCGAAAGTCACTCCGTAGAAAGGGTAAGAAGCGATTATTTTCTAGGAACAATTCTCCCGAAGCTTTCCAAAACAGGGCATTGTTTACAGCACACTCTACTGTGTTGTATTCGCATTTAAATAGCGGCTCAGGTTTTTGCTCTGTGGTGGCGGCTGAGGTGGGTTCTGAACTATCGAAAAAAATAGTCAATTATGTAAAGTCTTTAAAATATATCTGCCAGCAGAATAATCCCAAATCAAACCTGTGCCAGGAAAAGCCATTCATCCCTTTGTATGAAAACTGCTGGCGAGAAAAACGAAAGGCTGCATTGGGAGCCGCTTGTGAGTGAAAAGGTGTAACAAGCATTGTCCGCGGAAAATTGCTGGCGAGAAGAACGAAAGGCTGCACTGGGAGACGCTTGTGAGTGAAAAGGTCTAAAAAGCATTGGCCGCGGAAAACTGCTGGCGATAAGAACGAAAGGCTGCATTGGGAGCCGCTTGTGAGCGAAAAGGTCTAACAAGCATTGGCTGCGGAAAACTGCTGGCGAGAAGAACGAAAGGCTGCATTGGGAGCCGCTTGTGAGTGAAAAGGTCTAGCAAGCATTGGCCACGGAAAACTGCTGGCGAGAAGAACGACAGGCTGCATTGGGAGTCGCTTGTGAGTGAAAAGCAGTAGGTGAAGAGAAGTACGGGGAATGGTAGGAAAGAGAAAACAAGAGCTGACGCAGAAGCCGGAATTAAAGGAAGAACAATGGGGGAAGAAACGCAAGAGAAGCCCGGGAGTTGTGTGCGAAAGTGAAAGTGATCGCGATGCGATTAATGAGGCCAGCAGAGTGACGAGATCTGTGGTGGGGGAGGGGGAGGGAATTGAAGCGCGGAGAGAGGCACGCAAAGCACGTGCCCACGCACGTGCACTCAAGCTCTAGGCCGGCCATTGCAGCATTTTTTGAAGCCCCTTACTAAAAGTCTCGCCAGATCAGCGCATGCGCTAGGTCAGGCGAGACCTAAAAAGGTGCATCTGCGCCAGAGGATGCATGCAGGGGAGCACATGGCGTACACCCTTGTATACATGCACCCCCTGTTCCTGCAGGGCATGGACTTGACAGTCCATGCCCTGCAGGAATGTGCAATGGCATTCCCATTGCGGTGCCTTGCCAAGGCTCACGTATGAGCCTTAGCACTGCACCACCGTGGGCCAGTCACCGCAGGACCGTCCTACCTGGATTCCTCTCGGAAACTGGCCAGTGTCGTAGCAAGGTCAGGTGGTACCCGGTGCGGAAAATTTCTTGTCACCCCCGGCTTAACGTACAAATACAAACACATATCATGCATCATAACATTTACGTTACTTACCAAACTCAATATCATAGAGAAGAGGATGATCACAATGAATCAATGAACTAAAAAATTTAACAAAAATACATTCAGCACGGCACTTATAAGCTTCAGTAATAATGCACAACTAACTCAACAGAATGACGTGGGGTGACTTACCGGCACGGCAGCGGATAGAATTGATTGCGGGTTGAGTGATGATGAGTCACTGGTTGTTTACTTATCGCTCGAGTGCAAACTGCAGAGACAGACTTCGGTGGAAAGAAACCCCCCCTCCCCTTCCTTATCCATACACTCTCCACTACACAACGTCGAGTTCAGCCGTGTTTCGCTACGTTTGTTGACTGAACTAAAAAGTTTCAATACGTATTATGTTGACTTGTTGAGGTTAATTCATTGTCAGGCGAAGTTATCAAACTCATTTTAAATAATAATATTTTTTTTTCATGTGTTGTGAGCCCACCCAATTTTTTTATATAAAAAAAACATATTTTTGCCATTTTGTAACCCCCCTCAGTGATGACACCCGGGGCGGCCCGCACCCACCGCAACCCCCTTCCTATGCCACAGAATCTGGCAGGCGGTCGCTTTACGGCTTTAGAGGTGTGGCAGCGGGGAACTGGCGTGGCGGCCCGCTGCCACACTGCCAAAGTCATAATAAGGCCCTTAGCCATGTGACACTACTAAACTAAGCAATAGCAGAACCCAACACACTTACTGTGAGCTGTGATCTGCATAGGATGTAACATATTCGTACCTTTGAAATGAATTTGGCTTTTTGTACCTAAAACCAATAAAGATTTGGCAAAAAAAAGAAAAATTACAATCCTCGTTTCAAAGTGCTGGCAATTTACAGGTCATTTGTGAAAACTTACAAATTCTGCTACAGCAAACATAAATCAAATTACTATTTAAAAAAATACTCTTACAAATATACAACTATAGGAATGACAGAATTTATATTCCCATTAAAGAATAGAAATGAAACGAGTCCAACTTCAAATATTATGGGATTGCTACTTTTTGTAATGCGATCATTTAGACATATGAGATGCGGTTCCAAGATGGTCCTTGCGTTCTGTGGATTTTTGAGCTGTCCCGGGCTTTTGTTGGTAACTTGAGATCTGCGCGCACATGTCTTTTTTTGGGGAGGTGCAAGGAGAGGGGCCCCGGCTGCCGTCAGACCTGAATGTAGCTGTGAGGGCAGGGGTTGGAGGGCAGGGCACCGACGGTGCCTAAGCTACCTATTAGAGGGAGAGGTAGAGAGATCCCGTTACAAAAGACGCGTTGCTGATTGGTGCTCAGAGTTCGGAGGACTCTGAGCGCGAGCATGGGCCATGGAGGTCTGTCAGGGAAGAGGCGAGATATGTGTGTGCCAGGGCAAAAGGAGAGGACTGATAGTACGGAAATTCGCCAAATATCCAGATTATCCCGACAGTGCCAGTACTCCACCATTAAATGTATTTCAGCACTGCTGAGAAGTGCCGGTACTCTCTCTTTCAATTTAAAGAAGTGCAGGTACTCAGTACCGGACAGTACCTGCCCATTTACGCACTGATCACACATGAATACCACTCGTTCACTGCTCAGCGCCAGTGGGCCTAGATCCCATTGCTGAGCTGGGATTGTCCTATCTCCATTCTGCCTGGGACCCGCTGTTAGGTACGCAGGAGGGCTGGATACTGGGGCGGATTTTTCAGACTCAATGAGTACCGTTGGGTAACAATAAATATCTGTTATTTAGCGCCAAGATGCTTACAGGTAAACATGCGCTTTGCAAATACACTTGTCATTCCACATGGAACACTCACACTGGCTGAGCAGCTAACTACAAAATACAGGAGAACAATTTATCTTATATGAAGATACTACAACTTGTTATGTTATTCTGAAGGGTGGCGCAGGAATATTTGTCTGCTCCCCAGTGTATGCGTCAGCGGCTGTGAGAAGAGAGTTGTGGAGGTGCCCAATCTAGCCGGGTACCGGATCTAGGAGGCTAGCAGCACATTTGTTGTTAAATGCGGAGTAAAGTAATGCAACATTTGGAAAGGATTCTGGGAACTACTCAGAGGTGGTGAGGTCTAAAGGATCTACTCGTAGAGGGTGGCGAGGCCTAAAGGATCTACCAGGAGGTGGTGGTGAGGCCTAAAAGATCTACTAGGAGGTGGTGGCGAGGCCTAAGGTGGTGGCGAGGCCTAAAGGAAGGTGGGGTGAGACCTAATAAAGGATCTACTAGGAGGTGGTGGTGAGGCCTAAAGGATCTACTAGGAAGTGGGGGTGAGACCTAAAGGATCTACTAGGAGGTGGTGGCGAGGCCCCAAGGATCTACTAGGAGGTGGGGGTGAGACCTAAAGGATCTACTAGGAGGTGGTGGTGAGGCCTAGCTGCTGGGAGCGCACCACACTAGTACATGTGAGACGGCTACTACTAGTCTGTCACTGCTGCACTTCTGATAATGCAGCTGCACCTCCTTACGGTAGCCATCATCTACTCCCTCTGCAGGCTCTTGCTTTATTTTTAGGTCTCGCCTGATGGTCTGGCGAGACTTTTTGAGAGGGCTCCAAAAAGTGCTACCAGGTCAGCCTAGAGCTACAGTGCATGTGCGCGGGCGCGCGCCGCGCTTGACCGCGATTACTTTCACTTTCGCGGACGCACGGCCACTTTGATGTTTGATCGCGATCACTTTGCCAATAGGTCTCGCTTTTGGGACCTTATAAGTATTTAGTTATGCAACCGTTGCATGGCTAAACACTTATAAGGTCCCAAAGGCGAGACCTATTGGCTATGCCAATGCTTGTTTTACTTTGGGTTTGAACCCTATACACTTGACATCCAAGAAAAGCCCTTGAGAGTCTAGGGATGACAGATAAGATGAGAGGTCCCACCCCTTGGCATACCATTTGTTCTTCAGCAGCCCTTTGGCTAGGCTAGCAGCTGCTTGTCTTCACAATCACTCCACAGACTCTTACATTTAGGGGGCTTGGAGGCTCAGCGAGCTGGTAGGCCATCGAAGATAGATAGGCTAAGTTATGGAACAATCAGGAGGTCAAAGATGGTTAAAGGTAGGACTAGTAGGACATGACAGAAAATCTTAAGTGATACGTATATGCACGCAACTTATAGACGGAAACATTTCTATTACTTGTTAGGTCTAGTGTTAGTCAAGATCTTTTTTATTTTACTAATATTATGTATACGTATAGGGGCTTTCAGACAGCCTACTTCATTCATTGGTCCTGTGTTGAGTCATTCACATGTTTCTTCCGCCCACTACTGCACACAACATACGTCAGTGGGCCAGCCCACCTCAGCTAACTGGCTAACTTTACTTTGAGTGGCGGCTCAGGCACTCAAAAGTCACATGCACACCAAGCAGTTCCCATTAGCACAAGGAACTGCTATGGCAAAGTGTGAGGGCGACAAATCATGTTTGCTTTTGGCAAAATTGGTATATCATATACTGGTTATTGCCTGAAAATCCGTAATACTTAATTTTTATAAAAAAATTAATAAAACATTGCAGGCCTGCCAAGGCCTGGCCTATTTCTTGGCTGTGGCGATGCTTTTTTGTTCTGGTCCCCAACCCCTCGAAATCACCGATAGGGGTCATGTTGGCGCCACACGAAACACAGATAATCCATAAATCAAATGACACATCTGCGTGAACAGCTCGCACACAGAGCTTGCCACATGTCACTTAAAAGTGACCAGCCACCAGCGCGGCCATCATTAGCACATGCTGCCGGGAGCAGTGATGGTGGCCGCATCTGCTGCCCTGGCAGGATGCGTTCCCTTCCCCACAGCCTTCATTCGGGACAGATGCTGCGCCTTTCTTCGTGGCTTGTTTCTGGGTGATCTGAGCTAGTTTTTCGGCTGATTTCCCCACTGCGGTTGGCTCTTTTCGGGGAGCAGGATATTGAAGGTTTCCGGATCTCTAGAACTGGCAAGAGAAACTGTTCCCTGAAATAATAGCGCTCGCTTCCGGTCTTACCCTTCCAAGCACTACAAAATCGCTCAATTCACTAGTAGTGGTACTTATGTTAGCGATCTCGGATAGATGAAAGGCCGAGTTAAAATTGGAGATTGCTGCGCACACATTTCTACAGTAGCTGTTAAGACAACGGGATTGCTTTGAGTTTGAGGTAACTTCCCTTGAAAAAAACACAACAAGCAACGCTAGCCGTGCAGTATGGCAGAGTTAAGCTATCAATGGCTAGCAACGAAAGAAGGCCTGTTTTTTTGCAGATTTTTACAGCACGAACTCGACCCGAAGGTAATGGAGCGCTTTACATGAGCACCAGGACACATTCATTTTTTATTTTCTGGTAGACACGGGGAGATTAAGTGATTTGCCCAGAATCACAAGATGCTGAGCCGACTCCCAGGATCGAACCTGGTTCCACAGTTCCAAAGTTGGCACCTCTTGCCGATAGGCCACATCCTCTTCAAGAAGCTGATCTCCTAATATTGACAGTTACACCGTTTTGAAGGCCAGTCTCCGTAGTAGCTAACAAAAAACAAACCATGAAGGCTGCCAAGTAAACCTTTCCGTGGAGTATCAAAGGCATGCGTTCTGATCCTTCTGATCAGGCAAAATTCCCAATGCTTCGCCTGTCATGCTGTCTGACAAGGCAACACTCTCATTTTGCGACAAAGCCATAACCTCTGTGGCTAAAGGCCAATGCTATGTTATGTTTGCGCTGCTTATGTTGGTCACATCTGTCATTTCCATGGCCCTTTAGTGCTTATACTTGCAGAAATATGCTTCTGCAGTTATTGGATTGACCATGGAAGGTCGTCTGAGGGGCTGTACCTAGGCAGACTATACCCAATATTTATTGAAATGGATATAGTATTGGATGTCAGGTTGCTGGGTTGACCTGTGTAATCCTAAAGGAAGAGTTGTATTGTGTTGTGTAGGTTGGACATAGTGTGTAAGTGGCTCAGTACTTGTGATTTGCTCAGGTCCCCACTGTTCTGGTAATCTCCCCCGCTACTCAGACACTCACTCCCAGTCACAGATCTGGGTTGAATCCATCAACGTTCTTTAGCTCACTTTGCCACCCCAGTTCAGACATAGCTATATGCAAATCAGTCTTGACCCTGTGCCTCATGGGAACAGTCCATCCCGAATTGCCAAGCCATGTCTTCCCTGGACCGGAAACAAGCATCCTGGGGCCCTTTTCAGGCTAACAGCCCTCATCAGCCTGGCTAGCTTGATTCCAGAACCAAAGTGAGCAAGGGACCCACGTCTGGGCATACCCTGACAACTTAGGGCGAACAAAGCAAACACAAGGAGATGATGGACGGAGCGCTGAAACTTTTCAGACACTCACCCCCAGTCACAGATCTGGGTTGAATCCATCAACGTTCTTTAGCTCACTTTGCCACCCCAGTTCAGACAAAGCTATATGCAAATCAGTATTGACCCTGTACCTCATGGGAACAATCCAGCCCGAACTGCCAAGCCATGTCTTCCCTGGACCGGAAACAAGCATCTATATTTGTATAGTGAAACAATTGCCAATTACTACGCCTCTTAGTGCTTTATGTTCTTGTGGTCAGACAAATGACAGTGATTGTGTTTTTCTGCCACAGCTGGTGGGGGGCTGAAGTGGTTCCATTTCAATAGTCCTCTGGCCAAATGTGGGTGGTATGCTTGTAATTTGAATGTTTTTAGGTCTCACCTAGCAGCGCGCATGCGCTGCTCTGCGAGACTTATTGTAAGGGGGCTTCAAAAAGCTCCCAAGACGCTCGTGCGTGTGTGGCCTATTGCGTACGGTTACCCGCACGGGCGCCATATGTTTTGAATTATCGTGCCCAGACACAGGCACGATAATTCAAAACACATGGCTCGCTGTGGCGCGTGCGCATCACATTTGCGTGTTTTTTTTTCGGATTCAGCTTTTTTTTTCTTCCCTTCTCTGTTAGTAAAAATCTAAACATTTATCGGTGGAAAGGTATCTCTATGCACTCCCCTCAATAACCCTGATGTTCATGAAATGTTATTGGAAGAGAAAGGCAGAAAGGTGCCATTTCTTTCTGATTTTTCTCTGGCGTGCTATTTAAAATTAGAAGCAGTTGTTGCCTCCCGGTTTTAGTTGCCGCCGAAAACGCAGATTTCTGAAGCGACCTGGGACTAACTTTGATTTGGAGTGGAATTGGCAGCTGTCTGTTGCTCGGGCTTGCACTCGCCCCGTACGATAAATTGGTCTTGACGTTGTCAATAATATTTCAAAATGGCATTCTTTTTTTTTTATTTAGGTGCTGGGTGTGAGCGGATGGAGGAGCTCGGCTTGCAGAGATCTGGGTTAAAATACTATTTTTTTAAGTAGATTACTTTGTATTTTTGCCGGGCCCCATGTTCCAATTCTTGGTATAATTTTCTGATTGGGGTATTTGCGGTTTCTTGACCCATAATGTTTCCAATCACCTTCCGCCACTATCGCATATGCTCTATTTCAAAAACGGTTCCACCATAAAAATCAAATGCGGGAGGCATATTACACTGTCGCAGAGTGGTGACATCATAGTCTGCTTCCTGACATCTAGCAGAAGCCAGCATTGTCTTGCTGCGTGCCAAGTAAACATAAGACAACTTGGTTCAAATCTCAATTAAGTTCGCACCAGGGCTTTAAGTGGGATAAAAAAACTGGAGGGTCTCTCAAAGGGGCGTAGCCAGTGTAATTAAGGGCGTGGCTTAAAAACACTTAATCTAAAGATCTGTGCTGAGCATAGTGTGCCGCCTGCCGCCCGACTTGTATTTGCTGTTTCTGTCATTGCAACTAGATATATGATACAACAAGTAACATCATACCTACAACAAGTCAGGACTATTGGCTTTGTCAATGGTTGTTAGTTGTATAAGATAAATAAGTAGCAACCATGGCTTGAATATAATATTGAAAAAGCTTCCACTTACAGCCCTGGTGACACCACGACAATGTTGCTGCTCCTGAGTTTCAAAAAGAGAGAAAATGACTCCCTTTAAAGGATTTCCCTTCCCCTACAACGCTCACCTGGCATGACGCCATGCCGTAACTTCTCCACTATTGAGAAGTGAGCAGTGTGAGCACGCACACATCAATGTGCCTGCTGTCACCGCAGTCTGGAAACAAACGGACCTCCTGTTACCGGGCACAAAACAGAGCCCGATAGAGACCCTTTTCGAGGCCTCCTTTAAAGAAGCATTGGCATAGCCAATAGGTCTCACCTTTGGGACCTTATAAGTGTGTAGTCATGCAACACTTGATGTTGTTGCACCAAGGATATTGTGCTGGATAACTAAACACATAAGGTCCCAAAGGCGAGACCTATTGGAATAGCTCAGATTTCTGAAAAAGGTGAGGTGCAGCTGTGCAGTCTGTGACAAGCAAGGGATAGCTCTGCTATCTGCACTGAGCAAGTGATCTGTCATCTAAGTAAGAGATTGCCCTGCAAAGGGTGAGGGTAGGTCAGTTGTCTTGGGCAAGTGTGGGACAGATGTGTTAATTGTGGCAAATGAATGGTAGCACTGCTGTCAGTGACAGTGGAACATCTGGGCTACGGCTTCTGTCTTGTGGTGGATGACAGTTTATTCCCGGTACCTGTGCAGGGGTTTTCGAGGAATTCCTCCCGGGAGAGCTGCAGACAAGAGTTCCTTGCTGTTCTGCTTCAATCAATACATCTACCTGCTCCACACCTCAAATAAATGAAGTTATCTGTAGAGCCCAGAGAGAGCTAAGAACTCCATGAAATATCTGTGCCTCTTGAGCCAAAACTCTCAAGGCCTCAATACTTCATGCAATCTGGCGAGGAGGAACTTTCCAACGCCTGAAAGAGCCATGCAATCTGGCAAAGCAAACCGCCCAAGACTAGTCAAGCCATGTAAGACAGAACCGCACCAGCTTCCGGCACTGTTTGCTCAGCTCTCAGTGCCTAACAAAGTTCTATCTGTCAAGAGCAAACTCTCGCTGCTTAACAAAGCCATGAGTCTATCACAGGTCTGTAATTTGAATTGATACCAGAAAAATCCCTGAACTCTTCCTAAAAGAACAAAGACTGGAGGAGGTTTCAGAGGTAAAACAAGGGAGCGTTCTCTCAGTCATTCTATGCGGATTGTTCTTACAACTAGGTATACGTTTTCGAGAGAAAGAATTTTAGTTTGATTTGGGATTGGGGACAATTTTCACTCCCTTTAGTTTTTGTTGGTTTTTTTTTGCAGTTTTATATAGAGCGAACTCGACCCGAACGTATTTGAGCGTTTTTTACATGAGCACCAGTTACATTATATAAGGACACATTCATTTTTGGTAGGCACGGGGAGATTGAGTGATTTGCCCAGAATCACAGGATGTTGAGCCGACGCCGAGACTGAACCTGGCTCCCCAGTTCCAAAGTCGGTAGCTCTGGCAGGTAAATTTTACTGAAGCGCTGGGAAAAATGCGAGCATGCTGTTAAAAATGTAATCTGCTTTTCGTGTGACGCAATATTATTATTGCATGGAAATCCTGGAGACACGTAGGTTCTCATGCCTACTTCTCGCAACACTATATTGTGATCCTGAGCAAATCTCCTCTCTTTCAAAGCTGAGAGAATTTACAGTTTCGAGGTGTGCATACAGATATAATAACTAAGCATGCATAAGAAAAGTGGAGATTTTACATTCCTATTTGCCCCCTCCCCCAGCTCTGGGAATGTAGACGAGACGGAAGAATCGTGAATCAAAGCTGCCGGGTGGTGCTACTGCTGCAGCTGCGAGGGAGGGCGGGGTTGGCTCAGACCCCGCCCCTTCTCTGACTCGAGCGAGGTGTATCTTGCCTGCATGCATGTCTGTTTGAATGAGGGACTGGTTTGGGCTCGGAAGGTTGCAGGAGGCACGTGAGCTTGCCGCTTGAGTGCTGTTCGGTGGGCACCCCGGGGCGCCTGGAACCACGCACAGGGCGATCGGGGCCTCTCCCATGCAGACCCCAGCCAGGGGGTCATTTCTTGTAACTTAGCAGCACGCACCCAGCAGAGCTGACATCTCACGAGTGTGATCGCCACATCTCCAGGAGCCCCAGACGAACTGCAAATGTGATTATCAGGGATTTCGGAAACAGCCGTCTCTAGACGACCCACCTTGGCGAAGGTATTTGACCGCATTCCGCGGAAGAATTAAACTTTTCTGCCTGTCTCCAAAAATTCACCTGGGATCCGTGCAGGCAGCGCTGACATGGGATCCCTACAGACTCTGGGGAGCATCCTGTTGTTATTCGGTGCACATTGGACAGCAGGCGGAGTGAAACTGCTGCCTTTCATGTAAGTAGTTGGAGAAATGATAATAAAGTGGTAATAACGAGAAGCAGGCGCGCGGGCGTGCAGAAGCGAAAGACCCGAGCCCAAATTGCTTTAGTCTGGTTCCGCACTCCAAAGACTGCAGACCTGGGCTCTGAAGGCTGCCTTTGTGCTCCGTCCAGCTGTGCAACAGAAGGGCTTAGTCTCTTTCAAAGTATGGCTGGTGAATTAGTAAATGCCTCTTCCCCGTGCTTGTTGCTAATGAATGAGCACTTGGGATTAATGTTCTGGTGTAGCGCTCACTACAGATTGCATTCGCCTCTAGGAACTGCCATATGTTTGCGAGCGGAGGGTAGGGGATAAACGAGACGTGCCCAGGATCACAGACGTTTGATCGAGTGGGGGAAGCCGAGATTGGGGCTCAAGTGTCCTCTTTCGAACACTCCAACTTAGTATTGTATTGTAATTACATTTATATAGTGCTTACTACCCCTGAAGATGCGTCGAAGCACTTTTTTGGCGAGTAGCACGCTACTCCGGAACCCATAAAGGATTAGCGGTGAATTAGTATAGTGAAAACATAAAAGTGATTTGAGTGGTGGTCAGTCAGTTGTTTGGATTGAGAAGGATAGTGGAGGGATAGAAGAGGGAAAAAGAGTTTGCCTTTATATAGCGCTTGCTACCCTTGAGATCACATCTCGCATGTATATCCCAAAATAGTTTTAAAGTGCCTTAGTGATCCAATCTGCACACTTCGGTATCAAATGCAGCGCTTTGCAGAATGTGTACCAAAAATCAAAATAAACAGGATATTGAGTGTTTCAGGACAGAGGCAGAGAAGAATGTCCTGCGCATACATCCTGTAAACCTCATATTGATCCAGAGGTATTGTATATAAACAAGTCTCCTTGGAGATGGTGCAAAATATTTCCTCTCATAAATGTTCTTCTGTGGTTTGCCCTTCCTGTAAGGTGTTGACTTTACAGGGTTTTGGCAGTGCTGGTAAAGTGGGTCTGTTTCTATTGTTCGTCCAGCCCTCCTCCCTCCTAGCAGTCTCTGTTTTATTCATCCGTGTCCCCAGCCCGGGGCCCTGCTTTCTGTAATCAGTTGGCTTTCTTGAAAAGGACGGCGGAAGCACAAATACCCAAAGGTATGCTTCTCAATGTATGTGGGGTGTGTATAGCGCGCCCAGGTGAATCAAGTGTGTGTAGGCGCTACCGACTTTTTGGCAGATAAGAACAAGCGAAGTATAGAAGTCTCCCAAGATCAACCAGTTTGGTTAGATGGCGAGTCGGAATTCAAAGGTGGGCTTTGGGATGTGGGTTCAACAAAAATCACTGGACTAAACACTCTGTGAGTTCCTCAGTAGCATGATATTCGTCATGAAGCGCTTCAAAGCCCCACCAGGGGTAGTAAGCGCTATATAAATGCAGTTACAATACACTACTATAGAATGGGTTCCTCTACTACAGCTCCTGCCTCCTGCCCATGAAAAATACACCGGGGGCTTCTTGTGTGTGTACCCCTTTGTAGCAATAACCTAGCAAATCTGTCAGCAACCCAGAAGCCCACTTCCTGGCCCTCTCCCGTGTCACGGATCTTGTGAGTGATATAATAGAGGTTGTGCTAGCATTTCAGAGCGTAGCATAACATAGCGTATCCTAACATAACTGTAGACGATCAGATTATCAGCAGAAGGAAACAACATGCCATTGTCTTTGCCGTTCACTATACTGGATAATATTACATATCCTAGCATCCTTGGAGTATCTGTGCGCGCTACAAGTTTATATAACATAACATACTATATATAGCACAACGTAACATAACAAGATCCATCGGAACACAGCATACGCCGCGATAGCCTGCATAGTGTATGTGCCACAAAGTTAAGAACAGGATTTGTGTGCAGCAGAGTGGGAGGTGGGCAGGCAGTATGCTGGGGGTGGAGAGGGCGGGCAATAAATGCCGACCATTGACATAAAAGCACTGCAGACAATAGGGAGTCTTTTCCCACTAAAGCGCTAGACGCGGGGCTGCAGAGACCACCATGTTTGTTGTGCTATATTGGCCCGTAGCCCAAGTCTCTGGGAGCTGCACGGGTGAGGGCTTTGCAGGGTCAGTGCTGATGATTTTGAATGCAAATGTCCATTAAAAGTACGGACTGACCTACGATAGAAGTGCAGTACACTTGATCGAAATTTACAGTATGTAGCGCTTAGTTGCGCAGGCTAGACTACTTCAGAGCGCTTTATATGTTAAAAGACATGAGAATGGACGGTTGTTTGCCCAAACACTGTTGTGAAGTGTGGAAAACAGATTTTTTTAAAAAGGCCTTCTGTTGCGACACTTAAGACACACACACCGCTTGCTTTAGCTATACTAGACCCACCTGAAGATAAGTACCGAAGATTGTTGGGTAAATAACATCTGTTTTTGCACCAGAGCTGTCCCCGGGCACAGGCTGTTGGGGAATCTGTTTCCTTTTAGAACTGTCTGCTTGACATGTGACTTTGCATGATCACCCCCCCCCCCCCCACCCCCTTAGGAAGTACCCCATTTGTTTGAGGTAAAGAAAAGTGACAGGACAGAGTAATGTACCATACTGCATTCATTGACTTGAGAGTGTGTTTTCCATATTCATGCTATGTGTTTTCCTGCTTGGATGTGTGACCTACTAGGGTTTCTTTCTAGATGTCACCCTGCTCACAAAAGCACCCAGACAACCTTCAGTCACTTAAACTACAGATTATGGAGATTTTCATTGTTAGATACCCGTTACAGTTAAATACACTGAGTCTACCGCAGAGGTTTGTAGTGCTGTACAACCCCCCAAATAAAATAAAGTTAAAATAATTCTCTGTTACCCAAGTCTTCATATGTAGTGATGTATTTCATAAGCATGCTGGGGAGATGGCTGAAACTACTGTAGTGCTTGGAAGCTCCAGTCCCCCAGCTTGACTCACAGGCACAGCTAAACTGTCAAGGTGAGCCCAAAGGAACCAGCCTTCTAAATGTAAATCCGTATTTGTAAAGCGCAAACTACTCACCCTTACGCTGGGGGCCGTCGTGGAAATTAAGTGAGCTATTGCCCAGAGTCACATGGTGCTGAGCCAGAGATCGAACCGTGAACCCTGTGCTCTGAAGCCAGCTGCCCTGGCCGCTGCACCACACAGCTCAACCTCTAATAGGAGGATATACATGACGTCAAGAAAAGGAGTGTCCACACATATACGTCGTGATAGCTAGATGGGTTGCAAGAAGTACCAGTTCCACAGTGTTTACTCATTTTCTAACAATAGAAACATTGTAACACAAGCATAACCTTAAACTTTACCAGCGTGCCAAATAACCTGTCCTGTACTGTGGATAGGTAGAGCGCAACATTCCCACAATTCCCAGTAGATGGACCCACATCTTCAACCTTCACATCCTCAACTTCTATGCTTACTACACTCAGACCCTCACCATCTCTAATGTCATTCTTATATGAAGGCCCTGTACCCAACCGATTGGGTTACTCAACCCCCATTGTTCATGGCTTGCCGTGTACCCATTCTGGGCTGTCCATAGCCTTCAGTCAAGCCCTATGCCTGGCCACCTTTGGCTATGTGCAGCGGGGTTGGTTGCAAGGCTTACCTGCCCTTAATTTGCTATCTGCCACATTTCATGCAGCTTAATTGAATAGTGACTAAGGTATTAGTGAATGAAACTCTAATTGCCGTCCCATTTATCTTTGCTCCCTTCCAGGTGGATATGCTCAAATCTTGACATATCCATAAAGTAAGTTAAACCCACTGACCGACTGTCAAATTTTGTGTGGCTTCACCAAACAGTGCCATATTTATTATCAGCTGAACACTTCTTTCACCTTCCTTTGGAATTACCAGGCCCCATTGACGGCCCTGATAGAAATTGAGAACATCAAGGATAGGTCTCTGACAAATTTCATGCAGATCCATCAGCCTGTGCCAACGCAATTAGTAAATAAAAAATATTTTGAACCCCCCACTTTAACTCATACCCCCATTCGATCTGCACAAATCCTGAAATACCTCCATTTGGTATAACTTGCCAGATGACTGCCACATTTGATGCAGTCATCAAACAGTACTGAAGTTATATGCAAAGTAGAATGTTATTGCCCCCCCCCCCCCAACTTTGCCCCTCTTGATGGACTGGCACAAAACTTGACATGCCAATTAAAAACTCAAGCCTTTCAGGATTCGGCCAAGTTTGGTGCAGATTCATTAAAGTGCCAATGTTATTAGCAAATTAACACATTTTTTGCCTCCTTTTTAACTCGGATCTCCCTTAACTAAAAAGTAATAAAAAGATGTTAAACATACTAAGTCCCTTTTAAACGTCATGCAGATCCACGAACCACTACCAAAGTTATTAGCAAGTCAAAAACATTTTTGACCCCTGACTTTTAGGTTTGTTCCCAATGGATCATCACAAAACCTAATGTACCCGCACCGAGTATCACTTGCTTGCTACACTGGGCACAGATTGGTCATACAGCTCCAAAGTTATAAATAAATGAACTTTTTATTGACCCTTTTAAGTATGTCCCTCTTTATGGATTAGCAGAAACTTGACATAGCAATAGGAAACTAATCCTTTGTAGTTCCTGCCATATTTTGTGCAGCTTCATAACACATTGCCAAAAGTATTAACATTTTTAACTAGCCACCCCCTTTATAGATATGTACACATTTGAAAATACCAATAGTAAACATATTGTGTCTGCCAAAGTTCAGGTCAGGCATACTGGTCATTTTGCCAAAGTTAGGAGCAGATTAACAAATGGCTTTTCAACTGACAAGATATACAGAATTTTTAATTCCTTCAACCCAACTAGCACCCCCTTTCAAATGCTTACGTCTCCAAAACTGCTGAAAGGATTCAAACTAATTAACAATAAGTTTGTTTTCCGAGTAAAGGTTTGCCTTGATGCCAACTTTGGTGTAAATTCGTTCAGCGTTTTTTGCTCAGACTTTTGGCAAAATTCCCTGAGAAGTGCTAATTTTTTTTACACCCAACCCCTATTTGTTTTTCCTCGGACGGAAGTTCAACGAAAACTGCCATGCTAACACTTAGCTGACTGAGTTTGTAGATTACCAAGTTTAGAGCAAATCGGTCCACAGGGTCCAATGGAAACACCACATAACTACACAGTGGCTTTTGCAACTGTGTAATATACTAGATGCTTCAACAGCCGGAATGGGGCTAGCAATATCTTTTCCCACTTTTTCCCAGGGAGGGCATATTTGGCTAAAAATGCCACACAATGGTGGACTTAAAGTCCGTTGTGTTTGATCAACAATTTCACACAATGCACAACATCTCACTGTGCTCTCTACCAACAGAATAAATAACAGGCCACTAAAATATTCCCCTCACTCAGGGCTTAGTAGGACAAATACCTAAAAATAATTTATAACATCTTAGAACATTGGAATGTGGAGAGCTCCATTGAAGACAATATAACCAGGCATATAATGGCTGGTATAAGCTCAGAGCTTCAACATTCCAATGTTTTTTTCAGGTTTCTCCCTTTTTAATTTAGAACATTCTACCCTTAATGAGTGGCATGTTCTAGTAGCCTTATAGCCCTTCTGTCTCGGACAATATCGGCTGTTACGGGCCCTCTCCCTCTTTTTCGGCATTCACCTGCGACTCGGGCCAATAACTGGGGTTTAGAGCCTTTAACAAATTCTGCCAATGCATTTTTAGTGAATGACACTAATATCAATTAAAACACATTCACATTTAAAGTTTAGAAAATTCTTGCTGTCGATATAAACATGCCACCTGTAGTCAAAACTGATGTCAAATGTTTGTGCTCATTTCATAACAGAAACTCACTCTACACACAAACTTCCTCAAATGTTCAATTTCATATACTTGTGCCAAAATGTCTGGCTCCATGAAAGAATGCATCCCTTCAGCCTTAACAAACGAGATGTAAATGCAACGTCATGTTCACCACCTTTCACTTAATCTCCCAACACTGCACGTCACCCCTCCTGCTTGCATCAGTCATTGCAACACTCACATCCTAGGAATAAAGACCCTGCAATAGTGGCGCTTTACAAATTGCATTTTCAGGTCTTGCATACCTGACCGCTTTTAGCTGTCTGTGGCTGAAAACCTCTTGTGGACCATTCCAGAAACATACAGCTGGCTTAGAGACCACCCATTGTTTGCAATTGGTAGATTTATTGCCATTCTCATTTTCTCAATTCTTATTCAATGGCTTGCTTTTCATTTCTTGTGTTTGTCCCTCCCCTTTTGATTGTCTGGCTTGTATCCTTTTCTGCTGCTCACATTTAGGGAACTCCAAGAAAGAGCATGTGTTTTCTTGCTCTCTCTCTTATGTGTTGCTTACTACCCCATCACCTCCCTCCTTGCTTCTCTGTCACTTGCCTACCATCCGCTTCTCCCCTTCCCTTATGGTCTTTTGAATATTTGTATTGAATTACATTTTTTGGGCAGGCCCGGCATCTGTCAGTGGCTGCAGGGCCGCTCTTCATTCCAAAGTGTGCTTTTGAGCACCTCTGTTGCTCCCTCGCCTCACCCACTCCCCTTTGCTACATCCTTTCACTCAAGCACCTCACTTGCTTCCCTATCCTTGTGGTCCTTTCAATAAATGTATTTATTTGTTTTAAGAGCCTAGTAGCTGCCACTTTCCTACCGAGCCGCTTTACACTGCAAAACACACTTTTGATCTAATAACATTTATTTATTTGCTTATTTTATAATGTACCGAGCAACATAATGTCCACCAGTTTGGATCTATAAATGGGGAAAAAAAGGAAAATGGTGCCTGGATAATCGCATAGTCGCACACGTGTGGTGACTCTTGCACATGCATAAGTTATCATGCATGCGTATGCATGTAGAATAGTGCGGTCGACAGTGGTACCATGTCATTGCACCTTTTCTTTTTTTCCTCTCATTTTTTTTTTTGCTGTTGCTGCATGGCATTGGCAAAAAGCATTGACAAAACCAATAGGTCAATAAGGTAAAACCTATTGGCTTTGCCTGTGTTTGTTATGTTTGCAAAGGTTTCTTGACTACTCCACACCTTTTTAACACTTCCATTTTTTGCATTAGTCATTTCTGGGTATATGTCTTCTCTATAAAAATCCGTCCACATTTTGAATAAAACGAAGCAAGACCTAGAAAATGCAATATATCTTTCTTGCTTTGGGCAGTTGAAGTTTCCTTGATTGACCACAGCCAATTCACTTTCAAATGGACTCCTTTTTACTGTGCTCGCGTCCCAAATAAGGCACGCTTGGCACAGCAGATTTATATCTTCAACATTCTGCAGTGAGACCATTTGCACAGAAGATGTACAACAATCTTTCCAGCCTACGACGTGTACTCCCTTACATAAGTGCATCAATATAATACATTCTCAAATATACTTTCCTCCTATCCTATTTAACACTTCACGCAAACGTCTTTTAAAGACTACAACCACAGAGGTTGTACCAAATAGGATCAGCCTGAGCCTCAATTGGAAGGATCCACAGATGCAATGAACGCCATCAACGATGTGAATTTGGGGTCTAATAGATCCTATATGTACGCTAAATAAAGGTTGTGCTAAACCAACAAGCATTCCTAATGAAAGCATGCATTTCCATTATATTCGGAAAAGGGCAATCGGCCCACCAGAAAACCATTAATAGGTCCTATTAGGTTCACTTACTCGTTTAACACAACGATTTGCCCAGTCAAGCACAGCCAGCAATAAAGAGACTCATTCACTTGAATAATCTCAGCTAATTATAGTATTTCCTTCTCAGATCAAAACTCCATCCTGGGAGCAATTTGTTTCTTGTTAATCCATTCACCATTGGTGGTACTCATTCTTTCACTCTTACTCTGCGCGCAACATCCTTTAACTTTCTAATTTCTCTATTAAAAACCTCTGGAAATTTGTATGGTCTTTTTTCCTCAATAATTTGTCGGTCTCCTGCAGCTAGTACTTCTTTCTTGATATTAGGATCTAGTATGTGATACAAACTCTTGTGACCCTTCCAACCTAAAGCCGTTGGTCCTCACGTCCCCAGTTATAACTTTCCTTTACTTTCTCTCTCTTTAAATGTAAAAGTTAATATTATCACCCCTGCATCTTTATGAAATTCCCTCCATATCCACCAGTCTTTACATCAGCAAAGTAAATTTTCACAAACTTTTTGCTCAATTTTCAATTTGCACTCACTTTCTGAGATAACAGGGTAAGGTGAGCCTGAAACAGCAATCCTCTATATGTTGACTGTAATAATTGCCATTTTTTATGCTCTATTTTACTTCTTTCGCCATTGTCCACATTTAAAACACACTTATCCTTGCTTCTCTTCCATTCCCTTTTTATCAGATTCCCCCATTTGTGTCAAATTTGGGTGCAGAAAGGGCAGACACATAAAAGTCAAGGAAAATACATTTTATTAGGAGTTGTGACGGAGAGCACACCGAACAATACATATATATATATATATCTATATATATATATATATATCCCCAAATTAAGGTATAAGAGCGCTTTACATGAGCACCAGTTGCACTACAGACAGACACATTTATTTTGTTAGGCACGGGGAGATTAAGTGATTTGCCCAGAATCACAGGCTGTTGAGCGTCCCTGTCCAGACTCGAACCCGGTTCCCCAGCTCCGAGGCTGGCCACTCTAGCCGTTTGTGTCTGGGTGAAGTGTGTTCAGTCCCTCAGTAGGGTTCCTATTGTTTCCAGCAACTAGGTGACCAGCCGGAGAGATCTTACAGTGACCCTTAAAAGAACAGAAAACTAAGGCACATATCAGTCTTCACCAAATGCTCTAACCAGGTTGTAGCTTCTCTGCTATCGTTTGTGACACACAGGTTTCAGAGGAATAATGACAGACAAACAAAAGCCAGTTTCTGTGCACACATTTCCTTTGCACTAATGTAACATAACAAGAAACACGGATTTGTTCTAAGTCTATTCTTCTCTACAGTGAGTGGAGTAGAACTATTCAACTCTTCTCTACAGTAGGCGGATTAGCTCTAAGCCAATGTTTCACTATAGTATGGAGTTTGCAGTAACTGCTCTCAACGACAATAATGCAGGTCAGATTAACAAAGCAGTAAAAAGAATATAGAGAGAGAAAAGTGCTCACTCACTTTCCCTTATTAAATGCAACAATCAATGAAAAATGCCCCTACTACTATGATCCATAACCTATTTTAGATGCCCCTCTCACATCTGTGTGTGGAAAAAACTTAGCTTAAAAAAGAACCCTCACTCACTAACACCAGTTATTGGCATGCTTCATCATAGGGTTCCCAACCAGATGGTACGAAGCTGATGAGGATCTGAAGTAGGTACCTAGTGGGTGAGCACCTTTAACAAATGAATGACTACAAGGGTCACCCCCTCGAAACCTCCATGTTGTGAGGGAGTACCGCACAACAAAAACTCGAGAAAAGAGTCACAACAATCATAAGTTACGAACTGTCATGTAAATACTGTATGCCTTAGCATGCATGCGTCACTGGTCCCGAAGAAAGCCCTACATGGCCTACTGGCATTCAAACCAAAATGGCTCAAACACGTATGCCTGGGATGTGAGAGATCATCACCATCTCAGAGCACACCCACCACTGTTTTTACACCTTGCCTTAGGTTACCATCATTAAAATGACCTTCATTGGTGGGTAACCAAGAGGCAATTTTAAAAGCACCTCTTCACCTTAATTGTGATGCACCAAACCAAACCCGGACCGCTGTAATCGGGCATCGCAGCACACTCAGATACACTACGCATCTCGGGTGGGAACCCTATGATGACGCATGGCACTAACTAGTGTTAGTGGGTGAGGGTTCTTTTAAAAATAACTTAGAGTTTTTTCCACACACAGATGTGAGAATTGCACCTAAAATAGTTTAGGGATCATTGTGGTGAACTCGTGTTTCATCGATTGTTGCAGATTAACAAAGCACCAACAACAAAGAAGGTACAGAACTTCAGCACAAGATGGCAGCATAGTTTCAGCAAAATCTGTGCTGCTTGCTGTTTCCTGGTAGTACATTGTCTATTTCATGAAATGTTCTTCAAGACAGTTCGAGTCATTTTAGGCCCTAAACCTGGTCTCCAAGACCGGACTGGCCTTAGAGGGCACAGGGCGTTTCCCTGTTGGGCCGGAAGAGTGCTGTTGGGCCGGAAGAGTGGGGGACGGTTTTGGACATGTGGGGGGCATTTTTGTTAACAAGGGCCGGTTTTGCAGCAGGGCTGCAGTATTCACTCCTCTGTAACAAAAGCAGCAGCAGTGTTTCCCACCAGCACCCCCGCCCGGTTGGTCCAACCTTATTGCCAGGTCTGGTTTGCGTTCCCAGTCCCGCCCTGTTAGTGTCCCCAGTAATGAGGGTACCATTCCGACATCATATGTTGTCATCGGAACTTGTCTGTCTTCAGCTTCACCTGTGCAATCCCGGCCCGCCCCTCTTCATGAGAGACCGTGCCCTTTAATGTGACCGTGTGTAAGACCTGTGCCTGCCGCTCTGTTTGTGACATACCGTCTGGTGCATACATGCTCTAATGCTTCCGAAGAGCTCAAACACAGCAAACCTGCCATGAAAATTTGTTAACCCTCTGTTTTTCCCAAATTTATCATGAGGTAACATTGGAACAATTACTGTGACTACACACACTCCGATATTTTCAAATACAAACGCCACACTTCTCACCCTGACACTGGGCGTGCTTAGAGCATTGTGCCCACCACCACAATGCCACTATTTCGAGCACATCTTGGTCAGCAGCTTCTTGTTTTTGCAGTCTTTTTAATTTTTTTTTTTTTTTTTGCAGCAGGCCTATTTAAATGCTTTCGTGAAGAAACGTGCGAGACACATACATGTACACATGTTTACTCACGCACAAGCGCACACACACACACACACATGCAGACACACACATGCACAGGAGCACAAGATCCAGGTGGTTAAAGCAAAAGCTTTGGCAGAATCAATGGGTCTGGCTTTAATGTTGTAATGTATGGTTGCAGATCTAAACATATTAAAGTCAGAACTACTGTTTGTGCCAATGCTTGTTTCTCCTATAAACTATTTCTGTCTTCTCTCAGCCACAAACACTGGCACTCGTCTTTTTTAGTGAATGATGATGCAATTATAGTTGTCCCGGTTGCTCATCCAACACCCAGAATCCCAAATGTCAAAGCTTTGGATGCTCCACAGGTGAACATGCTGGGCCATGTTTACAGGACAGAGGTAGGAGGGCTCAGCTGTGCAGGGGGATCCCTCTCAAAAGGCTGTCTCTCCAGGCTAACATCCGGGGCATAACATAGGCCCCTGCAGTACCTGTGGCACGTGGGGGCACGCTTGAGGGTCGTGGGGGCACGCTTGAGGGGGGTCCATTCAGCCCAAGACCTCCTAATATATGTGAGGTATGTGAGTCTCAGAGCCTCCTTCTCACCACTGAAGAGGGGTCAAATCATTTTGTGTTACACCATTGAGTCCCATGTAATAAATACACTGGTGAAATGGTTTAAACTGCATTAGAACATTGGAGTGTTAAGAGCGTCATTGAAAATAATTGAGTGCACAGGGTATCTAATGGCTGGTAGAAGCCCAGAGCAACAACATTCCAATGTTTTCTTTTCACAGCTTTTGCTGTGAACATAGGCCTCATGGAGCCAGAGGGGATTTCAATCCCCTCGGACTCAGTGAGGCCTTTGTTTTACAAATTAGAACATTCTGCCCTCTAATAGCCTTAGAGCAGGCTCTACAGGCCATTAAAGGCCCACTCCCTTTAACGCTGGAGTGGGCCTTTAAGGGGGGTTCTAAGGCTATATTATAGTCCCTGAACCTCCAAACTTCCAATAGGAGGACACATAAAAAACATTCTAAAAAGGAATTTACATAGAAGTACCTCGCTCTAACTACTATACTTTAAGAACTAGCAATGAACTGTATAAGCTAGAAGAGAATCAAATTTAAATCTGACTGTCTGGCCTACAGAGTGATTTATAATAAAAGCTCTCCTTGAATTCAGCGGCTGCTGACTCCCTATAACCCTAAAGGATCATTACTCACCACAGATAAGAAACTCCTCACTGTACCAAAAATAAAGAAATCGAGACGTGGAGGGTGTTCCTTCGCCTACCTAGCACCAAGGCTCTGGAACTCGCTGCCTTTATTCCTGAGGATGACCGAGGAAGAAACAAAATTTAGGAAACTACTCAAAACGTATCGTTTTGAATGAGCGGCTTGCTTGAACCTCTATGTGATAGACTTGATTTTTAGCCCCGTTGGGTAGCCATGTGCTTTACAAATCCCTAGCATTGCATAGCACATGAAATATCATTCTATTAATTTACGTATTTATTGAGTATTTTTATATAGTGTGCTCTAGGCCAGGAGCTACAGCATGTTTTAAATAGAACATGCGTCTTATTATTGGAATCCTTGGAGCGAGATTTAGCTTTAACATCAGTTCTTGCACCTTCCTGACCTCCCAGTCAATCAGCAACTTTACTCATTGAGAAGGATCTCGCCCAAATTACTTGCTTGTGGCACTAAAAAATGTTCACTTTTAACATTAAAAAAATGTGGTGCCTGTAGGCCATAGACCAATCAGCACCCAGCCTCTCGGGCGTCCGCTGACAGTTACAGGTAGTCAATACTGATATCTGATCCTCTTAAAAGGACAATCTCTGTAAATTACCAGATACATGCTCTCATCTCAGTCCAACGGTCCCCAAAACATCATGGATGAACCCTATAGCAGCCTTAAATCGCAGCAAGGCTACAAAATACTGCTGTTACCCAACTCCACAGCTTTAAGATTTGCAACTTTGAAGAATGAATGGTTGAGTAGTTGAGCCAGATTTGAAACTTACAGCTTGTATGTGGAGTTCAGTAAAAGGAACACTAATCAAACTAGATATCACAGACCAAGTAGTAGAAAATAGCACCAAAAGTGTGATGCATTGCAGAAGACTAGAGATCTGCACTTTCAGGGTTAAGGTCAGAAGGGAATATATTTCAGCAGACATGAAAGGAGAGTGCTAAGAAAGTCCCCCCAGACACTGGAGGAGAGGCCCGTGAATGTGCGTTGAAACCTGAAGGCTATATGTTGTACTTATGGTCAGCCACGGCTCCTACTCTATGGCGGAGGAGCGTCGCACCACTTGCCAGCAGCCAAAAAAATGAAACATTAAACCATAATCAACCCTTGTTTATTATCGTTTTATATTTGCTCTCGGAGCCGAGGCTTGGGGGCGGGACCAGGTGGATGACAGGCTGGTAGAGGAGTGGTTGCTCTCCTATTCAGTGCGCTTGATGGTCTGGACGGCCATCTCAGGGCGGCCAAACTGTCATGGGCACTGAAACACTCAGGCCAATCCAGATGCTGCTCTCAACAGCATGAAAGCGGCATCAGGATTGGACACAGCGGACTCTGGGAGTCTGCGCCTGCACGGGAGATGAGTACGATGCTCCAATGCAGCAGATAACTGTTGTTTTCTTCTATTTGTCTTGTCATCCGTCCGTCAACCCATTTCTCTCCCCTCCTCACCACTTTATTGATACACCGGCCGCTACTGATTGTGGTGTGGAATGGTGATGGATGGAAAGAGAGAAATTTCAGGGTGTGGGTTGTTCTCACCGTTGATGACGGTGTTGATAGAGGGCAGCTGGATACACCTAGGAACTGGTAAAGAGTCGTCAGAAGAAGGAGGTAGAGTGACTGTAGAGGAAGGGGAGTGGGGGAGCTATTCTGTTGCAAAGGGAAGAGTAGAAAGGATTGTAGGCTGAATTGTGTGATTATGACTTGGGACCCTGTGGTTGGTATCAGGTGGTTGTCGGTGGCAAACTTTCAGCAATCAACAAATACCGTGTTAGTTTATTGTAAAACATGTTGTTGGTCCCACGTGGACAGCCAGGAGAAAATTGGAGCCGAGAGGAGTCAGTTGAAAATACCAGGAACACCTAGACTTCAAAATAAAATTTCCTGATTTTGCAAAGCACTCATTCATTTCTAAAGCAGCATTTTGGTGCTGAAATAGCAAGATGTTAATCCCCCTTGCCTGACCTCAAGATGGCTGCCACAGTGGGACCCTCCTCGATGCTCTATCTCTCCTGGCCTAAAATCATTGGTCATCGTCCTGATCTTGATCAGCCCCCACCCCACCCTGTTCCTGCTCACCCACCAGGACATATACTCTGAGAACTTTCCCTTGACAGCTGAGACCTAGCCATTTTGACTGATGCCCGGTGGAGCTCCCTCGGGAGCTGACGGGGAGATGGGCTATGGATTCCCTCCTTGACCATCACCTACCCAGCCGGTCTTTGGACAAACTCTCCTGCGTCTCTCCTGACCTTATCTCCCTCCTCCCCCTTCACCCTATCCCTCTCCGCTCTACTCTTCTCCTCTTTCGAGCTATTGACCTTTGCCCTCACCGGTCCTTGCTCATAGTTCCCACCCTGTTTATCTGCTGGACTTTCTTCTGTGAACTTTCCCTCATCAGTTGAGACCTAGCTATTTGACTAATGCCCGATGGAGCTACCTTGTTTAGCTATAGGGGAGACGGGCTGTGTATTCCCTCCTCGGACGTCACCTACCCAGTCGGTCTTTGGGCAGACTTCCTTTAGTCTCTCCTGCCGTCTTTTCCCTCATCCTCCCTCTTCACACTTCGCCCTTCCCCCCCTCCGCTCTATTTGTCTCACCTTTCTTTCCTCTCTCAATGTGTTGCTTATTTTTGATGTAATGTGTAATTGTTATCATTTTCTGTAACATTGTGTAACCTAATGTAAAGCGCTCTGATACCTACGGGTCTAGCCAGCGCTATATAAAACTCATTAAATAAATAAATAAATAAGATGTTTATAGTGATACATCTTAGTGGCACTCATTTTGTCAATTTGGTAGCAGGTAAGACTGAGTGTACCTAATGAAGCTCCGACCTGTAACTTTCAGAAATGGATGGATGGTCAGTCCACTGGGGCTGTCTTCCCAGCTGCGTGCTACAAGTTAGTGAAAGGGTCTGTCAAGAACAAAAATAGTATCAGTAGCATAGTGGCTCCTGGAGCTGGTGGTCATTGTGGTATAATTGCCTTTAAGTAGCATGTATGTGTATTTAAAGTATGGCTTTGTTTCTTTTGAACTTTTCAGTGATTTATAATTATATAGCGCAAACATGAACGTGAAATGACCATATGCGATATTATTCACCCTGTTGATCGAGGAAGGCCGAACAGCCAGTGCAAGGACGTTTGTCAGCCTTAGCAAAGTGAGAATATGCCAACCGGCTCTGATGGCAATTTGGGCTACATTTGTTTTGTGTAGGGTCTAGGTTGACACAACCATGCTGTTGGCGTCTTGGGCAGCCACAGACTCAGACTGTAACTTCTTTGTTTTTCAAAGAATGGAAGCCACAGAGTTCCCACCACTGATTAACTTACAGGCTGATCTTTAAAATTAAAATCTGTTGTGCCCTACATCAAGGCTGCCTTTTCAATTCCAAAGTCCTTCCAGGTCAGCTTGTTCTCTTCTGGAACTTTACCTTCCAGATGGGAGTTCACTGAGATTCCCTGTGCTTCTCATATTTGACTGATCTTTGAGTAATAATGCTGTAACACTGTTGTCCCATGCTCTCCAAGGCCCCATCATTGTCCAGAAGCAGAGGACTTCCTGAAGGCTGCAAGCACCACAAGGACAAACAATGCACTTGAAGAAGTACACTATGCAAATGCATACCAGGCCTGTTACTATTCCCAGGACATTTCTCCATACAGGGCTAGTGTCTTCCAGTTCTGGTAAGCTAGAGGAAACATTATAGCACAAGGTGGTAGCTCACCTGTGAAGTTGTGGCTCTTGCAAGGATCCTTTACTATGGGCTTTGGTCCTTTTAAGATCCACCTGGTTGGAGGAGAGCAACAGCTGTTGGGTAAGCCAGCGGTAGGAATTCATGGCCCTATTGTAAAGCCAGCACGGTTGCTGAAAGTACAAAGGCACTAAGGAATAAAGTTAACTATCCAGTTTTTAGGTTTTGGCATAGTGGCGTGGGAAAATATATCATAGCTGCAGCCAATTAAATTAAGCAGCAGGGGAGGACCAAATTAAGTGGCAGGGTTATTTAAATAAAGTGGCAAGAAAAGACAAATTAAGCTGCTTGACAATACTACTTCATTATTTTGTCATTTTCACCAATTTTAACACTGTCTTAGCAATGGTGCACCTCATGTGTACCATGTTGGACCTGACATTGCCCCTACACTGTCTCTACCTTGTTCAGACTCCAACTACTTGAACCTTGCCTTACTAGGAATTTCTTTTCCTTTGATAATGAATATTATCAACAGGTTAAAGGTACATCAATGGGGGCTGTTTTCACCCCCAACTTAGCTATACTTTTCATGGACCACCTTGAAATGACTACCATCCTATCTCCCACTAACCCCTTCATTACCGGCGTCACATTATGGCGTCGGTACATTGATGACATTTTCATGATTTGGCACAAGAATGTCGAAACCCTCAACCAATTCTTACACTGGTTGAATAATAATTGTCTTGGCCTTGATTTCACCCTCACACATGGCACATCATTGATTCCTTTCCTTGATCTCCCCATTTACCACTCCAATGGCGAACTACTAACCAGGCTCTACAGAAAACCTACAGAGCGTAACACCTTACTCCGTTACGAAAGTAATCACCCATAAGCACTATGTGACTCTTTACCATACTCCCAATTCTTGTAGATAAGACGCAACTGCTTCACCAAAGAAGATTACTTTCGTGAAGCCACAGTCTTATCCACCAAATTGAAGCTCGTGGCTATCCCAAACGTTTGGTGCGTACGGCACAGAAACGAGCCTGGTACTACCCTAGAGAGCTCTTGCTCTCCCTCAAAATCAAGTCTGACAACAATCGCATAGTTTGTGTGAACACATTCTCTCCTATCTCTAACCCCATCCGCAAATCAATCATAAAACACTGTCCCACTGTGAACGCAGGCAACCTTAGCATTGAACTACCCCTCTGCTTTCCACAAAAGCCGCAATCTTAAAGACCATCTTGTACGGGCAGCTCTACCTAACCCCCAGCCAGCCACCACCCTTGATGCACACTGGGGTCTTGAACCACTAATTGTACACGCTAAATGTGGCAATTGTAATGTCTATGATTTTACCATGGAAGGCAAAGAATTCCCCTTCAATAATGTGATAATCAAATCAAGATAATTCTCAAACTGTAATACTTGCATTGTTATTTATTTGATTCAATGTCCCTGCCTGCTAATTTACATTGGCCAAACAACACAAAAAGTGAAGACAACACCGGAGTAGAGTGTGCTGCAAAACTCCCAACGCGCCTTTAGTGGATCACTTCACAGAGGCCGGCCATAATGAGGATGACATCAAATGGACAGTCATTAACGTTGTGAAACAACCTCCAAGAGGTGGAGACATTGCGCAACCCCTGAATAAAGAGGAGCTCAGACTGATCATCCGCATGAACAGCATCAGGAATGGACTGAACAAGAATAAGGATTGGGCCACCCTGCTCTAGACCTCTCCTTGGACCCATAGCATGGTCCTAACTCTGAATATGGTTTGCTGTCAGCGTGTCACGTTAATACAATTTCCTTAACATGTTTATGATTTTATTTGTTCACTCACTATGTCACGTATATGCCATTACTGCAAATTCACTTATCACATACGGTTTTTATAGTGGCATAAATTGTTTTAAACACTTTAAATCTATGGCTTTTCCTGTTCTCTGCTATATTACGTATTTCCAATTGAATCTGCCCTGAGACACTTCCAACTAACACCCACGCGTTATTATGGTTCAACCCTGAGCGTCCCAAATGCAGCGAGGACTCAATTCACCCTATGCGGATTCTGCTCCCTTTATTATGATTATCAGTAGCATTTTATTAGTACCATTGAGTTGGGTTAACTAACCCTCTATCAGACCAATGCAACCAATCGTTTTTTTCTCTGCCATGGTAAATCTGTCCTCTATTTTCTGCCTAAACCCTAATCCAACATGGCCGCCATGACGCTGAGTCACAGTTCACTATAAATATATGCAACCTTATTGGTCGGCTGGTTCCCAGCTATTGATCAGCAGATCTCACATCATTCTGGTAAGCGCGCTGTCCCGTTCAGTCACCCGACCCCCTGCTACTCCTTAAGACATGGGTCCTAAACCTTTTTTCCTTCCTTACCTTGCAGTGCATCGCCACATGTTAATTTATTGAATATACTATTACGTATTGCTGAAAAACGCCTGAATATCTTCACCACCTTGTCCACAGGTGAGGACTTTTGCATAGCTAGTCACCTTTTTAACACAATATTGGACCAGCAATCACGGCACCTAATGCATTGTTCTCCATTCCTTTACAACCATTATTACTGTGGCTCCGGCCCCTCCTGAGTCCACGTACGGCTATCCTTTTCCCGCAAGCACTATCCAGGTGAACCTTACCCTTAATCCACTAGTGTTCGCCCTTATCACTAGCGCGCTACGTTCTACGCATTCTGCCTTGGACTTATCTTCACCTCACCCGGCATACCCGTTATTGCGCAGCCTTCACACCATTAATCGTTCTCCTGTACCCTAGCGCATCCAACACTGACTGAAGTTCTCCATGTCCCACTTGGCGCAACTCTCACGCTCACAACCAAGCCCTCAGGCCATCAGCTACTTGTACCTTCTGGGCAGAAGTACCACGCGCACGATCACATCCTTAATTACCCATCGTACCCTTGTGCAGCCCACATTGCCTGTAGTTCTCCGTTTCCCGCTTGGTGGTGTTCGCTCACAACCAAGCCCTCTGTCCATCAGCTGCTCGTACCTTCTTGGCAGACGTACCACGCGCACGTTCAACCACATCCCCTCATTGTTGTATATCTTTTGCTGCAAGCATTCCGGTGAATTTTATCCTTTATATAGGCACTTCATTAATTGTCACCATCTATCACCTTCCTAAGTCTAACCTTTCGCCAATTCATGGTCGGAGTGCACTCAACCACGTGCATGTTGCGTCTGCTTCACACCTTGACTGCCCCACGGCTGGCACAATGTTTTACGGCTCTGTATTAGACGTTCCCTAATCTCCTTCCCTTTTCCTCATTTTCCACAGGCTATTTTCATTGATTCAGGCTTGCACCTTAACTGTCCTGATGATGATCCTATTATTGTTTTTAAAGAATCGAAACGTTGTCGACTAATTTAAACAGTTTGCACCTTAATCGCACATGATAAAAAAAGTGCAGTTACTGTTCCTCTAAGCTTGTTAGAAATTGTGCTCAATATTCCACAAGCTACCCCATCTTGCCTGATATGTTTTTGTCCTAAATGTATTTGTCATGTGTTCATGTAGGATGCAGGATTGTGTCCCACGTTACTGCTATGTTTGTATTTTTGTTCTTTGACATTTTTGATTTACTAAATTGATTGTCCGGCTGGACACTCGCATTATAGTACTGATTCAAGTCTATAATTATCCTATTTACTTAACTCTTGCGTTTAAGGACCCCTCTTCTAATACTGGACCTGACACCCTTGGCACGGTTTTCCCCCATACTTTTTTGCCTTCACTCCTTCTGTTTTGCTGTCTTTGTTTTTGTTGGCTCTAGGACTCTGCACACTTCACCACAGCTAAGCAGTGTTAAATTGCTTGTGCTTACTACAGTTAACATGGTAAATTTGGCTTGCATATCTGATCTGGGGCGTAATATCGCCCCAACCAAACGCACAGCTACAGGCGCCTTCTTCACAATGTGTTTATTCCAATTTTTTCAATATTTTCAATATCTTCCTTGTAATCCATATGGTAAGCATTTATGTTCAACTGATTTCCAAATTTTGTTTACTCCACACACGGAGTGATATGCCAATTTTCACATTTTCTAGTGCTCAAGCTGGGCCATCCGAACCTCTTGCAAAAACACGAAAGATGCAAATTCGTCCAAGGCAGTGCATGTTTATTTTAGAACCCAATGCATTTTGGGCCTCTGGTGCCCTTCATCAGGGGTCACTACAATGGCAAGTAAAATGATAAGAATTACCAATTAAGCATCTGGCATTACCAATCTTAGTTAATCATTATGCAATTAATTTGATAATGTTGCGATATAACATGCATCTTTTTCCCCACAGTGCATAGCCTAACAAACAGTAGCAATGTACCCCATTGAGATGACAGCATCTTTGATCCTAATGATCCCTTCCCTCATTTTTTACTGCTCCCAGTTGTCACATTTCATTTACTTATGAGTCTGTAGTAAAGTGGCACAGCATGTACCCAGAGACTGAAATTAAATGCTACTAGTGGAGTGGACCTGCAGTCCACTTAAGTTACCTTTTTAAATATGTTTCTGGTGGAAGTATGCGGGCACCACACCTGCCATTACAATGCATGCCATTACCACGCAACCTTTATCATGCAAAGCCTTTAACACTCATTGCCTTTACCACGCAAGTCATTACCATGCATATGCCTTTGCCATGCATATCTTCAAAACAAAAATGCTAGTATATCGCAGGTGAGTGAAAATCATATATATATGAATAACTTTACTGAGAAGTTTAGAAGTTTAACCACATCAAACAGTAAAGATTATTTTACTGATTCCTTGTATCTTTCTTTGTTTTTATTCTTTTGATGAGTCGGGTAATACAGTAATACAGCCAAGCACTACAACCAACACAGGTTTAGTGCACACTAGCGCTTCTTAAGGACTCTCAAGTTACTTATTATGGTTTAATGAGCTGAACCCTGTCAACTGGATCATATCCTCAATCTGTTGTATCTGCATTGGTGACCCTCAAATATCAAGGAAGTGGGCTTACAAATCATATTTCATTCTTATCAATGACTTTTATATATATTGTTTACAAGTTTTCTTTAATTATTACATTTCTGTCAAATTCCTACTTCGCATATGCAATGCAGTGTGTCACATTTCAGTCATATATATATATATATATATATATATATATATATATATATATATATAGCTTTCTTGCATTTGCTGATTCACTTCTGGTTTCAGAAGCATCTACAAGGAATATAGACACAGAAAACATTAAAATCATCACACAATCATACAAAATTAAAACCAGAAGAAAACATAATCCCAGTAGATAAAAAAGACAGGGGGCAAGCTTCATGAATAATAAGGACAGTATTTACAATAGTCTAAGATCTTTTTATCATTAGTTCATCTAGCCCAAATGTACTGCTAATTCTTCATCCAGATTCAGCCCATTGGTGTACAGGGTATTATACTTTATAATGAGTTTGGACTCTAACCTTCTCAATTCTTGTACCTTATTGCCTCCCCTTTCACGGATCGGGATCCTTTCTAATACACACAACTTCAATAAATTAGTATTCTTATCATGTTTCAGCCTGAAAGGCCTTGCAATTGGGTACTGTTTATCTTCTTTATTAGTTGCCTTGAGATGTTCTAGCACTCTTTTTTTGGCTTGATGAATAGTGTTTCCTATATAATACTTATTACAGGGGCAACCCACTGCATAGACTGCATGATCCAAATTACATGTTAAATGTTTAGTTATTGTGTATGGCAAGTGGTCTGTGGACAATTTGATTGATTTACAATTCTGACTGTATTTGCATGCTTTGCATGCACCACACTTGTAAAATCCTTGTATAGTATTAGTTTCTTTCGATTTTCGTATTGTGCTCTGACTTAGGGTATCTTTAAGTGACTTACATCTTTTAAAAGTAACCTGGGGATTTTCTCCAATGTGTTCTTTCAAATGCTCATCTGTTTTAAGAACTTCTCAGAATTGTTTAATACTGCGTTTTACTTCCCTTGCTTGCCAATGAAACGAAGTAATGAATCTTAACGCCTGCTTTTCACCTTCGTTTGATCTACTAAGTGATAGAAGTTCACTTCTATCAGATTTGGATACTTTCTTTGATTATCTTTTTTAGGATACCCTCTTTCTAAGAATTTGTCTGACATGATCTGTTTCTCTTTTTGAAAACTCTCCTCTGAGCTGCAGTTTCTCTTCGCTCTCAGTAATTCCCCGTATGGAATACTTTGGATTAGATTCTTAGGATGGCAACTGTCTGCATGTAGCAGACTATTGGCTGTCGTGTACTTTTGGAATAGTTCACTTTGGAGCTTCTTCCTTTTGAGTTCCAATTTAAGGTATAAGAACTCGATTGTTGTCTTATGCTCATGACTAGTGAATGTTAGATTTAACAAATTATTAATTAACATGTTGACAAAGCCATATGCTTCTTCTTGGTTACCTTTCCAAATGCAGAAGATGTCATCAATGTATCTTACCCAGAGGACAACGTGGTTGTCAAAATGACAGATGTTACTAACCACCTGCTCCTCCCACCATCCCAGGAAAAGTCCTGCAAAACTGGGGGGCGAAGCAGGTCCATATAGAACTATAACGCGCGCCCCGCAATGCACTGCTTATGGCCTCACATATTACATCACTCATGACATCTCAAATGACATCACTGATGACATCATCCACAGAATCCGACGCACCCACTCACACCCCAATGTACCCTTTCATACACCCAATCCAGCTTTCACACTAGCATTCTCAAAACCATTGACACACTCATACCCGTACTTACACACCCAGTCACTGATTCATAGGACTACACACACATCCACTCAGTCACCCATAAAGCCACACATACACACATACACCAACTCACTCACTAATACAGTCA
Source organism: Triturus cristatus (assembly GCF_964204655.1). Taxonomy (NCBI): domain Eukaryota; kingdom Metazoa; phylum Chordata; class Amphibia; order Caudata; family Salamandridae; genus Triturus; species Triturus cristatus. Next base: position 862,061,438 of record NC_140580.1, read on the forward strand.
CTGATACATCTACTCATATACCCATACAGGCACTCATACACTGTCAGTCACCCATAGAGCTACTCACACACCTACTCCCTCATCCATAAAGTCAATCACACAGCCACTTCCTCACCTATAGTTATACACACACTCGTCACTTATTCATACAGATACTAATGCATACTCACATAAACAGTCACAGACACAAGCACACACTCACTCACTCACTCATAACCAACTCACTGACCAATACAGCCACTAATATATCCACTTAGACACCCATACAGCCACTCACACACTCAGTCACGCATAGAGCTACTCACACACCTAGTCACTCACCGATAGAGTCAATTACACAGCCACTTACTCACCTATACAATTATACACAAGCCCACTCACTTATTCATACAGATACTAACACATACTCGCTCACCTATACAGTCACTGACAAGCATACACTCACCCATACAGCCACTCTTGCAATCACTCAGTCACAAATACAGTCACTCATATACCCCCAACACTCAACTATGCTGCCTTTCACATATGCAGTTACTCACTCATATACCACTGACACATCTATTCACTCACCGACACAGCCATACACACAATGAGTCACCCATACAGCCCCTCACAAATGCACTCACCAACCCATACAGCCACTTAGACACCAACTGACAGACTGATACAGACCTTCGCACAACCTAGTCACTCACCCATACCGTCACTGAGACACCTAATCACTCACTTATACAGTCAGTCACGCACCCACTGAATCATCCATACAGGCACTTATACACCCACCGATTCACCAATACACCTTGGTATATTTATTTAACACTCATAAACTTTTTAAAAACAGTCACTGGATGATGTCATCAGTGATGTCACTGACCATGTCATGAGTGATGTAATATGTGAGGTCATAAGCAGTGCATTGCGGGGCATGAGTTATAGTAACTGCTGAATTTCTTTGGTTTTGTACAAGTGAAATGTCAGCCTAACTATAACGTCCCTGTAACCTTTGTTTTTTCAGTGAATTTCTAAGGTTTTTTAAAATTATAGTTCCTAACTATAACGTCCCTGTAACCTTTGTTTTTTTCAGTGAATTTTTTATGGTTTTTAAAGTAGCCACGTTTGCAGAGTGGTGGAGAAAGGAGGCTGGGCCTCCGACCACCTCTCAGGAATACTACTGCGTAGGACTTACAGAAGGTACCAGGAGGGCTTCTTGGCCCCCAAGGTCTCTCAGGAGTAAAGTGGACTTCATCCTCCCAACCAGAAATGCACCACTAGCCGCATTTGCAGAGTGGTGGAGAAAGGGGGCGTGGCCTCCAAAGACCTCTTAGCAATCCCGCTGTGTGGGACTTATCAGAGATGACAGGAGGGGTAGTTGGCCCCCAAAATCTGGAAGAAGCATATAGACATGGGAATATTAGATTGCAGTCAATCAACAAGGGACTAAGCATATATGCGTTCTGGTTTTAATCCTGATTTTACCGCTCTATCAACATATTAATTTATTGATGTTTTAGAATCGAATATGTAATATGTTTTACTATATGATGTTTTTAACACCAAATCGACATTGTATTATACAATGACTGATATTCATTGAGAAGAAAAAAAGTATTTCTGACCTTGAGCATTATGTCATCAGATGAGTGTAATAGACTGATCTCTATGTTTATGGTTAAACCAATGCACTTGTCACTTTAAATTGCTTGTTCCCACAATGCAGTTCGTCATGTGATCAAGGCCTGTCCAGGCCGAAACGCGTTATTGCTGACAAACAGCAATAAAATATACCACATCAGCTATATTGGGTCCGTGTCTGTCCTTTTCCAGGAGCAGGAAACGAACCGAGCAGAGGTTGTTATATATATATATATATATATATATATATATATATATATATATATATATATACACACACACACACACACACACACACACACACACGCGTATGTCTATACATATCAGTGGAATGTTTTTGCCCACCCCTAACTGTGATATGTAAATGGATAAAAATACAAATTCCAACCTTGATTGTCTTGCACAGCTGGGACCCAAATCCTGCATGCCTCCTCCCCAGAATATCTTGGTTCTCCTAGTTCTTGCATTTCCTGGCATATACTTTGTATGTGGAAAGCTGTTCTCTGTGCTATATCTGTTCTCTACGTGGCAGAGAAGAGTGTTCTGTCGATGCCTGTATGATAGTTTGGATTGTAAGCTTGTTTGTGCTTTAACTGTTGAGTGTGTACAAAAGATGGGAGGGAGTCACTATGTCGCACACAGTATATTACATGACAAAAATATCACATCCGCAACACCAACTGCCCCAATATTATTGTGGTAAAAAGATGTGGAGTTATGATTAATTAATATTCACTGAAAACGTTATTTACAATTGATTCTTGTTTAAACGTGCAAAACCACTGAAATTCGCCAATTATAGTATTCAAGTACTTGTGTGTGTAGGTCAGGTGGGTGCTTGTTTTGCTGCTGTCTTTGTATTTGATAGGAACGCTTATTCTGCTACTGCACAGGCTACATCGGTGCATATTTACCCGGTGCTTACTATGGTAGCGTATTTCAAAGCACTAGAAAATCTGTCATATTTGAGTACTGATAATCATGGAAACAAACCGAGTGGCCAGGATCAGCATCACACAGTTTAGCTAAGTGAAGAAGCTGAAATTAGGACCCAGTTCTCCTGGCTCCACAGTCAGTGGCATCATTCCAGCTCAAGTCACCATTGTTAAACATGAAGATGTTGGTATTTATTAAATTGAAAACAAATGGGAGCGCTAGGTGGCGCCTGCCTGTCATGGACGCCTTCCCGTGAGGCTCCCGACGCCGGTCCCCGCAAATCCGCCTAATCCCCTCCTGGACTGCCCTGGCCGGCCACGACCTGGGCGCTGGGGTGTGTAAGGCTGCCCTGCTGCCCCACGCCGGCTCTTGAGACGCTGTGACCACCGGGGGCCTGCCTGGACGGCGTGCAGCCCGGCCGGCGTCGGACGCGGACGACTGTGGAACCACTATCCGGCCAGGCAGCAAATCCAGCCCGCGGCGCCCACGAGGGGCGCAGGCCTGATCCGGCCTGAGACGAGGACGCGGCGGCCGCGCGGCTGCCGCGGATGCTGAAGACACCGGCTGGGTGCTGTCCTGCCTCGCAGCTGCAGCCCGAGGCCCCCTGGCATGCTGTGCTGGGACCCCCCCCCGAGCGGAGCCTGAGAGCAGGAATAGGCGGTGAGTGCGGCGGCGGAGGATCGCTTCACCGGGGCGGCTGCGGGGGTCGGGGGCGGAGGGGAGACCCCCCCATCGCCCGTGCGTCGGCGGCCGGGGAGACCCGTACCCCCGCTCCCCCCCCTCCCTCTCTACAACCTCTCCTCCTGGCTGCGGCGCTGCCCCGGCCCCGCGGCTCAGAGACTGGCCTCCGGTCCCGGGGGTGGAGGGGTCCTCACTGCTTCGGGCCGCACATCGGCGGTCGGGGGGTGTCGCTGCTGTTTCCCCCCCCCCCTCCTCCCCTCATCGTCGTTTGGGGCCCCGGATCAAGCAAGTCGACAGGCGACACCGTGCCCCCCCCCTGGGGGTGGCGGGCGACCGCTCGGGCGAGGTGTCCCCCCTGGAGAGGTGGGCTATGCCCCGGAGGGCTGGCCCTGGCGATTCCCGGCGGCGGTGCCCTTGAGGAACGACCCGCCGCCCGGGGACTGTGGGCTGCGCTGCTGGACCTTGCTTCGCTGAGAGAGGCTCGCGGCCACGACTGAGGTGGGGGATCGGACTCGTTGCCCTGCTGGGTACCCCGCCGGAGGCTGACCGCTGGGGCTGGCCGTGTCGGGCCCTGTCCGGTCGCGGGTTCCCCCCGCCGCCCCCGTGCTGGGCTCCTGTCCGCTCGAGCACCCCCTGACGCTCTGCGGGTGTGACGTTCGCTCGTTGCCCTGATTCACGGACGGCCGCCACAGATATGGGCAAAGACAAAGCCAACAAGCCAGCGTCCGGGGCCACCCAAACCAGGATGGACAAATTTACGACTACCGACAAGGGGCCCGGCTCCACGGCCGCGCCGGCCCCGGCCCCTGCCACGGACCTTGCTGCCATCCTGCAGGCCATCAACTCCTCCCGCGCCTCCCTCGAGGGCATGGTGGGAGAGGTCAAAGTGGACGTTGCTCTTCTCCGACAGGATCTGCGGAATGCCACCGCCCGCATTTCCGAGGCCGAGTCCCGGATCTCCACCGCCGAGAACGACATCCGCCACCTACAGGACCAGGTTCGGGAGTTGACCACCCACTCTAAGGAACTACACCGCCGGGTCGAGGATGCAGAAAATCGCGCCCCGGCGCAACAACCTGCGCTTAGTGGGATTTCCGGAGGGAGTTGAATCGGGCCGAGCGGACGACTTCATGGAGCGATGGTTCCGGTCCTGGATGCCGGCGGACAGCCTATCTCCCTCGTTCGTGGTGGAGAGAGCCCACCGCTCCCTGGCCCCCAGGCCCCCAGGTGCGCCTCCCCGGCCGTTCATCCTCAAACTTTTGAACTTCCGCGACCGGGACGCCATCCTCCGCGAGGCCCGCTGCCAGGGCGCCCTCCATTACCAGAACCACAAAATCATGATATTTCCGGACTACACCCGCGAAGTCCAAGAGCAACGCCGCTCCTACACGGAAGTGAAACAAAAGATGCGCTCTCTGGGACTCCAGTATCAGCTCCAGTTCCCGGCCCGCCTCCGGGTCGTCTTCCAGCACAAGACTCTGTTCTTCGATACCCCGCGGGCGGCCTGGGCCTGGTTGACGGAGGAGCACCCCCTGCAGTGCTCTGGACGCGGCTCGCCTATGGGTATGCGGGGGGGACGAGGAAGGCCCCGGACATCGAAGACCCGTCGGCGGCACCGCACGTTACCCCGGGAGCGCACAGCGGAGGAGGTGATCACCACGCGCTCTGGGAGAAGGTCACGCCGAGGGTCGAGAGCCTCCTCTGCCTCCTCGGCCGCACACGCCAGTCCCGGGGCAGATGGACGGCGGACCGTGCCGCCCCGGCCCACGGGCCCTGCAACTCAGCCGGTCGAATTGGTGGACTCTTCGGACCTCTCTCGCAGCCCCAACAGTTGACTCTCTTTGCTTCTTTTGGGGGAGGGGGGGCTGGGGATGCCTGGACGGGGATGGGATGCTCCGTTATCAGTGTTGCTCTTGGCCAGGGCAGGTAACTCAGGTTTGAATTTATCGGTATCAGGGGTCCACTAGCGCTCAAGCCCAAGCGTTTTAGCTTGGCGGTTCTTCCATTTGGTTCGGGCGACAGATGCTTCCGTTTTCAAAGTGTAGGGTGGGTGGGGGGTTTGGGGTTGGTTTGGGGTTGTTTCTTCCCCGTTGGGAAGACTTTGTTGGTGGGGGATGACTCCCTCTTAATTGTTGTACTAAGGCATCATGTGCTGTTTGGCTTGCTCTCCTGCCCGATGTCCCGTTGTCCTTCCTCTCTGGGGGCCTGCTCAGCCGCGCCCCTACTGGCCCCCTCTCCTGTCCTAGACCATGGCTGACCCGCCTGTCCCTAGGGCCGCCATGCGCATACTATCCTGGAACGTCAATGGTCTTCTGGACCGTTTTAAACGTATGGCGGTCCTCAAATACGCGCAACGCGCTGAGATCGATGTACTCCTCCTCCAGGAGACTCACCTGTTGGGTAACAACTGCCCCTTCCTTGGCCGCTACGGTTATGACAGGGTATGGCATTCAGGTTTTGCACGGGGATCCCGAGGGGTGGCCATTTTGCTCCGCAAGTCCCTCCCCTTTGTCCTGTCCCGGGTGCATCTGGACCCCCAAGGTATGGTAGTGGTGGTTTCTGGCAATCTGGAGGGGCGACCCCTCACCCTGAGCTCGGCGGAGATTTCAACGCCGTCTACTCGCCTCCCCTGGACTCGACGGGCCCGGTCTCCCTGTCCCGCGTCGCCCGCGCAAAACAGCTCTCATCCTGGGCTGAATCGCAGGGCCTCTGCGATGTCTGGCGGATCTGGCACCCGCAGGCACGCCAATACACCCACACATCGGCGGCCCATCACTCCCATGCCCGGATCGACCTCATCTTCGTACCATCCACTGACTGCGCGGGGGTGCGAGATGTACGCACTATTCCGAGGGGCCTTTCGGACCACTCGCCTGTGCTCCTCGCTCTTGGTCCCCCACCCCTCTCTGCCCGTCCGATGTGGCGTCTGAACGCCTGGTTCCTCCACGACAAGGCTTTCCGGAAGGCGGTCGGGGGCGAAATCGCCGACTACTACTCCCATAACGAGGGCTCTGTCACGTCCCCTGCCGTCTTGTGGGAGGCCGGCAAGGCGACTGTCCGGGGCGCCGCTAAGGGGCATCTGCAGCGCCAACGGCGGGCCCAATCCCAGAAGCTCGCGGAATGCGAAGCCCAAGCCTTGGAATTAGAGCGCGGTCTGGGGGAATTGGACGATGCCGCCCGATCTCGTTGATTGGCCTTCCTGCGGGAAGAGATTCGCCTCCATTCCCTGGAGGCGGCGAAGATTCTATGGCGCTCCTCGGTGGCCCGGGTCTACGGGTGGGGAGACAAAAACGGCACTCTTCTCCACCGGCTGGCGACCTATCCCCGGGCGGGACGGATCATTCCGGCCATCGCGGACCCAGCGGGTGGTACTCACACAGCCTCGGTGGCGATAGCCCAGGCGTTCGCTGACTATTACTCCCAGCTATACCGCCACAGGCCGTCCACGCTCTCCCTTGAGGAATTGCTGGGGACGACCGCGGTGACACTTACGCGGTTGCAGCCCGAGGTTTCCGAGACCCTTGATTCGCCGATCGAGCTGCAGGAGATCGAGGAGGCCATTGGCCGCTTGGCGCCTGGGAAGACCCCGGGACCCGACGGGTTCCCCCAGGAGTACTACGCTCACTATCGTGAGATGCTGGCCCCGAGGCTTCGGGACCTTTTTGCAGCCGTGGTGGAAACGGGCTCGTTCCGGCCCGAGACGGACACGGCAACCATAGTTGCCCTCCCCAAGACTCAGCCTCCCTCGCGGTCCTGCTCCGACTATCGGCCGATATCCCTTATCAACACCGAACTCAAAATCTATGCTACGGTCCTGGCACAGCGGTTGCGCCCGTCGCTTGCCTCCTTGGTCCACCCGGATCAATGCGGCTTTATGCCGGAGCGGGGGACCAGACACTGCCTGCGGCGCCTGCATCTTGCGATGGCGCACCGCGGCCGCCTTTCTCCCTATCTGGCCCTCCTCCTGGTTGACTTTGAAAAGGCCTTCGACTCCGTGGGATGGGCGTACTTGGCCGACGTCCTGGAACGCATGGGTTTCGGCCCCCGGTTCCGTGCCATGGTAGCGGTCCTGTACGCGCACCCGCGGGCCCGGGTGTTGGTCAACGGGGCTCTCTCTCGCCCGTTTCCCATAGGTCGGGGGACGCGCCAGGGTTGTCCGCTCTCGCCCCTCCTTTTTGCGTTGGCCATGGAACCCCTGGCAATGCTGATTCGCGCGGATCCCGTTCTTCGCGGATGGGAATGGCCAGCTGTGGCCCCCGATAAGATTGCCCTATACGCGGACGATGTCCTCCTCTATCTTTCCGACCCAGCGACCTCGGGGCCCCGGGTCCGCCGGATCCTCCATCGGTTTGGCCAGGCGTCGGGTCTCCATCTGAACCCCAAAAAATCTGTTCTAGTCCCGCTACACCCGTCGCGGGAATGTTTCGACTGGCAATCAGATATTCCCCTCCGGAGACTCTCCTTTAAGTACCTGGGGATCTGGGTCACCCTCCTCCCGGAACTCTGCTGGGCACTCAATGTGGCTCCAGTAGTAAACAAAGCCAGATCAGATATGCTCCGGTGGCAGGCCCTCCCTTTGAATCCGCTAGGGAGAGTCGCCTTATATAAGATGATGATCCTCCCCAAGTTTCTTTACATGCTGCAGAACACTCCATGCCCCTTTCCGCGCCCGTGGTTCCGGGACCTGGATAAGATGGTGACCAAATTCCTTTGGGGCGGTGGTCGACCTCGGCTGGCCTTGGACCGCTGCAGGGTCCCCTCCTACGACGGCGGCCTAAGCATGACCAACCTCTACCTCTACTATCTGGCCACCCAACTACTGGTGGTCCACGATTGGTTCTCAGGGGGCTGGGGCGACCCGGCTTATCGACTCGAGGTGAACTGCCTCGGGTTCTCCTCCATCCAAAACATGCTCTATGGCACAACGATCCCCCTGTCGCTCCCCGGCGTCGTGCGGGCTCCCTTTCTCGCGTGGCGCGCGGCCTTGCGACACACCAGATGGTCGGGGACGTCCACGCAACTCACTCCGCTTTGGCACGGGACGTGGCTGCGGGAGGTGGTGGGACTAACGGGCTTTCGGCAGTGGGATCTTCTCGGTATCTCCTGTCTGGGCGATATATGGCGTGGAAGCCGCATGTGTTCCTTCCAGGAGCTGCGGACCCGCTTCTCGCTGCAGCCTTCTCAATTCTACCGCTACCTTCAATTGCGCCACGCGGTTCGGGCTCACGTCCCTCTAGATTCCAGACTGCCTTCCCATAGTCCGCCTGAGGCCCAGGTGATGTTGGGGTATCTTGGGAGGGGGGGCATATCCCGCATTTATAAATCCCTAATTAACAATACACCGGTGGATTGGAGCGGGCTAAAGCAGCGATGGGAGGCTTGGGTGGGACCCCTGGATGAGGCGGACTGGAGGGATGCCCTTATGGGCCCTCGGTCGCTTACCACCTCCGCTAGGCTGCGGCTTATCCAACTTTATTACCTCCACACTGCCTATTTGACCCCGGACCGCCTGTATCGTGCGGGCCTCCGCGCGGACGCCTCTTGCACTCGCTGTGGGGAGGTTCCGGCAGATTTTTTCCACATGGTGTGGTCTTGCCCTCGTCTGGGGGACTACTGGGCAGCGATCGAGGCCGATCTAGCGGAGGTCCTGGGTTGGGAGGTCCCCCACGAGCCTAGAATGGCCCTGCTGGGCACCATGGACGGGATGGACGGGTCCCGTAATGAGAAGTACTTCCTCACCACTGCCCTTATGGTGGCTAAGAGAGACATAGCGGCAGTGTGGTCACAGCCAGACCCGCCCAGAGTGGCTACCTGGAGTAGAGGGGTGGATTGGTGTGCGGCTCAGGAGCGGTCGCTATACGCTGCACGGGGCTGCCCAAAAAAATTTCGCAAGATATGGGGGAAATGGTTGGGGGGCCTGTTTTGAAGGGTGGGTGCACAGGGGGGGGGGACGGGGGAAGGGAGGGGGCGGGAGGGTTTTTGCACTTGCCTGTTGATGCTTTCCTGATTGCAGATACTGATGCCTTGTTCACTGCACTGCTGTATATTATTCCTGATATTGTTCTTTATGCCGCAAAACACAATAAAAAGAAGTTTATCAAAATTGAAAACAAATGATGTAAACACAACCATTATTATCCAAGTGCAGGCAAATCTGTAGGTGTTTAATATCATCTACTGTTCAGTCTCTGGCCTGTGTTTTTATGATTAATCTGCATTAAAATATTTCTTTTAAAAAGCCTTTATCCTACATGTTTGATCATAGTTGCAAATGAAAATCATTATTGGCCATTTAAGAGGATGTTTTGGCATTGTGCCAGGGCACAAACCAAATCCACCAACCAGCAAAAATGCAAAGCTACCACTTGTGTTCCTTTATACGTATACCAAAATGGCCCTGTGCTGCCCAGAATGTTTGGCAGCTAATACATATTACAGCTGTGAGAAAATGTCCTTTTTGGGTAGTCACCCCCCATTTTTGGATTAATGTTTACAATAGTTTTTAGAGTCTGTACGCTGGGGCACTGCTGTCCAGTCACCAACGTATTTGCTCTGTTTCCTAAAAACATGTAAAAAATTGCACATCCCTGATTGGAATTTCTAACTCTTTTATTGGGCTACAGTGTATGGTGTAGAAACAACATCATGGCACGAAAAGGTAAATGTTACAAGTGGACTGCGAGACATATTGTACCTTACACTAATTTGACTACTAAAACATGGCTTCAGGCCTACTATTGTACCCTGACTGCTTCACTTTGTGTCTGATGCCTGACCTATCAAAATAATTCTTTTGACGGGGACAAAAACCTCCTTTTAAACATTAATCAGTCACCCCTATTTACACCTTGTAGCTTCCAAGTTATGGTGGATGGTGTTCAAAAATGGAACTTGTAGAAATCTAATGTTACCATGCCTCTACAGTGACAAGTCTCCCGAATGTAGTTTCACTGTGAAAGGCTCTGGCAGTCCTGAGAGAAAACTAGAGTATCAATTCAAATATTTCTTTGGCTCAGGCTTGTGACCAGCTAGAAAAATGATTCAACCTCTATTTTTAATGTTAATTAAATATCCAATCTAATGATAAAGTTTGATATATAATAATTATATAGGAAAATCAACTGTTAGAAATTTACCTTTATCATACCTGAAGCCTCTGGAAGCTAATTTGCATTAGTCTGACAACAGCTGCCCATTCAGCGCTTGACCTTAATTAGATGCGAAAACTGCTCCCAGGGCATAAACAATGGCCAGAGTGTGGGTAGGTGTTTTGCTTCTTTTTGCAGGAAGACCAGTTAAGTGGTCCCAGGAACATCCTTAACTTGTAAAGGGCCAGTGCTTTCACAAGCAAATTTACCATGAGGCCTAGAGAAGGTAAGCCTTTGTTCCACTAGCCAAACCTAGTGGAAGAGGAGCTACCCTCAGAACTAGTTTTGAGTGACCACAGAGAAGGAACTTTCTCATTTACTTGAACACACCTTTGGGAGGGCGCACATATTTTGCACAAGGAATAAAGGGTTTCCCCATCTTGGATTTTAGGAGTGAGGTGCAGTGTGAGATTATTTGTAGTAGGGCACACAGGAACGGCTGAAAAAGTGGGAAAAGTCATCCCTGGAAAGATTTGGCTAAGGAGGATCCAGAAGTCACACCGACCCACTAACTAGTGCCAACAACAAATGTGGCAGCCCAAGACACACATCTCAGAACATGTTCTGGACATGTGGAAGAACAGAAGAAGGACTGCAGTTGTTGAAGACCTTTGAAAAGACCAGAAGGGCTGGATCTGCTCCCACCTGTACCCAGGACAAATGAGTAGAGTAGAAAAGTCAGTTGGCTCCTCTCCTATGTGGCTACAGAAACACAAACTGCAAGACAAATTTTTGCTGAAATGCCATCTGACCAGTGGCAACTGGACCTGGATGGGACTCTTCTGGTGGCATCTGCAGGAGTGAGTCTTGACCGCTAAGTTCCACCCTTGCGTTGCTAGAACACTTGACTGTGCCTAATTGGACCTCACCTACAAGCTCTGAAAAGCTGTGGCAGTTCCAGGTGCCGAAGGACCGGGACCAGCCATCTTAGCTGATCCAGCCAAGGAACTTTGCTGGGCAAAAGAAGCAGGTCTCTCCCGCTTAACGTTTCTCTGCAGCAGCAAATCCACTCCAGCCGGCCACTGGAGAGAATGTATCCTGCCTCATAGAACCCATCATCAGATGATCCTGCAGCCTTGCCCTGCTGGAGGATTCCAAGCTCCAAGAAAAAGACTGAAGGTCTAGTTTATATACTGCCGGGCTGCCTGTTTCTCCATTAGAGCGACGGAGAAAATTACTCAGTCACCGTGATGGAGGTGTCACCCGCCTAATTTAGAATTGACAGCCAAGCTGGTGGTCATTTCTAAAGCATTGGCAGGACCCACAGTCACAGCAGTTCCTATCTATGCTGTTTATAGTTTGGTGATGAATCCCTGCACCTAATAGTTTTCTTTTTAATTTTCAAAAAGAAAACCTAAAAGCCAGATTTTATTTATGAAAATAAAAAAACAAATGCTGCCCTCTCCATGAGAGTCCTCTCCCATGACGAAGGGACCATTTAGCAGTCTTCACTGCCCCTTACCACAAAAGTTTTCTTTGTGTGTTAGGCAGTGAAAACTGCCCTCTGATTCCGCCCAGCAATATTAGATGGATGGAATTAGAGGTTTGCCTCCGACGTCACTTACTACACAGGGCAGTCGTAGAAGTTTATACCTAAGGTTTGCCCACTTTTAAATTTGCCTGGGGGACCTTTATCTTGGCAGTATGTATACTCTGTCTCTATTGTGAAGGAGTATGCATACTGCCAAGATATAAACTGGGCCCTAAGTCAGATTGTAGAAATCTTGACCCGATAAAGGCATGAAAAATATCTGGTCGACTAGGGGACATTCCTGGGTGCAAAATGTAAACTTTTTTCACTCTCGGCTTTTCCTACCAAAACCAACAGCATCAGCGGGACCTCGTCCAATGGCTATCCAGTTTCAAGGACTTCCTTGAATACTTCCTGCAACTTTGCCTCACAGAATGATTTTAACTTCTATTTCAGAGGCTAATGACCAACATTTATAAGGTATTTGCTGAGGTAGTAGGTCCCTATGCAGAAACAAGTGGAACCTCAGTAACTGCAATGCAGCAATTGTTGGTCACAAAGCTAGAACCTTTTCTCACCAGAGCCGCTATAAAGAAATCTAAGCAAAATTATAAGATGAAATCAAAAGACAATCCTTGGTACACCCTGGACTGTAGGACTTGAGAACTGAAAACACAGAAGCGCCCAATTAATAAGGAGAGCTAGGGATGGTCATTGCAAAAAATAACTGGGAGGAAGCCAGCTGGATGGATCTTTTCCAGGCTGCAAATCTAACAGAGGCTAACTCATAAGATAAAATCTCTGACCAGGACAAACCTGCTTAGTGTATCTGAGTGAAGCTCCATAGTGGTCAGCCTGAGATGGTGCCTAGGTTCCGGTCACACTTTAACAGCCCCTTCTATTGACGCTTTCATTTTTCGGGGCACTTTTGCTTTAAACCTTTAAAAACTCATATCTCCGGTTCCCCTTATTGAGGTTTTGTCATCTTGGTGTTATTTTGGTCATTACATTTTATTCTATTTTTATAAACGGGAGTTGAATTTTGAATGTGTTTTGTTTCTGACCTTTTTTCTGTTTTTATTCTTCTAAATGCTTTACACATTTTCCCCATGTTAAGCCTGTCTGCTGTGTGCCATAGTTACCAGGGGTTGAGCTCAGGATTAAATTACTGCAACCTTTACCTTAACTTAACAGGTTGGTGACTTTATCACATGTTGTGGACTACAGTCCACCCCAACTAATAATTCATTTTCTTGCAACAGTCACCTGCTTCAGATGCAGATTCTCCCTGCTCAATCAAGGCCCTGTGCCCTGCATTGTAATAGATTATTTCACAGTATACTTGGCAACATATCCTTCTTGACATTTCTATGCGTTGGGTCTCAGCAGTCTGTCTGTGTTGACTTCATTAGTTCTGGATTTTATTTTGGGAATACCTAGCACTAAATGAATTGCAGCAGATTTGAATGGAAGAGATAGGAAGAGGGATGAGCTAAATTTCACTTTCTATCAATAACAATTTTTCAAAGAATCTCTCTCCTATGTTTCTTTAATTATATACAATAAGATTTCAGCGTTGAGATGGCATTTCCAGCCCTCGAAAGCTGTACGGGATCACTGTCATGTTTGGAGGTCCTCCTGCAGTGCAGTCACCGCACCATCAGCAGGGGGACCTCCAAAGCCATAGTGCGCCTGCTGGATCACGATTGGAATCCATGGTGGGCGGGCGGTGCTGCGGCAGTCTCATGGAGGTGGGCTGTTAGGTGAATAGGAGAGCCTAACATGCAGCCTGCTGCCGAGACAGCACCTGCGGCACTTTCCTGCACAGGGGTGCAATTCCAGGGGGGCACATCATGTACCCCCATGCATGCACCTCTAGGAGCAGCACTGGAGCCCTGTTAGGGCCCTCTTAGTTACCTCTCCGCCACCCTTTCCATGGCCGACTCACTGCCATGAAAATGGTGGTGAACAGGCAACTCAGCATATGCTAGGCGTTGTCGCAGCGGCACCACCAGCATATTCCTGCTCCTGACAGCTGTGCAAGCGCTGTGGGATTCTGGATCCCTGGCGGACTTATTGGCCCTGTGGCGGTCTGACTGCCACACTCGTAATACTGAGGGCGGGACCGTAATGTGGAAGTGCTTGGACCGCCACCATGAGTACAGCGGTCCTATGGACTGCCATACTCGTAATAAAGCCCTTAGTACTATCCATAGTGTACTGATGTACATGATCAGTGTGCTAGCACTGAAATGCTATTGTGTTCGTCAGATGGTTCTTGGTTACTGATTAAAGAAAGACTTTCTTATGGGAATCTTACATCTATCTGGAAATAAAGAATTGGATCTTTGCACATCTTGTTGTGGAATCTATTTTATTAACTGGTGATAACTGTTAAGAACTCCCTCACATATATTTGTTCCCCCTTATATATCAAGTGATGAAATATATGTGGTCATAAGCAGTGCATGATATGGGTGCAAGTTATAGTTATTAAAGTTAAGTGTAACTGGTGACTTTCAGTGTTGTTTGCTTTAGTTAAAATGTTACATTTTAACTGACATTCTCACCGAACTTTATTGTCACTTAAACATTTGCTTTTTTTAGTGAATTTCTGTGTTTTGTTTATGGAGATTAAGATATTATTACATACCTAAATATAACTTTTCACTTTAACCTTTGTGTTTTTTCAGTGAATTTCTAAGTTTTTTTTAAAGTAAAGTAACAATTGAAAGGCAGACCTACTGGCTTTGTCAGAAGGTGAGAAAACCAAAATATAAAAGGAAATCCTATTGGCTTTATCAGTTGGTCAACACATCAACATATATAAAGCAGACTTACTGGCTTCGTCAAAATGTCACACAAAAATTGATCAATAGCTGCACATCACAATGCTTAATAGTAATAATTGTCACAAAAAATATTTAAAATAAGTGCATGAGGAAAACCTCATTCGTAGCCTCTGCTTGATAGATCACTCTGAAACTTTCCAGGAAGGAGCTGAGGTGGATGAACCTTTTTAAGAAAGCTCTGTAAAGATTAGTCAAATGGAGCCAAAGTTATTAAGAAATCAAAAATCTATTTCCTATTATAAGTAATCGGGATGTTGGTTGAAGGGGTGGAAGCCCTACTCCAGGCAACAACCACAATCCTTGCCAGGGTGAACAACAAAAGTCACTAAAGTAACCTGTTCTTATTCCTCTGGTAGGTTGGCACAAAAGCAGCCGAGACCAACTTAGAGGCAATGTATACAGTATTTATGCAGCACACAAACAGTAATAAAGTGTAAGCACAACACAATAAAAATTCCAAACCAATGCAGATACATAGAGTAAAATGTAACATATATATAATGATACGAGAATTACAAAAATCCAATCAGTAGAACCGGAGAGATGCAATTTAAAAAATGTATGTAGATAAGTGCCACTCACGGTCATCTTGTCGTGCAAAACTGGTGAAAAGTCACAGTTAAGGCCGACTGTGATGGAGTGCAGGTTGGATACTGGGACTAGGTTAGTCCTGCTGAAAAAGTTACCTTTTCAAAATCCTGCACGAAGAGTTCCGTTTGCGATGGAGGAGCCACTAAGAGCAGGAGAGCATTGTGAATGGTCGTTGCAGGGCAGTCATCTGGGGAATAAGGCAGTCCTTCGTTTGTAATGTCTACAGGTCTAGGAATGTACTGAAGAGTGGTCCTGGAGATGCAATATTTATACCTGGAGCCAGCCTTTGATGTATGAGGATTCTCTATAGTACTTCCCTGTCAAGACTCCAAAAAGTCGTGGGCTGACAAAAGACTAGTGCTAGGCTCTTTATGCGTTCAGGAGGCAAAGCCCTTTGAAATATAAGTGGGAGTGGGTACAGCTGTGCCCCCACCCATCCTGTCCACAGCTAATCCCAATTTGTGTCACTGTTTGGAAGAAATACAGAAACCCCATCAGCAGACCTATTCACAGTCATGTGACCCAGGATACTGTTAGAAGGCACAAATGGTTAGGACAAGAAAGCAGCAACTTTCTAAAAGTGGCATTTTCAGAATTGTGACTTAAAATCGAACTTTTCAATTAAAGAGGATTTTAAATTACAATTCATTTGAGTCTCAACAGCATATCTTTATCTGCTCCCAATCAAATCTTATCACTTATTAAATGTAATAAGGTAACCCCATGATAGTCAATAGGAGAGAAAAGCTTACAGTAGTGAACAACAGAGTTAGGAGGTTTTGACTACCAGGCTTTAAAACTAAAACCCACATGTCCTACTTTTTAAATACAAGGCACCCTGCCATATAAACCTTTAGGGCCTTCCTTAGGGGTGGAAAAATATGTATAAAAAAAAAAGGTTTAAGCCTAGCAAAAGGTTTATTTTGACAGGCCAAAATGGCTAATTAACATTGCACTACAGGCTGCAGTGGCTGGCCTGAGACATGTTTTAAAAGGCTGCTTCAATCGGTGGCACAATGAGTAATCCAGCCCCAAAAGTAGCCTTTAATTTGCAGGCCCTTGGTGCATGTAATACAATTTACTAATGACTTACTGAAGAGATTAAATGTGGCTATTAGGTGTAAGCCAATTTTACAATTTTTAAAAGAGAGAGCACAAAGACTGTATCAGTGGTACAGTGTGCAGAGTCCTAAAGCCGACAAAACCATAGTCAGCAAAACAGAAAAAAATGAAGGCAGAAAGTTCGGAGAATACCAGGCCAAGGATGTCAGGTCTAACACCTATGGAAATCTGGCCCTGACTATAACTACACAGGGATGATGGCCACTATGCAATTGTGCAGCAAATATTCAGTGATCCAAAGCATTCTGCTGAGTTTTCCTATAATTGGGTTTCATTATGGGTCATCAAACTACATTGATCCTTCGTCAAGGAGTTAGAGATAGATAAAGAATTATGATAGCATTCATCTGGAAGAAGTTGTATTTAGGATATTAGTATCTATTCTGAAAGTGGCTTTTAGTACTATGGCTCCCAGACGTTTGACTATGTTTAACCCTGGGCAAAGCACTACGCTACGCTCGAAATAGTTTGCGAAGTTTGCGCTACTTTGCACTACGCGAATTACACGTAGCACAGTGCAAACTAGCGTAGTGCAGCGCTCATTTGTTGCTTGCTCGCGGTACTCAAAGTCAAGTTGGCGACCGTGAGCAAGCAAAATGACATCCCGGCGAGACTTTTTCCTCGTTCGCGATCAGCAACATCAAGTTGCCGATCACAAGCGTGGAAAATAAACCTCCCGGCGAGATTCTCAACGCGGGGCGGTCAGGTTTCTCATTGCGACCGCTCGCGATGAGAAACTACCAGTCCGTGTTGAGAAAGCTGCCGCTCGAGTAAAAATCTACTCGAGCGGCAGAAAACTACAGCTCGCACTGTGCAAGATGCCGTTTTCAATGATTGCACAGTGCCGGACGCTTGTCCGCACTGTGCAATCATTGAAAACGGCATCTTGCACAGTGCGAACAGGGTACTACGCAGTTCGCGAAGTGCTACGCGTAGCTCGCGTAGTGCAAAGTGCATTTTGCGTAGCGCTACTTCGCGAACTACGCCCAGGGTTAACAATGCTGAAAAAGCGTGGTTAGTATGAAAAACACTTTTGCACATTTAAGGTCAGAACATAGGGCCTTCAGGTTGATTCCTACCACATGTAATGATCATCCACATCCTATATTAGTTCTCATCCTGGAGATCAAGGAAATGATGCCAGTGCTATAAGTTCTCTATAAACCTGTGAATGAGGAATCCCTTGCATTCCTTTGCCAAGCCGTAAAAAGTGACTGGTGAGTGGCCACAGTCCTTTCATGCTGAAAAAAAGTGGATGCCAAGTCAACATGCAGAATTCTCAGACATACAATGATGTCTAACGCAGTTTCAAGTTAAAGAACAAGTTAATAAGTTAATATAGTTCAAATCTTCTTCCAGATTTTCTTTTACACCAAACAAATGAATTAACCCAACCAGAGTCCAGTTTAGTCCGAATCTTTGAAATGAAGGCTAAAATGTACCAGGCATCTGGGACGCCATAGGAGATGTATAAATATAAATAACAAACGATCATTTCCTGTTTTTGGCTTGACTGAAGTGGATGGTTGTAAGAGCCTCTGGGTCAGTGAGAGGTGGGCCTGAATCATGCACACAGATAGATATATAGAGACTGAAGGTGGGCCTATAAATGTTTAATTAAAATTGATGTAGCTTAAAAACCTTTAAAACTATTTGTCACACCAACAAATCAAAATAATATTATTATTCCATGACAGTTGCCTGTAGTGATTGGCCTCTTTTTTTGTGCAAACATTCTGATATCTGAAAAAAATGATTACTTGGTTTGTTACTTTGGTGGAGACCTCGCTGCCCTCCAAAATCAGCTTAGATACAGAGATAAGTCAGACATTGCTTTATCCCACTGATTTCAAGTAGTTGTGTTGTTATTATTATTGGCAGCATGGTAGGGGTAATGTGTGGTGCAAGCTGCAGTGGCTTCCTGATGAGAGCCCTGGCACTGATTTTTTTTACAAAATTAAGCACTGTCGCCTCTCATCTTTAAAACCATTAATTAAACCAAGATTATCGGAGCGACAGTTTCCTTATTGTGGACAGTAATTGATGGAGACAACTAGTGCTGTTAAAATGTCTTTGTTGTATACAGTTGAAGACAATTAGCATGAGGTTGCCAAGTCTAACTTTGTAATATGGAAACAACAATAGGTATTAAAGTGCAATACGAATTGGGAATTATACAATTATTTAGTACTATATATTGCATTGTTTAATATGGTATGCCCCTTGAATATCGATGCTAGAATATAGAGGTATACAAATATCGAGGACAAAATATTGAATCCAAAATATTAAAAGGTAAGTATAGATGTTCTTTACCTGACTGTCCATATTAATACCATGACGCAGTTGTGGAGTTACGAATAGTAAATGTATACTTACTCTGTATGCATTTACCTTTCGACATTTTGTCTTCAATATTATGTTATCATATTTTTGTACCTTGATATTCTTAGCTGTGATATTCAGTAGTACAATCTTCAATGTGAACAAATGCAACTTAGGAAAAGGTAATAACAGAAAATAGACATAAAATCTATCCTAATGAGCTCATAATAAGAATCGACTCCCTGTGCAACCTCCATTAGTCTACAAAGACTGCAATATACCTTTAAAGGGACACTTCAGAAATTGGAAATTAGTCTGGAACATAAGGTGGCTTCGTTCACAGTCGAGGAAAAAAATTATTCCATTAAGTAATTCTTCAATATTAAAAGAGCACCAAATTAGGTTTGCCACCTGGCCAATTTTCCACCAGTATTTTTAATGTTCCGCCTGGTACAAAAATAAGTAAAATCACCTAAAGCCAGTATTTTAAGCCTGATCAGTAAAAAAGTAAAATAAAAATAGAATATACTTTAAAAAAAGTGTTTTAAAGATGATGAACCCTGACTAATAATTGAAGTAAAAAAAGGCAGAAAAGTCATGTTATGAGCAAATACATTCGATTTAGTTTAAAGTACTCTGTAATATCATGTCAAGGTCTGTGCAAACTCTTCAAGCAGCTAGAAATGGCAGGTATTTATCTCTTGGAAAGTTGGTAACCTTGCACCCAATACTGCATAATCGATAAAAACTTGACGCTTTTCGAAAGACAAGACGCACAAGCTTCAAATCCATTCATTGAGCAGTATCTATTTTTATGATGGAGGAAGAAGAAATATACATAAAAACGTGTCTACTTTAATCACTATAGTGCAGACTAAGAAACATATTTAGGAGGCGAGCTTGAAAGTGGGATGTCGTACTGGCGACCACAAGTGGTTGATCAGCATACGTTAGGGACCTCCTTTACAAGGCCCCTAGCGGCCCATTTGCGCCACCGGAGCGTCACTTTTTTCATGCGCCGGTGGCACAATGTGCCGCAGTATATTTACAGGGTCATGCAAAGGGGCGTTCCATGGGTGTTGCTGTGGGTGTTCCTATGCAACACCCATGGAATCTGAAGCATTTCCAGATTTACGAGGAATCATAGACCTGGGAACGCGTGAGATTCTAACGCCACCCTAGGGGTGGCATTAAGAAGGCACAACAAGGAGAAATATCCTTATTTCTCTTCATTTTTCCTCTTTCTACGTGTGCTGCATTCTGCAGCACCCATAGAAAGAGGTAAACACCTCTCGTGGTTGTTTTTGTGCAGGAAGGTGTTCTCACCCTTACAACACAGACACCCTTGCACCATGGCGCAAGGGTGCTTGTGTTGGCACATAGCAGCCCATTGTGCGACAGTGCAGGGAAAAGGACAGGAATGTACTGTTTCTTGTAGACACGGCGTATTCCTGCCCTTTTCTTTTGACACAGGGCAGTCGAGCAAGATTCGCCCCTCTTCCCCGTCAGTGCATACATGAAGATTAAATTAGAACGCATTTAGTTTTGGAAACCATGTGTCCTTTGTGAGCAAAGTTTCACGAGCTGCTCTTGTGCAGAGAGGTATGGAAAGCCCTTTGTGCGCTTGTACAGGGCGCTGGCGATTCGAACTAGTGGAATGCTGTAGCTGGTGTGCTTGAGTGTTAGCTGTGCCAATTTAGTTGTACAGTCGTCGATTTTGGGACATTTAGATCAAACTCTTTACATCTCAGTTGGATTTAATACCTCTTGGGTTGCATTTAGTCAGTGACTCGCAAGGGGCTTACATAGTAAAGAGCAGCACGGTTCCTGAGGTAAGTTGCTGAGAAATGTAATTAATTCCAGAGGTATGACTAGAATGTCACAAACAGTAGAGTAATTGACACTCACAAGGCAGGTGGTGCCAACCGTAATGCGTTGGTACATTGTGCAGTTATAAATTCTTTCCCTTGTTCCGAAAAATCGTTTCATGCAAGATTAGCATGTCCTTTTGTGAACTTTGCACAGGAAATAGTGAGCCTTTAGTTAACAAACATTTAGCAGCGGGAACCTGTTCCCACACAGTAGTGTCAATAAAAAGGTGGCACAGTCAATACTGCTTGGCAGGCGGCGCTGCAACTATGGCGGGAGGGCTTCACAGGAAACGAGCTTTTGAATGAGTTGGCAAGGGCCCTGGCAATAGTGCACCGAGTGAGCATTGTGAAGCCCTTTGTATGAGCGATGCACTCTAGGCAAGGGCAGCATTCCATCCAGTGCTCGGTTCATGTGTAATTCCCCTTTTTATTTTATATATTTATTTTTAAAGCACACCATTCACCCAGCGCTTCTTGGCGCTGGTAGGGTGAGGGGGGAAAAAGAAAAGAAACAGGTCAGCAAAAGAGAGACATTTTAGTGGAGTTCCTAAACTTCGGGTAGTTTTGGAATGCCCTCAAAAATAGAGGTTGGTCATTCAAGCTTTGAGACCTAAAAAAACAAGCATTGGCATAGCCAATAGGTCTCGCCTTTGGGACCATATAAGTGTTTAGCCATGCGACAGTTGATGTTGTTGCACCAAGGATATTGTGCTGCATAACTAAATATTATAAGGTCCCAAAAGCGAGACCTATTGGCTATGCCAATGCTTGTTTATATATCGCACCCAACATATAGTATTTTCATTCCTGATTAAAGAAAAGTCCTGGAAGAGAAGCACCCCTCTGTTGAACCCTTTTTTATCATATATCAGTACAAACCAGCAATTTTTAAGTGTGCTCTATGGGCTGTTTTAGCTGTCTCGTCAGCCTTCTGTTTTCAGAAAAATTCATAATGAAAACACATACACATACACATAGGGGCTTTGGATAATCTGTCTTCAATCATTGGACTATTCAGCTGTCATTCATGTTTTGCTTCCACACACTAAAGCGTACAACATGGGGCAATGGCTCAGACAACTTAATCCATTAGCTGTCCTGAACCCTGAGTGATAGAATTGTGCCTGATCAGATCTGCACAGCCACCTCAAAGAATGCCAGCTCTGGTGTGACGGGACTGTTGGGTCACTTCATTGATTTTTATGTGTTAGCCAATTTTATGCATACTTCATGTTTGAAGTAAATATATAGCAAATAAATATAAATGCATTGCATGCTCGCCAAGCCAGACCTACGGACTTTGCCAGTGTGTTTTTTCTGCAAACCACTTGTTACCTCAGTCTGACAGTTATGTACCAATGGTAACATGTTTTAGGAAGACAAGGCACCGGCTGCTGAGGTGTATGTGTAAACCGCAACTCTTGGAGCATGACTCTGGGAAGAAAACTCATCTGGTTAAAGCACTTGCTGCAGAGATCTGAGTGGAAACTCTGGTAAAATGTTTGAATCGTGTTAAAACTTCTTGGAGGGTAAATGGCCTTCTGTAGAACATGTATAAATCCTTCAGGTGACCGATTCAAACAGTAACAAGATATGACAGTGGAGCTCTGGATTTGTGGCAGAGATCCCTGTATAGCCTGCAGGCCACATGTTCACAGCATGGCAAATATTACAGTGGGCTCTAAGCCTGCTGCAAACATTTCCATATTCATCAGGCAGGTCATTTTAAAACACTGTGAATGGACAATGTGCAATGCAGACTATTAGTACACAGGTCCCATCACAAATTGCACCCCCCTTCGCAAACCAGCTAGTGCATCAAGTTTGTAGTACATCAATCAGGCCCTACATTTCTTCTCCTTGCCCTATAATATGACAGAACAATTAAACAATATTGGTTCAAAACCATTACAAATGCTAGTGATACACCCAAAATAGCTACCATTGTGAATCCGTGGGTGTCTTTCTACTGCCAGCTTATGCACCGAGGGACATAATCAAGCTAAAGGCCAAGTCTGCAATATTTCAAGACTCAAAAGCTTAAAAATGTCGCACTCTGCACATGATCTAAAACTAGCAGTTCAGGCTACGTTGATTTCTTGATTAGACTGTAGTTAAGCTCTCCTCAAATGCCTCCTAGAAAACACACTTGCCCCCTCAAAGAGCCGTTATTCATGCTGCTGTCATGTTTCTAATACAAACAAGCATTGGTAAAGTAAACTGTTATCACCATTTCGACCTCTTGGCCTTGGCAATGTTGTTTAACGAGGCTGTACAGCATTGGTAAAAAAAATGTTTTTTGCTGAGGTTGTGCAGTATTGGGAAAAATAAAAATGAAAAAAGGAGGCAATGACATGCACGCCCCTTGACGCTATGGTGGCTCAGGATAATGAATGATGTATGCACGCGCACTCAGGTGTCCCCATATTAAGCCATCTATTGGGTACTCTGTGGCCCACTTTGTACTGTGCTGTCTGATGCACACTGTGCAATATTTACTTTCTAGTGAGAAGTCTGCAAACAAGTAGTATGTACCGTGCTCTCAGAGCCCCGAGACCCCTCTCGTTGGACTGGTCCCAGAGAGAATATCCTTCCTCACTACTGTCACAATATTGCTTGTCCTCAAATTAATAGAGCGCAGACTTGGGACACTCAGGGCGATGGGGTGGGGTTCCGTGGGGCACATGCTGCCAGGGGGAAGAGATGGCGCTTGAGCAGCTGGCCATCTCCTGCCGTTCAGGAGGGCGTGGGCTGGTTATCGAAAAAAGAAGCCGCTTCAGTGGGAAATGCGACATTTGCTCGTTTGAGGCCTGGGGATATCGCCAGCAAAGCCGCGGTCTCGGGCGACTCTTTCAAGATGCAAAGGAGGACGAGAGGCAGGAGAGACCGTAGACAGCTTGGAAGGACAGCTAAGCAATCAAGGTGGATTTCCAGGCACGAATTGTAACATCGTGCGGAAAACGTGCAATCGTTTTTGAAGAAAACAAGCACATTGACAAAGCTAGAGAATTTCAGCTTTTGACTTGGCCACGAAAGTGAAAGTGATGGCAGGGATGCGCTCTGTGGTGGGGGAGGGGCAGAGCGAGGCGCTTGGGAGAGCAAGGCTTAATGAGCCATTAAAGCCACATAGCGGCTGCGCAAGTGTACGTGCTTGTGAACGCAAGCTTGAGACCAGGAAAAGATTCTGGTAGCACTTTGAAAAGTTACTAATTAAATGTCTCGCAGAGCAGCGCATGCGCTGGCTCAGCGAGACCTAAAAAAATAGAGGTTCGTCATTCAAGCTTTGAGACCTAAACGGAGTGGAGCCTCCCCTGGCCAGAGGCGGCTTGCACAGGGAGTGCTGCGGGTAGTGAGCGGGGCGGGGTAAGTGCAGGGTGGGGGGTTAGTGGTGTCGGATATACGACTGCCAGGAGTAAAGTAAGTAAATAAATAAATAAAACTGTTTACTTGCGCTCGCTGCATTGGCGATACAGCGAACACGAGGTAAATCGTTTATTTATTTATTTACTTTACTCCTGGCCGTCCTACCACCCACCCTGGCCCTCCCCAGCCCCGCCCCACAGCACTTCCTCTGCGAGCCAACACTGCCCTGGCCTGTCCCTGATGGATGCGCAGAGTTCAGTACTAATCTGCAATAGGAGTACAAGTTGTAGGAGGGTGGTTAGGAATTCTGTGCCTAATGCATATATGGAGAACTTTACTCTTTGAGCCACTGGCAACCAATGGAGCGGCCTACAATCTGTCGAGATGTGATCAAGTCCAAACTGTAAGGTTTTAAGTGATTGTATTACTCTACATTGCCTTCTACATTGTATTCACTTTTTTAAAACCTTTCCCAATGCTTCTGTTGTTCCCTTAAAACTTGTTGTGTATGACTTGTTTACATTTTTAACCTAGAGACAGCAACCCTTTTACATACAGTGATTCATGTAACAGGCCAAGACAAACTATCACCAAAATTAAAGAGTCATAAAATGTGTTATAAGCAACGACAACACAATAGATATCGTCGTTTGAATTAAACATCCTATCACCAACAACTGACAGATCCACATAGGTCAATCAGCCAAACAGATTATGAGGTGGCATGGTTACTGGGATAGGTATAGTCCATACATCACCACTGGAGGGCAGTGACTGGCCTCAGCAGTCAAGTTCAGCTCATACAAGTTATATTTGTATACTATGTGACCCATCTATATATTGCTTATCATTCTGCAGGTGCCATTCTATGTGTCTTCAAAGCGGGCTCCATATGTCTTCAAGTTTGTTTCGGAGGGTTTGTAACATGGCAAAGTTCAGCAGCATCGTTGCAGTATGCTGCATCGTGTAATCCGGTATCTGTTTTTTGTGGTGGGCTTTAATAATGGATTTCACCTTGCACTAAAACTAGGTGATGACAGAGCAGTCCCAGGCTAGGTACAAAATCCTACTCTATTGTGGGAACATCATTAATTCTCACAGCCGACAGTTGGGTCTATCCTACTTAATAAGACACTACTGTAGTATGGCTTATTTATGAATTTTACCTGTAATAATTTATGCCTTTGGTTATTGGATATCAACGTCACATGAGCACAGCACAACTTCCACACCTTATCGTCTATGACCACCCCAAGGACATTTTCCCACCTAGTACTTGGTGGGCAGTCAAAGCTGTCTGCAATGTCCGAACAATAACGATAAACCTTTGAAACCCAGCCCCTATTACTATCAACCAACAGAATCTGAGTCAAGGGTTTGTTTTCCATAGGAGCTAAAGGGAAAATGACGCTGCCCCGGCTGCTTGACGAAGTCTAAAATATATAAGAAGGTCAAGCGGATTGGTTATTGTATGTTATTTGAATTCATGTCTGACTGATGTCCATCTGCAACAGTGAGGTCACCACTGCAGACTCCTCATCAATGCAGTCTTTGAGCATTGGCTGACTCCATGTCAGTTGATCTCTGTCTGACACGGTGGTGCACTTCTTGGACTCTGGTGTACAATATAGTTCTCCCTATTTAACTTCCACCAAGTACTCCTGTCCTTGTACAATATGACAATGGATTCCTTGCTTACCTCTTCATCCAAAAAACCCACTGACTTTTCAGCTCCAGCAGATATTTCTGACACATGCATTCTTTGATGTCCAATGAATATCCAAGGTATTCTTTCATGTCCCGCTCCTCTCGACCTTGAAGCGCCTTCAAGCCAGTGGCGTAGGAAAGGGGGTGCGGTGGGTGCGGGCCGCCCCGGCCGTCATCACTGAGGGGGGTGACAAAATGGCAAAAATATGTGTTTTAAACACATATTTTTCCCATTTTATCAAGAAATGTTCCGCTCTGGGTACCACCTGACCTTGCTACGCCACTGCTTCAAGCGGTACTTTGTTATATTGCACTGATAACAGATGAACAATAATTTTTCATGTTCGTTTTTTTGGTATCCCAACTAGCAACAGTTGACTTTAATCACCTCACTAAACTTCATCCTGAAATGTACACAATTTCATTGAAAAGCAGCGGCCCGAGTGTTGCTTAGCAGTGAATTTCAGAAAGCGTCTCTACAGAGTTCTGTGTTGTAAGCAGATGCATGTAGCATCTCCTGGCACCGTTCAGAAACTTTGTATTGTCATCGTGATGTGTGTGGCAGCCATCCTAATTGTGTGTTACAACGTAATTCAACTACTTCTTGGGGAGAACATTGATTTCTAAAGCTCGCTGCGGCCCGTGTTTTACTAAGAATCACTATTTGTGAGGGTAACTGTAAAATCAGCATTTGATTTTCACAAATGCCGGCATTTGTAAAGCGCACAGGTACCTCCGGAGAGGTGTCCCGGCGCTGAGGGCCGTCGGGAAGTTTAAGCAAGCTATTGCCCAGGGTCACCTGGTGCTGGGCTAACCTGCCGCCGGAGCCGGGGATCGAACCGTGAACTCTGTGGTCCGGAGTGAGGCACCCTGGCCGCTGCGCCACACCTCTTCCACTATCATCTGTTTATTGTATGCATCCACTTGAAACAGTATATCAGTAGTAAACTCCATGATGCTTATTGTATTTTCTGGAATGGCTGTACTCTTTACATTTAGCCTCAGCACATGTTCATTACCACCTCACTGTATTGTCTGAACTTCATTCCTACCATTATGGCCACATCACAAAGTATTATAAAGTCAGCATCTTTCTTTTCTTTTCAATGTTTTTATTGATTCCTTGTACAATATAAAACATTAATCAAAACATCTTGGGGGGGGGGGGGGCGGTGCAAGCATCAACATTTAACTCCCAGTCGTTCTCTGAGTTTACTACCCCTCATACCAGTCCACTCGTATATTCGGAAAATAAATTCATTGTTCATCAATTTCTCAGTGGCAGCCGACAGATATAAAGAACGGCGGGGCAGGTGGAGGGGGAACGGGGGGAGAAGGGTTCGTTGGCAGCGTGCATGGGAGAGTGCGGCAGGGGGGTTAACAGTAATAAAAACAAAAAAAAGCATACCTGGTGCTGCTGGCCGCCTTGTGCTCCTCTCTTCCTATTCCCAGCAGTCCATGGGACAGCATTGGACTCCCCATCCAATCCGCACGCTGATCTCAAGCATGAGCGTGAGGATTGGCCTGAGCGAGATGAATTAACGCTCACCTGGGCATAGGGAGTCTGTGCTGTTTCTCATACCCGGCTGCACAACCTGCACAGAAACCTGAGTGCGCATGTCAGTTTGGCTGGCCTGAATCCACCGGCCAAACTGATATGCGCACTTAAAAGTGCACATTTACCACTCCTCCTCCCCTCTCCCATGGCATGGAGCGGCCCCTCCGTGCACATGCTGGTTTTGAGGCAGCAGCTGAAAAATAAAACAATAGTAAAATATTGTTTTCTTTTTCCACTGCTGGCTCTGAGCCAGTGGGGCGATGCTCCTCAGCCATTGCAGAGGAGCCACTGCTGCAATTTCTGGGGGATTACAAAGGACCTGAATGGAGGCGTCAAAGCGGTTCCAGTAAGTCCCATTGCTGACAGCGTATGTGGGCACGTCCTACCTCTGTAATTTTTATTCAAGAATAAAGGACAGGACTCCATAATTTTGTGAAAAGTTGAGATTTATCTGAACAATCATATGCTATTTTCTCGTGGAAAAGATTCTGTAACCAGAGTTAGTAGGTTGACTTTATAGGTTTCTTTCAGAGAGAAAGGATGGTGTACTTAGCTGCCAGGAGGAAGTGGGATAACATTTTACCCACAATAGCATGGATTGGGTCTAGACCCTCTGACGGTCGGCCAAGCGGCGAAATTTATGCTAAAGAGTCACAACTTCTTCAAACGTAAACAAAACAATGGATAGAGGAGTACATTTCTGCTTTATGTATTCTGGCTGGTCTATTCCATCTGCAAGCTCTAGAATCAGGTTGACTTTGCCATTAAAGATCAGTTTGAATTTAGAAGCTTTTTAAAAAGGAAGCAAGAAAAAGACTTCTCACCTGCGGCAACCCAACTTTGGAAGAAGTCTTAGATATTGCAAAACATATTGAAAGATACAGGTTGTCATTTAAATTCCTTGATGGAGAGGAGGAAATCACCCAAAATGCTCTGGTATTATAACGACAGAGTCAAAAGCTGGAAACATTATCCAAGAAAAAGTAACAGTTATTGCTTCACACGTGGATCTCAGGCGCAGTTAGGCAACAGTGCATCTTGCTTCGCAAACTGCAAGCGATGCACACAATTTAACAAGATTGGTCATTTCCTTAAATTGTATATAAATGTGTAGTAATTATTTTGGTTTTATTTGATCTTTTCTGTCCTTTCCTCCGCCAAGTTTACTTTCAGGTTTATGTGCCCCTACTCAGCTCAAATCCGGGCTTCATTGTTAGATTGTTCATTTGCATTCTTAAATTGTTTGCTCACGGTTGCCCAAACAGTAGTATACTGTGGGTACAAAACCATATTTAGAGGAGAGAGCACAAGCACTTTAGCACTGGTTAAAATTGGAAAAACGTACAAAGTCCTAAGGCCAACAAAAACGAGTTCAGAAAACAGCTGGGAGAGGCAAAACGTTTGGGCATGACGCTGCAGAAAGGGCCATGTCCAGCAACCACCATGATCCTGGTTGATTCGCGCTGTTCCCTTCCCTTTATATCAGATTTTATTTTCCCAAGAAACACTGGAAGTTCAGACATTGTGACTTTGTTGATGGTAAAGCATTTGGTTATGGAAACAATTCCATTGCTTTTATGGATTACTTTGTTGCTGCTATCTCCTTTGAATCATGGACAGTTCTAGGAAAGATCTGTGTTGCGGACAAAGAACAGCATATCCTGAGATGGGGGCATAAGGGAAACCTTGGGATGGTGCTCAATCCTGCTGCAGGTCTACCTATTGTATGACAGTTGTTGGAGGTATTAAGGGTATACTTTCACAGTGCAATCTGTTTTTTTTAATATGTTAGGGAAGTCAAGGGATTTTCTCATAAAATGAAACTAAAATGCAGTGCCATCCCTGTTAAGCACATATTGAGGGATTTTATTTTTCCTAAATGCTAGGAAAGAGTTGAGTTCCCTAGATGAAGAGTTACAGAAAGTATGAGTAACAGAATCTGTAGATTAATCTGAGAGGGTGGCCTACATAGTTTTAGTAAGAACAAAATGAGGATTTTTGAGGGTGTGTGTCAATGTAAGATCAATGAACAAACTGATTAAGATAATTTGTCACCCCTTACCTAAAATTCAAGAGCTATTGGCTGTACTCTAAGGAGCTATATTTTTCATCTAATTAAATCTTAAGTTGGCAGACCACTCTATCTAATTGGAGGAGAGATGTGTCTTCCACTAGATCTGCATGCCTATGGATTGGCGTTAGCTTGATCAGTGTTTCATAAACTGATTTTTCTTTTTCTTGGAAGCTTAGAAGGGTGACGTCCTGATATTTGCTTACACCGTAGAGATGTATAATTATAGACTGGCAAAAGTACTCAATATTGTAAATGAGAGAGGTTTGACACTTTAAATTGAGAAATGTAATGTTCTGACTCCAGACGCTACATATCTAGGCCACACAATCGACCAATCTGAATTTTCTCAAGGCCATAGCAGGCTTGAATCCACCTTCTAATAAGGACTGTTTAGGTTGTATTTGGGTGTGTGTGAATTTTATTCCTGATTGTTGAATATACCTGCTTCCCTAGGGATGCCTCTAAGGAATTTGTTTAAAACAGGCATGACATTTCTGTGGGAGGATGAGCACATACAAGCTTTCAACAAATTCAAAAGTTTCATTATTAAAGCACCGCCATTATCCCAATGTCACCATAGTGAACATTGTATAGTGTCTGTTAATGGCTGCGCTGAGGGTATTGGTGCGGTACTATTTCAAAGGATCTCTAGAACAGAGAAGACTATAGCTTTCACTTGAAGACCATTGTCTTATGCTGAAAGGTGCTACTCCACCATAGAGAAGGAAGAATTTTGGGTCAATAAACACTTCAAAACCTATCTGTGGTAGAAAAGATTTAACCTTAGAACCGACTACTAGCCATTCGGCTTTACTGAATAGTAATGGCACTGCACTGGCTTCTTCTAGATTCTTTAAGATATTTTCCATCGTGTAAGTGTGAGGTGAGTTACATTCCGGGTTCATGCAATCATCGTTGCCGACTGCCTTTCACATTTGAGTGCTTTGTAAAATATAAGGAAGTGGAACCCATAGAGGAGCGTGTGGTAGCATCAGTCAATGCTGTTTTAGAGGTTTGTGGGAGTAATTTTACCAAGGAAAAGTGGTACGAGGCTTTAGAGAAGGATGACATCATCTAAAACATCAAAGTATAGTGTATCAAAGGATGGCATGGTAAGGAAGGAATAATCACCTGAGCTACAAATGTTTTGGAAGGCCAGAGAAAACACCTCCTGAAGTGGTCACTTGCTATTCAAAGAAGTTTGTGTTGTTCCTCCCTGAGGCATGCGAGCTGTATTTTATCAATTGTCTACGTTGGTCACTTAGGTCAAATACAAACAAAAAAAGTTAGAGATAATAATGTTCAGCTTGTGTCAGTTTTGGCAAATCTTTAAAAAGTGTTCACATTGCTAATCTGTTTTCTGAGTTTGCGGATGGACCATGGAAAAGGCTTGTTTTAGACTTACTTGGACCGTATGAGTCTTGGTCCACTCACTAGTTTTATGCCATAGTCTTACTTTATTAATTTTCCAAGTGGGCTGAAATCACATGGATTGTTAATCCAAGTATGGAGTCTGCTGTGGAATTCCTAGATGAATGTTTCAAGAGAGAGGGTATGCTTGAATGTTATATTTCTGACAATGGCGTGCAATTCACATCTAAAATACAGGACATTTTTCTAGAAAGAGGTATTGCCCGTAAGAAAACTGCTTCATATTCTCCTCACATGAATGGCTTGATGCAGTGATTTAACAGCACTAGTGTTTAGGGTGTGCAGTCTGCCATTGCCTTTTGACTTCATGTTAAGAAATTTTGTAGCCAACTACATTCGGTCTTACAGTTGTATCCAACATAGTGCTGTAACATACAGTCCTTTTGCAGTAGTTTAGGAGTAAGACTCCTTACGTTAATGTAGTTCTCATTGGGTTAGGAAGAAATGACTAGTGCTGTATTTCAAATCCATGTAACAGAGTGCCAGGATTAAAGTCAACGATATTCATCTAAAGCTGCCCCGTATGATAGACAGACATCCAAGGCTGGGTTCGCCTTGGTGATCATTTGAAGATCGAGTTATTGTTATGTTAAGAAAGGGGTTTCTAAATATTCTAGGTAGTTCAGAATAGCTGTACTTGGGTAAACATCTACAAAACGTAATTATCGTCCAGGTGGGGTCCGGACAGACTCGTAAAGGTCTCAATTTCAGGTGATAAGGCTTTGAAACCAGTTTTTAGTGAAGTTGGTGTAATTCTTATCTTCCACAGCTGGGACTAGTGGGAGTAGAAGTGAGTTATCACAACCTTCAGGGAGTCCCACCAGTGATTAGGAGGAAGCTGTTCCTCAACAGGAAGGCTTTCCAGGCTCAAGAAGCTCAACATGAACATTGATTCTGAAAATTCTTCCAAATCGTGATATGCAGTCCAGTTCGCAAAATCACAGATCATCTACTATTGATGGTTCACTCAAGCTGGTCTCTAGGTCTGTAAGAATTTGCAGGTTTCCTATTATGTCTGAGGACTATTTACTGAATTAAAATGTCTCAACGTTTTATTCTGAAGGGACAGGATGTGTGGTGTTCTTAACCTTTAATTACTCTTTAACTTTTTCTCTCCTTTCCTACCTCCTTGTTTACTTTTGGGTTTATGTCCTCATGCTAATCCCAAATTGGGGCTCATTCTTAGATTATTAATTTGTATTCTTCGATTGTTTACCTATGTTTGCACAATCAGTCCTCTCCTGTCCCATACACGTCTTCCTGGAAGCAGGGAGCTCATTTAGAATAAAACATGTTTCTTTCAAATATCCTGGTGTGTCCTCATCACTTTAAAGTGCTATTTCAAACAACCCAGCGAAGGGTTGCCATGTTTGTAATAACAAACAATATATACCCACATGATCTGTAATTATTTTAAATTCGTAGTAGTACTGCCAGTACATAATGTTATGGTCAGCACTGCTAAGGGACGGCAGTGTTCATTTCGCATTGGATGCATCACCTTCAATGTTATGGCAGATTCAGGTTCAGCCATTAAAATTATATCAGGCGTTATATTTGTGGAGAAGAGAAATGATTATACAGCTTTGTTCTACTGATGTTAATCCTAATGCTGTTGCTGATTTTGGCATTAAAATGGTGGATTACTTAATGGCACTGTTGGAAATTATGGATGTGCAATTGATACTATTTATATGTAAGTAACAAGCATTGGCATAGCCAATAGGTCTCGCTTTTGGGACCTTATAAGTGTTTATCCATGCAACAGTTGCATAACTAAATACTTATAAGGTCCCTAAAGCGAGACCTATTGGCTATGCCAATGCTTGTTATAGGAAGAGCTCTCTGGCGCCCACAAGAAAAGTCTTCTGTAAGTGGAATCTCGACATGTAAAAGAACGTTACCCCAGCGAAGAGCAACATTTTTAGGCTTCATGGGTGAAAAGTGACATGCCAGTGCCTCTTTCTCATGAGTGAGCGCCCCCCGCCCACCATCATCACAGGTAAAGGACTGACACACACTACACCATTCATTCAGTCAACAATAATCAAATATCGAGCAAAAAGCTTCCTAGAACAGTCTCGCGGCTTCATGGCGCTACAAATAACATTGTTTATGATTGTCCAAACCATGGAAAGTGGTTTTATGTCCAACGTGCCACGACAGAAGTAGGAGTGAGACCAAGATGGGAATCTGGGACTAGTAGGCTGCAGGCAGACTGTTGGCAGTAGGCACAGTAACCCACAGAGCTATCCTGCCGCAACAGGGTCAGTGAGAGCTCTGAGAGGTGGAGGGGACACCGAGCACAGAGTGAGGAGTGCAGGAGGGGTGCGAGATCTCGGTGGATGAGATGTGGATAAAGACAGTTCTGAAAGAAAGAGAGTGGAGGAGATATCTAGAACAGAGTGGGGGTGGTGGGGGGGCGGTGAGATCACAGAGGAGTGGGTGTTGGAGGGGAGAGAGTGTGTCCGGGTAGAGAAGGGTAATAAAGACATGAGCTAGGGTGGAGAGAGTGCTTGGTAACTTAGAGAGAGATCAACTCTAGGGAAAGGGAGAGCACAGAAGTAGGTTATGAAGAGGGTGTCACCAGAAGGGAGGAAAGTGGCTGGAGAGACCCAGAAAACAGGAGGGTTAAGATTCAGAGCGCCCCCTGGGTGGTTATAGTAAGGATGTGGGTGGTGAAAGAGATTAAAACAAGGCACAAGAAGAGAAAAGGCGGGCTAGTGAGAAAGTGAAAGTGAACTGGAGAGAATGGGAAAACGAAAGAGCTCGAGAAAGAGGCATTGTTAGTGACAGAAAAGGGACGTACTAAGAGACAATAAAAAAAGACCGACAAAGCATGCTGGGGCGGGGGAGCGCATTCCAGGCGGGGGAGCGGACCCTTTGAAGTATGATGCCGAGGCTGTGGCTACACGTGCACGCGCCAGTGGGCTGAAGCGCTTCCCCAAACGGATTGCATGGCGGCACGATGCACGTGATTGTGCGCGTGCTTGCCATGCAATCCACTTTTGGGAGCACTTTGAAATGCCCCTCTTACTAGAGTCTCGCATTGCGATTGCATAAACGCAATAGCTAGGCGAGACCTAAAAAGGGTGTGAACATTATGGATTAGCACGACCAAGCTAGGTTAGGTATTTTTCTGAGACCAGGCACAGAATATGCCATACCTTTGGCTGAAATGTCAATCCTTCAGGTTAGTAAAGAGTTTTCTAACATTGAATAGATCAATAATGGTTTTCAAGAGGTCTGTGATAAACAAAGTGTGTGTACTAAGATGTTTTGAACATTGAATAAGACTAGACAACAAGCGGTTCCAATTGTGCACAAGATTCGACCGGTACTGCTGAGGATGCGTGACAATCTTGAAAAGTTAGTTGACAAATTGTGTAGTATTATTGAACCTACAGATTATTTGGAACAAGTTTCAGCTGTCATTATAGTGATAAAAAAATCTGGTGATATATGTTTACATGTAGATTTTTACACACTTGATAAAAATATTGTGGTGCATTGACACCTATCACCCAAGATGCATGAAATATACCTACAGGTTTGGCAGATAATTCTTCATTATAGGTCTGAGGTCAGCATACTGCCCTGTGCCACTCCTCTCTATGCCACTTTACTCTACGCTATGCTACTCTACTTTAAACCACTGCACTCTAAACCAATTCACTCTACACCACTTTACTCAAAACCAATGTACCCTACTCCACTGTACCTGCGCCAACTGCTTTGCACCATGCACTTTACGCCACTATACTCTACAATATTCTACTCCATGCCACTGCTCTATATACCACTACACGCTATGTCACTCTATATCACTGCACTCTTCGTCACTGCACTCTACACCACTCTATTCTACTCTGTGTCACTGCTCTTGGCCCCACTCTACCCTGCACCAATCTACGCTACTGCACTCTACACAACTGCACTGTATGCCACTCTACTGCACTCTACACTACTACACCACTCTACTCTATGCCAATGCACTCTTAACCACTCTACTCTGCATCACTCCACTCTATACCACTGCACTGTACCCTGCACCACTGTGCTCTACACCACTCCACTCTATTCCACTTCACTCTGCGTCACTCTGCTCAGCCACGCTCCTCAGCCACGCTGCTCTCGCCGCTATTAAACTCTATGGCACTCTATTCAGTATCACTCTGCTCTATGCCACTGTACTCTACACCAATCCATTCTAAGCCAGTCTAATCTACTCTGCACCACTGCACTCTACGACACTCTACTCTATACCACTCAAGTCTACACCACTTCACACTACTCTGAAACAATCTACTCTATGCCACTGCAGTCAATGCCACTCTATTTCACTCTGTGCCACTTCACACTATGCCACACTATTCTACACTGCTGCACTCTGTCACTGCACTCAGCACCAATGCTCTTTATACCAATTTACTCAAAACCAATACACTTTATGCCACTGAACTCTATGCAATCTATTCTGCACCACTGCTCTATACATCACTATACTCTACTCTACACCACTGTACTCTACACTACTATGCACATTGCACTCTGTCACTTTACTCTGCAACACTCTACGCCACTGCAATTTGCACCAATGCACTCTACACCACTCTACTCTATGCCACTGTGCTTAGTGCCACTCTACTCTGTGCCACTCTACTTTGTGCCATGTTACTTTGCTCCACTCTACTCTGCACCGCTCAACACCACTGTACTGCACTCTATGCCAATGCCCTCCACGCCACTCTAATCTATTGTGCACAACTGCACTCTATGACACTGCACTCTACACCACTTCACTTTATGCCTCTCTACTCTGCACCACCCTCCTCTATGCCAGTGCACTCTACCCGACTCTACTATGTAACACTGCTCTTCTTGCCTCTCCACTCTGCAACACTGAACTATATGCCACTACTCTATACCACTCCACTCTACTGTGCACCACTCCACTCTATACCACTTCAATCTACTATGAAACAATCTACTCTGTGCCACTGCACTCTATGCCACTCTGCTCCACTCTATGCCACTGCACTCTACGCTGCACTACTCTACGTCTCTGCCGTCTAGGCTATGCCACTATACTCTAAACCACTGCACTCTACGCCAATGTACTCTATACCACTTCACTCAAGTCAAGTCAAAGAAACTTTATTCGATTGTAGAGTAAAAACAATCATAAAAGTATAAAAAACAAAACATTGCAATTCATTAAAAATACATCATATCATTACAATCATTAAAAAGTACATGATCACAATTAATTAATAAGGGGACTACCTTTTACACAGTTATTCTTTTCCTGATGAAGATCACTTTCTTTAAGTACGCTGTGATTATGGCAACACAGAGATGATTGTCCAGACGTTGAATGTCATACATTGCCGGACGACATTGCCGGTGCCCAAGCTCTCTTAAAAAGGGCAATAATTGCACAGACCTCACTTGATGATAAAATTTACAAAATAGGACGACGTGTATAGTGCTTTGGGAAGAGCTTCCATCGCACGGACAGGGCGGTAATATGTGAGACCAATTATTGACTGATGGGAAGCTAACCAGTCTGTGGAACAGTCCCAACCTTAAACGGGTTAATAAAAATCTATCATAATTACCCGGAACATGGATCAAGTAGGGTTGAATATTAAAAGATGTTAAAATTATTTGATGATTTAAAACAGTGGGTTTTACAATCTCTGTAGTAATTCTTAAAGATTCTAGAAAGAGTATACCCTCTTTTTTAAGCTCTTTCCGAGATATAGCAAGCATGGTATGTGGATTCAAGAAATAGTCCAATTTGCCAATATCATTTAAGAAATTACGTACATAATTCAACCATGGTATCCTTAAATAACCATCAAGTTTAAGAGCGTCAGCCAGTATGTCTCTGTTGAGTTTTGGTTCCTCATTTGCCCATACCCTATTCCAGAGCAATATCGGTTCCAACTTGATGAGATCGGATATAAAATGGAGTCCTAATTCCGAGTGACAAATATGATTAGAGGAACTCCTCGGAACTGCAAGTATAAATTTAAGGAAACAATTTTCAAGTACCTGGAGCTGAGAGGTATCAGCAAAGCCCCAGATCCCACTGCCGTACATTGCGCCAGAGACGCATTTTGCTTTGTATATCTTAATTAATTCAGTAGGGGGTCTGGTTCCTAGTTTTCTAGTGAAGGATCTAAGGGCGGCAATTGTACGGTTCATAACCAGTTTTTTAGCCGAAATGGCCTCACCCCAGACATCCTTCTCAGTAAATAAAATGCCCAGGTAGAAAAATTGTTTCGTACACAATAATTGCTGACCCTCTATATATACAGGCTTTTTAATTTTAGGACGTCTGCCACAGCGCATGATGAAGGTTTTGGAAATTGTTAATTCGAAGGCCCAAATCCTTCATGAAGAGGGCAAAACTCTCTACCATGCGCTGTAAACCCACTTGTGTGCGAGACATTAATACGGCGTCATCCGCATACATTAATAACGGTATTGGACGACCCGCTACATGCGGAGGGTCAAGGTTTAAACTGCACAGGGCCTTCTCCAATCCATTAATATATAGGTTAAAAAGGATTGGTGCCAATACACAACCCTGCCTGACACCACTCCTAATAGGGATTTTATCTGTGCGTTGTCCCTTACGTCCATAGCGAACGCGAGCAAATGCCTCATTATAAAAACATTTAAGAAAATAAATAATGTTATCTTCAACCCCGATTTGTTCCAGAAGTGTCCATAGTTTGGAGTGAACCACACAATCAAAGGCGGCTGAGAGGTCGACAAAAGCCACAAATAAATTCTCCCTCTTAGCCCTGGTGTACTTCCCAGTCAGCATCAAGAAATTTAAGCCCTGCTCCACTGTTCCTAGACCAGAACGGAACCCGTATTGTAGATCAGATAGGACAGAATTATTTTTGACCCATAAAAGTAAACGGTCCAAAATAACCCGTCCTACTATTTTGGTATAGGAGTCTAAAAGGGAGATGGGTCTGTAACAACCCGGGTCATGTCTATCCCCCTTTTTAAAAATTGGTACTATTATTGACTCCACCCAAGAAGGTAATAGGTCCGTCCTACAACGAGCATTTAACACCTGGACCAGGAGAGGAGCCCATAAGGACGGTAAAGATTTGAACACGTCAATAGGTACACCGTCGGGACCAGGAGCCTTTCCTCCCTTGCTCATAGATATAGCCTTTTCAACCTCCTTTAGGGAGAACTGCATATTACTCAGTGGAGAATAGTCCGTGGGTTTACATGGAGGGTAAAACGTTGTCTCTCCCTCATAGACTTTGGAAAAATAGTCAATCCATTTGTCCTCTGGTATAGCAATCTCAACAGAAGGGGAGGCTTCTTCACTGAAGAAGGGACTTCTGATAATTTTCCAAAACCTTGCACAGTCATTACCAATCGAGGCCTGATGTAACGCTTCCCAAGATTCTTTCCTTAGCTCACTTTTTCTCTCTTTTAAAGCTAGTTTATATGTTAACCTTGCTCTGCGTACATCCTCTATACACCTAGGGCGGCTAGCAAGTGTTTTCTTTAAATATGAATATGCTCTAGTACAACTAGAGTTAAACCAACCTACCCTAGGTGCTCTATTGTTTTTACATTTCCTCGTCAGAGCAGATTTTATTTGGTCACAAATTAACGAAAGGAAGCAAGGATATTATCAGGGGCGGCATCTTCCGATAAACAAATTGACAACTCAGGGGCACACTGCTTTACAATGGAAGTTAAAACTTTAGGTTGATCGACGTTCTCCCATTTAAGGGAATACCCGTTGATACTACCAATAGTCAAATTCTCCCACAATATGTCCTGATCATGATCCTTGACAATCGTTGTTGTAGATATAGACATAGTGAGGCACAAGGGAAAATGATCACTTAGGGCCACATCAGAAATACTAAAATCAGTAAACCTTTCGGCATGCCTATTAGAGGAGAGGGCAAAATCAATGGTCGAGGAACAACCGCGGCCGTTAAAAGTTGGTAGGAGAGGGAAAGGGTTGTTGGAGGTTTCATTTAAGAAACCCAGATCAAAATGACCCAAAAATTCGTTATATAGGTCTCCTAAGTGAGAGTGAGAAAAATGCAGAGAGTTCACTCCGTCTTCACGCCCCACGGTACATCGCTTATCAATCGCCATAGGACACAGGGTGCAATTAAAATCACCCAACAGGAGGATCATTACATTTTGTCCATAAGCTTTTTCTTGTTGAGCCACCAATATCGTCAATTTATTTAATATTTTAGCGGCGTCCTCCGAAACAAAATTATTATAAAAATTGATAAGGACAATCGGAGTAGCAATGGTGAAGACCAAGATCAAAAATTGGAAATAAGGGTCTTTAACTGGCTCCAATATTTTTAATAAAAGCAGATTATTGGATACATAGGTCGTCAAGCCTCCTTTAGCTCTGCCGTGGGCAGAGTTCACTGCTGGAGTGTGGAGTGTTATAAACCCATTGATATGAACTGGGTCCTCTGTCCACGTTTCTTGGAAACACATAAGTTCCTGCTGGTATCTAAAATTTTGCCACAAAGGATTATCAATTTTTGATTTAATACCAGCAATGTTCCAAGAACAAATATTACAAACCATAATATTACTCGCGGGGCAAATAGCGGGATCTAAGGTATGATCTGAGATGAGATCCGTCCTTGAAGAGGAAGGACCATTTCCTCTCATATCCTCAATATGAGCAGCCAACGTGTCCTCATTATTCAATTCACCATCTATTCTAAGAGGCAGACTAGCTACACTAATTTTGTCATTAATAGAAGGCGGATGGTCAAGAACAGGAGTAGTGGTTAATAGGGATATCCCAGTGTTAGGTGAAGCTCTAGTTTGCTGTCAATCATTGTTATCCAGACCCCTAAGAATATCGTATCGATTAAAGGTTGGAACAGCAAATCTCCCTTCCTCAAAATAACCCTGGTTAGGGAATAAAGGGCAAAAACCACGCATCCTTTCCTGCCATATCGAAGAATAAAAATAGGCAAGTGGGACAATGGTAACGTGATCACTAAGAAGTTGTCCAGAATAACATTTCCCCAAAATATCATTTACTAGAGGGGGGTGACCGAAATGAGAGAATTACACAATCCCCTCTTAAAGTTTTGGTAGAGGAACCAATCCAGCCTACTCTTCTGGCTATCTTAAAGTTGGAAAATAGTGCAGCGTTTGACCCGAATTTAACTGATAAAAAGTATAGGGCTTTATTTCGCAAATTTGACCAGTTCTCCTGAACATTTGGGGGAAGGGGGGGGGGGACATTAACTAATACCACCGTATAAGGTAGAGCTTCTGGGGGCAAGTTTATGGTAGGGAGCCTAGAAGTTGAAATAAAAGGAGGAGTCTCCCTAACATCTGCCCGACAAACAGGTGGGATATTATTTTGCGCAGATAATTGGGGTCCCAAAGCCTGTTGTCCTAACGTGTTGGAGGGTTCCAATCTAACAAGGTCCTGCTGTGTACTAATGTCATCCACCTGTGAGGTAGTAGGAGGATCACCTCTCGCCACAGGTTGCTGGTTAAGTGAAACAAGGTCACTTGACCTCTTCGGGAGTAATTCTACTCTATTTAGTCCCTCAATATGGGTAATCCTATCCTCAATATTTGACAATTTCACCATGATGGGTTCCACAAAGGACATTATCAGATTCCCCATTTTTGTCCAAAATTCTTCCCCCATTATAGAGTTATTAGTATTAGTAGTGTGGGGGATAGCTGATGTATTATTAATGGCATTCTTGGCTTTCCCTATAGGTTTATTAATGGCATTACATGGTTTTGCGGGGCCCTTCCCCTTTATGTTAGTTAAAGTTTTCCCCTCCTTAATGCAATGATTTTGCTTCCGTTTCGCTTTTTGCCCCCTAGTTGTCATACGAGTTACATCATTATTAACAGTCTGTTCACAGCCAGAAATTATAATAGGACTAGTAGATAGTACTTCTTCTTCCACAGCAGCCATAGAGTTCTCCAACTGGTGATCAGGAATTTGTTCGCTAGGAAACATAGCAGGGGACAAAGATAGTCTAGGTTCCATGGAAATGGGCTCAGGTTGTGCCAACGGAAGAGATGGTAAAATGTCCCCCGATCTTTGCAAGGAGCGAGAATCAGGGAGCCCAATAAAGGATGGAATTAGTAATGACTCCTGTAGATTAGATGTAAACAGCGAAGCATTATTGGTGGAAAAAGGAGGGAGCGTACCAGCAGGGAGCGACAAGCGCCTTTCAGTGCTTTCAATGGCTGAAGAAACCACCCCACCACTTCACTCAAAACCAATGCACTCTACGCCAATGTACTCTACACCGCTTACTCAAAACCAATGCACCCTACGCCACTGTACCTATGCCAACTACTTTGCACCATCTACTTTTAACACTCTTAGAATAATTAAAAAGGTTTGTCCCTTTATACCACCTAAACTACAAAAGACAGTCACGTTGTTAATTCTGTCCAAGATAGACTATTGCAATTGCCTGCTTCTAACTTCTCACAAGTATAATAGCAATAAACTTCAGGTTTTGCAAAATACTGCAGCCATACGTTTGTAAAAAATTCCCAAATACTGCTCAGTGTTCAGGAATTAAAAAGTTTGCCCTGGCTTCCTGTTAAACAAAGAATAACTTTTAAGGTGCTATGTCTAGTTTATAAAGCATTCTGTAAACTGGGCCCTGAATCCCTGAACCAGAGTTTGAAACTTTATCTCCCTGTCAGAAATCTTCGATCAGGATCTGCTAATTTATTAATGATATCAAGATACAAACAAGCATGATGGGGAGGAGGGGGGGGGGCGGGGAGCATAGTGCTGGAAGCTTCTAAAACATGGAACATACTGCCTTTTCACCCAGTCTTCTGGCTTTTAGGAAAGCGGTAAAGACCTGGCTGTTCCGATACCGATAACCGCTGCGGACCTGTGACACGCCGAGCCTGAATGGAATAGCACTTAGACGCCTCTGGGCAGTAATGCGCTATAGAAATACTGTTAACATAACATAACCACTGCATTTTATGCAACTATACTCTACAACATTCTACTCTATGCCACTCCACTTCACACCACCTCACTCTACTCCATTGCACTTTATGTCACTGCACTCTACGTTGCTGCAGTCTATGCCTCTCTATTCTATTTTACACCACTGTACTCTACCTCACTGCAGTTTATGTCACTCTAGTCTACATCACTGCACTCTACGCCACTCTACTCTGTGTCACTGCTCACTGCATCTCTCTGCTCTCCACCACTCAGCAATCATGCACGCTGCGACCCTGCACTCTGACACTCTAATATCCATGACTGCACAGTATACCACTGCACTCTACTCTACACCATTCTATGCCACTTTACTGCACTCTGCACCACTATACTCTACACTACTGCAGTCTACGCCACTGCACTCTACGCCGCTTCACTCTACACCTTTGCACTCTACCCTGCACTACTCCACTCTACCCTGCACCACTCCTCTCTATTCCACCTCACTCTACGCCACTCTACTCCATTGCATTCTACACCACTGCAATCTACTCTGCACTGCTCTACTCTATGCCTCTGCATTCTACGCCAATGCACTCTACACCACTTTACTCAAAACCAGTGCAATCTAAGCCACTGCACTCTATGCCAATCTACTAGTCACCACTGTACTTTACGCCACTTCACTCTAGGCTACTCTACTCAACTCCACACTCCACTCTAAGCAACACCCTGTACGACACTCCACTATGCGCTACACCACTCCACAACACTATATGCCACTCCACTCTATGCCACTCAACTCTACATCCTTCCACGGTCTGACACTCAATCCCACTCCATGACACTCCACAACATTGTACGCTGCTCCATGACACTTTACTTCACTCCTCTCCACACCACTCAACTCTATTGTGCACCACCCATGCCATTCCATAACACTTCACTGTACTCCACTTTATGACACTCTACTCCACGCCACTCTTCTTTACCCCTCTAACTTTTAGCCATGCTGAACAGCAGCCAGTCTGTTGTACAACACTGCTAAAACATATTGTCAAAGTCAATAGCTCCTGCATAGGCGAGACCAATTGGATTTGCCAATGCTTGTTTGTACAGCATCTGTGCTGCTATAAAAAATGATTAAATAAACATTGTCAAAGCCAATACCTCGAGTAGGCAAGACCTTTTGGATTTGCTAATGCTTGTTTACAGAGTAATATTACTAAACAACTTAATGTTGCATTATACAGACAATCTTTGAATGGCCTGGTGGAAAGAGAGCATCATGTTTTGAAGGAACAGCATTAGAAGCTAGGTTCGATGTTGGACCATACATAGAGAAAAATCCGTAATATGTGAATACGCTTCACTCACTGGTCAACGGGGGTGTTCCTGTTTTTGCTGTTGAGAGGGAGAGAGTCCAGAATGAAGTTAACATCTGGGTGGGTTACTGACGTTCAACATGGTAGATAGACTTCTAAGGAGATGCAGAAAGTGAGGAAAGAACGCTGGATAAACAGAAGCATAGTAAGTAGTTCCATTATGCTGAGAGAACGGGAAAGGAGAGCTCGTGTGGGTCTTGGGTATGCTTTGAGAAGCCTAGTAAGGTGGACAAGGGAGAGACAAAATTTACCACTCTTATCAGGGCACAGAAAGTCACCAAGAGTTCAGTGCTGCTCAAAGACGAGGGTTGGTGAAGCAAGAGGAATGTAATTAAATTGCAAAGTGAGCAAACTGATTATTTCTGTTTATAATCTTATACATTTGTATAGGGGCGGCTTGCATTACGAGTGGACTGATGAATTGAAGGGGCCTGCCTCTTTCTTGCACAGATCGGTGATGGGAGGAAGGCCCAGCTGAGTTAGTCACACCGAGGAGTGCTCAGTTGTTGAGAGCTGTGCAAAATCTGTTGAAAGAGTACCAGCGGCGTGTTTGGATGATGTTGCTGTTCGTCTGTCTGGAGGGTTCAAATGTTTATGATCTGATTGTGTGTCCTAGGCACCTGTAAAGTGGAAAGATTGTGTGTTTTTATTGATTAGTGTTTCTTTTGTTATGTATTTTTTCCTACAATGAGTTGTGTGATAGTATTTCCCTACTGATTCATGTGAATCCTTGCACCATGCTTCTATGGCGCTGTTAGGTCTTATTGTTTAGAATGATGTGCTTGTGCACGAGCCGCCAGTGCAATCTTCCAACCCTGGCTGGGTCCTACGTGGGCTCTGCTATAAAAGAAAGCCCTCCTTATTCAACTCCTACCAAGTACCTTTTGTCTCTCTGGAAAGGTTTTGAATGCTCTGAAGTTTCTTCAAAGCATGGTCCCAGAGCCGTAAGCCTTAAATTAAAATTGTTACAATAATCCAGTAATGAGAGCACCAGGGGTGTAGCACCATTGGTGAAGTAGGTGCAGTGGCACCGGGGTCCACGGAACCCTAACAGTTGCTATATTTTACTAAAGCGGCAGAAGTGAAATGGGACATGTTCCTTGCTTGCTCTAGTGTCCATGGAACCTT
The DNA here is from genome assembly GCF_964204655.1 of Triturus cristatus. NCBI lineage: Eukaryota > Metazoa > Chordata > Amphibia > Caudata > Salamandridae > Triturus > Triturus cristatus. The sequence goes on from NC_140580.1 coordinate 862,105,712, forward strand.
TGTTATGCTACCGGAGAGCATGCAAACAATGACCAGAGGACTAGTAGAGGGGGACAGGGTTGGTTCAAGTGGAAGAAAGTCCCTTACAATTTAGAACACACAAAAACACCTGACATGGGTGTAAGATTATGGGAGGATGGAGACCACAGCAGTGGCAGCTGGCACGGATCGGGGGTCGCGGGCGAATGGCGGAGGTTTGGAGGGATTGGGGTACAGAAAAAAAAAACGTCCCTCCTCGCCGTGTCTGTCCTCGTTGTCATCCCTCTGCTCCAGCCGGACCAGGAAGCACCCAGGCTCCCCTAAGCCAATCACAACCACCTAGCCCCTCTAAGGGCAGTGTTGAACATAGCCGCTCGACTCGTATCGGGAGTAAAAAGATTTGAACACATCACTCCAGCTCTCAACTCCCTCAACTGGCTTCCCATGTAAGGGAGGTGTATTTACAAACTGGCCTGCATCACACACAAAACCCTTCACTCTCCGGCCCCTAACTACCTGAACAACAAACTGGCAAGGGCAGGTCAATCCAGAACGCTGAGAAGCTCCAATTCACTCTTATTCCTCCAAAACTGAAAAAGAAAAGCACACAATACCGATCGTTCTCTGGCAACGCTCCCAGGATGTGGAACGCTCTCCCTAGAGTCCTCAGATGCAACCCCTCCTCCTGTTTCAAAAGGGACCTGAAAAACCATCTCCTTAACAAATACTTTCCTGACCAACGTCAACTAACCTAGACTTCAATTTCCGAGTTTACTGCTCTCTCTTGACATTCAAGGATAGTTGGTGACCGGACTGTGTTAACCACCTTATCTTCCATGCTGTATTTTTTTTATCCCTGGTTTGCTTCCTTACTGCCTGCCTACTATGTAATGCAATTTCCATCTATGTTTTCTTTACAGTATGTATGTAAAGCGCTCTGATACCTACGGGTCTAGCTAGCGCTATATAAAACTTTTAAAATAAACAACGCTGCAATGCAGCCAGGGTGGAGAACATGCAAAGTGCACATGACTGTTTGGGCAGGCCAGTTTGTCATTGCGCACTCACAGAGTGCTCACCACTCCTCCCCCCCTGCGCTGCCCAGCCTAGCCCGCCTTGCCCCACGAAGCTACAGCAGCAGGAACAAATAAAATGTGAATAACAAGAAGTTATTATCATTTTATTTTTCCTTTATTTCCACTGCTGAAAGCAACACAGTGGTACAGCCTGACAGCAGCCATTACTGTTTGGCTTCAGGTTACAGGTCTTACAGGCCTAAGATACCCATCAGTATAAAGTACAGGAACCAGTGTTAGTAGTTAACTTTTGTCATAGCACTTAGAGCACTATCAAGATGCAAATAACTATTGCCATTAAAGTGTTATAAATCACCACATGCATGTAAAGCACCCCCAACTAGGCTCTGGGAACTAAGGGGCCTATTACGATGGCGGGCGGACAGCCACCGTAGTGGTAAACGGGACTAACCGCCAGAGGTGCGGCGGTCCCGCTATGCCAATTCGGATGCGACCGCCACCATGGTGGTCGCATCCCACACCTTTTACATTGCCGCGGGCGGTGCTGTAAGCAGCACCCGCCGCAATGTACAATACGCATGTTGTGCATTGGCATGCACAACGAGACAGGCACCGCGCGGTGCCTGCCACCTTGTGCATGCCAATGAAGGGGGGTACCATGGGTACCCCCCAAGTGCAGCCATCCACCCCCCATCCCCCCGTGGGCCCACACCGTGCCCCCAAAGTAATTCTCCGCATGCCTTTCCATGGCGGAGTCTCCGTCATGGAAAACCATGCCCCACTGTGAGAAGTAGGCCTGGCATATGCTGGTCACTAGTTATAGTGGCCACCTTGCACCAGTCCAATTCGACTCTTAAGGTGATAGGTTAATGACAACCTTTAAAGAAAGCTATCCTAGTGGTAGCTGTGGAGAGCAGCCTTCAGGCTAAGTCTTGAAGGAGTGTTAAGCTTATTGTTTTACCATAGATAACCTCTTGAATAACCAAATGAAAGAGTAGTCCACACAGGTATATATATAAAATATATGTATTTATTCTAGGAATAACCCCACAAGTCTCTTTATGAGGCTAGAGGTGAAGATACAATTCAAACAAGCATTGATAGTTACAATAAATAGCACTGGAATCACAAGGCACCAGGGGGGGACCAAACCATATATCAAAAAAGTGGTATAAGAACCACGACAATTCTACAGACAATGCCTAGGGCATTTAGGGTCGCTGGCCCCTTGTGAAACCACCCAAGGTAGTGAGGAAGGGGACCCACGGGAGACGCGTGCAGTGACTAAAGTTACTGTCGGGATCTCTAATATAGCCTATGGAGAATGTCGCGGTTGATTTTTACAAGTTTAAAAATACTTCTAGCAGGAGTTCAAGTTCAACACTTTAGAGTTAAGCTTTTGAAGGGCCCACACCCACGAGAGTACCGAGGTACCACTGTTACCTGCCCCAGGGAACCGGGTGCATAGGTCGTTTTCGATGTCGGGTCGAGGGCTGATTTTCAGTGGCATTACATGAAGAACTGCTGCTAGCCAAAAGCGTTGTCGTTGTCGTGAAGAATGAAAATGTAGATCTTGTAGAGAAGGACCTGAAAGCAGAGGGGACAGAGTCTGGGTCACGGCACAGTGACCAGAGGGCTCAAGAGAAGGAGCCCTTCAATGTCAGGTGCTTTCAGGTGGAAGAGGTGTAGCTTGGATCGTCAGCCACGGGGTCCAGGAGGCGTCAAGGAAGGCTAGCTTCTGGAGGGCGACTATCCCACAAAGGATGAGGGTTGCTGCAGTGTTAGTGTCCAGATTGGATCCACTAAGCCTTGGCAACTGCAACCCACGCAGGAAACACAAAGCAGCTACTGGTGCAGACCCACGAGGTCTGAGCAAGGTCTCCAGCAAGGAGACTGAAGAGCAGGCCTGGAGCAACCAGGGGAACTCTTGGAATTGAAGATTGATCTCCGCTAGGTCCCACAAGTTGAGAGACAAGGGACCGCAGGAGGCAGCAATTTGGCGTGCGTAAAGGTGTGCCCACGGGTCGCCGGAGCAGGCAAGGGTGTCGATCTTTGACACAGATGATGCTGAGAGGTTGGCTCAATAATGGGCCAAAGCACAACTTCCCCACTCATCGGCGTCGGGTGCTGTGCAAGAGGTGGCTGGTGTCCTGGGGTATTAGGGATCTCGGCACCCACGGAGTCCATGGTGCAGAACTTTGCTGTGCACACTCACTGGCCTCTGGGATGCTTGGAAACCCACCTCCAGGTAGGAAAGAGTCGTCGATGTCCGAAGGAGCAGCGAGGTTCCAACCGGGTCACTTGCAGTGTTTCAGGTGCCTGCCAAGCAGGGGGGTAACTCCTTTACCCCAAGGGAGATTTCTTCAGGTAGCTGTGTGGCAGCAAGTCGAAGGTCAAGACTGTGAAGTTCAAGAATAATCTGAGGCTCTGGGAAACCAGTATTCACCTTTATCCAAAGATTAGGGGAGTGTCCAGATCAGAGCCCACTAATGAGAGGTCAGGCGGGAAAGGCTGGCTACACCCTATCCCCTTTGTGTGTTTCCCACCAGGGCAGGGGACAGGATGCCCCTGATACGGTTCCAGGCAGTGTATGCAGAATATAGGCACTGGAGAAGCCTACGTGCAACTCTGAAAGGTATCCTATGGTGCACCCACCCAGTTCCAATCCATATAGTCTGTCTGGGGAGGTGGGAACACCTCCCTGCAACAGGATCCCTATTGTCCAGCTGCCGTGGATGGAGTTCTGCCCAGCAACAGGCAGCCAGAGTTGTGTGGGAGGCGGGTAGCATCCATTTTGTACTTCGCGTGCACTTTTAAATTGGTGTCTTAATTCTGCCGCTTTTCCCATATCGCCCCTCTAGCAGGGGGAATCATGCCCTCAGTCCCATGGCTGTATTGGGGGTATGATTCCTACATGTTTGACACCAAACACGATATGGTTCTGTGTAGCCATTCTCAAGTTATCACGCTATCGCGATATACTTATAATGCGGTTAAGAGTATATGGTATGGCTACACTACAAACAATCCAGTAATGATTTTACGAAGGTTGCAGAGGGGCCCTACTCAGGTAGGGGACCCCCTCACACATATCTCAGCACCCTGCCTTGTAGGATTCGCAAGGCCTGCTCTAGGGGTGACCTATGAGGATATATGTGTTGTATTAAGTGGGATACAGGATACCTATATCCCTGTAAGGAGTGCAAGCACCACATTACCCAGACTACAGTAGTGGTCTGGTGGTGTAATTTGGTATGGCTGTCCCAGGGGTGGCACAATAAGTGCTGCAGCCCCTGGTAGGCCTCTGAGGGACCCATGCCCTGGGCACCTAGGGTACCATCTACAAGGGGCTGGTAGGGTGTCCTCAGTATCCAATTGGAAGGTACCTAGGGTACTCACATCAGTTTAGAGAATAAGCAGATAGGCTGGGGTCCTGGATAGCAGGATCCCAGCCAGACTAGTCAAAAACCATCCAAATACCAGGCAAAAAGTTGGGGGCAACCATATAGTCAGATTTCACCTTCCTACATAACCCCCCCCCCCCCCAAACGAAAGGAGATAAGGCTATCCTTGTCCAGATAAGCCTTTATTTCCTGAGTGGCCATATAAGGAAGAGCCTGCACTAGCATGGTTGATCCCTGTCTCATGGTCCACTTGGGAAATCCTACCCCAAGGGGTTTTAGAGTTTCTCCAAAGTCTAGGGAAATTACCTGTATTGGGTTTTGGTACAGAAGCAGGCTGGTGGGGTGTCTGAGTCTGGAAGTGAGACCCTATTTGGAGTGGTTTCAACCTCCTCAGGTCACTGGTCACCATGGAAGCCTTTCTGTCCATGACTGTCTCATATCTGGCCCTAAGGGTCAACCTCTGGCTGCCTACAGCTGGGGGTTGGGTCCCTCTAGTTGGAATAGTGGAGGGCACTGGAAGGTTTGGGGCAACTATGCTCCAGGTTTCCCTGTGCCCAACAAAGTCCATCTGGGGGGTACCTGTACCTAGGGGTAAAGGGGATCCCTTAGTTTGTGGAGGAATGGTCACCTGGCTAGAACTACTCTGCTGGGTGTCCCTAATCTGCTGATGAGGGGGTTCCTCTGGACAGGGGCCCGTTAAGGGTCCACTGACCTCCCTGTCCTCTGCAGCCAAGGGCTGACTGAGGCAGGGTAGAGAGGGGCAGGATACCTGCTCCAGACTGGGTACCACCTTGGAAGGATCCCCTGCCATCAGAGCTGTAGCCAGGACAGGCCTGACCACTTCTGGGGCAGTTACTTCACAAGGGGCAGGATCAGTTCCCTTAGGAAGCTGACCCTTACCTTTAGCCTGGCGGGGGAGGACTGTTCCTCACCCCCTATGCTCTCTGTCTGGGTGGAGTGATCCATAGTTTCAGGCTTCACTCCCGTTAATTCTTCCTGGGGTGGAGGTGAGGCCCTCAGGGTCCCATCCACTCTCTCAGGGGTGCCTAACATTCTTAAATGGGCATTGTGGTCTACCTCAGCCCAGGCTGAGATTTCCAGGTCATTTCCCAGTAGACAATCTACAGGTAAGGTTGGGGACACTGCCACTCTCTTTGGGCCAGTGACCCCTCCCCAGCTGAGATTTACCACTGCCATGGGATGATCTGTCCTAATTCCATCAATATTGGTCACCTGGTAGCTAAACTCAGGTAACAGCTGTTCTACGGGCACTAGTCTCTTTGTCACCATGGTGACACTAGCCCCTGTGTCCCTGTAGGCCACAGCCTTCTGTCCATTGATCATGGGCTCTTGTCTGTAGCTGCCCAAGATATGGGGACTCATGGTAAAGTTGGCAAACCCCATGCCACCATCACAGACTAGAGTTGCTTGTGTAGGGGACCTGGTTAGGCCAGAGTCCACCTGAGTTCCCCAAGAAAGCCCAACTAAGTTTTTGGGTGCACTCCCACCACCTGGGGGATTACTACTAGTAGTAACAGGAGGTGTTGAAGCTGCAATGGGAGGAACATTTTCTTTATTGCCATTCTTTGGACAACTGGAGTCAGTTTTCCAGTGGCCAGGTTGCTTACACACATGGCAATATGGTTTCTTATTGGAAGAGGAAGGATTTTGGGACCCAACCCCAGAACTGGATTTTTGGGGCCCCTCATAGGACTTTACTGTTTTATCATCCCAACCTTTCTCTTTGGGCTTTGTGGAATCTTTCTTCTGGTCACCACCTTGGTTCTTGGGCCTAATCCTGGTTCTGACCCATTTGTCCGCCTTCTTACCCAATTCTTGGGGAGAGGTCAGATCAGAGTCCACCAGGTACTGGTGTAAGAGTTGGTTTTGACAATTATTAAGAATCTGCTCCCTCATGATGAGATTGTACAATCCTTGATAATCATTTACTTTACTGCCATTTAACCAAGCTTCCAGAGCCTTGGTAGGGCAATCCACAAAGTCTACCCAATCTTGATTCTGTGCTTTTTGGGTATCTCTGAACTTTAATCTGTATTGATCAGTGGTTAGGCCAACCCCATCTATTAAAGCATCTCTCAAGATATAATAATCATCTGCATCCTCTTCTCTGATAGAGAGGAGCTTGTCTCTTCCTTTGTCTGCAAAGGAGAGCCATAAGATTGCTGCCCACTGATCTACTGGGACCCTTTGTACTTTACAGGCCCTTTCAAGTGCAGTGATCCATTTATGGATATCATCCCCTGACTGATAGGGGGGCACAATCTTATGCAGGTTCCTATTGTCAGGAGTTTTCTCTCTAACTCTAGGGGTATTATTACTGCCACCAGGGGTCTCTAGACCCCACTTTCTTGAAGCTTTCTGAAGCTCCAGGGACTCCCTGTCTAATGCTAACTGTTCTCTCCTGAGCTGAAGTTTAGCCTGTTCAAACTGGATCAGTCTGCATTTACTCTCCTTGGAGGATTCTCTTCTCTGAGAAGAGGCAGAGGTCCTTTTGGATCTCTCAGAATGGTTAGACCCCTCTGAGGGGGATCTGTTCCTTCTGTTTGGATCCACCACTCTCCCATTAGGGATGGAGGGAGTGCCTCTTGGGCCATCACCTCCATGTTGTGAATGGTCTGAATCATCCAGGTCAAGTTCAACTTACTCTTCCTGGTCCTCATCAGAGTCCACCACTTGGGTGTCCTCTTCAGCAGGATGCCCACCCAACCTGTCTACCCCTTCAGACACTAGAGTCTGCTTGAAGTCTGCTATGAGCAGGATTTCCCTGAGACGTTGAGTGTTGGCACCTTTGTTTGTCTTCAGTTGCCTAGCAGTGCACATCTCCTTAAGCTCTGCAAAAGAGAGGTGGTCATACTTGTCGACTGGGACCCTTGAGGGTCCTTCCAGGGTCTTATGGGCTCCTGAACCTGAAGACATTTCTAGTGTAGTGGTACTGGTGTATCTACCTACACTAGGTGTGGCCTACTGAACCCTTTCTTGAGTTGTAGTCAAGGTGTGCTAAGCCCTCTACACACAACTCCTAAGTTCAGAAGAACTTATTGTATTCTAAGCTTAAATTTATATGTACCTTTAGTACCAAGTGGCTTTCACTTTAGAAATTCAATTTGTTATCTGGTAAAACAATGGCAAGCTTGAATCCAACCGCTGCACACCAATGTGAGAAGTTGGCCTGGCATACGCTGGTCACTAGTTATAGTGGCCACCTTGCACCAGTCCAATTCGACTCTTAAGGTGATAGGTTAAAGACAACCTTTAAAGAAAGCTATCCTAGTGGTAGCTGTGGAGAGCAGCCTTCAGGCTAAGTCTTGAAGGAGTGTTAAGCTTATTGTTTTACCATAGATAACCTCTTGAATAACCAAATGAAAGAGTAGTCCACACAGGTATATATATAAAATATATGTATTTATTCTAGGAATAACCCCAGTAGTCTCTTTATGAGGCTAGAGGTGAAGATACAATTCAAACAAGCATTGATAGTTACAATAAATAGCACTGGAATCACAAGGCCCCACGGGGGGACCAAACCATATATCAAAAAAGTGGTATAAGAACCACGACAATTCTACAGACAATGCCTAGGTCATTTAGGGTCGCTGGCCCCTTGTGAAACCACCCAAGGTAGTGAAGAAGGGGACCCACGGGAGACGCGTGCAGTGACTAAAGTTACTGTCGGAATCTCTATTTTAGCCTATGGAGAATGTCGCGGTTGAATTTTACAAGTTTAAAAACACTTCTAGCAGGAGTTCAAGTTCAACACTTTAGAGTTAAGCTTTTGAAGGGCCCACACCCACGAGAGTATCGAGGTACCACTGTTACCTGCCCCCGGGTAAGCCGGGGGCATAGGTCGTTTTCGATGTCGGGTCGCGGGCTGATTTTCAATGGCAAAACGTGAAGAACTGCTGCTAGCCAAAAGCGTTGTCGTTGTCGTGAAGAATGAAAATGTAGATCTTGTAAAGAAGGACCTGAAAGTAGAGGGGACAGAGTCTGGGTCACGGCACAGTGACCAGGGGGCTCAAGAGAAGGAGCCCTTCAATGTCGGGTACTTCCAGGTGGAAGAGGTGTAGCTTGGATCATCAGCCACGGGGTCCACGAGGCGTCAAGGAAGGCCAGCTTCTGGAGGGCGACTGTCCCACAAAGGATGAGGGTTGCTGCGGTGTTAGTGTCTGGATTGGATCCACTAAGCCTTGGCAACCGCAACCCACGCAAGAAACACAAAGCAGCTACTGGTGCAGACCCACGAGATCTGAGCAAGGTCTCCAGCAAGGAGACTGAAGAGCAGGCCTGGAGCAACCAGGGGAACTCTTAGAATCAAAGATTGACCTCCGCTAGGGCCCACAAGTCGAGAGACAAAGGACCGTGGGAGTCAGCAATTTGGCGTGCGTAAAGGTGCGCCCACGGGTCTCCAGAGCGGGCTAGGGCATTGATCTTTGGCACAGATGATGCTGAGAGGTTGGCTCAATAATTGGCCAAAGCACAACTTCCCCACTTGTTAGGGTCGGGTGCTGTGCTAGAGGTGGCTGGTGTCCTGGGGTATTGGGGACCTCGGCACCCATGGGGTCCACGGTGCAGAGCTTTGCTGTGCACACTCACTGGCCTCTGGGATGATTGGAAACCCACCTCAAGGTAGGAAAGAGTCGTCGATGTCCGAAGGAGCAGCGAGGTTCCAACCGGGTCACTTGCAGTGTTTCAGGTGCCTGCCAAGCAGGGGGGTAACTCCTTTACCCCAAGGGAGATTTCTTCAGGTAGCTGTGCGGCAGCAAGTCGAAGGTCAAGACTGTGAAGTTCAAGAATAATCTGAGGCTCTTGGGACCCAGTATTCACCTTTATCCAAAGATTAGGGGAGTGTCCAGATCAGAGCCTACCAATGAGAGGTCAGGCGGGAAAGGGTGGCTACACCCTCACCCCTTTGTGTGTTTCCCGCCAGGGCAGGGGACAGGATGCCCCTGAACCGGTTCCAGGCGGTGTATGCAGAATGTAGGCACTGGAGAAGCCTACGTGCTACTCTGAAAGGTATCCTATGGTGCACCCACCCAGTTCCAATCCATATAGTCTGTCTGGGGAGGTGGGAACACCTCCCTGCAACAGGATCCCTATTGTCCAGCTGCCGTGGCTGGAGTTCTGCCTAGCAACAGGCAGCCAGAGTCGTGTGGGTGGCGGGTAGCATCCATTTTGTACTTCGCGTGCACTTTTAAATTGGTGTCTAAATTCTGCCGCTTTTCCCATATCGCCCCTCTAGCAGGGGGGAATCATGCCCTCAGTCCCATGGCTGGATTGGGGGTATGATTCCTACATGTTTGACACCAAACACGATATGGTTCTGTGTAGCCATTCTCAAGTTATCACGCTATCGCGATATACTTATAATGCGGTTAAGAGTATATGGTATGGCTACACTACAAACAATCCAGTAATGATTTTACGAAGGTTGCAGAGGGGCCCTACTCAGGTAGGGGTCCCCCCTCACACATATCTCAGCACCCTGCCTTGTAGGATTAGCAAGGCCTGCTCAAGGGGTGACCTATGAGGATATATGTGTTGTATTAAGTGGGATACAGGATACCTATATCCCTGTAAGGAGTGCAAGCACCACCTTACCCAGACTACAGTAGTGGTCTGGTGGTGTCATTTGGTACGGCTGTCCCAGGGGTGGTAAAATAAGTGCTGCAGCCCCTGATAGGCCTCTGAGGGACCCATGCCCTGGGTACCTAAGGTACCATCTACAAGGGGCTGGTAGGGTGTCCTCAGTATCCAATTGGAAGGTACCTAGGGTACTCACATCAGTTTAGAGAAGAAGCAGATAGGCTGGGGTTCTGGATAGCAGGATCCCAGCCAGACTAGTCAAAAACCATCCAAATACCAGGCAAAACGTTGGGGGCAACCATATAGTCAGATTCCACCTTCCTACACCCACGCACCCATCATAATATGGATGGCGGTGCCTGCAAGGCACCACCATTATATTGTGTGCCTTTTTCACCTGGCCGGCAATCTGACCGGCGGAAAAGCAGCGGACGGTCTATACTAATATGACGGGGTGAAACTGGAACATTTGGCGGGTGGATCGCACCGCCGGGCCGGCGGTGGCGATCCACCCCAGATCCTAATAGGCCCCTAAGGCACAGTTCTTATGCCGCTAATATACACGGCCAACAGCATCTAAAGCACCATTGCCTCACCAGCAATCTGCTAGCATGTACTGCACTGTCTTCATGACCGTAACCTTCATTGCACAACCGCATGCAAAGCACCATTGCCACACCAGCAATCTGCATATTACCCCTGGAATGTACAGCACTGTCTTCATGACAATGGCCTTCATTGCACAACAGCATGTAAAGCATTGTCAGGATAAATATTCTATAATTCCCAACCTACTCCTTCCCATTTACATCATTCTACCATTTAAAGCTCCCCAGTGTCAATTCCCTATAACGTCTGGTGGGGGTACGAAAGCATTTCACGCATGCGCACTGACAGGCTTTTAGTTTTACTCTCCCTGTTTACAAGAAGTGCGGCAACACACACAATTATACACTTTCCTCATATATTTGTGGTCGAGCATTGGAATAGTAAATTGTCTTCTCGTCGAATGTTTGAGGGTGTTTCACTGCCCCTCTTCTGAGTGTATGGCGAAGCATGGACTTAACCTCATTTTGCTGTGTTCTTCTCAGTTCTTCCATGAATTTAACTTGTATTCCTTTGAAGCCCACAACATTGTGTGGCTTATCAAGGACACCAAAAGAGTCAAGGTTGTTGTGTACCAAGATTAGAAACCTACATTGTTCATTTCTTACCAAAAATGCATAGGTCTTAAAATTCAGGCATTTCCAAACACCGCCATAAGCAAACCTTTGTTGAAATTCAAGTTGGCCATTTACAGATTGTTGCTACTACACCTAATAATTTTCAATGGGGATTTTGAATATTGGACTGTACGTTTTTAACACAGAAACGGCCACCATCCAAAATGCTCCACATAATTGTCTCACCAATGATTTTTGTACATTCGCGTTTTCGTGGTAAGACACTTGGTTGGTTTAATGTACCATCAGCAGGGGAATATGTGTTTACTAGCAGATCTTTTTTTGGCAGGATCAATTTTATCTTTTTTGGCCTATGACTGTGCTGCTGTCAAACACATTATTGCTTTCAATATACATAGAGTGGGCTTTGGGTCTGCCCCTTTCAATCATTGGCTTTGTTCGACCAGCCAACTTCAACCATTGGCTTGAGACTTTGTCATTCACGTCCTGGCTCCGCTCAGTGGAATATTCTTCTCTCACCTAATGCTATTGGCAATTTGGGTGAAACCTTCTGCCTCCACTCAGGAGCTTCATTGAATTGCATAAGGAACTAATTTACAATATTAATTCTCTGTAACTGCTCAATTCCTCCCGTGTGTCTCGCAGTAAAATCCGTATGTTGCATGGGTTAACATATTAAAAACCAGAGTTATTGTTTTTGTCAATGGTTGTTCATCTGGGTCGCTGTAAAGCATGTGTGATGACAAAATGTTATTCTTCAGTATTTAACCGTTATATAAAAAATACAAGGTGTTATTATCGTTCCTGACCATTAATTATATTCCTCCTTTGATCCCACACATTCATTAAAAAAAACGCTGAAATGTATTCTAAAAAAAATGTCAACTTCTTAAACTTCATCAACTTTTTTCAGAACTTTCTAGCTCCTTCGCCAACCCACAAAATACATACACGCTTCGTTCCTCCCCCTTAATAAAGGTGAAAACGCTGTAAATCCCCTGGAGCTGCTAACTTTGAAGAGAAATGTAATTAGCAAAGCTTCCTGTGGCAGCCTCTTTCGAGATGAAATGGCCCTTGAGCGAAGATGAGGCCTGTACAGTTATAATTATAATGATGGATGGGGCACCGATGTATGTTGTGTAGTTATCACTGAAACAATTTTAAAACAGTAATGCAGTTCACCAAATACTTTAATGCACTATCCCAATAACACTAGACAAGAAAAGACAAGATAAAAGATCTTTCTCACCGATGTGAGACACAATTCTGAGACCCAATTAAGTTTAAATTAAACTAGTAAAGTGATCCAATCCAAGAAGAAAACTTGTCAGTCTTCATGCCTTTGTAAAAAAAAACTGGTCACAATGACGTCTGTCCGTTAAATATTAGGCCCGGGTGAAAGGTAGATTACCCCAGCATACCGCGCGTAATTTTGGGGATTTCGCGTGTCGTTTGTTATGCGAAATTCCGGCAACTGCGCTGTTACGCTATGCCATGAAATTATTCCCGTTTGCTGCAAAATGTTTCTGTGAGCGCGGTGGAAGAACACACATGACTAGAATGCGAGATACTGTTGGTCGTGCTGCACAATCTTTTTACAGTGAAATGAATCCTCGAGTCACAAATTGAAGGGAGGGATGCATGTGGCGCCAAATATATTGCTTAATGACATCTTTGCTTTTTGTATATTTACATATAATTTCTCATAATTTGCCAGAAATTTCGTGTAATTACTCAAAAACAAATTGCATGAATTACTCACACTCCTGTTACATATTGCATGGACTACGTTCACTTTCAAGCCCTACTTGATAAATAATGCGGTAGGACACCATAAACTACCAATTACATGGACTAAGGTAATTACCGGGTGTGGTGATACCACACTGTGTGGCGTTTAACCCCCGGAATGAGGACTAAGCACCGGAGTGAGTATTTGCACACTGATTTATGCACGTTTTGCTCCTTAATTAAAGCAATTTTCTGTCATTCATTTCTGTCAGTTTTTTAAAGGTAAAATGGTTTCCAGGGGGATAAAGTCCGATGGCAAACTTGTAAATCCGATTCTGGGGAAACGCCTGTTTTCTCCTAAATTGGTAAAATTGAGAAACAAAACTACTTGAGGATCAGTGTATTTATTTACACCTCTGCACACCATTCTGATTCTCTCCACGGCCTAGTTTGCTTTATTAAAAAATACAAAAAATGAATATAAAGTAAAGGGGGCAGACCGGCAGTGAAGTACAGCATGCTCTTAGTAATTATGCAGGTCAAGTATAGTAGGGTGGTGCTTTTGTGGAACACGAGTGCAGTTCTGATCTAAGGTTCCAATCCAAGGCACACAGTGGGATGCTTCGACCCCTTTATATACGGGTAAATCACTTTCGCTTACCTGTAAGTGGTGCAAAGTTTGTGGGCTTGCCTGCTACAATCCTTTGCGACTAATCCTGTGTGCATGCCTATCTCAGGTTGCGTGCGTACAGCTGCGTGTAGTGAATGTATATTTGGATTGGCGGCCACAGGGATCAGGGGTGGTGGGTGGGATGTAAAACAATAAAATAAAATGATGTACCTTATCGCTGCGTCTTTCCGTCTCTCCTCCGCGTCGGACTCGGGCCGGCACACGAAGCAGGAAGCACCCAGGAAGCGCCGAGGCTCCCCATGCCAATCAGAACACTGAAATGCAGCGTTATGATTGGTCTGAGCACCGCGGTTTGGCACTCAGACGGGGACTAGGGGCCTGGGCATGTTCTCCACCGAGGCTGTAATGTAGCCTGCGAGGAAAACATTCAAAGTTGATGACTGTTTGGCCTGCCGAGAAGGCCGGCCAAACATTCTTGCACACTTATAGTGGACAAACCACTCCTCCCCTGCCCTGCACTGAGAGAAGAGCAGCCCCGCCTGCCCCGGCCGCAACGCAGTAGGAACAAATAAAATGATAATAATATTGAGTTATTATTTTTTATTTTTCCTTTAGTTACACTGCTTAAAAGCAGTGGGGCGACGCTCCTCCGCCTTAGCAGAGGAACCACCACTGCATATTTGACCGAGATATAATCATCATTGTAACACAGATTGCAGGTGTTCAACTGCTCATTAAATCTACCAGTGTGGTGCGGCTGGCATTATTTATGTGACATAATAGCTGCACGGATTCTATAGCCTGTTATTAAATTGCATCTGTGCAATAGAGTAAGGGCCCGATACACAAAGGTGAACTTACACTTTTGTGTAACTTTGCAACTTCACAAAGGTAAACTTAGACCAAAAGTTGAACTTTACTACTTTTCGGTATTCAGAAAAGTAAACTTAGACCAAAAGTCTAACTTTGCTTCTTTTTGGTATTCACAAAGGTAAGTTACTACTAGTAAAGTTAAACTTTTGCTGCAAGTTTCCTTTTTATGAATACTGGAAAGTAGTAAAGTTAGACTTTTTGGTCTAAGTTTACCTTTGAGAATACCGAAAAGTGGGAAACCTCCACAAAAGTGTACGTTTACATTTGTGAATCGGGCCCTATGAGTACTGAGCAGTTTCACCGGACCAGTGCTTGTTCAATTTACCAGAGGTTCCAAAGATTCCCGTATGTCAGGGCCACTAAAATAATGTGGCTGGGGAGAGCAAAATTATGTATCAGGGGACTTAATTGTGCAGCAAGAAAAGGCAAAATATAGGGTATAATGCAAGCACACTTTTAAGCAGGATGACATCACTATTGTGTCATTTTTATGCATGTCAACATTAAGGGCAAAGGTTTAACTTCGTTAATATCAGTTTAGCACCTAAGTACAACAATCAGCAACTGAAAGACTACTTGCCTCTGCAAGGACTGCTGTAGTGCAGCAATACGCGTGGTGGTGTTTTTAGTAACCTTTGAACAGTTTGAGCTAGAACATTTTTTTTTGTAAAAATTGCAAATTATGCAGAATATGATGGATTATGTGGCTTGTATGCATCATCTATAACTATGCAGAATGGGCTTTACTCATAAAGCTAAGTGTAAACCCACTTTTGCAATTCATATAAGGTGGTTTTACCCGATTAAAAAGCTTTACTAACATGAACATTATCATGTGCTTATATTTACTCCCTGTTGTGAGGATTGGGACATTCTAGGGTAGGAAAGATGATAGTTTCCAGGAACCCACAAATGTTTCTGGACTCATTTCCATCCTCGAAACATTCTTTAGATTTACTCCGGTCAAAAGCATAAGTAAATGCCTTTCAAGGGTGGGACAGGGATAAGAAAATAACAAAAATATTGGTATTGGGTTTAGGGAAATGGGTTTCTCATCAGAGAAACATTTTCTCCTCATGGAGGGAAAAGAAAAAAGCATTGGCAATGCCATTAGGTCTGGCTTTACAAGAATGTTGTATGGCAATGTAAAGTATTACAACTAAAAAACATGGTGATGAATATGTATTTGTGTGAAAGCAAAGATCTGTGGAATAATATTGTTGTACGTTAAAAGGTCAGGGGACAGTCCCACTGTCAAAACAGACCTAAAACTCCATGTAGGTTAATGACTACCCTCTTCCTATCTCTGCTCTTGCCAGAGAAAAACAATGTAAATTATCTTGTTATCTAAGACACTTTAATAGCATCACACTGTCTTGTGAATGCCTCTGAAAGTTCAATCTTAGGAAAGCACTTTTTGCGGAAGCACACGGCTTCTGCCCAATCAAAACATGTACTCCTTGCTCTCGACATGTGTGCGGAGGAAACACCCCTCTCTTGTTATCAGGGCTGGACTGGGAACAGAAACCGGCCCGGCAAACTGCTCAGCCGGCCCCTCCTGGGGTGAGGGGGAGTGCAGCCATTTGCAAGGTCCGGTTTTTGGCCGATTTTGTTACAGGAGGCCGATATTGCCGACCCCCGGTAACAAAAACGGCGCCAGATGGGCACAAAACCGGCCCCCATCCTTGCGGCCTACCGGGGAAACGCCCGGTGCCCGCTATGGCCAGTCCGGACCCGTTTTTAATACTCTCACAATTGTCTGGCGACAGCTGTGCTGTCAAGCCACACCATAAAAAGTAAGCAAGTGTATCTGCACTTGCTCAGTGATTTTCTGATTAGCAAATACAAAGGTGTATATTGTTCAGGTGGAAATTCAAAAACGGATTTCAGGAATACACGTATTGCAGATTTCCAAATTGCAGATTGGAAACTTTTGTGAAATAATAAAATGAGAAATCTGCACCTATATGAAGTAATGTGGTGATTGCAGAGTTCCCTGTTTAAATGAGTGGGCCCCATTTCTCATTTCAAGGCTTCTATTTTACAACCAAATGCATCCCGGAGATTTGTTCTTCAGTTTTTTTCATGAACCAATCTAATTAACTACAAGATTTCAATATTTGTAAAAGAAACAAAAAAGAATATAAACCTGATGCCTCACTTGACAACGGTATCATACTAGCGTAAGTTATCTACAACAATAAACAACACTTTTCATTTGCAGATGTTGGTATATCTCAGCGCACATGCAGTACACAAACTAGAATTAACAAAGCCAGTGGGTCTGATGTTGGCTGCCAGCCTTTTGGCGTTGTGAATGCTTGTTTTGAAATTTCTTTAGTGAAAGTTTATTGTTGTGGACCCTTCCGGACCTTTATCAATCTAAAAAAAATAACTGGCTAAATACGAAAATATTTTTAGTCTCTAAAAGCACACATTGCCGAAGTAGTCCCTGGCACTGTAGCAGTGGCATAACACAAAAGGATGGGGCCCATATGCAAAGTGTGCAGGGGGCCCCTGAGTTTCCCATAACTCACAGTTGATACGGACTTGGAGAGGGAAGGGCCAGAAAACTGCGGGCCCCTCTGCCTGCACTAAAGAGGACTACTTTGTGTTTGGATGTTTTCTGAAAAAGAAGAATGCCATGACTAACCCTGGGCAGAGTTCGCGGAGTTGCACTACGCGAAGTGCAAAACAAACTCCATCGGACTACGCGGAGCTCCGTGAGCGGCAGAGTACAGCAGAAAAATGCTGTTCGCAGTGATTGCACAGTGCCGGATGCTTGTCCGCACTGTTAAATCATTGCGAACAGCACCATGCACAGCGCAAGCTTACCTTTTCTGCCGCTCTAATAGATTTTTACTAGAGCGGCAGCTTTCACAGCGCGAACGGGCACTTTCTCAACACGAGCGGTCGCGAGCATACGCGGCCACTCGCAATGAGAAACCTGACCACCCCGCGTTGAGAAATCTCGTCGGGGTGTTTTTTTTCCATGCTCGCGCTCATCAACTTGATGTTGCCGATCGCGAACAAGGAAAAATCGCGCCCGGAGGTGGATTTTCCTCGCTCGCCAACTTGACGTGGGTGAACGCGAGTGAGGAAAAAAACTCCGCTCTGCTGCCTGAAGCAGAGTTTTTTGGAACTCCGCGAGCTCCGCGTAACATGGAGTGCTGAAAACTCCGCAAACTCCGCAAGCGGAGCGGAGTTCACCGCCCAGGGTTAGCCATGACACAGTGAATTTCACCAGTAGAAGATATGGGCTGACCTGTCCTGCTGGATGCTGCAGTGGGGGTGGGGGTGTGGATGGGGTGGGGGGGGGGGAAAGAAGAATGCCAATGGCGTCAATAACTGACCAATGGATGAAGAGGAAGAACTGAAATCCCCTATTAGCAAGTATATGATACATATAATTTTAGAAAAACTAAAAGCTCTTGGCTGACGCCAGAGCAAAAAATATTAATAACGTTCTTGTATCTTTCTGGCATGGATAGTGAACTGAAACAAATAGGTATTGTAACATTTTATTCTATTGCTTCAGAGTCTGCCAGCCAGTAACCCATCTCTGTCCTTTACTCTGCACGGAATAGTTTAGTGTCTGGATTAAACCCATCAGTCAAGGATCCGAAGACAAGTAATTGCTGGAGCTCTATGAGTCTTAAAGTTCACTTTGCCTGAAGGTACATGTGTAAGGGGTTTAGCTGTTATTACCTAGGCCTCTGCCCAGGCAAGAAGAGCTTCTATTTGCTGTGGAATTCCTGCACCACATGTTTACTTACACTGTTTTAAGAGTGACTGTGTGCAAAGCCAGGATTGACACCTACGGTTATTATCTGTATGTTAGTTGGTTGGCTGTCGCAAGACATTGTACCCTGTCTCCTTTTAATATAGGGATTGCCTGCGGATATTTCTGAAGCCACTCCTGCTGATGCTTTCCATTCACTTTCTCCCAATGTCTGAAACAACCATATTACTTGAAACGCCCTTGTCGGCCATTTTCTCCTCCCCTCTGTGTTACATTCTTCTCAACTTCAGAACAAGCACTAACAAAACCAATAGGTCTGTCGTTGGCAGCTAGCGTTTCAACTTTTTCAATAATTGCTTTGTTTTATCATGGTTTTTACAATACTTTAATATTGGTGAGCTGGGTAAAAGCAAAGGGTATTTTTTGGTATTGAATAGCACACAATGTCCGAGTAGACCCTGGCAGTGAAGGGAACTATTTTGTGCGTGGATGTCCTTGTGAAAGGACAGGATACCATCTCTCCCAGATGATTTAGCCAATGGCTGAAGAGAGCAGATTAATGCCCCATGCTAAATACAGTAATAGGCTGAAGAACAATGTGAATGACACAATAACAGGCCAATGGATGGAGAGAGCTGGTTGAAAGCTCATATAAATAAGATTATTATATTTTACAATTTTGGTAAAATAAAAAAGTCTTGCTAACACTAGACTTAAACACAGCTGTGGAAACATGGTATCAGGGCTAGGCAAGAGGATGGTTCTGTAAGGGAAGACCATGGTAGGGCACATTCCATATATAGGTTTCATGCAGCAGAATAGCTGGAGACTGGTCCCATGGTAACAGGGTCACCTTCTTACAGATCTGGCCTTTTAGCCGGCAGCAATTTTGGGACTCTTAGGGCCTGATTTAGATCTTGGCAGATGGGTTAATTTGTCATAACGGTGATGGATATCCCGTTCTCTTAAGTATAAATCACATTATATCTTATGGGATTTATATTTCGGCAGACAGGCTATCTGTCACCGTTGTGATGGAGTAACCTGTCCACCAAGATCTAAATCCGGCCCTTCGTTTTACCGTTATTAATATGGGTCTAAAAGTCCCAGTATGCAAAGTGTTTTTCAATAAAAATCCAAGACTGACTAAAAGTGATAGTCCTAATATGGCTATAACCTTGCACAATGGGCCTGATCTAATAAGGATTTCCCTGAAAAAGGCACAACTTAAATATGGGTAAGTTGCACAAAATATATAGGGAGGGAAGAAATGACAAAAAATACTCTAATATAAGCATGATATTTACGTATTTTTGTGCAATAAATTGAGTCATATATTTTCTTATTTGCCACAATGAAACTGTCGGGCATGGCTTTGCAAGGTGAGGAGAGGAGTGAGGTGCGGACAGCAGACCGCAGAGCAGCATGGTGCGGGTATGCAGGGCTGCAGGAGCACAGGTTTTGGCGGCTCCCTGGTGGGGCTGCCAAAGGTCTGAGCCACAGCCGCAGGTTGTCCTTTCCGTGTTGACGCGCTGCTCGATCCTGTGCTCCACTTTCCCCCTCTCCTGTGCTTCAGTGGTAGAGCAGAAACGAGTTGCCGGTGGCAACTGGCTCCTGACCATCGATGAGCGAGTAACATTGGTCTAGGGGGTCCTGAAGGGCTGAAGGACAGCGTGTGGGCAGGCATTAGGCCGCCGCCCTCTCGATGGTGGTGTGAAGCAGCCAGTGGTAGGACGGTGTGACTTGCACCTTGCCGAGGGGCTGGCACGGCCACACGCTTGTCATTACACCCCTACAACCTCCACCGGCATTTATCCCGGACCTGACGGTGTTGACTGCCTGCCTGTTTACCGCCCTAGTTTATGCATACGCATCAAACAATTTCCAGGCACGTTTTAAGTACTGTAAGGACTGTATTCAGTGCTAAACTGCCCCCTAATCTGAAAAGTCTACTATTAGATCACGCCCTCCATATGAACCAGGACTTGGACCAGTAATCTGATTTACGTCCCAATTGACTTTACTGTTCACCGCATGTTTGTGACAGTAGCGGCAGGGGGAGGGAGGCTGCAAGTGATCCCAGAGCTAAGCCGCATCGGTGAAGGGGAGGCATCATAAGTGAAAGTGGCAGTAGCAGCAGCAGTGGCAGCAAGGGGGTAGTAAGCCAAGCTTTTTGTGAGGCCAAGCCCCGGGGTGCAGAAGACGCCTGCCAAATCTCAGGTGTGGTTTCCTCCTCTTGCATTTATCTTCGGTCCATTGTGCTTCACGCCCACCAATACCTATCAACATCTACCAACGCAAAAATGCAAAGCTAGTACAGCGCTGTCACACTACCTGATCGAAGGGCGCCCATGTTAACCAAAACATGGGATTTATCTGTGCTCTCGATGACACAACAAAGGCCCTCAAACCGGGCACATAAGATACAACAGCAGCCCTCAGCCTTTTGCACCATAGGGTATTCGAGACTCAGGGGTACAAGTCAAGAAGGATACAGAGAAAAGTAGAACTGAGATCCACAGCAAGGCCTACTGAAACAGAAATTATAGCAGGCGATAGAGGTAACCAAGGGTGCCCAAAGACATGCTTGGCCAATGCGAGTCCGAGTTCCATGGCATCCCAAAGAGAGAATAGTACCAGGCTGAAGAGGGGAATGCAGGCGTTGAATTCTCCAAGGACACATCGGCCCGTGCATGCAGCTTAGCCACAACCAAAAACTCATACACAAGTATTTCACAAGGATAAGGGCAGGCATGGGGAAACTACAGGAATAACTATGCTGCGCGTTGCATCACAAGGGCCGAAGCAACACGAAGAGCCACCCCACATCTCAGAGAGCATAGCTAGCCTCAGCCTTGAAGAGTCAATCATTGTGGAGATGGCAGAGTTGGCAGAGACTGCGTGGAAAAAAGCAACTGCATAATAGAACCACACAATTAAAGCATGCAGTGGGAGAGACAGAGGTCATGGCTCATCAACCATGAACGCCAGAGACATAAGCACAAAGGCTGCAGCACAAGATCAGGCGTGGGTCACACAGGAATGTCTACCTAATGCGCCCACCTGCACACCCAATTTACAGATAGCTGGCCCGCATGTGGCTCGTCCTGCAACATCACAAAAAGGCAGGAAATCTTAATGGAGGTTCATCAGCCGAAGAATCACCAGCATGATGATATGAACCAGACACCAAGAAGCCTACTCAGTACTGCTCCACCCCCTTAGACAAACCCAGGATGCGCGATGGCCTTCGTGCAACCCCCACATTACTCAACAACACATTTTTGCACCATGGAGTTGGATGCCACTAGTATTGAGGCAGGACCCAGGCGGGCATTGAGGCCCAAGTCTTTAGGGGATCACTCCCTGAGTTTAATTTTAACCAGTGGTGAGGTCCCTGACTCCTATATAAATACTATAGACTCCTCCTTATTAGCTGAGGCCAAGGCTCTCACTTGGCAATCCCACAAACTGGAAATCCAAGTGGATCTTACACATATGCTGGCTCCGAGCATGCTGACGCGTGATAAGAAGTTGGACATGCTCAATTCGAAGTTAGACTTTTAGGCAAACAAACAGAGGAGCAGGGACGCCGCAGCAAGTAATGCAAGCAATGCCATAACTGATAAGTTAACCACGCTGCCGGAATTACTATCCACATTAATACATTACTGTAAAAATACTCAAACAGGCACTACACCAAATGGAAAAATGTTCACTTGAAACGATCTTGGTATAACACAGGATAAGGAAACTTCAGAATAGGGCAGGATGAGAGGCTGTGAAATGAGTCGGGCCATGTCAACCACGGTTGCACAAACAGAAATCAGATTTTCAAGGGCTTGCAAGCATCGGAAGGCAAAGTGACATCAGCAAAAAGATACAACATGAAACATAATGACACTCATCTGAACAGCGAGGGAATCAAGCATGTACAACAAGAGAAGCAGGCACTTAACGCTAGGCGCTAGCTCCACTGAGAGCATAGCCGACGTGCCATCAACACGCAAGCAGGCAAGAGAGACTATATTACAGGTCGTGAACGTCCAAGCACAGCTCACACGACAACAAAAGAAAAAATTACACAAATTACTGAAAAACAGCAAAAGAAAGAATAGGCTCATTCACAATGGACAAAAAGAAACATCTACTCAACCGCTAGCATCAAGTACCCTAGTGAATGGGGGAGGGAATGGTAAAAAAAAGACATCAGCAAGGAGGGTATGAGACCTACCCAATCTTTCAACCAAAAACAGTGATACAAAAACCATCCAAACAGTTACCACAAGATAAACAATCT
The DNA here is from genome assembly GCF_964204655.1 of Triturus cristatus. Classification (NCBI taxonomy): domain Eukaryota; kingdom Metazoa; phylum Chordata; class Amphibia; order Caudata; family Salamandridae; genus Triturus; species Triturus cristatus. Next base: position 862,128,194 of record NC_140580.1, read on the forward strand.
ATACGTATGGCAGAAAGCAACTCCACACTGGCAATGATCAGAGAGACTTTGCATCCGGATGCACAACAAAAACAGGAAAATTACAACCAGACAATGCACCATACGGCACAGAACACTCAGATCAATCCTTTTTCACAGGTTGTGGACCCCAATATTAAAGGTAGCGCCACTGAGCCATGAAGTTCCCACCACACTGACATTTTCAATGAACTGCATGAGATAGCTAGGGTAACAGCAGCACACAGCAACTGTCACACAGTGGGGCAATTCAACTAGGGCGGTGGAGCTGCCTCAGGGATTCAGAACTTGCAAGTGGAATCCCACGGTGAGCAGTGCGAGCACTTTGGCACAAACGACCAACAAACTGAAACAGTCAAGGAAGCAGCATCAGCAGCCTAAAAAGATATGCAACAGATCAATACAAACAGGCTGGTGGAGACACTACAGACCGAGCAGGACACTAGACCACACCACCTGTGAACCCAAGCCAATATAGAAAGAAACGGCAATCCTCCACTCTTCAATGCCTATGGAGACAACAAATAATATCTACAGGCATCTAAACCAGTAGCTCTGATTTTCACCTAAGAATTTAAGATGAGAGGGCCTTGGGACATTTAAAAAAGGTCCAATATTTTACACCTCTTAAACAATATACCTTTGCTTTCCTATCTTACATCGGCGCACCTGATTTCAGTGAAATTTAAGAACTTCTCCTGGATTAGCCAAAGAGAGCCGACACTGACAGAGTGGTCCGACATCACTAAGGATCAAAATATCATTGCAGAAATTAAGCAATCCAAGGAATGGGGCATCCGTATCAATAATTCAGAGATGAAAAAATACCCACACATCCTATCACAGAGGCAACACGCCTCGGTGCACAATAAAGCAGAAAGCAGTATCCTGAGAGAAACAAAGCAACAACAGCCCAGTCTTGAGAAAAAAAGATCATAGTTCAACTGACAAGGGTTAGGAGACAGCTATCCCACTATAGTGCCAACAGCATACACAAACATTTGTTGCACTGATCAGCCTGATTGGGCCTGGCTACTGGTAGCGCTTCTAACAAAGGGGTTGTAGAATTCCTAGCGTCGATGGGAAAAAAGAGAAGACACTTAGATCCACGATTAAGATAATAAGTTGGAACATGACAGGCTTGAACTCTTTAATGGCTAATAAAATCACAATGGAATATCTTCACATTGGTGACGTCTTATGCTGTCAAGAAACGTGGTCGACTATGCCTATCTTCATTCCAGGGTTCCAGCCAATCCACACAACAGCTCATAAGAAAAATCTGTTTGGGAGACCTATGGGTGGTCTCTCTGTCTATGTCAAATTCGATTTGCAGGTGAACGCAAAGGAATTGAGCAATTCCTCCTGTGACGTGGAGGCCCTCGAAATCAAGGGCCTGGTAATGGATGGAACATTCACTCCCATTATGGTAGTAAATCTGCATGTCAATACGCATAGGGACGGGAAAACGGTGAATGCCAGGAACATCACTGACCTGATAAGAACACTTCTCTACGATCATCCTGGACATGAGTGCATAGTGGCTGGTGATTTTAACACACAAGAGATGTGCCAACCAGAGAAAAGCTACTGGCAATGTTCCCGTAACATACTACAAGCTCGAATCAGCAGATTTGAGATGAGCTAGACCGATCAAAAAGGCATTGTGGTGGGTAAACCAAAGACCACTTTCAAAAATATTTCAAACCTGGTGTGAGAAGTTGGCCTGGTATATGATGTTCACTAGTTAAAGTGACCACCTTGTACCATGCCAAGCAACCCTTATGGTGTGGTTGTAAGTCAACCTTTTCGGACTAGCTGCCCTAGTGGTAGCGTAGGCTAAGCAGTCTTTGAGGCTAAACTCGTTAAAGCGTGTTAAGCAGGCTGTTTTACCAAATGTAACCCCCTTTTATACCAATGAAAGGACACCACACAGATATATATTCAAAATATATATGTATTTATTTCTCAAAGTAACCCCTAGACTCTTTATGAGCACAAGAGCACAAATCGTTACACAAGACAACGTTATAATACACAGAAGTTGCACTTTATATGGATGGGCCCTGGTGGCCACTCAAACCATATACTAAAATAGTGGTATAAGTACCACGAACAGGAAAGGGAAAAGGCCTAGGGCCTCTAGAATCGCTGGGCCTACAAGGAGCTAACTTTAGTTAGTGACCAGGAGGTCCACGGGTTGCGTGTGCAGTGAGGAAAGTCACACGCGTGCTCCCATAGGTTTTCAATGGGTGCGTAAAAGTTAAAAAGTTACTGCAGAAAGGGTCTTCTGGATGGACTACGATCTCAAGATTCGAAACACAGACACTAGAGATGATTCTCTACACTGGGGCACCGGAGTGCCAGCTTTACCTCACCCACAGGAAGCGGGTGCATAGGTCTTGAAGTGCGTCGGGTTTCTTCTATCGATTCAATGGAGCCTGATGACAAAGATGCTGCAGGCGGTCGGTCCAGAAGAGCTGCGTTGGATCCAAGAGTGGATCGGAGTTGTGGAAGACCTGAAAGCAGAGGGGACAGTGTTCACAGTCACTAGCCAGTGACCGGCGTGGCACCAGGTAGGTACCAGGCGATTTCGGGTGCAAACAGGTGGTGAAGTGAAGCTTGTCTCCGCAGCCACGTGGTCCCTGAAGGTCGACGACGTCCAGGAGTCGAGTCACGAGCTGTCCCACGCAGGCTCTCGCTGTCGGCGGTGTCGGCGACTCGAAAGAAGCAAACAAGCCTTGGCAAAGGCAGGAGTCGTGGAAGTTCAAGAAAGCTGATTGTTCTGACCAGCAAGGTCAGAGGGGCTGCTCTTTTGAAGAGCAGCTAGGGCCAGCCTGGAGCAACCAGACCAGCGTCGTTGATTTCAAAATAGGTCACCAAAATGGCCACTAGCCAACGGGCCAGGGACCGGGCAGGCACGTCGAGATGCAAAGTGCAGAGGGGCCCCACACAGATCGTGGAGATGCTGGAGGGCTCACCTTTGGTGCAGATGCTGCTCGGTGGTTGGGCTTCTCAGGACCCAAAGCACAACTTGGAGGGAGCCTCTGTTGTTGCGCTTGCAGCTTGTCGTCGGTCTTTCAAGATGGCTGGCTCCACGTGTCTCGGTGCCTCCACGGGTTCCTTCTTTGCAGGGACTGTGGATCGGGCGGTGAGAGGTCTGGAGGTCCAGGTCTTGTCGGGCTCTGGGCTCGGGCTCCGGCAGGAGGCGGCGGCAAAGCAGACGTTCAATAGCTGGTTGGTGCTTGCGTTAGCAAGATGGTCACTCTCTGACCATAGGGGAGATTTCCTTCAGTCCTCTGTGCAGCAGAGCGTCGAAGTTCCCGTCTTCTTCTTGTGGTTAAGTTGATTCCAGGATGTCTGAAGTCTTAGGACACAGCTCCTACCTTTAAGCGGACTCTAGGGGCCGGACTACCTGCTAGGTCCCTCCCTAAGGGTGGGACCAGGAAGGGGGGTGGTTACACCCCCAATCCTTTGTCCAGCTCGCCCCAGGTCCGGGGCTGGTGTGCCCCAGGACCGGTTTGAACTGGCATATGCACCGAGGCTCCTTGTGAGCCTCAGGCATGTCTCATTCCATTCAAGCCCTACCTGACCAATACACAAAATCCTGTCTGGGGTGGTGCTCGCACCTCCCCTGGCAGGAAACCCTTAAGTCCACGTCTCCCAAGCTGGAAGGACTCCCAGCAGCAGGAGGGCAGACTTGTGTCTGTGGTGGCAGCATCCATTTTGTGGAGCTGAGGCTATGTCTGATTTTACCCGGGTTTCAGGTACTGTACATGTCGTGTCCCTCTAGAAGGGTGGAATGCTAACCCTGTCGCCAGAATTGGCGAGGGGTTAGTATTCCAATTCGTATGACACCTTACTCGACATGTTTTGATAAAGCCAAACCAAAGATAGCATTTAACCACGAGGTTCATAATGCACTTAAGAGTATATGGTATGACGATACCTGGAAACGGTAGAAGGAAGTTGTTCCGACCACTGCAGACAGGCTCAGCTCATGCCAGAGCACCATCTCACATGGAACCAAGCACTCTGCCTTCAGGATTGTTAAGGCCTGCCATAGGAGTTATTTATAGGTTAACATGTGTCCCATTTAAGGTTAGGTATAGGTATACTACACCTAAGTAAGAGGTGGTTACACCAACTTACCCCAGCTGAGAGATCAGCCAGTTGTGTCAAATTTGTTAGGCCAAGCCTGAGGTGGCATAATACATGCTTCAGCCCTTGGCAGGCCTTAGATACACCAATGCCCTGGGTACCTAGTGTACACTGGTACAGGGGCTCACAGGGTGATCCACTTCCAATTGGTTATGCACCTAGGGTGCATAGTGTCAATTTAGTTAGAGAGAACAGCAGGCTGGGGGTCTGATTAGCAGGCCCACAGCCTCGATATGTCAAAAACCAGTGAAGCAAAAAGCAAAAATTTGGGGTGACCATAGGATAGCAGACCCTACTCTCCTACACAACCCCCCCCCCCAAACGCAGGGACATTAAACTAACCTTGACCAGTCTCGTCTTCATGTCCTAAGTGGAAGTACCTGGAGAGACCATCTGCATTCCCATGGTCTGTACCTGGCCGGTGCTCCACTGTAAAGTCCATACCCTGTAGGGAAATGGACCACCTTAGCAGTTTGGGGTTTTCACCCTTCATCTGATTTAGCCACAAGAGGGGCTTATGGTCGGTCTGAATCTTGAAGTGAGTGCCAAATAAGTATGGCCTCAGCTTCTTCAGGGCCCACACCACAGCAAAGGCCTCCCTCTCAATAGCTGACCAATTCTTCTCTCTGGGGGTCAACCTTCTGCTAATAAAAGCAATGGGTTGGTCTTGACCATCTACATTAAGTTGTGACAGCACAGCTCCCACACCCAACTCAGAAGCATCTGTTTGGACAATAAACTCTTTGGAGTAGTCAGTACTTTTCAGGATAGGTGCAGAGCACATGGCCTTCTTCAGGTCATCAAATGCCTTTTGACAGCTTACTGTCCACTGAACCTTTTTGGGCATCTTCTTGGATGTCAGATCATTAAGAGGAGTCACAATGGACCCATAGTTCTTAACAAACTTCCTGTAGTACCCAGTCAAGCCCAAGAAAGCTCGAACTTGAGTCTGGGTGGTTGGAGGGGACCAGTCCTTGATGGATTGTATCTTACTCTCCAGTGGTTGAACTTGGCCTCCACCTACAAGGTGGCCAAAGTACACAACCTTACTCTGCCCTATCTGGAACTTAGTAGCCTTGATAGTGAGGCCTGCCTTTTGCAGAGCCTCAAGTACCTTCTTCAGGTGGATCAGGTGATCCTCCCAGGTGGAGCTAAAGACAGCAATGTCATCAAGATATGCTGCACAAAAGTCATCCAACCCAGTAAGGACTTGATTCACCAACCTTTGGAAGGTGGCAGGTGCATTCTTCAGACCAAAGGGCATCACCAAAAATTGATAATGTCCACCTGGGGTTGAGAATGCTGTTTTGGCCTTAGACTCCTCAGCTAATCTGATTTGCCAATAGCCAGCTGTCAAGTCAAATGTGCTCAAAAACTTAGCAGAAGCTAGTTTGTCTATGAGCTCATCTGCCCTTGGAATAGGATGTGCATCTGTCCTAGTGACAGCATTGAGTCCTCTGTAATCCACACAGAACCTCATCTCTCTCTTGCCATCTTTGGTGTGAGGTTTGGGGACCAGAACCACTGGGCTAGCCCAGGGGCTCTCTGAGGGTTCAATGACACCCAGTTCCAGCATTTTGTGTACCTTAGCCTTTATACAGTCCCTGACGTGGTCAGGTTGTCTGTAAAGTTTGTTCTTTACAGGCAGACTGTCACCAGTGTCCACCACATGGGTACACCAGTCAGTTTGACTAGGTATCAAGGAGAACATATGTTGAAATGATTGTAGAACCTGTCTACATTCAATCTGCTGATGATCAGTGAGGTTGCCTCCAAGGGTCACTCCTTCAACTGAGCCATCTTCAGGGTTCTGAGACAACAAGTCTGGGAGAGGGTCACTCTCTTCCTCCTGTCCCTCATCTGTAGCCATGAGCAAGCCCATGTCTGCCCTGTCAACATATGCTTTTAACCTGTTAACATGGAGTACCCTGTGGGGACTCCTGGGAGTTCCTAGGTCCACCAAGTAGGTAACCTCTCCCTTCTTTTCCAGGATTGTATGGGGTCCAGACCATTTGTCTTGGAGTGCTGCTGGGGCACTGGCTCCAACACCCATACCTTCTGTCCTGGCTGAAACTCAACCAAGACAGCCTTTTGGTCATGCCAAGCTTTCTGTAAGGCCTGGCTTGCCTCAAGGTTTTTGGATGCCTTCTCCATATACCCAGCCATCCTGGAGCGGAGACCAAGTACATAGTCCACTATGTCTTGTTTAGGCTTTTTGAGAGGTAACTCCCATCCTTCCTTCACTAAACACAGTGGGCCGCTCACAGGGTGCCCAAACAACAATTCAAAGGGGCTGTAGCCAACTCCTTTTTGTGGGACCTCTCTGTAAGCAAACAGAAGGCAGGGTAGAAGGATGTCCCATCTTCGCCTGAGCTTTTCAGGTAATCCTTTGATCATACCCTTTAGGGTCTTGTTGAATCTCTCAACAAGCCCATTGCATTGTGGGTGATAAGGAGTGGTGAACTTGTAGTTGACACCACATTCCTTCCACATAGCTGTCAAGTATCCTGACATGAAGTTGGTACCTCTGTCAGAAACCACCTCCTTAGGAAACCCCACTCTGGAGAATACTCCCAGCAGGGCCCTGGCCACAACAGGAGCTGTAGTGGTCCTAAGGGGAATTGCCTCTGGATACCTGGTGGCATGATCCACTACCACCAGTATAAACCTGTGCCCAGATGCAGTGGGAGGATCCATGGGACCCACTATATCTATTCCCACTCTTTCAAAGGGGACCCCCACCACAGGTAGTGGTATTAGGGGGGCCTTTGTTGTGCCACCTGATTTGCCACTGGCTTGGCAGGTCACACAGGAGTGACAAAACTCCTTTGTATCTTCATTCATATGAGGCCAGTGAAAGTGAGGGACAAGCCTGTCCCAAGTCTTGTTCTGGCCTAAGTGTCCTGCTAGAGGAATATCATGGGCCAAGGTAAGAAGGAAGCCCCTAAATTGCAGAGGTATAACCAACCTCCTGGTTGCACCAGGTTTTGGGTCTCTAGCCTCTGAATAAAGGAGCCCTTCATCCCAATACACTTTATGGGTACCTTGATCATTCCCAGCAGCCTCAGCAGCAGCCAGCTGTCTGAGGGGTTCAAGAGATGGACAGGTTAACTGAGCCTGCCCCAAGTCAGCCCTGGAAGGTCCCCCTGTCCCCAGAAACTCAACCTGATCAGGTTCAAGCTCTTCAGGGACAGTTCCTTCAGGGTCCTCTAGATCATCTTCCTGGGAAGGCTGATCATCACTTTGAGGCAGGGGGGAAGGCACAGCCTTTACCCTCCTGTTCTTCTTCTTGGTAGGTGCTTGGTCCATTGTTCCAGGATCCAAGACCTGTGGTTCAGTAAGGCACTTTTTGGCCTGTGACCTGGTCACAGCAAGGACATGTGGTGATATACCTAACATCTCTGCATGTGTCCTGTACTCCACTTCTGACCATAGAGAACTCTCTAGGTCATTGCCCAACAAACATTCTACTGGGAGGTCTGAACTAACCACAACCCTTTTGAGGCCAGTTACCCCTCCCCATGAGAAGTTAACAACTGCCACACTATGTGAAGTAGTGGCATTGCTGGCATTGGTCACCAGGTAATTCTCACCTGGTATGTACTGTCCAGGATCCACAAAGCCTGGTGTCACCATAGTGACACTGACACATGTGTCCCTGTAGGCTTGAGCCACTTTTTCATTAATTAAAGGAGTCTGTCTGTACTTGCCCAGGTTACTGGGGCTCACAGTCAGGGACAAATCCATGTCCCCATCACAGATCAAGACTGCCTGTGTCAGGGTTCTGTCTAAGTCAGAATCTCCTTCAGTTCCCATAGTGATTCCCACTACACCCTTTGTCTGGGGACCAACACTGCTAACAGTAGTACTGGGAGCAGGTGCCTTAGGGGCAACAGTGTTGGGGGCTCCACCCTTCTTACAATCACTAGTCCAGTGAGTTATATTCTTGCAAAATTTGCACCAGGGTTTCTTTGGACCTTCTTTCTTCTTACCTTTAGGCTGGGACCCACCCTCGTTAGTACTAGTTTGGGGCCCTGTTGAAGACTTCTGGTCTTTAGATTTCTGATCTCCACCCTTCTGGTCTGTTTTCTTCTGATCACCCCCTTGGCCCTGGTTCTGGTTCTTTTGCTTAACCCTGGTTCTGACCCGTTTGTCTGCCTTCTTTCCCAATTCTTGGGGAGAGGTCAGATCTGAGTCAACCAAGTGTTGATGCAGTTGCTGGTTCTGACAGTTATTTAAAATCTGTTCTCTCATCATCAAATTGTACAATCCTGTATAATCAGATACCTTACTTCCCAGCAACCAACCCTCCAAAGCCTTAGTGGCATATTCAATGTATTCAGACCAGTCCTGAGTCTGTGTCTTCTGGGTGTCTCTGAACATTAACCTGTACTGTTCAGTGGTTAAGCCTAACCCATCAACTAGGACACTCTTCAGGACTCTGTAATTTCTGACATCCTCCTCTCTAACAGTGAGGAGTCTATCTCTGCCTCTTCCTTCAAAGGAGAGCCATAAGATTGCTGCCCACTGGTCTTCAGGAACCTGCTGCACTTTGCAGGCTCTCTCAAGAGCAGTCATCCATTTGTGGATGTCATCCCCACTTTTGTAGGGGGGCACAACCTTGGACAGGTTCCTATTGTCAAAGACCCTATATTTGTCCTTAGGGACAATGCTGCCACCAGTGGGTATAGAACCAGTCTCTTTAGGTTGCCTAGCCTTGTTCAGTTTCTCTTCCATCAGGGCTACCTCTAGCTCCTGCTTCCTGATCCTCAGCTGGGCTTCCTGCATTCTGGCCTCATGCTCCCTCCTCTGAGGGGTGGTCATCCTTCTCCTGGAGTGACCTTGAGAGCCTCTAGAGGCATGAGAAGCATTAGACTCACCTGAGTGATTCCTTTGCCTCCCAAGCCCTGTGTTAAGTCCACTGGGGAGATCCAATGGGATGATCCCATTGTCAGTCCCCAATAGCCTTAGGTTAGCTGGGCCACGTATAACACTTGGCACTGCGCTAGTTCTCCCTTCATCCTCACTACCTTCTGTATCAGTACCCTTCTCACTTTCATCCTCTGTAGTATGATTCTCATCTAAGGGGTGACTATTGGAAAGGGGTACCTCAGTAGCATCTTCAGAAGGGGGGCCTCCTGTTCCAGTCCCTAAGGGGCCTAACTGGGAGGCTTTCTTGAGAGCTTTCTGATTTTCATCAGCCTGTAAAAGCTCTCTGAGTTCAGCAGAAGTAGGGTTCTTGGGCTGTTTAAGGCCCCTGATATTTGCCAACTGCCTGAGCTCATTCTGATTTAGGGTAGCAAAGAGAGTTGGTGCCCTCTGGGGGTCACTCTCGACAGAGATGGGTACCTTGGACCCCTCTGCCCCCTCCATTGCTCTTAAGTGTGGGTGGATGTGTTGCAATCTACCTACACTTGGGTTTACCTACTAAACCTATCTAGTAGTTGTAGTCAGGGTGTGCTACTCCCTTTGCTCTACAACAACTAAGTTCAGTAGAACTTAAGTATATCTATCTTGTTTTATATGTACCTACAGGTACCTATGTGATCTTTCAATTGGTAACCAAGAGATTACAATGGTAAAACACAGCAAGCTCAAATCCAACCGCTGCTCACCAATGTGAGAAGTTGGCCTGGTATATGATGTTCACTAGTTAAAGTGACCACCTTGTACCATGCCAAGCAACCCTTATGGTGTGGTTGTAAGTCAACCTTTTCGGACTAGCTGCCCTAGTGGTAGCGTAGGCTAAGCAGTCTTTGAGGCTAAACTCGTTAAAGCGTGTTAAGCAGGCTGTTTTACCAAATGTAACCCCCTTTTATACCAATGAAAGGACACCACACAGATATATATTCAAAATATATATGTATTTATTTCTCAAAGTAACCCCTAGACTCTTTATGAGCACAGGAGCACAAATCGTTAAACAAGACAACGTTATAATACACAGAAGTTGCACTTTATATGGATGGGCCCTGGTGGCCACTCAAACCATATACTAAAATAGTGGTATAAGTACCACGAACAGGAAAGGGAAAAGGCCTAGGGCCTCTAGAACCGCTGGGCCTACAAGGAGCTAACTTTAGTTAGTGACCAGGAGGTCCACGGGTTGCGTGTGCAGTGAGGAAAGTCACACGCGTGCTCCCATAGGTTTTCAATGGGTGCGTAAAAGTTAAAAAGTTACTGCAGAAAGGGTCTTCTGGATGGACTACGATCTCAAGATTCGAAACACAGACACTAGAGATGATTCTCTACACTGGGGCACCGGAGTGCCAGCTTTACCTCACCCACAGGAAGTGGGTGCATAGGTCTCGAAGTGCGTCGGGTTTCTTCTATCGATTCAATGGAGCCTGATGACAAAGATGCTGCAGGCGGTCGGTCCAGAAGAGCTGCGTTGGATCCAAGAGTGGATCGGAGTTGTGGAAGACCTGAAAGCAGAGGGGACAGTGTTCACAGTCACTAGCCAGTGACCGGCGTGGCACCAGGTAGGTACCAGGCGATGTCGGGTGCAAACAGGTGGTGAAGTGTAGCTTGTCTCCGCAGCCACGTGGTCCCTGAAGGTCGACGACGTCCAGGAGTCAAGTCATGAGCTGTTCCACGCAGGCTCTCGCTGTCGGCGGTGTCGGCGACTCGAAAGAAGCAAACAAGCCTTGGCAAAGGCAGGAGTCATGGAAGTTCAAGAAAGCTGATTGTTCTGACCAGCAAGGTCAGAGGGGCTGCTCTTTTGGAGAGCAGCTAGGGCCAGTCTGGAGCAACCAGACCAGCGTCGTTGATTTCAAAATAGGTCGCCAAAATGGCCACTAGCCAACGGGCCAGGGACCGGGCAGGCGCGTCGAGATGCAAAGTGCAGAGGTGCCCCACGCAGATCGTGGAGATGCTGGAGGGCTCACCTTTGGTGCAGATGCTGCTCGGTTGTTGGGCTTCTCAGGACCCAAAGCACAACTTGGAGGGAGCCTCTGTTGTTGCGCTTGCAGCTTGTCGTCGGTCTTTCAAGATGGCTGGCTCCACGTGTCTCGGTGCCTCCACGGGTTCCTTCTTTGCAGGGACTGTGGATCGGGCGGTGAGCGGTCTGGAGGTCCAGGTCTTGTTGGGCTCTGGGCTCCGGCTCCGGCAGGAGGCGGCGTCAAAGCAGACGTTCAATAGCTGGTTGGTGCTTGCGTTAGCAAGATGGTCACTCCCTGACCATAGGGGAGATTTCCTTCAGTCCTCTGTGCAGCAGAGCGTCGAAGGTCCCGTCTTCTTCTTGTGGTTAAGTTGATTCCAGGATGTCTGAAGTCTTAGGACACAGCTCCTACCTTTAAGTGGATTCTAGGGGCCGGACTACCTGCTAGGTCCCTCCCTAAGGGTGGGACCAGGAAGGGGGGTGGTTACACCCCCAATCCTTTGTCCAGCTCGCCCCAGGTCCGGGGCTGGTGTGCCCCAGGACCGGTTTGAACTGGCATATGCACCGAGGCTCCTTGTGAGCCTCAGGCATGTCTCATTCCATTCAAGCCCTACCTGACCAATACACAAAATCCTGTCTGGGGTGGTGCTCGCACCTCCCTGGCAGTAAACCCTTTGTCCACGTCTCCCAAGCTGGAAGGACTCCCAGCAGCAGGAGGGCAGACTTGTGTCTGTGGTGGCAGCATCCATTTTGTGGAGCTGAGGCTATGTCTGATTTTACCCGGGTTTCAGGTACTGTACATGTCGTGTCCCTCTAGAAGGGTGGAATGCTAACCCCGTCGCCAGAATTGGCGAGGGGTTAGTATTCCAATTCGTATGACACCTTACTCGACATGTTTTGATAAAGCCAAACCAAAGATAGCATTTAACCGCGAGGTTCATAATGCACTTAAGAGTATATGGTATGACGATACCTGGAAACGGTAGAAGGAAGTTGTTCCGACCACTGCAGACAGGCTCAGCTCATGCCAGAGCACCATCTCATATGGAACCAAGCACTCTGCCTTCAGGATTGTTAAGGCCTGCCATAGGAGTGACTTATAGGTTAACATGTGTCCCATTTAAGGTTAGGTATAGGTATACTACACCTAAGTAAGAGGTGGTTACACCAACTTACCCCAGCTGAGAGATCAGCCAGTTGTGTCAAATTTGTTAGGCCAGGCCTGGGGTGGCATAATACATGCTTCAGCCCCTGGCAGGCCTTAGATACACCAATGCCCTGGGTACCTAGTGTACACTGGTACAGGGGCTCACAGGGTGATCCACTTCCAATTGGTTATGCACCTAGGGTGCATAGTGTCAATTTAGTTAGAGAGAACAGCAGGCTGGGGGTCTGATTAGCAGGCCCACAGCCTCGATATGTCAAAAACCAGTGAAGCAAAAAGCAAAAATTTGGGGTGACCATAGGATAGCAGACCCTACTCTCCTACACCTGGACTACATCTTTCTAAGCAAGAACCAGCTAAGCAGATGCAGGTCAGTCAGTCAGTCAAGATAATGTTTATTTAGACCATTGGTCAACACAAAAACAATCAATTTATATACACTCTAGTATCATAAATAATTTCATCAACCTAAAACAACCCTCCTTAAAATTAGATCAGGTAAATTTACAGAACACTTCACTGCATAGCCTCATAATATATATACAAAATAATCACTCCACCTCTTTGTACATACTTATTAAAAGGATAAATAATAAAAAAAACCCTATAAAACAATTATCCTATTTAAAATTCTTCTGCCCATGTCGAGCTGAAGTCCTGCCCCTTCACATTATTCCTTACTTCCCCATGGTTTCATTGTTCTTCTCATTTCACCATGTAAAACTTTTTTACGGCGGCCATATACTTTCCAATAGCTATTGCAATATCGAGGTTACACATATTGACAAGAAGTTCTATGGCTTGGGTGCGATATATAATTCCGTATTTTAAAAAGATGGGGCGAAGAAACACTTTTCACAATGGTAAAACATTTAAACAATCCACTAGTGTGTGCATGATATCACGTTTTGTGCCCACTTTACACGTACATTTCTCATCGGGTTGTATCAATTCCTTTTATATTCTCTCATTTATTATACAGGGATTGATACCAATTCTTAATCTTAGTATTTCACATCTGAACCAACAATTGGGTAATGTATCCAAATATGGGGACCAGGTTCCTTCTGCCAGCTACTTAACACAAATTGTACTGATTTCTTCTCTCTCAAGTACTGCCAATCTTCTTCCAGAGAGCGTTCTTTCCCTAAGACTCCTAATTCACTCTTAGTTACTTCTGGTTGTAACGTCTGCTGCCATAGTCTCACCTTCAAATTTCCACATATTGATTCCAATTTTTTTCTAACTCCTTTGGCCCATTTTAAAGTCACTGTGCCCAATCTCCTTCTTAAACCACTGGGAAACTTTCTGATCCTCATCCTGGCCCAATCTTTTCTAAAATCTTAATAATGCCACTTGAGCCTGTATGTTCCATGAAATCATACCCAGCTCCATTCTTATTGCCTGTATCATAGCTGAACCTGGTACCTGGCACTTTCCTTCTTCAATATCCTACGCACTTTTGCCACTTAGGCAAAGCAATTCTGCTCCATATTGTAAATGAGGGGGTATCATGGCACTATAAGCTTTCATCAGTGGTCTATGGGACATCTCTCCATAAGCTCGATTTAATTTTTTCAGACCACACACCGATACGTGGGCCCTAGCTTTTAGGGCCTCCATGTGGGTGTGCCATTTCAGTGACCTTTCGAACCAGACCCCTAAGTACTTATATTAATTTACTATTTCTAATTTTTTGTGGCCCAGGTACCAATTGAACTTATGTACTTTTCTCCCAAAGCATAAAACTTTAGTCTTATCCATATTGACAATGAAATGTTTTAACCTGCAGTAGTCGCTGAACGCATTCAACTTCCTTTGAAGACCCAGCTCTGTCTGGTTTAAAATTACTAAATCGTCTATGTACAGCAAGCATGATCTTAGTTTTCCATTCATTCTTGGACTTGCACTTCTATCCACCTCTAATGCAGTAGGTAAATCTACTAGGAATATGGCAAAGAGTTGGGGGACCAGCAGGCATCCCTGTCTCAAGCCATTATTAATTACTATTTTCTGAGTCAGATTCCCCTCCGCATCCTTGATGACCTGTGCCCAATTCTGTCTGTGTAACTCCTGAATTATGGTCAGTATCCCCTTGCACGGGACAGCTTGTTTTTTGTATATTTGGGGCTGCGCCGGTGTGGCCGGTTGCACCATGGCTGGGAGTCGCAGCTCTAAAGCAGCAGTGCAGGCTAAACTGAACAAATATGCATGGGATGGTGGCCCCGGCGCCAACCCGACGGAGGGACCCACTGCGCAAGAGAAGACACAATCGGTGGGAAGAAGAAAGAACCGACGCTACAGGACATTATGGAAGCTATCATGACCGTGCGCACGTCGCTGGAATCACGCATCGATGCTGTGTCCTCGGAGGTGTCCCTTATCCGGGCAGACATTCGATCGATGAGCTCACGGCTGAAGGACGTTGAGGTCAAAACAAGTTCCCTGATTGAAAACATCTCTGACCTGCAGCGCAAAATGGAGGCCATGCAGACCCACTCCGCGAAGCTAGAGGCGCAACTGGACGATTATGAGGGGCACTCCCAGCGCAATAACATTCGAATCTTGGGGGTGCCGGAATGGGTGGTGGGGCCATCAGCGGTTCTCTTTGTGGAGGTCTTGATCACCACCTATCTGAAGCTGACAGGTCTCTCCAACTTCTTTTCTGTCGAAAGGGCGCACCGAGTGCCGGGCGGCCGACCGAGGCCCGGGGCCCTCCCGTGGCCCTTGCCGGCTAGGATCTTCAACTTCCGGGATAGGGATGTCATCTTGCAGTGTGCCCACTCAGCAGCACCGGTGGATTATCAGAACAATCAAATTACCTTTTTCCTGGACTTCACCCTCAAGGTGCAACGTCAAAGGCGCAGTTTCCTGGATGTGAAAAAGGCTGTTCGTCAGCAGGATTTGAAATATGCCATGCTCTTCCCCGCCAAGCTGAGGGTGGAATCTGAGGGTAAAGCTTAGTTTTTTACTACCCCTAAGGTGGCCTGGGACTGGCTGGACGGATGGCGTACGGCTGGCCCGTGAGGCAGCCGCGTCCGTAGAGCGAGAATGGGGGAGGGCACTGGCGTGTCCGACAGGAATACCCCGCCTGAAGAACAGGAGGCAGCGACCGGAGGGTCGGAAAGATTGCTCTGTATGTTTATTTTTTCGAGTGTTGTGGGCTTCTTCTCTACCGGGGGGTGGGTCGGGGCCTTGGCCCCCCCTCTCTCAGTGCTACAGACCTTGTAATCGAACTGTGATATGGTTTCATGGGGGACTTTTTCATAATGGACTTAAAGTGACTTTTCTGGGGTTCAAGGCCCTTCTGTATTGGTCCCTCAATGGGTTTTGGGGGGATTAATAGCTGCTTCCGGACAATTTTGGATTGTTAAATGTGGTCACCAACTGCTAATGTTAATGACGGGTGTCCGGCTGGTCATACGCACCTACAAGTTTGGTAGGGGTGGGCGATATGCACTCTGCTAGTTTGGGTATGCGGGGGGTTTTGACACTGACAAGCAGGGAGGCAGGGAGGGGGGTTTGGGGGGTTGTTCTTTGGTTTGGGGGAATGTTTTTGTGTGTATTGGATTGTTTTTGTTGTACGGGCATGACACATTTGACGAGTCACACGTGAATGCAGGTGCAGGTTCCTCTTCTTTGTGGTACCCTTTGGTGATTGGTTCATGGTGCTCGGGATGGGCTCCCTCCGGGACCTGTTCTGGGTGGTTTCCTCCGGGAAAATGTGTCCCTCTAAGTTGGTGTAATGGTCATGGCGACTAGTCAAAGGCTTATGTTACTGTCGTGGTACGTCAACGGGCTGGGCAATAAAATCAAGAGGGATGTGGTTCTCCAATTTTTAAAGTGACATTCTCCTGACGTTGTGTTATTGCAAGAAACCCACTTGCTCGAAAATGCATGCAAGGTCCTGTCCCACTGGGGGTTCCACTTGGCGGCTCACTCGGCTTTCGGTTCTGGCTCCCGGGGTGGGGGCATACTGGTCCGGAGATCGTTCCCCCTGACCGTTGCCTCGGTTCGCACGGACACTCTGGGCAGATTTGTAGCCATCACTGGGACATGGGAGGGGAGTACACTTAATCTTATCTCGGTCTATATACCTCTGGGCTTGCATACCCAAGCCTTTGTTGACCTCAGAGACCTACTCCTTGGCTTGCCGGATGGCAGATTGCTGATTGGGGGCGACTTTAATTCCATTGTCTCTGATTCACTTGATCGCTGGCCCCAGAAGACATTGCCGCCCTCCTGCAATCCCGGGTCCATAGCTTTCTTGGCGCCATGGGCCTTGTCGATATCTGGAGGGGCTTGCACCCGACCGATCTCCAATACACTTATTTTTCGGGGCCTCATCGTTGTATGTCCCGGATTGACTATGTGCTGACACTGGCTCACCATTTTCACATCGTTAAAGACATACAACATCTGGCCAGGGGGATCTCTGACCACTCGCTCATTCTTTGTCAGGTGGAGGTGGGAGAGCCCATGGTTGGCCAGGTGGCACCGATCAACTCCTGGTATCTCACAGATCCCTCCACCAGGGACAAGGTCCTGAGCGAGACAGATCTCTATTTTCAGTGAAATGAGGGTTCAGTTGACTTGTCGTCGGGTTACTCTGGGAGGCCAATAAGGTGGTTATACGGGGGTGGTCTTTGCACAGATAGCCGGACAGCGTAAGGATAGGGGGGCTGATATGGCGCGGCTAAAAGCGAAGCTCCTTGACTTGGAGAACGTAGTTTGCACCCAAGACTCGGCGGAAGCGCGCCAGAAACTCCGTATTAAAGTTAAGGAATTCTCCGATTTAGCTACGGAGGCTGCTAAGACACATCACCGGGCCACACTCAGTAAAATTTACAATTTGGGAGACAAGGCGGGTAAACTACTGGCCTGGCTAGATCGCAGGGATAGGGCCCAGCGTGTGGTGGTAGAGCTTGTAACTGATTCACCTCCTCATCTTACTGCGCCACAGGACATAGCAGATGCTTTTGGCCACTATTACTGTTGCAGGGATTCTGCTTATGCGCAGAACTATGCGCAGGAACCCAGGCCCTCAGTGAATTGCGGTGTACCAAAAACTCACTCTACACATCCCGCACAACACATACTGAGGAGGACTCCGCCTCTCTCCTCCATGACATCTTGTTGCCGCTCCTTACCGAGGAGGAACGCTTCGATCTAGACCTTGAGATTACGGTGGCAGAGGTTGAAAAGGCCATCCATGACCTGCGGGGAGGGAAAGCGTCGGGCCCTAATGGTATCCCCATAGAATTGTTTAAAATCACGGCGAGCAGGAACGCGCCATTTCTTGCCACCATGTACCGTGAATGTAAGGAAAGGGGTATTTTACCTGAGGACCAGAGACTGGCAAACATCGTTGTCATTCCTAAAGCGGGCAAGCCTGCCAACCAATGCTCATCATATAGGCCCATTTCACTGCTCAACTGTGAAGTGAAAATCCTAGCGAAGATTCTTGCCACTCAGTTGCTCGGGGTCCTCACCCGCCTGGTCCACCCGGACCAATCGGGATTTATGCCTGCGAGAAACACCTCTCTCAACCTGTGAAGGCTTCATGGAGTTCTGGACTGGGTGGATATGATCAGGGAGGACGCAGTTTTGGTGTCCCTAGATGCTGCATCAGCTTTTGACACTATCGAGTGGCCTTATTTATTTGCCGTACTCTGCAAATTGGGGTTCGGACCTGTATTTACTAACTGGGTGCGGCTTCTATACTGCCAGCCGCTCGCGCAGGTGATTGTTTACTCTCAGACGAGACACCCGGCAAGGTTGTCCTCTGTCACTGCTCCTTTTTGCTCTGGCCCTGGAACCCTTGGCGGAGTAGGTCCGTCAGGACCCCGCTATCAGGGGCCTTCGATGGACGCACGGTTGGGAAGACCGCATTTCATTGTACGCTGATGACATCCTGCTTTATTTGGCCTCCCCGGCGGCGTCCCTTAATGTGGTCATGGACATATTCTGTGTGTTTGGCAGGTTTGCAGGATATACGATCAAATGATTTAAGTCAGTATTTTACATCCTTTGTGGCAAACGGCCCTCACTTCCCCAGAGCTGTTGACTAGCGGAAGCGACTGACGGCTTCAAATACTTGGGAATTTGGGCCTCT
This sequence comes from Triturus cristatus, assembly GCF_964204655.1. NCBI lineage: Eukaryota > Metazoa > Chordata > Amphibia > Caudata > Salamandridae > Triturus > Triturus cristatus. The sequence continues at coordinate 862,146,533 of NC_140580.1, forward strand.
AAAGACCGTTCCAGATTCTATGAAACTAATCTTCTGCCACCTCTGGTGCGTCTTAAATCAGATGTCCAACACTGGAAATCGCTCCCGTTGACCCTCTTGGGGCACGCTGCCCTGTTCAAGATGATGTCACTTCCCAGACTGTTATATGCGTTGCAGAACGCCCCGCTTCCGGTTTCCGCCGCATACTTCAGGGACCTCGACGGCGTTGTTCGGGATCTCCTGTGGGAGGGCAAGCCACCACGTATCGCCACCCATAAACTTACGCTGGGTTGGATCTATGGGGGTATAGGGCTCCCAGATATGATGAAATATTATTGGGCTGCACAACTCGTGGCCGTTAATCAATGCACCTATAGATCGCATGATGACCCGACCTTTCAAATCGACAGATGGCTCCTCCCGGGGGGTAGCTTTGGAGGTGCGTTGTATGCACGACCTTTGCGGCCTGTCCTGTCTGGCCCGACTGGGCATGCAGTTACCATATGGAAGGCGGCCAACAGGAGTCTGGGCTGGGAGGGTAGAATCACTCAGGCCATGCCACTCTGGTATTGTGAACAACTGGGTAGGCTGATTCGTTCAAAGGGTTTCGACAAATGGGACCTCATGGGTATCTCTAGAGTTGGTGACTTATGGAAATTGGGTGATGTGGTGCCCTTTTCCCGACTGCAGCAGGAGTACGACCTCGCACAGTCTGAATACTTTAGATATCTTCAAATCAGACACACCCTGCTCATGGTTATTCCGAGAGGTAGTGACCTCCCTGATTCCTCTCCACTTGAAGATAGGGTTCTTTTGACGGAGACCTGCCAGAAAAAACCATATCCCTCATTTACAAGAAGCTCATTAACAATATGGCAGATCCTCTGACCCCCCTTCGTGCCCGGTGGGATCACGACATCACTGGTCTAGAGGACGAAGAGTGGCGGGCGGCGGTGGCTTCTCCTCGTGAGGTGGCCATTTCCTCCGGGCTCCGGCTGGTCCAACTAAAGTTACTTCACAGATCCTACATGTCAGGGCCTTTGCTGGTTCGTATGGGTTATGTCCCGGAGGATGGCTGTGTACGACAATGCGGGCTGGAGGGCACATTTATTCACACTCTCTGGGAATGCGTTGTCATCCAGGGGTACTGGGAACGGGTGGCGGGCCGTCTGGAGGATGCACTAGGGCAACAGATGCACTGCAATATAAAGTTAGCAATGTTGAATTTTTGGGATCCTACAGATCTAAATTCCAGGGAGCGACTGTGGGTCACGCTTGGGCTCATGATCGCCAAACGAAACATCACGCGGCTTTGGAGGGCCTCCCATCCGCCGAAAATTGTGGACTGGTCCAACGATATGGATTGGTGCATGGTGACAGAAAAATCCATCTATGAAGCTAGGGGGTGCCCGAATAAATGGACACAAGTCTGGGGACATTGGAACACTTACAGGGGCGAGTTTTTTTGAGCCACCAAGAGCTAGAGAAGATATTGTGGGGGGCCTTGATGTCACATAATGAACATTGCCAACCAGGAACTGTAGTATGTACACCGAGATGAGGTTTTCAGTGTGTATCGTGTATGACTAATTGATTGCTACTGCCGTGACTATATAACATGCCCTTTTTTCTCAATAAAAAAAAAAGAAAAATAATCTACTTGTTAATGTCCTAGAAGGCTTGAAGGAGAGTCCAATGGTCGTCTCTGAAAAAAAGGAGACATTAAGCATCTTGAAAAGCATCCAGAAACACGGAGCCCCTCGCCCCAAGGGACTTACCTAGGAGCAACTTCAAGGAAGACCAGGCATTTTGTGCACCCTACATGCATAGACTGTTCAATTAATGTATTTTACTATCTGCCATCCCAGATTCATTGCTCCATCTTGCATCCAGTACATAAAAAAGGAGACAACACCTTGCCTGAAAATAACAGGTTAATAGCCCTACTAGATGTAGATGGTAAGGCCTTTGCAAAGGTGCTTATAGATGAGCTGGAGGTCTGGAATAATGAGAACAGTATAATACCATATAATCAGATGAGGTTCAGGCCAAACTCCTCTCCCACTGACAATGTGATTGGTATCTCCTATCTGGACGCCAAGACCATTGAGACATCCATGCACCCATTTTATGCCTGTTTCATCTATTACAGTGGAACGGAATTGATCGGAAAATCCTGTGGACAAAACTCGTGGTGTGGGGAATACCAAGGCAACTCTTGGTGGCTATCACATCAATGTATACCGACACCTGGGTCTGGATCAAGATAACTCAAAATCATGCCATGGCAAAAATATATACAAACAAAGGTCTGAAGCAGGAAGCATTGCTCCCACTTTGTTTAATTTATACACAGCTGACTTAGGTGTGGAGCAGCTGAAAGGTAACATCTTCCCACCTGATTTACCAGTATGGGTACGACCTGGTGTCACTGGATCAAACACGAATTGGAATGAAGAGCGCCCTGGGTAAACTCCACTTATACAATACAAAGAGTGCTACTCATGCAAATGCTGCAAATGCTGCAAAACCCAAAGTCCTGGTCTTTGGCCAAAGAGCCAAGAAACATAGGCTGATATGGCAATTATGCCCTTTAAAGATAAGCATAACCTGCACCTATAACTACCTTGGCATTTGATTGTCAGACACCTGTAAATCCTCCTTGCAGGTCAAAGGCACTGGTAGAGAAAGCAGCCAAAACCACGTATTCATTATCCAAATTATATCATAACTTACAAAGTCATTCAGCAGAGGGGATCCAAAGAGTAACACAGGCAAAAGTACTCCCCACTATAAGCTATGGGCATCTTGCTTTTCCTGGGTATACTTACTGATCCATTTGAGCGCTGTCATACAGGAAAATATTCAGCATTCCCTAAACAACACGGCGCACATTGATCCTCCTAGAGTTTGACCTTGTGAAAATGGACATTGAATGCAAAAAGGATTTAATCAGATATCACCATCACGTGGCCAGGTCGGATTCAGACTCAATGAAAGGTGCCTCGATTGTGATATATCAAGGTAAAGAGAGCAGCTGGTCAAGGTACCTCAGTAGTGCCAGAGGTTTGATGAACTTGACCTCAGAGTGTACAACAGACCCACTCTTAACAACAGAGCTCTTAAAGTGGACCCTAAAAGAGCAGGGCAAGCACATATAAAGGGAACAGGATATAAATCAAATCAGAAACATCTCAGGAGCAGAGGGGCTCGATACATCTCATGAAGCCACCTCTTGCCAACCATACCAGAAAGCAGCCTTGTGAAGACCAGCTTTAAAGAACATTCTGCTGACCACGCTCCTAACACTGCCTATGTGGGAAGAGCCGGCTGGGCCAATATCCCTGGGAATCTGCAGTGCATGTTGTATGTGGTTGCCCAGCACTGCTGCTTCAGAGGCGAGTCTATTTAAGAGCAATTTTTCATCAAAATGGCATAAGAACATGCAAAGAGTTATTGACATATATTTTTACATAAGTTGTCCAAATGGAACTAGCATGGATTGGCAAGTTTTGGCAAGTTTTTTGCTACCACTGGAAGGCTTTTGCTAGATGCCCGTCCACCCTCAGAAACAGCCACTTGACAAGAATGAACTTAAGAATGACATTGATTGATATGGCTTAATAACCTGGTGCTTTGCACTTTGAAAGAAATGATTGACTATAAGCAGAGCCGCACCTACATTATGTCTTTAACAAGCTATGTTTGTACACATACTTCTGAATTTGCATGTGGCACTTTAACGGTATAGCTTGCTAGTCCTTTAAGCAGATGCCCCAAGGCGGGCTCCATTTTGACTCACGTGATTAGTTTTGATATTGTGTCATTTTGCACTTTGACTGTTATGCATATTTACAAAGCGCTCCTGTACCTGCACGTGGCACTTTAGAGAACAGCTCTACAACTTGGCTTCTTGTACCTTGTAAACATATGCATGCTTACAAATCGCTCTTACACTGGCACGTGGCACTTTATTGAATGGTCCACCAACATGGTTCTTCCCACCTAGTAAACATATGCTCGATATGTGACACCTTAGCGGCTCTGTACTATGCACTTTGAAAGAAATGCTTGCTTACAATTTTTGTTGGATCTGCACATATCACTTTAGCGAGTTTGCACTCTTGTCCCTCTGGTTGAAATCTGAAATAATATTGGAAATGTCCACTCTAGCTGTTTCTTAAAATGTTAGTGCTCTATATTAACTTTTGTGACTCATGCAGTTGGCCTTGTGACTCAGGAAGTAGGTCTTTGTCCTGATAAGTTTTGAGCCACTTGAGTTCTGACCATTTGGCACTTGGCACTTTGACTAGAATGCCTGCTTCTTAAATCATACATGGAATGTTTACTTCCACTGTGTTTCTAATTTTTTTCGATGTTTAGTTTTATAACTTGGTGACCAAGGGACCCATGCCCTCTGCACTATGTACTTCAAAAGAAATGTTTGCTTACAATTGTTGGTGGATCTGCACTCGTCACTTTAGTGAGCTTGCACTCTTGCCACTCGTGTTGAAATCTGAAATTATATTGGAAATTCCCCCCCTGCTGTTTCTTAAAATGCTAGTGCGATATATTCATTATTGTGATTCTTTTAGTTGATCTGGCGACTCAGGAGGTAGGTGATCGTTATGCTGAGTTTTGAGCCATTCCAAAAGTTTTGACCATTTGGAACTTTTCAAATTAAACATTTTGCCTGCTTCTAAAATATTACCAGAAAAGTCACCTGTGTTTTTTAACCTTTTGTGATGAACAATTTTATAACTTGCAGACCAACGGACCCATGCCCTATATTTTGCCTGTATTTATTAAAATTTCAGGGTTCGAGTTTTATATTGGTGTATGTTATATTGCAGTATTTTATTCTAAATGTGTTTGTACAGATTTAAAGTAATCACACAATAAAGCACTACTGAGTGACTGACACTTGTGGAAGTGTCAGAAGAATAATAAGGGATTTGCTGTGGAAGTGGGATGATCACCCACTCAGGTGTCAGCTGATGGGTATTGACAAACATTTATAAAGTAATTTTCTGCACTTTCAACGCACCTGCTACTGCTGTAGGTCCAGGTATACGTGCTGAAGAAACTGTGGGAAATAGCTTAATATTTTCACATTAGCACTGGCAGTTTGATATAAAAGCGTAGCAAATTTTCCAACGCGGTTACTTTCTAATCAGATTGTAGTTTGTATGCTCCATTGTATTATTTTCCGTTCATTAAGGCCAACCTTTGCCCAGGGGAAAACGTAATTATCTAAACAGACATGATAACATCTAAAAATACTATTTCGAAATGTCTTTAAGAAAGCATAGACAAATAATGTTTCTTCATATAGGAGATTGAATTCTAGCATGTTAAAGTTAAAATAGCCCTTCTTTTCTGTTACTGTGTTTAATGACTGTTAATGTCAACAGTTACTATTTGTAAACGAGAAACCTCAGTTCTCTAAGATGCCTTGATAAAATGGCTGCAGTCTGTAATTCAGTTGTAGTCATAACAACCATTACAACTAATGATCAAGAAAAAAAGAAATATTGCACTAACCTACTTTACAATTACGTGTCTACAATTAATTGTGGTATGTTTCTTTCCAGTAAAGAAAAAACAATTGTTACTGTTTTACTATCAGAGAACATATTACATTCCCACAACCATGTATGAAACGGGTAACATTGAAAAATATTTTGGGAATACAGTGGGCCTTCTTTATATCAGTGGGTACCTTGCCTGTCAAACAGTCGGTCCATCAGGCGGTTGTTTCTGACAGACAGCAGTGCCTCTCAGTGGTGTAACACAAAATGCTGGGGCACCCCGGAAAATGTGATGAGCAGGGCCGGACTGGCCATAGCCGGCACCAGGCATTTTACCAGTGGGCCGGAAGGGTGGGGGCCGGTTTTGGAGTCGTGGGGGCCGTTGAAGTTACTGGGGCCAGTTTTGTAGCAGTGCTGCAATATTGGCTCCCTATATAAAGAGCCACAGCAGTGTTTCCTACCACCACCCACCACCCACCTCTGTGCCGCCCCGCCGGGGCCGGTCCGACTTAATTGCCAGGGCTGTTTTGGGTTCTCAGTCCGATTGTGGTGATGAGGGGCCCCTGAGTCTCCCATAACTTACAGATATATATTGGCTTTTGGCTGAAGGGGACCCCTGAAGGATTGGGGCCCCTGAAGAGTTAGGGACCACCCTGCACTGCAGGGGCACGTGCTACACCCCTGGTGCCTCTGCTGCGTCCACCGTCGTGGGTTTAACGCCTCCTTTCGTCATGGAATATTACGTATTCCTCTGCTCATATTCTTTCGATTCTTTGCTTTTGTAAAACTCAGATCGGTGGCTAAGGTTTCTCTTTGTAGAAGTCTAAGGCTTGTACTGGTCTGCCTTGAGAGCCTCAAAAAAGCATCTCTGTTTTCGTAGAGCACTTGAAACATTCACGCTTCTGTCTCATGCCTGTTTTGCGGCTGTCTTGGAGTCCTTTTCCTTGCCTTCGTTTTGTTGCACTTTTCTCAGCACCAGGACTTTCTTTACATGGATGGGAGAATGGTTCTAGAAGTCAAAATGAATGAATGAATAAATGAATGAATAAATAATTCATCTATAATGGGATGGACTGTGTCGATGAACCACCCTATTTCCCTGGGTAGAAATACTAGTGCTAGATGTGAAGTGTGTGGGCGTTCAAAGTATTATAGTGCTGTAAATGCGGACAGTGAAGGTTGGTGAGTTCAGTAGGGCTAGTGTTCAGAATAGTGCAGATGTACTAGTGCCCCAGTAGTAGGATTGCTGAAGAAGCAAGTCAGAGCAACAACATTTTACCCCATGGCGCTTCCAATGCTAAGAGCACACCTGACAACCACCCTTAACACAAAATGAACAGGATACTGGGCGACCCATAAGAGACACGTCAGATACTACATCATCTTTGATTTTTTCTGACTGGGTTTTAACACAGTCTCATCTGCATATAATATTGTTTCGTGTCTGTTTTTCTTACTAACTTTGTTTTCTGTTTCTGTACATGTATACATATGTTACCCATGCATAGCTTATGAGGATAAGGGTTCCTGCTGCTCCAAGATCTTCCATGGCTGCTTTATTGGAAGGTGTGCAAAATAATCTTTATGGACCTATGATTTGTTTATAATTTGGTCTCCTGACAAAAGTAACTGATATTCTTGTTTCCTTGCCTCACGTCTAAGGAAGAGCATGTCTTTTTCATGACATTGGTCGAGTTGGGCAGTTGTTGTTGCGTCGCGGTATCTATTGCTGCTATAATTTAGAGAAAACCATCCCGCCCCCCCCATCAGGGATGCTCTTCTTGGGTATATGTTCCTCCTTTAGATTCCCATTACTGCACAGGTTCCCGGGATCGTTTTCTAAACATCACTGGACCAGATTATAGGCCTGAAGACCATCTGACAGACGGTTTGCCACTTCTCACTCTACCTTTCTTGCAAGCTTTAGTCCAGATTAGCTACAAATCTGTTAAGGCCGAACCTGTTTGTGACACGGGTTCAGTGGTCCATTCAGTCTATTCATCTTTATCATTATTTTGCAAGTCATTTTTTTAAGTCAAACCTAACAACTTCTTGTGGGCATTCTGAAAGCTTCCCTGGGAATTCCACTCATTGCTGACCACTGGCTTTGTAGTTTGTAACTCACATTTGATTGCTTTCTATTGGCTGACTTTATTTGTTTTTGGCTGTCCAGCTTTTGTTTGTCCAGCCAATGGAGCATTGCTTGTTGACTGCATCCTTCGGAGTGCTCGTTTTCTGTAAACAGGCCTTTAAATCTTGTTCTTGTCATATTTGCAGTGCATTCAAAGATGGAGGTCAAATGTCAGGCTCTGTCTTCTGAGGGAGCTTGCTATTTACTTTTCTTTCTCTGACTTCAAAGTGAGAGCATTTATGTGACAATCTTGCTGCGAAACAACAGACTTATTTCTAGCACACAACAATAATGAACTGTGCTGACATTTCAGAATATATCAGAATGATGAAAGTACAAATATTTTATTTGTTGCAATTCTGACGTGTGGTGGAAACAAATATTTTAATACGATCAACACGCATATCAATACACTAGGTGAGGACATTTCCACACATTATAGTTTGTGCGCTGTAAAACTGTATGCTTGTGGAAATGTAATGGTCATTTCAGTTGAATAATGGCAGTGCGATATCACACCATGCATATGCCACTCTATGCCGCGCCACTCTACTCCTCTCTATGCCACTCCATTCTACGACATTCTACTCCACTCTACGCCGCTCTGCTCTACTCCACTCCACTCTACTCCACTAAATGCCCCTCCATCCTACCCCATGCCCATTCTATGACACTCCACTCTGCGACATACCACTCCATTCTAAATCACCACATCACTCCACTCTACGACATGCCACTAAATTTAACGTCCTCCACTCTAAGACACTATATGAAATGCTATGCCACTCTACTCTACGTCACGCCACTCTATGCTCCTCCACTCTATGACCCTCCACTCCACTCTACTTTACCCAAATACACCCCACTCCAACCTACCCGATTCCACTTCATTACAAACTACCCCACCCCACCCCACTCCACTCCAATCTACCCAATCATCTCGTCTATCCCAAAGTTCCCCACTCCATTCCAATCTACCCCACTCCACTCAACTCCAATCAACCCCACTCTACTCAGTCTGCAACAATCTACCCCACTACACTCCAATCTACTTAACACTCTCATAATCTACGCCACTCCACTCCAATCTACCCCAGTCCACTCCAGTCCACTAAATCTACCATAATCTACCCCAACCCACTCTAACCCACTCCACTCCAATATAGCACACTCCACTCCAATCTACCCTAATATATCCCACTCCACTCTACCCCGGCTTCACTTCAGTCTACCCAACTCCACACCAGGCTGCCCCACTCCAATATACCCACTCCAATCTATCTCACTTTACTGTAATCTACCCAAACTCCACTCCATTCTCAACTCCAATCTACCCCACTCCATTCCAATCTGCCTCAATATACACCACTCCAATATAGCCTACTCCAGCCTACCGCAATCTACTCCACTCCAATTTACACCACTCAATGCCAATCTTGCCCTCTGCAATCCACCCCATCTACTCCACTCTTCCCTAATCTACCCCTGCACTCCACAACACTCTATCCCAGTCTTAACCAGTCCACTTCACTCTCTGACAACGTACCCCACTCCACTCTACCCCACTCCAAACTACCAACTCCAGTCTGCCCCACTCCAATCTACCCCACTCCAATCCAAACTAATGTACTCTACCCCAATCCACCGTACTCAAATCTACCCCACCACACTCCACCAATCAGAATCTACCCCACTCCAATCTACCCCACTTTACCCATTCCAATCCAAACAACTCCAATCTACCCCACTGTACGCTTCTATATTCTATCCCACTCCACTCTACCCCAATCTACCCCACTCCATTCTACCCCAATCTACCCCACTCCACTCCACTCCACCCCACACCACCCCACTTAACTAACTTTCAGCCATGCTGAACAACAGCCACACTGGTGTACACATGGCCAAAACAATTTACCAAAGCCAATAGCTCTCGCTTACAGGAGACCTATTGGCTTTGCCAATGCTTGTTGAAATGTGCAACCGTGATCAGACTGTGTCAGTTCAAGGGAGCAGAAGGATGCTGAAGCTGCTGTACTACATGTCTGTTTAAGTCTTTTTCCCTGGCGTGGTTCGAGTAATTCATTCTTAGTAGCCTGTTGGAGGGTACATCCATCAAACGTCAGGTTCACTTCTTTTCCAACTCCGCAAATGTGGTGAGGGAAAGCTGGTTTTGAAACCTGTAAGGGTTTAACCCAGAATGCTGCTTCTTATACAGTCTCTCTAGATGCACGGGCACCATTCGCCTAACCAGTAGGAAAGAAATACCTTTCACACAGATTTCTAGACCCAACTACATCTTTGGGTCATTGGAGCTGGTTATGGAACATTGAGTACCATGGCTAGTATAGGATTCCCCACTTCAAGCTGCTGCTGTTTCCCGTTTCCATGACTTAATTGCTTATTTGAGGGCTCTGCAAGGCGGATACCATTTCAGCTCCATACAAACTATAACTTGTCGATTTCAGTATTTTTTTTATTTTAAAAGTAATATCAACACTTATGTTGTCACTTTAAACTTTGTTTCTTCGGTAAATAGATAGATATTTTTTATATATGATTTTATACAGTGCATTTATATGTTCTATATTCATTTTTCATAACAATTAGGTCTTGTCTTCCTTTAGACATTTTAACAATACTAAAATCAAATGTAATACTTATCGGCTCTTTCGGCCGCTCTTCCCCATTCATTAGCCTGCTGTTGTGATATTCACATTTTTCGTCTGCCCCCTCCAGTATCCAGCACAGGCTTATGGGTGAGTCCACTTCAGCCATTGGTTAGTTTCACAGCGATGACAGCATTGTGCTCTGTCACAACCTGCACATTCTGTCCATTCAAACACAAAGTTCCTTTCAGTGCCAGGGTCTACTATTGCAATGTTTGCTTTTACTAGAACAAAATGTATTTTTGTCATTTTTTTATTTGAGCCAATGTTTTCTTTTGCATTGGTGAGGAGCTGCTCTTGCTCAACCCTAAACAATATAGGTTTACAAAAACCATTACATAACAAGCATTGACAACGCGAAATAGCTTTGCCAACGTTTGCTTTTCTTTTGTGATTTATAACAATTATACGTGTGTGGTAAGTTTAAGTATTCTGGCAGGATTTAATGTTCACTCCTTAACAGCTCCAACTCGTAGGCTTTTTATTCCGATTGCAAGGATTTTGTGGCAATTTTCCTCGTTTATCCAAAACTGCTGAGCATGTCGCTGATAAAAGTGTCTGCTGTTGTTTATAGTACATAAAGTGTGTCTGTTGTCTTGCGTTGTTTTTCGGCCATAACATATTTCACATCTTATTTGTGAGCAATCTTGTTAAATACTGCAAGGGAGTCCCCTGCGAGTGGTCCAAAAAGGCCTCTGCTCCTCGGATCCGTTGTTTGAAGGGGTACCATTGTGGGACAGAGTTTGTAAAGACAGTACAGGAGGGTAGATGAGATGCTGACGTTGTGTGAAAATAATTTAGAAGTTGGCACTGATGTGTAATCACATTTTGAGTGTGTGAATAGGCGAAAAATTCAGGCAAATACTCCTTTAAACCCTCATTCAACATTTGGAACCTGAAAACAAATCTATTTTTTTTTCCAAGCCCATTCTTTGTCCTCTTCCTTAGATTGGTAAAGACTTTAATGCATCTCTGTTGAAACATATTGCAGCACAGACACACTTTGAAATTAAAATGGTGCCATAGAGCTTGGTGCATATTCCTGGATGCCCATCATAGCTGCAGTTTTGCACGGGCTGCCATGGTGAGCAGAGGGGTGAAATGCATATGCCAATGTGAGAGAGAGGGATGAAGGCAGAATACAGATTTGAACTCTTTTAAATACTAGAAGGCGAGCATTACAGGGAAATTCTATTTTTTTCTTAATGATAAATCCCAATTGTTTCACTTTCTTTTCTTCAATGGGAGACAGATTGATTCACATCTAAAGGGGAGGGATTCTAACACTGCCTCACTTGATCACTTGATCAAAGCTCTCAGATTAATATATGTGCATCTTTCTATTTCATTATTAAGTACTAGGTGTATGTGCTAGTTTAACCCCTCCCTGTTGTTAATTATGATGGAATGTTTCCATTGTGATGGATCACGGTTATACATGTGTGGTAAAATGTCTCTTACCTCTCAGCTCCAATTCTGTGGAGGATCAGAAGCTATAGTTTTTATTTCTGTTCTAATTAAAATCAGGGCCAGACTGAAAAACAAAATCCGCCCTCCCAAAAATAATCAAACCAGTATGTGCTAACTTGTAACTAACTAGCACGTGGCCACGCTGTCATAGATGAGTCATAGCAGACCATCCTGCTTAAAAAGCAGCCCCTTAAAGGCAGCCTATTAGCAAAATGCCAGATTGTCAGGGTTTCTAAATAACAGCAGCTCTGTGATAAAGTCCTCTCCAATGGCTCATAAATACCTAAAGTCTGTCTATTGAGTTGTGTAGCAGTTTAATTATAAAAGATGGAATCCCTTTTTAGGTCGAGCCTGGGCAGTGCATGCTCTGCTCTGCGGCATGCTGTATTGGAGTATGGAATAGAAACCCCACCCACTCTTCACCCATATTTGTCATTGGCTTGTGTCATTGACCTTTGTAAATGCTGGCTTCTGATTCCTTAATAGGCTTGTTAGTCCCTCCATTGTACCGCCTTCCATTCATTTGTAACCTCCAATGAGGACTTGCCCTTTTACTTCGGTTGTTACACAGTACATCTTTTTTAGTCTGTAAGCACTATTTTCTTAAATGAGTTTCTCTTACTGCAGACACGACATGCTTTCCTGCAACATTCAGCTCGCCATGCATGCTTTCACTTCCAGAGCAGCCGGGACAATGGCAGCCACTTCTTTGAATAGGTCTTGCATTTGCAACAGTTTGAGCTATCGGCATTGTAGATGACAATGCCTTTTATTTATGTGTTAATTAGCAAAACAAATAAATAAAAGGCATTGTCATTTACAATGCCAATAGCTTAAACTCTCGCAAATGCGAGACCTATTGCATTGCAAACGCTCTTGCAAATGTGAGACCTATTGCATTGCAAATGCTTGTTTAGTGAGTAGTCAGCTTACTTGGTTAAATATTACAAGTGAGTCCAGTACAGGTGGGCATAAAATGCCTCCCTTCTCCGACCCACATATTTCTTGGAAGATTACCATAGTGCGCAGTATTACCTTATGTTACTATTAACTGATTAAATGGCTTACTTCATTGCTGATCTATTATATAGCCTGTCCCATCAGTTAGATCTCAATTTTAAGGCTTTTTTTTTTACTTTAATGGAGCTAGAAGCTGTGTGATTAAGTATGCATTGGACCTTTGTCCCTCAAACTTAGAAATACGTCTATCTTAACGCCTGTGCCAAGCCCTGTAATGTCCAGAATTTGGACTCCCTACTTTTGGAAAACTTACAGAACCTTTAAAAATAAATCACATGTTTACTTTGTTAAAAAGATTTTATTTGTAACATATTCACTTGCGCTGTTTGTAAATAGGAATATCACATATTCAGAAACATAAACATACATTGACAAAGCCAATTGGTCTCACCTAGGTAAGAGCCACTGACTTTGGCAATGCGTTTTGCTATGTTGTACACCAGTGTGGCTGCTGTTCAGTATGGCTAAAATGTAAGTGATGCAACACCCGTGTGTTGCTGGACTGGTGCAGAATTTGCACCATTACAAAAGGTATTACATCTGAGGCTTCAAAAATGCCTGCGGCACCTTTTGTAGTACGGAAGTGCTCTGGGTGTGCATGAACCATGTGGAAACACCCGTTCCAGCCCTAGAGTACTTATGTAATCTTAGCCCATTGTTAACATTTTCTCTCTTAGCTGAAGTTGATCATTACCTGTAGTAGCGATCTTATAATGTACATCTTTTCCTACAGTGTTAGAATGTGTGCACTGTCTTTTTATGGAGAAGGTGCCAATGAATAAATATGATGTTTCACTTGATGTTGGGTTGGTATTCTGTATCCAGGGTAGAATGCCAGCTGAGCACTGCATATGGTTTCAATTGGAACCTTTTTTTGCGTATGCGAATTTTGACGTATGTAATGCATCGGTTTTGCAATGTAATGAAAAAGAGCAGTTTTCATCAATCATCGTCCGGGAGAAGGAGAGAGCTTCCTGACCGATAATATGGGAGTGGAGAGGATGTGGCACAGTGGCCAGAGCTGCTGACTTGAGCGCTTGGAATCCCGGTTCGAGTCTGGCAGTGCGGCGCAACATCCTTTGATTCTATGCAAATCACTTAATCCCCTTGTGTGATAATTTTTTATATAAATATGCTGTAAGAGTAAAAGGCAAAACTGTATGAAAATATAGCTCCACCAAGGTGGATGTTAACAGTATTTCGGCGGCGGGAAACTCATATGAGAAGCATTGGCAAATGTAGGAAAATATGCTACAGCCAATAGAAATGGAGGAAAGGTAAGTGACACATGAACCAATGAGAAGCTAGGAAAGAGAGTAGGGGGATGTAAGTCCCTTTTAAGTTTATATTAAAAACAATAGATTTCTGAAGCATAGTGCAAGCACTGTGCAGGCAAAACCTAAAAAGCAGCTAATTCTACCGGTTAAACAAGATACCATAAGAAAACAGTAAACACTGTTAGTCACCAATCAATGCTTCAAATAGCTATTGCAATCAGCTGGACCTGTTCTTCATAGCAGTTACTTTTAAGTCCATAAACCCACAAACTACTGACTGGATAGGGTAGGAACCATATTCAACTCAACCACAATTTCCACAAGACTTCGAAGGCAGCGCTGAAGAAAAGATGTCATTTGTTAGCACTACCTCCGCTCCTGCAGTAAAAACAAGATTAGAATCGAACTCGGTGTAAATGTCCAACCTTGTGCTCTAACCTAAGGGGTTATTTGAAGTCAAGACGTTTTATGATGGAGTTAGGAGCATTTCAAATAATTCTACCCCATCTAGGGTCAAAACAAGCCCATCAATGGTTACTTTACGGTGCAGGAGTTGTAGACGATTTATTCGTTTGCTTTTTCTTTTGTTATCAGTGATATTTGACCCCTTTAAAATTATACTCCGTCTGAATGTTTGCAAGAAAATTTATTTTTAACGAGCTGGGCTAACACATTAAGATGTCTAACTGAGATTCTCATTTACCGAGAGTTCACCAAAAGCTTGTAGGTTTACGAGTGATTCTGGTATTGCTTCTGTCTTGTTGAATTGTGTGACTGTTTAAAGAGGGCCCACGGACTTGTTTAATTGGATGGAGCCGTCTGTCCTTTCTTGCCCATGTCAGGTCTGGCAGGAGAGAGCTTTATCTCTCTTGGCCAGCCTTTAACATGCACCTCTAAAAGGCCTCAGTGGACAGGCGGGATATAGCTGCATGGAGAGTTGCACTAAGTTTCTGTATCCTAAGATATCTAACTTGTCACATTAAACTTTATCCTAGGGAAATGAACCCACAACAATTGCCCAATTCTCAAAACAATGTGTGTGTATGCTGACTGTGCAAATTCCCTTGATTTTCGAGTGCAAACTTATATTTTGAGATTTACAAAACATGAATTTGCACTAACAGAGTTTTACTCATGCATTTTACTACTCTACTACCGAGTATTGTAACGCGTAATTAAAAAAATTCTCCCATGATCTGCAAGTAGGTGGTGTAGGGAAAAGATGCCCTGAATAGTTTGGAACACACTTTAAAATGTTTGTTTTCACATACCTTTTCTCAGCCCATTTCCACTGTTAGAGATTTACTCCTGTGGGTGGCAGGAGTAAATGTCTTTGAAAGGTGTGTACTTGCAGCAATTGGCTCTTATATTTTTGGCGTTTAGAGGAAGGTGTTTCGCCCCAGAATAAAATATTTCCCACCTCCAATTGCACTAATGTGAAGGCTGCTGTGCTTGCACAGTTGTACAGAGTGCACAGTTTGCAAGTGGAAATGTATTTGCATGTGTGTGATTGGAAATGACCACAGGTTTTCGAGGCGCCCTCCATTGAAACCTGCAGCAACTCTGCATGATTTCCAAAATTCATAAATCTCTCTCCAAATGAGACGGAAACATATTGGTACTAATGTGTTAATTTAGTATTTTTTTTCAAAGAATCGGGGTTATGTACAGCCTTTGGACATTCGCCACATTGTACGGCATGCGAGGATAGAAACATATTACACTGCACTCCAGCCTAGGGACTTATTTCACCACACTGCATCCAAGTGTAGAGAAGCTAACACATGAATCTGCATTGCGCCATAGCGATAAAAGCCATTGCATCCTAGAGTCACCGATCCACCACACTGTAAAGTAGTGACACTAACCCACTGCAATTGCCTCGTTGAGTCATAACCCACCACACTGCACTGCCTCGTTGAGTCATAACCCACCACACTGCACTGCCTCGTTGAGTCACATCCAACCACACTGCATTGCCCCATTGAGTCACAACCCAACACACTGCATTGCCTCGTTGAGACATAACCCACCACACTGCATTGCCTCGTTGAGTCACAACCCACCACACTACATTGCCTCGTTGAGTCATAACCCACCACTCTGCATTGAGTCATGACCTAACACACTGCATTGCCTCATTGAGTCATAACCCAACACTCTGCATTGCCTCATTGAGTCATGACCCAACACACTGCATTGCCTCGTTGAGTCATAACCCACCACAGTGCATTGCCTTGTTGAGTCATAACCCACCACTCTGCATTGCCTCGTTGAGTCACAACCAAGCACACTGAGTTGAGTCATAAACCACTACACTGCATTTTCTCGTTGAGACATAACCCACTACTCTGCATTGTCTCGTTGAGTCACAACCCACCACTCTGCATTGTCTCGTTGAGTCACAACCCACCACACTGCATTGCC
Organism: Triturus cristatus; assembly: GCF_964204655.1. Lineage (NCBI taxonomy): Eukaryota > Metazoa > Chordata > Amphibia > Caudata > Salamandridae > Triturus > Triturus cristatus. The sequence goes on from NC_140580.1 coordinate 862,163,037, forward strand.
TCGTTGAGACATAACCCACCACACTGCATTGCTCCATTGAGTCAAAACCCACCACATTGCATTGCCTTGTTGAGACATAACCCACCACACTGCATTGCCTCATTGAGTCACAACCCACCACTCTGCATTGCCTCGTTGAGTCATAACCCACCACTCTGCATTGCCTCATTGAGTCATAACTAACCACACTGCATTGCCTCGTTGAGTCATACCCAACCACACTGCATTGCCCCATTGAGTCACGACCCACCACTCTGCATTGCCTCGTTGAGTCATAACCCACCACTCTGCATTGCCTCATTGAGTCATGACCCAACACACTGCATTGCCTCGTTGAGTCATAACCCACTACAGTGCATTGCCTTCTTGAGTCATCTCATAACCCACCACTCTGCATTGCCTCGTTGAGTCACAACCAACCACACTGCGTTGAGTCATAAACCACTACACTGCATTTTCTCGTTGAGACATAACCCACTACTCTGCATTGTCTCGTTGAGTCACAACCCACCACTCTGCATTGTCTCGTTGAGTCACAACCCACCACACTGCATTGCCTCGTTGAGACATAACCCACCACACTGCATTGCTCCATTGAGTCACAACCCACCACATTGCATTGCCTTGTTGAGACATACCCAACCACACTGCATTGCCCTATTGAGTCACGACCCACCACGGTCTGCATTGCCTCGTTGAGTCATAACCAACCCCACTGCATTTTCTCGTTGTCATAACCAACCCCACGCACTGCATTGTCTCATGGAGTCATAACCCACCACACTGCATTGCCTCGTTGAGTCATAACCCACCACACTGCATTTTCTCGTTGAGTCATAACCCGCCACACTGCCTTGCCTCGTTGAGTCATAACCCACCACACTGAATTTTCTCGTTGAGTCATAACCCGCCACACTGCAGTGCCTGGTTGAGTCATAACCCACCACACTGCATTGCCTCGTTGAGACATAACCCACCACACTGCATTGCCTCGTTGAGTCACAGCCCACCACTCTGCATTGCCTCGTTGGGTCATAACCCACCACACTGCATTATCTCGTTGAGTCATAACCTACCACACTGCATTGCCTCGTTGAGTCATAACCCACCACACTGCATTTTCTCGTTGTCATAACCCACCACACTGCATTGTCTCGTTGAGTCATAACCAACCACACTGCATTTTCTCATTGAGTCATAACCCACCACACTGAATTTTCTCGTTGAGTCATAACCCACCACACTGCATTGCCTCGTTGAGTCATAACCCACCACACTGCATTGCCTCATTGTGACACAAACCCATCACACTGTTATACTTCTGATGAACTCTAACTGTCGCATGTGCATCCCAGGGTCAGTGACTCACCCAAATGCGTAGATCCTGGGGTCACTTACCCAGCGAAATGCACTGAATCCTAAGGCATTCGAATCCTTACTTCTACAGTGTTACCCTCCTAACCATGCGACACTGCATCCTAGGGCCATTAACCTACATGAATCTGGAAGGAAAGAAAAGGCATAGACAATCAGAATTTGCATAAGAGACAGAAGATGAGATGTGGTAAAGAGCACTTCTTCCCATCCGTCTGGCACCAGAAGGGTTTCTTTCACCCCTTTGTTTCCTGAATAAGAATCATTGGCAATGAATAGTTTTTTTTCTAATAAATGTCGTTCCTGAGATTCTAGCCTTTTGAACAGGAGTCTCTTCTGCAATGTGTGGTGGATTCTGGGGGCCCGCAAGTCCAGCCAATCTGGATTCTGGATGAGTGCAGTTGTTTGGACCTGGGGAACCCGCTGTGTGATTTACATCCATTTTCAGAACCTTAAAATGACAAGCTAACTATCACATACTGGGAGGTGTGCTGTACTTCACGTACAATGCATATTACTTTACACATGCACACAATTTTCCACGTGTGAAAGAAAGTGTTTTTCAAGTTGGCTACTTGCAGCTTCCTGAATTGTTTGTTTCACGACATCCGGTGACGTCATCCGGCGTTGGAATGCTTGTGCAGGCGCTAATGCATCTTCAAAAGCATGGTGCAGATGTTGGACGATTGCTCGGGTGTGCTTGATTAGTTTAATGTTGCTGGGTGATGTGATGACGTGACAGTTGCTTATGATCATCCTATCAGTGCTGGAGATCCGCTTTCACTGTTCATGGTTGTGTTATTATGAGATGGTACAGGTGGGGTGGGGTGTGAGAGAAGAGCGGCAGGAGAAGGGTGCAGGGCGAAGAGAGTTCTTGTCATTTTATAACTTGTCCAATCATTTCCCCACATGTGTATTTAACCTCCTCCCGCTTCCTCTTCTGTCTTGTGAGAAGACAGATATGGACGTTATGCAAGAAGGCGATAAGTGGATGGTGCTATGAGCACTGTTCTTGGCGACTGCAAGATTTCAACTCATCCCTCTTTATAAATTATGAAAAGACTCCAATTCTGTATGTGCCCTCCCTAAGTGTGACCCTGAATACCTGTATGTTATCTGCGGGTATCACCAAGTGTCAGTGTTGAACTCATTTTCCCTCAGTGCATTATATTTAATGTATTCTGCATTAGGCTTTGAAAGTCAGGCAGGAAGTATTTTATTACAACTGCCTGCAAACATATAACCAGCAGAAACAGTATATTTTGAAGAGTGATGGTTTAACGTATGACTTGGCTGTGATGATCTCTCCCGTCGAATGGCCCAGGTCAAAATCACCAACTTCTATATCAAGGTTACAGATGTCAGGCTGGGGAAGTTCCGTATGTGCCTTCCGTGTAAACTGCGACAAAAGATGCTTGCTGTCTCTGAAACCGTCCCTCTGGAAGGAAGGTTTCAGGGTTAGAAGTCTTTAATTTTGGCGCGGATTGATTTGCACCATTCAGCCTGAGCTAGGAAGCTATTTATGTGATTTCTGCTTTAATGTAATTATTTTTTTAAATAACCTGTAGAAGGGAATTTATAGAATAATTATTTCTTGTTTGCATTTCATAAGCACTCCATTCAACAGCTTTTTTTATTGCCCTTTTTAAGTGTCACTTAGTCGACCTCATACCACCATTGCCAGGAATCGAACTCGAGTAGAAGTGAATAGCGATTGAACTTTCACGCTTTTGGAAACCATCTTGTCAGCTAACCTTACACTCTATGAAATGAATTAAGGAAAATCTAGCCAAAGGTTAATGGTTCCTTAGGTCGTACTAGATATCTCAGAATGCATCCACATAGGACCCACGCACAACATACACGTACCTCTCTGGCAGCCCTTTTTTGACGGATTTGATCAAGGATCGAACCAGGAGCATTGGGTAGGCACGTGTTGATGTTTTGTTTTTTAATTATAAACCAACTAAGACGGCCACATTAATTGACTGTCTGACACAGTAATGTCTGGCACCTCAATGGTATTTTAAGAAAACCCTCACACACCAACCAGGTTGGTGTCATGCTTCATCATCGGGTCCCAGCTGAGTAGCCGAATGCTACTCAGCTGTGCTACTACACCTGTTTACAGTGTAGCGAGTTTGAGGTGTAGGTGAATGTGATGAAGTGAATGTGAATATAAAAATACCTCCTGGAGTCTACCTGTCAGTTTATTCTTGGTGATCCGGGGTATATTTAAAAACAAGAGAGTGGATAAAGGATACTATGTCCACCAACGATTAGTGTTTTAGCCATTGTGAGGACCCAAAACACGGTCAGTCCTCTTGGCATACATAGTACTCCTTAGCGCGAGTACTAAAAATGCCCTAACACGTGGTTATATATTTTTTACCACACACTTTTTCACCTTCACTCACGTTATTTGAGAGGTCCTGAAGAAAGCCCCATTTATTTTTATAGTGAGCTGAAACATGTCGACTATCATAGGATAATAATAGGCTACACATAGTATCCTTTATCCACTCTTGTTTTTAAACAAACCCCTGATCACCAAGAATAAACTGACAGGTAGAATCCAAGAGGTATTTTTATATTCACATTCACTTCATCACATTCACCTACACCTCAAACTCGCTCCACTGTAAACAAGTGTAGTAGCATTTGGCTACTCAGCTGGGACCCGATGATGAAGCATGACACCAACCAGGTTGGTGTGCGAGTGTTTTCTTAAAATACCATTGAGGTGCCAGAAATTACTGTGTCAGACAGTCAATTAATGTGGCCGTCTTAGTTGGTTTATAATTGTATCAAAGGACAAGGACGACCGTCCATATGTCCCAGCTCTCTCTCTTGTTTTTTTGAACGTGTTGATGTTTACCTTAGAGAGTTTCGGTCTGGGGCACCACAGAGAACGTTATTCCACTAATTATCTTCAAAAGTATGCGTTTAAATGAATGCTCTGCATGTAATATTCCAATTTATTCCTGCTGCCACAATGTGTTTTTTATTGAAAGTTCTGTTTTTGCATGTCTCACCCAAACTCACAACAGCTGGACCCTAACCCCCCCAAAAAGGAAACAATGGATTGATCGGCAACAAATCGGACTTTGGTCGGAAGGATACTAAGTGTCATTTTGGGATTTAGGATGCATTTCTAGGAAACACACACAGACAAGCTGCAAGTGCTCACAAGAATGGTATCACCCTGTAGGGTTCGGAGGAAAGGTAAATCTAGGCTGTTCAATTCTGCAGGTTTCTTTCATAAAGTGCCCCATTGTTTCCAGACAGTGCACTATACATTACTGAGGTAAAGCTATGGACAATGCCTTTCTCAAAGCAAGGCTTTTGCAAAAGCGTGGGGAGTATTCACTTTTGTAGAAATAAGGGCAAAAACGAACTACGGTTTGCCACAAGCAATGCTTAGTTTTCCAACACTGAACAGAAACGACCCTGCCCACAGGGTTCAGTAAAGGTTGGCCAAAATGCGCCTTTAATGGACCCTGTGTCGTTTATTATTTAAGAATGACGCATATCACACCGCTCGTGGCTATGCTTGACCTTTGTTCCTTTCATCCTCGCCCTCATTTTCCTGCTGTTGCCTGTTAACACGCGACATGTGAAGCATTGCATGCTGCGGGGCAGGTGGAAAGGCCAGCCCGGAGGGCTTTGATTATGGAATCAGACATGGGTCAATCCATCTTCACATTCTCCGTAATGATGTATAGACCTGGGTGGAAAGGCTCCAGTGAGCACTGAATGCTGCAGTCCAGATTCTCGTGGAAATTGCTAGACGAGGTCATAGGTTTGGCTGATGGGGGGTACTCACTGCTGTCCAAAACCCCAAAAAGAGAGACAAGTGAGCCTTCTCTGACACCCCTCTTAAAAAGTACCACAACTCACAAAAAGAGAAGGACTAGATAATGACACAAAAGAGACCCTACGTGAATTATTCTGTTGAATATTCTGTCCATGTCTCTATCCAAACAAAAATGTAGGTAAGGGGTTAAAGAGGAGAGGGGATAGAAGCGAAAATCAACAGGTTTTTTAATACTGCCCTCAACCACTAAGTAGTATGATATGATTAAAATTGATAAATTACTAGGAAAGAAGAAGTACTGCTCTACTGCCTTGGGTCAGACAACCACAGGATTTCCGGAAGCCTGCTCCATTGCCCAATACATGTTTTCTAAATGACTTCATGGCGTTGAGGAAGGATTTTCAATAGCCTGTTTGTCAACTTGGAGCCACTTTGCATCCCGTAAGTGACAGTATGCAGGACCATCCTGAGATGTTCACTTGAGGAAGGTGCATACTCTCATTGTCAGCCTGGGGATGTATCATGTCACATCTTTGAATTATGGTTGTGTTGGACCCTGTGTGTGACTGCTGCAGTGAGGAATGTTCTTGTGACGGAGGCCTGTGTCAGTCTCATATTGTTTCAAAGTTCTGGTCAGAACTCTGACAATTCTCCTGAACCAATCAGTTACATTTCAATTTTCTGACCATCGCTGTATTACTTAAACTTTACTTGTGGATGAGGATATAGTGCTAAACCATCTACTACGGATATTTCGGGCCTTTTCATTTAAAGGATTTGTTTGCCAATATACAGTGTTTTGAATATAATGCTTTATCTCAAAGGGAGTTACAGCAAACAAATGATGGACGGAATGCTGACAATGCAAACATTCTCCCCCAGTCAAAAGATCTGGGTTAAATCCATCGCTCTTTTGCTCACTACGCCACCCCAGTTTGGACCCAGCCATATGCAAATCAGTCTTGACCCTGTGCCCCATGGGAACAGTCCAGACTGAACTACCAGGCCAGGTCATCCCTGGACCGGAAACAAGCATCCTGGGACCGGTTCCAGGGTATGTCACCCTTCTTCAGCCAGACTAGCTTGAATCCAGTGGCACAGTGAGCAAGGGACCCATGTCTGGGCATACCCAACCCACTCAGGGCGAAAAGTGTTACAGCACACAAATGATGGACGGAATGCTGACAATGCAAACATTCTCCCCCAGTCAAAAGATCTGGGTTAAATCCATCGCTCTTTTGACGCCACCCCAGTTTGGACCCAGCCATATGCAAATCAGTCTTGACCCTGTTCCCCATGGGAACAGTCCAGACTGAACTGCCAGGCCAGGTCCTCCCTGGACCGGAAACAAGCATCCAGGCATCTCAAAGGGAGTCAGTGGAGCTCTAAAAAAGTAAAGACGATGTGGCCTTATTTCTTTCAATTCAGACAGTCTGACTTGATTGTGTATTTTATTGCGCTTCTGCATTTCTTTATGTCTTGTTAGAGTGTATAATATATTGCAATAATACAGTGAGCAAAGAGCCAAGGCCACAATAGGTTAGTTTGAGTTGCTACTCTGGTGGAGCAATAGCGGGAAGCAGCAAATACAACAACCGCCAAACAAAGTGTTACCGTTGCAACCCAGGGAGAATAACAAATGTGTCTGAACCCCGCATTACATTTACAATGCAATTTGTTACAACGACATGCGTTAGGTCAAGCGGCGTTGGACTTTAAAGTCCAACGCTTTCCCTACTGTTGCGGTGACTGGAGTTGGAATAGTAAATTATAATATTCCAATGTCCAGCACTCCTAGGCAAATCGTTGTAATGACTTGCGTTGTGAATGGAATGCGTGGTTCTGACTCAATCATTGTTCCACCCGCGTTGTTAAGGAATGCGTGGAAAATGAAAGCATGGTTGTGTCACACAACCACCAATAGCACCTTAGAAGGTAAGTGGTGGTTCTTATGATAACTATTATCTTGAGGAAAACCGTTTTAAGTCAGCCTGGCCCCCAAGGTGTTTGACTTTTTGGACTGGAGCAGAAAGGTCTTCCATCTGTGTTAGCCACAGTGAGTGGAAATTCTCAATGGGTTGTATTGGAGCAGTCCAAGCTCTTTGCTACATAGATAACCACAGTAAAATGAAAGACACTGCGGGTATCCTAAAGCCAGTTTGCCTCATTCAGATCAATACAGAATATATATGAAAGATAAAAAGAAAGAACCCCATTTACCTCAGTAGTAACCCCATTCTTGTTAAACCAGTTTCCATGCTAAGAGTTTTTAATATCTTAGCATGAGGCTGCGAATACACTTCTGTGTGTCGAAAAATCAGTACTAACATGAAGCAAGTTGCAAGTGTAATTAAATATCTTAAACATCAACACAGCTGTCCTCTAACTGCAGTTGTATAATGCTAAAGGTGTTGCTGCAGCAATATATGGTAGTGGGCTAAAGTAATATTAGGAAAATCCAAAAAGCAGAAGATATGTTTTGGAGAAGAGAATTGCATCTGGGGCTTGTTGTTCCACCGAGTCAGCTGAGGATAGAATGACGTTTCAGATGTTCTCCCTGGCTTTAACGCGTCTTATATAATGGCCAAAATTATAGCTGAGAGAAGAGAACAGCTTTCAATGTATTTGCTGACATTATTTGAGGTAACGAATGTTGGAGGGAAAATAAAGATTACTCGAGGATATTAAGACTGTGTAGCTGTAGCATATAGGATCTTTGGTGTACTTTGCATTCCACGAATAAAGGAAGTCTACACTGGACAAAGAAAACTATTGCGACTTCAAATCTACGCTTAATCTATCTGATGCAAAAACAGGACTCGTGCGGGCTTTTTATATAGATTTAGAGACAAAAGACAATGTTGGTTTAGAAACACTGTTCGGGTAATACAATTTTAAACTATAATTACTCCTCCTATGTAAAGTTTAGGTTGGTCATTTTGCCATTAAACACTTCTGGAGGACTCCATAACGGGGCAAGAGATATGAATACTATTGAAAATTGCGTTTGTGATGGTGTCACTTAGAAAGAAATATAACATTTTATGATGTTTATCCTATATAAATGTCACAAGCAAGGTTGTTGATTTCATTGTTTAAAACATTTGGCATAACAAATATATTTAATGCAGTGTCACTCTGCCACCTGACGCACAGCCTCCACTAGTCCAACCTAGAGTTTATAGTTTAACCTCTGCTGCCTGGAAAATACCGATGTTCTTCAGGATAATCTGGTCAATTATGATAAGTTTGTGTTTCATCTTTGTTTGCACTGACAACATTAGGCCAAGTAAAATGAATTCATTTCTCACAACTATTTACACATCAATCGATACCTATAATACCTGTATGTAGACTATGCAGCATCTTTTGTATGCCAACTTTGAGCTTTCATTGAAAAAAAGCATTAAAAAGGTGAATACTGTAGAGTGAGCCAGGAAAGGGAACATCTTGGATGGATGAGCAATGTGGGTGCCTGTGAGTCTAAAGTGTGCAGTCTATGTTTATGCAAAAGATGTTTGGGGCAGAGTAAGTTGGACTTGTATTCTAAAGCAGCACATCTATCAAGAAGATCACAAGAAGGATACTTGGGTTTTAAATGTTTCTCTGGGATATTCTTCAGTGATGAAGTTATTCCTTACTTCATCTCTCCAAACAGAGTGGGGGTCCCTTGACTAAATTGGAGTGCTTCCAATAAATTCCACAGTCGGGCCTATGGAGAACTAGCCTATTATAAGTCATCTGATAATGGAGTCATTCTCTTAGCTGATTGTCTTGCCTGGAATGTGACAACGAGGTCAAGGTGTATGCGCTTTCTACATTGTAGGCCTCTCTGTCAGAGGCTAAGCCTCCCAGGAGTATTTGCAATGCCCATAGAAGACATGTTCAACACCTCATCATTCCAATGCCTGGTTTATCCACTGCAGTTAGTAAACCCCAGAGATTGAAAGGAATATATAGAGTACTTACTTACTTCTGCCTACTACCCCTTCTGGGGTATAGGCCCCCAACCAGGATTCTCCAGCCATCTCTGTCCTGGGCTTTCTTTCAATCTGACTCCGGGTGTAACCCATTACCTTGCAGTCAGCCTCAAGGCTGTTTCTGCTTATCTGTTCCTAAGAATGTCATGGTCCAAGGCTTACACAGGGAGGTGGCATGTGTTAGAAATCAATGCTTAGTAAAGTAACGTACAGTGAGTACTTTATCTCTTAAAAAAATAATAATAATGAAGTTTGTGATTGGTTTTTGCACCAAAAAAACAATAAGAAACTCAAACACATATAAATTAGAAAAGCTAAACTCATCCAAGGGTCTACCTCCTACCTGAGCCTATCCACAAGGGCCTAATAATGTTGACTTGTCTATTATGGTCAATATAAAAATGGATAAGAGCAATATGAACATCGGATCCAAAGCTCTGACAAGACTCTCACCCAGATGCAGATAACATCAGCCCAAGCTATAGCATTCGAGCCATGGAATCACACTTTCTGGAATTTTGGACAACGCTTTCGAGTCCTCTTACTTTTGGCCGCAACTGAGCTCTGAGAACTCCATTTGAGTACTTTAACCTCTGAGTAATGGCAAGAGCTATGCAAGGCTTTCTTGGGGTGGTGGCTTAGGTAACAATCTCCAAATGCCACATAATAACTCACTGTCCATCCTGTGTTTTTTACTTTTAAAAAGAAAAAGTAGTGTAATTCATACAACTAGATGCAAAACACAAAAATAACAAATGTACACAATGACAAAGAGACCATGCAAGCCTCTCTTGAACTGAAGATCTGTATATATTGTCAGAACCTCTTTCAGAGGGCCATGGGATAAGCAGGGGTTACTGGGTCCAACCTTATTGGTTGAGGCATTTTACTCCTGATGTCCCGGGGCTGGAGCAACTGGACCATATATGTTTTCTGCAGTTGACTCTCTGTGTTGGCGTGGTCCCAGTAGTCCAAGGCTCCCTCGAGGGGAGGTGTGGATACAGATTAGCGAACACAGGCTCACAACTTTAAATGCATGCAGTAGCAATAATAAATCAATTTCCAACTAAATATTCACTTTTATGAAAAAGAGAAGTAATTGATTTCTAATGCTACCTACACAAAGTGAGAATACAACATTCACAAACAACTATACAGTCCTCCCCTGAGGTCGGGGCTCTAATGTCTCACTGGTGATTCCCTGCCCCACTCACACCTTGTGTTAGCGATGGTGGTCATTCCCCATTCATAATTGATAACATCCATGGCATGCCCCACAAGTAGTCCGAGTCTCAAGAGTCCACTACGACTCTGATTTAAAGTCAACAGTGTTCCAGCATGCATGCCCTCGATTTAGTTCACCTGAGGCCTTTGGCCTGAAACAAGCACTCCAGCAGCAGGAAAGCATCCAAAGTCCTGGAGTGTGCCTCACGTATCCAGTGGTGTAGAAAAAATTGCAGTCAATGGTGCAGCCAGTGACCTTCTTCCATACACTGGGACAAGGACTCTGGCATGGTCAACACAGCAAAGTTATCCACAGCGGCCTCTCCTGGCAATAGGGGTCACTGCATTACTACTGCATAAGGCTTCAGCTCTTACCGCACGGTAGTATTTACCACGGTGACCCGTCCTGGAATATGGGGTTGCCGCGCAAGGCTTCAGCCCTTACCGCATAGCAGTCTTTCAGATGCAATCTTCATGACGGCACTCTCCTGGCATAAGGGGGTTGCCAAATCAGTCCTGCAAATGGGCAATGACCTGATCAGTGTAGCAGCCATTTCCTCACACCAGGAGTCCACTTGACAGGGCTCCCCCCTGGACCTTGCTCCCTCCAATGACCTCCTCTTCCTCATAGGGCACATTAGTCTTGGCAAGCAGGCTGGCGCTGGAGTTCCAGGATCCAGGGCAGGTGATCTTGGATTCTGTGGGTGATGTCTCCTCACCAAGTCAGAGGCTAGCAAGCCTTGGCCCCCAGTCCAGGCCACAGGCAGAAGTCTTGCAGAGCTTCCCCTTCTCACACAGCCCGTCTGGCTGCACGGCAGATGACAATTTCTGGGGTCTCAACCATCCCTTCTTATAGTCCATTTCCAGATGCCAACTCTGATTTAGGGTCTGAGTCTCTGTAGGTTCATGTTGGGGCTCTGCTTCTTTTGAAGAGCATACTTCCCTGCTCCCTCTTCCTCTTGAAAAGCAGTCTGTCACAGCAGGGGTGTCTTAGAACCTGATAGGCCCACAACACAGGTTGTGGGAGTGACTAGAGTTCACACCTGGATGTCAGCCACAGTGATCTGTGCATCAAAAGGTTAGCCAAGGACTCCCAGCCCTACTCTTCATGATTTTCTTATCACTCCCATCTGCTTCCTTGGATGATACACAGGCTCCTTCCTTGTGACCTTTCACTGATTCCAAGAACACCCTTTGAAGTGTACAGGGGAGGCCAGGCACTCCCCTCCCCAGTGCGTGTCTCACCTGGTTTCCAGGAATGCAGTAATCCACAAATCTATCTGTGGGGATCACTCTATCTCCACTCCATTTATGACCATGGAATTCTGGGTTTCCCAAAATGGAACCCAGGGCCCTCCATGTATTGTACTATTCACAGGCTCACATATACCTGGTACACATACACCTGGTGCACTGCACAGTACTGTATCCTTCATGCACTGTATCACTCAGAGGCACACAAACATCCAGCACTTGTACCTAACATGCGCGCACTGCTCAACACTGTATTCTTTATGTATTGTACCACTCGTAGGTACACATACATCCAGCACATGCACTTATCTTGCATGCACTACACAGCACTCTGTGCTTCAGGTATTGAACCACTCACAGGCACATGTACGTCCTGCACATGCATACACCATGCACGTAATACTCAGTATTGCATTATCCCTGTATGGCACCCTCCCCAGGCACACATACACCCAGTGCAGATACATCACTGTGCTGCACAGCACTTCACACCAATCTGATGTAGGCCAAGGGTGAGTTAAGCACAAAGCAGCAGAACTTAAAAAGGTTAATGGGCCTGTAGGCCTCACTCCAGTGACACGTTAAAAAAGGTCTCTTCACTCCTACTGATCACTATACGGTATGCTGCCACTACCACAGTTGTGCTGCTTAACTCCTGGTGAAGGCAGTAGCCTTCCACAAGGGCCGGCTTGGCCATACGGGCATCTGGTGTTTGCCCGGGAGGCTGGAAGGTTGCCGTTTTTGGAGCGGTGGGGGCCGGTTTTGTTACTTGGGGCTGATTTTGCAGTGATGCTGTAATATCGGCCGCCAGTAACAAAAGCAGCAGTGCTGGGGGTCGGTTTTGTTAAGTAGCAGTGCTTCACACTTGCCCGTCCATAGGGGGGTTCCGGCCGGTCTGACAAAATTGCCAGGGCTGCTTTGGGTTCCCAGTCCAGCCCTGCCTTCCACCACTATGAGGGTAGCACTTTGGGCACCCCGCCCCAGTCGAACAAGACCACAATTTGTGAGACAGGCCTATGTCATTGTGCACACACACATGATCCGTGTTTGCCTATGACAACAAAATCAGCATTTGGGATCCAGATATCAGTACAGTAAGGCACTTGGGGCAGAGATACATGTTGCTTACCATGCAGAGGACTTTTCTGCCCCAGCAGTATCTCATGCTAAACAATGTAATGCTGCCTTCATATTGTGTTTCAACAGAGGTCACAATGTAATACCCCTCACTATAGTATAGGTAACTGGGTTAACATTATAGAGCCCCTTTCTTTTGCATGTGTTAGAGAGTTCACAATGTAAGAGAATTCGCAAAGTAAGATCATTTCCTAAAGGATTTGTCATGGGGTTACCCTAGCAAATCCCTTTCCAACGAATTTGACTCAGGGTCTGCATTAACATTCTCCCAGCCATTTATCAGCAGTGGAGGTACTTTATTGGCGGAAGAATACAACCGCTAACCAATCAGACACTCGTGGAGAAGATCATGAAAGTGTCTCTGCCAAAGCTTGTCTCTCAATACTGCATTTACATTTCTTTTGGTGATAAAATGAGCTCTGGCACACAGCTAAAGATGTCTTTACAAAAACAGACTGTGAATTATATGTTTTTACTGTTTCTCTTGTAAATACAGGCCAGTTAAAGTTTACTTGGCCCTTTGTCAAGCGTGGGGTTGAACCAACTTGCCAGCATGAGCAGGAAAGACAGACAGCCCTTAAGCCACACATTTACCACGAATTACCTGTAGTTAATATGTATTGGGTAATGATCAGTCATGCCGGAAACTGTAGGAATGCATTTATTTAAGGTGGGTTCCTGGGACACCTTTCCACAAAGATGAACACACACATAAAAATTCACACAATATTTTAAAGGTGTTATTGCTCAATTCTAGTACAAAGTATATGAAATTGTGTAGCTGCAGATATGCATATTATGGTGACTAGAATAAAAGTAATATACAACAAACAGCACATTGACAACATATTAGCTTGCAATATTTGAAAGACCTCAATCCATGTGGGAATCCTTTCTTCCATAGCCCCTAGCTACAATCTACATTCGCAACAACATGCCACAAACAAGAGTTTCCTGATTGAACTGTCACACATATACCTACTCATATTTCAGTGTTCTTTCAGTCTGCAGCCTGCTTTGGAACAGAAGCCAATCTTTGTTATGTTTTTTCAAGAAGCAGGAGGATAGCCAGCCAGCGAGGCCAGCGAGTGACCTCCATGCAGACTGCTTATGAATTTAATACGGTTTATGGATTCAGTGCTCACTCTTGGAATGCTGAAGTTTCCCTCTTGCTGTGAGGCTCCTCTTGGATCTTATACTGTTATTTTGAGAAAAACAAGCCTTGTGATTGGTGATGTATGGTGTTAAGACAAATGTGCAAATATCTTTAGCACATTTGTCTAAAACTAATTAATGTCTTAATTTCATATAGTGATAACGTGTATCACATGAACGACTGATGCACTATCGACCTATAACAAAGCATCACTGTGAAAAGATGTAAACAAAACAACAACAAAAACCATGCACTTTAAGTTATATACGTAGATGATAATGTAAACAACAATAAAGGAATTCAGAAAGGGTTCAAAAAGCAGCAAATGTCAGCACATAACAGGAGGTTACATAAGGAAGGACTTGTGATTTAAAAAATGAATAATGTGTGGAGTTTTTCTTATTATGAGCATGCACTTGGTTTCATTAAAATATGTAAATGCCTTTCGCCACTTTTTGCCACTGAGTTTTGAAAGCACTTGTGGTTGACATTGCTCCTGTCCTTGCCATGATGCATACAAGAGGGAGCTGTGGAAAGAGGAAACTAAGTACACCGCCTGGTGAATGCTGATGGATGCCCCCAGTGCCCTTTTTCACACACCCTTGCTACATCCACAATGGAACACTTGGCATAAGAGATGTGCATCTGAACACCACTTCCAGGCCTTCTTGAAATATATGTTTTGACAGATTCCAGAGTGCTTCAAAAATGGGTGTGTGCAGCAAGGCAAAAATTTCTACAGGAAATAGGAGCAAATTATTTGTTGGACAGAGTCACCTGATTCGCCCTGTGAAGCAGCCATGCCAGATTGACTGAAAACCACATCAAAACGTTGTTTCCTTCCTACGACTCTGCAATAAGAACTTTTTTGTCTGAGGCAGGGGTGTAGCTTGGTCAGTAAATTTGGGAGGGTGTGAACCTCAAATTTCCCAACAGTCACGCTGGCATATCTCGCTAAAATATATTATATGAGAAGCAGGGAATGAGGGGGATAGGAAGGAGAGCAGTGCGGATTGTTGGTGTTACTTAAACTTACTTAAACGATATCACAGAGCGCAGGGCAGCAGCCAAAAATGCTGTGCTGCGTTGCGTGACAGAGAGGGGCCAGGACAGCGCCATATTTGCAGAGTTAGGGTACTCTTCTCCCCTCTTCCAGCGGCATCACAGAATTTTGCTGTTGTACCCATACACACATATTTGCCCCATAGTGCAAGGGTGTGTGCATGAGTCTAGCATAGGTTTGGTATTGGAAGGATATCCTGCCAGTACAAATACTATGCCTAGACAAGTTTAAAAATGTTCCTACTTTGTATGTGTGCTGTACAGTGCGGCACACATGCAGCACACATGCAAAGTCAGAAAAGAAAGCAGGAATAAAAACATTTCCAATTTTAATTCCTGCTTTCAAAATGCAGGGCTGGACTGGCCGTAGCGGGCACCGGGCAATCCCCCGGTGCGCCGCAAGGGTGGGGGCCAGTTTTGGGCCCCTGGGGGCCACTTTTGTTACAGGGCCGTTTTTGCAGCATAGCTGCAAAATCGGCCCTGTAGCAAAATCGGCTGAAAACCGGCCCTTGCAAAGAGCTCGGCCACACCCCCAACCCCCGTGGGGGGAAGAGGGGGCGGCCAAGCACTTTGCCAGGGCCGGTTTTCGTTCCCAGTCCAGCCCTGTCAAAATGTGTTTAATTTGTGATGCTAAACCATGTCTCAGTTTTTTTTATAGATAGGGTTTTGCGTCAAAAAGCATGGGTGTTTGCATGAGAATGCCAATGTAACGCCCCCTTGATGCTAAGTAATACAAAGCAGTGCCTCGGGCTACTTTGAGTACTTTTAGGAAATGTCCAGTGCAAAACAAGTTTTGTACCAAAAATAAACTATAAAAAAAAAAATTGTGCTGGTGTGCATCACTATTGTGATGGAAGTACAGCGCAAAATGTTGGTAAATCGGCCAGAATATGTTATCAAATAATCAAGAGTTTTAAGAACTTCAAAACAGAGAGAGCATGTGTGTATTTATTTTTGTATGAGTGTGCATTTAAAACTCCTAGGTGAAATCTGACAACCACATCACCATACCTGAATGAAAACACCTGTACCCTACTATTTACTAGAGAATCCGATTATTAGGGGGGTGTAACATCCCAAAAACCCTCCCTAAACGTAGGCCTCTGGCCTGAGAATAGAATCTAGCCTGATGAATAAAGTAACAACACCAAAAGATATTGGGCTTTCTACGAAGTAAAAAAAAAAGAACATTAACTAAACAGGTATACACAAAAACTTAGATACAAAATAATGACTGTAACACATTCTCTTTGATTTTTTTTGCTCCTAATTTGCAGTCTGTAGAAAAGAGTATACAATGGTGATAACTGTGGAGTTCTGGGCTTTAGTCCTGCATGGGGAGTAAAGGGTGACATGGACACTGGCAGGTAAGGTACTAAACTAGTCCTGGTCCAGGGCATGTGGGCCCAGCCCCTTATATTAGCAGGGGCCACGTCACTCATGACTCCTATGTTAATGGGTGTGGGTTGAGTAGGAGACCAGCCCTCGGGGAGAAGCTGGCAAAAGTGATGTGTCTGGCAGGACATTAGATCCCTACCAAACTTTATTGAAAAACAGGAATGAGTCTAGCTTGTGGGAATGAAGAAAAGAAAACTTAACACCCCTGAGTCTCTCAGTCTCTTCAGGCAGTCCGCAGAACAGCACTGGACAAGTGGACTGGTGAAACTGGGAGAACCTCGACATCATTGCTCGCATCTGTAATTTAACCAGATAACTCTGGGCATAAACATGGGTGTAGATTGAGTCCAAACCCTTTCGACAGCATGCCATTTGGGTTAAAGTTCACCCATACAATGTTGATCAGTCCCGTCTGTTCTCTGATGGTGTGGTAGCTATCAACAGTTCAAACTGAGGTGCATCAGGTTCATCCGTGAAGTCCACTGCAGAGTGACTCCATAAAGGATAACCTTGTAAGACTGGGACAGCATTGGCGATGTTAGAACATCTTCCTCTGATGCCCAGTGTCTCCCGGTACCTGTCGTAGGAGCAGCTTCAGACCCATATCTCGTGCTTGATTCCCTTGAGGCCCTTTTCCCTGCGTCACCATAGGACAGCGTGGCCCATGCTGGGCTGTGAGTAGACCACGGAGAAAGGGGGTGGTGGGGGGGGACACTGAGGGACCATCAGCAGAGCCACTGCCCAGTCATTCGTGCAACCACAAGGGTAGATGATCCATGGTCCGGTGTGCTCACCAGCAGGACCCAGGGGCAGGTGGGGTTAGCAGATAGTCTCTGGACAGCTGGTCTCTCACGGTTCCAGCAGTGCCTGCTTGTCCCCTTGGTGGTTTGGGGGTGTAAGGCTCCACTCTGGAGGAGAGATGCTCTTTCAGTGGTTATGGTGATGCACAAGTCATGAGGGTGTTGTTGCTAGTGGATGACCTGCACAACAGATGACAAGGGCTTGCAAAGTTAGGGTGATTTGAGGGACTTTGCAACCCCAAGGTTCTTCAGCAATTGCATGTGCGGTTCATAGCAGGGATACCATCTTTATCAAGCAACCAGTGACTGTGGCCGAATGGTCGCACTAGAAGCTTAGGGCAGATAGGCAGTTTGCGCATACCTGCAACTTACTTTGGGTACCCCGCAGGGCTGTCGCCAGTGACATCGCTCCACATTAGTAACTTGCACGTGTCGGTAGGTACAGTCTTGTGTCGTGACGTGATTCCTCGGTCTTCTCATATTTGATCCTCTTCTACTGTGCATCAGTCTTGTCACCCTTGATCATCTTCTAATGCGCATTGGTGGTCATCAGGTTCTTCATTGTGTCTGGTCACACATCATTTTCTCCTCTTCTTTCTGAGTTCTCCTTTCAGTGTGGCATCATGCCACACTTCTTCTGGTGGTGCCATGCTCTAAAGTGTGACAGGTCACACACTCTTTTACTTTCTTTCCTTTCCTTTTCAGTTTTCTCACTTTGATGGGGCATCCAGCCATGTGTCGCATGCGTTCTTTCTTTCTTTCTTTCGGTGCGATGTGGTAGCAGGTGACGTGTCACTGGTACTCTTCACCTGGACCTCTAGCCAGTCCTGTACTGTTTATAGGACTGCACATCTTCTCTGGTCATGGACCTCTCACAGGCCCTGTCCTGCTCGTAGGGCTGCACATCATATCTTGTTGTGGACCTCTCGCAGGACCTGTGCTGTTCGCAGGACTGTGCATCTTCTCCTGACATCGGTGTGGCATCCACCCACAATTTGCATGTGTAGATTGAGACTGGAGACAGATGCTGATTTTGCAGACCCCTTAGGCTGGCAGAGTGTGTATCTGATTTTCATGAGGCGTGTCATTGGTTTGCCTGGCTGTCACTCTAAGGGTCTTGCATTTATCAGTATTACCTTCTTTAAAATGCACAGACTCTCTGAATGAGATGCTTGGCTACACCTCTGAGAGCTACTTTGAGGGAGCGGGTGAGCTACTCATTGGAGACCCCTGCTCTACTCCAACAAATCCAGTCTATGACACTTTACTCCCCCCACTACACTCTAGTACGGGGAACAACATTTACAACGCAACTTTTACAACGCACTACACTTACAACGCATTTTTTACAACGCAACATCCATTACAACGCATTCCATTACATAGCATGACACTACAACGCATTTTTAAAAACTACCTTTACAACGCATTCCATTACATCGCATACTACCTTTACAACGCATACCATTACAACGCATAATATTACACTACACTATCCAACACTTACCCTACTGTTGCACCCCCTGGAGTTAGAATAGTAATTTTTACCCCTATACTATCCAACACTTACCCTACTGTTGCACCCCCTGGAGTTAGAATAGTAATTTTTACCCCTATACTATCCAACACTTACCCTACTGTTGCACCCCCTGGAGTTAGAATAGTAATTTTTACCCCTATACTATCCAACACTTTCCCTACTGTTGCACCCCCTGGAGTTAGAATAGTAATTTTTACCCCTATACTATCCAACACTTTCCCTACTGTTGCACCCCCTGGAGTTAGAATAGTAATTTTTACCCCTATACTATCCAACACTTACCCTACTGTTGCACCCCCTGGAGTTAGAATTGCAATTTTTACCCCTATACTATCCAACACTTACCCTACTGTTGCACCCCCTGGAGATAGAATAGTAATTTTTACCCCTATACTATCCAACACTTACCCTACTGTTGCAACCCCTGGAGTTAGAATAGTAATTTTTACCCCTATACTATCCAACACTTTCCCTACTGTTGCACCCCCTGGAGTTAGAATAGTAATTTTTACCCCTATACTATCCAACACTTACCCTACTGTTGCACCCCCTGGAGTTAGAAAAGTAATTTTTACCCCTATACTATCTAATACTTACCTTAAATGCAATTTAATATTATGGGTTGTAATGGTATGCGTTGTAAAGGTAGTATGCGATGTAATGGAATGCGTTGTAAAGGTAGTTTTTAAAAATGCGTTGTAGTGTAATGCGTTGTAATGGATGTTGCGTTGTAAAAAATGCGTTGTAAGTGCATGCGTTGTAAAAGTGTGCGTTGTAACGACATACATCCCTCTAGTACCCTCCAGGCTACTAAGCTTTAGCCTTGCAGCAGCCACACTGGTGCACAACCTTGCAAAAACACATTGCCAAAGCCGAAAGCTCTTGTGTAGGCGAGACCTATTGTCTTTGCCACTCCTTGTTTATAGGAGAGATAGATGGTTGACATTGAGACAATGGATGTGTTGTGGTTTGTTACTGGAACAAACTTACATGTCTTTAATCATCTTGTCTACTGCTATCATCACTTCCTTATGCACTTCAGCACAACATCTGGATATCATTGTAGCCTATTTTGCTGAAGGTTGGGATCCTTGTAAGGTAGAGTACAATGTAATTAAGGACACGCGTCCAGACGGGGCGCGGAACCAAGTCAGGAAGACTCCAAGAGCGGTTGAAAGTTTCTGAGCATGAGCCAGTCGTCGACTATATTCTGCACATGGTCGAATTTATTCCGTACTTAGTAAACCCACAGACATCTGCTAGAAAATGACTGGCCAAACTGTGATCACCTACTGGAGAATGACTTTTCTCCATCTGGTGAGGGTTTAAACAATGATTTCACAAGTAGATGCAATCAAAACTATCACACTTTTAATCATATATATATGGAGCATGGTCAGGGGGAGTCACAACCTGAAATGCAGTATCTGAAAATGGGGAAGAAATGAATAATTTGACTATTAATGCCATTTACACGATTTCAGAGCCAGAAAATCATAGCAAATACACAACACAAGACTGATTACTTCCCTACTAGAAGTGTACAAGAGAAGTCCAGAAGATTTTATTTTCCAAGCGGACTAGCAAATTATTTAATCCTGGTCCTATAAATTATTAGAAACTACAAAAGTGAAAAGGTTTCTTGTTGACAAGGCGGCTGTGTGGATGCGACTCAGAGGTTGTGGCGTAACGGCCAGAGCTGCCGACCTTGGGGCTGGGGGCCCAGGTTTGAGTATTGGAGCAGGCTCAACAATCTGTGGATTCTGGGCAAATCACGGAATCTCTCTGTGACTAGGAACAGCGCCATAGAGACCCTCACGGGTGATTAGCCGCGCTATACAAATCTGAGTATTATTATTATTCATTATTAGAATATTTCACCAGATTTCAAAACAGGCGAGTGATAATAAATCAAAGGAAACGGGTGAATTCTTTTTTAGCGTGGCTGCAAAAAATAAAATCTTAATTTTCAGTTACCACTGCAAGAACATTGTAGACAAATGGAAGCTTTTGCCTGAACGAAATAAGAATATTAGGGTCCTGTTTTACCTCATATGTTGAAATAGCTGAAATGAACTTGACGCTCATATCATATTCAATCATTTAAAGAACACAGAGCTGAAGAATTTCTTTAAGGCAACAGCCCCATTGAATCTGCTGCTGAAAGACTGGGATGCTCAGCCCCTGCTGTAATGTGATTAAAACGTATTTTTGAGCGTTGTAATTCTTTTTTCGGATGTAAAGTCGTTTATGATGATTTTGGAGTTCTTTGTGCGTTTATTTGCCCTACCCAAGTATTAGATTATACTAACCTATGTTAATGTAGTTCACAGTCCGTGTTGGTACCTCTGGGGAAAGGATACATTGAGCGTCGGGCTGCGTGGATAATACAGTAATTGCATTTGCCAATTGTAATACAGCCTGAGATGCATCATGGGAGAATCCCCCTTGGGTTTACAATTACAGAGATGTCTTCTGAGGGGAAGAGGCTTTTTGAAGAACCCTACATTTAGCTGGCTTTGTGATATTACGTTGCTTCGAAGGGCCTCTTTATAACATCATCCATTGTCCCCCCCCCCCCCCCCGCGATGCGTCTTTCTCTTCCCTCCATTGGCCCCTAAAGGAGACTACATCGCCATGTATGTTTTCCTTATTCTGCATTTATCCCTCTCTCCCTCTTATTGTGCGCACATATGTCATAACCGCACTGTAAGAAAGTGGGTTTCTGTTGCAGTAACCCCCCCCTTTTTTTGCCTAATAGCTGATGCACTTTTCCTTGTTGTGCCCTGGGCTCCTGCCAATCAGGTGCCCAGGGCCCGTGTTCCTTCCCTAAAAACTGCCTAACAGCCAAAATCCAAATTGGCAAACCCTGGCCACATGTCAGCCCCTGGTAAATGGTACCCTAGGTACCCAGGGCCTTGTGACCAGGGATGGCCTCTAAGGGCTGCAGCACTCATTGTGCCACCCTTAGAGGCCCTGTACCCTAACACACACACACTGCTCTTGCAGGCTGAGTGTCTGGATACAAGACAAAACAGAGAGTCGACATGGCACACATCCCTGTGTGCCATGCCCACAACCTACACTGCCCTGGCATACATCAGCCACCCCTCTAGCTGGGTGCCCTATGCCAGTGGTGTGGGCACAGAGGCAGGAGCCCTGTGCCCCTACAGTACCCAGGTCCATTCCTGGGTCCTGTAAGTGCAGTGCTGCCAGCTAAGAGTATATGGTGCTGGGAGCTTGTCAAACACGAACTCCACAGCACCATAATGGCAGCACTGAAGACTGAGAAGTTTGGTATCAAACTGCTCAGCACATTAAATCCACACTGATTCCAGTGTGTGATTTAATGTACAAAGCACCACAGAGGGCATCTTAGAGAGGCCCCCTGAAACCTAAACCTACAATCCACGTCTGTTCTGAGGCTGCCTAGGCTGCCACACAGCAGACATGTTGCTGGACCCCTGGGTAGGAGAGCCCCTGCTCTCCTGGGTCTGCAACAATGCACATCCTGGGCGAGGTGCTAAATCTCCTCCCCCAGGATGGGCAGGAGGAAGCTTCAAAGGCATTCCGCCTCTGTGAGCTTCCCCAGGCCACTGCAACCCCCCCACCCTGGCGGGAAGCTTGGCCAGAAACCCCAAATAAGGACAGGGGATGTGCCAGCCTACCAACCCCACCCCTCAGGTGGGGGAGGCGAGGTGAAGCACATCTCCGGGCTCTCGCCATCTTGAAGATGGGAAGCCCTGCCCAATCAGGACTAGGCTCCTGCCCCCCTCCCACAGGAGAGAGGCAGGATAGGGGGTGTACCCACTCCAGGACAGGGACTCATTGGCCCCTGCCCTTCACCTACCTGTAACGCCCCTAAATCTAGTATTTAGGGGCACCCTGAACCTTCATTCCCCAGATTCCAGATTCCAAACTACAAAGAAGAGCAAGAAGAAAGAAGACCTGCCCTGCAGCTGCTAAAAAGAGGAAGACACCAACTGCTTTGGCCCCAGCCCTACCGGCCTGTCGACCCTCGAACCTGCTCCTGCTCCAACCCGGCATCTCTTGTGGCCAGCAACCTCACAAACCCCGGAGGACCTGGCTACCTCTTGGCTCTAAGCCCCTGGGACTCCCATGAGTAGAGGCTCTACTCAAAACCTATCTCTAATCCCTGGCAGCAGCCCGGAACCGCGAACCCAGCACACTCTGCACCAGCCAAGCCTGGCCAGTGCCGGAGTGAACAAAGACCCTGAGGACGACCCCACGGCGACTGTGACCCCGAGTCCGGCACCCAAGGACCTCCCTCGACAATCCTGAAGAAGCCTGCAACCTCAGAACAAGGTGCCCCCCCAACCGCGATCAACAGAGGGTAAGATTTCCCGACACCAAAAGGCACCCCTGCACGCGGCGCCCCACGGCCCCCTGTGCCCAATCCCGGGGTACCTACCTATCCTCCAACTACCCAACTTACCTCTCGAAGTGGTGGTGGCACCTGAAGAGTCCTCGTCCCCGAGCTTGCAGTCTTTTTCTAAACCAGAGATTTCCCATTGAAATCAATTGAGCGCCCGAAGGCTCAAAAGCACTCTGCACCCAGCCGCCCGAGTGGCCCTCGTAGTGAAAACTCTACACCTACCTACTTCCCCACTTGCCCTGAGTAAGTGACCAGGAGCCCAGCTCCCACAGCCGTGTGGCTTGCTAGTCAGCAGCCACCAACCAAGGCCCCCCTATCCCTCATAGGATAACATTGGGCCTAACTCTCTCTACACCCGGCCGCCCTAGAGCCGCTGAGGGTGAACCAACTGTAGCTACCTGACCCTGGGGGACCCCTGAGTCTATGCCCAGAACCTCAACTCTACCAGTCGAGTACTTACCCTTAAACCGCAAACTCTATTTTCCTCATAGGGTAACATTGACTGGCTTTTTCCTGAAATTTCTTCTAAGTGTGGACTTTTCAAATCTTAAAAAATTCACCAAAAATCAGCCGAGTAACGAAAACGAAATTACTCACCTGCTCTTAGGTTAGCTCCCAGTGCTGGATCTGAAAAATACTTACAACTGTACTTACCCTTAACTCAATTTTCTTCCGTAGGAAATCATTGACTGTTTTTCTGTGAAATTTCTTCTAAGTGTCCATTTCTGCAATCTTTAAATATTCTTCAAAAATCGTATAATATCTGAAAACATAATTACTTACCTGTTTTGGATAAAGGTCCCAGTACTGAGTCTAGGCACCCAGTACTGGATTACAAAAGTACCGAGAACATACTGTAACCTGAATTTTCTTCCATCGGGAATCATTGACTGTTTTCTTTGAAATATTTTCTAGGTGTCAACTTTTAAAATAGCTAAATATTGTTTAAAAATCATTACAGTAATTAAGTCGACTTTCATCACTTGATTCTGAGTACTGACCCAGGACTGAATCTAGGATCCAGTCCTGGAATTCCAAAAGTAATCCTAAAAGTAATCTGTGGCAAATAACATGAAACTTCCTTTGAACTCAATGCATTATTGTGTTTAAAATAGTGTTGCCTATTGCAACCACTTGTAACTGTTTACAAAAGTCAATTACATCTTGCAAAAGTATTTATATAAAGCATCTCATTCTGAGAAAGTATATTTTAATTCCAGTTGTTGGTTCTAAAATAAAACAAGCATATATTTTTTATATAAACCATTGGCCTAGAGTTCAGTTATTGAGTGTGTGAGACCATTTGCTGACTGAGTGTGTACAACAAATGCTTTACACTGTCCTCTGATACTGCCTTACTGCTCGACCAAGCTACCACTTTAGAGAGTAAGGTTATATCTAACTTTAGCCTCTGTCAAACCCTTGGGGACTGTGGACTCTGTACACCCTGTACCTATTTGGGACCAGTATATACAGAGCCACTTTCTCACACGCACCATTCCATTCTACATTCTTTTTCGCTCTTTTTTTTCTCCTTCTCCCTCTTTGTCATCAGCTCCTCTGTTCTAATTCTCACCCTCTTCTCATTCGGTGCCTCTTTCTCTCCCTCTCTCTTACTTTCTCTCCCTTTCTAGTAGCATTATTTCACAAGTTTTATAATGTCCGTCATTGTTCTGGACAGCTTTCACAGGTTGTTCAGGCAGCATAGTTAAACAAGGAGGGTAAACGTTTACACTTTTTATAATGAAATAGAGAGATTAACACCTAGTACATTTGTTCTATTAGAGTTTAATGCACAATGTGATACCCAAATTGCTATATTAAGTATTGACAGAAGGGAACTTGAATTTTTCTCCAGCTATAGGATTTATTTTAAAAATGTATTTATTACAGGCCAAGATTGAGATCCAATCATAACTAAAATGCGTTTCCATTGTTCCTGATGCTTAGAAGCGTATGTTGAGAGACAGAGATTTAAATGGTTGCATACAATAAATTAAATAAGTAGTCGTCAATTGAACTGAATATGTGTTCAAAGTAACTCATATGAACTGCAAAGAAGTGCTGGAAAAAATAAATAAGGTTGTGTAAGAAGATCACGTACTAAGTGTAGTATGGGGCAAAGAGAATGAAGTCAAAAGCATAACTCGCACCCCCAGTGATGTCACCGGCGATGTAATGTGGGTCGTCATCAATGATTTCACCAGTGATGTGATTAGAGATTCATTAATTATTTCATTTGTGAGATCATGAGCAGTGCAAGGCGAGTCATCAGCGTTGGTTCTTGAAGCAAAAGCAGAGCAGAAGTGAAGACTTTGAGGTGTTTTACGGTTCTGCAGTTGAACTAGAACATCACATTAGCTGTGTTTTTCCAGTAAAGTTCTGAGCTTGTTTGCTACTGAATGGGAAAAATTATTGCAATACTCGAATCATGTATAGAATTATAGACGGTTCACCTTGAACTTTTCCCACCAACAGGATATCAAGTTTGCAAAGATTCATTAAATGGTGCCACAATTATTTGAAAATAAACTATATTTTTGCAGAATTGAGAATCTCCTAGATTAGTTTGCCACATATTAATACACTTGTAGTATATATTTGCATATATAAACATTTCATTCTTGGGGGTTTAAGGGATCAACAGTGAGCGAGCAGTTTGGCTCTAGAATTGATATGGTGCACTTCCAGCCCTGTATCTCCCTGTGATCAAGTCATCTACAACCTCAGAATGAATACACCCCGGGTTACAGCAGCTAAAAGTATTTTAGCCATGGTCTCTAAATCTTCTGGAACTTACAACAACAACCTCTGATTTTATAAACCAATTCACTGCCACCAGAACTGAATCATTCCCATGGACCATTTCTCCTTGGTTGGACAGTGTGTGCTTTATGCAGTTGTTTGTCTTTGCTGTCAACAATTAGACCCCAGAAAACTAAGGAGTAGCTTCTTTTTGGGCATGTCAACATCATCTGAATACCTAGGATGATGCATTGTGGTGGGAGTAGGATCTCTGTTTCTGCTGATAGCATATTGCAGATCCCTTTGCAGAATACTTGAATGACACTGCATCTTCATAATTTGCCCTCCTCTCTTCTGCATTTTTACATTTTATGCAGTGGTCATTTGGTGCCAGCCCCATCAAGTGAAGCTTCCTTAAACTGATTACATTTCAAGCTAGCTTTGATGGTCAACTCTGAAGATGCATTAGACTGATGGTATGGCTTCTTATGTAAGTCTTTCTGGGAGGACACTTCTATCCAGGAAGGTTGCCTCAAACAGATTTGTCCAGTCAAATGTGAGGGTATGCTTAAGTTGCGTGTACCTATACTTCTGTGTTCATGCCAACTAATATTCTTCCATTAGTTGTGAGTATATCTTCATTACTCCATTACCAGCTATGTCCCTAACACACATGAATGATTATCACAGCACCTGAACCCGCTGCAATTTTACAGTGTCTATCAGTAGTAGTCGCATCCATATTGCTTGGTGATTCTTTAAAATATTTTTGCATCCAATGGCCAAGGTAACTATCTTCAACTAATCAATCACTGATCTGGTGGCAGGGCCATTTTACCCCTTCACCCATAGCTGTTGTGCAAATATGATTTCACGTGCGTGCACAGTCTATCCAGTTTGGTTGCCGGGTTTGTGCCTTGCAAGTGTATCCGGTCATTCAGAACCTGAAACTCAGAGACCCAGGACTGCCTCGATGTTGGGCAGTCCTATTCTGAGCCTATAAACTAACCTGTAGACCGTGGACAGTACAATTCAGGAACCCCTCCCATTTAACTTTGTGCCCCATTCATGCCAAGTTTGGCGTAAATCTTTTCTGCAGTTTTTCCTGCAGCAATGACCAAAATTTCCTATGGGAGCTAAAATGGGAAATAACATCCTTTTTGACCACTGCTTCACACTTAACCTTTTTTTGGCAGGACCAACATTACCTGCATACACATACTGAAGAGATTTACACAAAACTCCAAATAGCCTATTTTCTCAGGAAAGTTATATATTCATACCAAGTTTGGCATAAATCCTTTCAGCACTTTTTGATGTTGCAATGACCAAAATTTCCTATTGGAGTTAAAATGGGAAATCACATCTTTATTGACCATCCCCCTCTCTTTAACGTTTGTTTTGGCAGGTCCGACATTACCTGCATGCGCTAAGCGAGTGCCAAATTTGATGCAGGTAAATGCTAAGTGAAGAAAACAAACCTCAAGCAAATCCCCTTAGTCTGCAGGAAGGTACAAACAATACCAACTAATAAAAGAACAACGTACTTACCTTCTGTAATGCCTTACCTGGTAGAGACTCTATCTAGCCACAGACTCCTTACCTTAGAATATTCCCCAGGCACCAGACTAGGGGCCAGATGTAGGACCAGTTTTTGCAATGCGCAAACGGGTTTGCGACCCGTTTGCGCACGCAAAAACCTACATAGACAATGTACAAACACTATTTTCGAGTCGCAAAAAATTGCGAGCCGCAAAATAGTGTTTTGCGACTCGCTATTAGGAAGGGGCGTTCCCGTCCTAATAGCGAGTCCCTAGCCAATTATGGATCTTTTGTGACCGCAATTGCGGTCGGAAAACACTCACTAATTACCACCCTCTTCAAGAGGGTGGTAATGGAGTAGCAAATGGGAAGGGGTCCCTAGGGAACCCCTTCTCCTTTGTGACTAGCTCTAAAAATATTTTTAAGGGCAGGCAGTGGTCCCAGGAAAGAAAACGTTTCATTTTATTTTTTTTAATGCATCCCGTTTTCCTTTAAGGAAAACAAGCTGCATAAAAAAAAAACTGCTTTATTGAAAAGTAGTCTGAGATATTGTGGTCTGCTGAGCCCAGCAAGCCACCATCCCTGGGAGGGCCAGTTATTCCCAATGGGCCCGCAAATTGCGAGTGGCTTATTAATATTCATAAGCCAAGCAATTTGCGACCCTATTGGGAATCGCAAACAGTGTATGAGACACTGTTGTACATTGGATTTGGCGCCTCGCAATTTGCACCTCGCAATTTGTCGCAAATTGCGAGGCTCTAAATCCAATGGTCATACATCTGGCCCTAGATCTGGAAAATCTTGAGCTGTACCTCTGTATGCCAGTAGGTGGCATCGAACAGTTCCGTGTTGTAGGCGTCATCCACGCCAGATATGACAAGCGCAATGTCTAATTAGGCGCCACTCCACCACACTGACTTCGGTTCATATCTATTTCTGCGCTTGAAGCATGGAGTCATGTCTGAAGATTTTTGACCAGTGTGCAGATTCTTAGAGCCTACAAGGACTTTTTTTAGGTGGAAAAGTCAGTTCGTAGAACGGGGAGTATGAGAAGGTTGATAAGAAATCTGCGACTAGATGTCTTTACCAGACATGGCATTACTGAAGGTAAGCAACTTGGTCATCTGATAGAGACTGCTAGCTGCAGATTCCTTACCTTAGAATATATACCAAAGCAATACCTCCCTGGAAGTTGGTCTGCAAACTGGCTGAGACCAAAAAGTGCCAGTCACAACAGACCAGACTGTCTAGATAGTAGTGTTTGGTAAAGGTGTGCAGAGATGCCCACAAAGCATCCTGACAAATGTCAAGGACAGAAATTCTATGAGCTAATGTTGTAGTCACAGCTTTGACTCTGGTGAAATGAGCATGCATGCCCTCTGGGAGTTGCTTCTTGGCTAATGTGTAGCAGATCTGGATGCAGAGTACAATTCATCTGTATATTGTCTGTTTCTGTACTACTTTCCCTTTCTTCGCTCAAGTGAATCCTACAAAAAAACGAATTGTCGATCTGGTGTTCTTTAGTGCAATTGATATAGAATGGCAGTGCCCTTTTTGGGTTGAAACGGTGGAGTCGCTCCTCCTCCTTGGAGGGGTGAGATGGTGCAAAGAAAGTCGTCAGTGTGATGTTTTTGCCGATGTGGAAAAAATGACACCACCTTCGGCAGAAAAAAGGCACAGGTTCAGTAGAACAGGCTTATCTGGGAAGAAGCTGACATATGGAGGGTGAACAGAAAGAGCCTGTAGCTTGCTTTCCCTCCTGGCTGATGTGATGGCCACCAAGAAGACTGTCTTCATTATCAGGAGTCATAAAGGGCAGCTAAGCAAGGGCTTAAAGGGGGAACACATGAAGTAGATAAAAACTAAATTAAGATCCGATTGGGGCATAACTAAAGGTTTGGGAGGAAACATATGCTGAAGACCTTTCATAAAACCTGTTATAACAGGTGACTTAAAAAGGGAGGGCTGATCCGGCAACCACAAAAAGCTGAGATGGCTAAAAGATACCCCTTAGTTATGCCCAAAGCAAGTCCTTGCCGGACTAAGGAGAAAGCAAACAACAACACTTCAGACAAGGGTGCAGAAAATGGGTCAACGTGTTTCTCAGTGCACCCAAGCCACCAACTAGTCCCAACGGCAGGCGTATACACTTTTTGTTTATGGACGCCTGGCAGACAAGATGACCTCACAGACTTTGGAAGGGAGATCGAAGACTCAACTGCCACCATCCAATCTCAATGCTACAAGGCACAATGTGTGGAGGTTCAGGTGTAGGACCCTGCTCCGTTGCTGCAACAGGAAATCCTCCCAAAGGAGCAGCCTGAACGGAGAACCGATGCTCATGCGCAGGAGTTTGGAATACCATACTCTCTGTGCCCAATCCATACCACTAGAATGATTTGGGCTAGGTCTATCCTGATCTTCTTCAGAACTTTGGGCAGAAGTGGAATCAATGGAAAGGTGGACATGAGACCCAATTTTCACTTGAGACAAAATATGTCTTCGAGTAAGCGCCGCCTTACAAACTCCAAAGTGCAGAAGTGCTGAAATTGTGCATTCTCGTTGGTGACTAATAGATCTGGCCAAGATTCTCCCCAATCATGGAAGAAACCTTGCTCCACCTCCAGATGAAGGAGTCATTTGTGATCTGCAAGGCATCGATGGCTGAGTTTGCCTGTCTTGATGTTCAAAGATCTCATCTGATGTTGTATGACTAAGAAAATGTCCTGAAGTTCCAGCCATTTCCAGAGGTGTAGGTCCTACTGGCACAGGGTCCGCAACCCCACTCCGCCCTATTAGTTGCAGTCCTACATGGCAGTAATGTTGTTCACGGACACCTGAACCAGCCTTCTATTGATGGATGGAAGGGAGGCTTTCAGTGCCAAGCAAATCACCCTCAACTCCAACAAGTTGATGTGGAGGTGAGACTTTGTCAGAGATAGAATCCTTTGAACTCCACCTCTCCCAGATGGCTGCCCCAACCCAGTAGTGAGGTATCTGTCACCATTGTGAGCTCCAGGCGGGGAAATGAGAGAAGTCTGCCCCGACCCAATTGTGGTCCATTAGCCACCCTGCAGATCTTTTGCAATTCCCTCCGATAGCAGAACCAGGTCAAAAAGATTCCCCTGATGATACTCCCAATGAGACTTCAGGTCCCACTGCAGAACCCACAAATGTCAGCGGGCATGCTTTACCAGCAGGATGCATGAGGCCAGGAGACCCAGCAGCCTCAGAGTCAGTTTCTTCGAAATCCAGGATAGAGGTCAAAACATTGAAATCATTGCCATATATCCCAGACTCGCCACTCCGGAGAATAGTGGTGAAAATGCACTGTGTCCAGATTGGCACCAATGAAAAACCCTTTGTTTCCGAAAAGGCTGTCCTTTCAAAACGATGTCACGCCAGGCGTTGTTTGAAGTTGGTCCCTCCGGTCTCAACGTCCTCGTTGTAAACTAAGGGTGAGGATATGTCCTTGAGATTTACAACACTGATGTGGCCCATGAGTGAAGTGGAAGGAAGGGCCTGGAAGTCAGTAACATAATTTTAATGGTATTGCACCTAAATTGACAAAATTGAAAGAAATGATTATATGGGATTGTTTTAAAGAAAGTACTTACATACATGACATTTTAGAAATCAGCACCCAGCAGTAATTAATTTGTAGAAAAACATTGCAAGATTCCCATATGTACTATCAGGACTGCATTTCCCAGAATGCCTTGAATGAGATTTAAGGCACTGCCATTGAAACAGCAGAGAGCTGTCACCACTTGATAAAGACAGAGTTAAAACGCATCGTGGTGATCTGAAATAAGGCTGTTTTTCGAATAAAAGATGTTGTGAAGTGGAACGTCTCGGAGTGCAGCGTTGTCTCCTTTTTGAATCCATAATCTTGGGGTTTGTGGTCTTTACCCCTAATGCTGCACCAGCAGCTAGAGAGCGCCGCTTATAGACCACTTTGTGAAGGAGATATATGTTAAAAGAGGAGGGAGGCTGCACGGCCCCCCTCCCCAAGCCCATTATTGTTCTTGGGACCCCATTCCCCAGGGCTATATATATTTTAAAGGGAAGGGAGCTGAGTGATCCCCTCTCCCCAATCCTCTTTAGACCCTGAAGACCCCATCCCCCAGGGCCTTTTTTCTTTAAAGGTGAGGGGGGCTACTGGGCCCTCCCTCCCCAACCCATTGTAGGCTCAAGGGAGCCCATCCCCAGGGCCGAGCTTGCAAAAAAAGGGTAAAGGGGCTGCTCTGCCCCCCTTCCTGAGTCTCTTTAGGCCCTGGGGGCCCTATTCCCAGGACCTTTTTCTTATTAAAGGAGAGAGGGGCCTAAAGCTTTATTAGGCCCTAGGAACCCGTACCACAGGGCCTTTTTTATCATTAAAGGGGAGGGGGACCATGTGGCCCCCCTATCTGGGCCTTATTAGGCCCTGGGGACCCCAACCCCCAGGGTGAAATTTTTTTAAAGGGGAGGGAGGCCGCACTGCCTCCCTCCCGAGCTGTTTTTGACCTTGGGGGCACAATCCCTGGAGCCCGCATTAATTATAGGTGGGTGCCCTGGTACACTCATTGGGGGCGCCTCGTGGGAAGCTGCAGGGCCTACTTGGCACCAACTGGCTCCCTGCATGCTGCTTTGGGTTAGCTGGCATTGCTCCAACCTACAGGGAGCATCTATTTCTGTTACTCTCTTGATCTGTTTCCCTGCAATCATCAGTGCGAGCCAAGAAACAGATCCAAAGTCTGCTCCCAGCTGGCAGGAGCATTTTCAAAGTTCCCACCTAAAGGGAGCAGACTTTGTGTTTGCTCCCGCATGGCAGGAGATTCAAAAATGCTCCCGACAAGGGGGAGCAAACACAGGTTTCCCTGCCCATGCCGGTACCTTTTGATGTTCGAGGAGGTGGGCCATGGGCCCCCTTTCCCTTGTTGAGAACTTTTGGATCTGGGGGTGGGGTCTCTGGGAGTTGTGATGGCTCGGGAGGGGGCAGCACGGCCACCTCCCCTTTTT
The DNA here is from genome assembly GCF_964204655.1 of Triturus cristatus. Classification (NCBI taxonomy): domain Eukaryota; kingdom Metazoa; phylum Chordata; class Amphibia; order Caudata; family Salamandridae; genus Triturus; species Triturus cristatus. The sequence continues at coordinate 862,195,463 of NC_140580.1, forward strand.
TGATGATTTCAATCCTGGGGGTGGGCTACCTGAGGTCTATAGTGTCTCAGGGATGGGGGCTCCATGCCTCCTTCCCGTAATAAAAGAAAGCGGCCCGCCCGCTATTATTTTTTTCCCGATCCTCTGGAGCTCGACTGGTTCACAACAGAAACTGCAGATTTTGTCATTTCATGTTCGAGGCATATGAGCTGTAGATCGTATACTTGTGCATTGTTTTTTTCCGTCATCGGGTTCGGATGTGATTTGCTGCGCTCCGGGTCGACATCGGTTTCGAATCTCCCTTCGACACGCAATCCCTCGCCACTTGACGGTATTGTCTTGATCACGTTTCTTTAAAACAAACTCCTCAACCTCGATCTTCGACGCTGGCCGTTGGGCCTATCCGGGCCGACTACGCCAGCAGTCAATGGAAAGGTCTCCTTTCAAAAAATGCCCCAGGTGTGGTGCTAAGTTCCCACACACGGACTTGCACAAGGTTTGTAATCTCTTCCTCTCCCCGGAGCACGAAGGCAAGAACTGCGAGGCCTGTGCATCGTTCAGGTCGAAGAAAACCATCCGTGACCGTAGTGCTTGACGTCACGAAATGTCTTGCAGAAGCAGCTTGATTCCGGACATCTTCGGAGCAGATCCCAATGTCCATCCAGAACAACAAGGTGATGAAGAAGACATCTCCGTCTCCGAGGCCGACGACTCCGACGTCGAAGAGGAGACAGTCATCCCGGCTAAGCGGTCCTTGAGTACCGAAACCCCTCTCCCAAACACCAAACCTAAGGCTCCGATAACACCTTTGCCCTCTGGCTCAGGTCGACACCGGCAACATGTTTCAGACGCCCCGCCTTTGGGCCTGGCTATGAAACCTAAAGACAAGCCTTCCGGCTTGGGCTCGAGCCAGCCCCATTCTGGTGCCGCAAAAGTCACCTTCGGCACCGAAACACAAGACCAAAGATGTGCCATGCCCTTCTTTGTCGGCACCAAAGACAGCCTCGACGCTGAAGCCCTCGGTGTCGAAACACACCAAGGACAAACATTCGGAACCAAAAACATCTTCAGGGCCGAAAACGCCTTCGGAGCCGAAAAAACCTTCGGAACCCAAAAAAGTCTCTTGAGTCACAAACTCCTATACCAAAACCTAAGTAGTCCAAGACCCAGCAGAAAGCCTCAGAGACTCACTCTAAAGAACATTCTGACCCTAAATCTTCGGCACCGAAAAAGGACATCCTACCCACACAGTCCGGTACCAGAATTTTCTGATCCAAAACAAAATACTCTTTATATTGACCCAGAAACTGGTAAAGTTGTCACCAAACCTCCTAAAAAGAGAAAAATGGACACTTCACAGGAAAAGGAAGTACCCAACAAACGAAAGGAAATGGGCACTAACACTTCTCCACCTCCTTCTCCTCCTCCACCTGATCCAAATCTCTTAATTTCTCAAGAACAGTCCCCACAACATACGTTTTCACCTTAACCACAAGATGATGAGGATGATGATACTGATAGGGGTGGGAATGGAGTTCCAGATGGGGATGATGATGCACATACCATCCCACACAACGTAGACCCTTGGGATGAGTACAACACTGATCCCGACCCACATAATGACCCGGACCTTTGCCAAGAACAGATGCATACTGGTAAGTGGCATTTTCCTTTGGCCCTGTGGGGGTCCCTCTGGGTCCCCCCCCATGAGGCCTAGTGGGGAAGTGTATTCCTGCCCTGCCCCTTTATGTTATTGACATGTTCAGGACAGAGGACCAAGTCCCCGAGTTCTGTATTGGCTGCAAGTAACATTTTTCTGATGTTACTGGCAGCCAGTCAGAGTGCTTGCTCTTAAGGTATTCTGACTCTCATGGTCGGAGATGACCTAAGGGAAATAAAGCTCCCAGGGCCAATCAGAACCCTCTACTTTTTAGATTGGCACTCTTGCAAGATTCTCTCAAGACTCTCGCGGACCCAACTATCTATTTTCTTTTACCTTAATTTCTTGGAAAACAGCTGAATGGATTTACACGAAATCACAAAAAGCACAATCTAGCAAAAAGCAAGTCAACTTGCTGCGCTGCGTGACAGGAGAAGAGCAGGAATGCACCATATTTAAAAGAATATAGCACATTTCTGCCTCTGTCACTGCACTGGTGCCGTTCTGGCTGCCTCGCACCAGTGCAGACACCCTTGCACCATGGTGCAATGGTGCCTGTGTTGCATGCAGGATTGTTATTGTGCAAGAAGGACCACCGTGTTGCACACAAACAATCCTGAGAGGCATAAAGATATTGCTCCTCGTTGCATCTCATCAGGGGAGGTGTATCTTTTTGGCACATTCCCAGGTGTACCACTTTTGGTAAATCTGGGAATGTGGAAAAAAAACGGTAGTTGCGTGGGATCACCCATGCAACGCCTTCCCAGAGCAGAGTAATGCAATGCAACGATTTGCGCTGCGTTGCATTACTCCAGATTTATGAAGCCACTCGGGGCCACGCAAGGTGGCCATGCATGGCTTTATCAATCGCATTTTGGGTTTGTGTTGCACTTACACGATGTTGCGTGGTGCAAGTGTGGCACAAACCCTTTATAAATATGTCCCTAACTCTATACACACATTAAGAAGTGACACACCGTCCTCTTCTCAGCCACAGCAAGCTTCTTGTTACACCACCTGCTTCTTCTTCTCACTCCCAGCTGGCCCCTTCTCTACTCTGCATGCTTCTTCTTCTCAGCAGGCTTTACAAGGTTTGCTGAGAGTGCTGAAATCTACAGTTTGCGGTGGCCACTGTTTTGGTGATCCCTGTTGTACTTGTTTTATTTTATAGGATCACAATTGCTCTATAAGAATGTTGGTTATGTGGCAGGTACCTATCCATGAAAGAACATTAAGCACATAGTTTAGATCATCTACAGTGGGCAACAGGACAGATAGCGCTACTGCTGCTGCAATCGTTAAGAATTCTGTTTAGGGACTGATCCTTCAGAGACACACGGAAAGTATTCTATTGGAGTACAAAGTCACTAGACAGACAGTAAATGTTTATAGGGGGTGTGGTTCGTAGCTCCTCTGTAGGGCTGTGTATGGAGCTACACATAAGAAAGTGGTCAGGCAAAAGGTGATTGTAATACCCTGATTTGGAAAAGCTTATACACCCAGCCCTTAGCTGAAGCTGCACGATTGAAAGTTGCATGGTATTTAAGTAGTCAGGGCTGTATGTACACTTGCGTATGAACTATGGTCATTTTTCTGAGTGTAAATTATATTTATTTTGCACAATTAATTTAAATCGTTGCAATATTCGCCCGAACATCCCATCATCTGATATACGAAAACAAACACAATGTTACAAGTTAACCTCTTCAGTGCCCATGACGAGCTGGACTCGTCATGGGCCGCGGTAGCGCTGTGCCCATGACGAGTCCAGCTCGTCATAGACCCCGCCCGCTAATGCAACGGCCGGCACAGGGTGGGGAAAGGGGCGGGCACTGAAGGGGTTAAAAACCCATTCCACGTGCCTTCAAAATAACAATTGGCAGTAAAAACAACTTCCTCTTCAAACATTACTAAGAAGTCCTCTATACAATATCACAGAGTATATTATCACCAAGCAGATTCAGAAACTACAGTCATCAGTGCAAGGGTGTTTTCCAACTGGATCAATGCAAAAGAATAGATGATGGACACAATGCTGAACAAATCACAGATGTGGGTTAAATCCATCGTTTTTTTGCAAGCCATGCCATTCCAGTTTAGACCCAGCCTTATGCAAATCAGTCTTGACTCTGCTCCCCATGGGAACAGTCCAGCCCAAACTGCGGACCAGGTGGGTCCCGGGTTCACTGTGCTACTGGATTCAAGCTAGTCTGGCTGATGAGGAGTAATACCCCGAAACCGGTCCCAGTATGCTTGTTTCTGGTCCAGGGAGGATATGGCTTGGCAGTTCTGGCTGGACTGTTCCTATGAGGAGCAGGGTCAATACTGATTTGCATTTGTTCATTCACAAGTATGATTGCTGATGCATTCTAGTAGCTATGGAGCACTCCATGACTGGTGCACTGCTATTCACCAGTCTTGGCTTTGGTGCCATGCTGGAGTTAGAATGGTAAATTTACCAGGGTCAAGGTATAACAAGTAAGAGTCATAATTGATGCAATGCTCAGGACAGTATTGTGATCAGAGATTAAAAGGAGACTGATACAGTGACACTCATGCCTTATTTATGAAAGCTATATGATAAGACATTATCTCCGCTTGAAACACCTCGCATGGCTTGTTAAGTCACCATGCTACTTTTCCTTCACTGTAAACGTGAAACCTTAAGATGCAGATTATACCCTGATGCTCCTCTACATACATTTGACAATTAAATTCTTGTGCTCAAGACTTTGCCTGATTAATTTCTGACAAGCTTAACCATTTATGGCGAATCTCTGTCATAAGCTGCACAGCCAAGTCTTCAGTAGCCTTTTTTTGGAGGTAATGTAGGGCAAATGCCCACTTCGAAGAAAAGCTGTGCCACCTTGCCGTTGCTCAACTAAACCTGGTGCACCCGAGTGGACGTGATGGTCATCTATAAGAATTCCATGATTTACTTATATTTACCAGCTGAGCACTAGGCTCCACCACCAAGCGGGTGCACCTAATGTATGGTAGACCGGACACAGCCCGACTTGAGAGACAGGAGCCATCCTAGACTAAGTAGTAGAAGTCCTGTTGCAGCAAAAGAAAGGAACATTTGTTAGAAAAGATCAGCGTGGCAATCTTCATTGGTCTGCAGATTTTGTTTCTCCATTATTTGACTAAATATCAACATTAGGAAAATGTTACAATTGATGGTTACCATGCCCAGGAAGAGGGTGATATAGGATACACCGTCCTCTAGGCATTCAGTTTGGATCTTTTGTGGAAGATCATCAACTCAATTAATTTTATTAGCACTGTTAAACAAATGTTTTCAATCCTTGCCTTTGGCTTATATTTATGGTCACTTTTCCCACTTTCTAGGCCAAATGTATGCATGGAGAAAGAGATGGCCATGGTGGGACACCGCCAGCCGTGCGTCCAGGCCTTCACGCGGATGGTCAAAGTTTGGAAGCAAGGATGCGCCGGGCAGATGTGGTGCGTCGGCTACGAACGCAGGTTGGTTCCCAAAAAGACAGTCTTTAATTTCATTGGAAAGAGGAGCGACAGACCACAAGATCAGTGTCTGCTGCACACTGAGGTTAAAGTATCATAGTACAACTAGTGTATATGTTCCTTTTAAAATTGGGTGTGCAAAGGCTTGCCTTACACTGTGCATGCATTTATCACATTTCACTAAAGATTGGTGTGTCATCTGACACTGAGCATCTATCTTTTTACACTAATCTGTATGTCATGTTACAATGACGTTATGTGACTTGTGTTATAAATAAGTGGTTCTGTTTTATGTTACGGTGAGGATTCATGTGTTGTATTACACCAAGGGTGTATGTGTTGTATACACTAGACAATAGACAAAGGTCTATGTTTCATCTTATAATAAGAAATTCTACTGTACAACATGTTATACTTATGAGTCATGTTATGCTGATGGTCAGTTAGAGTTTGGTGGTTACTAACAATCCTTTAGTTTCCTTAGGAAACTCTATGTAGTAAAATTTACCAGTTGCATTTTCCACCATATTAATATCCCTATGGTAGAGAAAATTCAGACATTACATTTTACTGCATCTTTAGATCTTTAGTTACTATTGGACGCTAAATGATGCCCTCTACAGCGTAGTAAGTAGAGGGCATTGTGTGTTGTGTTACAGGTTAAAATACACAAGCATTGAATTTCACTGAGGGGCGGGGAGCATCATTTAATCTTTGGAGGGTGGCAAGACAGGCTGCCGGTGTGACAGAGGCTCTTGCCTCAGTCCATCTGCCTAATTTAAAAATCCTTGTCTGCTTGACAGGGGTTGGTTTGCTGAAAGTACTTCTGCCTGAGCTGTGGACACTGTCAACACACTCAGTGAGGGCTAGCCCACCATGTTGTTGTGGGCTACTTTCAGAAACAAAACCCTGAGAATGGTTTGTTTCCGAAAAACCAACGTCCAGGAGAAAACTCCAAGCATATCTGGGTCATTTCTGGAGGTCTTTGGTAGGAAACAACTCTTTCTCAACATCGGGCAAAATCCTGTACATGACAACACAGGAACCATAGTGCGCCACCACAGCTCCCTGATATCAGTATCTATTTTTTGCACCCTTGACGCGGGTTCGGAGCATCTCTCGGTGTTACGTTGAAGAAAAAAAAAATTATATTACAAGAAATTTCAGGGCTACTTAGGATGTCATCACCTAAGTAGTCAAGGTTCAAGACCTGTTGTCCCTTCCAAGGATAGATGTCCATTTCGGCTGGGTGCCTAAGCACAAGCCAGTGAAAAAACTGTTCTTCATGTGTGAAATGAGGGCCGGGCCAGGTGCCATACACCTTCCAGATCAAGATCCAGGTCAAGATCATCGCCTTCCTCCAAGCAATCAAAATAAAAAAGAGAAAGAACAAGAAACGGCACAGTGTAGAAGACTCCATGTCTAGAAGCATTCTCCATTCCATAAGTAGGTCTCCATGCTGCTCTCCTCCTCCAATGATTGAGTCTTTCTCCGAGTCGCAGTTGGTTGAAGAACTGATGCTCCGGTCCCTGCTCCGTGCCAAGCCCTCCTCCAGTGTAATCCACATTTGTTGCTCCCGAGGCTGCCCTTTCACAGATCATAGTGTTTACGCAGACCAAGCTGGCTCTTTTCCATAGCACCAGGAACATCTAAGGCCTCCGACTACGATATCCCCGCTATGTCCTTCCATGGTGCTAGTTGACTACATATGCCCTTCTGTGAGCACTCCCCTGGGACTGGCTACAGCCGAACAAGTACATAGAGCTGTACACCTACACTGACTTGGGTTTTGGAGTCTATGCCAAAGACCAATACCATATTGATGCGCTCAAGAAAGCAGACATAGATATTTGTGGAGGACCACCAATATATGGATGGTCCTTGCCTAGTGAGGAATACTCGCAAAGGATGGATGACCTCTATGGCACAGCCTCATATCATGTCCAAAAGCCTCACATCATAGACCACAATAATGATGACATCAGTGAGGCAGCCAGTTTGCTACCTGCCACCAGCACGGACGCAGCTGATTGCTTGTCCCTTTAGAAGAGAGGTGGGATTTTAATACCCTTTGGGACGACCCTACCTCTGTGGAGATAGCGTCCTTCGTGGTGGTGATCAAAAAGGTCACAGAGGTGCTAGAAATACCTCTCCAATTAAATGAAAATAATGCTAATCTAACAGTTTCCTTCAGCCTTATTTTGCTGAGTCCTTACCCCCATTTAGCGAGGCCCTGCTCGAGCCTATCAAGACAGAGATGGTTCTTATGGACCAGAGTGTTACCAAGATGTATTTGAGGGAAACATTCTTGTGCCTACAGATGGAGAGACTGGTGGAGGATGTGGTGAAGGGGTGCTAGGAGTCTGCAATGAGCGTTAAAGAGTTGAAGATGAGTGGAACTTTAAAGCCATTTCTAGATAAAGTGTAGGCACAGGTTGCTTTTATATAATGGTGTGTCTAGGATGTAACAGTGTGTATGCAGTGTTATTGGTGGATTGCATATCAAAATAGGTCAAAGTTGAACTTGTTCAGAAAGCGTTCACTCTGGATGTAATATGGGTTTTGGTGAAGATTTTCTTGAGGGAGAGAGTTTCTCGAGTTTTGCTTACAGACAATGGCGAACAATTTTGCTCAAGGAAAATGAGTGAGTTCTTGACAGGACAAGGCATTGAATATAGGCAGACAGCACTGTACAACTCACAGGTGAATGGGCTGGTGGGAAGGGTGAGCCAGTGGTTATGGATAATTTGGAGTTGGCTTTGGAGAACTGTCATGGCGCAAGGAAATAGATAGGTGGTTTTCGGTGTGTAGGACAACACAAGACAACATTACTACATGTATACAGTTTGTATTGATGAGAGGCAGATTGACATGTACTTAACTGTGCCCAGATTGGATGAGCCATACAGAAGAGCATTCAGAGTTGGAATTGGTGCTTGGAAGGATTAAAGACAGTAAAGCGAGGAATAAAAGATGGCATAATGGGAGTATGAGAAGAGTGGAGGTGGAATTGGTAGCAGGTCATTTGGTTTGCGAAAGATGACCAGCATTTGGCAGAAAAAGTGAATTTATGTGGGCCTAGCCATGCAAGATTTAGCTGGCTGGAAGGCTGCGTGTAAGAATTCAGGGGGTGAATGCTGAAGTAAAGACCAAGGTCAAGGGTAGTCGGTAGCTGTTGTGCGTTAAACATTGCTCTATTTTTAGCATTGTGTTAGTGATGGTGGTGTGTATGTATGAAAGAGACTGTGAAGTCTAAGCATGTGCAGTGTGTGTTGTGTTTTGTGTGGGTGTTTGTGTGTGCGTATGTTTTTGTGTGTGTGGGGACCACCTTGGTCCTCATAGCATGGGTAAACCTTGACAGAACCATACAAATACTGTCTTTGTGAGGACTGATGTATTAGGAGGACCAGTCCCAGGAGTGTGTTTAAGTTCTTTCGAGCGAGTGTATAAAAAAACTAGACTAGACTAGACAGTTAGACTTGCTTTGGGGTGCTTTATACATTACCCTACTATTAAAGCGTGCGTGGAGTTGTAGAATAGTGATTACACACGTCATTACAGTCAATGGCCAGTCCTCATAAGTGTGTGTGTATATGTGTGTGTATATATATATATATTCACTGAAAAAACCATAGGTTTCACACACGTTATAGTTAGGAATTAGCATTTAAAAAACCTTGCAAATTCACTAAAAAAACCATAGGTTTCACACATGTTATAGTTAGCTGGACATTTTATTGATAAAAAACCAATGAAATTCCCCCGTTATAGTTAGTGCAGGCAACTATAACTCACGCGACCGCAATCCTCTGCTGATGCTAATACTGTATTTAGACACTTATTTGCCCATGTCTTCTTCCATTAAATTTTAGCTATACATATATTACAAATATTTTTTTTCATAAAGACACATATGTCATCAGCAGAAGATTGCGGTCGCGTGAGTTATAGTTGCCTGCACTAACTATAACGGGGGAATTTCATTGGTTTTTTATCAATAAAATGTCCAGCTAACTATAACATGTGTGAAACCTATGGTTTTTTCAGTGAATTTGTACGGTTTTTTAAATGCTAAGTTACTTTACGCCATTCGTGGCGTGCGCGCCCAGTTAACGCAGTTCGTTCCGTGCGCGCACGGTGCGCTTCGCGAATCGGCGTAATCGGCGATTTTCCGAAAAAAACAACATTTTTTTTTTGGGCTTGGGGGTTGTTTGGGGACCCCTATATCAATGCTGGGTGGTTAGGATCTCAAGAAACTGCCTCTTTAGACATTTTTTGGCATCGTTTTTGCTGCCCAACTCAGAGAGCGAGAGAGAAAATGGCGGCCGCCGCTTCCTGGTTTCAACCGATTCGAATGTTTACTAAGATCTAACAGCCAATCAAAATCGCGCTCGCGCACGCCACCGTACGCGTACGGTAAGCGCACCGTAAGCGCACCGTAAGCTGGCTCAGATATATATATTGATTTAAAGGCTATTTTCTCTGAATCTACTGAACAGATTTACACCAAACCTACAAAAGGCACTTCCTTGACCTGAGGACTACCTCTCTGCCAAATTTCAAGTAATTCTGTTCAGCCGTTCGGGCTGTAGCTGTGTCTAAAGGTCCTATGGAAAAATGCATGGGAAAAACGCGTTTTGGGACCCCCCTTTTATCTCAGCCCCCGATTGACGAATCCCCCCGAGACTTTCAGGGTAGGAGCGGAGCGTAGCGCCCCACATATTTTGAAAAATTCGCGAGGATTCGTCGACCGGCGCCAAAGTTATTCAAAATAGAATGTTGCGGATTTCCTATGGAAACGTGGTCCTAACTATAACTACCTACTGGCGACCGCCAGTAGGTAATATATATATATATGAATGAGACACTGCAGGGAAGCACTAAGGCTCCTTAAGAGCGACACTAGGGAATGACTCACATTGGCAGTATCGCGTTACTCACTCTGTGCCTGGAACCAGAGGAAGAAGGCAATAGGCAGTTCGCCTCCCAGGATATCCAGTTTGTAGTAAAAAGGCACAGAAGGCTTATGCACTGTTCTATCACCCTATATGTCGTTCTTTACCATTGTCGGTATTGGAGACATTGCTTTTCACATGGCCTGTTTATTAACTTGTTTTAACTACATATGAACTTATATACCCATGATGTATACCTGTCCATTAGGACTATCTTCTTAGAGTTGGGACTAGAAGTACTGTTTTTATTTAACACTCAACAATTTTAGTCACTGTTGATTTTAACCTAATGTAAATAGGACGTTCGTATGATGTCTTTTTTTTTATTGAAATTGATACTGTTATGTATTTTTGTGATTGTAACTTTTTTATGGCTTTTAGCCGAAATAGAGGGTTTGATGATATCTATCTATCTATCTATCTATCTATCTATCTATCTATCTATCTATCTATCTATCTATCTATCTATCTATCTATCTATCTATCTATCTATCTATCTATCTATCTATCTATCTATCTATCTATCTATCTATCTATCTATCTATCTATCTATCTATCTATCCATCTTATCTATATAATATATATATATTTTTTTTAGTAAAAATTATCTTTATTCGATTTAAAAAGATAAATCATAAAAGCACACACATAACATATGTATTTAAACTCATCTAAAAACATTTACATGTATCTTTTAGAAATGTACATCAAGAACTGCATGGTTAATAACCAAGGTTTCAATTCCATGTTGTTTACCTAGGTTAAAGACATACCTATCATATAAACTTTAGAATTCATTATCTCTACATGATTAAAAGCCAGGAATTCAGTTCCCAATTGACTTCTTATAACTGATAACATGTTTTAAAAAGAGAACTATAGACTTTGTAAACATTTTGTTATCCAGAGTTTGTAGTGCCAAGAAAGCTATACAATATTGTTTTAATCCTAATGTATTTAAAATGGGTTTTATAAACCTTTTTTTTGGGTAGAAATCAAATCTGCAAAATAAAAAAATATGCAGCGTAGATTGACATGATACATCATCACATGGATAGGGATCTAATTCCCTAGACCAGTCATTGATAACTGGGAAGCTAGTAAGCCTGTGAAAAACCACCAGGCAAAATCGAGTTAATAACATTCTTTCAAAGCTTCTTAAGACCTGGACTAGGTAGGGCTGGATACCCTCACAAGTTAGCATTAACTGATGGTCCATGACTGATGATTTAACTCTCGCTTTACCATATCTAATCGATTGTAAATGAGCAAGACAATCGGCTTTCAAAGTCTTTCTCGGTATAGATACCATACTTTCAGGCCTATCAAAGTATTCAGGGTGCCCAATGTCTCCCACTACTTGTTTGATATATCTAAGCCAGGGTATTAAGGAAACCTTGTCTACCTTAAGACAATCCTCAATAATATCCCGATTGAAGCTCGTCGCTTCGGTCACCCATACCTTGTGCCAAAGCAAAATAGGTTCAATTTTTATCAAGTCCGAGATAGATGAGATGCCGAGCTCAGAATGACAAATAAAATTGGCAGTAAATTTCGGTACTGCCATCAGATACCTTGTGAAAGCGTTCTCAATTATTTGTATTGGCTGCACATCTACAAGACCCCAGATACTGCGCCATATAGGGCTATGGTGAGGCACTTTGATTTATATATTTGTAATAGTTCTGGCACTGGTCAGCGTCCTAGTTTTCTAGCAAAATTTGCCAGTGCACCAGTAGCTCTTGCAAACATCAGTTTTCTAGCTAAAACTGCGGCAGACCACGTCCCCTTATGGTCAAAGTTGATGCCCAAATAAGAGAAATTATTAGCACTTTTAACTTTAATATTATTAATGAAAATATCACGGCATTTGGAACTTTTGTGTCACATTTACCTTCAAACCCCTAGATTGCATAAACGTTATTAAGCTGTTTACAATTCTTTGCAACCCTAATTGGGTGCGTGCCATTAAAACCACGTCATCCGCCTATAATAAAACAGGGACTTTACTTTTATTAATGATCGGAATATCCTGGCAGTGATCATTTAAAAATTGGCCTAGGCCATTGATATATAAAGCAAAAAGAAAAGGGCGAGCACACAGCCTTGTCTCACACCTCCCCTAATTGGGAACTTGGCTGTACATTCTCCCTGTTTTCCAAATGGTACCCTCGCTCCTTCACCATTATATAGTTTTCTCATGAATATGATAAGTTGAGAATCAACTCCCATTTTTTACTAATCAAAATGTATTTCCACAGGTTAATGTAGTCCATGTTGGAAAAAATGAGAGAGCAGAGAGCTGTAAAGATTTGTAGGATACACAGACCTTCATTACGAGTATCCTGGGAAATAGGCAGTTATTTCCCAACTGCTGGAGTTATCTATACCAGGATACAAATAACTGTAGGGTGAGGTGGTGTAATTTAACCCTTTATAGGGTTGGACCCTAAAGGTGCACTAAGACATACCAATTAGTGGGAAACTAGTCCCTGACTGATTCCCCTGTTAATTCCTCATTTTGGATTGGACTTTAATAATAAAGAGTTTTCTGCTTCTGAAACTCTTGGTGAAAGTAAAGTTCTCATAATTATGATAAGGCGGGTAACTGCTGTTACTAGCCCTATCACAATGTTAAATGGTCCCTCATAACAAAGTCCTATGTGATACTTATATCTCTCTCCCTTTAATGAGATAAAGATGTAACATGTGTAAAAGAGGCAATTTCGTGAAAATTGTAGATCATATTGTCAGAGTGTTGAATGAGAGTGGTAAATTGATGGAGGGTAGTGGCTACTTTACTGTTGACACTGAGATGATGAGAAGTCACAGGCGGGAAGGATGAAGGGTCCATATTACCACATGCCAAAATAAGCATGCTAGTACTAGATGTAATATATGACTCGAGTTCCCTTATCTCCATTTTGTCTGACAATGCATTTCAGAAGAAGTGGTCATTGAAAGACGTCTGTGTAGAAGATGTTAACCCAGCAGCTTTTGTGAAGGCCCACCATGAAAAAAAGTGATTGAAGACAGAATCTCCACACACGCACACAACAAAAAAGAACTCTTCAACATCATCAAGGAGTTCGCCCAACCCACCAGCGAATCGACGGACATCCCTCCCTCACAAGAATTCTGCGACAAACTCAGCACCTTCTTTCACCACAAAATCAAGAGCATCTACGACAACTTCGACGAAGACAACCAACACACTGAACCCCTACCAACCACCCCGACAACCTGAAGCCAGCGATTGACAACTGGACAGCCCTCACCACCGAAGACACACTGAAGACAATGAAGTAAATCACCCCGGGGCCCCCACGGACCCCTGCCCCCACCACATCTTCAACAGAGCAGCCGACACCATCGCACCCATACTCCACCACACCATCAACCGCTCCCTGGTGACCGCCTCGTTCCCCGATGACTGGAAACACGCCGAGGTCAACCCCCTCCTGAAGACCCCACCGACTTAAAAAACTACAGACCCATCTCCCTGCTCTCGTTCCCAGCGAAAGTCATTGAGAAAGCCTTCAACAGCCAACTCTCCACATTCATTGAAGAGCACAACATCCTCGACTTCTCCCAATCCAGCTTCAGAAAAAAACACAGTACGGAAACCGCCCTCCTCGCCGCAACAGACGACATCCGCATCCTATTGGACAAAGGAGAAACAGAAGCTCTCATCCTCCTCGACCTTTCAGCAGCGTTCGACACAGTCTCTCACCGCACCCTAATATGCAAACTCCTTGACGCAGGGATCCAGGAAAAGGCCCTCTAATGGATCTGCTCCTTCCTCTCTGGCAGAACGCAGTGGGTCAGACTCCCCCCTTTCCTCTTGGACCCTACACCAACCACCTGTGGAGCCCTCGGGGGTCCTCCGTCAGCCCTACGCTCTTCAACGTGTACATGGCTCCACTCGCCCCCTTCGCCAGAACCTACAGACTCAACATCTTGTCATACGCAGACAACACCTAACTCATCTTCTCCCTATCCAACGAACCCAACACCGCCAGACGCAACTTTCGAGAAGGCATGGAAGCCGTCGCCAAATGGATGAAAAACAGCTGCCTACAACTAAACACCAACAAGACAGAAGTACTCCTCATGGGCCCAAACCCTGATGCCTGGAACAACACCTTGTGGCCCCCTACCCTCGGAAGCCCGCCCACCCCCACAGACCACACACACAACCTGGGAATCATCCTGGACTCCGAGCTCAAAATGGACCACCAGATCAACTCCGTCTCGTCCTCCTGCTTCCACACCCTCCGCCTCCTACGTAAGACCTTCAAATGGATCCCCCTTGAACACAGAAATACCGTCAGTCACGCCCTGGTCACCAGCAGTCTCGTCTACGGCAACGCAGCCTACGCTGGAATAAACAAAAACCTCACCTGCAAGCTACAGAACATCCAGAACGCCGCCGCAAGACTGGTCCTCAACCTGCCAAGACACTGCCACATCTCCCAGCACCTGCGCACACTCCACTGGCTCCCCATCAAGGCCAGAGTCACCTTCAAGATGCCCTCCAAAACACCGGACCAGCATACTAGAACAGCTGACTCAATTTCCACGCACCCCAAAGGAACCTATGATCAGCCCAGCTCTCCTACACCGTGCTCCCCCGCACCAGAAGGAGCAGATCGGGAGGCCGCTCTTTCTCCTGCCTCGCGGCCAGAGCCTGGAACTCCCTTCCGCTCCACCTCCGACAGACAACATCGCTTCCCATCTTCGCAAGACACCTCAAAACCTGACTCTTCGACAGACCCCCCTCCTTGATGGACTGGAACCTGCACCCCCCCCACCTCCCTACCCCCGTGCCTTGAGACCCTTATGTGTGAGTAGTCGCGCTTAACAAACGCCTGATTGATTGAACATAAACATAATGGGTTATTTCCAGAATACTCCTCCGTTTATGGAAAGATGCGTAGTAACCGAAGTATATTTTGCCCAGAGAAAGAAATGAAATAGGATGGAGAGAAAAAAAGGGTCGACACTAGTGGGTTGTAACCTGGAAAATGCTCGTCTGTCATATTCGTACATTGCGAGAAATTGAGTTTAGAGGAGTCACCTAGTGAATACAAGGATGTTTTCATGGAAAAGATTTGTATGAAGTGGAGTGAGCACTTTCCACAGATGAAGAAGGATGCTGTTCCAGTTGCGCACTTTGGATACCCTAAGGTATTAGAAAGGATCTCATCAAGTCTCTTAAATGAAGGTGTCGTGAAGATATTATTCATCTCGTTGCCTCGCCTGAGTGGGAGTCAGCTGTGTTGATTACAAGGAAAATAAACGGTGAGATTCATGCAGATCTTTTTTGGCTAAACAAAATTTTTGTTGCAGAGTGCCATCCTCCTCCTAAAATCTAAGAGGTATTAGCAGTGATGGGCAATGAAAAATACAATAGTGCTATAAACTTGAAGGCAGTGTAACATCAATTGGCTGTTGCTCCCGAATTGTAGGCACTCATGACTTTTGTAAAATCTTTTGGCATGTGTAAATGCCTAAGGCTTCCCTTTGGATTGATATCAGCTGGAAACATTTTTCAAAAATAGATGCATGCCCTATTCAAGGATGAATCTAGAGTCAAGGCTTTTCAGGATGACATTTTAGTATATGCTGGTGTACATGTGGAACACATTAGGACATTAGAAAGAGGTCTCAGCATTCTAAAGTGAAAGGAATGGTGGGTAGAAAGAACAAATATAAACTCTCGACCACTGCCATGGACTACGTAGGTCACTTCAATACTCTGCAAATTTCCAAATCAAAAAATGATACCATCATGGCTATCATTGATTATTAATCTCCCACAGATAAGGACAAGTTAATGTTTTTATAGGGTTGAGCCAATTGTGGCAGATTGTCAATGCCTATGTCTTTAAAAAGTGGTGCAGAAAAGGAAGATGTGTGTGTGGGGAAAAAGAGAATGAATTGTTAAGAGCGTTGGAAGCTAGTGTACAGTTTACTGTTACATGGACACGTTTTATTGATCTTGATAATTTGCTCAGTCAGTGGGTTGGTGATAAAGAATATACTGTTTGTGACTATTTTATCACACATTTAAAATAATGTTAATGTGATCATTTTGTACATTCATTAATTTGTTCATAGTGTAAATATTGAATACGTATAACACTTCTCAGTTGGTGGTGGTTTTGTTTATTCTTTGTATGAAGAGGATGGGTCTAGTGTTGTTGTGAATTCACTGTATATGTCCCATGTCTCTTGTTACCTGACCATGAGGTGAGCTTGTTCTAGTTCTGTATACTAGAGGGAGGTTTAGAATTTATGGTGGAAAAAGTGGGGCAGTTGCTAAAGCATCTGGCTTGTGAGAGATGCTGTCATGCAGGGTATATTTGCAGAATTATTTCTAAGCATTACAAACTCATCTTTTCAGAAGGTCAGTGGTTTCACCATAGTTAGTTGTAATTACAATTTCTCCGCATAGGTTAATGCAGTCAATTTAAGAAAACAAAGAAATGCGAGAGAGCAAAGAGCAGGAAAGATGGATTGGGATATAGAAGTGATTTTAGTACACAGTAGAAGTGATTTTAGTACACAGAGTATAATTTTGAGGGCAAGGGAAATTGGCTGTTATTTCTCCACCCTCGGAGTTCTCAATACCGGTGTACCAGTAACTGTGGGGCACTTAACAAGTTGGACCCTGAGGGTGCTCTAAGAAATTACAAATGATTAAGAAATCAGCAGTACTTCAAATTATGTGGTAATTACCCATTTTGGAATGAACTTCAACCCATTCATGTTTTGCACATTGGAGATGCAGAAACACATTATAGTGTGACAGAGAAGCGTTGGCGTATGCATGTGCAGAGGATAAACTGAAGACCTGTGTGGAGAACCACCTTTAGATCTAAATGATGAGTAAAAGAGGTGTTGCCAAAGGACTAGAAATTGATTGGTAATATTGATTTTGCTCCAACAAGAGTACAAGTTTGGAGAGAAAGACATTAATGCTTTGAGTAATATGAGGAAGATTGCCTTTCTGAATAGCGGTTGAAGAAGTATAGTGGCAAGGTAGTAAGCTGTTTGCGGGTACATGTGGGCCTGTTGAGTGGATACACCAGAAATCTGTAAGGGGTATCTATGCAAGAAGTTATTCCTAACAGACGTTTGGAGTTATGCAAAAGTGTACAGTTTGTGTCTGAGAATATGAAAACCTAGTTGTCTGAATTTGGAATTTCTTAATATACTGCTGTACTTTATAGAATATAGTCAACAATTGAATGTGCTTGTGGAGAGGATCAATTGAGCTTTGAAGGAAGGCATCCCAACTGCATTGACATCTGATGTGGATTTGGAGCTATCATAAGGAATACAATTTGTAGTAGTACGAACACTCTTTGCTCTGATTTAGGTTTTGCTTCTTTTAAATTGCTGAGAAATAGAGAGCCGACAACAATGCATAATTTGTAAAGATATATATATATATATATAATGATAATGATACTAACAGTAATAATAACTGTAGGGGCACAAAGTTATTATTTGGTAGCTGCTGCCAGCACTGCTCAGTGGCTGAGTTGCCGAATAGTAAGGTTGTTAGTTATTAATTCCACCTCATACCTCTTTCTTCCATCACCGTACACTTCCTGTCCCATCATCTCACGTTTGCAGATTCGTTGTAATCCCTGTGTTGCCCTCTTGTGTCATTTTGCCTATGTTTCTTTTCTTTTTCTTACCCTTTCGGCCTTTTTAGGTCTCACCTGGCGTAGGCTGCGCAGACATGCGCAGTCTCGCTGGCGAGATTGAATGATTTAGGGTTGATTTCACTAGCGGGGTTTAAGCCCCGCCCCTCTTTTCCATTGGCTGGCATCACCGTTTATGCTAAACCGTGGCCAGCCATTGGAAAAGAGCTTCCAGTGACATACACTTTTCTCTTTTAGAGCCGTCCCAGTTGGACTGGCTCGCTTTCCTTACGTTTGTGGTAAAAGGTTTCTTATCTTTATGGGGCCAAACACATGGCCCCATAAAGATAAGAAACCTTTTAGCAGGCGAGGCCTGTTTTTTTTCACCGCCGCGTGCACATCTTCTGTCCCTCCCCTTTTGTGTAATGTATCGAAACACATAAAAACAAAGCAAATGTGATTGTCTAGGTGCTGGCCATGGTGTTGTGGTGGTTCGTTGTTTTTCTCTCAATTCTGGCCAATTAGTTACAGTTGTTTTTGTAGACGTTCAGTTACTTTTCGTTGGGTGCCACCTATAAAACTGGAGGTGGTTTGCTGCGGGGCTGGCCCCTTTACTGGAAATGGTTCGCTGAGTTGCGTCGCCGGTTGTTGGGTGTGGGGCTGTTGCGTTTACTCGGCTCAGCCTGGACGCCGTATTGCTACTGCCTAGCATTTCAGTCTCATCCTCAGCCTGATATAAAGTACCATGGTTATGCTGTGGTCTATGGGAGGGGTTGTTTGAGAAGATTCCTAGACTACAGCGCTGCGTCCGCAGTCCTGTGCCCGAAGGTGCTAGTACACGGGAAGCCGCGTTTTCCACTCCCCTCCCCCACCAGGGGGTTCAGGTAGGTGTCCCGGAGGAGGCTGCTGGCTCTCCTGGTGACAGCCTCCGCCGGGCTGCGTGACATGGTTTTGAGCTGAGGCACAGCTCTGCACCGCGACAAGCTCCTGACGGGCACTGCCCTCTCTCCATGAGCCTGGCAGCCCCTCACACCCCTCACCATGAACGACCAGTACCACCGGGCGGCCCGGGACAGATACCTGGACCTGCTGAAGGAGGCCACACGCAAGGACCTCAACTCCCCAGACGAGGACGGCATGACGCCCACCCTGTGGGCCGCCTACCACGGCAACCTCGAGGCGCTACGGCTCATTGTAAGCCGAGGGTAAGTGAGGAAACGGGGTGAGCGTGGTAGTGCCGGGTGGGAGGGAGGGTGAGTGGGGACAGGGGTATGGTTCAAAAGGTCAGCTTGTGATGAAGGCGCACGAGGGAGGTAGACACAGCAGGGTTGAGGGCTGTCACTGATTTGTTGATGGGCAGCATGGAGTGAGTGAAGAGGGCACCGTTTGCCCCAAGCTTCCTTGAGGTCAGGACTGGAGGAGTCAAGACCAGCCTGATGTCCTGGCTCCACTTATTACAGCTTTCACGATGGTGTGTAGAGTACAATGGAACTGGGTTGGAGTCAGTAAGCTAGTTTGGGGGAAGAGACTGTGACATCAGAGGTGCTCTGAAGGCGATGGTGCTAGAGTGTAGCAAGGGTGCTATCGGGTCCCTGTAATGTACACAAGGAAAGTCCTCGGATGACTCATAAAATAGCAATAATTGGGATTCAGTGGGTGCCTAACTCCCCTGGGCCCTGCATTACTGCACCTGCTGCACTATTGATAAATGTATATGCCGCTGGGTGAACAGATATTGAAGAGAAAAGCAGGTGTTTCTGAAAGTCCTCTGATGCATGCCGGGGCCCTGGAAGCTTGTGTGGCGTGTGCAAGATACATTGACAGGTCGGAATCTCTGAAGGAATGCAGGGCTGGGGCATAGTCATTGACACGTTAGGAGCGTGGAAAACTGATGGGCCTGTGGTGGAGTGAATCCTATGATAGGCCGAGAGGATGGTAGGGCTGACGGCGGATCACCCCCGTGCCCCTCTGGTACTCGAGAAAGGCTCGGAAACTACATAAACCTTAGTATTTGCTGCCTACATAAGAAGTTGTGCCTACTCTATGAATAGACTCTTGGAGGTTGGGGAGAGGATGTGGGTAATGGCCAGAGCTACTGACCTTGGAGCTGGGGAACCACGTTCGAGTCTTGGCGTTGGCTTAACATCCTGTGATTCTGGGAAAATCATTTAATCTCTCCCTGCCTACCAAAAATGAATGTGTTCTTGTATAAGTAACTGGTGTCCATCTCAAGCACCCCAATGCTTTCGGGTCGAGTTCGCGCTATATAAAACTGCAAAAAAATATAAATATATAATAAAAATAGAAAATAAAAATTGATAAAGATGTCGGTCTGCACTCGGGTCCACTTAGATTTGACGTTTCTATTCGAAAACGTTGAAGCAGTACCTCCCGTTGTTGTTTCCTAAATACTAAATTATCCCATGCACACTCTCATACATGGGCCTCAATAGTTGAACGTTTATGTTAGAGCCATGTTAGTACAACATATTTTAAAATTTTACTTTTCGTTATAAAATTAGCACGTGTCACACCCATAATTCAATTACCAGCCTACGAAAGTGAAAGCTGCAAGTTCAAAATAGGATCTATCAATGTCGGCAGTCCATACGCCTCAGGGCGCAGGGGTGAGTTCCGTTCTGAGAGGTTGATGTGTTGGTGGGGAGTGAATGTGACGGGCCATGGGCAGACGCCCTCTGTGATCCCTGGTGATGGTGGGGACCACCCGTCCATCGCTTTTTTCATGGTGGATATTTTAGTTTAGCACTACACGTAGACACAATGGATTCGTTTTCTAAATTCTTCTATAATACTTTTGGGGGTTTCAGTGTCTGTAGGATATTCACTCGGTTAACTGAATCGCGCGAGTTGATTGCTAGATATATTTAGACTGAACATGTAAATGTAAATGTGTTTGTACTTATATAGCGCACAGCTACCCTGGACCGGGGTCTCCCGGCGCTGTACTCATACCGCTAGGGAACCCTTCCTGGCTTGTTCCCTGTGAAATGTCCTCTCCTGGGCATCCCAGGGTGAAGCCAGGCATCCCCAGCGCTGTGGGGCCGTTGTGGAGATTAAGCAAGCTATTGCCCAGAGTTGCAGCGTGGGACCCATGATTAGAATAGGCACTAAGGCGAGAATATCCGGTCCGTGGAATTTATAGCCCGAGACCCTGCCGCGACGGGAATCGAACCCTGGTCCCGGACCAGTGCTCTGCATCGAGGTCTGCCGCTCTAACCATTGAGCCACACTTCTCCACAACATGTTCCTGCTTCTGTAGTGTACCTTGAAGTTCGCATTCTGTCATTCTTTAACTCACCCCTGTCTCAGCGCCTTATGCTGAGGAAGGTAAGAATGGAGTCCATACCACGTGCTCACTCAGTCGTTGGCCTCTCTGTTCACTAACAGCACAGGTGCCAGAGTGGCTTTAACAGACACCCCTACTACTCAAGAGAACTGCGCCGGACCAACTCCATCCTCTCCGCTTCACACTCTGAGGATATGTACCGCACCGACCCGACCAACAAATGGCAGTAGTACACATATGTTTTATTTCAAGCGGCACATGTCGCCACCCTTCCCTGCAGTAGAAAACAAGCATTGAAAATGCAATAGGTCTCGCCTTTGATTAAGTTAAAGCCATTTGCTTTGCTAATGGTATTGTATAGCAAAGCAAATGGCTTTAACTTAATAAAAGGCGAGACCTATTGCATTTTTTATGCTTGTTTCTCTCTTTCTTTGGGTCAATCCATGGTATTGAAATGTCTGGGTCCACAAACGTGAGTGCTGATGCTCACAACCTGCAACCAATGGCCCAAATTAAGCACTGGCAGGTCTCCAAGCTTGTTCCAGTCTGAGTGCATGATAAGAGGGTGTTCATTTTAGAGAGAAAGATTTAAATTGACAGGTGTGTTCAGCACAAAGGTAAAAGGAATTATGATAGCAAGATGCATATTGAAGTTGTGGATATTTCACGGAGAGTCTGAGATCATGGAGAGTAGGATTTTTCCCAAGAATATGTCTAAATATGTCGATCCCCTACACGTTTTTAAAGTCACCAAGTATGTAGTTTTGTTGAAGAATAAAGGTCGTGGATCAAAAGATGTTTTGTGAGAATTAAATAGTTTGTTGAAATAGACTCTTGTACTCTGGGCAAAGAACATGCTATTAATGAGTTGATCATGGAAATGGGGAGAGTGAAAATTAGGGTTTTGAAAATTAAACTGGCATGGTTGATTATGAGACTTGTCAACGCTGAGGTTATGGGTGGTCGTGTTAGCACTTTTCTTTGTGGAATATCTATCAGTGCCCATAAAGCGTTACCTAGAAAATCGGAATCCACAATTGAGGCTAGTCATCAAATCAATACATTCAAATATTATGAAGCACATTAGGCTCCACAAGGAAGACAGAGGGTAGTTATGTTTTTAAACCATATAGTTTTATTAAAAGGATAAATGTTTACAATGTCAAAATCATTAAATTTATGTGTCAACAATAATCAGTCTATGACTGCATCTAGAAATTATGAAGTTCAAATCATTCAAAGACATATAAGTAAGAGGACAAATTATTTTAAAGTTGTCTCAAAAGAAAAGGCAAAGTAAATCCGTTATCCTTGAAAGAGAGCTCCCTATTCTGCTCTACGCTGTGTCGAAAGGTTCTATAAACGTTCGGAAAGAATTCTCCACTATATCCTACTTTGCACTAGCCCAAATCACACAATTCTAACATTTGCTACACCTACATATACTCATCGAATCAGGTTAAAGCATACAGATCACTGGCGGCTCCTCGAGGGGGTGCTGCGGGGCAGTGGCGGGGCAGGCAACGCCAACTCAGCGATGCAACTCGCGCAATGTAAATTGCTTTATTCATGTATTTATTTACTTAACTCAGTTCGGCCGTATGCCGGAGTTTACTACCCCACACCCTGCCCCTCCCCCGCCCTGCCCCACTGCTCCGCAGCACTCCCTCGAAGAGCCGCCAGTGATACAGATACAATTTAGGGCTCATATGTTTCCCAGGATCCTGCACAAAGCAGCTTCTCCAAACGTCCTTTAAACAGACAGTTATCTGCAACAAGGAAATACATTGTACCAGCCTGCACCCTGCAGGTGCTCTGCAGCAACTAATTAGAACATAGAAAACATAGTAAAAGAAAACATAGTAAAAGAAAACATTTCACATGAAAAAGAAAGCAAAGACACACCACGTTGTCAATTGTGAGTTCAGCTTCTCCTTGAAATTAATACACATGTGACATGAAACACGAGGTTTCTCAAACATGACCTACACTAAACACAGGCCTGTATTAGCTACAGTCAATCTAAAAGTGAATAATACACAGTTAATATCATCTTACGTGTTAATATCGATAAAATACAAAAACAATTCATATGAAGGAATCCTTTCAGTCCGGATGCTAGATCTGTTAAAATCCCTAAATGTTCTGACGATACTTTTAAGGACTGACTGACAAGTACATGTTGAGGGTGTCAGCATTTCTCTGTTTTGAACGGAAAGATGTATTGTATCCCGGTGTACAGTTAATAAGTGGTTTACTTGTAGGTTGCTGACTTTTGTTTGAAATGACTTCAGTCTGTTTACTTTTGCATCTTTTTCGCCCCCAATCTAATTCTGATCGGCTCGGATCTGAAGCCTCCTCAAATTGACTTTATACACTACATCAACTTATGTTATGGATACAGGTTGGAAATTGCATACACAACGATGAGATGGCCCTTCCCTATGCTAGACCCTCACGTTACAGAAACTACTAACATTCGAAGTTGTGCCATGCTTACCCTTGTGAAGAATGGCATCTAACGGATCCCTGATGAGTTTTATGTTAGATAACAGCATATGAAATGTTCGCTTCTTTAATTCACACACCGCCACCTAGGTGTATTGTGGGTCATTTGTATGCTTTTGCTGTAGTCCGTATACATATTGTATTGGTAATTACAATATAATGGAAATGAAAAAATCAGTAAAAGCATATTAAAAAAAATAAGTACAAAACACTTCTACCACATATTGGAATTGTGAGTAGTGTGATAAGCATTGCATACTCTGCTCGACAGCTCAAAGCTGACATTTACCAAGGAAACAATGCCGAATAAGTAGTGGGACATGCAGGTTTTGTTGCAGAAAGCACCACAACAAGACGTGATGCCCCATTTTGAGGGCAATAAACAAATTTGGTGCAAGGTATCTTACCCTATAAATTCCGATCCATATGGTACTGGAATGTATAGAGCGGAATAAATATTGCACCCTCTTCCTGACCAACAGTTAATGTAAATCTATACATTTTAAAAACCAGGGAAAACCCTTTCTGTCACATTATATCACTTGTGCTACCGCTGTCCTTTGGTAACATGACACATCTGAATAGCGGTTACATAATCCATTCATTATGATGTTCAAGGGTCGGAGAAGCCCATTGGCTGTAGTGGGAAGAGGTGATGGATGTTCACAGAAATCCTCCCAAGGACGTCTCACTTAAAACGGTGATAATGACTCAATTTATAACAAGCATTGGAAGTGCCAATAGGTCTGGCTAATGGATGAAAGTGGATTTTGTGTCACTGAAGGACTTAGGTAATCAGTAAGTCATCATACATGCAACCTATGACCAATCCTTGTACTCATGCATCCATTCATTCCTTCAGTGACACATTCTTACATTCAACCTTTGACACATCCGTAATAAAACACACACATACTCAACAACATATGCTAAATAAATTAAAAGAATACAGGTAGAAAAAAGCAAACATGCTTCCATCTAAACACAGTGTGCAACGCTTGCACTAATTAAACTAAACATAGCAGTGGATGTCTTTCTTGCAGAGATATGGTACCTGGTTGTTTTAAAGTTCCCGCCTGGCCGCCACATTCAGGACCAACAAGCTGGACCTTTGGAATGGGGGACCAATCATACACTATGGACAAGAATATTCCATAATGGTGTCCTGATTTAGTGGAAGAGGCCACGTGGGATGCGGGGCACTTCAGATGAAATGAGTGGCAAGTAAGATACCCACTGCACGAAGAGCTGTAGTATTGTTTTAAGAAAAATATCAATAAAATGAGGAGAAGCAAAAAAGTGAAAGAGGAATTATAAAAGGAGAAAATTGAAAACTAAAGGACTGGCCAACCAGCCCTGACACTAAAAGGCAGTAATTTTCAGCAGGATGTGCACATGAGATCATTTTTGCTGTCATTCACAGAGCAAGAGAGCCGATGACTGATGTGGGCTGAACCGTTACCCCATAGAGTAAGCTGCCATACATAGAAGCAGAATATAAATGACACTAATACTAACCAACAGCAGAAAGTTTCATCCAAAGGCACTCTATATATCCCTATAAATAATGATATATGTGTATGGATATATGTATTACTTAATGATATTTCTTATTTCAATATCCTGGCATACAGTTAAATATTCACTTTAAAAAAAAAAAAGGGTTTCGCCAAATGTATAATTAAAGGTTCAGGAAAGGGTGAGGATCAACGACAATCAATATTAACACTTCCCTCTTAACCTATCTGCATTCAATCAATCAGTCAATTCATATTTGTAGAGCGCAGCTTATCACCCCATAGAATCCAGGCAATGAGGAGTGGGGTGCCTTAGTTGAAGAGGTCTTGAATCCCTTCCCGAAGTCAGCAAATGAGGGAGAGGTTCAGAGGTGGAGCGGGAGGCCATTCCAGGACTTGGTGGCAAGGCAAGAGAAGGAGCGACCTCCACTGCGGCTCTGGTGTGTCAGAGGCTGTAAACAACATCAAAATCCTTCCTTTCAAAGGAAATCTGTGACATTTGATGTAAAATAAAATACCTATCTGCTGGCTTTAATACAGGCAAATAATAATCCCTCTTTAAATTCCTAATGACTCCGTCATATGCTTTTCACATCAATATGTCAGGCCTACTGCCTTTATCGTTACTTTTCATAATAGAAAATTAGACTTGTAACTTTTATCATTTGCTTGATACCATAAGGAACACAGTCTTACTGTGACGAATATAAACTTTCCCCCAAGACAACCATCAGGTGTACGGTTATAAGTGTGGAAATATGTGCAAAAATTACAATTGTCAAGACAATATAAATTCCCTGATAATAGTGCCTAATAAATATTACCATATTGCATTGGTTTGTCTGGGTAGGTTACCAACACCAAAGGTCTTATCTACTTTAGTAATCTGCCAAATTCTATGTAAATAAAATACCTGCCTAGAGGCTTTAGCACAGGCCTCTCCAACGAGCAGCTCGTGAGCTACTGGTAGCTCTCCAGCCCAGCCTACTAAACTAGAAGCTTTTGCTTGGTTGAATTAATATACATATACCAGAATATGAAAAGTGAGTATTCGAGATGAAAATGTGTGTATTTTCAAAGCCAATCATTTCCCAAAATATTTAAAACTGATAAATGATAACAATGCGGCATTGGGAGATTTACTACTAATCTTATTACCTTGATATTATTACCCTGGTGCCCAGGTCATTGCAGATGTGGCTGTTATGTATTACCCTTCTAGAGGCATTCAAAATAGACAAAGTATTATTTACATTATTGCTGGTAATCCTGCCCTGAGGTGATCACAGCTGGTAATCTTGCATAGGGTGGCCAATAATATCATCTTTTCTGATGTGTGTGGCACCAACAATAATAGTAGTTTGGAATGATTTTCACTGAACACAAGTAGCTCTTATTCCTGAAAAGGTTGGAGACCCCCGCTTTAGCACAATGTAATAACAATCCATTCTTAAAAGCTTATTGCTTTGATCACATGCTTTTCACAATAAGTACTTAGGAAGAACAATGGTCCCTATGTAAAAATAACAATCAAGAGAAGATTCTTTTCTTTTAAAACCCCCTCTGTGTTGCTCACTTTTTAGATCATAAACAATAGAAAAAAAGTTGAAATGGTGATCAGGGAGGTGAAAAAGGTTCTCGGTGCTCAAGCTTTGGTGATAGGCACTAATAATTACAAAATATAAGGTATCATCATCTATATACACAGCCCGTAAAAAGTGGTACAATCAGAACAAGTCTTGTGTCAACAGTTGACGGTATTTCGATCCCATACTAATACTAGATCATCATGAGGACTGTAGTTGATTTTGTCCCAAGACACTGAATAGGCCTGTAGTAATATATCATCAGGGAGGCGTAGCGATTAATCACATCAATCGTGTGATGTCACATCTGAGGAACCATAGCAATGCACAAAGCATTTGACAAGGAGACCGAGGGTCTCGAAGGCTGAATGACGAGTGTGTCAAGCTCCAGTACACAACAAGGGCAGAATAACAACAATCACATGCGTGTTTTCAAACACATACACATGGGTCTCTCTAATATGTGCTGGGGTCGGGCATTTTCCCCAGGAGGCTGCAAGGATGGGGGGCTGGCTATGTTACTGGGGGACAATTTTGGAGCAGTGAAGCAGTTTTGAAATCACTGCTGCAGAGTTTCTCTATATCTAGTAGTTTTTAGGCAACAATGAGAGTGTCAACATAACTCTGGTGATTAATGTACCTGCTGGAGAGATATCAGAGTTTTGTCTAGTGGCAGTCTTGACTCTTCTAAGCTAGCGCAGAGGGTTAATATAACTGCTGCAAAGGACATGTCCAATGCAGATCAAAGAACAGTATTTTATGTGCCTAGCTTAGTAGGTAACTACTGTTCTCACAAAGACCCTTTTGTTACTGTGCAGTTCATAAGTCACAATCATAATCTAGCACAATGAGCTATGAAGTGTCATTTAAGAGCTACTTGTTAACTATATGGTATAGGTTAGAAAGTTGTTTTTTTCCAAGTCTTTTATTATCCTAATTTTGTTAAAAAGGGGCTGTTTGGGTAGAATTTTTTTTTATTAGTAAAGCAAGGGCTCTAAGTGGGCCGTCTCCTGCCAGTGCTCAGCACCAGCAGTTCTAAAGAGCAGGTGCTGAAATGGGTCCCTATCGGGCTCTCCATTTTTGCCCTTGCCCTCAGGGTGAAACAAATCTTAACACTGCAGCAGCATCACCCTTCACTGCCCTTGATGTAACTTCAAAGAGACTCCTTATAGTTCTTTCATAGACTCATTTCAGAACAGAAGCATTTTCAATATTATGTACAACAAAGCCATAGTTGCTGCTTTTTTATCTTACACACAACTAACAACCATTGACAAAGCCAATGGTCCTCCCTGGCTTGTTGAAGGTGTAATTTCACTAATATTATATATCTGGAAGCAATGACAGAAACACCAACTACCTGTCGGGTGGCACTCTATACTAAACACAGATTTCTAGCTTATGTGTTTGAAAGCCACCCCTTTAATTACATCAGCCACGCTGCTTTGAGAGACCCCCCAATGTTTTCATCCCACTTAAAGCCCTTAGTAAAGCCAACCCTAACCACTGTGTTACATTCTGTATTCTGGGTTTGTGCTTCTCCACATCAGGCACTTTTAAAAATGCCTACCAGTATGGTTTACATGGGAATCCCGCACCTTGTATTTCTCTTTCTCTTTGTAACGTTTTCTATACACTGATTTACACATGTATTATTCATTGTCTCTGTATTTGTGGGTGATGTAAAGTGCTCCAAACCCCTACATTGGTATGAGAGGTGCTATAAAACCAATAAAACACACGTGAGGGGCTATGGAGAGATGAGAGGCACTGATGAAGGGTGATAGTGAGGGAATCATTAAAATGCCCCAACAAAGAGTGTTGAATCTTGGTGCACGCTTAGGTCATTATTAAGTATTCTCTAATTAAATATATAATGAGAAATGTGTTGTAGAATACCCCTTTTTTGCTCAAATTTTCTTGTGGGCGAACCCCCCTAAACCCTCCTTTGTAGTGGTCAGGTTCACACCCTGCACTCACTGTGCATCATACGAAGGGCTGTCCTGACTACATTTGTCAGGGCTGCTTTGGGTTCCCAGTTCGGCCCTGCGTACAGCTTTCGGTTGCTGTTGGTTTCTTCTCCCCCATTAAGCGGGCCTTCTTATCAGGCTGGTTGGAGTCTGGTGTTTACTGGCCAGATTGTCTGTTAGTTTTCTGTGACTGCGTAATTACTCCGAGCTTCAGTTTTCACCAGAGCTGTTTCTACCACCTTTACATAATAAGAGCAAAATTAGATATTTGCTAAATCATCGGGCTTGCAATACAAGTTGCAAAATAATGGGGACAATTACCCCACTTAAACAGCGGTCTTTTACACTTTCTACATAGAATGTGTAAAGCTGCTTTGCATAATGGATTGCTTTGATTGGAAACACTTGGTAAAATGGTACAGATACGCTACTGTACAGAATCGTAGGTGGCATGAATCTTGTTCAAGTTTTAAAATATTATTGACTGGGTAATGCATTTCTATGTACACAGCATTGGTGGATGCTACCTAATGGGGTGGTGGGGCAGGGGTGAAAAAGAAAATCACATATCTGCAGGCCGGTCGCCGCTTCTCGGTCCTCCTTGTTCAACTTGAGGAAGGCTGAAGCAGGAAGCACACAGGCTCTTAGGCTTCCCTAGCCATTCACAACCCTCCTGCACCAGCATGACAGGAGCTTTATGATTGGTCTGAGCGCTGTGGTTCGGTGGTCAGACAGGGACTGGGTGCCCGTGCATGTTCTCCACCCAGGCTGTGCAATACAGCCAGGTAGATGTGCACACTTGGAGTGTGCCCACCACTCCTCCCCATTCTCTAGCCAGCCCAGCCCCACCCCTCACCTAAGCCAGTACTTGAAAAAAAATGATAATAACATTGTGTTATTATCATTTAATTTTTCCTTTTTGAACTGATGAGAGAGCAGAGGGGCTGCGCTCCTCCGCCTTATCGACTTAAATATTTATATTTTCAGGCGGCCTGGTCCGTTTTGGATTGCTATTCTACATTATATAGTCTACTTACCATCTTTATGCTGACGATACCCAGATCTACTTGGAAACCGCCTCCATCAGAGACATTCAAAGACTCGGTGACATACTGAGAGATGTTCAACACTGGCTGTCATGTAACCACCTTAAACTAAACCTCGACAAAACCGAAATACTCCTCATCTTGAACAAAGAGGAGAACCCCCAAATTGCTAAATGGCTAAAAGCCGTTGATGCGCTCAACGGGAACCTCACCCTGGCCGACTCTGTCAAATCACTAGGCATCACGCTAGACCCGAAACTGGACATGACCTTACACATCAAGAGCTCAGCTAAGAGCGCTTTCCTTAACCTAAAGCTAGTGAACAAACTAAAAGCTTTCATTCCGCCCAGTGATCTCAAACAGGCCACCCAAGCATTGGTGTTGCCAAGACTGGACTATGGGAATGCAGTCCTCTCGGGAATAGCAAAATCACATCTGGCTCCCCTCAAAACAACTCTCAACGCGGCAGCCAGAATGGTCACCGGAATCAAGAAATTCGATCATATTTCTCCTGCACTCAGATAACTTAAGTGGCTCCCAGTCGAAATGCGGGTTAGCTTCAGAACAGCCTGCCTCACACACAAAGCCCTGCTCACCGGTAAACCCGAATATTTGGTGGCCAAACTCAAAAAAGCCGGCCAGGCCAGGAACCTCAGAAGCTCAAACTCCCTCCTACTCATCCCGCTGAAAACTCGAAAACAAAAAACTGCGGCACGATCCTTCGCCGGGAGCACGCCTAAAATCAGGAACTCTATTCCCCCTCACATCAGAACTACTCCCTCTTTTGTAAAATTCAAAAGCCAACTCAAAATCCTGTTTCTCGACTGCTACCTAGGGAACCGATAGGAGCAGTCAGAGCAGGGAAGCAGACAACTCGCACTGCTTCAACTCCTTGCCCAAAAAGACTTCGAATCAGATCTCCCCACCATCGACCTGCACTGTTAATGTTTTATGTGATTCTCTGCAATGTATCTGTTCTAAAGCGCTCCGATATCCTCGGGTCAGGCCAGCGCTATATAAAACTTCTTAAATAAAATAAATAAATAGAAATACTTACTATCATATCTTGATCATAGAGGAATAATAAGAAATGTAAATCTAAAAAACTCATACATATTCTTGGTGAAAAAGGGAAGGAAAATGTAATTGATACCTCTAGGGAGTAAATGAGAGACGTTCCTACCAGGTGTCCTATCAAAACAACCCACTCCAACTAAAGAAAATATGTAGGACATCTCTTATTTCTAGTGAGGCCGTTAACAGCAGTCACTGGCCCAATAGGAATTCTGAGATCCCTGGAACAACGCGGATCTGGTTAGTTTCACCTGGAGGAAGCAGCTAAAATCTATATTGGAAACCGTAGGGAAAACTAAGGAATGATCAGGGCAATTGGGACTGAAATTACTGATTCCTCTGGTAATTTCTCATTTACAAAGGGACCCTGAGGTTCCCAAGTCCCACTCTGGAATACCCATTAACCCATCAATATCCTTCAACAGCACTAGTATTATCTGCCTAGCTGCAAAACATTTCATGGGGCAGTGCAGGAACTTCTTTCAGGGGATGGAGTATGTTTTTGGGATACGTCTACAAACTCTCCTCGAGACTTTGCAGGATTGTAGCATTAGATTGTTTCTTCCATTCCATTTCATTGACTGTTGGATGCAGCACAAATAATCTCATTATATTCATCTGCCCACGTGCGTCTTTGACCAGTCAGCATAAATGACCATGAATCAATCATTCAGCTGCTAAATTCATATACCAGCCTCCATTCGTTTGGTGCTCTTGTGATTTCATACTAGTGGTGCACAGAGATCAAGTGATGAGGAACAGTTAATAGTTGAAAACCTTTTAATTGTGTAGGAAAAGTTCCCGAATTTTGTGTTCTGCAAAATTGGAAAAAATTCTCAAAATATCATATTGCACACTTTTGCTTAACTTATTTACCAGCGCAAGACTGTTTTGCCTACAAAATTCTTCACCAGGAGACATTCTCTGCTCGAATCTATTTCTTCCTTGAATTGCGCGCGATTGTAAGCACTGTTTGATTTTGTGTTGAAAAACGCTTTTGAAGTAAAAGCGTAATTTCGCTAAATGTTTGTTCAGTTCACAACATTTTCGGGGTAAAAATATCCACTTTCGCACACTGTTAGTCACAGAGTTAGAAGTGAAGAGTTGTGAAAACCAGTAAAGATGTGTTATGCACCACAAGAAATGTAGTACATTGTGTTACCTCTTGTCAAATCTTCAGTGCGACCTGCCCTGAGGGACCTGTTCTTTTTGAAAGGATAGAAGTAGTTTAAAGATTGCCCATGGTAATATTAGAAAAAGTAAAATTTTCAAACTTTTGTCAATGTTTATTACCTCTATGTTCTTTATTACTTTAGGGTGGAGTTGTTGTAATATTTTGCCTTGTGTGTATGATAAATTGTGTATTTTACTTTGATTCTGCTAAGTACTGAGTGAATGAAAGTTCTGCGTGCCCTGCGGTCGCTTGAGGATGCTGAGGCATTGTGGGTATGTATGAACTATCTTTGCTTTTAATTGGAAGTATAACAGTAGCATATTTTACATCTGTTCTTGCTTAAGAGAGCCTGGTCTATCATTGTATCAAAAGACTCCTCTGTGATAAGCCGTCAACCAAGATCATGCTAGTTGCTAGGTTTTAGTCATTTGAGACAATCGTCTTATGTGATTTCATTAAATTGAGGCTCATGCTGGAGTGAAAGCACAGTTTGAAGTTTCATACTGGAGTATGGAAGGCATTTTGGGATTAGTTGCTGCTTGGTGGACTTTCGGCATGCAGCTTGTTGGTTTACTGAGGCCTGAGATGAAACAGTGTTCTCTTTATGGAATATACCTGCATGACTTCATGCCTCAATGTCTAATGGCATGTTTGAAGAGTGTCGAAGCTTTCATTATTAAAAGAGCCAATAAGATGGATCAAACCATGTGAGTTCCAAAGGACAAGATCCCTATTCAATAAATTACAAGAAAACACCCAAAGAAAAATTCACACAGGAAATCCATACTGGAAAATCCACTTGAGACAAGATTCAAATACAAACCATGAAGGTTTATTTAAAATGTACAACTCATTAGGATGCCAAAAATAATTAGTCAGCTCAAGTCAAACTGCAAATAATTCTCAAAATGCAAATAAATGGGAATAGCATAGGGCGATATTGACTCTATTGTAATTTTCAGCCAGAACTCAATATGATCTTGCACAAGGCAAATAATGAGTCAAAGAGCAGATTGTCAAAGGGATTGCTCAGTTTTAGGGCGAGTAAAATCCAGAAAAATCTGAAAGTATTGTAGCATTAAACAGACTAACGTGGTCTGCTCGCTAAGGAAAGATCTCAAGAATGGAAATGCTCCTTGCTAGTCGACCCGAATACTGAAATGTTCAAGGCAGACCCTGAATCATCAGCCAAAATCCTCTAACTACTGTTTACATAGATTTGGTAGAGAAAGAAACTGCCAAATGACTGGAACAAAGCAATCACCGTCAAGAGTTCAAAGATTGGTGCATTAATAAACTGTACCAAAGGCATGGAATCCCCCTTGTATCAATCTCGAGTACAATTCTGGAAAAAAAACACTATACAGTGCATTTCTGATGCAGTGCACAAGCCGTTTAAAAAAGAACAGACTGGATTCCACAAGGGCCGAGGGAGTATTGACGCAACATCATTGAGCAGTGCACGGAGTGACAGAGACACCTTCAAATCAACTTAATTGGTTCTCAGAAAGCCTTTGACAGTATCCAACGTGACAGCCTCTAGCGTATACTGAGATCCGATAGCATAACGCAGCAGATAGTTCGCCTCATCAAGAGCTTCTTTGATAATTTTACCTGTGAGGTGGAACATAGCGAGTATAGCTTTAAAGTCAAGAGCGGTGTGAGACAGGGATGAGAGACGTCAACTTTACTTTTCAGTCTAGTTATTGACTGTATGATGCGATGCACAACAGAAGGCCACGCATGAGGCATCAGATAGACCTTAATGTCTACACTGGAGCACCTTGACTTTACAGATGACTAGCCTTGCCCTCCTACACACACCAGCATATGCGGGAAAAGACGTTGCCTCAAAATCTATGCACAGCAAGTGGGCCTGAAGATCAACACTAAGAAATCAAAAGTTATGCCACTCAACATCCCAAATCTTTCAGAAATCAAGGAGAATGGAGAGGACCTAGCCATGAGTGAAGAGTTCATTTACCTAGGCAGTACTATCAGACATGACGGAGGGGCAGACAGTGACATGAAGAACAGACTGATCAAGGGCATGAATGCTTTCAGGATGCTGAACAATGTGTGGCGGTCATCTGAGTATAGCACCAACACCGCGCTGATGCTTTACCAGAGCTGCGCCGGCCCACACTCTTATATGGATCAGAATGCCCACGGATCATGAAAAGTGACATCGCCAAACTGGCACCTTTCCTCATCAGTAACCGGAAAAAAATCCTACGCATTACCTGTACACAAACCATCTCCATCCTGCTCACCAGTTGCAAGCAGGAGAGCATGGTCACCATAATTATGAAAAAAAGATATCACCAAGCAACATCACCAAACTGTCAGCTTCCACACCAATAACCTGAGAGGATTCTTGCACATTTTCTAGCTGCAAACCATCTCCAACGACCAGGAACTGCTCACCAGATGCAAACAACAGAGCATGGAAACCATCATTATTAGAAAAAGGATGGAGATGGATGTGGATATGGAAGCGAGGATGGGGCTAGGTGCTACTAAGCACTGTCTGGAGCTGGCAACTTGCTCTCTGACGTGGCGTCCTCGCTATCAGATATGTCAACTTGCTGTGACTTTTAGGAGGGTTACAGTGTCTAGAGCACTCTGTTAGATAGTGCTCAGCAGTGGCGGTAAGATGTCAGTAGGCACCTTATCACCTATGCACGGTGTGGGGATTTGAGTTATTACTGAGCTCCTCAGACTGCGTAGAAGATTAGGTCACATTTACCTTTTTTTTCCGATTTATGGTCCCGACCAAATGCTAACAGATCGCTCCGCGACTACACAAGGCACTAAACATGTTGACCTGAAGTATAGACCCTAGCCTATTAGTAGGTCTATAGGTGACTGACACTTTCTCACTCACAGAGACAGGGAGCATTATTTCCCCAGTTTTTCTGCCACTTCTAATCTCAGCATCAACCATGAAGATCCCATTAAATATACTGCGGCACCTGGTCGACTGTGGATCGTATATTCACGCTTTCATCAATCTTCTCACATTTTAGGACACAACATCCTCCTTCCTACTGTGCTCGTCCGGTATATTTTTGATTAAAAGATCTCCGGTAACGTGCCCTCTCACTGGGCCTGCCAGGCATTGGAGCGCTGGCGTGGTGAGGAGCATAGCCCAATGATGAAGCATGTCATCTTCGGGTGAGTGAGGGCAACTGTTCCTAAAGCACATGCTTTCCAGGGCACCTGCTTTCAGTTAGAGCAAATGTCTATGTGACTGAACTTCTGGAACAATATTCTGCGATTTAATTATGATGGATAGGACCCACCATTGGAAGATATCAAAACTCCATCACAAGAACAGCTCTCCATTGGACCCCAGAAGGCAGACGGAAGAGAGGTGGGCCAAAGAGCACCTGGAGGTGAACTGTGGAGACAGAAATGAAGACCCTGAACCACAGCTGGGTCAACGTACAAAAACGTGCCCAAGACCGACAAAAGTGGAGGTCCTTCGTTGCTGTCCTACATGGCAGTCAGCATAACTGGCAGTAAGTAAGTATTGTGTTATTAAACAGACTAATGGCGTCTGCTCTCTAAAGAAAGCCAAGATGGTCTTAAATATTCTAATTACAAGGTTAAAGAACAGCTCATTCCATCATAAGGACACCCTTTATAGGAGTCCCCATGAAGTCTGGCAATCCAACGGTAAAACAGAAAACTCTTGACATGAAAAATGACTTTTGTTTTACTACTAATAAATAATGCTGTATTATGTATGGGAGAGAAAATAAGGGCCATTTGAAACTAAATACTCAAAAAACACTGGGCCAGATGAAGAGGCCTTCTAAAGATACAGTTGCTCCTTCCACTCTGAACATCACGATTAAGAAAAAGAATACATTTTAATGGTGCATCAGAGCAGAACCTTAAAACTGCTTGGATTAAAGACATTTACCAAAACGCTGAAGGATATAGTACATATTTTTAACTCGAGCTGCACAGAGAGAGAGATGAGAAACCATGTTTTAAATGTGCAGTGTAGTGTATGTGCATGTGTGTATTTGAGGCCTAATTATGTCATTTTAAATGTATTGCTATGCTAAATGCAGAGCATTTTCACTGTTTGCAACTCATCCATGTTAATTAAATGCACATAATTTGATAATTCTAAATTCAGTTCTACAAAACCAATCTACGTGGGAGGTTGGGTGTGTAGGCATATATAACAATTGGAGGCCAGGAATGAGATTGCATGGCCATGTTTCTTTATTTTACTTTTTTTAAGATATTGGTTTGATTATGCAAGCTCCTGTCTTTCCAAGTTGGGCAAGCTGTCTTTTGATTTGTCGGATGCGCACCTTTCTTTGTCAAGTTGTGGTGGTGGCCAATGTTGTAGTTGTGTTCAGTGTTGGGATGATACTTTAAATGAACGTATGTTGTGGATCTGCTATGCTTGTCTCTATATCTGTCAGGAAGAGGAATTGGGTTTGCGTGCCTCTAGGCTCCCTGTACTGTGTTCACAGTGTTGTTGCTATGTCTGGTGGAATGTGTTGGTCCTGAATCTTTTTAGGTTTCATCTGCACAGCGCTTGTAAACCAAACAAAAGCTTAAAACCAGCCTTGAGCACTCCCATTAATTCCTGTTACCATTGGTTGGCTCTGACATCACTCTTGTTCCCTTGCTTCTTATTGGTCAGCGCATTATGCCTCCTCATTGGGCTTTGAGTGTTTGTCCTGCCATAGAGCATTGACCAAGTACAGCTTCCTGTCTGCATCCGGTGTCCTTCTACTGACCTTAGGCTTCTGCAGGTACTTTTTTTGCATTAACTCCATGCACTATTATAAGAATGCATGTGTATACGGTCCATCGCCCTCTCAACCGCTCCCCATGACACTGGTTTTATATAGTGTCAACTCAACCCAAAGGTATTGAAGCACTTTTACTGGAACTCCAGTTACATTATACAAGGTCGAGTTCCCGCTGCCCCGCACCCTCCTACCGATGTCCTTGCTCTTTTCTTTTTCTGTTTTTTTATAGCGCCAACTCCACCCCAAAGGTATAGGAGCACTTTTACAGGAGTACCTGTTACATTACAATAGTATGGATTCCCGCTTGCTCATCCGCCCTCATCCTGCTGTCCATGCTCTTTTATTTTATATAGCACAAACTTGACCAGAAGGTTTTGGAGCACTTCTACAGGAGCACCAAATTCATTACACAAGGTTGGATTCGTTAATTTTTTAGGCATTGGGAGGTTAAGTAATTTGTTCGGATTCACAGGATGTTGAGGTGATGCCGAGTCTCAAAGCTGATTTCCCAGTTGTCAGCAGCTGAGGCCGTAATGCAACATCCTCTTGTCTGGACATCCAGGGCCGGAGTGGCCGTACCCATCATCGGGTGTTTCCGCGGGAGGCTGGAAGGGTGGAGGCTGGTTTTGTTACTGGGTGCTGGTTTTGCAGCGGTGCTGCAATATTGATCGACAGTAACAAATGCAGCAAGCAAGCATTTCCAGCCTCCTGGTGCCAGGCAGTTCCCCCACCCCCTGGAGCTGGTCCGCAAAAATTGGCAGGGTTTCTCTTGGTTCCCAGTCTGGCCCTGCCGACATCCCTTCCTCTTGTTGCCTGCCCCTCGTGTCGTCCTTTATATTGTAGCCACCCACCCCCCCCCCCTCCAGCAAAAAAAGAAATCAACAAAGAGCAATAGGTCTTGCATATGTAAGAGCTATTTTGCTTTGTTAATGTTTTTTTAGACATATTGCACAGCAGCATGGGCTGCTCTGCAACATGACTTAAAGTATTGAACAAACAAAGATCTATGAAACGGTCAACGTTGGCTGCAGCATTTTGCTTTGTTTTTCTTTACTTTGAGCCATGTTGCACAGCAAACCACGCTGAGGTGCATAATGTCTAAAACATTGACAAAGCCATTAGACCTCGCATAGGCGAAGCTATTGGCTTTGTCAATGCTTGTTGGAAACACAGCTGCATTCTGCTGTCTCTGTGCTTGTTTGGTGGGGGAATTACATTACATTGTTCTATTGCTTGCCTGAAAGGAGAATTGCATTTCATAGTCCCCTTGTTCCCAGGTGTCTGGAGCGTGAGTGGCATTCTATTGTTACCTCTGTCTTTTTGGAAGCAGAATTGCATTTCGTGTTTGTCGTGTCTGGTTGGACGTGAAATTGTATTTAATATTCCCAGTGGAGTGCTTTATTGTCCCTGTGCCTTATTTGAAGTGGGGTCGCCTGTGTGTCTAGCTGGAAAAAGGTCTATGTTTTATTGCCACTTTTCCTGTATGAAATGGGAGCTTTATGCTTTTGAATTTCTATTTGTGGGTTGTGTGAAACTTATTTTTCCTGGATTGATACCTGACGGGTTGTTTATCTGTGCTCGTTACTGGTGCAGATAAGTTGACGTTCTTTCTGTTGTGTGATTTTCTTTTTTTCCTTTAGGTGTGGCATTAATGCCTCTGGAAGGATGAGAGGGGTGGATTTAGCTTTTCTAAGTGCATACTTCCTCTGTATTGACTAATTTTAAGCCGGGAGGTTTGTCATAAATAATGTCTTGTTCTGTTTGAGAGCGGTGATGATGTGCCTGAGCTGGGAAGCTGCAGGATGATGGACGAATGAAAGTTCTGTGTGCTCCATAGTTGCTGGATTTGGTGGTCAGTGGCTGATATGTGGGAACGCAGGTGCACAATGGCCTATATATGGACATTTTTACTTTGTTTCTTTGAAAGAGTTAACATGTACACTTTTATATCTATATATCTGTGTAAGAGAGTGAGACAATGATGGTCACATCCAAAATAACTCTGTTAAGGAGATTAGACATCCCCAAGGCCATGGACTTCAGTTAGGGTTAACAGCTGGTACCACTGGCTTGTCTTTTGATGCATCACCACTGGGCTTTAAATCTGCTGTCTCAGGTGTCCTGAACCCAGCATCACGCAATAGGAGTAATGAAGACTCTTAGAACTTCTTGTACTTTTTGTAGTTTCTACTCTTTCCCCTTGTAGCTCAGTACAACAAAAAAGGAGACTGTTGAGGGACACAGCGCAGGAGAATGGGCCAATGCTGTGATGCCATTAGGATTCTAACGTGTCCTACTCCTGACATGTTGGCGAATCTGTGTCCATATATCTGGTGTCATAGTTGCACTCTTCTGATTTTAGGAATATTATGATGATGTGTTTTATCCTTTGTATGCATGGTTTTAATTCATTGTGCCTATATACAATAATCATATGGAGCCAGGTTAGAGAACAAAGCTCGGTTGCACGCCCTGCACACGTGCCAGTGGTTCTAGCATCTGTGTAAGTTCACTGGAGCAGAACTCTGCTCTATCTACTTAAAACGTGGACTCTCCCATTTTCCCTTTGTTAAACCAATGCAGTCTAATACTTCGTTTGATTCAGTTGAGATAAACAGAGGACTGCAACGCCCAGAATCCATTAGGGTGTTAATGAATGCCGACGGTTGCAATAGTCGCTGATGACATTGAATCATTTGATAACCTTACCGCTAGCTGTAAAAAGAAACGCTAAATGTTCTTCACTGGTGGCCACCCTTACCCAGACAGTAACACCGTGTTAATTCCAAAGCTTAAACTAATTAATTGATTTCTTTGCTGTTGTGTTTGAAATTATACTCATTAAAGGAAGGACAATAACCCATAGCAGTCATGAAGCCTGGAGTCACCAGCCGTCCATTCACGCACGTGAAGCTCTCTTGCAAAACGCATTATATCGCATTTGAATTTTCTTCTTCACATAACTCGGTATCTCCGCTGGCAGAAGACGAGTAAAATGGCTGCCGTTGAAGACTGGAGCGCTGGCCTCGTGCCAGCGCCGCGCGGGTCTTCTGTTAGTGTCAATCCCCAATGCTGTGGCGCCTCATGGTATTTGATTACAAATCATGGCTCGCATATACATTGGCAGATAAGACTTTTTAATAAGGTCAGTGGGATTTCACAGTGTGTGGTGGGGCCTGCAAACCAGCACATCCTTGACTTGGAAGAGAGAGAGCAGCACTTTATCTTCCCGAACAGCCGTTCACGCCGAGGATGTGCGCTTTTTGATTTACAATGAAATCCTCCTTTGTAAAAAAAAAATCCCCTTGAGAGAAGGGATTGAAAACTAGTGAGTGTTTGAGACCTGTTGACATGAAGAGTTGCCAAAGCTGGATGCAAATAATACCTGGCACACCCGCCCTCCTATGAACAGACTTACTGGCACGGTATAGGCTTCACCAACCTCATTTTCCCACCTCCATCTATGGGACCAGTCAATTTGCAGAATGAAAACTGGAAGCAAAAAAAATATACGTACAAAGATCACGTGATAACGGGTGAGGATGGAGGAGAGGGAACCATCTTAAAAAAACACGAGCACCAGGTTTGCAGGGCAGATGCAGTGAAGGGGAAAACTACAGAGCTGAAGCCAGAGAAATAGCCATCACTGGTGCAGCAGGTTCAACGACACCGGGGCCCAAAGATGTGCAGATCGTTTTACCAGCTGCTTCAAGCATGGCTGCCACCTGACCCTGAATATGTCTTTCTTTATTTACCCAATTGTGGGGGATGGGGCATTTCCTAATATGGCTAATTGCAAACCTGTTACACCTTTACCTATAATGGTTTGGGACATTTTAAAATGAATCTTCAAGCACCAAGGCAGTGTCATATGTAGATGGACAACAGTGAAGCACTGTGATAAAATCTGCTTAGAAGAGGCACAGGCAGATATAGGGAAAGGCTTGCAGGACAGGAGTTAACCCAACACTGACGAAGAGAGGGCAGTAGCTGCAAACCATAGCTAGAAAAGAAGGAATGCAGCAGAAATACTACTAGAAGAAAGGCAGACTCAAAACAATGAAGAAGCAAATCAGAAACGTGTATAGTAGCGTAAAATGGTACCCAAAAACTTCGCTCGCTAAGGAAACAGCAAAGGGGCATAAGCATTCATAGCTTGTTGACATCAATTTGATGTAACAGTGATTTTATTGCTGCTGAGCGAACAGCGTATTAAATAGAAACCATATATATTGTGCACCTCCTTGTGCCTTGAAATTCAGTTCTACGAGTGTCAACAGAATGATGGAGAAGAATGTCATGTACACTCTTGAACAAAATTGGAGGGCAACAAAAGGATTAGGGATCACTACAAAAATGTAAACGTCAAATCAGTTCAATCTTTTCATGACCTTCCACACTAAATGCATGAAACTAATTCCGAGATGTCTGCACAATAAAAATAATTTAAGTTTCTCAATTTCTCTTGCAGTACTAAGCATTCAACACACCACAACCATTAAGATATACTGCAATTCCCAAACAACTGATGTCAACTTCCATGAAGACGTATTAAGCTGACACATGCGTTACCAATAATATGTATTCAACACATATCACATGCTGTGCATTATTCCACCATCTAGTGGTTGGGTCTGGAATTCTCCATTATTTTTTTGTCTTTTTCCTATTTTTGTTTTTCGTTGTTTGTGGGCGTCAATGGTACCACCATTTGCTGTCCCTTGTGATGTCGTCCTGCTTCCTCCGGAAGCTCCCACCTTTGCTCGCCATCAATTGTTGGGTCTGGATGCTTTCTGAAGGATCTCCGACACTAGAAAGAAGAAGTTGATTGAAGTTCGGGAGAAAAGCGTCAAAGCCCACCGAATTTGGAAAGGGACACCTGAGAAGTGGTACTGGAGGAGAGTTTGAGTAAAGAGGACACGTTTTCCTTGATGGATTTGGAGAATGCCTGTACAGGGAGCTCCCCGTGCAGCCTTATGGAGAAGACACCATTCCAGTTCTGCAAACATTTCCACCACAAGTTATTGACGAAGGGCAAACACCCGGTTGCAACTTCTGTCTGCCTGTAGACCACCGAAGTGAAGAATGCAACATCTGTTCCACGTTCACGCCAAAGATGCTGAGTGTGAGAGTCAGGCAGAGGTTATTCCATCATACCATGCAGGGACAGCAAATGATCCCCATTTTTATGAGACTTGTGTCTCTTGAGCGATGAAGAGAACGTTGCAGAAACAGCTGTGGGGGAAACATTAGATGGCAACTCATGGAACATCGACATCGAAGCCCAAGGGGGCAAGAAGTCACATAGATCCGAGGTAAAAGAATCATTGTCCTCAAAGAAAATGCTCAAGTCAAGAAATCTGACTCAAGGACGTCAAAGGGGGGAGCCTTGGCGTCGAAGCACTCAACAACTGCGGTTGCGTCCTGAGACAAAGAGCCCTCTGATCCCTCGAAATGGACACCACAGTAGGAAAATCTTCAGAGAAATCCAAGTAATCGAAGGATGGATGAGGAAAAAACATTTTGATGTCGAAAACGAACAAGTCGAGAGCAGAACACTGAAGTTCAACGACTGATTTATCTGCAAAAGACTCTTCAATGTCAAAGAGGAAGACAACAGAGAATCTTGATGCTGAACAACAGGCAGCAGAAATCAAGAGAAAGAAGAGGCGCCTCAAGGCCGAAATTACCACCCGTCTACAAAAGAAAAAAGACTTTGACAAACGTCTAAAGGCCTTTTGAATCCCAACAAAGACTTTGACTCTGAATGATCAGAAAGACAAAGACGTCGAGGAAATTGAGCCTCCTTTAACCCCAGAGTCTCAGGAAGAGGAGGTTGAACTTTTCTATGAAGAGCAAGGGGAACAAATGGTGGGGTGGTACCAGGGATCAGAGAAATCTGAATGTACTGAGACCCAATGGAAGACCTGGAAACATACTCACCAGAGGAGGGGGTAGACAGCTATCCATCAAAGCCATCACCACCAGATGGCACTGGCATCTAAAACCATCTGGTTAAGAAGGCTGCGGACAAATATGGGGTACAGTTAGAATAAGCAATACCCCAGTCGTGTTTCCTGCTGGAAACACTTCTACCCACACAGGTCAGAAACCAATTCCTGCCTATGTTCTTTAGTGTTTTTGACCTGGGAAGAGAGGCCTTGAAAGAACCCACCACATGCAGAGCCGTGTGTCCAAGAGTGGAGAAGAAATGCAAGTTCTCGTCCAAGGCACCCTCCTACATTAAGGGTTCAGTGCTGGCTGATTCGATGATCACCTCAACAGCATGGAAGAGGGCAAACATACTGTGGTAAATGAAGATCAAAAATAGCCAGTAGTAAAGGTAATACAGGATAAGTGTTATTCTCAAAGTTGGACCCTCAGGTTACAGGTAAAGATGGTAGTAAGGAAGCAGGAAGGCCCCAATGGGAGCAGCATCCTTGCTGCTCAGCCCACACATTCCAACTGACACTCACTCAAACCATGCACACACCAGCATTCTATTTCCTCACACTCACACTGGCGGACCAGCAGGGGATATATAACTATGGAGAGAATGCATGGCATAGACATGAAGATACCACACATAGCATCAACATTGGGGTCGCCTCCAGACAAGGAGAGCAAGAGAAGTGACCTCATGGATTGCAAATTCGAGTGAAGCATGGCAAACCAGTAGTGCATAGCCAACTCCAATGCCCTCTTAAACCACCATGCCTATCAGCATTGGGAGGAAATGGCGGAACTTATGAAACCCCTCCCTGAACAATACAGGAAGAGAGCAGTACACCTGGTAGATTATGGCAAAAACATCCCCAACACGTGCCTCAAGTCAGCTTTGGATGCAGTGGATACATTGAGTCGCCAAATGATGATGGGCATCACCATACGTTCCAAATCATGGCTGAGAATTTCAGGGTTCAAGCCTAAAGTTCAGGCCAACATACTAATGGAGAACAGCTGTTTGGGAGCCCTGTGGCTAAATCCCTAAATCAGCTTAAAAAAACCAAACAGCTAAATTGACGGGAGCTCTGTAGTTCACAGGGGGTTTTTGAAGGGGAACGGCACCTTCGTGCAGGCCCTCAGGGCAGAACAGCTTCCAGGCAGGAACATCCCAACAATTGTTCCAGGGTAGCAACTAGTCATCTACATCCCAGCAGAGTTGATAATACCAGCGGTACGCACAGCAGTCCTCTTGTGGAGGAGCCCGAGGTAGAGGCCAGCAACATCAGGGAAGCTCAACGCCCACCAACAAGTTGCTTAAAATCATGCCAAAGCTACTTACTGACAACATCAGTGAGACACATAAATAAAAAACTCAAAGTTCACACACCAGTGGGAGGCAGGATACAAAACTTCCTTCAGGAATGGATGACGATAACATCAGACAAATGGATCCTAAACTTAATACAGTATGTATATTGCATAGAATTAGACAAGATGCCTCCATCCAGGGGACCCAAAAAGAAGGTCCACTGAAGAGAAGAAATATTTGTCTTCTTAAAGAGGTAGCAGAATTGCTATAAAAGAAAGCTATACAAACAGTTCCAAGGTTAGAAAAGAACAAGGGAAATTACTCCACATATTTCCTAATTCCAAAGGTAGACGGATCCCTACAACCAATCCTAGACCTCAGGTTCATAAAAAAGTTTATCAAAACACAAAGATTCAAGATGACAAGATTGCAGGAGGTCAGACCTAAATTACAAAAAGGATATTGCATGGCTACCATAGACCTAAAGGATGGCTACTTGCACATCCCAATGAGTGCAGGACATAGAAGATTCCTCAGGTTTGTGGTAAACAAGACTGAATACCAATACTGGCCTTTGGAATCAAATCAGAACCAAGAG
Source organism: Triturus cristatus (assembly GCF_964204655.1). Classification (NCBI taxonomy): domain Eukaryota; kingdom Metazoa; phylum Chordata; class Amphibia; order Caudata; family Salamandridae; genus Triturus; species Triturus cristatus. Next base: position 862,240,017 of record NC_140580.1, read on the forward strand.
TATTTACAAAGTGTCTAGCAGCAGTTGCAGCACACTTAAGAAGACAAGGCATATGTGTCTACCCTTACCTGGATGACTGGTTAATAGGAGCCTACTCATACAACAAATGCAGAGTGCATATACAGAAGGTAATGAGAACACTATACACATTGGGGTTCTCAGGAAACATGGAGAAGTCATTGCCAACAACAGAACAAGAAAATATGTTTTTGAGGGCAAGGATCAACACAATCCAAGTAAAGGTATATCCCAGCGAAAGGAGAACAGAATCACTGTTGAAAGAGACAGCTTTACCCGAAGTGGCAAGCTCTGAGAGTAAGGACTGTGGGGAAGTTATTAGGGAAGATGGCATCATGCATCCCTTTGATTCTATATGCAAGACTTCACATGAGAGCGATCCAAGAATGGCTACAAAATCAATGGTCACAAGCAACATGGAGTTGGGAAGATTTAGTGGTTGTCGCGCAGAAGGTACAAGAGGAGATAGCGTGGTGAAACAGGTCACATATAACACAAGGGGGAACATTTGCACAACCAACTCCAAAAGGGACAATTACAACAGATGCCTCACATATGGGATAGGGAGCTCACATGGGCAGACTCAAGGTGAGAGAGGTCTGGAAGGCACAGGATGCTGCACAACATATCAACATCCTGGACCTAAAAACAGTGTTCCGAGCTTTCAAAGTCTTTCAGAAAGAGCCATTGGGAAAAACAATGTTAATACAAACAGACAACACAACTACAATGTTTTATATCAAGAAATGGATGGACACAATCCCTGGCCCTGTTGAGACTAGCCTCCGAACTCTGAAAGTGGGCAACTCAGGGCAGAAAGGAGATCATTGATGTCCACCTGCCAGTGAAAGACAATATCAAGGTGGACAGAGTGAGCAGGCAAGCCTCATGCTCCCATGAATTGGAACTGGACCAAGGAGTACTCAAAAGGATCTTTCAGAAGTGGGGAACTCCAGAAATAGATCTGTTTGCAACACCAAGGAGTGCAAAATGCTAAAGCTTTGCCTCCAGGCAACCATACATTCAATCCCTGGAGAATGCACTGTAGATAAGAAGGTCAGAGACATTTGCAGATGCCTTTTCCCTGATACCACTGATACACTGGGTGATCAGCAAAAACAGAAACAGCAGGATGACACTAATACTAATTGCCCCGCAGTGAGCAAGACAGTCCTGGTTCTTAGAGCAGACAGAATTAGCACAAGGGAACATTCCCAAATTGCCAAACGATCAAGATCTGTTGTCAATGGAAGAAGGAAGGGTACTACACCCAGTGCCAGAGTCTTTGAGCCTGGCAGCATGGTTTCTGAAGACTTAGAACTCAGACATTTCAAGCTGCCGGAGAATATAAGAGAAGCAAGAAAGCCAACAACTAGGAAGTGCTATATGGCAAAATGCAAAAGATACTCAATATGTTGTCTTAAGGAGGGGCTCTTAAGAAGAAATACTAGAGGCAAGACAGTGTTAAAATATCGAACACATCTTCTGGATTGCTAGCTAACTTATGCTCTTTAAGGGTACATAAAGCAGCAATAGTGGCTTACACAAGAGGCCACATTGGAGGAAGTTTCTTCATAGCGTCAGTAATCGAGAGGTTTCTCAAAAGGGGCTAAAAGAATTGCATCACCAAGAAAGGTACTTGCAAAAGTATTCTTGCAATTCCACATGAACCAAAGTTTACAAATTCCACGTTTTTGTTCCAAAAACCAAAGTCGTGCAGAAAGGACTCTGCACACATTAGACGCAAGATAGACCAGTAATGTATTATAGTGAAAGAACCAAATCAAACAGAAAGACAAAACCACTGTACATCTCATTTGCTAACCATTTTCTATGAACAATAATAACCAAGAACACCATTTTAAGATGGATAGCACAAACTATTCAGTTGTGCCACACAAACAGAGGTGAAAGACTGAGTTCTGCAGCTAGCACACATTGAACAAGGAAAAAGGGAGCAACCATTGCACTTCTAGCGAATCCCCCCTTGCAAAACATCTGTATGGCAGCAACATGGTAATCGAGTGCACACGTTCACCAAGCACTATTGCATAGACATACAAATGAACAAAGAAGCACAGGTGGGACAAAAGGTCTTACAACATCTGTTTACCAATCAATGCTAATTTTCAACCCACACACCGCATAGATAACAAACCGCTACAAAATCTATGCACAGGATGTGAATCCAGAAAAGATTCACACAGCAAAACGTATAGTTTCTTACCTGTAGGTGTAGGTGTCGTTTTGCAGCTTGAAGAATATTCTGGATTCACAGGCGAACCACCCAACTCCACCAAGAAGATGGAAGGAAGGATCAAGAAACAAAAAAAAATCTGAAGATGGTGACCAAAGGTGGGAGCTTCCAGCGGAAGCAGAACAATGTCACAAGGGACACCAAATGGAGGTACCGTCGATACCCACCAATGATAAAAAAACTAAAGTAGGAAACCGACTAAAAATTAACTGAAGATTCCGGACCCAACCACTAGATAGTGGAATAAATCACAGCATGTAAACCCAGAAAAATCTTCAAGCTGCAAAACTACACCTACAGGTAAGAAACAATACATTCTTGAGCATGGAATCCTGTTGCTCGGAGCTCTGATCGACTGCACCAGTTTGGAGGTTGATCCTGGGCGTCTGTGCTGGAAGATCCTCCCTGGTCATGGGCTTTATTTATTGGAAATAAATATTTGATGAAACCACTGTTGGTCTCAGGAATTATCATACAATACACATTTACCACTAATTTACTCACAACAAATAGTTATGCAGTCTCCCAGTGGGACCCTTATAGATAGAGAAACTGAGAATGCCATATAAGTCAATCCCTACCATTGTCACTATGTAACGCTTTGGACGGTAGCATGCATGCACATTCCAGGTCATGAGCAATTCTGGGCCAGGTAGACAATGGTCTAGTCCAGGAATTGCTGAAAATCAGAGTTTTAGAGCCCGTTACAGAGCCATTAGTTCTGCCATTTGCCTTAACCACCCTGAGTTCCTCATTTCCACAATATAATGGTTGCAGTATCATTACCCAGTATCAGTGTCCCCAGTATCACAGACAGTCCGGTCACCTCATACGTTAGCTACTAAGCAACCTCAATATCAGAGTCACTTAGTGACCACCGTTTGATGGCACCATCCATTCGGTGTCCTGAGTGTCACAGACAGTGAAATCCCATAGTATGGTAGCCACCAAGCAACCCCAATATTAGAAGCACTCAGTTTCCACCAGTAATAATGCCATCCTTCTGGTGACCACTAGCATCACATACAGTTGCATCACCTAGTATGCTAGCCATCAAACAGGCCCATTATCAGAGCACAAGACACACAATTGATGGACGGAATGCAGAACAAATCAAAACATTCTCCCCCAGACAAGAGATATGGGTTAAATCCATCATTCTTTTGCTCACCATGCCACCCCAGTTTAGACCTGGCCATATGCAAATCAGTCTTGACCCTGTGCCTCATGGGAACAGTCCAGCCCGAACTGCCAAGCCAGGTCCTCCCTGGACCAGAAACAAGCATCCTAGGACTGGTTTCGGGGTTTCACCCCTTTTCAGCCAGGATAGCTTGAATCCAGTGGCACAGTGAGCCCGGGACCTACGTCTAGGCATACCCAGCGCACTTAGGGCGAGAAAGCAAAAGACACACAATTCATGGACGGAATGCAGAACAAATCAAAACATTCTCCCCCAGTCAAGAGATCTGGGTTAAATCCATCATTCTTTTGCTCACCATGCCACCCAGTTTAGACCTGGCCATATGCAAATCAGTCTTGACCCTGTGCCTCATGGGAACAGTCCAGCCCGACCTGCGAAGCCAGGTCTTCCCTGTACCGGAAACAAGCATCCTAGGACCGGTTTCGGGATTTCACCCCTCTTCAGCCAGGATAGTTTACTAAACTAGGCACTGTATCCATTTTGAAAATCAACCATGACTGTGTTTTAACTTATGTCTCTCTGCCTGCAGTAAAATGTGCACAGAAACATTATAGAAGATGCTCAGTGATGCTGTTTATTTCCTATCAATAATATGTTGTTCTTTGCAAGCTCTTGAGGAAGCCTCCTCTCATATTTAACTGTTCAATGTCCTACATGCTGAAGTTCAGTAAGCTCAGTCATTTCATAATTCTATCATTGATTAATGTGTAGCGAGATTTGTACTATCACATTCGATGGCATTAGGTAAAAGCGGAACAAATTATTATTCATTTAGGGCATGGTGTTGGCTAATGTTCCATTTTATTCTGTATCGTGATTTGCTGAGCCTATGTATCAATGTGCTTACATCATGTGACTGTATGATTTCTACTGTGTATTTTGCTATAAAAATGGCTCATTTTGAAAGATAGCCAAGCTTCTCTTCAGGAGCAGACTTGTGTTATTGAGACCTTAGGTCATCACATGCAGCATCTGTAATGATCTCAAACTTTTAATAAACCTTCATGGTTTCTAACTCATGTGTGACTCAGAAAAGCTTATTTCAATGACTAGGTGATTTGATATGTTGACAATCTCAATCAGGTTGAGGCACATTGCCTTATATATTCTTGAGGACACCACCACCACTGATCCTGCGCAGACTGCATTTATCTTTAGATGATCAAATAAGATAGTCTCAACACCATCAGAAATACTGTTAGTATTTCCCAAAACGTACTCTAGTCACAAACCTTTGGTTCCCTTACAAAGAGCCTGTGATGTTGACTTTAGACATGCTGATCAAATGCTTCTCTATAAGTAGTAATGTATTAATCTCCTTACGTGGATGTTAGTGTTTCTGCATTCAGTGGTAGAGCAGAAGACCATAAACCTTCATGTGTGCTCTGGTTGTGTGACCACTTTGGTTTGATAGTGCCATTTTCAGACTGTGAATTGATGAATGCACTAACTTATCGTATACATTTTGCACTTTTTCTTTGCAGGACGGCTTACTACACTGCCTACCGACAAGTGTACAGTACGGATTATCAGACAGTCTATAAATGTTGCCCTGGATGGTCCCAGCTCAACGACGAGGCCGGCTGCCTTTATCGTAAGCAAAGTCGCCTTCCTTCCATTGGTTTTGTCGATGTTGATGGTTCTGCACTCGGTGTTCATAAATACTTTATTCGGGATCTAAACAGTTCTGTTCACGACAAGAAAAATGTTGGAAAGAAATGTAATTGTTTGTAGTTTTCAAACATGCATTTTTCATAGAGTTCCTCTCACCCCCCACTGCAGATGGAGGGAAATTATTCAATTTTTTCACTACCCTCCTGTTAAAAATTGTATTTTACGATGAAAACATTTTTTGAAGTTAGAATTAAGGAAGCGTGAGGGTTGCAGTCCTTCTTACCTTGTAAATAAATTTAAAAAAATAGCTCCGGCGATATCTCAAAAACATAAAATAAAGGAACCAAGGCGGGCCCTAATGGTAGGGGATGGGACTGAGGGTTGTTTAATATGTTTAGTCGATCTAAGTTCCCTTTAAATGTCTGCTCTACATTTAACGTCCCACAGTGCACTGCATAGCTTCAGAATTGACCCTCACTTAGGCATGGGCGGTGAACTATGCTCCGTTCGTGGAGTTTGAGGAGTTTTCAGCACTCCGCGCTCTGGGGATCAGGCGGAGCTCTGAAAAACTCCGCTCCGCAGAGCGGATTTTTTTCCTCGCTTGCACCCGCCAATGTGAAGTTGGCGAGTGCGAGCGAGGAAAATCTACCTCCCGGCGAGAATTCTCTACACAGGCGATCGGATTTCTCAACACGGGTGGTCGCGGATGGTCATGACTGCTCGCGTTGAGAAACCTTCCATTCAGGGTGAGTAAGCTGGTGCTCGAGTTGAAAATCTACTTTAGCAGCAGAAAAAAAGCAGCGCCCTCTAGCGCTGCGCATGGTGCCATTCGTACTGATTTTACAGCGCGGCACAAACACCCGGCCCTGAAAATCAATGCGAACAGCGTGACTAAACACTCTCTGCCACTTGCAGAACTACGCGTAGCACAGTTGGGGCACTTTGTGAAGTTACGTGTAGCAGAACTCTGCAAACTCCACCCAGGTCTACCTTCAATGTCATACCAGTCTGTGGTGAAGTTGATTTCAGCTGCAGCTCCGCCTATCAAGCCACTGAAAAGAAAGTAAATGCACTCACCGCGAAGAAGACGAACCTGTGCCTGGAGGTTGGGGTATTCATACTCCAGTAAAACCGTATGCGTGGTACCTATTGTTTGGAGGCGCTTTGATAATGTTTAAGCTAATAATGAGTCGGAAAAACCAATAACAAATTACTGCCTCGGAGTAAAACTGATTGATTCTGCTATCTTGTTTAAAATAATTGCACTGTTTTTTTCTGCACACAGTGACAGCTCTGTGCATTGAGAAATTCATTGCATGTTGTGCCTTTGGCAATTCTGCGACACAATAGACGTGTGTATTAAGTTTCCTTTTCCATTGCTCCTGCAGTTAAACCCACCTGTCTAAAATGACAAAACATTATTAAAACACACTCGCTCACTCCTACATAACCGCCAGTATGACATACTTGACATAAAATGGAATGTTGATGCTTTTTGAGTATGGAAGCTCATCAAATCAAATCATGACATAGCTATTCCTATTAATCCTTTAGGAGATATTGAACTGGACAGACAACTAAGACTATAAGTGGTACTATCACTGTGTCACTGATAGATGACTGCAGAGAATGGCCCACAGTTGAATTCCATTAAAACAACAGTTCTCTATAGTTCTCATTAAATGCTCATTCTAGATTAATTGTTCACCATTTCAAGCTTTAATGTCCTCTGGAGAGAGCATTAATCAGCAAATTCTACACCAAGACATAATATATTGTGTAAAGACACCTACATTGAAAAACTGTGATTTTGGGCACTTCACACTACCTTTTTGTGCTTAAATTATAAAAATATTTATAAAACAAATATACCATTAACTCTCACATTTCACACGTGCCCCAATATCATGTCCAAACTCATTTCCCCCTTCACATCATAGTTTCCCTTAAATTGCGTCTGTCAGACTCCTTTTTTTCTAGATGCCAGAAATTAATCCATATGTTCTTTTGACAAGTTCTGATCACATCCTCTGGATTCCATGCACAATGTTTCCAGGCAAGTCTTAAGGAGTCTGAACATAAACAGTGACTAATTTGTGCCGGTGGTTGCATGTGATGGGCACCAGCACTTATTTATGAGACCTAGACCTTGTTTATCATCATCTCATCATACTTTGACTCAAAGTAAGAGAGAGAAAGGCAGGGAAGAGGAAAAAAGGAAGAAGAGAAGAAAGGAAGAGAGTGATAAAGGCAGAAAGTAGGAATGAAAAGCAGCCTGCAAGGGTGAGATAAAGAGATAGCATGTACATGGTATTGGCAAGTCTACACAGCCATGGTATCCAGCAATCCTGGAATTCGGCAGTGCTAATGGCACCCTCCTGAGAGAAATAATGGGCACGTATTTATTTATATTTACAAATGAAGCTCAGGACAGTAAGTAGCACTTTTGGAGGGAAGAAAATGTGAAAGAAATGTATATTTCCGAAATGTGATCATATCTCCATGCATGGAATATGAATGTCATAGAGAGAGCATTAAACCATGCTGAATTTTATTCTAATGCAAGACCCGAACACACAATGTTATGCTTTTCTTCAATGTAAATTTTGGATTACTATACAGGAAATTGTGTATGATTTGATTAGACTGTAAAGTTTATCAGAAACGAGGTATGTCTTAAAGCACCCGAGTTGCGCAAAATTAGCTGAGCGCAGAGGATGTTTCTCTGCATGGTGTACCGCTGGGGCAGAGTGCTCCTCCCTCAATCACAAAAGTGATGCAAACTGATGCAAAGTGCTGTTTTTAGGTCGAGCCTGTGCAGCGCCTACGCTGCTCTGCGAGGCATGCTGTATTGAAGTATGGAATAGAAGCTCCGCCCATTTCCAGCCCATCTTTTCAATTGCTCCTGTTACTGTTCTTTCGAAATCATTGCTTTTCATTCGTTAATAGGCTAAGGAATCCCTCCTTGGTACCGCCTTGTCTGCATTTGTAACCTCACATAAGGACTGGACTTTTTACTTGTGTTCTTACGGTCTGCTTTATGTAGTCGGTGAGCCCTATTTTCTTTAATGATCTTCCCCTATTCCACCCACGAAATCGCAGTACGCCGCTTACTGTGATATGTTTATCAGTGATGTATTTATTTAATTTACAGCGCGGTCCACTTTAACTATAGCGGCAGCGCTTATTTATTTAATTTATTTACGGTGCAGTCTGCTTTCACTTTAGCGGCCGCGCTTATTTATTTATTTAATTTACAGCGCTATCCGCTTTTACCTTGGCGGCAACACTTATTTATTTAATTTACAGCGCGGTCCGCTTTCATTTTAGCGGCTGTGCTTATTTATTTAATTGACGGCACGGTCTGCTTTCACTTTAGTGGCCACGCTACAGAACCTTTCTTTAATTATTTATTTGTTCTTTTTGGGTGAAAGCGCTCCATACCGCTTTTCACTTTAATATTGGGTGTGCCCCTTTCTTTAGACGCTGCTCACTTTAACCTGCATACGGCGAGCAGCATCTAAAAGAAAGGGGCGCGGCCACCATTACAGAGTCTCGCATTTGCGAGAGGTTGAGCTATTAGCATTGGAAATGCAATGCCTTTTATATATGTGTTGCTTTTAAAAACACATAATTAAAAGGCATTGTCATTTACAATGCCAATAGCTTAAACTCTCGCAAATGTGAGACCTATTACATTGAAAATGCTTGTGGTATTTACTTTTCAGTGCAAAACTGTCCCCTTGCAGTACTAATTCACATCATGATCATACCAATGCACCATGGGGCAGGGGTGTTTTCTTTGGCGCAACGCAACCTAAAGTGCTCCAGAGCTAGGCAAGAGGGAAACAGCACCATATCTTAGTAGTTATCGTGCTGCTCTGTTCTATCCCTTTCATGCAGCGCAGCCCTGCAACTTTGACTGCTGCACTTCATTGCATAAAAACTTAGTACATCTGCCACCCACACCCCAGCTTGCCTCAGCTGTTAACCCTTCCTGCAGGCACAATCTTACAGAGATGCTGTGAGCTCTACTCCGGACTCTGATGGTAATTTGTAGTTCCTTTCACCCTATACGACCCATTGACACTACATATGTACATGAGGGATAGGGAGGCGGGAGAAACAGTCAGAAGGGACAGAAGAGATACATAAGGAGCGCTTGAGAGAGAGAGACTCAAAAGAAGGAGGGAGAGAGAGAGAGAGAGAGAGAAAGAGAGAGAGAGAGAGAGAGGGAGAGAGAGAGAGAAAGAGAGAGAGAGAGAGAGAGAGAGGGAGAGGCAGTTGGGAATATTAGTGATATTAGTGCAACAGGAGTTAAAGGAGGCAAAGGTAAAAGTAGCACGGGGCAGGGCAAGAGAGTGAGAGGCAAAGCCAAAGTGTGAGAAGGGAGCAGGAAGAGAGGCAAAGAGAGCAGGGGGATGACTGTGGGCAGAAAAGCAAGATGCAATGGGTGTAGATACAGCGCATTCCTGCCCTTTCAATTTGGAGTGCGGCAGCGCAGCAGGAAGGCTGCAGCGCTGCCGTTCGTCAAAATATTGTAAGTGAGGCCCTAAAAACTTAGCAGCTGTGCCTAAGCAGTGTGCCTCAATTTCAGTGCCATTTCTGCTCCTATTTTCCTTGAACTAACTTGCTTTGCTCGCTGAAGCACAAACACCCAGCCACAATACTTACTTTGATTTACAGCCTGAATTGTGGGAGGGGCGAGTGGAACACCATCTGGGCAACCAGGTGGAGATTGGTCAATAGTTAAGTTTTTGTAGTGATGAAATGTAATGAAGTCTTTTAAGCCACATGCCTCCAAGCACTGTTGCCAACATATTTTGACCGACTTTTACGACATCAGCGAAACTTATCAGAGTTGACCTGTTAAACAGGTTGCTGACTTTGGCCGGTGTCGTGTTTTTCCTGCGTATTACAACTAATGTTGACTACAGGCTTGCAAGCATGACCTCACCCATATAGATGCCAAAGAGGTCTGTAAAACCCCGCTGTGCCACATGATGGATTGTGGCATGCAAACGGAAGTTCCAGTTTCTAGAAGTCTGACTTGTGTATAAAGTACAAAACTCAACAGGAAGCATCAAGTTTTTCAACCCTTGTTGCAACTTGAATTGGTCGAGAATCCTTCCTCAGTCAATCAACGTTTTTTGCCCAGGGCTGTTACAGTGAGCGGCGGTGGATGTAAGCCACATCCATGCCCCAAAGGAACACTAAACCACTTGCATATGGCTGACACTTTGTTCCATTGTTTCTTGTGAGTGCAACACCACCCACACAGCGGCATTTAAAACCTGTTCTAACATAGTGGTTAGAGGAGGGGGAAGGAAGGACCCCACGTCGATTTATATCTTCATTATGGATGGTGCATTAATCATCCTGGTCACGCCCTTCCCCCCACTCCCCATGAGTTACCCATTCCAGGGGTACCAGTAACTCTGGGGGCAGAGTTATTGGAGGATTCCAGGTTAAACCCTAAGGCTCTACTAATAAATTAAGAATGCCCGAAGTAATTCCTCATTTATTTCGCGGAGTGCCACTCGTGACTGCCGTGTTCAACGGCTGGATTGGCCAGGTGACACAAAGTAGATGTTTTTTCCCACAGATCTCATAATTCCAATGGAGTCAGTAATGGCGATTACTAATTTACCCACCACATGTGAAGGCGTTGGATCTCAAATTAACCTGAACCTTTGATGAATATTGGGGTATAAAAAGACCAAGTACCTTTATTAAGGGATTCTAACGCCTGTGAGCCGGATAAGAAAATATGGGAATAGGTTGGGAGCCTTCGGGCGTATGCCACGCGTCTCTTTACCTTCCAAGAGCAATAAATGAAGCTATGTTACATTTGTCTGTAATCAGGTCTGTTATTTCAGCGACAAGCAAGAGATTGTTTTCAAGATATGCTCCATTAACCGTTAATATTGTTACCTTTTTTGGGTCCGAATATCCTACCGAAAACAAGAGAGATTTTCAGTCCCATAGTGTATGCATAACAGATAGCTCCTGTCTTTACATTGAGGTTTCTGAGCTTATCTTTCTTGTAGCTCTGGGCTTTCTCTTTCCTCCATTGGACCAGGATCCTTAAGAGACAATCATCTATCATGTTCACCTTTTTGCTGATATCACTCCATTTAGGACAGTAAAATGGATCAACAAGGTGACCTTCGCTGCTGATAGCTGCTGAAACCAGTGGGGTCCTGAGGTTGAATCCCAGCTTTACCAACATTACCTTTCATGTTTCTGAGGTCCACTAATTGCGTAATATTGAATAATAGCACCTTATTTAAAGCACTTAAAAACGTACATTATTGTGTAGCGCTGAATGAATCTGTTTAATGTAAGTTGCTCAGTGCAAATACAGGACAGACCTTTACACTGATCTGTACCCGGTGTGCAGGCTTTGTAGCATCCTAAGATCAAGCTTACCTTAACCCACCTGGTGTTTGAAAATGCAAGAGTGAACTGAACCATCCCTTGATAGGTTGGCCACACTAGGCATACTTTGACTGATAGCTACAGATGTAATGCATGTCTGAGACTTATTTCTTGAAGCTGTTCATTTCTAAGTAATTCTCATAGACTAGTCAATGTTTCTAATTTCATGTGAGAGCTTGTTATGTTGAGTAATAATGGGAGTCACTCCCACTGGAAGTCCATTCATTCTCTGTTCGACTGCCTCCATGTTTGGATAGCCCTTGTACTGAAGGCTTGTTTGAATAACAATTGTACATTTTATCTTGGCTTCCTTCTTTGAGGTGATGGCACAGCTGGACCTTGAAGTACATGACATGTACATGACAACCAAGAATGCAAGAATTCAGCAACATGGTGTGGACGACTCTCTATTAACATTGTCCAATTTGTTTGTCAAGATATCTGGAAATAAAGTCAAACCAGCAGAGCCTGCACCTAGCTAGTGAATGCGGAAGTAGCCATTACGGAGGCCCGGGGAGGTGAAAGCTCTGTTAGATGATTTAAAGAAACTAAAAACAGACTTCGGCAGGATTCACAAAGGTTTTCTATAATAGTTGTGGGCTGCTCTTGTGTTAGAAGTGAAGTGCCCACGAGTATCGAGGCATAGCCCACAATCCATTTTTCCTGGAGGGTCCAACTGTGTAGTTAACCACAACCCTCCTGAATAGCTGGACCATGTAAATAAAGCCAGTGAACAGGAGTATACTATCAACCTGATTTTACCTCGCTCAGTCTAACAATGGATGAAGACTGGCATCTTTTAAAAATTATTTCCTCACTTAGAGGCCTATTACGATGTTGCTCGGAAGGCTCCAACCGACGGTAGGAGCCTCCCGATCCACATCGCAATGGGCCGGTCGGATTACTTTCCGACCGCCTCATTTTGATGGAGGCGATCGTAAAGGAATCTGACAGGTCATTCCAGCTGGCTTCCAATGGCCTCAGAGAGCCTGTCCGCCAGTCGGAATGCGGAGAGTAATCTCAAGGGCGGGCCTTTCCACCCTTGAGATTACGATGACAGTTTCTGACATGGTTTCCATGCTGGTCTGTCTGACATGGAAACCATGTCAGAAAGTGTCTTTGGGGCCCCCCAGCAGGGCCTCATTGGGTGTACGGCCTCCAGTTGGAGGCCGAGGGTGGCCCCTTCACGTTGTGGTAGGCACCTTGAGGTACCTGCCACGTGGTGCTGGGATGAACCGCACCTCCCATTTTACTATGGGAGCATGCATTTCGGCCTGAATGCATGATGCCATAGTAAAATGTAGGAATGTTCGGTCGCATCCTAATGAGACGGTCGGAACCACCGACTGGGTGATGGTCGGTCCCATGACCGATGCAGTGTCGGGCTGAAGTGATTTCGCCCGTCATCGTAATGAGGCCCTTTGACTGAGGGGGTGCACTACTCTCCTCTGCATTAACCTAGAAGTCCCCTCCTCTTCTCAACCGTTTGCAGACAGCAGTAATGTAGCATGGAATACGTAGGTTGTGTGGAAGTCCATTCCTCCTAGAAGCCCATCTGGTGTCGGGATATGTTTTTGTGTTTCATGCCAGGAAAATGGCATCCACCTGGCTGAGGGCATCTGCAGGTTCCAGTCTTTTGCCAGAAGTTCTGAGGACCTACATAATCAATCACTGATGTAGTTAGTTCTGATAACGGGACCAGGAGTGCATTCCCCATTTTCTGCCTAAAGAAGAAGTTGCTAGGCCTGGATTCCTTCAATTTCTGTCTGTCTGGTGCTCTGTGTGCCTCTTGAAGATGGGCTGTGTACCACAATGGCTGCTAGGAATTCTGCCAACTGGCAGCTCAGACATAGCCTTGTTCCATACTGTCAAGCCCCTGGATTCAGTGAAGGGTCACTCTGCTCTCCAGAACAAGTTCTTCCAGGGGCAGCGTCGTCCAAAGGAGGATCTATCTTTATTCCACTACCAGAGAGGACAGGGCCACAGAAGGGTCCAGTCTATATGACATGTTTCATTCCCAAATTTACTTAATGTCAAGGCCATTTGATTTGCACTGTCAACAGTCATCCATTGACTTCCTTTGGAGCATGTGTTACGTGCTATTTAGTGAATGTGTTAGCATAAAATATATCACTTCTTCTATTGTGTTTTGATTTTAATGTGTATTAATGGCACCTCCAGAAACATTTAACTCCAGTGGCCACCTTCCTTCTCTTTGGCTTCCCTTGCGCCACTGTCCCATATATTGCTCCTCTTCAAAACTATTTAGCTTAGTGTCATTAGCTTCAGTTTAAATTGGGAACTCCTTTATTGTAAAAAAGCTTATAGCAAGAATTCACCTATGGTCTGTGTAGATTTAGATCTTCCACAAACGCTCCTCTGGACGACTGAATGTAAAGTTCAACCCTTGTCCACATTTCCAGTTCCCATAAATTGCTTGAAGTACCCTTGAGTGTTAGAAGACCTTGGTAGTGTTGAACAGGTTTTGTTACTTTCTCCTCGCGTGGGAATGGTGCCAGGATTTTCAATGCTCCATACATAATAGACATGTACCTACTGGTGAGATCCCCATAGACTGCATGAAAGGCATTTTGGGGTTTGCATGAAACTGACACTGTCATCAAGCGCCCTTTGCCTGCTCTATGGGAGTGTGAACAACCATCCTTTACTTTAGTGTCCTCATGACCATCTTGTTAGGATACCTTGCATCACAGAAACGGCACGTCCAGCCTATGAAAAGGGTTACTGGGACACCTTCCAGTAAACAGCACATTGTTATGGGACCTCGTTTTGCTGTAGGCGACCAACCACATCAATGCGTACCTCCTCCCCCATAGAGCGCAGTGTTAACACCGGCTAGGAAGGTATTGACATGGAAGCATCTAGGGGCAGATTTACAAGAAAGTGACGCATCTGTAGAGATGCGTCACCCTGAGCAACCATTGCGCCACCATGAATGCGCCGTATTTACAGTACGGCGCAGATGAGTCTGAAATTCTGACACATCTGTTGGTGCAAAAGTCACGCATTGCTGGAGTCGTGCCGCAAGCACGACGCAACTCCAGCAATGCATGCGGAGGCCTAGCCTCATTGTGCTGCATCAAGCAGGCGTAAGGTTTTGATGCAGTGACGTCCTAGAAGTAGCGCTGTGAAATCATGTAGATTTCACTGCATCACTTCTACGAGGCTTTTTTGCTTTGGAACGTCCACCCTGCATACATTATACCTGATGCAGGTATAATGTGACGCAGGGCTTTGCAATGTGACGCATCTCCCTAGATGCGTCATGTTGTAAATGGGCCGCATTTTTACACCATCGCTGCGTGACAAAAACTGACGCAATAGCGGCACAAAAATTATGCTAGGGGCTTGTAAATCTGCCCCAAAGTCATTATTTTATAGTGTTTTATAAAGCACATTGTGGTCACTTCGGAGCGCTGGAACGCTGTACTCAGTAAATACACTAAAAGAGCATCGTGGAAGTGCACAGTCGATAGAGGTGTGCTGGATACAAGGGATCCTTTCTACGAAGCTGCTGTGCGCCGCGGGATCACGTGGAGAGTAGAGATTCCTGCCTCAAAAGAAATCTTGGCAGAGCAGAAGTATCACATTCAGGAGTGCACAATAGCAGAACTGGCTCATGCTGAGGCAGAGGCCCTGCCTAGTGTGTAATGTATGAAAGATTGGTGTTACAGTTCACGAGTCAAAGGAGAATGCTGCGAGGACCTGGCACCAGATGACAGGAAAGGACTCCTGGGCGCCCACATGTATTTACTGAACTACTGGTTCACAGTTTTAGGTTCCACTGAATGTAATTTCAAACCCCTTCATTTTTGTTTAATATTGACTTACATCCTGCAAAGATTGAGGGTTTGATGTTCCTTAATAGTTTTTTGAAACAC
The DNA here is from genome assembly GCF_964204655.1 of Triturus cristatus. NCBI lineage: Eukaryota > Metazoa > Chordata > Amphibia > Caudata > Salamandridae > Triturus > Triturus cristatus. The sequence goes on from NC_140580.1 coordinate 862,255,450, forward strand.
AATTATAAAAGCATTTTTTTGCAGGATTCTATTGTTTGTGGCCTTGCTTTAGAGATCGACTGGCCTATTAGGAGAATTTTGTGTCTGTGAACTTCCAGCCGGGCTGGGACAGAGTCCGACTCCATCAGGCGACTAAGCCTGCTTCGCTCATATCTAAGGCAGTAGCATGCTAGAACATCTCCTGATATTCCGAATGGCTCATCTGCTTACACTTTAATCTATAATTTACTGTGGTATTGCAGGCATTCTTAAAATATTTATCATGTTTTTCCAATATGTTGCTAATTTGTAAATGAATGTGATTGTTGTGGGTTGCCTTCTGATTGAGAAAAACTTCAAGGAATATAGTTGGAAGCCCTTCTGTAGATTATCTGCAGAAATGAACATTTCTTTATTTCTCAAGGGTGGCCACCTTTTCCCAATGGCTTTCCTTGTCTTCTATTAATCAAACTCTTATCGTATGGCGGGCACATAGCAATGCCGCTATGTGATTTGTTAACCCCCAGCTCTAACTTACGCTTAAAGCTCTCAAGGTGTTTTCAAGATTTTCTGAATGTAAAAATGAAATATAGGGTAGATCCTATCCTGTTTGTTAGATAGCTGATCATTTCTTGAAGCAACATTTGTAATGATATATGTGCTGGTCATGTGCAGAAGCGGATCTAATATTTCTGTGCTGATCTTAATCAGAGTACCAGCATCATATAACTGGTACTCGGTCAGCTGGTTTCAAAATGTCAATCCATCTCTTCGACAAGTTTGATTGGTGTCATTTGTAATCTCCATGCATACCCACTTATAAGGCAGTTAGTAGAGAGGCTTGACAGCTTGTCAGATACGAAGAGGAGGTATGTTACTCTTGCCCCACCAAAGGGCAATTCACTCACTGTAATCTTTCAATCATTGGCCCTCGAGGCGCTATTGATCCAAATAAAGTTAGCAGGATAAGTGGAGCTCGTCATTCATAAGTGTCTTGCTTAAACGACCCTTCCATCCTAGCCTTGAACAATTACATATGAAATTTCTTGGACTTCGCCAGACTGGTAACTTGATAATTTTGATTTTCTCTGGTAATCACAGGTGCATATAGGGTGGAAGACATAGCAAAGATATTGAAAATGGCTTCTCTAGAGAGGCACGGCCTTTCCTCATTATAGAGTAGAACAGGAGAAACTTGATGTGTTTTCCTTGTGGCAATGAGATTCAAAGTGGCGACCTAAAGTGTGGATGCTATCACTGATACTAGAAAAAGATAGCAAACACTAATCAATATTCAACTATCCAGAGCAGAAAAGCCAAACCAACCAAGTCAAACTCAGAATCAAGCACGGGGTCTCCGCACACCCCACGTGCCACCCCAGCAAGGAATTAAGAGCCATTCTAACACAAAAACGGAGTATTTCTGGGAAAGAGAAGGTCTGCATAAAACATTGCTAGGCCGTGAAAAAATAGTGGAAACTTCACTACAGTACCGACACCGGCATCGAGCACTTTATCGTCAGAGTAATGATCTAAAACCAGCCCAGCTTACCCTTGTGCAGCATGATGGATCATGGAATTAATCATTCATCAGTGCCATGTGTTGTTGAGTTGATCAATGCTTCCCTAGAGGAGGGAATACTTCTATCTTAATTGAAACAGTTGGTTATTATATCTCTTCTAACGATGCCCTCAAAAGACCTATACGTTTCAGTCAACTGAAGATCAATTTTACGTTCAAAAGCAAAATAATTGAAAGGGAAGTTACTAAACCACTCCGAGATCATCTGGAAAACAATAACCTCCTTCATGACCTGTAACAAGGATTCTGATCATGAAGAGGCAAAGAATCAGCACTACTAAGAATCTTTGAAAACATCCTTTATGCAGGGGATATGAACCAACCATCTGTATTGATCTTCCTTGTCATTTCATCCAAAGATGTCACTGTGAACCATCAGATCCTAGTAATTTTTTCAGAAGTATTGGACTGGGGTGTCAGGAGCTGCTCTGGACTGGTTCAGCTGCTTCCTGTCGAACAGAAGACAAGTCTGGATCGATTCCACTGAATCCATCTGTAAAGTTGTCGATGTATGGTTCCTCAGGGTTTATCACCAATTTCATTTATTGTATATATACATCCCCTTCCCAGTCATCGACATATTGTCTTCAGTTTCAGATGTATGCAGACGATTTCCAAACCTTCCTTCAATTAAGGAGAGATTTATTTGGCCAACGCAATTTTACTATTTCCTCAACTACATTCTACTGGATGACTGAAATATTCTTTTAACTTCACTGGGATAAAACATAGATTCTCTGCTTTGGGAATCCACCCCTGCCATTCATTGTGTTGGGAATGCCCATTCTGACAACGAAAACTAAAAATCTTGTAATTCTCTTTAACACTTAAATGCCCTTTAGTTCACAGATAAACACAGTGGTTAAAAACTGAAACCTCTAATTGTCTATGCTGAGAATAAAATCTAGAAAACAGTGATAGATGGAATGCTTTTCAGGCATGGGTAATCACTTGGGCCGCATCCCAATCCATCATTATTTTGCACACCATGCCACCTCAGTTTGCACCCAGCTATATGCAAACCAGTCTTGATCCTGCTCCAACAGGTATAGTCCAGCCCGAACTGCCAAACCAGGTCCTCCCAGAACTGGATCACAAGCAACCCAGGACCGGTTTCGCCCTGGTTATGGGCTCATCAGCCGGATCCAGCTTGGTTCCGGTGACACATTCTGCACGGGACCCACGTCTGGGCATGCCCATCCCACTTAGAGTGATTCATTAAATATACCAAACAGTGATGGATGGAATGCTTGAATTGCAGGTGATGCCCTAAGTGTGACGGGAAATGCCCAGACCTGGGACCCGTGCTAACTGTGCCACTGGAATATAGCTATACCTGGCTGAAGAGCCCATAATAAGGGTAAAACCGGTCCTATGTTGATTGTCTTACATTTCAGGGAGGACCTGGCTTGGCAGTTCGGGCTGGACTGTTCCCAGCGGAGCAGGGTCAGGGCTGATTTGCAAATGGCTGGGTCCAAACTGAGGTGGCAGTGTGGGCAAAAAATTAAGGTTTGGAGGCACCCGAATGATTGTCAGCAGCAGAGATTACTTCAGACATTCCATCCATCACCTTGTTGTTGTTGTTGCAGAAAAAAATCTTTCCTCTCATTCACTCGTCATATTTTATTGAACTAACAACAGCGTTTATCCTTTCTATATTGGACAATCCCAATAGTGTCTAGGCGAAACTCCCCAAATCACATGTCCAGAAACTTGGAATAATCTAAATTCAGACGGCAAGAGCGGGTCTCAGTCTAAGAAAGATAAACCCTCCTCACAGGCTTTGAAGTGTCTTTGCTGGCTTCCTGTACCACAGAGGATCACATCCATGTTACTTTGCATCATGCACAAGGCACTCACTGGGAAAGGCCTAATCTACCTCTGCAACCTGTCCACACCTAACTACCCTTTAATACATTGTTGATCTGGTATATCCTGGTGTGTTATTCATTCCATATTACAGAGTGTGTTACCTTGTGTTTCCCTTTCCAATAGTGCTGTGGAGTAGCCCTTAGGGGGTCACGTTAGCGACATTTTAGTGCTGTATAGAACTCTTGCTGTATAAAACTCCTTGAACAAATAAATAACTTCATAGATAAAAATCCAGCTGTAGCTTCCATCAATAACTTGAAGGTTTTGGATCAAATAATCTGCGGACATTATAGGACAGCAGAACAGCCGCGGCCCATGCATGTAAGAGCAGTGGCGCGGTGGGGCTGGGTGGGGGGGGATTTCAACAGACGACGACGAGGGAAAATTAATTATGTATTTAATTTTCCTTCATGGTCGTCTGTCGAATACCCACCGCTCTTACCTGCACTGGTTTCGGCTGCAGCAGAAAGCCTCATATGGCTCATAAACCCTATATCAGCCATTCATGTCACATCACATTTGATTAGAGAAGTGGCTGATTTGATGTTTGAGAGCCCCACAGATATCATTCAGGAAGTCCAAGGAACTCCATATGTTCACCAAATAGGTTAAAATATTGAAGAATAGTATGTTGAGAGGGGTCAGAGCTGTAGTCAATCGAGAAGTGTTTGTTTCTTTTTTTAATACAACATATGTTTGTCAGACTTTGCAGTCCATATAAGCAACAGGTACAGCATCAATAAAAATAACATATGTCTCTACAAAGTATTTATAACATTTGCTAATCCTTAAATGCTGTGCATCCTGCGCAATCTCCTGTGTATGCAAAGACAACATCGAAGTCATTGCAATTTCGATTTGAGGAACAGAATTCAAAAGCTAATATTTCCTAGACCAATTTACAATATTTACTTGTGAAAAGAGTCCGAAGTTCATTCAAACAAGCGTCACCCATGAGTGGCTCATTGGTCTGAAATAGTCTGCAATCCTGCAACGAGTCAAGGGATAAAAATCACATCTTGATGTGAAAATGTTTATCCCTCCTTCCTACAAAGGAAGAGCAAATACCTGCTTCAGGTACATCCCGTCCAATCGATTGAAATTAAACCAGGAATCCAGCATTGTGCCTGGGTAGTCGTACAGGGCTAAGTGGTCAGTTTTACTTTTGAATGCACTTATGACAGGCGTAGCTCAGAGAACCCCCAAAAATGAATAGAAGTTAACAAGTCCTCACAGAACTCCTTTTACATTCCATGAGATCATCTTTCGATTGGGTGAGCAACACAAAATACAAGTGAATATGCCCCCAGAGCTTTGCATCGGCTTACTTTCAATAACCTTTCACTGCCACAAAATCAAGAGAAATTATTATGCCAATTCCCAAAGATCAGAGCCTGAATCTTCTAACCGTTGATCATCATTGATTGGACCTACAATCCAGGATGACTGGGCCTTGCTGATACCCAATCTTGGATCTACCCGGAACCACGAAATTGTCAGCCTACAAAATTATTGTGATAGAAGTTACCTCAACCATAAGAGGGCAACTGTGCTGTTTGGTAAAGTCAGAGAGCATGTCAGGAAGATATAGAAAATGAGCTTAGATGGCCACACACTGCCCATTCTTTAGTCCATTGCCAATAGAAATTAATGCTGATCTCTGTCCCACCATTGCCTAAATGCACTTGAACCCAAGTTGAAGTGTCAAGGTGCTTGGTCAAATGCATGGTTTGAGGTCAGATTCTAAAAAGAGTCAGTTTGCTCTACAATAGTCCCAGATTGAATGGAAATCTACAGAGACGGCAAAGAGGTTCCCCTCACTTGCTGACTTCCACATTGGTTAAAAAGGAGAAAACTGTAGTGCAGAGTGATCTTAAAGCAGTGGAACTGTAAGTGACCGCTCACCACTTGCTCTGTCACTAGGTCTTGCTCCTTCCTCCTACTGCAGGTGTAACACCCACACACATTTCGGAGGCGTAAAAGCATCTTATAAAGGTGCCTGACATGTTTTGTGACCCTACCCTGAGTTCTCAACCTGGCTTCTGCACTGGAGCATATTTTGTCAATTGTGAGCCTGCATGGGCATCTATAAGTAATAACTTCTACCTTTGGCATTGCCCTTTTTGTCTAAGTCTGGGCGGTGAACTCCGCTCACGAAGTTTGCAGAGTTTTCCGCACTCCGCGTTGCGCGGAACTCGCAAAGGTCTGGAAAAGTCCATTCCGCTGAGCAGAGTTTTTTTCCTTGCTCGTGCTCGTCAACATCAAGTTGGCGAGCGCGAGCAAGGAAAATCCACCTCCCGGCGAAATATTTCCTTGTTCGCGATCGCCAACGTCAAGTTAGCGAGCTCAAGCATGGAAAATCAACCTCCCGGCGAGATTTCTTAACTCGGGCGGTCAGATTTTTCATTGCAAGTGTCCTCGTATGCTTACGACCACTCACATTGAGAAACCGCCCGTTCGCGTTGAGAAAGCTGCCGTGCAAGTGAAAAATCTACTCGAAAGGCAGAAAGGAAGCAGCTCCCGCTTACGCTGTGCTTGGTGCCATTCACGCTGATTGCACAGTGCGGACAAACACCCGGCACTGAAAATCACCGCAAACAGCATTTATTTAACGCACTCCACCGCTTGCGAAGCTCCACGTAGCACAGCAGAGTTTTTTTGCACTTCGCGGAGTTCCGCGGAACTCCGCAAACACCGCTGAGTCTTACTTTTGACTCCTTGGCGACTGTGATGACCCATTTACAAATGTTTTTAGAACGAGACTGCAAGCAGTAAAAAATCCAAATGAAGGGGGAACATGTAATATTGAAAAATGAATGCTTTTTCTCTCTCACCTTGAAGACCAACATTAGACAATGACTATTCAGTCAGCATTAGGTAGTTGGGTTCTATACAATATGCTGGCCTAAATATGACAATGCATTATCTTCTTTAGACACAGCAGGTCTTATATATCTTGCAGTGCTTCTGTGTTGCTTACAGTCAGGGTAGGCATGTTAAAAGGTGGAAACCCGAACTATAATATAATTTACATTTTATTTTTGACACAAACAGTACACGGTTTTGGGAATCCTCATTTTACTCTTGCGCATTCAGTGACTTTACAAGTTTTGTAGTCTAGAATTATTAGAAGCTGGCGAGTGAATTAACGTTTGCTGTTTTTTTCAAATTCCAACTTGGCGAACTCAGCCTTCAATCCTTCTGAGGTTGGTAAATTGGATTCTGTTGCATATGCAGTGCCATTGTTATTATTTGTCAGCCGCCCATGAAAGGATATATATGTCTATGGTTGTATTTTGTACTGAGAGCCAATGCGCTGCCCTGTGTCCAAACAAAGCGTTGTCCTATTCAGTATGTGCACCATATTCTGATATAGATATGGGCAGGCTCAGAAAGGGCATTCTTTCAGATTATATTTTATTTCTAGTTCATAACCTCTGTTTTTACCGAGGTAGAAGGATATATTAACAGTGAGTGGCCATGTGCACTTGTTTCATACCTGCCAAAATTGTGATTACCTGGAACTGGTTAATTGATTGCATCAAGTGCTGTATAAAACAGGTACCAGCATCTTTACATCGCTTCTTCGCATGATTGCCATATTTTACATTTTTGTACAGAGATGCATCATATGCGAGCACATTTGGTAAAATGGCTCACCACGCCAGGTCATGTCCTCAAGTGCACTCCTTCAAGTGGCTGTGCACATGCCATCAGGGGCAACCAGCATCAGTCACGGTGCAAGACAGCCAATTGATGAAGTGGGTGGATTTATTGCCTCATGCTAAACATTGTGGTAGGTGGAAGCCAAATGTGATTGACACTTGAATAAACCTATGGATGCAGAGGGCTGACAAAAAGGCCCTTTATTTACATATAGATGTCTGTATTTTTGTTATGCACTTTTGGGAAACTATGGGGCTGGCAGGACTACTAAAGCTGTCTCTCGCCCAGACTAAAAAGATGGACAATTGGTTCTTTCCCTTTTTTCAGCTGTCATTCCCTCGATGGAAACACCTGGACAACGTCTGATGTGCTGAAAGGCCTTCTGATCTCCCTAAGCTGCAGTGCTATGATGACCCCAGGCTACCCCAGTGCCCAGCGCGTTTCTCCTGTGGAAAAAAAATGTAAATAATAAATGCGTCTCTCTTATTCACAAGGAGCGCCCGTGTGTTATCCTTGCAATCCTATCCACTTTCTGTGAGCAAAATTCGTCCCCTGGCCTTAGCAGAATTTGGAAGAAGGTCAAAGATGAGAGGCTATGCTCGCGCATACGAGCCTGGAATGGAATGTGTGTCCTTAAGGACAGACCGTCTCTGCAGCCGGCCTGCTTCGCTTTTGGGCAGAAGCTGTCAGTTTAAAATGGCAGCCGACAGGCAGTATTAACATTTCATTGGTTGTGACGGAGGTTTGGAGACAGTCGTCTACGCGCTGAGATCAGTGCCACGGAGGTTACGTTCCCAGCTAGGCCTTTGCAATCTGCTCGTGTTGTGAACTCTGCAGAGTCGCGAGGGTCTGAACAGTAATGCATCAAACTATAAAAAAAATATTAGACGGCAGAAATTAAACCTCTGTTTTTTAACAATCCGTGATACATGAGGGGACAAACAAAAAAATATTTCTCCTCACCCTTCTCACCAATAACATTTCCCAACTGTTCCACGTTTGATTTCAAACACTCTACATGTCTGTCATACGAATCCAGGATGGAGCATTCCAACTGCAGAACACAACAGAATGCACAGATTAAGACATAGGTGAGACAGGTAAGCCGGAGGGCCTGGGGGACCCAGTGGAATGCCGCTGCCCGCGTCCCGCGCAGGGGGACATCAGCAGGTCAGCCTTCTATTGGCCGCCCGTCGGAGCCTCCCTTCCCCCCCTTGCTCCGCCTCGCGTGAGGCCGCCCCTCGGGGAGGGGAGGCACCCAATGGGACTGGCTGGGGGAGGCGTGCCTCCAGGGTGGGCGAGGCTAGCCCCCCCTTTTAGGCGCCTCACCCCCTCTGATCTTCCTCTGCTTCCTGCGCCGCTCCTCCTGGCCACGCGCATTCCCACCCTTTCCTCTTACCCTGCGCAGCGGAGGTAGCGCGCTCTTGGAATGTTTTAATGTTTTTTTTTTGTTTTTTTTTCTTGCGTTGCAGGCGGAGTTACAGGGCGATCTGGAGGCAGAAGGGTACAGTAAGGGTACCTCTGCGACAGGCGGTACAGTAAGGGTACCCCTGTCCGGCACAGTAAGGGTGCCCGAGCCAAGGTCCGGGAGCCAAAGGAGGTTCTGCGAAGACCGCGACGGTGCCCCGTTAGTCCTTCGGGCGGTTGGGGGGCCTGACCAACCGGGGGTGTGCCACAACACGCTCCGCCCCTGTCAAAAGGGGCGGGAGTATGCGACAGATCACGTGATCCAAAGGATGATCTGAAAATATGTGCCGCACTACAGGGCATCGACCCACCGTGCGTGCTGGCTCGACAGGCGGGCGGAGCAGCGAGGGGCTGCTTGCCCTGGATCGCCCGTAAGATAACCCACTTATCGTCATACTTATGTTGTATGAAATAAACCTGCAGCAGTTCTTCACCCACAATGAAAGTGTCAGTGTAATCTATGGGTGACGTCTGTGCATGCGTGTTGAGTGTAGCGGATGACGGTGTGGTCACTATAATGCATCCACCGTAGGGATCTGTGTTTGACCTCTTGCTCACAGGTTCAAATACTGGTGGGGCCACTCAGCCTTTCATACTTCTCATGTCGATAAAGTGAGTACCATTGCGTTGGGTTACAATAAACATCTATTAGTTCAGCACCAAGTACCCTTCAGGGTAATGTGCACTTTACAAATACACGTTATGTTATAGCACTTGTCCCGTTTTAGTAAAACAACACAGCAAATTCAAGACACACAATACACATTTAACCTTCCCAACACGAAACAAGTATCGAATAATGAGAAGTGGAGCCACAAAACAAGCAATCTTGTGTACCATTTAGGACTCCTTTGTAGGTCGAGCCTGATCCAGCGCGCAAGCGCTGCTCTGCGAGGCTTATTGTTGATGAGTAGCGAATAGAAGCCCCGCCTACTCTCCGTCCATATTTGCCATTTACTTGTGTCATTGTCCGTCCTACTTGCTTGCTTCTGATTCGTCGATAGGCTTGTTAGACCTGCCTTAGTATCGCCTTCTCTTCTTTTGTCACCTCACAAGGCGACTGGCCATTTTACTTCGGTTGTTACACGGTACGTCTTCTCTTTAGTCTTACAGCACTATTTTCTTTAATGAGGTTCTCCTACTGCAGGCAGTGCTTTGGTGCCTTCTCCCCCCCTCCCGTTGTCCGTGCCTTCTCCTCTCCCTCCCCCCACAACCGCCACCCGCCCTCCCGTTCAAGGCCGGACTGGCCAGCCGGGCAAGCGGGCAATTCCCCGGGAGGCTGGAGCCCCAGGAGGCCGGTATTGACACTTGGAGGCCAGTTTCAGCCTCTAGGAATGATCGTGCTCATTACCGATCGTGGCCACAACCTGAAAGAGTTGCTCTTGTTCTAGCGCACATTAGCACGTCTGCTCATGCGGGCTGAAATGTTAATTTTTGCCAGGGCTGTTTTAAGTTTCCAGTCCGGCCCTGCTCCTTTGTCCGTACCTTCTCCTCCCCCCCCGCCCTCCCGTTTGTTGCGATCTGTGCATTCTTTATTCCGTACACCGTTGTCCGTGCATTCTCTCCCTTCCCCCGCTTTTCCTCCTTTGTCCGTGTTGTCCACCATTTGCAATGCAATAGGTCTTGCGTAAATTAAAGACCTATTGCATTGCAAATGCTTGTTTTTTTAAAAGTTGTGTCTTGCGCTTCTTTGACTCCTCTGCAACTGCCTGTGGCATCTGTCTCAGAAGCATCAGACTATAAATCCTCTGGGGTCACAATTCGCTGCACAACATGAGTGTAGTGTATCTCGCACTCCCTTTAACATCTGCGGTACCGGATGTTTATGTGTAGAGTGAGAGGTTTACTGGGGCTTTGACGACACTGAGACACGCCTAGTTACCGGGACTTTAGAAGATGTGGTGTCGCGTTCAGTGGTGTGCTCGGACACTCAGGACCGTGAGGAGTACGACGATGGGGAGGAGCGCTGCACGTCTATTACTGTGTGTGCGGGCAGATGGTGCTGGTTCTGGGTGAGTGTGAACGCCGGGCTGCTGCCTCGTGGTCACTCGTGTAGCTGCCAGGGCACCTTTCTAGGGGAGACACGTTGAAGTTTGTGAGGCCACTAACTGTCCATCTGAACACAGAGACGCAGAATGGATCACGGCTAAATGGTAATATGGGCCATGTCATCTGTAATACTTTCAGCTTATCCAAGATTTTTAGCCAATATAATTTGTTTACACAATGCCTGCTTTAGACTTCTAACCAGAAATGAGGAGCTAATAGTTGAAGAAAGATTGTGCTTAAAAACTAATAAGGGGCTAATTTTGGGACGCATAAACTAGAGATACTTGGCCATCATGCAGTGCTCACAGCTTTTATATCTTATGTGCGAGTACATTTTCTCAGAATATATATCACTGCTCAGCTTCAGAATGGCTTGATTAATGCAGTGTTCTCTGGTTGTGGAATGCTGGCATGTGTATTTGCTCATTAGAACATAGTAGTCATGTTATATTGTCTGGGATTCTATTGCGCTCTTTTGCGATAGTCTTGCAGTACAGTTGGAGTTTGTGTCCATTCACACCACTGATCAGGGAGGGGCTCTTGTTACAGAGCAGATTGCAACTATAACTTGAGCTGCGGGAAGCCTAGCACCACTCATTGTATCATGCCATCAGCACACCCCTAAAGGCTCTTCGCCCTTAGCAGCGCATGAATATCATGGCATACGGCAATTTTGCTGCTGTGCCTGGGTGATCGCCGCATTCCACAGTCAGTAGCTGCTAGTTTGTTGGTGAGTGGCAAGGGGAGAGGTATTTATTCTTTATGGAGTTTTATATAGCACAAACTTGACCCGAAGGTATAGGGTATCAGAGCGCTTTTCACGAGCACCAGTTGTGTTACATGAGGACACATTCATTTTTGTTAGGCACGGGGAAATCCTGCGTTCTGGTGACCACCGATGAATTAATGATGTTATCGGCATATAGTGGTCATCATAGTACTCAATGGCATAATCATGGCAACGTGAAAATGCCTTGAAATATTGCCTTTGGCATATTGTGGTCCATAGTATAATAGCGCCCATGGCATCTTTGTAGGCTTACTTGATGTATCGTGCTCTCCTTGGCATTATGTTGGTCAACTCTGGCGTAAAGGTGGCCTTGACATATTGTGTCACCTTAATATTATGGTAGCCATCCTTGGAAAATTATGACATCTCATGAGTAGTATAGTTACTCCTATCGTGATGGTGTGTACACCATCTTAAGTTTCTATGTATTTATGTTTTAATACACTTCTAACATTCATCTACTACTCACTACGAACTAGCAGTAGATAAATGTAAATGTATCTAATAAATATAACACACATATTTCAATTTTTCATTTTAGAAAAAATACCCAACATTCATAAGCTTTCTATGGCAGACTACATTCGCTCTTACAGTTTCCATGTCAGTTAAAAAGGTTATTAGTATTCGGTGTTGCAAACTGTATGTAAAATTAGAAACTTGGTCAGTTTGGTCCTGAGATCCATGTTCATTTGTTACTGTTTATCAAAAAAAAAAAAAATAGCACCCACACAAAGTCCAAGGGAAATGAAACAATGTGGACAGATAATATTGCACCATGATACGATTGGTTAAGAACAAACATTGCGTATTACCACAAGAATCTCATATCCGCCATCAAGTATGATATCGAAGGGGTGATGATTTGGGTCACCTTTGCAGCAGCAGGAGCTGAATCCCTCACAGCCATGGGGTACACCATGAATTCCTCACTATACCACTACATTCTAAGGGAAATTTAGACTGTCCTCCAACTGCCAAAGCTCACCCAAAAGTGGATCATGCCACGTGACAAGGATCCAATATGCACCTGTAAATCTAGAAGTTCATGGCTGAAAACAAAATAATCAGAATTTTGGACTAACAAAGTCACTCTAAAGTCCAAAACTCAGCCCAGTTGCAGTGGCAGGAGCTGTCCATAAAAAAGCCACATTCAAAGATCACTGAGCCTAAGCAGTTTTATAAGGAGCAGAGGGTCAGAATTCTACACAGGTGATGTGAGTGATTGCTGAACTCATACAAACACATTTTACTTTGCTGATACTGGAAACGGAGGACACACATTACAGCAGCTAACTCTTGTCAGTATAGTTGGTCCCCCCCTACCTAAGCTTGCCCAGCAGCCTGATCACTCGTCTTCCATTCTGAACCTACAAGTCTCAGGTTGCTTAGACCTATTGGCTTTTCACCCAGGATAATGTGTTGCATGGCTAAACACGTAGAAAGCCAAAAGGCAAGACCTATTGGCTATGCCAATGCTTGATTAAAAATGATGGCCTTCTCAGACCATTCTGTGCAGATCCATCACACCCTCTTTTATAATCACTTTTTTAACATGATTGTCTCACTTGTGGCCTTAGTTCATTATGATATTAACTTTAGTCACTTTCTCCTTATACTGCCACTAACCCATCTCCAAACACATTTCTGATCTAAAATCCTCCTTCACAACGTCTACTGGCCCATAGTTCAACTAACCCTTCTGCACCTTATCAACAAACTTCATATCTACACAATATTCTACTTTAAAGCAGACGTAGTGCAGTGATGCAGTGAATTATATGTCCTTTCAATCTTTTTCTGTATCACCTTCACTTTATTCCTCATGTTCTTCTGGCTACATCCATTACAAACTCCCTGCCTTGCACTCGCAGGCGACCATCATGATGGGTACTTTGGGTTGGGCAGGCCGCTCTGCTACCTCAAGGTATGGGTGAAATGCCATCCCTGAATGTTGAGTGTTATTATTAATTATTAAGGGCCCTATAATGCGCACAACTACCCCAAGGGGTTTAAAAGTGCAAGGCAGAGTAGGGGGATGTCCGAAAGCTAAGTGAGCGGGTTAAAAGAGCCAGGTCTTTATACCCCTACGAAAAGCAAAAAGGGACGAAGAGTTTCTCAAAGAAACTGCAAGGGAGTTCCTGAGTTGGGGGCCTAAATAGGCAAAAGAATGGCCTTTCATACGTGTCAGGCAGAATCTAGGTAAAATAAACCTAGTATGTTGAGAAAATCTCAGAGGATGAACCAGGTTCAGAATATATTTGGGAGCAATTCTGGATTTTGCCTTAAACATGTAACATAAAGCTTTGAACTTAATGCGATTAGCAACAGCAAGCCGATGCAGCTCACACAGGAGGTTATAGGCTGAGGCAACTTTGGGTGTCCGATAGAGAAGCCTAGCGGCCGCATTCTGCACGAGCTGCAGCCAGTGGATAGTTGACTTATCGGCTCCCAGGTATAACACATTGCCGTAATCCAATCTGGAGATAATGAGAGCTTGGATCACAGTCCTTTGAGCTGAGAAGGGAATCAGCCAAAGGATCTTTTTTAGCCATTTGAGTACCGCAAAGCAAGTAACCGTCACCTTAGCCACTTGTTGCTTTCAGGAAAATAACCACACTCTGGGTTGTGATTAAAAGTCACTTAACTTTCAACAATACCTCAAAGGACAATTTATGCCTACAGACAGCGTAACCGTTTTCTCGAATGGCTTTGAAAACAGAGGTGTAAAGATTCTGTTTTTAACCTCTTCTGTGCCCATGACGAGATAGTCTCGTCATGGAGCACGGTTGCGCTGTGCCCATGACGAGACTATCTCGTCATGAACCCCACCCACTAATGCAACGCCCGGCACAGGAGGGGGAAAGGGCGTGGCACTGAAGGGGTTAAGTTTCACAGTTGAGTAGTTTATTTTGCAGTGTATTTGCACTACACCTTTGTTCCATATTAGCTGAATGCTTTGGAGTTCCAAAGCTAGAAGCTGTTGTTAGCAAAACAGTATTTAAAGATGCCAACCTGTAGATGTTTCCAGCTATTATAGAAAAGGTTTGACCAATCGTCACATTTTAGTTTTAGAAATGGCGAAAACAAGTTCCGCTTCTCATGCGTGAGGACTTGTCTGTTATCAGTTAATAAATCTTAAAACTAACATGCAGTAAAAACAAAATATCAGTGCAGAAATGATGCAACAATATCAAGCAAATGAAAAGCTATTTGACTTAAGGCAGAAACGTTCTATAATCTCTCCTTTGGAACCTGATTTCTAGTTAGAATAATGGGATGCGAAAGAATTAGAATGAAAAGATGTGAAAAGGCATGTGAGTCTTTGGGGTGAAGAAGAAAGAGGAAACTATAAATCATTAGAAAAAGACACAGGAAACAAAAAATGATGGAAGAGACTTGAAGAAAGATTTAGAATGAGATGGGAAAACAGAATCATGGAAAGTCATGAAGAAAATATGCAGTCAGGGATGGTAAGTTAAATGGGGACCAGGAGAGCTGTGAGATGGACACTGCTTGTCTCTAACAACCCCTCTGACCCTAAAACACAAGATGTATACCACCTCATATACACACTTTAAGGCTGTCCCACTTATTCACCTCTGTCACCACCAAGTCTCCACCATGCCTCCAAACATCGCCACGGTTGTAATGGAGTATCACATCTGCCAAGTTCTAAATAAGAACCTAAGGACCAGATGTACGAAACCGTGTGTTTGTGATTTCCTAATAGCGAATTTGAGAGATTTTCTATTGGGGAATCGCAAACTGCGATGTGTGTTTGACACTGTTAGCGATTCGCAGTAGGTCACAAATGGACCAGCCTCATCAATATTCATGAGGCAGGTCACAAATTGTGAACCATTGTGAATGGCTACAATCACAGGGATGGTGGCCTGCTGGGGTCAGCAGGCCACCATGTCTGTGATTGCTTTTTAAATAAAGAAATATTTCTTTCGTAATGCAGTCAATTTTCCTTAAAGGAAAATGGGATACATTTCAAAAATGGAAAGCTACCATTTCATTTTTTGAGAGCAGGCAGTGGTCCGTGGGACCACTGCCTACCGTTAAAAAATGTTGGCGCCCACATTCACATAGGGGTAGGGGTCCCTTGGGGACCCCTTCCTGCTTGCAAATGGGTTGTCACCAACTTGAATTTGGTGATAACTGCAAATGTTTTTTGACCACATTCCCAGTCACAAAACATTCCTTCATACGAGTGCGTCTCACCATTAGGAAGGGACACCCTTAACATGCCCCTTCCTAATAGCGACTCGAAAACCCTACTGCAGGCTCATATTATGCTGTCTTTCTTACAGTATAATAATTACATGTATGTCACATAGCAATAGATCATAACAAGTGCTATGATACCTAGCTCACTCTGGTGTAAGACTACAAATGTAGATAAAACAGGTATTTTGTTATGAAGTTATACATAGACCCCCCCTCCAAGTCTACTATTTACTCTTTCTTACTGCTACCAGTCAAATAAGTTTCTGACATTACTTAACATGCTTTATATGTTTGAGTAGCCATATACTGTTTGTGTAACTTCCACCACAAGTGTCTTTTTCCCTGGGCAGCACGTGATGCTTGGATTTGCGTCTGTCCCACTGTGGCTGCTTTAGAGAGTGGAGCTCCTACCTGGCTCCCACTTGTGATTCCTCAAGACAGCACCTCCTATCCTGTCAGAGCTTGCAGCGGACTTTTCTGAAAGGCTGTTCTCCAAAATCACTTCTCCTCTCTCGACCTGACATGCCCAGCCTACACCACACCTTTAAAGACCTGCCTCTGCAAAAGGGAGCTGCAAGCCCTAGTCACTATGGCAAGTGATAGCCTGTGTTTCTTTTATTCTTTTATACCTTTATAGATATCACCTGTTTCACTTGGAAACCAGACCCACTAGCATTTGACGTGGACGCCTTTCTCCAACCCTGGAATCAAGATCGCCTATATGCGTTTCGTCCATTCCTAATGATTTCCCGTTGCCTAATCAGAAGAAGGTATAGAGAGTGATCATAATTATTTCCTTCTGGCCTTCACAGATTTAGTTCACGGATCCGTTAGAGATGTCCACAGACATTCTAGTTCCACTCTCCATTGCCCAGCATCTCCTCAGGAACCCAGCAGGTTAGTGTCAGATAACTCCTTCTTGCACGTAACCTCCAACTAGTGGCTTGGGAGATTTTGGGAATCTCTGGTCTGCCCCTGGACTTTTGTCAGAAATTTTTGTTTCATTGATAACGTTTGGGAAACAAGAACTTCAAGAGTTTACAAATCAGCGTTGACCCAGTCATTTCACTGGTGTTTGGAATCACATTTGAATCCCATTTAATCAGATGTTGCTACTATAGCAAACTATTTAGGTATTCAGGTAAATCTTATGGAATGGTCAATATTCACTGATCAGCCATCTCTTCACATCATCAATATATTAATAGGAAACACGTTGGAGAACAGCTATTAATCTGTAAATTAGTTAGTGGCAATAGGATAATCAGCCCTCCTTCTACTAAATATAATTGTTTATGGGACGTTAACTTGGTTCGAAACCTATTTAATGTTTGATCAGACAACTCATTACTGTCTTTAAAATCTTTATCGGTGAAATTAAAAATGTTCTTGTGCATAGTTTATTTGAAAGAGTGTCTCACCTCATGGCCGTGGATTTATCAGGCACTCTGTCTAGCTTTCTTGTTTATATTAAAAGGCAAATGACAAAACTTATTTCCACTGTTGGCTAACTTTCTTTGTGTTGTAAGAAGTATAAGGGAGTACAAATCTCATACTGCTAATCTTAGAACATCTTCAAGTCAGCTATTGATTTCTTTCAAACAACCACCATTCTCAGTTGTCATTTTCTACCCTGTCAAGGTGGGTTAAATGAGTCATGTCTCAAGCAGGAATTGATATTTTCACTTTCGAGGCTCAGGGAGATTGACATTTGGAAGCCTCCCAAACGTACCTGGTATTTTTTTCTCCATGATAATGCATTCTTGTAAAGAGCAAAATAAAGTCCTGGAAAACCTGATCAAATGTGTGTTAGTGAAGGAAAAACATATTTGCCTGTACCAAGTTTAGATCTTAATTACAGAAAGAGAATCGCAGGAAACCTTTTGGCAGGACCATTTCTTAAGATTGTATTCAAGATTGTACTAAACCTGAATACACATTTTCTGCACGGGAACTACTGAAATGAAAACATTAAGTCGTGCAGTATGTTTATATGGATGGAGAGAGGGCTTAGATTGAAGGTTTTAAACTACAAAGGTGGTGTAGAGTAGGGGTGCCAAGTGTAGGTTCAGGTGGCCAAATCTTGGCCATATTTTCATGACATCCACAAAAGATGAATATACATACCTTGAATCGAATTAGAACTTGTTTTCTTAGCCACTGGTTATACTGAGATTCTGGCACTTATCCGGCCCATTACCTTCTTTCTCCATATCCCTCGTCACAGTCAGCCCTGAGCACTATATGTTCAGAGCACTGCATTCACCCATAGAAAAAAATCTCCACACAACATTGTGATCTGACAGGAAGTACCTGTCACCTGACCTATAAGGTGGGACAAACCCAGACCACATCCAATTTTTTTCTCTGTGTTTCGGCAAGGAACACCCTTGGAATTGCATGCTGCTGGCACTGTGTGCTTTGGTGCAGTGGTAAGTATGTTTTTATTTATTTTTAATGTAAGCGGGACTACTGCCATAGCGACCACGCCTTTGTTCACATGGTACTGCCGCTTCCACACTGAGCAATTGGGAGCTGTGGTTTCAGTTTGGATTTTGAGCTACTGCCGCTCCTACGCTGAGCAATTGGGGGCAGCTCTGATCTTTGTGGGCTCTCTTCTTCCAAGAGTCCCAGCACCACTCCTGCGCTTTTGTCGTCAGGAGCTGCAATCACAATATCTGTTTTACACTGCAGCTGCGGCGCCAAGCGCTTAAGATAAACAGGTTTTTGCTAGTGTCCCATAGCATGTTTTGACTGACACACTGCTGCTCCTGCCTGGAGTGTGTCGAAGCATTTGTGGGTGTTACCTGGGCTTTGCTAGGCGTGAGTTGGATCCTGAGTGCTGCATCTTTCTGCGGCCCTGTCTATGGTTCTCGGTCCGCTGCAGTGGAATGAACAGCCTGCGAGGCAGGTTTTGCTAATATGGATGCTGGATGCAGTTGATCAGCGCCTTGGGGACCATGCCTGTTGCTTGGCAACAGTGCCTCACTGCAGTATTTAAGGAAGTAACATTATTCTCCTCCATGTCGGCAGTTGTTTTGCAGGCATGCATGGAGAGGAAATGCTCTGAAAAGCGCAGGCATGATTCTTCTGGCTCCCAATGAGTTGTCAGATCCAGTTTCCTCTGGATCTTGATGTCCTTCAGGCCATGATCAATGTAGTTGTGGATACTGCTTTTGCGGCATGAGAGGGCTCAGTGCCTAAGATCCCTAGAGATTCCTCTCAGCCTGAACCTAACTCTGATGGTTCAGAAGAGGACAGCTGGGAGGCTTTGTAGAGGGCGCTGAGTTGAAGGAGGTTATGACCCACTTAAAGGAAAATTTGGCCTTTCCTATGGTAATTCCTCTGGATGAAAAGGCAGATTTTTTCTTGCAGTCCTGTCGAAAGGAGCCTGAGGCTCTTCCCATCCATAATGTGATTTATGGACTTTTAACAAGGGAACGGTCTGAGCTAGGTTCCTCACTAAAAAGTATTCTCTTAGTAGTTTCCAGACTGAGTTCCCACCTCAGGTGAAGGTGGATTCACTGATGGTGGGCCTGGCTTCCAGTGGTTCCATCATCTCTGAAGATGCCTTTCCAAGCGACCAGATTGATAAGAAGGTAGAGAGTGCTGCTGAATGGGCATATTCAGCCTCTAACGTTTCCATCAGGGCAGGGGCCATGTATGTTGTTCAGTCCCTCTTGCATGACTTTTTGGCATTGTCTGAGGAGCTTCAGCAAGGGGATGATGTCAATCATGGCTGTCTCTAACAGAGCAGCAGTTTCACTTCTTGTCAGACATTACCTTTGATTCTCTGTCAGGTGCAGCGGCCATTTCTGGTTCCATTGTCTCAGCTAGGCAACACATATGGATGAGGTCATGGAAGGTGGAAGCATCCGTGAAGGTCCTCCTTTCTCATCTGCCCATTGATGGGGCAAAGTTGTTTGATCCTTAACTCACTGAGCTATTGATGGAGTCGATGGAGGATCATAAGCTCCTGACACATCTTAGGCCTACGGTGGGAGGTCGTTGGTTTGGTAACTTACAGGCCAGCATTTGGGAATTCCTCCTAAGTAGGGAGAGGGCACGCTCAGCCCTTTCATGGGAGGGGAGGAAGCCGTGGCATTCCCTCCTCAGATAAGTCCAGGCAACAGCCTGCAGGAGCTGCCCTTGCTAGTTCCACTCCAAAAGCATGCCTGTCAAAGGGTGGGAGGCCGAATTCGAAGATTTTCATCAGTTTGGTCAAGAGACGTCACCAATGCCTGAGTTCTTCATTTGGTGGCAGAAGACTATTCTATTGACTACTTGTCTCGGCTTCCAGATCTTCTCGTACCAACCCCAATTCCTCGGAATTGTCTGGAGCTTCAGGGTCTAGAGAAAGGGATCTTTGAGCTTCTCCAGAAAGGGGATTTCATTCCTGTCCTGCAGGAAGAGTTGGGTCAGGGATGTTATTCTCTGATGTTGCTGGTTCAGGAGGCATCAGGGGGTTACCGCCCAGTCTTGGATCTCAAGACCGTGAATTCCTATGTTCCCTTCCAAACTTTCAAGGTGGTGAATTGACAGAAGATCTTACCCCTTATTTCTTCTGGGGCATTTCTGGCTTCTTTGGACCTTTTGGATGCATATTTCCATATCCCAAAACTTCCTCTTTCACAGCGGTATTTTAGATTATTTGCCTTGGGTCCGCATTTCCAGTTCTGTGTGCTTCCCTTTAGCTTGGCCTCGGCCCCTAGGGTGTTCACGAAAACCCTAGCTTCACTGGTGGGTCTGTTCCTTACTGGGGGAATGCTTCTGTTTCCCTACCTAGATGATTGGCTAATTTCTTCCTTATCTTTCCTTAAGGCCCAGGAGGAAGTGGAGTTGGTGCGGGATGGCCTGGAGACCCATGGGTTCATGGTGAATCTCAGCAAGTCCCATCTCATCCCATCTCAGGAGCTCCTGTGAGGAGCTCTCTTCTATTCGAGGTTGGGAAAGGTGTTTCTTTCATCAGCATTATAACAGCGACTTAAGTCTGTCTGGGGTTTCTCCTCTCTGCTCAGTCAGCTTCAGCAAGAGACTGGTTGAAAGTTTTCTGGTTCCTTGGGCTCACAGACATCTCTTTCATCTGGTGTATCACCTGCCAGTTCACTGGAATCCGAGGTCCCTGGATTACGACGCCTTGGTGCCAGTGTCAGCCGCAATTTCTCAGCAGCTACAATGGTGGCTGTTGCCAGAAATCTTTGCAATGAGGTGCCCTTGGACTCACCAGTGCCCTGTTCCCTGACAACTGATTCAAGCCCTTGGGGTTGGGGGACTACCCTTGTGACACTTTATTCTCAGGGATTTGTGTCAATGACGGAGAGCTGGATGACATTGGCTTGGAAATAGCTAGCTGCAGTTTTCAGAGCTCTTCTTTACTTCGTCCCATTTCTCAAGGACAAGTTGGTTCAGACCAGGACGGTCAATCAAGTGATCTGAGCCTATTTAAATCATTTGGGGGGCTAGTTCTCCTCTTTTGGTTCTCCTGGTGGATCAGATAGGGGCTTGTGCAGAGCCAACAGTTGGGTCTGATTGTGATTTATCTGACAGGGAGGGAGAATGGGCGTGCGGATCAGCTGAGTCACCCACTCCCTTCCTCTGTGTCTTTGTCCCAGTCACCTCTGATTTTCCAGGAGATTTCGGTGAGGTTCGGGAGACCATGGCTGGCTCTTTTTGCTTCCCTTCAGGATGCTCTTCTACCGAGGTTTTGCACCTTTCTCTATTGTGGGAGGCTTGAAAGGTGAGTGCCCAAAGGGCCGACCAAACAGTAAGGGCCCGCAACATTGGGCAAGCCACTCCTCCCCTGCCCTCGAGCAGACCCGCCCATCCACAACCAAACCCTTCTGCTTTCTCGCTGTGCGAGAAGCAGAAACATAAAGTGGTATTTTTAAAACCATTTTATGTTTCTGCTTCTCGCACAGCGAGAAAGCAGTGGGACGACGCTCCTCCGCCCACATGAAGGAGATGCCCCTGGCTCTTCTGATAGGACTTCTATCTGAACGGACTTGAAATTATGCAACATGGCGTATGGCAGAATTTTGGGAATTTGACGTCACAAACTTAATGTGAAAATCTAGAAATTATGAGATTGTGCCGGTGTAACAAAAATTTCACCTGGGCCTAGTTAACTTGTGGTCTAATGCAGAGAACTGACCCCACACTTAGAGTAAGAGTGTTACCTTCGGGCATGGAGCAAACACTGATTCGTATATAAATGATCTACTTTAAAAACATATGGTGGAACAAGCCAAATATCTCGGACTAGAACTCTACCCAGAGTAATAGTTAGTGATAAGGACTAATGCAAGTGTCCCCACCATCACCTTTTGTTTCTCTGAGTTTCACACTATTATTATCATGAGTGAAATCATTTTACAAGCATTGCCAATGCTAATGGGTCTTGCCTATGCAAGAGCTATTGGCTTTGCCAATGTGTTTTATCCAAATCGAGGCTACTTTTCAGCATGGCTTACAGTTAACACCTTTAAGAAGAGTAGCCTGCAGGGGAGAGGCGTAGACTGGCAAGGCATAGAGTGTTGTAGAATGGCATGGCATAGAGTGGTGTGGAGTAGAGTGTCACAGAGTGGTGTGGAGTGTTGTGGAAGGAGTAGAGTGTCATAGAAGAGAGTTTCATTTTGTAGTGGCATTGTGTTGTAGAGTGGAGAGGCATAAAGCAGAGTGGTGTAGCGTAGAGTGGAGTATAGTAACGTGGAGTGGCATAGAGGGAGTTGTGTAGAGTGGAGTAGTGTAGCATAAAGTGGCATGAAGTGGAGTGGCATAGTGTGGAGTGTCATAGAGTGGAGTGCGGAGAGTGGAGTGGCAGAGAGTGGAGTAGAGTATCATAGAGTGGAGTGGCATAGAGTGTTGTGGCATAGCATAGAGAAGAGTGGCTTAGAGTGGAGAAGTGGAGTAGACTGGAATATGGTGTCATAGAATAGAGTAGAGTAAAAATGGCATGAACTGGCATAGAGGGAGTTGCATAGAGCGTTGCACAGTGGAGCAAGTGAAGAAGAGTTTAATGGCATAGACTATCATATATTGGAGGATCGTGGAGTATAATGTCACAGAGTGGAGTGTCATAGATTGGCCTATACTGAAAGGGCATATAGTACAACAGTGCAGAGTAGATTGGTGTAGAGGGCATTGGTTTTGAGTAAAGTGGTGTAGAGTGCATTGTGTATAGTGGTGAAAAGTAGAATAGTGTAGAGTGGAGTGGTGTAGAGTGCTGTGGTGTGGAGTATAGTGGCATGGAGTTCAGGGGCATAGAGTGCAGAGGTGCAGAGTTCAGTGGCATAGAGTGCAGTGGTGCAGAGTAGATTAGAGTGGCATAGAGCGGATCGGCCCACAGTGCAGTGGCATAGAGTGGAGTGATACAGAGTAGAGTGGCATCGAGTGTAATGGCGTTGAGTGCATTGGTGTAGAGTGGCATAGAGTCGAGTGGTGCAGAGTAGAGTGCAGTGGTGCTGATTAGAGTGGCAAAGAGTTCAGTGGCAGAGAGTGCAATGTGCAGAGTAGCATGTCGTAGAGTGCAGTGGTGTAGAGGAGAGTGACGCATGTCGTAGAGTGCAATGGTGCAGAGTAGAGTAGAGTGGCATAGAGAGCAGGCACGTAGAGTACAGTAGTGCAGATTAGAATAGAGTGTCATAGAGTGTAGTGGCATAGAGTTCAGTGGCATAGAGTGCAGTGACATTAAGTGCAGTGGCTTAGAGTAGAGTGGTGTAGAGTAGAGTGCAGTAGTGTAGACTACAGTGGCATAGAGTGCAGTGGTGAAGAGTAGAGTGGGTCGAGTTCAGTGATGGAAAGTGCAGTATTACAGAGTTGAGTGTCATAGAGTGCAGTGGTATATACTACAGTGGTATAGAGTGCATTGCCGTAAAACTCATTCACGTAGAGTGCAGTGTTGCAGAGTAGAATGGTGAAGATTGGCATAAAGAGCAGTGGCGAAGAGCACAGAGGTGTAGAGTAAAGTAGAGTGGTGTAGAGTGCAGTAGTGCCAAGTAGATTCGTGTAGAGTGTATTGGTTTTGAGTACAGTGGTGTAGAATGCATAGGCGTAGAGTACCGTGGTGTAGGGTGCAGTGGCATAGTGTAGAGTGGTGCAGAGTAGAGTAGGGGGAATGGTGCCGCATAGATTGCTGTGGCATAGAGTGCAGTGGCATAGAGTACTGTGGTATAGAGTGTAGTGGTGCAGAGTGGAGTAGAGTGGCATAGAGTGCAGGGCGTAGAGTGCAGCAGCGTAGACTAGATTGTTTCAGAGTAGAGTAAAGTGGTGTAGAATGAAGTGGTGCGGGGCAGCGTGCAGTGGTAAAGAGTGCAGTGGCATAGAGTAGAGTGGCGTAGAATACAGTAGTACAGAGGGCAATAGTTCAGAGTAGAGTAGAGTGGCATAGAGTGGATTTGCATAGAGTGCACTGGCGTAGAGCGGAGTGGTACAGAGTAGAGTGCAGTGGCATAGAGTGTAGTGTTGCAAAGTGGAATGGCGTGGAGTGAAGTGGTGCAGAGTAGAGTGAAGTGGCCTAGACTAGAGTGGTGTGGAGTGCAGAGGTGCAGAGTAGAGTAGAGTGGCGAAGAATACATTGGCATAGAGTTGAGCGATGCTGAGTAGAAAGCAGTTGTGGAAAGTGGCACGGAGTAGAGTGGGATAAATCGGAGACGGCAAAGTATGGTAGGTCACTGCTCTTAGACAGCATATCTTCGATTCAAATGCCCATTATATTTGCACTGACATATCGTTTTACTGATAAAAGTATACAGTGCACAAACGATGTGTGAAAATGTCATCACCTAGAATATTTATTTGTTGTGATCCTATTAAAATATTTGTTTCCACCATACTTGATAATTACCAAAACGAGTGCTTTATTTGTGCTTTCCTAATTCTGATACATTCTTAGATATCTGCACAGTTCATTTACAGACATTTAAATGTTGTTGTGTTCAGGAAAAACAATAACATTGTACAGCCTTCCTCAAGCACACCCCTAGTAGCAAGTATGATTATCAAATAAAACCTTTCACTTTGATTTCAGAAAAAGAAAAGTGAACAGCACGCTCCATGTAAGACCGAGCCTGATATTTAACCTCTGTCTTTTAATGCACAGCAGATGTGACAAAATAAGAACAAGATTTAAAGGTCTATTTACAGTAATCGAACACTGGTTGAAGGATACAGTAAACAAGCTGGGCACTAGGGAGAAATGAACTCAACCTAAACAGCTAATCAAATGTGAGTTACAAGATATAAAACCGATGGTAAGTAATAGGTGGAATGCAATCCAAGAGCATTCCGAATGTCCCCAAGATGTTTTTAGCAAACCAGGCAGCTGCACTGTCTGGTAGGCTTCGACCTAAAAATGTGCAACTCATAATTCTAAACAGTTCATCAACTTCAGTGGCTGCGTTTACTTCCAAATTAAAGAACGTCGCAATTGAGTAGTTTGGCTACTAAAATGCATTTGAGTGTCCCCTATATAGGGCATGAAATTTGAATTACACCAGTCTAATTTGCTTAATTTCATGTTACGCTTGTTACACCATGACACCACTTTGTGCAATTACTCAGGAAGTGGCGTAGTGGTGAACCACAAATGCACGGGAATAATATAAGGGGCTGTTACTTGCTTTGTTCAAATGCGTCCTTGGCCCAAAAATTGACACGAGAATGCATTTTGTGTAAAATATGGTGTAAGATGACAGACTTGCATGTCGTGTAATTACAAATAATGTTGCGTAATTTTTCTTAATGTTATGAAAATTTCAACAAACTGGGACATGGAAAAGGACCTGGAGAGACACACATCTCCCCTGAAGAGGAGGGGTCGGCAGGTTCGGATGGGCCACATCCGATGGCACTTGCAGCCAATATCCTGGAACACGAGCCAGTCCTACCACCTAGTAGCAAAGTAGTTCAATCCCAGGGAGACAGTTTGGAGAAGGAGCTGGAGGAATGGCCCAAGGGACTCTTTTTAGCACCCCTGGCCCTTTACAGGTGAAACTGAGTGCCAGCGTCCGTTGTACATTATAAGGCGACTGTTCCAGAGGGGCCAATCGGTCAGATTGATTTTAGGGAGTTGAATGTATGGGGGTGGTGTGCTACAGACCTCTCATACTCCCCAAACAAGTGATCCAGTTCACTAAGGTGGTTTATTGCTCGCTGGGGGGTATAGTAAGTTGGGTACGTTCTTACCAGTTTACAAAGTTCATTTAAGAAGGAAAATACCCCAACAATTCTTACACTATGAAAGCAGGGGGTATCCTATCAAACACCACCCCACTCCGACTGCATGGCGCAGGCAAGACCTTTAGATAACACAGGACTCACTGTGTTGACATGGAATATAACCAGCCTAGGTAACAAAGTCAAAGGAGCATGGTCACGTAATACATTCAGCGCCTGAGGCCTGATGTCATCTTCCTCCAGGAGACACACCTCCGGGGCATGGACTCCCATTTTCTGGGACTGGGGCATACACCGCACTGGTGCATGCCGGCTACACGTTGTAATCCAGAGGGATTGCTACACTGATCAAAAAGAACCCCCTGTTCTGTGCGACGAAAACATGGGTGGACATTAATGGCAGATATGTTGAGGTGCAGGGACAGTGGGGCCGTACAGCCATGACCCTGCTCAGTGTATGCACCGCCCTTAGACTGCATGCACCAACCCTAGACAAAGTAGCTGAAATACTCCTGGAAGCGGATTATTCTCTGCACATAGTGGGGGAGGATTTTAGGATCACACCTCTTGCTAGGTTTGCGTACCGAAGGGGTCTGTCTGATTTGTGGCGACACTCACATCCGTAGGAGAGATGACACTCATACTTCTCCGAGGCACATACGGTCTTTTCAAGGCTTGATTATGTGTTTGCCCTGGGATGGGAGATTGACACTGTAGAGAGGGTAGAATTCATGTCCGGAGGGCTATCCGACCATTCTCCCTGTTGATGATAATGGACCGTAGGAAGCAGCGGAGAGGCAATGGGTGGAAACTAAGTGCATGGGACCTGCGGGATCAGGAGGTGATGACGGAACTCCAAAATGCCACAGAACTCTATTTTGAGGAGACTGAAGGGCCCGTTTCCTCTAAAATAGTCCCATGGGAAGCCTATATGGCGGCCCTATGGGACTGGGCCCAAAGCATAATCGTGCAAAAAAAGAGGCGGGAGGTGGAGGAACTTGAAAATATTGAGTCAACTTTGGGTCAGCCTCCGATACCTAAGCACTCAGACAGATAATCTTGAAAACAGAATACAGGGATTTGGAGCAGGAGGGGGTAAATAAGCAAATGCTGGCCTCCTTGCACCACCTCCACGATACAGGGGACAAAGCTGGTAAACGTTTAGCGTGGTTGAGCAGGAGGGAAATGGAAGCTAGGTGGGTGGTATGCATAGTAGACCAGGTGGGCATGCCTCACACTACTGACAAACACATTGCTGAGGAATTTTCCGGTTACTACAGGGCCAGGTCCTTGCCAGATACAACCTGCATCACACACTACTTAGACATGGAAAACACCCCTGCCTTAGACGCAGAAGCTCAGGAAGCATTGGAGGAAGATATTATGCTGCAGGAGGTTCTGGCAGCCATTGGGAAGTTGAGAGTAGGTAAGTCCCTGGAGTCCAATGGAGTCCCAGGCGGAATTTTTTAAGCAGCTGGCTGGGCCCCGGGGCCACATTTGTTGAACCTATTCAAAGAAGCTTGGGATGCCGGGGCACTGGTGCTGGAACTTCGGTGTGCCATTATTACCGTGATTTCCATGGAAGGCAAACCCAAGGACCAGTGTGCATCATACCACCCAATTTCCCTACTAAATATAGAAGTCAAAATCCTTGCGACCATATTTGCCACTAGGCTCCTGCACGTTAGCACTCCCCTGATAAATCTAGCTTTATGTCATGCAGGTTCACACAATGCATCCTCAGGCAGGCACATAACTGGCTAGCAGAGGTAAAGGACCAATCGGTACCCCATGTCTTTCTTGCACTTGATGCTGAAAAAGCATTCAACGCAGACTACTTGCCATTCCTTGAATCAACCATAATGAGCATTGGGTTCGGACTCCACTGCAGAGAATGGATATCACTACTATATTGGGCCCCAACTGCTGCGGAGAGAGTGAATGGGGCAATGTCGGAGGAGTTTAATATTGAGAGGGGGACATGCCAAAACTGTCCTCTGTCCCCACCCTGTTCGCGCTCACAATAGAATCTCTGGCATATAGAGCGCACACCCATGCAGGGGTGAGGGGTTGCCGCGACCAGTGAGGAAGAGGAGAAATTATCACTTTATGTGGATGACATCCTTCCCTGTTTTTCAAACCCCAAGAGTATGATCCCACTGTTTTCCAAATATTTGAGGACTATAGCAAACAATCTGGTTTCTGTATAAATTGGGAGAAGTCGGTGCTCTACCAGCCAAACCAATCGGTGGACCTGACGATACTCCCTTAGCAATTTGACTGTGGCACAGGAGGGGTTTAAATAACTGGGTATATGGATGACACCCTGTAGGGAACTCTCTCTGAACAGAAACCTTGGGAAGGTGGTGCTGAACTTCAAGGAGGATGCAGAAAAAAGGCAGGGACTAACCCGTATCAACCTGGGACGGACAGCCCCTTTCAATATGATCACGCTTTCTACCATATGTCACAAGACGTGTTCACTAAAATAGAGGGTTATGTAAGGTCCCTGCTCTGGAATAAAGGCTACCTCAGGATAGCCATGAAGACGCTGCAATGCAATCCGTATAAAGGAGGGATAGCCCTCCCAGATATGGAGGCGCACTACTGAGCGGCCCACCTGATAAAAATTAATGACTGGGTCATCTCCCCACAGGATCATTCGACCTTTAGACTAGGAAGAGAGAAATTGCAGGCCTGTACACACCTGCGCTATCTATATGGTGGGAGAGGGGCACACCAGTTATGCCGGCAACACAGGTGGTGCTAGCGGTGTGGGTTATGGCCACTAAATGAATTGGTTGGACCTTCAATATTACTAAAGAAACATTCCTATGGGTGGGGGGTGGGGGGGCTGGCTCCGCGAACTTGGGAAACTGTGGGGCTTCGGGGCCTGGAACACTATTGGAATCCCCAAAGTGGGGGACCTGCTGGAGAGCAGAGATCTTAGGTCCTTGTCCTCCCTTCAGAGAGACTACCAATTGAACACTAATCAACTCCTGAAATATGCCCAGCTATGACACGCTTGGCTGGCGGAAGGGCAGGGCTAGGTTGTAATCCCAGAATATGGCCCCCAGGAGCTCCGCCTGCTCATGGAGGACATGGGTAAAAGGGCGATTTCATTCACGTACAAGACACTAAACAATAATATGCCTGACACACTGGGGAGGTTGCTAGAGAGGTGAGAAAGAGATGTGGGGGAAATGAAGGATATAGAGTGGGAAGCGGCTGCAATGCACCCTAGAGAGGTGGCAATCAAGTTCAGACTGAGTTTAAGATCCTGCATAGAGTCTACTATGACCATTGAAGATTATTTGGCATGGGAAATGCGGCTTCTCAAGCCTGTGTGCGAAGCGGATGAAAAAATTGGGACCTTCCTTCACACAATATGTGTGACTGGAAGACACGCTGCAGCTGAAGTGATCCCAAATGCCAACCTGCTTCCGATGTTGTGATCTAGCTCTTTTGTTTGCTGCCAACTTGGCTATTCTGTTGTTTCTTCTTGAGACCTAGAGATGGTCCTTACGCGCTGCAGCCTTCTTTATGCCAATGGCGCTACTTCTTCATGCCTCCCATGCGGTTAGACCTATCCTGCATCCTTTGTTGTCCTGATGCTTTTGCTTGCTGTTCATGCTGATAGTGTTTCCTTGCTTGCCATCTATGTGGAAATTTGCGGTTACTGCCTGCTGCGAATGTGGGTAGCCACCAGTTTGTGATCCTGATACCCGTTGTCTTGCCAGCTATGCCACCAGTCTAGTTTTCCTGATCATTCTGCCTGCCATCTATATGATTATCAGGGAGCACTGCCTGTTGTCTTTTTGGTGCTATCAAAGCACTGTCTGATGCCTATATGGTAATCCTAATTCCTTGCCTGACGCTATGCTTTCTGTATGCAGAGAGCCTACAAAGCCTATGTGTTGATAAGGTAAGCCGCGACCTGAAACTGCTTCAGCCTTGGTCCCTTGTTGGGATGGCAGCATTAGTAGGGTCAGAGGGATGAAGAACATGAAAATCTCATTTAATGGCCAAGATGATGCACTAGAAGAACAATAACTACCTTAGCTGATAGGCGTCCCGAAAAGCTAAAGCATACTAGTAGGCCAGCGCAGCTAGAAGAATGGCAGGACTGGGGCTTCATGTAGCTCGAAGAACAAAGCATAGCATCAGTCTTACTCAGGAAGCAACACCCTAGTTGCTGCACTCCTACTTCCTTTATAGTGTTAAGACTACCCTTAACCCATCAGACTTCTTCATCCTGTGAGGAACTAGAACTTGGCTGAAGAAACCTTCTCCCCTGCTAGGGACCAGCCCACACCAGGGTCGATGTTCGAATCCAAACAGTGTCACCCCGCTTTGAGCCCCACCTCTTGATGTCGGTCCCCACAAATTGAGGATTTCTCACTTAGACCAACAGCCACAACAGATTGCTGATCCTTGCCTACAGGATGCAGCCATGTTTCCCTGCAGCAATGCCCAAAGAGCTGGATTTGCATGGCATGTAATTCTGATTCCAGGATAGCACAGCCCGGTCCCAGTGTAAGTCTCTCCTAAAAACTCAAGTAAGAACTGGTGGAAACAGCAGAACTCTGTGTAACCTCTCAAAGCAATACCCCTCCCCGGGATACTCCACTCGCCGAACCTTGAGGACACATTTGGGAATCCATTCCGTACTTGCCTCTTCTGTGGTGATCCCAGTTACTACTATTCTTGATTTGTAGGACAGCATATGGCTATTACAAATTGCAATTGGTACCTCTGTGTGTTTCTTGTGAACTTCACCACTGTTCGTCCTTAACTGCCAAACCTGGAAAGGTACTCCAATTTGCTCATCAGTAAATATTTTCTTTTAGGGACACGTTTTTGCCATCGGTCTCTGGTATTTTCCAGGAAGATCACTCTATTATCACACTGATAGAGCTTCCCCCTATTGTGGTGGTTGATAAGCCTCGAAAGGATGGGAGACTGAGTTGGCATTGCTAGGTTTCAAAAGTGTGCTGTGCCCTTCTGGTTACAGCAAATGCCAGTGGTAATTGTTTAACTCACTGAGCCAAGCTGTTGTCTTACTTTCCCTATGGTGGAGGATATTTCATCTGCGGGCTGATTACACCCAATTATCACCCAATGCTAAATCAGGCAATGAGAGATTTGTTAGGATCAAACATCATGCGCACAAAGGAGTAAGCTAGGATTATAACTTGTCTACACAATGAACATCTTAGTGGGTGTAAGAAAATTGGATTATCTTTTGGGGTGAGTGACTACCCACCTCAAGGAACAAATCACAACCCCTTGTCAGGGTGAACCCCCTAAAGTCACCAAATAAACCTGAGCTCAACTCTCTGGTAGCTATGACACAGGACAGACAGTCTTAACTTAGGATAAAGTGTGTGAAGTATTTATGCAGTACCAAAACAGTAATAAAGTAAAAATGTAAAACAATAAAAATCCCATACTGAGTTAGAAAAATAGAGTTAGATTTAATAAACCTAATTTCACCAAAATGACAGCCGTCAAATAAGGGAAACTTTTAAAACGTTTAAGTAGAAATAGTGCCAAGAAGCAAAAAGAGCCAATGGTTTATGGTAGACTTGGACCTAGATGCAATTTGAGGCTGGTCGCGATGGAGCGTAGATTGGATACTTCAACACCATTGATCATGGTCAAAGATTTTACCTTCTGACTAAGGCTCGACGTCCCAATCCACTACAGTAGTACACTTCTAAAGCCCCCTGGTACTCAGGCGAGACCGTACAGACTCAGTGTGTCAGGCAGAGGCCACCAGCAGGATCCAGTCAGGTCCACTTGCCACTGGACAGCTGGGCACTTGCAGGAAAGGCCTCTTGTAGTTTGTCATATCACTGTAGTTTGAACACAAGTTCTGCCTGATCACCCTTGTGGTCCAATTCTTTGTCCTGAGTACAATAGGGAGCAGTTCCGGTCTTTCAGGGCTCTGTTCCAATGACAAGTCCAGTCCTCTTCTGTTCCACCTCGTGTTCAGCAGTGTTCTGTAGTGGGTGCCAGGAGGTGTCACATTGATGACTAGCACTAACTACTGGGTGGGAAAAACTCCTGGACATGTCCTAACCAATGGTGTAAATTTTCCCAGGACCAACCCTACCCACTTTGGGCCTTTTTTAGAATGTTTTTTGCCACACTAAACTTGTGCTTGAGGGTGGGTGCTGTGGGGAGCATACTATGGTAATCCTAGTGTCCTTCCACATCTAACACCAAACTCAAGTTTGAAGTAGCCACTGTACTTGTAATGAGCTCAGGTAGAGAAGTCCGGTAGGACATCTGTGTGACCCTGGCCATTTTGGCAGTCACTCTGGCCCAGTAGCCCTGTACCAGTGGGCATTTCCAGAGGATATGTTCCCTCTCTCCCACATTTTCTCCTCCACAGCGGAGAGTATGCCCTGCCAGTCTGGTGCAGCAATGTCTGTGAGTATTAGCTCCTATGCAGTATTTTAGATTTGAACCATTCTGAATCGTACTCGGATAGTGGCAGCATTAGGATTTTTAATCAAAACCGTGATATTCTTCATAAGAAAGCTAGCCCAGCCATAGTGAAAAATATCTTTTCGGTGCTAGTCACTGTGAGGACAAGTTAACCTAAAATTTCTGCAAGTCTAACATTTAAATATCATGCACCCTGACTCGTTGGTAACAAGGCCTGACGGGTTGATGTATTAATATTTATAAGGGAGGTTTTGACCTGTCAAAAGGGTTTATTTTGACAGGCCGAATGGCAGTTTCTACACTGCTACAGTCAGGCTACATTGGTAGGCCTGAAGCCATGTGTGTACTGCAACTGTAGTGGATGGCACAAGAGGTGCTGCAGTTCACTGGTGGCATTTAAATTCCAGTACCTGGGTTCACCTTATACCATATACTAGGGACTTATAAATAATTTAAATATATCAATTAGAAATATGCCAATATTAGCATATTTGAAGTGGGAGCACTGATACTTTACTACTGGTTAGCAGTGGAAAAGTACAGAAAGGAAAAGCCAGCAAAAATATAGAATCCAACAAAAGGTGAACAATCCATGATGACACAGGCATTTCTGTCACATTTACCTGAAATTTCGGATTGGAGCCTTGCCATTACATCACATTAAACGTTCACCGTCCACAGAACTCAGGGCTTTACTTTGTTGCTATGCATGGCCTTGCTTGTGAGCTGGCAAACTGCTGTTCAAGTCTAACAAGCATTGGGAAAGCCAGAAGGTCTGGGTTGAAAGTGGTAATTCATGAAGCATAGCACATTTGAGTGAGACACACACGAGGGAGCTGCAGCAGTGTACAGGGAGGCAGTGCTTAATTTGAGCCTGTGGTTTCCGGTGCTCAGCACCGGCACTTAATCATCAACTTTCAGCGCTTTTCAGGAGCACCAGTTAAAGACACATTTCCATTAATTTATGGTAGGCATGAGGAGATTACATGATTTGTCCAGAATCACAGGATGGTGTGCCGACGCCGAGACTCGAACCTGGTTCCCCAGCTCCGAAATCGGCAGCTCTGGCCATTACACCACATCCTCTCCCCACTTTCATGGTTAGTAGTTGGTTCTGTTTTAGGCGACGCTAACAGGAGAAATGGGCTGGTGAAAGCTGCCTGCTGATAAGAGCCCAGTAGTTATTAGGTCTCGCCTGACCCAGCGTATGCGCTGGTCTGGCGAGACTTATTGAGAGGGCTACAAAAAGTGCTACCAGGCCAGCCTAGAGCTACAGTGTAGGTGCACGGGCACGCGCGCCGTACTTGACCGCAATTACTTTTAATTTCGCGGCCGCTTGGCATAGCCAGTAGGTCTCGCTTTTGGGACCTTATAAGTATTTAGTTATGCAACTGTTGCATGGCTAAACACTTATAAGGTCCCAAAGGCGAGACCTATTGGCTATGCCAATGCTTGTTTTTTTTACAAATGAACCACTGTAGAGAGGGCTATAGCTGTAAAGTAGGCCTTCATGACGTTCAATGCAAGTGCTTTAGTAGACGCAGACAGATACATCCAAACAGCAAATTGAGAGATGAATACTCGACTGTTTGAGCCAAGACGTGATTGCCAAAGTGTCAAGCCAGTGTCTGAAAGACGCTGGTCAAAGTAGCCCACTGATGGAAAGGGGCGCAGTCAAAACCCTCTCAATGTATGTAGTTAGCAATAGGTCTGTTACACAGCTTCACTGTCAAACCTCAGAGCTAAAAAACCCTGCATTAGGGCTGTAAAACCTAGAGGCACCTTCGAAGATTGCCTTGCATCTGTCTTTCATTTGAAGAGAGCAACTTAAAAGCATTAAATTAACATGTTCCATAAACTGGGTTTCATTCTGATGTTAATAGTCGATATTCCTATACTAGTGTTCTTATTTATAATACAACGCACAAGTTCAACCTTAGTAAAACTTTCAATGCATCGTATCAGTAATAATAACGTCCAGTGTGGTTAAAGTGGACATATTTCATGAGCAGTAGAGTCAATTCACAAACAACAATCGGATGTGGTCCTTCCTTCCTAGTTTTCTTTGACATTTCAGAGCCTTCGCCCATCCAGTTATTAATGCTGCCTGGCCTTGCTAAAAAAGTGCCCTTCCCTCCTCCAAGCCAAGATTTCTAGTTTGTTGAAGTTTGGTCGCCACTTCGGGGGCGGGAGCATCAGAAGGGACCTGTCACTCATCTCCAGCCCAGGGTGCCAGACCTGAGTCCCGACAGGATTTACACTCACAGGGACGGTTTCCGTTTCCGCCTATTAACATTCCAAAGCTGCGCTTTCCTGAACCCGCCCACCTCATTGACACTCTGGCACGCTGTGGCTGGTGACAGTGCAGTGCTGATTGTGATTTATTTTGTAAGTGGGTTCTTAAAGGGCCACACATCTCCAGTGGCGGCTGGCATGTATGGAGGGTGATGAGGCGGCTGGGACAAAAATGAAAGCAAATAAATATTTTAAAAAATACTTGCACTTCTCTCACTCGCTCGGGTCTACTTCAGGTAGACTTCAACGTGGGACACAGGAAACCGCAGTAACCAATCCTGGCGCTGCTCTCATGCAGCATGAAAGAAGCGCCAGGATTGGAGGGAGCTGCCTCCTTCAGCGCGACCGAAGACACTGGGGCCCTATGCTGCCTCTAACCCAGCTGTCTTAGACAACTTGGTTAGAGAGGTTTAAAATGTGCATGTCTGGCTGTCCGTCTCAAGACTGCCGGCCAAATACACATGCGCACTTTTAACTTAAAGTGCCCTGACCATCACTGCTGTATGGCTGGCAGAGGCAGAAGGCAGAAAGCCCCACCCCCCTTCCAGACGCTCGGTTCGGGACTGCGTTTTGAAAAATAAAATCGTAATAAATTAACTTTATTGCTGTTTTATTTTTACATCTTTGGGGGTAATTTAGTTACTGGTGCAACGCTCCTCGATCCTTAACAACCAGCTGCCCCTGCGCATTTCCCTTTGGCTACTGCAGAGCGTTAAAGTCGACAAAAAAGCGAGGACGCCCTACCCTAGCATCAAACATTTTAAATTCAAAGTTGCAATTATAAAGGTAGCTGAAATAATAAGGGCCCTTGGATACTTTGCCTCGGGTGACTTACTCTCCGTCCTTGCAAACTACACCCCATTCAGGCTGGCTTTAGCAGAGCATGAAGTGTACTTACTGTTGTGCCAATCAGCATGTTAGCCCTTCAGGAGCTTAGGTGCAGCCACATATGAGGAAAGTTGACAAGCTGTGCAGCGTGGAATGCAGCTTGATAATCAATCAATCAGGGTTTTATAAAGCGCGCACTCACCCGTGAGGGTTTCAAGGTGCTGGGGGGCTGGGGGGGGGGGGGGTTGCAGCTCCAGATCAGTCGAAGAGCCAGGTCTTGAGGCTCTTCCTGAAGGTGTGCTGAGTAGGGTAGCGTCTGATGTTGACTGGGAGCTCGTTCCAGGTCTTTGCTGCAATGTAGGAGAAGGCTCTTCCGCCTGCTCTGGTTCTGCGGATGCATGGGGTCTCTGCCAGGGTGAGGTCGGCAGAGCGGAGGTTCCTTTTGGGTTCGTGGAAGGAGACTCTCTCGTTGAGGTATTTGGGTCCGATATTGTGGAGGGATTTGTAGGCATGGGTGAGTAGCTTGAAACTACTGAAGCAATAGAACTGCAAATCACTTAACAAAAATGAATGTGTCCATCTGTAACGAAACTGGTGCTCATGTAAAGTGCTCTGATACCTGATATCTTCGGGTCGAGTTCGCGCACCATAAAACTAAAAAATATATATATATTTCTATATATAAATTTTTAATTTCATATTCCTCAAATTTAGAAAGCTTTCATGGCTGCACCCAACTTGGTGGGATTTGTAATCGACTGTGGAGTCTGAAAAGATAATTCATGATACAACTTCTTACCTGCAGGTGCCACATAGAGATGTCTGTAGTAGATGCATTCACTCACTAAGTCATCTTACAGGCTTGCAATTGATGGGGAAGACAAGTGCTATTGCATGTGCACTGGTCGAATAATTGAATAGATGATATGAGCTCAAGTTACTGTTAAGTAGTATAATAACTCGGGTGTCATCGTGCAGTCAGTGGCGGCTGGCATGTATGGAGGGTGGTGGGTGGGTGGGTGGGTACAATTACCTTCCTGGCGCAATGTACTTCTCGCTCGGGTCTTCACTAGGCAAGGAGGCTCCAACACGGGACCCAGGAAACTGCAGTAACCAATCCTGGCGCTGCTCTCATGCAGCATGAAAGAAGCACTAAGACGGGAGGGAGCAAGCTCCTTCAGTGTTCCCGTGGACACTGGAGCCCTATGCTTTCTCTAATCTACCTGTCTTAGACAAGTGGGTTAGAGAGGTTCAAAATGTGCATGTCTGGCTGGTTGTCGCAAGACGACCGGCCAAGGAGACATGCACACTTTAAACTTAAAGTGCCTTGCCTATCACTGCTTTCTGCTGCTGCCTGACTGGCAGCTTCAGAAAGCCCCACCCCTGTCCTGACGCTCAGCTAGGGATGGGGTTTTGAAATATTAAATGGTAATAAATGAACTTTATCACCATTTTATTTTTCCATCTCTTGGGGCAAATTAAATAGTGGTATGACACTCCTGCACCTTAATGGAGGAGCCGCCCCTGCGTGCGGTCACAGAACTTTGTGACACAAAAGTCACTGCCACATGTGTTGGAGTTAAAGATCGTCAGATTCCAGCTCAGTTGCCAGTTCAGTGCGATCGGTGCAGGAAAAGCTCTTGCTGTGTCGTACACCTTTTGCATTGGTCTTGTAACATACCTGCTCAGACACGTAACCTTGCAAGCATCTTTGTTGGTCAAACTAGAAAGGGGCCAGTATTGGTGCGAATGTGATGTAAATGCTGCCTGCCACATGTAGCCTAATCTTTCGGGTTGGATTTTCTGACCTTTTTGTGGGTAGATGTCTTTAGATTGAGGCATCAATGTCCATGGTATCTCCCTCCATATTCTTAAATAGTACATGCATTCAATGTGCTATGTCTCCCTTATTATCAATAGAAGGGAGGAATCCGAGAAACCTATTACATTCCTCCCCCATGTGTGAGGGATTTAACATGGGGCATTGAGTTGTTGTGTGGGTTGGAGGGACAGAGCAATATAATGGTCCCCTCTGTCCAGCCACCCACTGCAACATGGCGGCCAGAGTGTTACAGTGCTGACACAAAGTGTTGTATTCCCACCCCATCCAAATTTGGCTGGTTGCCACACAGAGTATACCTGCATATGGTCAGCTTGTGGATCAGTCTTTTGAATGGGGTTATGACCAGGCATATGCACCATTTAAATTATGCTGGTGAAATATGTGAAATCCTGAATTTTTTGTTGGATGAAATTGACAAAATGACTCAAAGTTGTGCAATATTTGATTTTTTATAAGTTTTTCCAGCAGCATATTTGGTTCATGTTAAAAATCTCTTGTGAAGAGACATTTTCTGCTCAGCCAGTCTCCTACCGTTATCTTCTGACAGTGACAGAAGACTGGTGGTCCATTGACGTAACCGCCCAAAGCTATTTGTGGAAGAAGGGTCTGTACTAAGATTGCCCTTCAGGAGACAAATGAAGTCTTTTGGACTTATTTAGAGTTCGGCGGATGGGATGCTCCATCATAAACATAGCAGATGTCCAACGGACAGGATATCTATCAGGTTTTGAAGGAGAATCCCTTTCTCCAAACTATAAAGAAGGTCCTTTGACTACTACTTGTTAGATAGAATTGGGTCAAAATCATGCAAGTTTTTGTAGTCTAATTGTAACTGCCTTCATATTTACAGAGAGGGACTGAACACAATGTGTATGGAAAATCGAACGTCCTGTAAGATACCCCTCCATTCCTTTCATTCTACTTAGGGAATCTCAATTTCTCAAGATCATAGGAAGATCAATGGGAGGTAGAGGGGAATAAGTACAGAGCAGTCAAGATGTTGCTTGACTGTCCTGCACAGTTTATTTTTCTGTGACAAAGTAAACAGCAGTGAAAGTGGACACCATTAGAAGTTACAAAATATTCCCAGCAGCCCAGAACGTGGAGGCAATGAACGCATATACATTTTTCAGGAACTGATCAACTTGTAAACGTTTTAAATCAAGGCGCAATATAATCTAATACCTGAAAAAGTGATTTGTATGTTAAAAGAAATGAGAAACCTATTCTGAAAATGTAATAATTATTAATTCTCAAGTAAAATTTTCTTGTACATGGCTGATCATAGAATATATAGTTAAAAGTTTTTACTTTTTACTTTCTCCTTAATTAGTAAACCCATCCAGTTTGTAAGGTTTATTGACAAACCAAAGCCAAACTTGAACAAACAAATGCCTAAAATGTGTCAGGACAACCAACGTCTTTACATTTGCTATTTATTACACACTCCAAAAGTAAGTACAATATGGAAGAGACTAATCTTTGTAAGAGTAGTCGTAGCAGAAGCACAGCACCACATTCAGCAAGGAGAGTAACAGGCCAGTCAGCCTCTTGTCTCGAAAATGCGGGTAAAATCCGGTGTTTAAGATGGTCATCACATTAGGGTCAGTGGGGAATGAACACCTTTTTGGAGGTGAGACAGGTTTCAAAAGCAGTGACTTGATTAGAGTCTATAAGGCATTTTTTTTGTCAGGAATACAATTAGCAATAAAATGTGGTTGCCCTGACATGTGGAGCAAGGCATATGATGCTCCTGCAAAACACGAGGTAAAAAAACCCTGCTTGGTTTAATAGGTTTACGTGCTGTCATACACCTTTGAGGGTATGCACGCTAGAGCAACAATGTATAACTTACTCAAATGGTTCATGCAGACAACAGTACTATAAATGCACTTAGTAGGGATCTTAAAAATGTGTCATCTTTGAGCATGAGTTAAAAGTATACTGCATCATGGCCAGTCTGCTCCATGACCAAACTTCTCGCATTCCTGTTATTGGCCAATAAATGGTGTCCTGAAAACTCTTGGATGGTACCACAATGACTCGTTTACTTATTCAGTATCGGGATCAGAATCCTTTTCTTCAATCCAATGGGACTTCTGTAGTACATTTACTCAGCCTGCAATAGATGTTAATGCTTTGTGGAGTGTGTCTTCCCTGTCCCCATCCACCTTGCGTACGTCTACTTTTGGCTTTACAAAGGGCTCCTGTAACGGTTATTGATGGATTTACTGATCGCTGGCAAGATAATTTCCTGTACATTTCACACAAACAAATTAACAGAAAAAGACATAGTGTAAGGTCTTGTTCACCTGCCAGGTGGATCAAAGAGTTGGCATTCCTCACCCTTGAAGAGCTGAGATATGCTAAGGGGCATATTATCAAGAACGGCGTTAAAATCATCGCCGTTTTAGAGGCAGGAAACTGCCGCTAAAGCGGCGATAATGGGCTTGATAATATGCCGCAGAGAATTCCAATAGAAGCCCATGTTCACACCAGAACCTGGGCTTCTATTGGAATTCTCAAGGGCATATTATCAAGCCCATTATCGTCGCTTTAGGGGCAGTTTCCTGCCGCCAAAGCTGCGATGATTTTATCGCCGTTCTTGATAATATGCCCCCCTGTGTTTATGTTTTGCGCTGCCTTAGGGGGAATACTAGATTTTGTGGTTGACTCAAATCCTTCTTTTTCGATTTATAGCCATATACATAATGCAGAAAGTCAGGGATTTAACCTGGGCGAGTGTGAGATAAACTACTTTGTATTAGTTTTAATATTAGCTACAAAATTAACATTTCCTCGTTGGACAAAGTGCATGCATTTTTATAATCTGATTAAATAAATGATTTGTTTTTTAAACGTTTTCAGTGAGTCATACACAAGGCCCTTGCTCAGATTTGCTGCATGACCCGTTGGCAAAAGGATTTTAGTTTCTGTATTCTTAAGGAAATATATACTAGTTAGAAAAATTATACAATTTATCTAGAGGCCTAACATCCATCCATCCATCCATCCATCCATCCATCCATCCATCCATCCATCCATCCATCCATCCATCCATCCATCCATCCATCCATCCATCCATCCATCCATCCATCCATCCATCCATCCATCCATCCATCCAGCTATCTATCTTGTCTGTCTGTCTATCTTACGTTTACAATATTTTGTATTTTAATACTAAATATTTTACCCACCAAGATTTTATAAGGTTCATAATATTCTGGTTCTGCCCTGTCTACAGCCACCCACCTTACTTTAAGAGCCTGATAACGAGCTAAGGCGTTATTTATCGCTCCTAATAAATAATGGTATCACGGGGTACATTATTTATTGGGTGCGATAAATAACACCAATTACGAGTTCATGGGGAATAACATGCAGATTTTGTAATTTAACATGCTAAAATCCGTATGATTCGGAAAATACTATGCTCTTCCCATGTTACATTTCGGCAGGTTTGACCTGCCAGAATCTAACAAAGGTTAAGGTATCTAAGTCATTTGATAATTATGGGATGCAATAAATACCAACTGTAATTCCAGCCCATGCGGAAACAGGAGTTTATACACAGGTCATAATATAACGACTAACGTGTAATCAGGGCCTAAGTGTTTCGATAAGCTTTTTATTAAGCTTGCGGCACATTTTCAGGCCATTATCTCACTTGTAATTGTACAACTATGGACCCCTTGCTATAAATGGTAGTTCCAAGGGCAGGGCAAAAAATGAATGTACTGAAAAATCCCTTGGATCTCCAGAATCTGCCACAGAACACGTCCCATCAGCGCTAGCTCTGGAGCGCACTTACTATGGTTTAAGATTGTGTCCCATCTTGGCAGGCGCGGCTCGTGCAGGTAAGAGCGGTGGGGCGGTGGGGAGGGGTGGGGGTATTCAACAGACAACGAGGAGGAAAAATTAATTATTTATTTAAATTTTCTTCGGCATTGTCTGTCGAATCTGCCTCCCCCCCCCCCCACCCCACCTCACTGCTCTCACCCGCACGGACCGTTCCTGCATCTTGGAAGATGAATCGATTGATACCCTAACACAGAAGATGCGGTCCCCTTGCCACTATCATCAATAGACATCAATAACACCAATTCAGCCGACTTTTGCCATCTTCAGACATCTATACTAGAGACTCTTTAAGCTCCTGCAACAATTAGACTTCCGGTTACTTGTCTTCTTATTTCCATAAGGACCGCAGAGCCATAGCATCTCAGTTCCTCTAGCTCACGAGGCACTCCTCATGGTCCAACTCTTTGAGAGCAGCAATTGTCTGTAGGACTATGATACTCCAATGGTACCTTATCCCAGTAATTGTGCTTTTCCTGGTGAAGGCGTGGCGCCGAAACATGCGTAGAAGAATGTACCTTGAAGAATGTACCATTGGATGTGTAAACTATTAATATAAGCTATCATCCGTCTTTTAAATGTTTGTTCTGGTCTCATCAATGAGTTGCTTAGAGATCAATGTTTGTGTATCAGTTTTGTTGAGTTTTTGATCCTCCATACCTTTGTTGTGTTCTGATGTATTTATATGTGGTTTGCTAGACTGGATGTATGCAGGTACGATTTGATCTGTATGTTGATTTTAGCATTATGAGATTGTCCCTTTCTAGTAAAATGCACTTTTAGGGCTACTGTATCAATTGTTATATAAATAAATAAGATTCTATTGCTCATATTCATGTTCTTTTTGGTCTGTAAAATATATATTGTAAATGTTTACAAGTTAGCAGCCAAGGGATTCATACATTATCTCACTTATACCACATGCAGGCGGCTCCTGCAGAGGACCCGAACACCAGCAATAAAAGTAAACTGTGCATGAACATTTTTATTATCTCTTACTTAACTACATAACTTAAACAAAAAGTTGTCTGCGAGATGTAAAGAGTAATGGATTTAGCAGGGCAAACCTTCAATGGATGCAGCGGGTGGTTTGATCATCATCTGGATGTATATTCAAGCAGGACTGTGCAAATTCAATCTAAACAACTCATACACAAGTTAAATCTGCCACATACAGATATTTTTCTGATCCTAATATGAATTAAGTTATTCTAATCAAACTCTTGTTGAAGTTAATGCTTTATGGACGTGAATAATCTGTAATTATACAAAACAATATCACAGCTTTTCCTCCTTTAAGTGCTATAAATACCAGATTTTATTATTACCCAAAGTACTGTTACTGCAATTTCCCAACAGCAGAGCCAAGAATGTCTAAGGTAGCTTTACTACTGGTCACATCAGATGTCAACGGGGAGTGTTTAACTGATGGATCCGTCTTGCTCTCTTGGTTTTAATATGAAAAGTCACTCATTTACGATTTCTATGTCCTTTGTGTACCTGTGTCAGCTCTTCCCAGCGTTACTAGGTACGTTTCTCAAATAACCTCGTCATCTGTCGTCTTTCCGAGCTTGTTTTCCCTTTGGCTGTGTCTCGCCCTCCTGACACGCAACTGCCATTCCCGTAGGGATCCTGCGCTGACTTCTCCCCATACTCTCGATGCCCAGCGAGGGATCGACGACACCCTGCTGTTCCTCCTTCACATTTTGGTGACTTTGCCTTCCCATTCAGCCTTGTTCCCGGGGTAGGTGTTCTCTCTGACTTTTCAGCCGGTTGGGTTTTGCCTGCCATTTATTGTGAAGTATTTACCTCCATGACCTGGAACCTCCATCTTGCGGCTGCAACTGACACTGGGACTGACCCTCACTGTTGGTCAGCGCCTTCCTTCCGCCTTTTGACCATCGCCCTCAGCTTACCCCCGTATTTGAATCTTGCCCCTTCACGGCATTATCCCAATGGGGCACCCTTCAAGTCTTTATTTTGCAGTCCAACGCGGTGAGGGTGACCGGCCTCACACTGGGTGATCTCAGGAATTACCACTGGTTTTGTCAACTTCTGACCTTTATGGTGTTCCCTGCCAGTGCTTTACCCCTTGGCCTGCTCCATTGGTCTTGTTCTACACATCATTTAACTGAACCAGCCACCAATGTAGCTGTAATTTTAGGTAACGTTTTCTTCGGGGACTCCTACCGACCCAAGACCACCGCCCCTAAGTGCAACACCACCTGAACACCTGGCTGAACGATGGCAAGAATTTCCTGCTCTGTAAATATGTAATATAATATATACTTGTCCAAGCCTAATCGCTGTTAAAATATATTTGCAATTTGTATATATATAACTCTAACCACTAGTATATGTAGTAGACCTTTGTGCTTACTACCATTCCTATGTGATCTTAGAGTTTATCTGTTTGTATCTCTTCCTTGAGTGTCTTTACAACTTGTACATTTGCAATTTTTTCTGTTTGTATCTCTTATGTAACTCATGTAATCCAAAGTCCTTATGTAACGCAACTGGTTCTTTTGTGAAGCGCTCTGACACCTTCGGGTAATGTTTGGGCTATATAAAATCGCATTAAATAAATAAAAATAAAAATAAATAAATAAATCTGTGAGAGTGACTACAAGCTGGGCCGGGCTGGGAATTTAAAACAGCCCTGGCAAAAATGATAAAGTCAGTCCCCATTTGCACCTAGTGAATGACCCCCGACAGGTTGCTCAGTATGATTTTCCCTAGGATAATTTTGGAAAAGTAAAACCAAAAAGTGCATGTTAACTGCTCAATTGTTCAATTATATTTGCTAGTTTTACTGGCTGCTCTGAAAGGAACAGTACATTAGAGTTTAGCACAGTACCTTGTGGCGCTGTTTCTACATGGCTACCAATCATACATGCATCTATGCAAAAATAGTGTGCCTGTCGACAAAAAGAGCATGTTGGTACCGTTATGAGAGGCTTTCTTTTAATTCTTCCATTCATTAGCCTTTGAAACTAATCTAAAATGTCATGCAGGCTGCCGGGATAGTGTAACCGGCACCAAGTGTCAAAACCGGCCTCCTGGAGCTGCAGCCCCCTAGGGATTTACCCGCTTGTCCAGCTGGCCAGTCTGGCTATGACTACAATTCCATAATGTATGCAATGGCACACTAGTGATCAGGGAAGGCACTTTGGGGGAGATTTACAAAAAAGTTGCGCAATGCAGCGC
Source organism: Triturus cristatus (assembly GCF_964204655.1). Classification (NCBI taxonomy): domain Eukaryota; kingdom Metazoa; phylum Chordata; class Amphibia; order Caudata; family Salamandridae; genus Triturus; species Triturus cristatus. Next base: position 862,299,751 of record NC_140580.1, read on the forward strand.
AGCCCCCCGCGAGGCTGTGCTGCGTTGCGCCAGCGCGGATTACAGCTACTGTGCTCCATGAACGCACCTTAGCACTGCAGCGCTAAGGTGTGTGCATGAGTCCAGCATAGGTTTTGTACAGGAAGGGTACCCTTCCTGTACAAAATACTATGATTGGCACAAGGGAAAGCTTTCCCCACTTTGTATGCGTGCTGCACAGTGCAGCACGCATGCAAAGTCAGAAAAGGAAAGAGAAATTAAAGCATTTCTCCTTCCTTTCGCCTAGTTGAAAAGGGTGCAGTTTTCTCACGCTAAACCCAATCTACTGTTTTTAGTAAATTGGGTTTAGTGTGAGAAACCTTGAGTGGTTGCATGGGAACGCCCATGCACCTCCCTTGGTACGCCCCCATGGAACAACGTAACGCGAAGCAGCACAATGCGCTGCTTCACATTACTTTTTCTTTCTTTCCAGCGCTAAACAAGTTTAGCGCTGGAAAGTAAATTACAAAAAAAAGATTTTGCGTCATTTTTGCATCACTTTTGGGAGGCAAACACGGCGCAAAAGCTTAGTAAATCTCCCCCTTTGACTCCAATGTATTAACGTTTTGTGAGGTGCAAACCAGTTACAAACCGGTTTACCACCACTAAACATGAGGGTACAATGTTGAAAGAAGGCAAAAGTACTGGGTTCAAAAATAGCATAGTGACGTTAATGAATAAAGAAGGGCATCATTTGCAGCCCGATGTAGTGGTTCCCAAAGAGCGAGAACCTATTTGCGAGTCACAATCGGTGTGTACAAAACAATTGTAAACTGCGATTGATCGCAAAACAGAGGTTTTGCATTTACTAAATACCACCAAGTTGAAGCAGGTGACAACCACGTGCAACATTCGAAAAGAGACCCATGGTTTTTATTTTGTTCAGTCCAAAATGGCTGCACTTCATGTGATGGGAAGTGGGATGGGGCTGTTGGTAATGCAAAAGAGGAGAAGGCAACAGAAGAGGCAGTTTAGCATCAGAATAAAAAGTCTTGATCAAACAAAGGAGGAGACAAAAGCAAAGTAGAGGTTTAGCAAACAAATGCCCTTTTTGATGAGCTGTCCCAGTGTTAGATAGAAGCACCCAAAGACGTGAGGCTGTATACACATAGGGCCTCATGTAGGTGGCATACACTTTACCGATTCTAAAATACCGAATCATACCGAATCGGTATTTTAGAATCGGTAAAGTGTATGTAGGTAAAAATTCGGTAAATGTTACCGAATCGGAGTGAGTCGGTAATTACCGAATCGGTATTTACCGATTCGGTAATGAGGCATACCTTCCCATTGATGGGAAGGTATGCCTCATTACCGAATCGGTAAATACCGATTCGGTAATGGGGGGAACACATGCAAGGGTGGCAGGGTGTCACATTGACACCCTGTTGCACCCCTGAAACGGCCATGTGTGCACATGTGGCACACATACATGCCCTAAGGGCATGTATGTCTGCCACATTGCACACGTCTAGGCGCTCTGAAATGCATTTCCACATCCATACATTATTTACCACCAACTATTAGTTGGTGGTAAATACCGACTCCAAACAACACCCACACACTCCCCCTACATCTCATTTCTGTATTCAGAATTTACCGAATCGGTAAAATTACCGATTCGGTAATTTTACCGAATCGGTAAATTACCGAATACAGAAATGAGCCCCCTACATGTCACAAGCCTGAATACCGGTCGGTAACGGTAAAATTACCGAAAATCGGCCGTTACCGACTGGTATTCGGCTACGTACATGAGGCCCATAATGTTGTGTCTTATGCTCACAGTGGTGGCTCCTCCACTAAGGCGGAGGAGCGTCGCCCCACTGCCAGGAAGCAGAAAAAGAAAGAAAAAAATAAAATGATAATAACATAATGTTACTATCATTTTATTTTGTCATCCTGCTGAGGCAGCGTGCGTGAGGGAGGCGGGGGTGTGGCTGCAGAGTAGGGGAGGTGTGGTAGAACACTTCTGTGTGCAATGACTGGTCGATCCTTTCAGGCTGCCCAAAACAGCCTGCATGGAGAAAATGCCCACCCCTCAAGCCCCTGGCTGAGCACCTTGTCACAGCACTCAGACCAGTCACAACATTGCAGTGTTGTGATTGGTTGTGGGGAGCGTGGGAGCCCTGGTTCTTCCTGCTTCTTCACAAGAAGTCGGGAAGAGGACAGGACGGGACACAGCGGCCTGGAGTTAAGTGATTGTTATTTTTACCCGATTCCCCCCCTTCGCCCCCACCCGCCCCACTACTGCTTCTAGGCAGCAGCCGCAACTGTATGCTCATTCCACCTCTTTGCCTCAGGACGTTATCAGGGCACTGTAGCAACTGTAGGAGATGTGTCACAGACTGCCCTGTCAAGGTTATCCAATCAATTTCCTGGACATAATATTGGCCAGATTGGCACCCATATTTCCTTTCCACACACCACACATGAAATACAAGAAACCACGCTGCAATTTTGCACAATTACATACTTCCCCAAGTGATAGGATGTGTGGATGACATACATGTCTTGGTTTGCCCTTCCTCTGCTCCTGATTATATGTGCCAGAATTGCAACAATGAGCACTAACTAAGCTTACAGGTCATGTGTGATGTCCGCAACCTGACACTGACCCTTGGAGTACTCATGATTCTTCCACGTTTATGCACTGTGAACTCCACAGCCCCCTGGCCAGAGGAGACCTTGGTGACAGCTACTTATTAGGTAAGTTACACACAAACTGGCATAAACGTACACGATCCATGTACTTAATAATGACCAGCCTTGCAGTATTCTTTTAAGTGAAAGTGTTTATTAGGCCTGGGCTAAAATTCCGTTCCGCTCGCGGAAATTGCGATAATTTGACATTTTCGCGTTCCGCGGAGAGAGCGAAAATGTCAAAATTTCTGCAATCCGGAAATTTTTTGCTTGCTCGCGCTGTAAAATAATACATTCTCGCGTGCGCGCGATCGCCTTACCTGAATCCCCGCGTTTGCCGACAAGTTTTCCCGATCCGGTTGCGTTCTCCACGAGATGTTGGATTGTTGGTAGCCATTTGCGCTGTCTCACGACAGTTTGCGCCCGCAGTAACGTCATTCGTCGCGCGATCACGTCTTTCTTCTCATGATCATGCACCGCGAGACAAGTGAAAACAAGATGGCCGCGCCCGCGAGCAACCGCATGGGTAAGTTGGCGAGCCGCGACCACGCAGAAAATACAGCGAACAGGCGGGAAAAAAACTTCCGCATCTTCGCGCTATTTCCGCGTGTTTGCGGAGATTTTTAACATTTTCGCGATAATTTGCGAAAGTGAGTTTCGCAAATTCCGCCCACCCCTAGTGCTTATGCTATAGGACCCATTTCCTCACTCCATATTTGAATGCCGTGACGCCCAGGGAAAGGCACTATGTGTAGCACATAGGTGCTCACGTTCAGTTGTGAGTTGTACATTTGGACTCCTAAAGAGCAGGTTCCGGTGTTTGGACTTAAATGGCATGCACGATTGTTGCCTGTTGTGCTTTGTTACATAACAGTGCCACAAGAAAAGACCTTCACCAGATCTTCACATCTACTAGATGACAACATCTCTGGTGAAGGTGCTGTACCCTCTCACACCCCTTTCAAATGTGCAGCCAGGGCTGCAAGAGGACACTGAGCAGAGATTGCTCAGGACCACTTCTAAGGTAAGACCAAGCAGATCACATAAATTAATGAAGACACATATACAATGTTTGTATATGTACAAAATACTCACTTTTTCCCAGGTGTAAAATTGAAAGATAATATCAGCCACACTTGGCATGTGCCCCATGATGTCCTACTCTGTTGATTGCACCAAACAACAAAATAAACTTGTGTGACATAATCAGCTGTTTCTTCATTTATGTCTTACATCCTTTGTTGGCATCAGCCTTTTCCTGCCCTTAGAAAAAAACACAAAAGAGCGTCTGGCTCCTTGCTGGGGCACAGACACACACGTCAGTGCCCACCAAGGAACCAGAAACTGTTTTGTTTTTTCTTAGTCTGTGAAAAATCCGAAGAACATGTGGCTCCTTGTAAACCTTGCCCCAGCAGCGAGCCAGATGCTGTTTGGATGTTTAATCAGCCTAATTAAAAAAGAGGGATGTCCTGCTCTGGGGGAGAGACAAAAAGTTCTGTGCTCCAGCTAGCAGCATTATGTATGTTAGACTCTTCTTATCGCTTGCAAGCATAGTGTTTGTAGTTTGTTCAAAAGCCCATTATACCCAGAGCCTATAACCAAACTGTGGTTTGGAAATGTTTTCACTGTATGGACAAGGTATCCCTCGATAATGAAAATTAAAATGCATACAAATTGGGGTGAAAAATCTTTTTTTTTTTAGTGTCTCTAAAAATCTGACTTTAGCGATAGGGCATTATTTGATTCACCTCAAGTCTGGATTACCAGTAATGCCAGGTAATCCTAAGGAAATTTTTTATAAAATAAAGTATATATGTGGATTATTGCTCATAATAGAATGCCAAAATTATAGGGAAATTCAGTAGCTAATAGCCAATGTCATACTATACTACGCTCCCATCCTTCTCCTGAATGAAGCAGTACCCCACAACTGTGGGTGGTAGGGACAGAAAAGTCCCTAGAATATGAGTGTATGAAGATCAACAATAATCTTGGAATTGGGTAGAATTTGGGATATGGTTGGTTGCAGTACATGGGCCCATGATGTAAAATAAAATAAACTTTTGGTAAAACCTGGATAAGATTTTAAGCTAAACTAGGACATACCGTCATATTGATTGACAAACATTGGTCAAGTATTAATCGATCAATCGATGTATATGGCCAGATGATAGTCATATCGTATACATTCCTAAGTGCATGGTGCGTATAAACTATGCAAAGATAAAAATTGCATGAATAAAACACATTCTGCACATCTGGTGAATCGACATAGTGGGAATGTTTATATATTGAAGACCCACAATAGCAATCTCATCTATCATATCCAATTGGATTGTGCAAAGATGTCCAGAATAAAATGTAAATGGGTAATCCAGGCAATACCTACTCTAAAGTGCAATGCACTCGAAACATACATCTCCATATTGCAATATAGCACATAACTGCATAAATGCAGACTGAGGTTGGAATATTTCACGATAACACCTAATTCTCAAAAGTATATGTTAATAATGTCGATCTAAAGTGCTTAGTGCTAAAGTGCCCAATAACCTAAAGTGCACATGCTATACAATACTACTAAGGAGAAAAAACGGCAGTCAGAGGAAAATAGGTAATTGTAAACCACCAATAAACCGCATTTTTTTCTTTTTTATCATAAGATCCAAATTCATATAACCATTCTGCAGGAATAAATCTCACTTTTGTGTGATGTGCCTGACCTAGAGAAACGACATGAGTCAGAAGCAGAGGTGGTAGGGCAAAAGAAGCGAGTTGAACTATCTAGTACAGATCCAATTTGTAAAAACATTCATAAACAATTCATAAGAATTTATGTAATTCATCACTGGTATTCAGGCCATGGGGTGACTTAGTGTTAAGTTCTAAAATGAATTTAGTTTCAAGTAACACAATAATTTTTCTCTGTTGCCACCTTGTTTGTGCACCTGAACTGGCCCTATCACAAAATATTTAACGCAATTGAGGTTGCTATCATGAATGTCCTTGAAATGACGAGCCACCGGATACGATGGATCTGAATTCATGATTCACCATTTCTTATGCATTTTGTAATCACTGTACTCCCTCTGCATGTGGTTGGGATGCTTAAGGACTCATGTTGCATTTGTCAGGTGTCCACTGGACTCTTTCTATATACATTGAGTTGACACTGGGAATGGTTAGTATTTACTGGTGTGGCATTGGGTTCATTGCTTCTGTATGTGTTGCTAGTGGGCTCAATATTTTGGGTCAGCACTGGGCTGGATCTTTTAGCATGATATGCGTTCAGAAGGCACAGAGCTCATTGTTTAAACATGGTGCAGGTGCTAGCCTAATCTGTATGGGTAAAATGGCACTCTGCCTGTGTCTCTACGGAGCGGTGCATGCATATGCATATCTGGAGAGACTGGGCATTGAGGTCTAGGATGCTAGGTCTCACACTTTAACACAGTATAATTTTTACAGAGCCACACAACACCTTTAAACATTTCCATGACACTATATTGGCCTTCACTGACAACTGTGTTTGGCATTCAAGTGGCTTGTTTGACAGATATTAACCTGTTTTTGATGTTCTTAACTCCTGGATTCAGGACTCGCGTTTTAATAATTTCTAAAGATTTTATGGGCGATTTAGCAGTCAGCGACAGGCTTTGCCTCACACATACTTAATCACTTTCCAGGCACCCGTGACCCCTTTGCAAAACTATATTCTTTGGTTTTTAGCTCCTTTTCTGGTTATTTTTGGATTTGCTTCAGGTTTTTTTTTTAATAGCACGAGAGTAAAAGTGTTATTGTATGTGTTTGCCATTAGAGAGGTAGAAAAAGACCTTTAATCGCACATAAAGTTTCAGTTGATAATAAATATGCCATAATGTATTTAGGAGGGCTTTTGTCACCACAGGGTCTCTTCAACAGAGTTTCTGAACCCAAAATTAGGCGGAGGCAACAGACAGAAAAGTGTGACAAGAAACAACACTACAGTGCCTTAGGAAGCACCTGAGACAAACGTTTGAAGTTTTGCAGTCTAGGAGAAAATGCATGGACCTAATATATCTATGTCAGCGGGAATAAAATACAGTATGTATTATGGACAGGAACTTACAGGTGGCCAGTACCTGCATTTCTTTATTTTGAAAGGGAGAGTACCTGCACTTCTTAGGACGGATGCAATACATTAAATGGGAGAGTACCGGCACTTCTCAGGAGCAAACAAGTACTCTAAAGACTGATCACCTGCATTTATTTATTTCTAATAAAAAAACTGATTATGTGTAAGATATCAGATGTGAAATGTTATCCTTCATTTAAACTGCGAAAGGGCCGTAGTTCTTTTAACGCAATCTCTGATTTCCCTCCATGTAACAGACTCACGAGAAAGTGAAAGGCGCAAACAGCAACTTATCTTCTGTGCACTGGCTCATCCGATCCTGTTTTGAAACCAGGCTATTTATTCAATTTACAAGAAAGTGTGGGAGTTCTTGGTCTTTCTTTGCACACTTCTAGAATCTTTCCCTTTAACAACATAGATTTTCCCTCCTTGTGTACTACTTTTTGTTTATCTGCATTCCAAACCAACTCCCTTGGAGGAGTATACTGAAAAAGCGGGGGTTTCTGAGAAATCTAATCTGAAATGGAACGTGATTATTCCAGAAAATACAAGATGTCTGCCCACCAGACATCCCGTTTCGGGCGGCTTGAATTTAGATTCCTTCCTGGGTCTTATGGGTGACAGGTGCCCTCACCTAGCCAGTCATTTGTCTTCTTCTCTGCTGTACTCCTGCAGCACTGTCAGAGGTGGCAGGAGGGCCAGCTTCTCTAGGTCTGCTTCGTGAAGAGACCCTAAGGCAGCTTGGCATCCGTAGACACGCAACATGCCTCACAGTGCGGGCCACTGTAATAGAAGTAGTGAATACTTTCCCGCGTCTGCGCTGATGACAATTTATTAGTGCTAAAAGGAGATGGTTTGTGCCTTCTAATCAAGGCATTTAGGGGCATATTATCAAGCACGGCATTAAAATTATCGCCGCTTTAGCGGCAGTTTGGGCTTGATAATATGCCACAGAGAATTCCAATAGAAGCCCATGTTGACACCAGAACATGGGCTTCTATGGGAATTCTCTGCGGCATATTATCAAGCCCATTATCGCCACTTTAGCAGCAGTTTTCTGCCGCTAAAGCGGCGATAATTTTAACGCCTTTTCTTGATAATATGCCCCTTATTTTTGTTCTAGATGGAGCAACATTATGGGCAATTAAACCATATAAAAGATGTGGTTTGACGGCTAGACTGCTGACTTTGGAGCTGGGAAACCAAGGTTCGAGCCTCAGGGTCGACTTCACATCCTGTGATTCTGGGCAAATCACTTAATCTCCCCATGCCTACCAAAATATATGAATGTGTCCTTGTGCAACGTAAATGGTGCGCATGGAAAGCGCTCCAATACCTGCGGGTCGAGTTCGCTCTATATAAATTTGCACAAAAAAAACAAGATTTTTCTACAGTGCGCTTCCTGAACTGAATTATTTCAAAGTTCTCCCAGCTTTGATGATCATCAAATCAAAAGAGGCAAAGTGAAGGAAGGTAGTTGCCCAGGGTCACAAGTTTGGTTAAAATGGGGAGCTGGGAAGCTGGGACTGAAACCATGTATTTTGGGTCAGGGCCCTTCAACTCGTTTTTAACAAGGATGCACAAAAGCTTTTGACTGGCCTGTGCACCAGTAAGATGAAAAGATTTTCATCAAATCCGCTTCCAAGCTTTTCTGAGATAAAAAAGAAATCCTAAAATGTTGAGTGGGAGAGTATTCAGGCCTTTACTGCTGAATGGAATAGACTGGAGAAAGAGTTTAGGCGATAAACATATTGAAAATCAAAATTAGCTATGCAGAAAGAGAGAATTAGATGAAGGAAAGAGGAAACAATATTTTTAAAGGTTGATCAACAGGATAGGAAACAATGTACAAGAGATGTATCAAGAGCTGGCTTTTACTGCTCAATATTCTGAAAATACAAGCATCGTGTTCCAGGAACATTAAAGTGGACAGGCTCCACTACTTCCAGAAAATAGATAGTGCTTTTATCTAAAACAAATTAATTCAGAATAAAGCTTCTAGGGAAATAAAAAAAGGGCAAGGTTCATATGAAATTTGATGAGGTGCTTGAATTCTGGAAGCAGAACATCAGCCCCTTAAACAGTTTTTGGCAGATGAAGATTTTGCCTTGAAGACAGGGAAGGGTTTTAAACATTAAAAATCTGTTTCTCATTGTCCTAATATGCTAGCAAGCGGAATGCTGAGCATTGAAAATCTGCACCGGGTGAAAGAAAGGCATCCCCTCCCCAAGCGGCTAGAATAAATGAAGTGACACAAAACCAACCTGGTGATTTCACACAAAATATACTTTTAAAATAGGACCTTTTCTGACCTACTCAGGACAAGAGGAGGAAGAGTTAAATAATAGCGTCTGTTGTGATCTTGAACCGCTAAGTTGTGGCTGCTTTAAAAAGCAAAATATGTAAAACCATTCATACAAAAAAGGGACTGTTTAGAAATATATCCGTACTTATGGGGTGCTGTTGATTGTGGCTTCAGCGGTAGTGGTGATCGTGGCTTCAGAGGTGGTGGTGATCGTGGCTTCAGTGGTAGTGGAGATCGTGGCTTCAGATGTGGTGGTGATCGTGGCTTCAGTGGTGGTGGTGATCGTGGCTTCAGCAGTGGTGGGGATCGTGGCTTCAGCGGTGGTGGTGGTGATCGTGGCTTCAGCGGTGGTGGGGACCGCGGCTTCAGCGGTGGTGGTGATCGCAGCTTCAGGGGTGGTGGGGACCACGGCTTCATAGGTGGTGGTGATCTAGGCTTCAGCAGTGGTGGGGACCGCGGCTTCAGCGGTGGTTGTGATCGTGACTTCAGTGGTGGTGGGGACCGCGGCTTCAGCGATGGTGGTGATCGCGGTTCCAGCGGTGGTGGTGATCGTGGCTTCAGCGGTGGTGGTGATCGTGGCTTCAGAGGTGGTGGTGATCGTGGCTTCAGTGGTAGTGGAGATCGTGGTTTCAGATGTGGTGGTGATCGTGGCTTCAGCAATGGTGGGGATCGTGGCTTCAGTGGTGGTGGTGACCGCGGCTTCAGCGGTGTTGGTGATCGTGGCTTCAGCGGTGGTGGGGACCACGGCTTCAGAGGTGGTGGTGATCTAGGCTTCAGCGGTGGTGGGGACCGCGGCTTCAGCGGTGGTTGTGATCGTGGCTTCAGCGGTGGTGGGGACCGCGGCTTCAGCGATGGTGGTGATCGCGGCTCCAACGGTGGTGGTGATCATCGTGGCTTCAGCGGTGGTGGTGATCGTGGCTTCAGCGGTGGTGGGGACCGCGGCTTCAGCGGTGGTGGTGATCACGGCTCCAGCGGTGGTGGTGATCGTGGCTTCAGCAGTGGTGGTGATCGTGGCTTCAGTGGTGGTGGTGATCGTGGCTTCAGCGGTGGTGGGGATCGCTGCTTCAGCGGTGGTGGGGACCGCGGCTTCAGCGGTGGTGGGGACCGCGGCTTCAGCGGTGGTTGTGATCGTGGCTTAAGCGGAGGTGGGGACCGCGGCTTCAGCGGTGGTGGTGATCGCGGCTCCAGCGGTGGTGCTGATCGTGGCTTCAGCGGTGGTGGTGATCGTGGCTTCAGCGGTGGTGGGGATTGCTGCTTCAGCGGTGGTGGGGATCGTGGCTTCAGCGGTGGTGGGGACCGCGGCTTCAGCAGTGGTGGTTTACATTCATGTTGTTTCACCATCACAAAGAATAACATATACATAGATACATTGAGATATTACCAGCAGATGAATGCCAAGAACCCAGTTTGTCTACCTCCTGCCAGTTGTTGAAATACCTTAGATCCCAGGTAGTCTCATATTCCTTTTTATGACTTCATATAAGCAAAAGCACCAATGAAGAGGAAGAACCATCATAGTGGAACAGAGAGATCCCATCTCTTGGGTTTGCCAGGATAGAATCCTGGTACATGGAAGGGGATCCCACGCTTATTGGGCGTCTTTGAAGGAATAGTTAGGAGAGGGTAGAACAGGGCATGAGGGGAGGTTAGCTCAGAGAATACCACCCCACTAGCGAGAATGACTTGGCTATTCTGTGAGCATAAAACAGATGTAATAGCCTCCCAAAAAACATAAGCATGGGAAAAGACCAGTAGGTCCGCTTTCCATTTCAGTCCTGACTAAAACATTAAAAGCAGCATGCTGCAATGAAGCATAAAACAAAAACAAAAAATGATTGTCTTCTGCATACAGTATATCAGTGAGATAAAGAATTAAATTTGTGATGATTCGGTGTACTTTTGTGATTTAAAATAGAGCCTCATGCATTGCAATGCAAGCACCATAGGATACATCAATAAAGCCAACATCACGAGAGAGAGATATTAATCTGGGTGCAGACAAATCACACTTCATGTATATTTTAAAGAACTGGTAGCCGCACTTGATGCTGATATCTGCTCTGGAAAGCCAGACATTAAAAAATAAAAAAATGAGGTCTTATTGTGTTTGTTCGAGATTCTGACAAGGGGCCTGTCTGTCACGTGATTATGTACCAGCGGCTATATGCTTTCAGTTACTCACAAGGGCTAGCTTGAGATTTAGATGCCACCCAAAATTCCAATTCAACGCCTGTTCAAACAATGAGATGTAAATGAGGCGCTATATGGGAGCACTCGTGAGTGCAGCGACCAGTCCATAGGTCCAAATCTGTAGCGCTCAAACTACATGTTGAAATGTATGCAATCGCCTTGGACAGCCATCGTGCCAAGCAGGCCCGCGTATTGGAACCAAGATGCAGGGGCGTAGCTTGGTCAGCAAGATTTTGGGGTGGGGGGTGTTTCAGATTTTCTGACAATCATGCTGGCATATAATGTTAAAATGCAACATAGTACACGTAGGGTGCACAAGAGGGTCTTAAGGGGCAGTGGAAAGGGAGAGGAGTGCGGATTGGTAGGGTTACTAAAAAACACCTTATTTTGTAAAAAATAACCAACATTTCCAAACAGATAGAGGGAGAGAGTGTGGGCCTGTTTTTGTCTGTGTGTAATAAAATTCCTGGTGAAATATTGCAGACACCTCATCACACCCGACTGAAAGCACCTGTACCCAACTGCTTATCACAAAATGCATTTAATAGGGGGGTGCATCACCCCAAACACCTTCCCTGAACCTACGCCCCTGCCAAGACCCCGCTTTATGTTGTAGTGTGGAGCAGTAACTCGTATTCAATGATGCAAGGTCATTTTCTATTCACCATCTGCTTAGAAATGTCCATTTATGTTAAAAAATGGGGAGCGAACAGTTTGCCGTCTGTTCAGGAAGAATAGCTCGAGAAGCAGCATTTGGAAGGCACTGAAAATCGAATTGCTGTATGGAAGCCCTTGAACCAGATTTATATCCAGCCACATTCTTAAGATGTGATGTGATATGATTTGGAATCGTGCAGTGTTTTATTTCTTGCATACAAATCTTTGTAAATTGCAAATGGTGTTTTATCACGAAAGTAACCCATATCGCAATCATCAGAGGATACTCCAGTCACGTTGTACTCACTCATGGGTACAGTTCACGTTGGAGCAGACTTCTGGTTGAGCAAATGATTTGAAATGTAGAATTTACTACTTTAGGATTTTTTTTATCAGTAGACTCCACTAGTGCTTTTAAGTGATCTTTTAACATTGTTTTCTGCAAGTCCCTCTTTTGAGTGAAGCAAAAGAAGTGCCACATTTGTTCCCCTATGTCTGCTCTCATCAACTAAAGGCAAATAAACAACCTAGGTCTCTTGGAAAGGTTGTCAGGTTAAGGTTTTTCCTGTGTGAATTCTGACGAGGCCCTGCTGCAACAATGATCATGTTCCAGGTGATCCCTAGAGGGCATGAAGCAATGGAGCAATGCATGATGTCCGGTCCTTCAGAGTGATTTGCCATTGCAGGGACCTCTCTGTTGATGGTCTATTTCCTGGTCCACTTTCAAGCTACGTCTCATTCTAACCTGACGCCCTGCCCGCTATCAGTGGATGAAGTTTAATAAAAATTGTAGAGAAACCACAGTAGGTGGGTTGTGGGTGGTATGGGAAAGAATGCTGTTTGGAAGAAGGGATAGGTCGAAAGAGAATACAGTGTAAATGTCTGGAAGCTTTCAGTTGAATAAGTAAATTTAGAGGCCATCTAGTACACTCTAATGTATTGAAACTATGTAACATTAGACATTAAACTAGAGCTACTCAGATCTCAATAGTTCCTACTCACTTCAAGCTCAGTTCCCTATCAATGTCCACGACTGCCTGTTTTCCAATCATATAAGTGTCACAGCCATTCATACAAATGGAAGCATACCTCTCCTAGCAGTGAGGGACATCTTCCTAGTTTCATAAGACAAATGAGAAAACAAACCTATCACATTGCGCTATACACAGAGGACCCACTGATCTTCAAGCAAGATACATCAGTGGTCCTTGAGAGAGCCCAAGCCCTCCGGGAGCATTTTTGCTCCCTGTCTGGAGTAAGGGTCAGCTGGCAGAAATCCTTCTTGTTACCCACGGCGGCAGCCTATGACCCCCCCAGAGGGACTGATATCATTACAATGGGAACCCCGCTCCCTACAATACCTCAGAGTACAGATTTATCATGATTCCAATGACTTACTAGATGGAAATGTAGGAAAGCCTATTTGAGCGCTCAGATCGAGCATCACGTTTTGGAAAACTCTCTATCAGTGGCCAGCTGCGTTGCCCTATTGAAAATGATAGCCCTTCCCTCGTACTCTATTTCTTTGTAGTACTCCCCGTCTGGATCTCCTGAGTGACATTTAGGGAGTTAGACACAGTCCTTACGACTTTTATCTGGAACTCGGGCTGCAGGCGAGTAGCCATATCCATGCTACAGAGACAGGTATGAGACAGCGGACTTGTAGTTTCCAACTTCCAGATCTATTATCTTGCCGCACAGCTCCAGTGGCTGAATCATTGGCTGGCGGGTAGACTCATCCCTGGGTGGGAAATGGGCCCCTTAGTACCAGACCTAGACCGACTGTCTGGATTCCTCATCAGGCTCAAGAGCCCTAACACAGGTGATACTATGGAATTCAAAGTACTGAGGCGCTGTTAATCTAGATGCCTGCAGAAACCACAATTGTCAATCCCCTAATCCCGCGGCATATCACTGACACTTTCAGACGTACTCCCACATGGGGTGAACTGGTGGGAGTTGAAGGGCTGGATAACAGCTGGCATGACGAAACTTGGAGACCTCTATGAGGCTGAGGTGCTCCTCCCAATTGGAGAATTCTGCATGGGACATGACCTACCTTGGGGCCACTTCTGTCTCCACGCGGCAGTGATGACAGCGATTCACAGACATTGGAGGACTGGAATGATGGAACCTCCCCATTCTAAGGCCGTCACTTGCCTATGTAGAAGAATTAGAGAAGGTGTGCTATTACCCCTTGGCGTCCTTAGAACCAGGTGGGAGGAGGACTTGGGGATCCACATACCAGAAGAGGACTGGGTGCACATATTAGACAGATTTCCCAAACTCTTGAGGAAACGCCAGGTTTAAACTCCTCAACCTATATGTACTACATATGGCCTGCCTCCTCTCCGGTAGAATGAACAGACACTTTGCAATGGAGGGAGCACTATGCCCAAGATGTGGGGAAGTAGGAGCTGCATTTCTACACATGTTGTGGAGTTGCCCGGGGCTCAGGGACTACTGGGGGGAAATTACTGGAGTGCTGGCTGAGGTCATAGAGCGAGAGATCCCATGTACACCAGAGCACTGTTTGGTTTGGTCCCAAACTACAGCCAAAACTAAAAATACAACTACATTTCAGGACTTAGCCTTTGTCTTAGTGAAGCAAGAAATTACTAGGAACTGGAAGGTCCCAAGGGGACTCTGAGCGGCAATCTGTAGACAAGCACTGGAGAGATGGGCATAATCCTGCTCTGAGATGCCAGACTAGGGCAAGGATCCTTAGATACAAGAAGAGCTTGGGAGACATTAGTAGATTCTTTGACACACGCTGACCCTTCAACGCCAGTGGAGGTGCTGGTACCCCTAGAATCATTGCCATTTTTTCAGAACTAGTCCTCCCTAGGTGAACAATGGAAGCGAGATATACACAGGCGGAACTCTACAGAGGTCTTTGTTCAAAATCGCATATGTGGAGAGCTACTCACATGTGCGACCCACCCTTCGAGACCACTATAGGAAATGACAAAGCTCAGGAAACATCCGGGGGAGGAAGGAGGGGAGGGTGGGCAGGTTATTCTTTGTGACACTTTTCATGCTTATGGTATATCTTTAACATTTGATGATAAGAGAAATCACATAGTGTGACTTAGCAGCATAATGTACCTTACTGTTAAATGTAAATAAATCGGTTTTAGCAAAAACAAAACTGGTATTAGCATCCATTTTTCACATGTTTCTGTTCTGCTCTGTGATGGACCCCAGATACATGTTTCTGTATGTGACAGTATCATAATTCTAATAAGAAGCCTCCCAACAAAAAGCCCCTCTAGACAGCCTTCAAGGTGCGGTAGTTGAAACCTTCTAGTGTCAACCAACCTATGTGTGTCTGTTTGTGCTGATGAGCATATGCTCCTGTTCTGACAATCTGATTGTTTTGCACTAAACAAATATCCGGTGCCAAAGGAATAACACACAGGAAGCTGTTCAAATACACAACATCCACCCGAGAGTTAGAAAGTGGAGGAATTAGTGCTTTGAACATTGAGGAATATGACCGGTTGAAAGAATTGTTAATTCTTAGGTAGGTGATAATCTGAATATTGGATCGCCTTTACAATGTGCTAAGCGCATACATTGTGTTTCCTCTCACATATGTAGTGCTCCAGGCGCACAGTCACTTTACGCAATATGTTAAGAAGATCGTAAAAATAATATAGTGTTAGCAACATGTTAAATAAAGCACATTGGAATCACACGTCGATGCCCCTCAAGAGTTCTCGGCCACGTGGCTCCTAGTAAGTCTGGGGCAATTACCTTACAGCACATGTGGAGCCACGCTGTCCCCCACCACACCTGAGTCAAGGTGCGAAACGCACCATCATGGTTTCCATATTCGCAGGAGTGGGTACATTATACGTGCTCCATGTGTCGAGTGGGGAATCCTGACGCCTTCTGGTTTCCTGTCCTTTTTATGTAGTAGGCGGGATGCAAGGGAACGCAAACTTACGAAAGGTAGAGAACCTCCCAGACCAGAAGCCCTTGCACGTTGAAGCGAATCTTGTTTTGTGTGGGATTAAACCCGGAGATGCTCCTTGAGAGCAAATGATGTCTTGTTCCACCCTTTGGGGTCTTTCTATGCTTACGTCTGCCTCTCTTCCTGTTGCAGCGGCTTGCAGCAATGGAGTGTGCTTCAACGGGGGAGAATGCGTTGGCGGATCCTCGCAGCTATGCCACTGCCCCGCTGGGTTCCAGGGTCCCCGGTGCCAGTATGGTGAGCAACATTGCACATTTCAAATGTCTTCAAAGATCTAGAAATGCAGCCGGTCAGTCTGGCAAATAAAACATACACAGAGTCGTAGTTGGGTTGTTGACCAATGGTCACTCTTCCCCTCAGTTGAACTGTTGAGCATGCAGAGTTCAAATGTCACACGCATCTGTTAGGAACATCTGTCAGACGTTGGTTATACTTAAGGAATTCGATGCTTGAAGGGGAAATGGTGCAGATGCTGGGCCAGACCAGTAGGACAGGTGATGACTGTAGTCTCCTGGGAGGGCCCACCATGTGCGAGGCTGGAAACAGTGGCCTTGTAGTTCATTGCCCGACTGCTTTTGCAATGGAAACGTCATGACTACTGGGGGGGAAGTACTTTTTTTTCGTGTTTTATCTTTTTATGGTGGAAAATCAACACTTCACTAGCATCTGCCCATCTCTGTTTTGAGAATATTGATGGGTCATTAAAATGTCCAACTTTTTTTCTTTTTTTTTTAAATGACCAGCCGCGGTGATTAGGTTGTAACCAGGGAATGAGGCAAATACAAAGCTCGGCTTCTTGGAGAGCGACCCCAGGGTCAAGTCCCGTGGGTCAAATCTTATACCCTGAACAAGAGAGACTGTGTTTCACAACAGAATGCCCTCACACAAAGACAGGGAGAAAAATGACCAGCTTAAGGACTCCACCAACACATGCTTTCACATGTCCCTGTTTCTAACACATTCCCACCATCTCCACCACCAATGCACCCTGGACACTGAAGAAAACTCGCTGTTTTCGATTAAGATGTTTCTTTACTGGCAATAAGCAGTTTCTATTAAGACTTTTTGCACACAAACATTGGGGAGGATTGTCCTAAGGGGTGTTTTTAATCAAGCCAAAGATCACCCCGAGAACACGACCGAAGATTCTTTGAAAGCAGTATCACTGGTCACTAGACAGTAAAGTGTCACTTCTGGGCATAACCCGTGTACTCCAGTCCATTTATCATTGTTTTATGTTGGTCACTTGTTTTGCAGTGGTTTGTTGAGCATCATTTTGCGTATGTGGTGTGATGGTTTAACTCTTAGGCACATAAAGCTATATGTGAGCAAGCACATATGTTGTACATAAATTCATCTGTATTTGTTAACCTGGAATGTGCTTTTGACTAGTTTTAGCCCAAACACTCATTTGTAGAAGTCCACCATTTTTCATACTTTTTAAGTGGCGTTTAAAGAACTGTAGATCAATTCACTTTTCCAGTAGATTTGAAACTGCATTATTATTCAAACATTCGATTTCATTGAAAAACTTTCGAGTGAAATTAAGGATTATTATTCTCATAGTAATTATATTATTGTACCTTTGTAGTTGAAAGCATAGGTCTCAAATCATTGTGCTTCCATGGAGGCAGAGGACCTTATTTCATCATACCCAGGACATTGTCCCTGAGAGTTGTACATCAGAATATCATAGTCAGAAGCATGACCTATTGTTTCCTAAATATTCTTTGAAAAATATTTTTCCATTGGGTGTACATTTGAAATTATTAACTACAATGGGTCAATATTTTAAACAATATTTAGTATATGGTATCCAAGTCATACAATATTCCAAATACGATATTCTGGCACCGCACTCTTATAAAATGTTAGAGCATTAATGGCCTCCTTAGTTCAATTTATCTCTCTAAAAATTATTAGAAGAAAAACTCTTCTTTAGCTCCAGACTTCATTTAAAAGTGTTGACATAAATCTGAATCATGTAATTATCGAACATGAAAGCAAGAAAGGGCCTCAAGGCACATCTTGGCGTCCATTCAACAGGTCTATCCTAGATCCACACAAATAAATATTAAATACATAGTCAAGTTGACACTTGAGTTGACCTCAAGGCTACCAGATCAGTCAGTTTACAGATGGTACGCATCTGAGTTAATTTAAGAATCTACGTTCAAGCCTACCAGAATCATTTTCTTGTACAGTGCTTAAATAAATGATGTATTTTACAAAATGAATGGATTAATGCATTAACGAAAGGATACATCTCTCTCTATGTACTTTGGAATGCTATGGACTGAGGCAGACACCATGCTAATTCACTGGGAGGGTGGTCATGTCAGAGTCAAGAGGCATTTATAATGATGGATCTCCAGATATGCCCACGCAGATCTTCTGCCAAACATTCTCTTGGCTAAGAAGTTCTTCTCTGGAGCTCTTTGGCACACGTCGTCTTGAAGAGGGCTTCTTCGTGTAAAAATACAGAAAAATCATGCCACTAATATGGCTCACAAAGGCATATAGACGACACACATCCTATGACATGACGACCCAGGCCTTTGGTAATATGCCATTCCACAGCCACAGTTTTTTGTACATATTGATTTACTGCACTTCCCACGTTATTCACAATCTAAAGTGGTTTCTAGTTTAAACAGAACAAAACAAAAAAAACATACAGGCAAGAAGCTATACTGTAACAGACACTTGCAAACGTTTATAGGTCAACTTTCATTTGTTAACTCTAGTTATCCCCAGAGGATGCCAATACCAAGAATTTATGTCCAAACACCTTAAATACTTAAGTGTACTTTAGTCAAGGTGGAAAGAATAATTCCCTCTTTGGTTTTCATGTAAACTTTATTCTTACAGTATTGGGTCTTCTTTAGTTGACACTGATTGTCGTTTTAATTCCTTGAATCGCTATTCTTATTTCCTTCCTTACTCTCCAGGAGAGTATGGAACATTTCCCATATCTATATAAAATCCCAGATAGGTCCTTGAGATATGAATTTTTGCTTTTGAGGATTGACATTTACCCTGTATGGTGGATGCAATGTCTTAAGTTTAAAATTATGGAGAACCTGGGCCAGTGCCCTTGCTGGCGGGGTTGTAAGTACTCAGTGAGTTGGACTGTGTACTCTTCCTTGATGAAAGCTGGACTGTGTACTCTTCCTTGAGGAAAGGAGGAAGTTTCTCTTCCCCGTATTTATAACATATGGCACTTGAACACTTGATGATACGCTAGGATGTTGCTCGAAGGGGAGGTCTGGGGTTGTGATAGTTGTCCTGTATACTGTACTTTATAACGGTTGGCAAAATGAGATGTATGCTTTGGGCTATTTCAATGCTTTCTACATGCTGCTCATAGGTATGCAAAAATGCGGTTGGGTCGTATGCTCCACTTTGCATTGCTCTAGATGGTGAAATGAGTTGCTTGTCTACGGTGATATATTCCCCTTTCCAAGAAAGTATGGCCCTGCACCTTGCATTTTGCAATTTTTACCTGTTTAAATTAATTATAAGTCCTGGGATATTAATGATATCTGTAATGTTCTTAATTGGTTTGCGTTCATGTACTGTCCCTTGATTGAGTTTTTACCTTGAAGAAGTTAAAAATGTTATATTGTATGTCCGTTTACTTCAGGCTGAAGATAAGTGCTGAAAGATTAATCAAATGAAGTGTTAGGTGTGGATTTTATGATGTTTGTAATTGTGCATGTCAAATGCAGTCTATGCAATATTTCTGCAATAATTGATTTCTTAGAAATAAAGGATTTTGACTGACTGACTAAAATCTTGTTTACATTACAGATATTATCTAAGCTGTGGCTATTTCTCATACACTGTTTTCCAAACAACAGATAGTTCAAGAGAGCAGCAGAGAGGAAACTTAAATGTTGGGCATCTCATTTGAAGGGCTTATAACTCCAATCTTAAGGTCCCTAGTAAATAGACTTTGTACAGTGCAGTGCTAATGTTCTGTTTCCTAATGCTGGGAGGATTTTTCAGATGCCCAAAATGGAAACACAGAATTTAAATTATATTTAAAACACTCTGGGATGTACAGAATAAAATAGGCACATCTGTTAATAACATGTTTGTAGATGTCAAGTTTGTTTTCTGCTCAGTGCAATACCGTATGCGTCTGGCTCTCTCGGAGGATGAAAGGACAGTGCGCTTCCACATATCTCTAAACAGGGGTCTGAGTAAAGTATGACACAAATTAGAGACCAAGAGCAGTGATGCGCCTGGCTGGAAAAATAAATCACCTATATATCTGCCTCTGTTCAGTCCACGACTTTTACATAGACTGTATTTCAAATCCTCGATTTTGCCTACTGCCTCATGTCACAAAGAGGCCATGTGAGGAGGAGGAGATCTTACCCAATCCCTCTTCTCTCCTCCATACGCCCGTAAACACTTTTTTGTGTTTCCGGCTGCGTAAAATTGAATAATCTAGTAGTTTTAGAAAATATGCAGAAATTGTCATTTTCTCCTGACGTGATGTAAAGTTGTTGAGTTTCAGGTGGTACATTTTACTGTACTATATCCACAAACTGGCAAAAAAAAAAAAATGAGTTTTTGTATTTTTTAAAGTATGCGAGCAATTATGTTAAAATTGCTACTCTACCAGTGGGGGAAGAAGCTACCTTGCATCACCCAGACCTCTCTAAGAAACAACGGCTGTGTTAATACAATACCTGCACTGTCCTCTCTTGATCCTTCACTGATTCTTGGGTCTGTGTGTTACACAGGGGGGAGGGAGTAAGGTAGCAGAAGTAAAACTTTAGGATTGCTTATTGAAAATGGCTGGAAGTGATGAGCTGGTGGCCTTGGGCAAGAAGAGGGGAAAATATATATTCAGGGGCAAAGAGGAAATAGTGACAGGCAGGAAATGGAGCATAGAAAGTGGCAGCAGGCAGGTGGACCGGAACAGGTTGTGTCAGGCAAACAAAAGTAACAGTGCAACCGACTGTGTCAGCCTACATAAGAGGCAGACCTGGACAGGGCAATGGACTGAATTAAGCCCACAAATAAGAGGGCAGCAAAAGTCCTGTGAGGGAAATAAGCAGAGCTGGAGAGGCGTTTACGGAAGACTCACCCAAATCATAGAAGAAAAGAAAAAACGTAAAAGGTTAAGCAAAATTTAAGCAGCTATAAAAGTCTGATTTTCAGATATTTTCCCTGGCATAATACAGACTTAACACGGTCTTAAAGCTGGAAAGAAGGACAGGATTATGCAGGTTTTGTTCTGATTTAAGGTCATCCTAAAACAGTTGTAAGGCTGTTCCTTTGTGGGATACGACACACTTACGACTGTACTTTTTGACCTTAAGATGGTGTAAGGTCCAAGAAAACCCTCAGGCCACCTAAAGTGATTACAGGAAAGATATTTTTGCAAACCAAATACAAAGCTTTAAAGAATTGAAAACTGTGCAAATTAAATTGAAATTATCGCATGAAACCCTATACCTTGTGGTAGCTTAGGGCGTCCTCAGCACAAATGGCATTTCGAGTCGTGGCTGTTAGAAACATTAGACTGGAGTTTGTGTTAAGAGGGAAGTACTGCAGTTTCACTCACAGGCCAAACTAGCTTGTTTTAGGCAGCGTTGAGCCAGTCTTATCCTAAATCGACAATCACTTGATAGGAAATTTGAAATAATTGATCTTTCTATTTTTCGAATCCAGACTAGACTCTGACTGAACTGGTTATGTAGCAGAGGTCATTGGGCAGGTTTAGTAGCACTGATCATTGTATTATTACAAAGTCAGTTACACCATAGTGGACAGAAGACTGGGCAGGATCACCAGGAAAACAATAGATTTCTCACCAGAATGATGCCTTTTAAAGGATGGTCAGAGGGAGTAAGTATTGCGAAGGAAAACGCAGAGATCATGCACAGTCGTTTTTTAAAGACTGAGCAAACGTTCTAGGGACTTTATGATTTTGGCTCTTAAGCACTGTTTCTGAAGAGAAACTATAGATGCATTTTCAAAACAAATAAAACAACTTTAATGCTGAGAGGATTGACGGATAAGCCCCGGGTGCTTTTTGATGCACGCCGACATGCAGAGATGTAACATGCTTAAAAGCCAGGCCGATGTAATCCTGTCCCCACCACAAACACGTCCCTTGGAGTTTCTTTGCGAGTTCTGAAATGCTCCAAGTTGACAGGCTTGCTTCTCTTGGAGCAGTGAGAGGCTAGCTTCTTGGTCCGCAGAGAGGCTTATTAAATCCTTCTCTTTGTTTGTTTGCAGATGTTCTGAAGAGCTTCTTAGAATACCTTTCCATTAGGAGATGATAGGGTGTCCGCAAGCTGTGTACAATTGCGCGAAGATGTTTTCAAAATAAACAGTGAAACGCTGTCTGGTTGGATCTTTTAAGTTTCTCAAAGTCAACATCTTTCATCCGACTAAGGGCTGATTAGTTTGGTGCTGAGATCCCCACTCCCAATTCTGGCAAATATAAATAACTGTACGGACCTGGGAACATCAGGTCCTTTCTTGTTTGTTTATCCCCATTTCCGTGGACAGGTCTGCTGACATTCCCTGCCTGCTCAGAACAGGTTTGAGTCAGACCTTGGGGTCTTGGGGTCAGGGGTTGCCTGCTGAGTCATGTTGTGCTCTGAGTAAGTGGACTAGTGGTTGGAGGGTGTAGGTGAAGCATACCTGGTTTCTTCAAGGCCGGAAGTATCGGGCCCAGAGTCTCCAGACCCAGGAGTACCTGGTCCGCAATTTGAACACCTGGTATTTCCACTCATGATGGTGAAAAGTGGAATTTTACCAGGAGATACCACTCCGGTGGAGTTTCCAACACTCATAATCAGGACCAAAAAGGCAGCACAGCTTAAACAAAGATTGGGACAGATGCGGGTCTTCTTTACCAGGATAAGGTCCACAGGGATCCACACTCTTTGAATTTCCTTCCGTCTTCATTGCAATGTAATGCAAAATGGCCGTTGAGGAGGAAAAATCTATATTGTACAAGAATGAATTTGGGAGCTTTCCTTGGACAGCTTTCTGTTTGTGATGTGCAGGGATGTGTCTATTTTCTCCTTTAGTTTTGTGATTAGGTGCAAGGGCGTTCTCCCTTCTCATTTGGAGTAGTTTTGGATGTTCTAAATTTGTGAGAAATGTAATTGGCCTTCACTTGTGACTTTGTAAGGAAGGGTAGAGGTGGATTTGTTCTTTCCTCAGAGTGGCATTCGGCTGCTTTGCATTTTGGGTGGAGGTTTCTCTACCCATCTTGGTATGTTGTGGTTGTCTTTTATTTTTGTGAGGAACATGTGTTGTGCTACATTATCTTGATTGGCATAGATTGAGCACATGTTTGTGTGTGAGATGTTACTTTTTTGGTGTTTTGGGTGTTTGGTATGGATGGTGTAAACCAGAGTACTGTTTAGTGGTGTTTTTGAGGATCTCAGGGAGATATGCGTTGCTTTTGTTTCTTCTGTGTGCATGTTAGGGAGATGTCTTTTCTCTACTCTTCCCTCCTTGTGTGTGTTGGGACATCTAGTTCAGCAGTGCAATGGGAACTTTGAAAGGTCTATTGTTTCATTGTGGTTTTGCAGTTGCCCACACCTGGAAATACCTGGGTATCTGGAAAGTGAAACAACATGGTGGTGTACACTAAAAGAAACTGAAACCTGTCCTCAAGCAGAAACCTAATTTATGAATTATTCATTTGATTTGATGTTGGCAAAACATGTTCCAGGTCATTGATCACAAGAGTAATTTTAGGGGAGCAGGAGTTTAAATGGTATTTTAGATTTCGGGGCGTACTCCATGGAATTTTGTGAATACCTAAAATGCAGAGTTATACAGACACCTTGTAACCCTCAAACAGAGTGTGGGATTTAGAGACTTATTTCTACTGGGCTGAGATTCAAAAACTAATACTGGGCTGATATTCAGAAACTGATTAATAGTGGTTGAAATTGAAGGATATTAATACTGTCTGCGCTACTTTGAAATAAATCAGTCAAAAATATTTCAGAACACACTGCAGTTATATGACCTCGGACATACTGCTCTGTCTATAAAGTAAGGGTGGGCGTAGTTCGCGAAGTAGCACTTCGCGAAGCTACGCAAAGTGAAGTTCGCACTACGCGAGCTACGCGTAGCACTTCGCGAACTGCGAAGTAACATGTTCGCACTGTGCAAGATGTTGTTTTCAATGATTGCACAGTGCGGACAAGCAACCGGCACTGTGCAATCATTGAAAATGGCATCTTGCACAGTGCGAACTGTAGTTTTCTGCTGCTCGAGTAGATTTTTACTCGAGCTGCAGCTTTCTCAACGCGAACTGGTAGTTTCTCATCGCGAGCGGTCGCGAGCATACGCGACCCCTCGCAATGAGAAACCTGACCTTCTCGCGTTGGGAATCTCGCCGGGAGGTTTATTTTCCATGCTCGCGATCGCGAACAAGGAAAAAGTCTCGCCAGGATGTCATTTTGCTTGCTCGCGGTCGCCAACTTGACGTTGAGGACCGCGAGCAAGCAAAAAATGACCGCAGCACTACGCAACACTACGCTACGCGTGTTCGCACTGTGCTACGTGCAGTTCGCGTAGTGCGAAGTAGCGCGAACTTCGCAAACTACGCGAGCGTAGCGTAGTGCTTCGCCCAGGCCTACTATAAAGGACCAAAATCTCTATGTAAAGACAAAAGATTTACTATTTAAATAACTCATTTTTGGCATACTGTCTCTGGTTAGAATAAGCAAAATTAAAAAATATATAATTTAAAAAGTCATACAATAACAATAGCGGAATAAGTGATGCAGTTCATCATTTCACTACATCAAAAAAAATCAGTGATTTTCTACTTGCCCTGCTAATAAAAAAATATTCCGTGGAGCAAAACGAAGAGGAGGAAAGGATACAAACAGTTGTGATTCACATTAATATCATGCTTCAGCTGTTGCTATCGAAGAAGAAACCTCCACAAAACTGAAGACTAATGATGACAAATTCATGGAAAGTCTGGCAAGTAGTTAAACAAGCATTGTCAAAGCCAATAGATCTCGCTTTGGGGAGCTCGATAAACTTTGACAATGTTTTTAGTTATGTTGGACAGCAGCGTGGCTGATGTGCAACATGCCTGAACATCAATATAAAAAGTGCCATAATGGGGTCAGCATTGACACCGCCATAGCGCTTTTCTTTTTACTTTCAGAAATGAATGATATGACTTATGACAGATAATTAAGGGTACTTAAGTGCAGTGCATGGTAGATTAAACAGACAGATTTGCAAATTCGCCTAGCCTCAAATGGGAATCATTTACGTGAGAAGACAACCAGTGTGATGTGGTTGTATTTATAACATAACATGTGTATTTGAAGCGCACGTTCACCCCAGCAACGGGGAATCTTGGCGCTGAATAACAGATGTATATTGTTACCAAACTCAATGGTACTCATTTTATCGACCTCAAATGGATGGAAGGCTGAGTGGACCCGCCGGGATTTGAACCTGTTACCATGTGGTCAAACACAGGCCCCTGCAGTGGATGCATTAGTCCACTGAGCCACCAGACCCGGCTTATGTGAGTTTGATACCAACCTAGTGACCACATAAACATTTAAATGCATGTTGAAAAGATTTTTGAGCATCCCTGCACCAAAAGGTTAAATTCAGGCATGGCAGATGCAGTGTTTTTCCCAGTAGCGGCTGATACTGGACACGGGGTGGGGGAGGGTGGGACGATGAAAAAAGAAAAAAAAAGACTTACCTGAAAACGGCCGGCCACCGCTTTTCCGCCATCTTCTTCTTCCTGTCTCCGGTCCGGCAGCAGGAAGCACATGGGCTCCCAGGCTCCCCTGAGACAAACACAATGCTGCAATGCAGCATTGTGGTTGGTCTGAGCACCGTGGATCAGTGCTCAGACAGGGAATGGGAGGCTTTGCATGTTCCTCACCAGGCTGTGTATTACAGCCTGGTGGGGAAGATGCAGTGTGCGCATGACTGCTTGGCCGGCTGGCCGGCTCAAGAGGGCTGGCCAAGCAGTTGTGTGCACTTAGTGAGTGCAAACCACTCCTCTCCCTGCTCTGGCCAGCCCTGCCTGCCTTGCGAGCCGCTGACTCAATAGGAAAACTAAAATGATAAAAATACGTTATTATAATTTTATTTTTCCTTTTGAGCAGTGGGGTGAGGCTCCTCCGCCTTAGCGGAGGAACCGCCACTGGTTTTTCAATTCCAGGTCCATGTACTCCCATTAAGATTGCAAGAGTAAGGCTTAGTGCATACAGAACCACAAGGGGGAAATTGCAAAAGACAACAAATGTGTCAAACCCGTGCTATGCACACTTTTTGAAATGTTCTGAAATACTGCCTATACCCCTAGTGATTCTTAGCAGAGACAGCAGGCACCTCTCCAAGGCACTAAGGATGAACTTGTCACTGTCTCATGAACAATATTCCTTGCCACCTTGGCCATTTTAGTCCACCCCAAAGTGCTCACAATGCATGTGAGACATGGAAAATGAAGAACTGGATAATAAGGACATTTGTCCAGGATCACACGTAAAGGCCAGTGAGAGAGCCAAGATTACAACTCAGGTGTCCACGATGTATACTGGGCACTTTACGCAAGAGCACCACATCACTTCAAGAGGAACCTAGGATCTGAAAGCTGCAATGCAATAGCACATAAACTGCTCTGGCCAGCGCTCGTGGAGTTGGGGTGGGATGCGGTCGGGGTTCCCACCAACAAACAAAATTCTGGACAATATGTTTGAGTGGTAATAAAGGTGCAGAGATTTTGTTAATCTGCACAAGGTAGCCGCTGCCATCTGATAGACTGTCCTTTGAGTGACACCAGGAGCCCACCACTGACTTTTGGGCATGCATCTCTTGTGTTCCTACTCATGTGAGTACAGTAAAAGGCTGTGAATGCATTTGCGGCAGAATTGTGTGCAACGTTTAAACACCATCTCTCAATCCAACGGAACCGACTCATCCTCTCATCATTCGTGGGGATGTAAATAGAGAGAAGGTCTTTGCGTAACACGGCAATATCTGACGTCCACAACGCTAAGAACCAGCATAGTTAAACAGCAATTGCTTTATAAAACCCATTTTATTATGGGTCTGCACATTGTGCCAGCCCTCGTGGGCTGCCAAAGCTAGGTTTGTGAGCTTCAGAATTCCGCTCACATTACATGTTTTTGTAGACCTCATTAATGAGAAAACAGTAGGGTAAAGGGTGGAAAAGGGCTTACAGTACATAAAATAGTGGCAAGTAATACATATTCGAAGCAAGCTTTTGTTCTAAAAACAAGAAGGCATGCACAACACAAGAGAAGGCCACAGTCTGAGCCGTAGACTATGAAAACACTCCTGGCACACCCACTTGACCACTCAGAGTGACCTTGGGCAAATTAGTTTGTGCTGTAGAAAACTGGCTGAGCAGCGCCGGGTGGTGGAGATGCTCACAGGGGATGCAGCAACAGACCTAGGAAGAGGAAGACGCACACAGGCGGAAAAAAAACATTGAAGTGCTGCAAGTGCAATAAAAACAGGGAATAGTGAAGAGGAAGCAATGACAACGAGGTAAGCAACAATAAACAAGTGCATAAATCAAGCACGAGCAGCGGAAAGACACCAATAAAGACATTAATCAGTACTTGGTCCATGGCTCAGGAAGAGAGAAAGTGAAACCAGCACCCACTGACCAGTGATAAGCAAGGAAATCAGAGTGAAGCTGAAGTCAACCAATGGTAAGTAATGGGCAGACTCTAAGCTCTTTTTAGGTTTTTTTTCAATAAAAATAAGATCTTGCAAGCGACAGCGCATACGCTGTCTAAAACAAGACCGAAAATGTTGATTTCATTGTTGTGAATGTTCTATTTGAATGTGGAGCACTGAACTAAAATGATGAGAGGTAAAGTTAAAGTAATTAGACTAATTTCCCAAATTTTGCCATCTGTCAATATTATTCTGTGTTTTAAAATAAAAATTATTTACATCCTTGTAGCCCGGAAAAAATTAAACTAAACTTGGTATCCATTTTAAAAACTGTTTTTGGAAAACTTATTTCAAATGTGTCAATTAAGAAAGTGTTATAAAATCGCAATTTGGTGGGTATGGGTGCTTGCCGTATAGGTACACATGTAGATATTGCGTCTACATATTAGCCGATATAATTGGGTGTTTGCTTAGCTAATAAATAGACTTTTAAATTATCACTTCAGAGCCTTCTCATGAAGCCTATATATTAGATACAACCGTAAATTGGGTCATCTTTGCAAAGCGTAAAAAGATCTTCCACAAAGCACCGCCTTTACGAGGCCTCTTAAACAATGCTGGGCTCCGATTGGCTCAAAGCACCTTCTCCTCCACAGATGATCCATGGTGTGGTTTGATGGAGCCGAGTAATGTGTCCTCTGTTGCTAGCTTGACCTGAGGTTCATTGACTGTTTAGCTGAGCTCCAACTTCTTTTGTGATCTTGGTGGAATGCTGCAGGCCATAGTCTCCACTTGTACGCTGCTTCTAAGCAGTCACCCTTGGACACTATAACTACTACACTACTGCCTCATAGGCTTCTGATTCTAGGGCGTAGTTTGCGGGGTCTATTGTGCTCTATTTTGTTTTTAAGAAAATGTATGTAGCTCAAACCAGCTGGTAGTCTGGTGGGAGAAGGTGATGGAGAAAGGGGTAGCCCTAGGCAGAAGCCATTTATGAGAACATTGAGGGAGTAATCAGTGCTAAATTTGAGCCTGTGGTTTCCTGTGCTGAGCACCAGCACTTAATTGGTTTCTGGTGCTTGGTACCGGCACTTAATTGTCAACACCACACTTATGAAAGTCTGCCACGTGGTGGCGCTGCTCATCTAATTTATAGATGAGCAGAACAACGTTGTTTATAAATACAGTATACATTCAAAATTACTAATACCAGTGATGGGTGCTGCAAGCTGCAGTGACCTCCTGGTCATTGCCCTGGCACTTATTATTTTACAAACTAAGCACTGAAAGTAATGCTTGTCAGTCATGAGCAGGAAACAACTAGACACTCCATCTATTAGAGGGATATATGCCATCCGTCTCTCAGGGTCCTATAAATGGAACCACAGTGACATCCGGAAAACAAGGAGGCACATGGGATTGGGGGTCCCCACAAACTGAGATGAATGCCCTAGCAGGTATACAGACCACACTCCTGGGCAATGTCAAGATATGGAGACATATAATTGTTCTGATTGTGCAAGCAAGAAAGGTGTGTATCTCCAGCTAAGCGTCAGTGTGCAGTAATTCTTGTGCACATTAAATGTACTTTCTCGGCCAACATAATTTTGTCATACGTAACGTCATTGGTAAGCTGCTACTGCATGTAATGTTATACTAATGTAGCATCTCATGTTTGTAGTGCGTGCATGTTTTACTTTTTTAGTAGACATGTCACTTAGAGATCTGATAGAATACTGACGAAATGACCCAGAAACCCTTTGACATCCCATCCATCAGAGTGCTTTGAATATACAGCCCTTAGATATATGCACCCAGTGGCAGGTGTATTGGGAATGGTTGAGGTAGGCATTAAATGTTTTATGAGTGGATTGCATGATGTATGCATGCTGGGCTGGAACAGCTGATGTGGCTGAGTCCGTTGGTGCTCCATCTTTGTCCAGTCCACAGTAATGGATGCTTACCATGGCAATGAGCTAGCGTATCCTGGAGCGGACGAATAATAGAGCACTATTGGTTAACAGTAGTTTGTCTGGCCAGATCAGATGTGGGTTATTTCATGCCTACTGTTGAATAACACATGGTTGTTCTCTCTGTTTTGCCTGCTGACTCATCACACCTGTCCACACCCACAAATAACTCCAACTTTGTGACCAAGTCTTTCTCTTTCATGTTGTTGCTGATGCTTAATCCATTTCATATTAATTGGCTTGGCCTTGTGCTAGAGCTGTAGATTCCCAACTGGAATCCCCTTGGCACTAATCTTTTTTTTAGAAAACCTTTTATTGACATTTGTTAATGTACACACACAAAAAATCATTGGTTCACAATCAAGAGTTCCCCCTTAAGTGGCAAAAGGCTCTCTGCATCTCTAGCATCCATTCCACCAGCTCCCACTGATTTATATTGTGCAGAGCCTGAGGAGACACTCTCACCAGCCCGTCGGTTAGCACGCGCCCGGAGTCTCAAAAGTACATATTTAATTATCCAGCGATCTATGCTGCTGACAGCAAAGCTCTACCTGAAACCTCTGGTACTGACCCCAGTCTTTCAATATCTTACTAAGTTTCTGCAGGTGCCCCCTAATTAAACAGTGGTCCAGCCCTTTTCTCCAACCCTCTAGCAATAGGGCTGCAGTGTCCTTCCAGGCTTAAGCCAAGTTTCGCTTGGTCACGACCAAGCCGAGCCATAAAAGGACCCTCTTGCATCTGTTGTTATTGATATCATCTGTGATTTGTAATAGCACAAGCCTGGGGCCTCTGGGGAGGCTCCAACCCAGCACATCTCCCAAACATGCAAATATCCCATCCCAAAGCAGGTCCAGACACTCACGGCTCCAGACTGTGTGTATGTCCCCATTGTATATTGCAGCGTAGGCAATATTGTACATCAATTACTCCCATTTTCCATAGTCATTCACTCGTGAAGTAGCTTGGTGCAAATGTTTCAATTGTGTGGTGCAAAATTAAGCGTCAATAGCAGCCTCTCTGGGGGATGCCAGAGCCTTCTGGTAATCATGGTCTGTGGGAGGACCTAGGCCTTGGCGTCAATCTTATTTTTAATGAGAGGCTACTTTGGATTTCTGTGGGTTCTGCGTCTGAAGGACGATGGCCAAAGATAAATACTGATGCTGTGGATTGACACAGGAGTTGTCAAATAGAGCTATTTCTAACAATATATATAGACTGTGCTTTGGGTCCGTCCAGTTCAACAATTGGCTATTATGTACTAGGAATTTTGAGCCATCGGCTTGAGACTTTGTCACTCATACCATGGCTGAGCCCAGTGGAGTGTTCATCTCCCACCTAATCCCACTGGATGTTCCGGTGTATCCTTTCACCTCCACTGGAGTGATTGCATTGAACTGAGTGAGGGACTACTTTACAACTGACGCTCACTTTGTGCGCTCTTTCTGGCTACCTCTTCTACGTCTTGCAGTAATATGCTAACGCTACATTCACTACAACATTTAAGTCAGACATATTAGCTTTGCCAATGCTGGTTTATATTTGTTTTCACTGTATAAAAAACAGTGAAGAGTAATTCTGCCTGCAAATGTCCTGCCATCTTGAAGAGGAGCATGATCACTTGTTGCAGCACCACACTTTTCTGATCTGCTGTTGACTAGGCGTGTGCTAAGTGATGGCTGCAGTACCATGTTTACACACCTGGGGATTAAGGGGTCCTCTGTTTACAGCTCTGTTTACTTTGAAATTTCACTTGGTAATTAACAGTTTGCTGTGTGGATCCTTTCACTCCAATAGAGCCTGCAGACATTGACAACTCATACACTTTCAAAAAGGTGGGGGCTTTTATTTGCAGCTACTGTTTGTCTGCTATTACTACTTCTAGACGTTAATTAATGTTTCATAGGGAAAAGTGAAATCCTGTGTGCTCAAAAGGAAGCTGCATGAATCAAGGGACTTTAACCAGCAGAAAACCAACACGACTGAAAGCCACTTCTCTTTGAGAAACTTAATGGGCGTGGTGAACTGAGTCCATTCACCAACAGTGGTCACAAATTTCGCACTAACATTCATTCTGCTAATGGGCTCTGATTTTGTGAACCAACCTAGTTACTCTTAAGGTGGTTTTCAAAATCACAATTCGAACAGGGTCGGGGATGACCTGCCTAATAAATATTAATTAAGCAGGATGCAAAGTGTGACTGTCTGCGCTTGGCTACAAACACAGTCATAGATAGGGGCCTGGAAGGCGGGAAGACCACCATCCATATATATGTCTTACTGAGTTCTTCAAAAGACTGTTGCTGCTTCATGAAAAGCAAAACTTTCATATTTGGGAAAACTCATTCTTTGGAAAAGTCCTTAGTCTGCCGACATGATTCCCAAATGGGAAGAGGCCCTTTATAAATCAGTTACCACTTTCTTTGAGGACTCACTGACTAGTCAATAGTTTGCAAACAGATTTGCAGTCACAGACCATTGACACATGCCGCACCAAATGTCAATTTGGAAGGAACACCCCTTTCAAGCTCCTTCCAAATTTCGATTCAGTGTGGGTATGGGCAATATATGAATATCTGAAATTACATCATTGATGACAACACTGTGCAAGGCGAAGTCAAAAAATCACTGGGTTTAAAACTGGAAAATTATTTTTGAAATGTACAAAACCCATTTTAAAATTTTGCAAACCACAAACCCTCCCTCCCCAATGAAATTCATTGTGCCAACACCCCAATCCCCTGGCCCACCCCTGGGGTGGGGACTTAGTTTTTAAAAGTGTTGAAGACTGCATTATTTTTTAATGGTGCTACCGATCCTTCGTAGGTCTGTGGTGCCATTTAATTTTTTAATTACATTTTTGGCCAAAAGGGGATTGCTCTGGGTTCACCCCCACTAAGCCTAGAGTGAAGTGTATCTCCGCCCTGCCCAACATATTTTTCTTACTTTTTCCACAGGACAGAGGACTAGTCCCTGAGTCCTAAAATGGCTGCTGCCACATTTTGGTTGATGTGATGGCAGCCAGTCAGATCTTAGCTGAAGATATGTTAGTTCCGTGGATCCTCAGGGGCATGAAATATACAATTATTTTGAGCTTTAATTTCTCCAGAACTACTGAACGGGTTTATACTAAACCATAAAAAGCATGCTTTTTGGACCAAGATCTAGCTTTCAACTAAATCTGGCGTAATTCCGTTCAGCTGTTATGGCTATAGCTTTGTCTAATATTCCTATGGAGAAATTAATTAGGAAAATTTGTTTTGGGAACCTCCCTTTTTCTTGGCCCCTGTTGACTGATCACCTTAAACTTTCCAGGAAGGAGCTGAGGGGGATGAGATATTTTTGGGGAAAGTTCTATGAAGATCCATCAAACGCCGCCAAAGTTATAAGAAATCAAAAAATATTTTTTCTAGGCAAAGGCTAAAACTATCCAGTTTTATTATTTATATATATATATATATATATATATATATATATATATATATATATATATATATATATATATATATATATATATATATATATATATTATCTACTGGCGGTCGCCAGTAGATAGTTATAGTTAGGACCGTGTTTCCATAGGAAATCCGCAACATTCTATTTGGAATACCTTTGGCGCCGGTCGACGAATCCTCGCGAAATTTTCAAAACTAATGGGGCGCTACGCTCCGCTCCTACCCTGAAAGTCTCGGGGGGATTCGTCAAGCGGGGGCTGAGAAAAAAGGGGGGTCCCAAAACGCGTTTTCCCCATGCATTTTTCCATAGGACCTTTAGACACAGCTACAGCCCGAATGGCTGAACAGAATTACTTGAAATTTGGCAGAGAGGTAGTCCTCAGGTCAAGGATGTGCCTTTTGTAGGTCTGGTGTAAATCTGTTCAGTAGGTCCTGAGAAAATAGCATTTAAATCAATATATATATCTGTAAGCGCGCTCCGTGCGCTTACCGTAAGCTTACCGTACGCGTACGGTGCCGTGCGCGAGCTCAATTCTGATTGGTGGTTACATGACTGTAAACATTCGAATCGGTCGAAATCAGGAAGTGTCGGCCGCCATTTTCTGTCTCTCGCACTGAGAATCAAAGGTGGGGAACGTGAAACGGGGGCAACGAAGAGAGTTGCAGACCCCCTAGTGTTTGTCAAGGGGTCCAAGAAGGACCCAAAAGTACGAAAAATAAATTTAATAATTTTAAAAAAAAATCGCGGGGTACGCATACGGTAAGCTTACCGTACGCGCACGGCAAAAAAAATAAAAAAGAAAAAATAAAGAAGTAACAATCACATTTATTAAATAAATTAAAGGACCCACAAGGGAGAAAAAAACAAATGTTACTGCGTAAAAAAACGCGAGGCGCTCACGGCATGGACGGCGCAACGTGGGCGCTCGGTGCGCAGTGCAGTGCAGTGCGCAGTGCAGCAGCGCAGAGAAGCGCACCGTGCGCGCAGGGTGTGCGCATAGTGAAAAACCAGAAAAATAAATAAAAAATAAATACATAACTTAGCATTTAAAAAACCGTACAAATTCACTGAAAAAACCATAGGTTTCACACACGTTATAGTTAGGAATTATCATTTACAAAACCTTGCAAATTCACTTAAAAAACCATAGGTTTCACACATGTTATAGGTAGCTGTACATTTCACTCGTAAAAAACCAATGAAATTCCACGTTATAGTTAGATCAGGTAACTATAACTTGCGCGACCGCAATCCACAATGTGTAATTTCAGATGTCATCATTGATGTCATGAGTGATGTCACTGACCATGTCATGAGTGATGTACTAAGTGACGTCATCATCAGTTTATTGTGGGCGCGCAAGTTATAGTTACCTGATCTAACTATAACGTGGATTTTCATTGGTTTTTTACAAGTGAAATGTACAGCTAACTATAACATGTGTGAAACCTATGGTTTTTTAAGTGAATATATATATATATATATATATATATATATATATATATATATATATGTCATTGTTTCCATAGGGAGAGCATTTTTTGTTTTGCTAATAACTTTGGTGCCATTTGCAGAATCTTCACAAAGCTTTCTAAAGAAAGAAAAATATATCCACGCAACTCGTTCCTGGAACGTTTCGCGATGATCTGTCAAGGGTGGAAAGCCCAAAACACGTTTGTTCCATGCAATTTCACATAGGACTTTTGGGAAGCGATACAGAAAACCTGTCTTAACAGAATTACCCCAAATTTGGTAGAAAGCTAGATTTTGCTCCAAAAATGAGCCTTTGTGGTTTGATTTAAATTTGTTCAGCTGTTTTTGAGAAAATGAAGATCAAACTATAGTGATATCTGAACGATTGTACTGTAGTACTTCTGGGGGACTGCTAATTCAAAAAATAAACCACTCTGATTGGTCAAGCAGGCTTCTTCAACTGTTGGACTCTACGGTCCTGCGGAATTGGTAACGGTCCTGCAGGACCGAGCAATCTTATTTGCTGGCTGCAACATCAACAGATGTCACTGTGTTTCGAGTTTAAAAAATAAACAGGGTATAAGGGGGCACGGTAAGGGTAACCAAACCACTGGTCCTTATGGAGGACTTCCAGAGGGATCCCCGGGGCCAAAATAAAAAAAATAAGAATAATTCATGCTGGGGGTCCTGCAATATTCCTTCAGGATCCAATGAAGCCTTCTGTGAGTATCTGGTGGAGTACTAATGTGCAAGCATTAAAAATTGATGCTTGCATTGTCCCATGGTACCTTGAAGTACCGCTTATGCAGCAGTACTCTGGGATAACCGCAGTACAAAAAATATGGAAAATGTGGGATGGGTGTCCATGCGGGGTTGTGTGACTGTGTGGGCTTGGCTAGCAATGGGATGTTGGCCACCCATTGGGGTTGGGCACAGTGACTGGCCATAAACTCTATGGGACAGTGTCACAATGAGTGTATTATGTCATCAGTGATGTCTTCAATGGTGTCATTTTAGATTTCATCAGGGATGTCATCAATGACGTAATTTAACATGCCATGAGTGATGTAATATGTGAGGTCATAACCAGCGCATGGCGCAAGTTATATTTAGTTTAGTAAATTATAACTGATGACGTTGACTGTTTTTTGTTTCAAAACAATAGTTTTTATAATATTACAAGGCTTAACTATATCACTGAAACCTTAGTTTGTTTCATTGAATTTCAGTTTTTTCAATGTAAACTAACAGATTACATTTTCTGAAAATAAACATTTGGAGCCTCTTCTAAAGGTAGCTAATATTTTTAACCAGCTTAATTTGCAAAAGGAAATCCATTCCAGAGCCTTAACCCACCACCCCCATTATCATCCTCCCAAGGGGGCTCTTGAAGCCTGGCACCATCAGTTGTTCTTCTGTTAATTCTCTCAAAGTCTTCTATGGAAACTATCTTGAGGGCCTCTGTGTCGAGTGTTCTGAACAACCCTGCTGAATGGTTTATATATCATGGCCCTAGTTTAATATTAGACTTCCTATACTATTGCAACAAATGTTGTTTCCACAAGGTGAGGTGTGTGGGTTTTTATGATGGCATAATCCAGGCCCACACCACCATCCTTGACAGCATGATTTTGTATCCTTTGGAAATGTCCCAAAAGTTATTTTGACACTCCAGCGAACCCACTATTGCAGCAGTGTAGGCAGGAGCTAACAATGATCTGTGCAATCATGACACCTTCTTGCTCATTACAAACCCACCATTTGATGCCAGGGGGTGACTGTAGAGACTGTCAATGTTGGCATACGGATTAAACCTCCCCCTTCTTGACAAACATTTGTTGAGGATGAAAAAGCCATTGCCAGCAGCAACCTAATCGACTGTGTTTGCATTCACTTGAATCCATCCACTCTAAATGCCCCTGGGGGTGTTGATGTTACAAGCAAATGTGATCATTAATAATCACTTTTCATTGTACTTCCCTGTGTTTTTGTCATTAGCAAAGCCCCTGGGTGAATTTAGGTCCTCGAGCAACATGCTCTTCTCTGATGTCTTTCCGTTGCATTTCCATATGTGTTTGTCATCAGTAAGAGGTACGTCTTGCTGCCGGCGTAAGAAGGTCTACAGTTAAAGAAATAGGGCTCCCTCTGTATCCTCAGCATCCTCCTGCCGCATCAATCGAATCAGCAGCAAAGTTTGCCTGTTATAATCCATTAAATACAAGCAAAAGAGAAGCGTCTGGGATTTCCTCCCTTTAGACCACTACAAATCCCCTTCCATTGATTGCTTCAAGGATTTGAAGACCTTATTTTTTCAACACCACTGCACCTGAATGCTGCACCAACACTGACTCTATTGGCCACCATTACTTAGTCTGCATCTCTATCAAAGTTGACCCATGTGACTTTCCTTGAACCATGTCTTCCTGCTTGGCCATGCTGTAGGCTGTCACCGCTCTCTTAGTTCCCCATGTTGCACAACTAGCACTCCTATGTTTAAGAGTTTGGGTCTGACAGAACTTGACAAACGTGAATAATGAATCCTAATTCTCCACCCGATTATTTCATATAATTGTCTACGTAGCACTTGTATAACCACTTTACGACTGCTTGTGGTTTACCGTGCCATATTATGTATTTCCTAACATGCAGATGTCAGATTGATGTACTAACAGTATATCAGATTTTTACATTGACCGCAGAATATGAATTACCACCGTGTCATCAAGATAAGTATATATAGGCGAGTATAGACTTGCTATCCTTGATGCCACATTTACATACCTTGATGGTATTTACCTTCAAGGTACACATATGTGAAGTCAAGAATAGTATATCTATACACATCTAAAATGATAATCTTTAAAATATAGAGGTAGTAGCTCCTTTACACACAATGTTTTTTGTAATTGATTAATTTTGACCTCGATATTCTGACAAAACAACCGCTTTGATGGTTGTCCAACCCTATAAGGGCATCTTACACATCCTTATAACCAAGAATCTTTGTTGCATGCCCACTTTTTCAAGCAATAGTTGGAAATCCAGACATTATGGAAAGTTTAATTTAAGATAAACTCTGTTCTGGAACCTCCTTTCAAAGGAACTGAGCTCTAGGCTTGATTTCTCTTAATGCAGGAAAAATCATTTTAGAATGCAACTGACCCCCTAATCTATACAGTATTAAAGTGTAGGCCTTTAAAGTTGGAACAGCTCGCTTTTTTCATTTGCTTGCGGCATCACTGTTGGTTCAGTAGCTGGGGACAGTCTTCACACCTGGCTTTTACATGGTCAGACTCATTATAGGTTGGCCTAACTCCTCTGCAAATGTTCTTATCTGGGGAGAGGAGGTGGCCTTCAGTGGCGGCTCCTCCGCTATGGCCGCCCAAACCTGTCATGCACACTTTCCCCGTTCTCCATGCAGGCTGCATTACAGCCTGCATGAAGAACATGCCCCGGCCCCCATTCCCTGGCTGAGCGTCGAACCAGGCGCTCAGACCAATCATTGCAGGGGAGCCTGGCTGTGCTTCCTGTTCCTCGAGGCAAGACGAGGAGAGCAGGAGAAGAGACGCAGGACCCGGCGGCAAGGTAAGTGTTTTTTTTACATTGGCCACAACCCCCCTCAGAGTGCCCACCCCCGTGCCCGCCTCACCACCCGCAAGCCATGCTGGCCGCCTCTAGTGGCCTTACGGCTAGAGCAGTCAACCTCAGAGCTGGGGAACCAGGTTCGAGTCTCGGCAGGGACCCTCAACATCCTGTGATACTGGGCAAATTACTTAGTCTCCACGTGCCTAAATCAATGAATGGTTCTGTCTGTATCGCAACTGAGACTCATGTAAAGCGCTCTGATACCTTCTGGTCAAGTTTGCGCTATATAAAACTAGAAAAACACAAACATCATGGTAGAATACTATATGTGTCTTCCCATCCTGCATGCACAATTGCACTTTAAAAGGTGTAGCTGGTCTCAAAAGCTTGATACATACGAAATATCAGTGTAATTCTATTGTTTTCATAAAATAATGTCTTTAAGTCAAATGATGATGACAAGACCGGCCAGCCGCTCTGAGCCCTCTGTCCTTCAGGAACAATCCTTCTGTGGCTGGACAGACCATCTCTAACCACTGGCTCTGTGCAAGTCATTACAGCATTGCTGAGAAGTCTCTCCTGGAACAGAGAGTTCTCTTTCCTCTCTGAAGACAGACAGCTGTTAGGAGGGGCTGGAAATTATAAAGGGAGGGAATGCTTGTGGCATTTCTGAAATATGATGGCCGCTGAGATGAAGAGGAAAAATGCTTGGAACGCAGAGTTAATATGTTTTTAAAGAGCGGATGTAAATAACTGAAGATCCAGAATTCCTGGGCAAAGTGGGAGATGCAAAAACAACTCCCATCTACCTTCTCATTACGCACACCAATGAGGCCATCTCTGAGCTTACCTAGTGGGAGCGGCAATCTTTGAATGAGTTTGGACAGCGCTTCCTCGGCTGGATAACACCGGATATTTTCCTAAACCCCCTAAAATAAATGTTAGTGAGGGTTTGGCAATACATAACTCACCAGGAATATAATTATACATTTACCCTAGCCGTGTATTGTAGAAAATCACACTTGTTTTTCCAAAATGAGCTGCAAAAAATGTTGCAATTTTCTTGTACGTTCTGTGTATCCTTGGATCACGTGCAAACATTGGAAAGTGGCGTACAGCTGGTAGACACTGCGCCAGCATTAGCTTTTCACAAACAATTCGCTACAAGGGATTAAGGCATTAAACAATTACTGCCTTCCTACATACTTGCAATGAAAAAGTGGTCTGTGTCGAAACACGTTCACGTGGCTGCTCACACTAGGTGGTCCCTACAGGAACTGCTCATCCTCCAGCATGGGGCAATATATGCCTCTGCATACAGCCAATAACCGAAGGCCTACTGTATCATGCAGGCTTTACTCAGTTGCCTTCCACACCTTGGAGTAGCATGGGGGTGGCCACAGGGGCGGGTGCCCCAGGCGCAAAATTCTTAGGGTGCGCAAAATTTTAAAAGAAAAAAATTCTTACTACCATTTTGTTTTCTTTTAACGTTTTGCACCAGTAAATTCCAGTGGTCCACGGGTTAGGGGGGCGGCAGTACTTGCTTTGCCCCAGGTGCTGGCAGTCCATGCTGTGCCGCTGCTTCCACAGATAGCTGTGTATTTCTATTGAAATGTATAAGCCTGGGTCTCTACACATCGGACTGTACCACTTTATGTAGAGGTTCCTTCCCTAGTATCATCTTCGCACTTGCAGTGGTGAACAATGAAATCTACGCCAGCAGTGGTAATTTCTATCCCCGTGATAGCGTAAAAGAGTTGTAAATGTCCAGGCTTATCCTGACGTCTAAGGGCTTTGACTTCATTTGTGAATGAGACCGCCCACACCCTTATGTGAAGGCAAGCACACAACCAACATTGGTCATATGTGGTGAGACAGTAAACCTGCTACCCTCAAAACGAGGCTAGCATTAGAGACACTGAGGTAGAGGAACAGGAATGTAGTGAGCTGCCTGACTCACACAAAGAGAAGTATAAGATAGGGTATATATACCAAGAAATATCTGAAAAAAATGTAAATAAAGTTTTCATAGTAGAAAGTGGATAAAAAATGCTCGACCGGTAAATCCGTAATCAAACATCTCTTCCAGCATAGAGATAAGGTTCAGACGTGCTTTCTGAGGGGAAGGTGGGCCCGTTGTTTATAGTAATTGGGAAGCAATTTGAATGCAGCACCTCTGCAGTTGTTCAGCATGCATAACAGAAAGGAAAGGTTCTGGTGGCTGGAGAAAGACAATGTCACACGAATAAAGACTGT
The DNA here is from genome assembly GCF_964204655.1 of Triturus cristatus. Lineage (NCBI taxonomy): Eukaryota > Metazoa > Chordata > Amphibia > Caudata > Salamandridae > Triturus > Triturus cristatus. The sequence continues at coordinate 862,340,085 of NC_140580.1, forward strand.
GGGCCAGTAAACCCGACAGGCTTGGTGGGAATATATTGGAATCCCGGAAGGAGAAAGTATTGTCAATTACCTTGAAACTGATGGTTTAAAGGACTCATGGCAGCAAGGCAAGTTCATGTTAAATCCATGAGAGTGTAATAAACAAAAAAAATCAGCAATTTGTCTGATTCTTACACCTGTTTGTTTGAATCTGTGTTTAGACATTTATATAGTGTGTTAATAGTACCAGCCTGGCCTCCCAGAATGAGTACAGAGAGCACGTGTAGTTATTGTGTTCACAAAAAGTGCAGCGGCGGCTCCTCCACTAAGGTGGAGGAACGTCACCCCACTGCTTTGAACAGTGCAATGGAAAAAATAAAATGATAATAACGGGAGTTATCGTTTTATTTTTTGCATTCCCATTGCCGCCAGGTTAGGGCAGGGCGGGGCTGGGCACCTTAGCCCAAAGGGAGGAGGAGTGGCTATTCTGCACCTAAAGTGCACATGACTGATTGTCTGGCCGTCTCCAGCTGGCCAAACAGTCATGCGCACTTTGCATGTTCTCCACCCAGGCTGCTTTACAGCCTGGGTGGAGAACATGCCCAGGCCCCCAGCCCCTGTCTGAGAGCCGAGCCACGGCGCTCAGACCAATCAAAATGCTGCTATAAGGAGCGTCATGATTGGCTGGGGGCGTCTGGAAGTCTGGGTGCTTTCTGTCCCTGGAGGACAGGAGGCAGCTGGCGATGATCAGGTACATTTTTTAAAAAAAAATGTTATTTCCTAAACCCCCCCAACCTCCCCTGCCACTGTCCCCTACCAGCCGCCTCTGAAAAAGTGGGTTAGACGATCACTTCTAGTAATTCTTGTAAATGTTAAGATACGAAGGTTGATGCATGGGTGTCAGGCGTTGCAGTAGCGGCAGGAATAATACCTCATCCACGATTCAAATAATTGGCCTAGTGGTGCTTGGAGGAAAATTACTGTTGATATAGCATTCCCGTTACCTTGGTTGCTTGACTTGTGGAGCCCGCAAGTCTCTGTTATAAGTTCATTAACCTTCAGTCTGTACTTGCATTCCCTTGGAGTTCTCCAGACCAAGAGGACAACAAAATCCACCAGTATAGGAAAAACACCCAGGCCTACCCAAAGGTCACAGTAGCAACAATAATCTGCTTGAAAGACTGCTTCACCGCTATACAGGCATGAGTGACGAAAACACCCCTGAAGCTCCACCCTTATAAGATTGCATTTGATCCTAAAGCCAACAAGAAATGAAGGATTGGGTCCTAGTTATGAATCTTGATGACTTTATCCCATTTTTTGTTGAAAGACCAAAACCCATGTGAGTCCACACTAATGCCATACTTGACTTCACAATACAGATTGTGAAAACCACACAAACTACCTAGCATTATCTCTTGCCCAGGCCTGCCTCCCCATGGTAGACTGCAATAAAGCGGTCTATGTGGTCCTGTGACACCTCGATTGAAGAAACGCTTTATTTGTCTTTCGTGACTAAAATAGTGAAAAGTCGATTTTAGTCCCCTAGCTTCCCTCAACGGACAAATTCAGTGCAAAAAACTAATAGCACACTATGGATGGCATAGGTTGGGTGCGAGTGATAGCTTCACGCACTGTCCATACAACGCCAGATCGTGGTGACTTTTGGAGAAAGAGGGACTACAGCTCTGAACGGCTTCCAGAGCAGCTGAGGAAAGCATTAAGAGCGGGAAGCTTTTTGTCAGCAGGAAATTAAAGAGGTTGGAAATGTGTTGATATTTCAAATCCCACTGGTCTTGAAAGGACACCTAGTTCGAATTCTTCTCAAGGGAGGGTAGACATTAGCCTAGTGTGCAGCGCACAACACCCATGATTTAAAGGAAATCTTTAATCTTGTCCTCTTCTTCTGCCAAGAAACGGGAAAAACACAAGAGCTAGTGCTGCAAGTTGGTCCATGAATCTGATAAAACGATTATAACAGCAGGAATGCCAAGCCAGAATAAAAACAGCGAGCGCAGTCTTCTCAAGTTGCAAAATAAAATTGGCTGGCACTTCCTCTTCTGACTCACAATATTCTCCTTTAAAACAAAAGGGGAAAGGGACGGTAAATGGTTGGGGGTTCCTCCTCGGATTGTCATAGAATGTAAGATGACCCTTTGCTATCAGAAGCTGTGATAAATTCTATCTCACAATATGGTATTCCTACTTTGTCTGTTATATTGGGGCTAGATACCCCCAGGGTGACAATGCTGCGCTTTACAAATGAGTGATTGATTGATTGATTGATTGAATGTTAATAGTACACCAAGAAGCCGATTTTGCTGGTAACAGGAGAATACACACAAATTGGGATTACAGGAAATGCTGTCATTCTGCACCCTTCAGGTTTTTTTTTTATCACAGACGCGCCGCCAGGTTAGAATGTAGTGGAATATGTTAGTGGAAAACAGCGAAGAATTTCTGAATAACATGCAGAAATCGGCGCAGAAACGCCAATTTCTACAGTAATTCCTAACTTTGGATAGTGCGAAAATTCCACATCTTGGAATTCCCATGCCCCACAATACTGGGAATTCCAAGTGCAGAATCAGTGGTGCAGCGTTCCCATATTGGTAATAATGAGCACTTAGATATTTGCAAACTATAACATAGTGATAATTACTAGTTTTCTTTGGTGAGAACACCACCTCCCCTCCATTGTACAAGGAGACCACATCGATATAAAGCAATTGTGCGGAAAATTGAATTTGAGTAATAGAGGATGAAACAGAACGTCGTATTCAAATTATTCTAATCAGCTCCCACCGACAACTCTCCTGTGAGCACCAACAATCTGGATCATTTAACAGGCAGGGAACTTATTCTGCATAAGCAGTAAAAAAAAGGGAGATTCACTTAGCAGGCGAGCTAGACCGGTGCTTTAATCAATTCTTTGCCTCTCCTGATCACTTAAGAACTTTATAGCTCATAGCTGCATAGATGTACCTGTTATCATTCCAGGATGCCTGTAAACTCTTTCAGGTAGCTACACCTCTTTTCTAAGACTGCAGTCTCTCCACAGAAGATACAAGAAGTTGCATCAACACTCGCATACCTATTAAGGCATTGTGCCCTCGATTCTAGTCTTCATATCCATGTCTTACCTACCGGATGAGCTCTAGCTAGCAGTTTGAGTTCCACCTTGCTAAACCATGGGTGCAGCACTGCTGCACTAAGCCCACCGCCCAACATCTGATCCTGTCACCAAGTTGCCCACCCCCAGTTACTGCATAACTGCTATAAACTTCACAATCAACACATCCTTCTTTTTGACATTTTTAAACTTCATGCATAGGGTACTATAATAGGGTCTATGCATATCCTAGCTTGCTTGCATTGTGTAAATATTTGGGTAAGCATTAAATTACCACAGCAATTCATTAACCCTGAGGTCTACCTCCATCATGCGGAACCTTCCATAGAGTACCACATCACAAATGTCCTGGGACCCACCTTGCACTGAGGATTACATCCACATCTCTGAACCATGTTGCCAGTGGAACCGTGCTTCACCGAACCCGACCGCTCTTAAAAACACAACTTTCGTCTTACTATGCCCATTGGTTATGCCAGAGAATTCCGATCTGGCTCTAAAATGCTATTTCGCCTTTTTGCTACCAGCCAGCACCACAGCCTCCCAATGAGCAATTCATATTACCACTTGCTAGTAAAGGAGCTGTTCTCTATCGTCCTGACTACTAAAGTAAAAAAAAAATAAGCATTGATAACTCAGGCAGGATTTAATTTATTGTCCCTTTATGTTGTTTTTGGCAAACTGATTTCAATTCTTTGCAGTTTTGGAACACTGCAACACTGCATTAACCTTTGAGGAGAAGGAGAATTTTGGAGAAGTTCCACAAGGCAATCCGATTTTTCGCATTGAGCGGCACATCTTACAAGGATCACAACAGTTTGATGGTTATGATAGTGGGAGTACCATTAATACCTACATTAGAATAACTGTGCACTGTATTAAATGTCTGAAAGCTTTTTTTCAAGATGATTTTCTTTGTTTGGCTCCACCTGCATCTTTGATCAACGGCTGACCCATTCTTAGTAGCAGATGTAGCCCTCCCACTGCCGTCCAAAACTGTCCCTAGCCATCCCGCGTCAGTGAACAAACCTCCATGTAGCTTGTTGTGACCCCAGTGACGTAACATTAGCCCCGGCAGCTCTCATGGTGTCTGGGGGGAGGCCCGAGATGCATGCCCCCACAGCACGGGGGGGGCCGAGATGCATGCCCCCCCAGCACAGCACACTGACTGGGTCTGGGACCAAATTAGTAGGTGGGCCAGGGCGGCCCTCTGTGTACTTTGCAGGGGTGCCCCCTCAAGTTTTGTTACGCCACTGTGTGACCCGTGGGTTGTGTACGGCAACCCTCATACAAACTCTTACTATTCATTTTCCCATCGTGTTACGCATTCTGAAAAGTCAACTGCTTTGAGACCCAGGCAAGGATGTTTTTTAGGCTTGGCTGCAATTGCACGATACATGCAATTATATATCAGTAACTGTGAATCTGGCAGTGTTTGCCACCGAGGGTTTCTGAGTGAAATCAAATATGAGAGCGAAGCTTGAGTTGTCTGTCATGTTACCCCACACCAGAGGTAAAAAAAGCTCTATTTCCCAGTTAACAATCTACAGTTTTTTGTTATATATAGTTTCTAAACCTCTCCACTAGTGTGAACAGTTTTTTCGACTTGTGATAATTTAAACTTAGAAATATACATGGACTAAAGGAGGCAGCCTCCATCTCCCGGACTGACAATTGTTTCATCTCATCAGTTCAAAACAAGCTCTGGTTACCTCTGCTGTGATCATTTTGCAAAGCCTGTTCAGGATACTGGAAGGGTATAGGACACGTGTGCAACACTTGATATTTCATCTAACACACTAGATGCTGAAAATGATATTCTTTTGTAGAGCCGTCTACCAATTTTTTTAAAAGGTTAGTTGAGGATACTGGGGAGACATTCAATGTTTAATACAATGTTTGATGAGGTATAACTGAGTTAGCTCAAGCCGGCAGGGCACATACCAGTCCGTCACATGGCATATGCCCTGTTCCGGAGGGTGTTTGGGGTCTTACACCGCCCTAATAACTCTATTCTACAGTAAATAGTTGGTGCAGGTATTTTCAGTCGGGTATGGTGATGAGTCTGTCGGATTTCACCTTGAATTTTTACACACACACACACACACACTGCCTCTCGTCGCTGTTTTGAAGGTCTTAAAAAGATCTAGGTTATTTTACAAAGTATTTTGTCCTAAGTACCCCTTACAATCTGCACCCCGCTTCCATTCCACCGTCTCTTAATCTTCACTACTGCGCTGCTTCTCTTCTGATGTATTTTAACATGATATGTCAGCATGGCTGTTGGAAGACATGGCATTCGCCCCCCCCCCCCACACCCCTAATCTTACTGACCAAGCTATGCCCCTGGCCCAATTGGTAAATATATCTTGCTATTCACCCCAGACAACACTAAAGCGTCTCGTACAGTTACTACCGAACATATACACAGAACAGTCACCGGACCCTCACTCCTGAAGACCCTTCTCAAACAGATGCTAGACTCGGTCAAGAGTGAAGTACCGCGACTGCCTGCACAGCGGGGCCAAACTAACGGAAATGCAACCGCCTGGTTTCAGATGCTAACGGTGCTGGCAGCTTGTAGTCGGAGTTGGGTTCTACCTTCATTCTTTTAAAACTCAAATTCTCACAACCAAAAAGAAAAGAGCAGGTTTACACAATGGACACTGGGCATCTACGGACTGGAAATTAAATTAGTGGAGTCGGTGGGTGGTGCAGCCGCGAGAATCTGCATCTCACGTCAGCTCGCAATTTGCGTCATATCCTGTCATACAATGGATGTCCTAGAAAATGTGCTGAATTTTTATGTGGCGGGGATACCATTGTGCCGGTCGCTAGCACCACTTCCTAATTAGTCCGTCTGCATGTGAAAGGGCCGGCCTGGCGCAGTCAGTCTCCCAGCGCTAAGCCCCGAGTAGGTTGACTGAGCATAGACGTGTCAGTTCTTATAGAGCGCCTGCATTTCAGGGGGTGGTTAAAGGCTTTGCGTCGCTGAGGGCCTTCATTGTTTCTTTCCTCGATGCCCTCATTCCGGAAGAGGTCTGCTGTCTGTCTCTCTAACGCTACACTTCGTGCTTAGCCATTGTTGGCCCTGCCTATCCCAGCTAATCCCATGAAGCTGTTCAACCGGAAGTGCGTATAATAGGCGAGCATGCTGTACGAAATGGACTGTAGAATATAAAGTCAATCAGTGGAACGGGGTGAAATCGAGTCTCTGCATTTCTCACAGATAGCTGGTCTTTGCCACAGATTAGAGGGTGTTCCCTAATCACAAAGTTCCTGATTCTCAAAGCAATTTATGGCCATACATGGCTCCATTTACACCTAACTGCTGTTCACAAAAATAATACCTACCAGATAGGACGCACTCTTCCTGTTTGTGCCACTGCGTACCCTTAAATAGGTGCACCGTGCGCTAAGAGGGAAAGCCTCCTTCTTTTATAGTGAATGTGCTGCCCTAGGACGGCAGCAAATTTGTGCTACCGCGGGGCCAGTGCATTCAAGTGAAATACAGAGTGGCTGCTTCAAAGCTGCTTCATGTTTCACTGTGCAATTTAAAGAGGGATTAGCAGTCCCTTTGCAGGCAGGTGCAGTGAGTGATTACTCCCGCCTGCAAGGGGATGTGTTAGGGGTCCATAGGACCCCTCTCCAGCGGGCTGCCATCAGGCAACTCACTGACAGTGCGCCACCTTTTTGTGGTGTACATTTAGTACGCCTCCTGACAGCTTTTTTGCCTGTGCGCAGAGGTAAAGAGGTTCCCACATTTGCATGAGACCACGCCCCCTTACAAATAAGGGGGCGCCCTCCTGAGATAGCGAAGGTACTTCATGTGCGTCAATGCTATCTCTATTACAGAAGGGGCTGTGAAAGTGTCTGCAGCCCCTTCTCTAATTCCAAAGTGCCCTGGGGGCACACAAAGCAGGTGAAAATGCCATTGCACCCCAGAGAACTTTCTGTAATACGGTTACAGACGTTAATTGTTTTAATGCAGTGTTTTTCTCAACCACAACTGCAGTAATAGACCCCCCACAAGGAGTGGGCAGTGGAACATTACGGAGTGAGTTGCCCTGTAAGTTTGTGAATACCTACAAACCCATGAGCCTGTGCATTCTCTAACTGCTATATTCCATCCTGGATGCGGTTGAAGTTTTATTGAAGTAAAGGGGATGGAGTAACTCTTCTTCCTGGGTGGAATAGGGAATGCAATATCCCCAAACTTGTAGAGGTTGGAGGAGAGAGGGTTTCTCCACAGGAAAAATGTTTTCCATTTCGAGATAGAAAAAAATGTGCTCTTGCAATACACAGTGTACAGTTGCGCATTGGAGAAATTTCAAGCTGCAAAAACATCAAATGACATTCCCCGTATTATGCCTGAAAACCTGCGCACTGTGCAGGTTTCAGGTGTACCACTGGGATGTTTGTTAATTGCAAAAAAAGTATATTGTTGTGAATCAGGCCTAAAGTCTTCAACTGCAGTGAACACTTGAGCCCAATAGTGGTCTGATACCTGCGCTACTCAATCGCTACACTGTAATTCTGGCCAAACTACTTAGGGGCCGATTCCGATCCGGGTCGGAAGGGCACCGAACGCGATCCGGCCGGAAAAACTACCAGCCGTACACGTGTTTTCCGCCCGACACGTACAGCTGTACGAGCGAGCAAGTACAATGCGAGCCACGTGAAATTCACCGACCGAGTCGTTTCCGGGTCTGAACTGCTCCGTACGTCTCGGCCGTATGCTAACCGTGGCGTGCAATGAATACGATTTACGACCGAGCCAGTACGATGCACGCGTCAGACAGCCGGTGCAAGCCAGAGTGTCCGGCTCGCAAAATGTCCGGGAAGTTGCCTTTGGGGGTCCGCGTCGGACCCCCTGTCACATGCAACCCTACGACTCGGACACAGGGGGATACCCAAGGGTCCCCCCAACACAGCCATGTATGGTGCAGATGGCACCGACGCGTATCCACTGCAGGGGGCGCCCTTGTGCGAGCCGTACCCATTCAGTCAGTCCATGTACGCGTCGTACGACCGGCCCCCATTGACTTCTATGGGAGTCCGACCGAACCGAGTCCGGCAGCATACGGCCGCATCATACTCGCTCGGTCGGACTGCAGGACTCCGGCTCGGTCGGAAAACACTCCGAACCGGACCCTAAATGTCACACTGCACAAAATATTAAGGGGCTCATAACGATGTCGGGTGGAATCACTTCCGCTTGACCTCGACTTGGTCATGAGACTGACCGACACCCGGTTGTGGGTCCCGACTACCCTATTAGGATGCGACCGAACATTGTTCGGTCGCATTCCTATATTTCACTATGGGAGCATGTATTACGGCTGTAAGCCGTCCGTATTGCATGCTCCAATAGTAAAATGGGAGGTGCAGTTCATCCCTGCACCCTGTGGCAGGCACCTCCACAGAGTGCAGGTATCAAAACCGCAGCCGACCTGCTGAGAGCCCCCAACACGCTTTCCAACATGGGTTTCCATGTCGGACAGATGGGACTGGAAACCATGTCGGAAAACTGTGTATTGTAATCTCAAGGGCGGAAAGAGCCACCCTTGAGATTACAGGCCGTATTCCAAGTGGCAGACGGGCTCTCTGAGCCCGTCGGAAGCCAGCCATAATGATTGGTCAGATTTCTCTCCATCCGCATCCATCAAAATGAGGTGGTTGGAAAGGAATTCGACTGGCTTATTACGATGCGGCCCTACCATTCTATCCGTATCGTAATCGGCCCCTTAATGTATGAGATGTAATACAATGCAATGCAATTTTAAACATGTGAAAAGTAATGTAACTCATTTATTTCTACTCAGTCTTTCCCACTGGAGGTGTTTGATCTTGTACCATCCTCCCAGCTCCCCCATTAAAGTGCAGGGCTCTTTATAGAAACCTTACTATGTTTAGAACATTACAATTCATCATTTACATATTGAAATGAAAATACCCACTGGTCCACATTTTTCAGGCAACCACTAGATCCATAGAATAGAACTACTTGACAAGGTGGGTAGAGCCCAAACTCTACCTGCTCGTGGTCTCTGTTATAACCCCACCATCAACCGGTTCTACTCTCTGTTTCTTCCCCATGAGGCTCAAGGATATGTATTTTTTTGTATCTGAGTGTTTTCTCTTACTACTGTTTTTTACAATGATTGTGGAGGACACATGATGTTGTATGCAACTAACCAGAGGGAGCAAGAAAAATAAAGAGCAAAGGTCTTAATTCACATGATTTACATTCAGTGTATTTGCAACAAAGCGTCAATAATCAATGTTTCCCACAGACTAAGTTGGGGTCAAATCTGGAAGTGTGTAAGTCATGCTGGCACTTAATAAAGAGTTATTTAATTTGAGGCTAAACATTAAGGTAGTATCTCCTGATTGGTTTGTGGGAGGAGAGCAAGTACAGCAAACTTAATACAGCATGGACAATTGGTTACCTTAGTTAAATTTAGGACAGACCTAATCTTCCCTATAAAATTTAAATTTCAGTTCATTTTATTTGTGAATTAAATAATATATTTGATAATTTCTGTTTTTTTTGATGAATGCTTGTTTTTGAAACTGTGCATATTGTTTTGAGGTTCAAATCTTTGAAACAACTTAGGCACGGACCCCAACCTCTAGTAATCATTCGGGGGGGCATCTTCAGATTCTAATAATGATTCATTGGGGGTCCCAGGATTCCAACAAAGATTAAGTGCAGGGTCCACAGAAGTGGATTCCAAACAGCACTACATCGGTTGACCAGAAAAAGTGGCACTAAAGTGTTTTTTAACACAAACATTTATGTTGAACTTGTCCTTTACAATGTTTTAATCACATGTATCATTACTTCAATGTGCCCTTTTTCACCCTTTCGCTGCGTGCGTTGGTCAACGGCTGTCGCGGGCACTACCTCCGTAGTGCTGCACACGTCCGTTGGCCGTCGTGGCCCCGCCTGCGCACGGAAACGCCCGCACCCGCGGTTAGCCGGTTAAGCTCATTTTCTATGATTAAAATGGCTCCCGCCGACACAGAGTCGACAGCTGCCAAGTGGCCCAATTTCATGAGTCACCATTTCAGGAAGGCTTGTTATTTTTAGCCAAAAATAGTCTACACTTTGGTACATACTGGCAAATAATTTAAATTGAAAGAGCGAAAAAGAAGTTACCGAATGCCAACTGATCTGAGTTACAAAGCTGGGAATGGCAGAAAGAGTCACATGACAGGGGTGACACTTCACAGCACTGATATTCAGGTGAATGAAATGAAAATAGCATTTATAAAGCGCGTGCTTACCCAAAGGCATCCCAGCGCTATTAGCAGCACTTCACACCTAGACAATCCTCAAGGGAAAAGATGGGTTTTTAATTTCCTTCGGAAGGATAAATGATCATCCTCTAAGCGGACATGAAGGGGCAAAAAGATTCCAGAGCTTTGCTACGTTATACGAGAAGAGTCGCCCCCCACTACGAACCCTTCGGATTTTTGGGACCGTGAATAAGCGTTTGTTTCCAGATCTCAGCACTCTATTAGGAGAATAGGGCTGAATAAGAGAACGCACCAAAGGAGATCCTTTGCCTGAGATCGCTTTATGGGAAATACATAAAGCCTTAAACTGGACCCGTTCATTGATGGGAAGCCAGTGGAGGGAAGCGAGAGCCGGGTTTGCCGAGAGCCGCCTAGGAGTATTCATCCACAGGCGAGCTGCACAGTTCTGAACAATCTGAAGACATCTAATCGAGGAGAGCGGAGCTCCCAAATATAGGGCGTTAGAATAGTCTAACCGAGAAAGTATCAGTGCCTGGACCAGCAACCTATTAGCACCAAAAGGTAAAAGAGGCAAGATCTTTCTAAGCAGCCTTAACAGTCCATAGCAGCAACCTTGCGGGCTTGTTCTTTAAAGTCTAACTTACGGTCCAGCCACACACCAAGGCTCTTAATATGATCTTTGGGAATAGGAGCAGGGCCCAGACAACTGGGCCAAAGATGATCGATATTAGATAGAGACGAATTACCCAGTAACATAAGCTATGTCTTGGTCCCATTAAGCTTTAAGTATGATGCATCCATCCACTTAGAAACGTCTGCAAGACATGCGGACAAACCAGACGATGAACTATCTTGCTGGTTGATGGAAACCACCAGCCGGGTGTCGTCGGCATAAGTAATTATTTGAACCCCAAATGGCAATACTATTTCCGCCAACGGGCCCAAATAAATATTGAATAACATGGGGCTCAGGGAAAACCCCTGAGGAACCCCACAATTCAATGGCAGCAGGTTTGAGATAATGTCATCTTCTCGGATTGCAAAGGATCTATCTTCAAGAAAAGACTGGAGCCATTTTAATGCATTTCCTGACACTCCCACCTTACAGAGTCGTTGAATCAGTAGCTGATGGTTCACCGTATCGAAGGCTGCACTGAGATTTAAGAGAATAAGGGCAGCGCAGCCTCCGACATCAAGAATACGTTTTGTTTCTTCCATCACACTGATCAATGCAGTTTCCGTACCCTGCTGCTCTCTAAATCCTGTCTGGGTAGGATGGAAGCAGTTGTTGGTTTCCAAAAAAGCAGAGAGGATGGAATTAACATACCTCTCAGCTATTTTACCAACCCCCGGTAACAAGGATATAGGGCGATAGTTTGCCAACTCCTCTGAGTCCAAATTGGGTTTCTTTAGGAGAGCTTTAACCATCGCTTGCTTCCAGGCAGGGGGGACAATTCCCGTCCTCAATGAAGCATTGATTAATTCCAGCATCACTGGGGATACCAGCATTTTAACTTGTTTTAATATAGACGGTGGAGCCGGGTCTAGTGGGGAAACCTGATTTTAAACGATCCAGGATCCCGTAGAAAGACGGCATATCCAAAGGCGGGAATTCTTCCAAATGACCCAAGTGGCTGGAGACAGTGATGTCCGTCGTGGAGTCCATTTGAGGAACTATATTCTCTGGGAAAGACTTATAGATCGCTTGTATTTTATTTAAAAAGAAGTCCGCCAATTAATTACATCGGAATTGAGTGTCCGCTATGATATTAGGGGAGGTGTAAGGGGTGACCAGAGCTTTTGCGATCCGAAATACTTCACGGGGGGAGTTTGCAGCAGAAATAATTCTATCTTGATAATATAGCATTTGAGCGCTTTTTATTTCCAATTTATAAAGTTTGGTTGCTGCTCTGTATTCAATTTTTTTGGAGGCCAAATAATCTTTCCTCCAGCTCCTTTCGAGTCTCTTACAGGCCTGTTTAAGCTGCCGGAGTTTCGGCGAGTACCATGCATTTTTGTTTACTCCTATTTTTTTATAAATAAGTGATTTCGGAAGGACAGAGTTAAGAGATGCCTCAAGCCAAATATTAAAATTATCATTGGCTATAACAGGGTCCGACTCTGGCAAGGGTACACTATCTTCAAGGATAGCCGCCCATGAGCTCAGGGGGAGTTTGGACCAGGATCGAGTACGTTTTTTTGATATTACAGCAGGAATAATGAAGTCTTGTAAGGGTCATGAGAACGGAATGAGCAGGTGGTCAGTCCAAGGTATAGAAACAGGCGCACCAACCTGCAAATTATCAATATTCGAAAATATCGGATCCAATAAGTGACCTTTGGAATGAGTGGCCCTAGTCAATTTTTCATTCAGTTGAAACGTCCGCAAACCCTCAGCCAAATCTAAAGTGGGTTAGGGAAGGGACAGGTCAAAATGAAGGTTAAGGTCTCCTAATAAGGTAAAGTTTGGGAGAGGAGCAGCCAGACTAGTAGCTATATCCAGGAGGTTCCGGCAGAAAAGACCCAGCGGGCCAGGAGGACGATATATTAAAATGCCTGAGAGGGTGTTTACAGGGGAAACATTAATTGTAAAAAACATGCTTTCACAGTCAGATAGAGGGTCAAAAGTAACACGGCATTTGAAATCAATAGTTAAAGAAAATAATAGTATTTATAAACTGAGAAAACCCTTCCAAATGTTTGTTTTCAACATCAAGACAAACAACCCAGACACTAGTCATTTACTACAACAAATGTCTTGATCAAATATATGCACAGTAAATGGCGACACCGGCAAAGAAAGATTGCATAGGATTTTAGCCAATAATAACACATTGCATTCTGGGACTTGTAGTTTCACTTTTAAACATTGTAAATGTAGGTTCAGTTATCTCAGAACCAAAGATACTGTTGTCCAAAAGTACCACCACTGGTTCAGGTGATCAGACGTAACATAGGACCGCTTGGCAGCTAACAACTTGCTGGTCATTGTGAAAATAGTGTCAACATAGAAACTGAAGTAACATGCAGCACGATCAATCAATCCATCAGGGTTGGTAAAGTGTAACTACTCACCCGTGAGGGTCTTAAGGCGCTGGGGGTAGGGAGAGCAGCATGTGCAGAAGCTGGCTTGTTTCCCCGTTCTGCTTTCTCCTGATAAAATTTTCTCCATCGGAAATATGTGAGGAATTATTTGCTGACTAGAATTTAGCACTGTGAAGTTGGTAAAATGTGATATTAGCGGAGGGCCAGATGGTATCCCAGGTTGCACATCATTCCAGGACAGAACAAAATCCAGAACAAAGGAGTGAACTTCGCAATTGTGTTTGAAAATAAGGAGGAAAGTTGTTCATTGATGACTGCAGGGTGAGTAAGGTTTCTGTAGTACATGGTCAGCAGTGTGTATGTGTGAGTGCGGAGTGAGAGATGAGCCCGTGTGAGTGCAGGGGAGGGAGCTGAGTGTCATGTAAGTGCAGGGGGGAAACTGTGTGCACATATTAGTATGAGGTCAGGTTCCCGGGAAAAGCCCATTGCAAGGGCCTTCGGTGAGGGGCGTCCTCCAGCAGTCAGGTTATCAGTCTGTGGAGGGTTAGCAGGGCCGGACTTGCCGTAGCGGGCACCTGGCGTTTCCCCAGTGGGCCGTCACGGTGGGGGCCGGTTTGGGGCCTTTGGGGGCCGTTTTAGTTACCGGGGGTTGGATAAATCGGCCCCCTGTAACAAAATCGGTTCCCAGTCTGGCCCTCAGGGTTAGACGTAATACCTGTCTGTCGGCTATGCGCTGCGTGGGCTGGAGACTAAGTACATAAAAAATGTAATTGCCTGAAAAAACTGTTGAAAAAAACGAAGTTATTATTCTAGTTCAATTGCAATAAACCACTGAAATTTACCAGTTATGGTTTTGTGGTACAAACCATAACTCGTGCCCCCCCCCTCCCAGATCTGCTTATGACATCACAAGTGACATAATTAATTACATCACAACGGATGACATCACTCCACCCAACAAAGAAAATTATGGAAAAAACACAGAGAGAAAGACTATGAGTTGGTACAGGACCTACTGCCAGCATACATCATGGGATTAACAGCTGCTCTTTACGGCAAACTACAGTCACACCCCGCTGTACAAGGGCGAAAGACATGCAGAGTTGGTTTTTTTTCAGAGTTTTATATAGCGTGAAGTTGACCCGAATCGGGTATCAGAGCGCTTTACATAGCACCAGTTGCATTACATGAGGACACATTCATTTTTTTGTTAGGCACGGGGAGATTAAGTGATTTGCACAGGATGTTCAGTGTCATTGCCGAGATGCAAACCCAGTTCTCCAGATTCGAGGTCGACTGCCCTAGCCGTTAGGCCAACTCCTCCCCCAAGAATTGGGACTATGAAGACACAAAAGATTGAGTAATGGTAAGTTGTCTGCCTGTGGTGGGTTGGGTGCACTAAGCATGACCCAAGGGTCTAAGGGACCAGCCAAAGTCCAATCCCTACAGCCAAATGCTGCTATGCATAGGTGAAGACCATTCACAGTGTAGGTTGGTTACTAGACCTGGCCACTGGCCCTGCAAGCAATCTCTATTATACACATCCAGAGGCCGTGTAAAACAAGGTTTGTCTGACCTGTGGCAGGTCGGGCACCTGGTCCCAAGCAGGCTGGGTGCAGGACCTGGCCATTGGACATGCCCTGCGGCCCATTACTGCTTCATGTTGAATGATAAACCTATAAATTGCAAAATAAAACAAAGATGGTGATGTCATTGGTGATGTAATAAGTCATGCTATCTAGTTCACTTGTGATGTCATCACTGTTGTCATATGCGATGTTGCTTGCAGTTCAAGGGGCTGTAGAGAGTTATGGTTTGTGTTGCGAACCGTATCTAGTGAATTTTAGTGGTTGGCTACTTTTGAGCCATAATACTTTTAGCAGTGGGTTTTCTCTTAAGTCACTCATATTTACTGCTGGTCTTCAGTCTGTATTTAATTTCTCACAGTTTTTCCAGCATTTATGCATATACTAGAACTGAGGCACAGAAAGTGATCTGCCAAGGATTACACAATTTTGAACAACTTTGCGTACCTTGATTAGAATCCTGGTGTTCTTGTTCTAAGTGGCTAATTTGACCAGTTAGGGTTTAAGTGCACACCTTCTCATCCTGATACAAACTGCATTGTCTCATGATCCTAACAAGGGCACTAATATCCAACTGCCGATATTTCGTCAATCTCAAAGGATGAAATTGGTAGGCACCCCACCAAGAATGAAAACTTTGAACTCCAAGATGTTCAGAAATTTGTTGCAGGTGCACTAATGTACTTACCTATATAATACTTTGAGAAAACAGGTGTCAATTAGCTATTCTGTGGTTCTTTGTCATGGACAAAAGTATTTTTCAGCGCCAACTGAAGAGGATATTTTGTACAACTGAAAGGAAATGTATTTTGAAGTCGGTAATGGCTTCAAGGTAGGCACATCACTTTCTCTTCTCCATGTCCCTCGATTCCGTAAATCCCGCATTGGTGGCACTCGTTTCTCAGTCCTGGCCCCCCGGTTTTGGAACAGTCTTCCTCTTTTCCTTCGCTCTATTCCTATCTACACCCACTTTCGTAAGGCCCTCAAAACTTTTCTGTTTTCCCAAGCCTTTCCTAACTAGCTCTTTGGGATTGTTCTTGTGAGTCTGGACGAGGTGTCAGCGCCAGGAAGCTGCTTGGCAGCAGTGCGCTTTAGCAAATTCCTTTTTTCATTTCATTTCATTTCATTTCACATCAGATCTTTAATGTGTTCAGGAAGAGAGAAATTGATCAAACGTGCACTGGTGATAGTGGGTTGAGAGCAGTTGTTAAATCGAAGCCTACCAGTCAGCACTGCTGTCTGGTAGCAAAAAGACTTCTTGTAGGCATTCTGAAAGCTTCCCTGGGAATGCAGTCCACCCATTGCTTTATGGTTTGTAACTCGCATTTACCGGCTTAATGTTTGCTGGCTTTATTTGTTATAGGCTTCCCAGCATGTCTTCATCCCTCGCGTGGAGCAAAGCTTGTTCACAATCACTCCTTGTATTCTTCCACCAGTCCTTGCTTTCTGTAAATAGGCCTTTACATTTTTTTCTTATCTTTTCACATTTGCTATGGTTCTAAGACAGAGGTCAATTGTCAGGCCCTGTCTTCTGAGGGAATTTGGTGTTTATTTTTCTTTCTCTGACTTGAAAGTGAGAGGATTTATGTGACAATCTTGCCGGGTACTGGTATAGAGAAGTTGTTTTTTCTAACACACAAAAAAATTAAACATCTGTAAATGAACTGTGCAAATATTTAAGAATTAGGAAGGCACAAATGAAGCTAATTTGTTTGTTATTCGGTAGTGCAAACAAATATTTTAATACGATAAAAACAAATCAGTACTCTAGGTGATGCTATTTTCACACGTTATCGTTTGTGAGCTGTATAGTTTTATCAGTAAACCTGTACGTGAAAATGTAATCAATCAATTGAATATGTATTGTCTGTAATGGCAGTGTACTACTACACCATGTATACTCAGTACAACGCCACTCCACTCTACAGCACTCTACTCCACAACTTCCTACTCCACTCTGTGCCCCTCCACTATAAGCCACTCTACTCTTTCACTCTGCTCTAAGCCACTTGACGCCACAACACTCCACTCCACCCCCCTCCACCACACACCGCTCCACTCTACGCCACTTCACTCTAAGCTACTCTACTCCACTCTATAACACTCTCTATGCCACTCAAATCTGTGCAGCTTCCCTCTATGACACTCTACTTCAGTCTACGCCCCTCAACTCTATTCCCCTTTACTCTACGTCACTATACTTTACTCCACTCTCTTCCACTCCACTGTATGACACTACACCACTCTACTGTATGACACTCTACTCTACAACACTTCCCTCTAGATCATTGAACTCCATTCTATGACTCTACTCCACTCTTCATCACTCTACTCCACTCTACACCCCTTTACTCCACTCGACATCCCTCAAATCTACGCCCCTCCAATTTATGACACTCTACTTAACTGCACTCTACTCTACTCCACTCCACTGTACAACATTCTACGCCACTCCACGACACTCTACTCCACTCTACAACACTCTACTCCACTCTACTACTCTCTACTCTACAACACTATACTCCACTCTATGCCAGTTCCCTATAGGTCATGCTGCTCACGCTACGACTTTACCCCAACTCTACTCCACTTCAAAATACTCTACTATATGCCACTCTACAACACTTCACTGTACGATACTCCACTCTAGGCCCCTCCACTCTACGCCCCTCCACTCCACTCTTCTCCACTTGATGACTCTCCACTCTTCACCAGTCCACTCTTTGACACTCCACTCTATGCCACTAACTTTTAGCCATGCTGAACAGCAGCCGTGCTGGTGTATAATATGGCTAAAATCCATAGACAAAGTCAATAGCTCTTGCAGAGGCAGACTTATTGGCTTTGCCAATGCTTGTTCTTTCTTCTTACTGTGCCAAATATTCTTTTTTTTCTCGAGTGTTAGGAAGGGTAGGCTGCGTCAAGCTGAAACCCATTCCATTTTTTATTGCAATATTAGAAAACAATTAAACAGTGTCAGAGGTGCCGTTTGGGGCCATGGAATATTGCAATATGTTCATCGCAGATTCATTTGCATAACAATTGTAGCCGGCCTGATCATTAGGGTCTCGTAATCCAGCTGTTGCCTGCGGATCTGCAGAATGGCCAGCTTTGCTAATGGCCGCCTGGGCCAGGGAGGTGAGTGGAGATATTTTATCGTGAGCACAGCAGGTCGTTTCCACGCAATGAAGCTCCGGTATAAACAAAGGCTTTCCATGCACCTCTCGTAGATAATTTAATTGAGAATAAAATGGATTTTCATGAGCACCAAAAGCAATAAGTATTCGCAGAACCTATAACAATTTTCCAACAGGGCCAAATTCCAGAATCATCAGACTGCAGCCCTCAAGGGGATGCTGAGGTTCGCATTAAACGTCAGCACAGCGCATTATCTGAGAGCCGCCCTCAAAACAGCACTGTGTTTTAACTGCTTCAGAGAATCGTGCATCCTCCAGGGACGCTAGGAAGCAACTATGGCTTATATAACACAGCCAATATCACATTTATTGACGAAGTTTATTCTTGTTAAAATGGATTGAAGGTGCGAATGGAATTGTCAATTTTTGTGTGAGGTTTCAAAAAATGCCACGGGCCACGGCTCAAAATGTGGGAGTCATGTTTTTGGGGAAATCTAAACGCTTCCCTACAAAAACATTTTAGTAAGGAACAGGTTTTATTGCTATAAATGAAAGCCAGGGGATTCCGGGCGAATTCGCTACAAGCTATCGGACTTGCATAACAAACTCATGTGTTTTGTTTTTCATTAGAGAGCAAAAGATAAGTTTCTGGGATTTGTAGTTGCAATCTGGGCACAGATTCTGGATGAAGATTTATGGGACTGTAATAAGGCCCCACTGACTGGGAAATCAAAGCAGCCCTGACAATTCTGTCAGACCAGATCCCTCACTCCACCCACTCCTGGGTGGGATGAGGTGGGGGGTGTTGGTGCAAGTGTGAAGCACTCCTGCTTTTGTTACTGGGGGCCGATAGTGCAGCACAGCTGCAAAACCGGCCCCCAGAAACAAATCCTGCCCCCACCACTACAATACCGGCCCCCACCCTTCCAGCCCCCCGGGGAAACGCTTGATGCCCGCTACGGCCAGTCAGGCCCTCTTTCCACTTGGTACCATGGTCCATGGCATAAGGAGGGAGTTAAATCTTACCTCTTGGAATTTGTTGGCATTTACCCGGACTTTAAGATTTTTCAAAAGACTCTCGGAGGATGATGAAGTGATAAGGATCTCTAAACTTTGCTGGGATGAGATTCAAACAAAAGGAACAGATGATGGACGGAATGCTGAACTATGCAAACATTCACCTCCAGTCACAAGGATCTAGGTTTACTCCATTGTTCTTTTGCTCACCACACCACCCCAGTTTGGACCCAGCCATATGCAAATCAATCTTGACTCTGTTCCTCATGGGAACAATCCAGCCCGAACTGGTCCTCCCTGGACCGGAAACAAGCATCCTGGGACCGGTTTCGGGGCATCACCCCACATCAGCCAGGCTAGCTTGAAGTCAGTGGCGCAATGAGCACGGGACCCCTGTCTTGGCATACCTTTCCAACTTAAGGCAACTAAAGGAAAAGGAACAAATGATGGACGGAATGCTGAACAATGCAAACATTCACCCCCAGTCACAAGGATCTGGGTTTAATCCATTATTCTTTTGCTTACCACACCACCCCAGTTTGGACCCAGCCATATGCAAATCAGTCTTGACCCAGCTCCTCATGGGAACATCCCAGCCGGAACTGCCAAGCCAGGTCCTCCCTGCACTAAAAACAAGCATCCTGGGATGGTGAAGTGAGCTAAAGAACGATAATAGATTCAACCCAGATCTAATAATGACTGAGGATGATTGTCTGGAAAGTTTCAGTGCTCCGTCGTCATCTCCTTTTATTTACTTTGTTCACCCTAGAGTTGGCATGGTATTCCCAGACGTGGGTCACCTGCTCATTGCACCACTGGATTCAGGCTAGTCTGGCTGATGAGGAGTGTTACCCCGAAACCGGTCCCAGGATGCTTGTTTACAGTCCAGGGAAGACGTGGCTTTGAAGTGCGGGCTGGACTGTTCTCATGAGGAACAGGGTCAAGACTGATTTGCATATGGCTGGATCTGAACTGGGGTGGCAAAGTGAGCTAAAGAATGATGATGGATTCAACACAGATCTAATAATGACTGGGGGTGAGTGTCTGAAAAGTTGCAGTGCTTTGTTCATCATCTCCTTGTGTTTGTTTTGGGATGAGATTCAAGGCAGTGAATGAAGGTGGGCAAGAGAAGTAAGAAATAGATTAATTAATATCAAGAACCTCCATTCTGAATGTGGTACAATTATGCCCTGGTCCTCTTTTCCAGGTAAACAAGTAATGAAAGAGTCTGCGGCAAAGGTGGCCGGGACTCTCGACCTAGCCTACCTGAGTCAGAAGCCTTCGATCATTTTTTCAATACCATCTTTAGGTCTGGGTACTGTTTTTCCCTGCCTGACGGAGGTACCTGACCCCGGCCTGAGGAATGTAATTTTAAGGGCTAGAGTGGGATGTAATCCAATCCATTCATCCCACTTATATTGGGCCGGGGTCGTGGATAACATTGTTTTCCGTCCCTGCTTCCTTATTGTAAAATGCTCCTTGGTGCATATACTTATGGTCTGTGCTTGTTATCTTTCAAGCTGCATTAAGATATTAAGACCCTTGTTTTTAAATATAGAATTGTAGGCTGTAGAGTTACTGTCAGAAATGGGTTATTTAGATGTGGCAGTGGGAATGGGTCCATTTTTACGTTCTGTCAAACTGAGTTTTAATGATGGATTACAGTAGGAGGGGGGCGATGGGTTGGCCAGATGGGTTTTAAACAAATTTTACACTGTAACAATTTTATGCGTTTTTAGAATGTTTTCTGGACAATTTTCCAAATAAACTTGTGTTCTACCTCTATTTGTCTGGTAATCTACTACTGACTTCATGCAAAATCTATGTTATTTATCTTTTCACAAGCTAAATAATATAGATTCTGTTATTTACCTGGCCATCAGCTAAATAGTGGCATTTATTTTCTGTATACATCTTTCTTTACTGTACAACCAGCTTTTGGCTAATAGTGTAGCATCTCCCCGTCTCTCTGCTCTTCTTCGCAGGTTGTCCACTTTCCCTCCTAGTCTGTCCCTGCCAGTCTTTTCTCTCTCCCCTTCTCTTCCTCAGTCAGTCAGCTCTCTCTTCACTCGTTCCGCTCTGCCTCCTGTTCTGTTTGTTCTCCGTCTCAGGCTCTCTGCTCTTCCTGTCTCTCCATTCTTCCTGACTGCTTATACCTCCAGCCAGAGTGCTCGGCCACCCTTCCTGCCTCAGCTTACCAGCTCTCCCATCTCTCGCTCTGGCTCCCATTCTGTCTGCTTTCAGTCCGTCTGTCTGCTTCCCCTAGCCTGCCCTCTTCGGCCTCCACTTGTTCGTTCTTTCCCCACTGTCTGCTCTCCTTCAGTCTGTCCATTCTCTGCCGTCTATCTGTTCTTCCCCAATCTACACGCTCCCCATCAGTCTGATGTACCCAGCGGTCTCTCTGCTGCTCCACAAGTACCTCCAGTCATCACCCAGACTTACCGCAGTCCTCCTCTCTCTGTTCTTTGCCGAGCCTATCTGCTCTCTCAGTCCCTTCCTCTCTCTCCGAGCCTGTTCCCCTGTCAGCCTCAGCCGCCCTCTCCCACTTCAGCTTCTTCATTCTCTGCCAAGTTTCTCTGTTCTCTCCAAGTTTCTCTGCTGTTGTCGCTGGACTCACTGCTCCCCATCTCTTTGCTCTGCCCCAGAATGACCCCTCTCCGATTCTCCCCCTTCGCCCTGCGTCGTTGCTCTCCCACTCAGGCTGTCTCACTCCTCCCCTGTGTGTCCCTTTTCCCCCAGACTGCCTGCTCTCCTCGCCTGCTATTCTCCTGTCCCCATTGTCCTCTGCTCTCATCTAATTGGTTTCCTGTTCCTCCCAATCTCTCCTCTCCCTCTAAGACAATCCCTTTTCGCTCCAGGTCTATCTATTCTAAATACCTGTTCCAACTTTTTTCCACCCGATTTCTTTACTCTCACTGTCTGGCTTCTCCCTACTCTCTCTCACGCCTCTCAGCTCCCTCAAGTCGCACCTCACCCCGCCGATGACAGCTCGGTGCTCTCACCCATCAGCCTCTTATATGCCTCTCTCCACTTCCGCACCGGCCTTTCCGCTCTTCCCCTGCTTACTCCACTCATCCCCTGCTTACCCCACTCATCAATTGCTTACCCCTTCTCTGTCTCTCCCAGTATCTCATTCTCACCATGTCCAGAGTGGTCTATGCTGTCTCTTTTCAGCCTTTCCCTCACACTCTCACCTTGACCGATTTCCTGTTTGCGACTGCAAAAAACGGTCATACATCTATATGGCCCTTAGGCTGCTAAAAGCACTCAAAATATTTGTGTAAAACTCCAGGACACAAAATGCATGGATCCATGTGGAAACAACGATTCCCTGATCCACGCATGGAATCCCCATCATTCCCACAACCCAAGAGTTACCATGATAAGAGCCTGAATCCAAAACTATTCAGTGATTCCTTAAGCCTTGTCTTGCACTGAAACTATGAGGTTTTTTTAAAATTACAAAACTCTATTGTTCTCAATCTCAAGCCCCTTCCAATACCTTTGAAGCTATTTGGTGTGTCCGCTGCTGGGTTATATGTACCTCTCATTCAGTTATAACTTTTGATTCTTTCATGGAGCATAATGTTGAATTGAAATAATGCACCCTTTCCAATCCTAAACATTTTCTGTAGTGTGTAGTTTTTTCCAAAAGTGCTTTTAATTTCTTGTCCCAAAACCTTTCATTGCGTGATGAGCGAACCCTGTTATTACTAAGGCCGTTCTACATCTGCTAGTGGAGTTTAAGAGGTCTTTTAAGTGTAACTTACTGTAATAAACAGACAACAGAGTTTGCGTTCTCATGACCTCGAAGGAGAAATTATCTTGAAGAAGCTCTGAGAGCAACTGTTTTCCGTCAGAGGCATTTCTTCACAGGCCTTGGTATGGTAAGCAAATACGTTGGACTTTGAAGTGTGAGCGAAAACAAATGAACTCCTTCACACTTCGACCAGGTTAGAGTTCACCGGATTTAGGTGCGGGGATAACAGAAGCCACAATGATTACGGTCAGGATCTGAGGATGTGGCGCAGCGGCCAGCGCTGTCGAATCAGGCGCCGGAGATGGCCGGGGGTAAGCCGGTTCGCGTCCCGGCATCGCCGCAACATCCCGTGATTCTGGGCAAATCACTTAATCTCCCCGTGCCCTTGGAGAGCTCCTGGATTCCCTTGTGTGAGATAAGGCGCTATATAAATCTGCAAACTCAGTATCCCTGCATCTACAAGGGTTCACGAGTTATTTGCACCCTCCGGTAAAGGAAACAACACACCGACGCAAGATTACTCGGTTTATTTTCACACGTTTCCCCCTTTCGGAAGAAATAACGGGCCTCCAATCCACCCACCCATTCACCACCCACTTGAGGCAGGTGATAAATGGGTGTGTGGGGGCTATTTTGAAGGGCTGTGTTTTGGGTAGCGCGGGAAGGTAGAGTGTGTGAAGGTAGAGACGAGGGGGCTTTGCGGCTCCCTTTGCTCGGCAGGAGCAGGCCCAGTTCGGGTGTCTTTGAACCTGGGATTTCTGTGACTGGTGTTTTCGGGGGCATAATCCAAACGCCAGGCTACTCCGAATTGGTCAGAGTATTTTTGACTCATAGTGAGCCCATAAGGTATCAAGCACTTTAACCAGTCTATTAGTGTAGCTGCACAGTGTTTCAGAGATCTGGAGGAGAGAACAACTTTATGAAAAAACTAGATTAATGCAGTGACCTTCGGCAATTCACAACAGAATGTCTTTTAGTAGAATGGATATCCTCTATTGACATGTCAAAAGGCTAGCGATGATGCAAATGATACCAAAACTGCTAACAAGATTCAGTCCACCGCAGCTTTGACTTTGATAGGCCATTTTTTCTTAAATGCTCTTCTTTTCTGTTGTTCTAAGGGTGGGGAGCATGAAATCTTTCTAAACTGGCCAGCTTTGCCCCATTTTAGCAATTATCTATGTAGCCGTGTTTATAGCCCACTTCATCCACTGGTTGTCTTGCACTGTGAGCAATGCCATTTTGGCAGATCTCATGTGCACTGCCGCCTGAAAGGCAGTTCACTTTAGTGATGTTCCTGAGCTGCTTAGCCACGGCCTTTAAAAACATATTTTGATATGTTTGCCAAATATTTTTACACGCTGCTTAAGTTTGCACAAAATAAAGATAAACAAATTACACATTTATTAATCCCTGACCGATTGGTTTTGCCAATG
Source organism: Triturus cristatus (assembly GCF_964204655.1). Lineage (NCBI taxonomy): Eukaryota > Metazoa > Chordata > Amphibia > Caudata > Salamandridae > Triturus > Triturus cristatus. The sequence continues at coordinate 862,364,444 of NC_140580.1, forward strand.
CTTGTTCATTTAAGAGGCTGGAAACTTAATATGGGCTTTTCTGCTGGGCACAGGGCAGATTTTTTTTCTCTAAATGCCCCAGGGTCCTGGACGCTTTATCAACATGATTACACTTTGCAAACTGAATTCTTGCCTTTCAGGAAGGATCTAATAACAGACTTGTTTCACTGAGGTTCCCCAATTAATCTTGGAAGCAGTATGTGCTTGCTTTCTTTTCCAGCCCAGATAAACGTGAGTAACGAGCATGATCTCTGCTTTGATACCCTCGTTCTTAAATCATTTGTAAGGCAGTAAATCCTGCGATAAGATAATAGTACTGCTGTTGTGTAATGCCCAGATGTCAAGTTTTGACTTTGTAAAGGCAGACACAAAAATGTAATTTAATTAAATGGTGGTCACATCTGCCGTGTGGGCCTCCCTCACTTTGCTGCTTGTAATTTAGGTGCTCAGAAACTGTCTTTGGCTCAACACTGACCTTGCAATACAGAAACCATTTTTTTCTTTCTTTCCAAAAGTGATTAATGGTACTTCAAAATGAGTTTTATTTTAGACTCCAAGAGATGCCAAAGGCACCCTAAAGTCTTTCTAGGAATTTTTGTTACAGTTGGATCAAACACCTTTCAGTACGCACAAGCATAAAATAAGGATGTCTTTACTTGTTTTACAAAGAATTGTTATACTTAATTTGTAATGGTTTGAAGACCTAATATAGATTTATTTCATTAGCAGCCCGTTCTGCTGTGTAATGGAGCCTTTCCATGTGTTCTGTTTTGTAAAGGATGTTAGTATGCACTACAGAAAGGAAGTAAAATGCAAAGACTATTTTTTTTTAAATGGATATAGTTCTATTTCCACCTCCATCTTTAAAAAACCTAAAGTCACAGATTCAAACTGCTGTTTTGCAAAGTTTTTCATCCTTAACAATGTTCTGTTAATTGACATAATCTTTCCTGAGCTGCTCTTCAGAAGAGCTACTCCACAATTGGACCTCACCTGCTGCTGTGTTCCTTGCCTCCAGCAATTTTCAGGCATCAATAAAAATGTCAAGATAACTCTGGTGATTAATGTTATTCCTGGAGGGAGAGAGACTGGAGTTTTGTCTAGTGGAAGTTTTGACAAAAAAAGGAAGGGTAGAGGGTTAATATGCCTGCTGCAAAGAAGGTGTACCATGCAGATCACAAAGTGCATGTAATGTAGGGAGAGGATATGGTCTAACGGCTAGGGCAGTCAACCTCAAATCTGGGGAACCGGATTCGAGTCTCGGCAATGACACTCAACAACCTGTGATTCTGGGCAAATCACATAATCTCCCCATGCCTAACAAAAATAAATGTGTCCATGTGTAACGCGCAGATAACCCAGATAACTCTCGGAACCTCCTGAGGCTCAGCCGGGAGTAGCTAGATTGATTGTGCATGTTACTGTTTTTAACAAACTGCTAAAATGTAGTTTTTAAAAGAACTTACTCATTCTGCCTGATACACAGCTGCAGTCTGCAGGATCCCCTCCGCGCAGCATAACGAGCGCTGATTAGGGCGAAATTGACGACCTTCTTTGACCGTCATTCCCCACGCCCTGACTGGGACACGCCCACTCCGAGGCCACGCCCTCTCCCTCCGTCACATCTCCATAAATATGTGTATGTACCGGAAGCGCAGCGGACGAGCACAGCGGGCGCGCCGATTGCACGCCGAAGGCGCACTTAAGGCAAGCTCGTCTGCGCTCGTCCGCGATCAGGACGCGACCGGGGCCGGTCTCCCTTCCCGCCTCCCTAGCCACATTACCGCAACATACTCCTGGACTGAGTTGATGTCTGTGACACCCCCACCATGTGAGACCCGCCCGCTTCCTATCTCAGACGCCCGGAGTCAGGTTTATTCCTGCCCTGTCTGTAACTTCACCCTTCCTGCTTCAGACCATAGTATCAACACAATACACTCATTGAACCCTCCCTCCACTTATGGAGCTCAGTCCTCCCTGACCCTCAGAGCTGCGCTGATTAACTGTCGTTCACTGAGCAAACATGCCATTGACATCTGGCAGTCCCTCCGGGATAACAACTGGGACTTGCTCTTTTTAACTGAAACATGGTTGAACGACACTACGAATCCCACAATCACCCTGGCCTTACCTGAGGGCTACAGTATTGTTTGTGCCAATAGACCTAATGATATATCGGGAGGTGGGATTGCTTTAATTTACAATTCCAAATGGTCGGTTACCCTCCCTCCATTCAATCAAATCGAATGTATAGAAGGCATGCCTTTCATTGTTCAAATCTCCCCTTCCTCCTCCTGCTCTGGAATTCTCATCTACCGCCCCCCTCACTCCAATACCTCTCACTTACCAGCTTTAGCTGACTATGTCATTCAGATTAGCACACGGTACGCTAACTTTACCGCTTTGGGAGACTTCAATCTCCATGTTGATAACGAGTCATGCTCGCACAGTAAGTTCTTCATCTCTACGCTTGCAGCCTGCAACCTAGCTCAAATAATATCTTTACCCACGCATAAAGCGGGTCATATTCTGGATCTGATCTGCTCCAACTTACCATCTATTCGGGTGACTCTCCCTACCCCGGTCATTTGGTCGGACCATTTCCTTATCCCGTTTGAGATCGACATTTCTTGTCACACTAGACCCGTTATCACTCCCAAATCATCTGGAAGAAATTGGAGCCGCATCACCCCTGAAACGCTCCTGGAATACCTAAAAAATACTCAACCCTGCTCGTCTCTTGACCCGGACCTACAGATTGATCACCTGGACACATGGATCAGTCAGGCCTTAGATGCTCTGGCCCCCCTTAAATCCATCAAAACTTACAGGGCTGTACCTTCGGCACCCTGGTACTCCGACGAGCTCAGGCAGAAAAAGGCCTCCTGCAAATCTCTTGAACGCCTCTGGAGACAGAACTATACTATGGATAGTAAAATCTCCTATAAATTAGCCCTCAAAGAATATAGGAGACTGATTGAGAAGCACAAACGACACTTTCTGGCCTCCAGAATTATGCTCGCCAGTAATGGCGCTAGGGAGATTTTTAATATAGTCAGATCCTTCACAGACCCCAACGCGTTGACTCGAACTCAGCCTGCCTCACAATCACTATGTGATAAACTCTCCCAATTTTTTGAGGATAAAATTGAAATCATCTATTCCTCCTTCCCCACCCTCAACACAGCAGGTTGGGAAGAAAAGCCCACTACTCTCTCGCCACCTTTGTCTATCTTATCTGAATTTGTAGTCGTCTCGGAAGCCGAATCTATGGCTGAATTACTCAAATGTAAATCAGGCTCGCCTAATGATCCCTGGCCAGCCAAGCAATACAAAAAACTTGCCCCTCTACTTAATCCCTATCTGAACCACATTTGGAATAGCTCCCTCAGGCTGGGCTGTTTTCCTGCCAAATGGAAACATGCCTCTCTGGTCCCCATCCTTAAGACGTCCAACCTGGATCCTGACCAACCTAGCAACTACAGGCCCATTTCCCTTCTGCCTGCACCAGCAAAGATCCTGGAAAAACTGGTGCACTCTCAGTTGGCGAACTATATTGAATCCAATAGACTTCTCCATGATTCCCAGCACGGCTTCAGATCGGGCCACAGCTCGGAGTCTGCCCTTATTGAAATGGCGGACTCGGTGAGGTGGACGCTAGACCAGGGGTCGAGGGCGGTGTTAGTGCTGTTGGATTTATCAGCAGCATTTGACACCGTCTCTCATAAGATCTTGCTGAGTAGGCTCGAGGACTTGGGTGTGGGAGGTGTTGTGCTGAAATGGCTCTCATCCTATCTTTCGGACCGCACACAGCAGGTTTTCACCCCTCCCTACACCTCCCCTGCCAGACCACTTAAATGGGGAGTTCCCCAGGGCTCTTCCCTGAGTCCGCTCCTTTTTAATGTTTATTTTACCCCTTTGGCCAAGCTGATCGCCCAGACCGGGATTAAATCCACCTCCTATGCTGACGATATTCAGCTTCTTTTTACTTTTGATACCCCCTCTGCTTCTGCCTTTGATCCGCTGAAATCCTGCCTTAGGGACGTTTCTAGTTGGATGGATGCTAACTCCCTCCGACTTAACGCAGGAAAAATGGAGATCCTGTTTTTCAACTCTCCATCTCCTTTGGATTCTAGCCTGTGGTGGCCAGATGACCTGAGCCAAGCCCCCACCCCAAAAGACTCGGTGAAAAACATAGGGGTACGTTGGGATAACCATCTTAGTTTTAGCAATCAGGTACAAACAGTAGCAGCCTCCTGTTTCGCCAAAATCAGGACCATTAAACGCCTTATTAACTACTTGCCGGCGGACTGCCGTAAGACTGTGATCCAGGCATTGATAATTTCCCATCTTGATTATGCTAATGCCCTTTACCTTGGTATCACAGCAGGCCTGTGTCATAAACTCCAGACAGTCCAAAATGCCGCCGCTCGGCTTGTGGAGAGAATCCCTGCTAGACACCATGTCTCTCCACTTTTACGCAAACTGCACTGGTTACCCATTGCTAAAAGAAGTGTCTTCAAAGCCATGACGCTGGCCTTCCGAGCTTCAAAAGGCACCGGATCGGCTCATCTGAAAAACATCCTGCGACCGTATGTCCACTCCAGGACATTGCGCTCCAATTCCCTATTTTTCCTTGACACTCCACGATTTAAACGAGTTCGTGCAGGTGGAAAAACCTTTGAGGTTTGTGCCTCTCAGCGCTAGAACAAGCTCCCGCTAGCTTTACGCACCAGCCAATCAGAATCAGCATTTCGTAAATCGCTGAAGACACACCTTTTCTCCTCCTAGACAGGTCCTCCGTTCCTTGCTCTCCTTTTCCCAGAGTTCTCAGCGCCGGGACGCCCCGTTGGGGCAGCTGTGCGCTTTATAAAATACACAAATAAATAAAACGCATCTGGTGCTCATGGAACGCGCTCTGATACCTGATACCTTTGGGTCCAGTTCGCTCTATATAAAACTCTGGAGAAAAAAAATGTCATTAGGTCAGTGGGCTACTGCCTTGGTGGGAAGATCCTTTTGTTACTTGCAGTTTATAAGTAAAAATCCTAATATAGAACAGTGAGCTATTAACTGTCATCAAAGAGCTGCACTTTTTAAATTCTGAATTTGTGCTTTTCCAGACCAAGGACTCAAACTATACTGCCTAGCAGTATGGATGACATGTGACGCCTACACCGTGTAGTCCTCTGTCTTATGTAACATTTCCTACACACTGATGTACACACATATGGTTGTCTCTGTGCAATGTGTGTGTGATGTAAAATGCTCTGACACCTTACACTGGTATGAGTGGCGCTATAAAACTAAATGAATCTAAGAGACAGTGGTTACGGAAATTTGAGGGGCACTGTTAAATGGTGGTAGTGAGGGAATTCGTGTTAGAGGAGGTCATTGAAGGGTGCCAACAAACATTGTCGCACAGGGCGCCACCAGTGCTAAAGCCGGCCCTGAGTCATACACTCACATTTGCCCTTCGGAGCGCATAGTATTATACAACCCCAAGGCCATTCTCAAACTGATAATAAAATAATTGTAGAAACAAAGAAAATGTTCTGCTTGAATTTTTGTGCCTGCATCATTGGCTTAGCTATTCAAATCATGGGCAGATAATTGGTATGTTTGTCTTCAGAATGTTTAATTTCTTACTTTGATCTTCATTACATCTACTTTGGGCATCCTCATCCCTGCCCTTCTCACCCACCCTCAAAAGGCTTAACCCTCCCTAAATGCTTGTTATTATTACAGGGCTATTGAGGAAGAGGAAACAAAAGCCAGGGGCAGGATTACATATCATAGTCATTAAAACATACTAAAAGGTAACAGCTTGACTGGCTGTCCTCACAGGCGATCCACACTCAAAGGTTTAGACTGGGACGAGGAGGCGGTGGAGGAGAAGGTAAGATTTCACTGTAGCCTGAAATGACAAATAAACATAAGTGCAGCATTGTTGCTGCCAGGGGAGGTACAATCATGTTTGCACCTCTTTAAAACGCTGAAAGTCAGTGAGATGGCTGGAGAGGAGACAGATTCATGTGAAGGTGACTCCCTAATCCAGTAATTATTTATTTTACAGCTGGCATACAATACATGATCCTCAAAGTTGCTTCATAACCATCGTAGAGATTTCTTTGAGCCATCGAACTATAAAAACAGCATTACAGTTGGCAGATGTGACTCCTAAAGGGTATCTGTATATCTGGAACAGCTTCATCGTTTTTTTCAAGACACTTAAATAGCCATTGTTATGCTCCGATACCTTCGGGTCAAGTTCGGGCTGTATAAAACTTACAAATAAATAAATATTTTGTTAGCTGGCAAAAGGCACAGAATAATGATTTTTTCTTCTGGGTTCAATAGAGAGGCCATCCCATGTTCTTGCTTGACCCTTGAAGGTCATTGTTTTTCGATGGCTTAGTCTAGAAAACACCAGGTGCTGTAGTTGAGTGAGCTTGGATCGCATCTGGAAAAATGCAACTGCATGGGACCTTTCTTTCAAGATGGTCCTGGAATTTCTTTCTGTCAAGCAGGATATAAAAATCAAGTTATCCAACATAGGGATTCTACCATGTATTATGTGATTATATATGCACCCATGTGTGTGCTGCTATTTTTATTTTTATTTGAAGTGTTTAGTCATACGTGAAAAATGGTGCAAAAGGATCAGAGCTCCTTCTCTCAATTTGTGGGAAGGGCAATGTTTCAAAAAATTGTAAAATACCCCTCACACACTGAAACCTGATTCAGTGTCATGCTTCATCATTGGGGTCTTCCCGCCCCTCTACGGGATGGGGCGTGCTACGACTTACGTAGGCATGACACTGAATCAGGTTTTAGTCAACCTAGTCACATAGCCTTTACTGCTTCCTAACCTCACGGCTTGGTCTATATGCCAAATGACACGGAGCTAGTGAGTTGTGAGAAGTTACCTTTGTGTTTCTGGATGGCAAATATTTAAGGAGGGAGTAGATGGAAACTGGATTATAGGGTGACAAGGAGAAAGAGCAGGGCTGACAGATAGTTGTGTATTACCGTAAATGTTTACATAGATATTATTAATGCAGGTTACAAGAAGTTCGTAGAATGTAGGAGATGGTTTCTTTGCCCTTTCATAATACTTACAATGAGGCCTTTTAATGCGGCCTCTTCCTAGTCGGAGTCGCGGCTCCTCCGCTAAGACGGAGGAGCGTCACCCCACTGCAACGGTGCAGCGGTAAAAGAAAGGGAAAATAAAATGATAATAACGTGTTGTTCTTATCATTTTATTCTTCCCTGCTGCGGCAGCATGAGGGCGAGGCAGAGCTGCTCTGCTGACAGAGCAAGGAAGGAGGAGTGGACACACTAAAGTGCGCATGATGCTTTGACCAGCCCTCTCGTACCGGCCAAACAGTCATGAGCACTTTAGCATGTTCTCATTACAGTTCGCATGGAGAACATGCCCAGGCCCCCAGTACAAGGGTTTGCTCCTTCACTAGGGTGGAGGCGCGTCGCCCCACTGCTTTCTCGCAGTGCGAGAAGCACAACATTTTTTGCGGGGCTGGTGGGCATGGCTGCACTGCAAGCATGGGAGGAGTGGTGTGCCTGCCCACTCCCGAGTGCACAAAGACTGTTTGATCTGCCCCCTGGGGCCGCCATGCAAACCAGTCATGCACACTCTGTGCTAATGGCCTGCCCATAAGCCTTTGGCTAGGCTGTGTCCCGACCAATCACAATGCTGCTTGCAGCGTTGTGATTGGCTTAGGGGAGGGAGTCTGGCTGCCTGCTTCCTGTTCCTTATTTTTTTAAATTAATAAATGTAACCCACCCCCCCGCGCGACCTCCCCTCGCGATCCCCCACCTGCGACTGCCTAGTACCCGTCTGAACACCGAACCATGGCGCTCAGACCAATCCCAACACTGCATTGCACCGTTGTGATTGGATCAGGGGAGCCTGACGTGGGGCAGAGCTGCGAGGAGGTAAGTGAATTTTATTTAATTTTTTTACAATTATAGCTCCTTACCCCCTCACCCCAAAACCCCACCACCCCAGATCTGTGCTAGACGCCACTGCCTCATCAATTCATTTGTCTGCGGGGCAACAACCGAGGAGGCAGAAAAATACATTTCAGACTGCATTAACTACATAACTGAGGCACCCAAGGAGATTTTGAAAGAAAAGCAGTTATTTGATTCTCTCATTGGATGTATCTTGAGTGAATTATAGGCTCACGAGAGAGCACCAACATATTCATAACATTTAAAAAGAGAACAGGCAAAAAACAACTATCAGCAAAAAATTATTTGCTGGGTACAGTATAGATTAGTTCAAATAGCTCTGTATATATACATCCTGCCTAATACGATTTTTTCATACTTGTTACAGACCCCAATCACATCAGAAAGCCAATGTTTCTGACATTTGCACAGTGCGCGTTAAAGCATCTTAAATCTTCCACAGGAGTATGCGTCACCCTGTGATATACCTCTACCTATGATATACCAAGTAGATATATATAAAAGGAAATGCTTATATTTACATCAACTTGAACATTTTTTTATATTTCTTAAACTGCCAAAAATGCTCCAGTTACCCCAAAGGTGTTCTAGAAAGGAAGCAGTTTGAACCCCAGTCTCCGTGAAATGAATAAAACATTCAGGGAGAAATACATTCAAACTGAATATAGTGAGTAAAATAGCTGGGCCTTCTTTCAGCGTCTATTCAAGCAATTTTTCCAGCTCCCCTTCATTACAGAGCATTGCAGAGTTTGAAAGCTTTTCATTTGAGGCAGGGGGCGAAGTATTCACAGAAGGTGAGGATGAATCAAGAGACTCTCGAGGAGTTGAATGAGTGGTTAATGAGCTTGGAAGCATGGAATGGAAGAGCAATATTTGAAGAGGTTCCAGAGGTGTAGCTAGAGTCGGATGCGAGTCTGTATGGTTGGGGAGCAAGGTCTGGGACACTGTCGACTCGGGGTTAGGGGTCCAAGGAGGAGAGGGAGCTTCACATAAATTGTCTAGAGCTCCTGGCAGGGTCGTTTGCAGTCAAGAGTTTCATGAAGGATCAAGTAAAATGTTGTGTACTGCTAAAAATGGACAACATATCAGAGGTGCATTGTGTAAACAAGCTGGGGGGTTCTTGGTCAAGGGGAATAGTGGATTTAGCAAAGGAGTTTTGGAGATTTTGTTTGGAAAAAGAGATTATGGAGCAGGCCCAGTATATGCCGGGGTTGAGCAACACAGAAGTGGATTGGTATTCAAGATATCTCAATGATGTGAGCAATTGGAGATTGGACAGGGGAGTATTCAGGAAGATACAGCAGAGATGGGGTCCTCCTTTTTTGAGGTATCTCTTCCACATCTGAGTCCTCAAAACTTGTAGAGCATGTAAACTCTAAATTCCAACTGGCAGATGAGGTATCGCAAGCCACAACACTATGGCCTCTCTTTTGCGCTTTTATAGCGCCTCTCTTTGCCTTTTTAGCATCATCCAAAGATTGAACCTTACGTTCAGCAACCTTCTCCTTCCTCTTTCTCTCTACATTCTTTCTCTTTTGGGTCTTTTTAACCCCCTGACCTGAACCACCAGCCACAACTTCCACTTCTTCTGTTATCCAAAAATGTTCATCCTCCCCAGACCTCTTTCTAGAGTCTCTAGCCTGCAAACTCTTCTCTACACTACTCTCTATTTTTTTATCAAAAGAAGCAGACATCTCCCCAAACATTTTCTCCCTATACTGTTTCATCCTTTCCTTAAAAGCTGATCCTTCACTATTCTCCATTTTATCTATATTTTATTTAAGTCTAAAACCAAACAACTATCTCACCTTATTGAATTATACAGTTAAAGGCACCTTAACTTTTTCTATCCCAAACACCTCAATAATAATTAACGAACTTCCTCTTGCCATACTCAAATCAATTCAACCTGCGCTCTGTTTTTATGACCTCATTCTGAACTCCTGACAACCTCTGACTGAAACTGACGATCGTTCAGTCAGTTTCCGCATCTCAATAACCGCAAAATGTGGCCGTAAAACAAAACTTTACTTCAGGCTTTTCTTTTCCCAAAGTCTTAAAATGGCTTCCGCACGTTGTGTGTGTACAGCGGCCTCTTGGTTCCATAAATAAAACCTGAAAAACTTTCCTCGCGCCCACAATAGGTGTGACGCGAAAGAAGACTGCTGCGCTCGAGCGTCACAGAAATCTTCTTCCTGCTCGTGCACTCATAAGAATTAGTGCGTGAAGATTCTGCTACCCTGTAGCCTTACCGCTTGAGCACACTTTCACCCGTCAAGTTCCGGAGGATCTAGGATTTGTGGTGAACAGAGAGAAGTCGTGTGTAGAGCCGGTGCAAGTGATGCAGATTTTAGGTTTTTAGATACTGACATTGGAATGTGTGTTGAAGTTACCAATGGAGAAGGTGAAAAAGATTCGGAAGGAGGTGAATAGAGTAAAGAGTGCGGAATTGATCACGTTGCGTCAATTGGCAAGATTGCGGGGCCTTCTTACCTACATCAACACCCTCTGAATCATGGCAAATGGAGGAAAGGCATAAAGCCTCCCCACATTCCACACCTGTTGGAAAGCATCTATCCCCTTCGCTTCCGGATTCGGCCTCCAATTGTAAAAATTCGCCAACTGCACATTCATTCTGTCCGCAAATAAATCCACCTGCAGAGGACCCCATCTCAAACCTGTGATCCGCAATGGGGGTTTGAGTTGTGGATGCTTTGGGCCCTACCACACCCGGACTTGTTGGGTGAGTTGTGCGGTCTTGGGATGCGAGGGGAAAGGATTGGCTGTGGGCAGTGTGGGGGGTGGTTGTGGGACACAGGGGAGGGCAGAAGCTTTTTGCTCCTTTCTTTGACTTCCAACGGCCATCGGGCATGCTGAAGAGTAGGGCCAGTGGCAGAATTTTTTTATCCCCCAACCTGTCCCCCTTTTTTATAGTAAGGGTAGTAGAGGAGTTTTGAATAGCGAGGAATTTGGTTGGTAAGTTTTATTTTTGGGCCTCCATTGGAGAGACAAGTAGCAGACATACTGTAAATGCTTAGGTTGTCACTGTTGAGTAGGTGTGTGGCTGGCGGCTTGATTGCACATCTTTTTCAAATTGTTTCAAAGAAAGTTGGGCAGTTTTAAACCCAGTTGCGAGATGAGGGGGGAGAGAGAGAGACGGGGGTGTTGAAAGGCAAGAGGAAGGCAGCCTTTGGTTGTATGCACAGTCATGGTTGGATACGGGAAGTTGTGAGTGAAGAAAGACTGTGCGTGGATTGGACAAGTGAGGGGTTATTTGGGGCAGGGGAAAAGTTAGGTTTGTTTATGTATAGTGAGGCTGGGGTTTAACTTTAGTTTGTATGGTGTTGGAGGAAGGACCACCGGGGAGTCAGGGTGACCACTCCGGGGCACCTTCCTACCGCAAAGTTATAGCCGAGCGCCACTGAGAAGCCTCCTAGGGGAGGTCTTTCTCCTATGATCGTACTAGGCCCAGTAACACCACCACACAGGACTCCGTGTCAGTTGCTTATCTAGGTATTTTATCAATAGTAGCACATTCGAAATATTTACAGGGGGATCGAGAGATCCAGAAAGAGTCTCAATGTCTTTGTAGGGACAGGGTAGCGGGACAGTCTTAGTACCAGCCTGGTACGGGGAATGCTCTGCGCCAGACCTTGCGTTAGGCCGAAGGAGGCTTCGGGGACCGGAGCGGCAGGTGCTGGTCTCAAAGCAGCTCGGACGTGGAGAGCCGCGACGGTGTCTGCAGGGCTCGGGTGGTAGTTCCGCTTGGGTCGAGCCGCGACACAGTCAGCGGGGCTCCGGTGGTAGGTCCGCTTCGGTCGAGCCGCGACGAGGTCAGCTGGGCTCTGATGGCAAGTTCAACAAGGTCGGGCCGCGACAGCGTCAGCAGGGCCCCAAAGGTTCGTGAAGGTCTTTAAGCATGGTGGAGCCGCGACGTAGTCAGCAGGGCTCAGAGCGTGGTTCCAGGATGAGTCTTTCTCCGTAGGGTCAGCCGCGATCCGATCAGCAGGGCTCTTGACTCCGGGATACAACTGCCGTCTTGTTGCCGGGTCGCCCCAGATATAGGTCTGGAGCCCTTTGATGTCCAGACCCTTGCGCCCGGGGGGGGTGGAGAGGCCGGGTCGGGAGCGGCCAGACGCCCAGCAGGAGAGGCGCCAGGCCCAAGAGAGCTGTGGAGCGATCGCACCTAGGTGTGGAAGGACGGTTGGGGGTCCCATCGATACTGCCCTCCGCCGGGAGTGGGGAGGTGTTCACGTGGTATCCCCCTGGCCAGGGGTTGCCGCCCTGATGTCGGGCCTCGCTGGGACCGAGGCCGGGTGGAGCGGGGTCACGTAGGTGGTTACGTAGAGTCACGTACAATCCAAAATGGAGGAGCCCCGAGGTGCATGGGACCTCGTGCGGCTTAGCGAGGGGGAACAGGACCACGCCACGAGGCCGGCTCCAACATATGGCTTACTGCCAAGCGTTGATTAATGCAAGCTGATGGACCTCTCTCATTAAAGCGGCCTTTTGCACCTACAAATTTGACTCGTGTGGTCTGTGACTGCGCCATCCTGCTGATGGTATCTTCACAAAGAACGTTCATGAGACACACGGTTGACAGAGTCCGCTGTCGTCACTTTTCCTCTCACAAGACTCAAGCTTTATAATGATGGCTACAAAAGTAATGTGTTTTACATCAATTTGCCTAATATCCTTATTTACAACTTGTACTTTTGGAAGGGGTTTTTATTTTCTGTCTTTAATGTCTCCAAGCCAAACGCTTCTGCACTTACAAATATGCAGTTGTAGTGTATGTATGGAACAGCTCTTGTATTCTTGTCTAGTTGCTTTAGTGCCATGTTTACCTTTGTTTTATATTCCTGTTCTGGTATGGAGTGGTGGCTTGGGACTCAAGGGTAACTTTAGCCAGTTGCAGTTGAGAATCTGACCTGACCCTATCTGGTCTATCAAGATCGTGGGCCACATATTGAGGAAATAAAGCTATCTTTGGATTCAGCTCATTAAGGTATGCTCATCTTTACAAAATACATGGGTAGATCCCTGATCCAAGGACTGTACCTTATTTAAAAATAAAATAAAATGGGGATTTGGGGGGCAGCTGACCATAGGGAAGTCTGCCCTCGGGTTATTTGGGGAAGTGGAGCAGTCGGGCCACTTCTCCGAGGTTGGACTATTTTTTGGGTACTTATGTAGCCCAACCAGGCATTGTAATAGCACTAGCCACCATTTTGTGGTAACAACAAAATGTATTCTTATTGACAGCGCCAATTTAGGCTTAAAGGGGGGTAGATTAGTTTGTGCTTGGATGTTACAGGAAGTTCAAGGTTATGTAGGAAGTCTACTTGAGTAGGGGTTAATAGTTATAGTAAAGGGTTGGGGTGTTAGAGCACAGTTACAGTTAAAAAGATCTGGAGTGGGTACAATATTACTGCATTACGTTTTTGCTGGGGGAGGTAGGGGAAGGGGGTAGCTTAAGATAGATGAGATAATTGTATAGTGAGGTGTTAGTTTTGTGATTCAAATGCCTAGGTTGTGTTGTGATGTGCACCTGTTTCAATAAAGCTGCCATTTTCACACAGTCCTGATGTCAATGGCCCTTGCTGCTCTCCTCCTCCCCAAATGTGTATCGTACATCATGGAAGTCAAAGAACCCCATGCAACAGTGCAGCCTTGCAGCAAATTGGAGGAACTTTTTTTGAGAAGTATCACTATGTCATTATCACACATGTTTTTTTTTAAAGATAAAAGGCGTGTGATGTTATTTTTTTAAATTTCATTTACATATTTACGTTGTTTTGAGAAAATGTTGACTCAGCGGAATTTTCCAAACTGCTTTGGACAGATTGATTAATTAGAGAGTTAAGTTGGTTAATGATGTAAAAAGTTAAAATTGATGATGGGGCATTAAATCATTGGCTTCTTGGGAGCAGCTACGTTTTCCGCTTGGTGGATGTGCTGTCTCTCTGTTCATCTAGAAAAAAACCTTTGAGGATCGAGTATGCTAAGCAGCTTCACAGTTCCATGTCATGTGTGGCACTTTGGTCAGTAGTGGCTTTTCAGATGCCAGAGGGAAGCATTCTGGCGGGTGCAGGCATCGCAAGCATGGGCTCAGAAAATCCCGTCATGCAAAGTGCTGGCAGGGGTCACTTGGCAGCTTTCCAATGGAGGCTACAGTTTCTTCCTGCTTTCCAATAATTGGGAAATTAATTTGTAGAAAAACTAGGGGCTCAGTTTAGAGTTTGTCTGATGCGGTACTCCCTCCCAAAAGCGACTCACGCAATCTCGCTTTTCGTCTTTGTGCCTCACTTGTTGGTTTAGAGTTCCAGAGTGGAAGGGCAGCATGAACAGACACCGTGGAGCGTCCCTGCTGATGGGTAAAATACAATCTGGCCTTCACGCCAATGATCCTGGAATTAAAGGGCAACTCTGCACCAAGCAAACAAGTCCAGTCCCATGATGACTCACAAGCTTTAGGCACATTCTTAGCTAATATCATACCTGGGGTGCATAGTTTACCTATTTAGTCTAGTCCTATTAATGCAATAGTTGTGCATGTACAAGATGGCAACGCTTCCTGTGAAGAGCAGTTCCTAGCTTCTTTCCTTCAGTGAAGATTGGTATTTTAGGCAGCTAAACCAGGCTGGCAACCACATAATGGAACAGCTTAAAGGGCTGAACTGAGCAAGTGACAGTCAATGTGCAAGGTGGTAACACTGCAGTTACTGTAAAGCACGAAAGCAGGTCTCACTCAATCTCTCAGTTCAAATAGCTACCAGCAGCGGCATCATCTAAGACCATCTGGCAAGACTCAAACAGGCTGCATAACTTACCAAACTGTTTTTATATTACCACTAATCTTTGCAAAAAATTAATGGTGTTTAAGAACAACATTAATATGAGCCCCCAAAATGCACCTCTAATATTTTGATAGACACATCTCTAGGTTCCCTATCACCATTTCCAATAGGAGGTTTGTCTAAGCTGTCATAAATGTTCCTTCCTTCAGCACCCAGATAGTGCAAGAGCATACTTTATTTCCTGGTTCGGTAACATTTTTCACTACCTATGGCAATTATAATGGAGTTAAATAGTTTTTCTCACTTTTACGGTGTAGGAGTGGCTCGCCATTCTCACAGAGAATGAGGGTGGTTTGGAAATCCCAGCTACTGCCGTGGTATATTTAGGATAATGTCCTAATAGATAGATGAGGACATTGTCCTCATGTGGGATGAACAGCAAATCAAGATGTGGCTTAGAAACATCTCAAGGAACTGTGGCCAAATCTATCTACACTTCATACACTGAAATCTCATGAGACAGTAATGCACAGATGATGTATAAACATAGTAATACAGCTGGAATTCATATTTTATCTCCAAAGATAAAAACTTACTTCAGATCAGAGAAAAAGTTGCCTTTAAAAATCAAAAATCCATTGGCTGGTGAACATTGTGAAAACCTTGTCCTCATGTGGGCAAAACTGGCGCTGCCACTTTGAAGTTCATGTTGCAGATTTATTAAAACTGGAGCCCACGACAAAGAAATGGGACTGCAAACCTCCGTGATAATCAGAAACAGCCAAAAGTGTAATGCTGTTGAAACACTCTGGAATGAGGGAGGCCCCGCAGCAAGAGACTGAGGACCCAAACGTTGCGATACGTTTTAAGTAATAACATAAATGCATACAAAATGAATTAAACCAATCAAAGCAAAGAGCAAACATGTATAAATAACATATTTCCCACACTACCCTTTTAAAACAAATAAATAATTTGAAAGGACAGAAAATAAAGAATTGAACAGGTAGTAACTGAAAATCAAATGGTGAATGTAAGATAACAAAATAACTCTCTTTAAATCTTGAGAGCAATCTTGAAAGCCGGTTATTTCTGATTCTCACACCACTCTGACTATCGGCATTCTCAGAAGAAGAAGAACCATCACTCGCAACCTGCGATCCACCATGAACACGAGTATGGGATTCATCACTATTCTCTTGAGATTTACTCCTCTCTCCCGGATTAGAAAGGGAGCCTGTAGTCACACCTATATCATCAGAACCACATCCCCAGATGGACCAATCAAGTCCATTGTTATCATCTTGGTGAGATAATTTGCAGTCGACTTAATTGTGCTCTTGGGACAAGCGTACATCACTTCTCCTATTCTACCAACCCTTTCCCTGCAACAGGTCAGCATCACTGGTTGGTTTGCACAACTTGGCTTTGACAGTAAACGTTGATTCCCCTTTAATGACTCTGTTAGGTTATTTAATCTTGACCCACACACATTGACACAATTCTACAGTCTTGGCTTCCTTTCGGGTGTCTTAGTAAAACATTACTGTTGTTTGCTTGTTGACTACTCTTTCCCTTAACATTCTGTCATCTTGCTGACCAACAGTGTTTTTAGGTTCACAGTGCAATCAATCTGGATTATGCACACTTTCTGCTTTGAATGGGCTTCAAACTTTAAATCAGCAGATAACGGTTCCCTCTTTCCACCAAACCATTAGTTTTGTTTGATGCTATGGATGTTCAAAAACTTTACTGTCTCATCAGAAGTGACCTGTGCCATTATCGGTGGCTATGGACCTAGGTGAACCTTTAATTTGGCAGAAATTATATCTAAAACCTAGTTCACAGTCCCTGTATAGGCAGATTCCACAAATTTAAGGTGTAGCCTATTTCACTGCTACGGAGGATATAAACCAAATGGTTTATGGACCGTATACACCTTGAACTAGGAACCCCAGATGTAAGCATGCCAGAAACCGTGCATTGTATTCCCAAGGGTGGAAAGGCCAGCCCTTTGGGATTATGAACCGGTTCCGACTGCCTGTCGAAAACCAGCCGGAATGACGTGCCCCCTTGTGTGTGCGGCCTCCGGTTGGGGGCCGAGGGGGCACCTATGGTGCCCCCTGTTGATCCCTGAACCTCGTGGCAGGCACCTTGAAGTGCCTGCCACGGGGTGAAGAGATAAACAGCACCTTCCATTTCCCTATGGGAGCATGTATTACGGCCGGTTTGCGGCTGTAATGCATGCTCCCATAGGGAAATGTAAGAATGCAACCTGTTGCATCCTAATTAGGCGGTCGGGACCGCCGACCAGAGGTCGGTTGCACCCAGTACCGAGACTGTGTCAGGTAGACTTAAGTCTGTCCGACATCATAATAAGGCCCTTTGTGTATACGCCATCACCAATGAATACCATAGGATTGTTTTCGTAAATGCTTATGCTTTCTCTGGCGTTGGCCGTCAGCTTTTTAGCTTTGTCAATGCTTGTTTTGTTTTGTTATGGTTTTAAAACAACTTTATTGTCGGAAAAACTACCAACCCTTGTTAATCTAAAGATAAATAACTAAAAACACTGGCTAAAAGCAACAACAAAAAACACACACATTGCCATAGGAGTCCTTGGCACTCAAAGGAGCTACTTTGTGAGAAGTTGAGTTCCTTGGAAAGGGCAGAATGTTGACCCTCATAGTGAAGTTAGCCAGTGGAGACTGATTGCCCTCTGCTGAATGCTGTAGTGGGTGGGAGAAAAAGTGAATGATGCAGTAAGTGACCAATTGATGAAGAGGGCTGATGGAAAGCCCAGTGGCGTAGCTAGACCTACTGCCATCTGGGACAGCCTCTGAGTTTGCCGCACGGTGCAGGTAAGAGCGGGTGTAGAGGCCAACAGACGACTTGTTCCAGGGGAGGAGGGTGTCACTCAACAGACGACTTGCTCCTCCGGGAGAGGGAGGGGGGGGGAATAAGGTGGCACTCATCAGACAACTTCTTCTCGGGGGCGGGGGTGTTAGTTGACAGACACAACTTGCTCACTTCTGCTGCCCCAAAAAGAGTAACACCTGGGGCAGACCGCCCACTTCCTATCCCCTAGATACATCGCTAGGGAAGCCCTGATAAGTAAGAATATTTTACCTATAATTTTAGTAAAATTAACAAGATCCTGACTAGTGCCAGACTGAAAAATGGAATCTACATATGCTTAGTGCAAGTGCATGTGGAAGTCTAATATTGATTAAGGCTTAAAAGAAATCTAGTCAATCACAGCCTCTTGTCTAGTAGCCAGGTCTGAACCAGTGGCATAACAAAGGCCCCGCAGTGTGGGGGCCCCGGAGCTCCAGGGGGGCCCTCAGCATAGCACCCAGGCCAGAGAGCTCCTGAGTGAGTCCAGAGGGGGGACCCTCCTTGCACTTTTTAGGGGGGCCCTCTCAAATTTAGTTACGTCACTGGTCTGAACCCTCAGTGGACTAATGCATTAACTGCCATGAACTGTGTTTGATTCCATGGCCAGAGGTTCAAATGACAGCATGGTCACTCATCCCCACATGGAACACTTGCTTAGCGCAATTCCATGTTTGTATTTGAGTACTCTGTATAACTTTACTTCTGAGAGCCTTTGTGGAAAAGATTCTGTACCACTGGTTTTAGAGTTTTGTAATAAAACCCTTTAGGCTTTTCATTGATCAAGAACACAGTTATTGACTGGGTCCAGATTATTCCTAAATTGGAATTTGAATGACCTGTGCTTTGATTGATTTGGATGCTTTGGAGGTGCCTTAACGTAGGGACACACTGCCTCATGTAATTGAGTTTGAACTCCATCTGGGAAAATCGAGGGAGGTCTAGGTGAGGTTAAATTTGGGCTTTGGCAATTTTGGCGTACCCTTGATTTGCTCCCACAATGGTAAGCCTCACTCTGAACAGATCTGATCCTCCCCTGCCTCTACATAGTATCACATCGGCAGCCCACATTTTAAATGATGGTGCTCAAAAAGCTGTGCAGACCACATGCTAGGTGATTTCAAACAAAAGTGAAACCGTAAAAGGCACTGCTGAGATTGCAGTCGTATTTTCTGTGTGGTTTTATGGAAAAAATAAAGGGGAGGGGCTGTCGTTCAAGGGATGGTTTGGGCTTTACATGATTTTATTTCTGGATCATGTATAAGGTTTCCCTGCTCCCCTCTCATTGGGATGGCAGTATCGACCAACAAGACTGCTGAAAACAATGACGAGTAGTTGAAAAAAAAACCACCATACAATAAAATATTGTTTCCAAAGAAACACTAAACAGACTAAAAGGTAAAAATCAAACAACACGGTTATTGTTTGTTTGTTCCATGCGTTCTATATTACAGGGACCATTCCCAGAGATCAAATAGCGCAACACGCTCACTGTGACCAAATAAAACCACATGCAATGTGATATCACAACAATGACAAATAATGCATTGGTAAACCTACACATTGGATGTTTATTTACAACTGCATGTACCAGCAACTGTGAAACATTCCGGCACACAGAGTATGTGTTTATGGGGTTTTGTGGAACATGAATGCCCTGGTATAACCCGGACTCTTAATCTGTACTCACAAGATGTTCACTCCTCATTTAAGTCACCATTTCAGAGTCAAGTGATGGTCTTTCAAATCCATAAATGACTCGAGTCGTGTGTTTTCGAGAGCAAGGGTTTACCTTGTGTTCAGTTCAAAAAGAGATGGGTGAACACCCCCTTTAAAGACCTAAGGTCACAGTTGGAGGACTGAGGCCATCGAATGCTGAGCGAGCCACAAAAAGCTCTTGCCAAGTGAATTTGGCTAATCTTTTATCCCTCTGATCCATTACTCTTAACCTTGTTTTAAACACTCCAGATGACCTCCCAGGCTTCCTGCCACCTGCTTCAAGTGTGGAACTTGGAATATGGCCCATGGGAACAACATATAGATGAAATGTACGTGGTACATTTCATCTATATGAAGTTGTTTCCTTTTTTATATGTAGATTATTATTTCCCAGTTAGAAGTAAACCGTTCTTTCATGCAGTCTGCACCCTCGTATCCTTCTATATGTGTAGGAAAGTTATATTACAGCTAAAACAAGCATTGGCAAAGTCATTGGCTTTGCCAATGTGTCTTAACTATGTTATACAACGGCGTGGCTACTTTCCAGCATGGCTGAAAGCTAGTGGCGTAGGGGAGAGTGGCGTGGAGTGTTGTAGAGTGGAGTGTTGTGGAGTGGAGTAGAGTGTCGTGGAGTGGAGTGGCGCAGAGAGTTGTACAGTGGAGTGTCATAGAGTGGAGTAGTGCCATAGAGTGGAGTTATGTAGATCGATTGGCTTTGTCAATGTGTGCTAACCATGTTATACAACAGCTTGGCTACTTTCCAGAATGGCTAAAAGTTAGTGGTGCAGGGGAGAGTGATGTGGAGTGGAGTGTCATAGAGTGGAGTGGCTTAATGTGGAGTAGAAATTTATAGAGTAGAGTGGCATAGAGTGGAGAAGTGGATTAGAGTGACGGAGTGGTGTAGAGTGCAGTAGAGTGGAATGGCATAGAGTGGAGTAGCATAGAATGGCGTAGATTGGAGCAGAGTGCCATAGAGTGGAGTGGCATAGAGTGAAGTGGCGCATAGGGGCTTAGAGGGGACTGACAAAGAGTGGAGTAATGTGGCACGGAGTAGCATTGAGTGGCGTGGAGTGGAGTAGAGTAGCGTGGAATAGAGTGGAGTGGAGTGGATAGGCATAGAGCAGAGTGGAGTGTCATAGAGTGGAGTGGTGCAGAGTAGCATAGAGTTGAGTGACATTGAGAGTGGATTAATGTGGTGTAAAGTGGAAAAACATAGACTGAAGTAAAATGGCATGTAGTGGCATAGAGTGAAGTGGGGTGGGGTGTCATAGAGTGGAGTGGATTAGCGTAGAGTGGAATGACATAGAGTTATGTAGAGTGGCATAGGGTAGAGTAGCGTAGAGTGGAGTGGGTTGTAGGGCAGTAGAGAGGCATAGAGTGGAGTACAGTGAAGTAGTGTTTTGTAGAGTGGAGTGGTGTAGAATGGAGGGGCATTGAGTGGAGAAGAACAGAGTGTTGTAGAGTAGAGTGGGCTAGAGTAGAGCCGTGTAGAGTGGAATAGAGTGTTGTAGAATGGAGTGTCGTAGAGTGGAGTGGCATGGAGTGGAGTAGAATTGAGTGGCATAGAGTAGAGTATAGTGTCATGGAATGGAGTGAAATAGAGTGGAGTGGCATAGGGAGGAGTAAAATGACATGGAGTGCCATAAAGTGCAGTGTAGTGGTGTGGTATGCAATGGAGTAAAATGACATGGAGTGGAGTGGAGCGGCATAGAGTGGAGTGGAGTGAAGTGCTGTGGAGTGGCATAGAGTGTTGTAGAGGAGAGTGAAGAAGAATGGAGTTAAGTAGTGTGGAGTATTTTATATTGGAGTAACATAGAGTGTTGTAGAGTAGAGTGGGGCAGAGTGGAGTGGATGTGGAGTGGCGTAGAGTTCAATGGAGTGTTGTGAATTAGATTTTAGTAGTGTGTTATAGAGTAGAGTGTCAGAGTGGAGAAGAATGCACTGTCATAGTGTAGAGCTGGGTAGGGTGAAGTGGCATAGAGTCATGGAATGGAGTGACATAAGGTGGAGTGGCATAGAGAGGAATAAAATGGCATGGCGTGTCCTAGAGTGGAGTGGATTGATGTGGAATGGAGCAGAGTGGGGTAGAATGGAGTATGCATGGTGTGGCAGTGCACTGCCATTACAGAATACATATTTTCCATTAAATTTACACAGACATGCGCCTTTGCTAATAAAACTTAAAAGTGCACAAACAATAATGTGTGGAAATTTGCATCACCGTGCGTATTGATTTGTTTTGATCGTATTAAAATATTTGTTTCCACCACACTTTGGAAAAATGTGGTTCATCTGTGCTTTCCTAATTCTGATATATTCTGAAGAAAATGTACGGTCAATTTACTGGCTTTTAAATTTTGTTGTGTGCTAGAAAAAAATAACATCCTGCACCTACAGCATTTTCTTACACACCCCCAATAGAGAGCAAGATTGTCACATAAATCCTCTCAGTTTGCAGTCAGAAGAAAGAAAAGTAAACACTAACCTCCCTGGAAGACAGAGTCTGACATTTGAACTCTGTCTTTGAATGTGGCAAGATAAAATACAAATTTTAAATCCTGTTTCTTGCTCATTCAAACTTTTTATTCACAGCGGCCCAGGTGATGTTTAATAGAAAACAGGGGGATAAAGTGAAGACATGTCGGGGGGTGCGTGGCCAGGAAGCCACCATGGCGGACGCGAGTTCTTAGCGCTCCGACCAAATTCCCCGGATTATCCGCCTAAAAGATCCTGCAGTGGTGCCATCTAAGTCCGAAACGGACGAGACTGTGGTGGCGCAGCGTGGGGGCGCCTGGGGGGCTCGGCGGTGTACCGGCTGAGCGGCCCGACTCGCGGATGTGACCCGGAGCTGAGGCGTGGCCCAGGGAGAGTGCCCGCGCGATGAGGTGGAGGCCGAGTCCGCGGCTGCTGACTGGGAGCGCTGCGGCCGCTGGGACTCTCCAAAGCGGTGAGGCTGTCGCCGAGGCGGAGACCCTACGAAACCCCCGGAGAGGCTGGGGGCGGGTGGCAGCCCCCCGGATGAGGTGAGGGGTGCAGGCTGAGAGAGCTGTGATCCTGCGGGAGGGGTCTGGGCCCATGCAGCTTCCAGCGACTTACGTGAAGCTCTGATGGCTGACAAAAGACACGGATCCCGGTGGCGGCTGCCGTTGACGTGCCACGGGGAAGTCTCCCGGCAACAGGTGCGGACAGGCGACGCTGCTGCGGTGGGGTGGCGCGCAACGAAGCCACAACATGAAATAAACGGACAAGGGAAAGTGGAACCTGGTGGTGGCGGTGCAGCGCGAAAAGCCTGGAAGGGACAGTCAGCCATTTTGTACGCTGCGCCATCTTATTCAGCCGAACCGCAGGGTAAAGTCCAGGTTGTGTGGCAAAAGGTGTAAGTGACTGGCGTCTGTACCCGGTGTGTGATTGGGGTACCTGTAGAGAAGAATGGGGTCACCAGACTGGGCCCTGCCAGGAGCGGGTACACCGGGGACCCGGGAGAAAAGTGGAACAGGAAGATCCTGGGGCCTACCTCTGCGGCGAGAACTATTGAAGCAAAGTGCTGCTTGGAAGAGGCTGGGGAGTGGCCTGGCGACTGGTGCTGGAGCTGTGGGACCGGGCTCCCAGCAGGCCCTAAGAGGTGCCGGGCCCTACATACACGGTGCCAGACCTGTTGGATGCCTTGGAGAGGAGTAGCATGGCTGCTGCTCTCGGCGCATCAGGACCTGCCGGACATCACAGCCACTATACCGCACCGTGACCTAATCAGGAGGAGACAGGCGTGAGCTGGTCCCTTAGTGCCCGTGCATTGGCACAGACTGGTAGCCGGGGGACGCACGTTCTGTGGCCTGCGACACCTGGGGGACACCGCCGCGAGTGGAGATCTGGCGCGGGGGGCTGCTGCTAGCGGCTGCCTGCTGTGGGACCGGAACACGAGGCGCGCACGAGACTGGTGGGGCAGCGGCCTCGCTGGCTGGAAACGAGCTCAGGGCCTTCCATCACACGCCTGAGTCACGAAGCACGCTATCCTGCACCCGGGCGCCAGCACACCAATTTTGCCCTAAACACATCGGACGTTGATCACAAATGCCCACGGCGCAACAACTGGTAATGGACTGCATGCGGGCCAAGATGCAGCAAGGGCCACTGCACACTGGCGGCCTGGATTCTCCACATCCGCGAGATGAGGGTGAAGTGGAGCCGACGCCTGCGGCACTGGCGGCCAAGTTGGACTCCGTCCTTGCGGCAGTGCAGAAAATAGGTGCCGCATTGGAACACACCAGGACGTCTCTGGAAACCAGGATCGACAAGGTCACCTCGGACTTCACGCTCCTCCACGCGGACCATCACAAGCAGGCTGACAAAGTTGCCACCCAAGGCCAAGTGATTGAAGAGCTTCAACCAGTCACTCGCAGCCATGCTGCTGCACTGCAAGATGTCATAGAGCACATGCATGCTCTGGAGGACAGAACGGAAGACGCGGAAGGGCGTTCTCACCGCAATAATATCCGCACCGTGGGCCTGCCAGAAGGAGAAGAGGGTAGGAACCCAGAGCAGTATGTCGAGACCTGGCTGCGAGAGCTTATGCCGCAGGAAACATTGTTGAAGCAATTTGCGGTGGAGAGGGCCCATCGGGTGCCCGCACGACGACCTCAACCTGGAGCCAGACCGCGCACGTTCCTGTTCAAACTCCTGAACTACAGGGACAGAGATGCGGTACTGCGAGAGACCCGGAAACTGGGCAGTCTCACGGTAGGCGGCAGTCGTGTCATGCTTTTCCCCGACTACACCGTGCTTATGCAACGACGTAGAAGCAACTACATGGCGGTGAAACGGCAACTCCGGGAGCTGCAGATACCGTATTCGCTGATGTTTCCTGCCAGGCTGCGAGTGGTGGTGAAGGATAAAGTTCACTTCTTCGATTCCCCTGCGGAGGCATGGGACTGGCTCGAGACATCAGGATTATGGACGGGGACCAGGCCGACGAACCCAGAGGACAACATCTCAACAGGCGGGAGGCCCCGACGACGTGGATGACGAAAGGCACTGCACGTGGCGGATCCCAGAACGGCAGCTCCCAGTCCAGAGAAAATGCGAATGGAGCGTCAAAATGCGCTGGCAGCAGTCACAACGCTTAGCACCCCGAGTGCTAAAGACAGGCTGCAATCCTTCGTGCAACCCACGGTGGTGGTGAGTGGCTCGTCGTCACCGTCCACTGACATTTCAGATGACCTTTGCCTACCGGTTGTCACCATACAGACGGCTGATGGTATCCTGGGATGAGAATGCTGACAAGCTGCACTTTGAGGCGGACTATCCACGCAAGTTGACAATTGTTGTTAATGTGGCTCTATTCCTGATATGTGGCTGATGGTATCCTGAGATGAGAATGCTGTCACGCTGAACTTTGAGGCGGACTATTCACGCAAGTAGACAATTGTTGTTAATGTGGCTCCACCCGTGATATGTGGGGGGAGGTAGCGGATCAACATGGCAGTTGGCGGTACAGTCCGGTTGCTTGTTATCGGGATGCCACCACACTTGTTGCTGAGTGGCCCGTGGTAGATAGGTGTTGAGACTTCTAGCTTCACCCAGGTGCCAACCAGCCCAAGCTATGCTGGTGAACTTTCTAGATGGCACACCACAGACGCGGGATAGGGAGGGGACAACCACAACAGAATGCTGACAGCGCACGCACTCCATTAGGCCGCACCTTGACCTAGAATACACATATGCATGGTCACAAAAGTTTGGACGAACAAACGCACAAAGTTCGCCCTGGACGTTATGTTGTTTATGGTTCACACATTGTTAATGTTACAGCAGACTGGTGCACTCACGCCTGACCACGCTCCGCACCCGCCAGACCTGGTCCCGCCTCTGACCTCCCCGCTGCCCAAGCAATCTCGCAATGGCGCACGTTAACGTGATCACATGGAACATACGCGGCATGCATACTCCCACACGGCGATATTCCATATTTGCTTACCTCCAGAGGCACTCTTTAGGAATCACCCTCCTACAGGAAACGCACATGTCACAATCGGAGTTAGAGAGACTGCGCAAGCGCTGGAGGGGGCAAGTGTATGGTACCGTTTATTCGGCCCATGCTAGAGGCACGCTCATTTGGGTGCGATCAGGCGTCCCGTTTGTTGGTAGGGCCTCGGTAATAGATCCCGAAGGCTGATACACTCTAGTACAGGGCACGCTCAATGGTCAATCGATATTGTTGGCCTCGATTTATCCCCCGAACACTGACAGCATTACTCACGCGGCTCTCCCAAGCGCTGACCCCCTATGCTGGGCTCCCCTGGTTCCTGGGAGGGGTTTTTAACTCGGTACTTGATGTGCATCTTGATAAATCCTTTCCCCCCCCTCCGCACAACATCAGCTGTATCAAACGCGCAAGTGTTCACTTGCTGGCTTTCTCACTGGGCATTGCAAGATATGTGGCGGGCCCTTCACCCCTCTGACCATATCTATTCATATTATTCGGCGACGCATGACTTGCATGTGCGCCTTGACAGGGTGGTGGGATCCCAGTCTCTGCTGCCTCTGGTTGCGAAATCGGAATATTTAGGGCGAACACACTCCGATCATAACCCTTTGTGGTTTCAACTTAGTTGGGAAACCGACCGGCCCCCTTTACCCACATGGCGCCGCCAACCTGCTGCGCTGGAGGACCCAGAATTCCGCTCCTCGCTAGAAACTGCCATTCTTTCCTATTTTGAGTTCAACAAAGGCACAGCAAGTGATGTGCTGGTGGAGTGGGACGCCCTCAAAACAACGCTCCGAGGGCACTGTTTGGGCACCACATGGAACGTAAGGAAGCAACTGGCGACATCCGTCGCCAGCCTTGAGTCGCAGCTTCTACAATATGAGCGCGAGGGGGAAGTAGGGGGCAGACACTCCAGCCAACTTGAGACCCTTCGGACGCAGCACGCGGAGCTCCTGGAACGCCTACGGTGCCATAACTATGCAGCCCACACGGTCCGCACACACGCCACGGCAGACAGGGCGGGCCGCTTGCTCGCCTGACTACTAAAGCAGGAGAGCAACCGCGCTCCGATTACAGCAGTACACATGCCGGAGGGGGACCTAGTGTACACACAGCGGGAAATTCACAGGGTCTTAGTGCACCACTACACTCAATTGTGTCAGTCAAGGGTCTGCTGTGCGTACCGCGACCTGGAGCGGTTCCTGGCGCAGAACCAACTGCCAACCGCCACAGGGGAACATCAGGAGGCACTTAACTGCTCCCTCACGTTGGAGGAGATAGGGGACGCGATCTCATCTATGGCGTCTGGGAAAACACCAGGCCCAGATGGCCTGCCCACCGAGTTCTACAAGGCCTACCGGGAGTCTCTGGGGCCGCACTTACTCACACAATTCATGACAGCATTGGAGAAAGGCACGCGGCCCCCCTCACTACATGAGGCGTACCTGGTGTCACTGCCCAAGCCGGATCGGGATCCTACATTCTTGAGTTCCTATAGGCCGCTAGCGCTTCTCAATGTGGACCATAAGATACTCGCCAAAATTTTGGCGGAGCGCTTGAAGCCAGTGGTTTCCGACCTAGTCCACAGTGACCACAATGGATTTGTGCCCAAACAAAGCACGTCACTGAACCTGCGGAGATTATATAGTGTGCGAGAGTGGCCAAGGGCGGGTTGCTTAATACTAGACCTTGAAAAAGCGTTTGATTGCTTAGAGTGGGGCTATCTGTCGACATTGTTGCAGCGAAATGATTTGGGGCTGGGATATCTGCAGATGGTGGGCCTCCTATACAAGAATCCTACTGTTCGGGTAAGACTGGGTCCGTACATATCTACTGCTATACCAATCAGCAGGGGCACCAGACAGGGGTGCCCACTATCACCGCTCCTGTTTGCGCTGGTGATCGAACCCCTTGCGGTAGCATTGCGCGACACTTTGGGAGACGGGATACTTTTGGGTGATGCGGTACATCAGGTATCGCTATATGCGTACGACCTGCTAGTATACGTACGAGATGTTGAAGACATCCCAACCCGGTTGGCCCGCATTTTCCATGATTTTGCTGCCATTTCGGGACTTCGGTGTGTGGTAAATAATTTAATTACCGGGATTTAACTTGATACAGAACATAATAAAAATAGCTCAGTAAATAAGAGGCAGAATCCGTGGTATTAGAGGTTCGGAATGGGTTTTATTCTAATGGACGATTTCGAAATCGTGGCCTCCAAGTTCCATCACCACGGAGGTTCAGGAAGTGAAGTACATACATTATTGATAATTAATCACTTTTATACAATAGGCATTACAGTGAGGCAAAGGCAAGAGGCGTAACAATTGATAGTAAAGATAACATTTCACATGCGTAGCTGAAGGAGGCGTAATTGGGAGTAACAAGAAAACGTCATTGGTTGTGATGTCACATATGGGTGGATCTATGAAATAATTTCGCAATGTCAGCAGAAATACTTGGCAGAAATGCGCGCAGCAGTATGACGTGTAATTGACGTGCAACTAGGGGGTGAAGGGGACTTGACATTTAGCTCTACATGTGGCGACAGAAGTCTGGAGGGTCAAGTCAACCTAATCCCAAATCATATCTAACATCCTATGTTTAAAGAACTATGTTATCCAAAAGAGAGGCCTTCTTGGAGTAAAATCTTATTCTATACTGACTATACTGACTGTTAGTGCGTGTACAAGCGTCTAAGTGTCTACACTAGGTGCGAGGGCAGGAATCTTCCATAGTAACAGGGCTATGAATTACTTGCATGAAGACAGAGAAGCCGGGCCTTTGCTCGGTAGCTGGAAGAATGTTTACTGAAACTACTAGACAGGAATGCATTGGGCAGGGGGCGGAGCAGATAATTTCGAAGGTGAAATACAGTTTCTTGGCAGGCAACAAGCTGATGTCAGGCTTCGTGAGCCGCGCAGGGAATGAGACAAAGTTCATGGTCACAGATGCAGGCTCAGACTGGAGCTTCAGAGGCAGAAAGCAAGAAAAGCTTGATGACAGAATCAGGGCCTACTTGCCTGGACTGAAAAATGGCATAAGTAAACCATATAAAGCCGGTGGCCTTTCATACTTAGGAATGGAATATCCGGCCTATTCATGGCGGATCTGAAAGAGGACATGTTGACGGTGGACGCACATGTGTTTGCGTCTTCATAACTGGAACTGGAGGGAGTATACATGTACTTGTGATCCATACATGAAACCGTTGGGGTCCAAGATAGGGGACATAACTGATCAGAAAAATCCATATTTCCACATTCCCTCCTTGTCCCCTACTTGCCCGTCAAGAGATATCAATCTTCATTAATCCATTGATCTGTTCATATAGCATCATTTGTTCTTCTTTCTTCTTCCGGGATCTTGAACGAAAATCTTGATGTGGAATACACGATGTGGCACACAGACCACAAATCGCTGGTCCACATTGCAGGCATAGACAGCAACTGAATAGTATGAGAAGGCCAATACCTAGGAAGGATAGAACTCTCCATCCCCAGGCTGATAACACGCTCCAAAACCAACCGGACCAAGTCCAGGTGCCTGGATTCTGGTGTATCTGGCTTACAATCTTATGAAGGCGGGTTATGGCTTTATATACAGATGGCGAATTTTCTGGTATGAATACGCAGCAGCTTGATCCGATGACCCTACAAGCTCCGCCCCTATCGGCCAGGATGACGTCAAGGACAAGACGATTTTGAAGCACAACAATCCGCATAGCAGACTGTTCTTCTGTTAAATTGCCTAAGGCGGAAATAGTTTCGTTCACTACTGCTTCAAGGGTTCTAGTTAATCTACGTATCAGCTTACTATTAGTAACGGTGCCTATATAGGGAAAGAGACCTTTATTGAAATCTGTGTATTTTTCCCATGCTGTTTCAGTGTAATCGACTATTGGGAGATCTCTCCTTTCTCTATTGTGTACTAAATGAGTATTTCTGTGATAGTCAGGAGGAGCTAGAAAAACAGGTGGCAAAAGGAATCCAATGTAGCAGGTACCATCCCAATCTAGAGGCAAACGTACATATGCCGTCTGACCACATATAAAATAGGAATGGCGGGAAGCTCTAAATGTCGACTTGCCTTGATCACTAAATTCTATTACAGTGGTGCATCTACTATGGCCCATATGTATGGAACCATTCTTTCTTACACATAATTCACCTTTTACTGGAAATACTGACATGGCGGGCAAACTTGGAGTGACTTCGGATTCGACATTCAAGATCAAGAGATTAAGCGTAAAATTACCTAATCCATATACTTCATTTTCTAGATCAGTTCCTGTTCTTTTGGGAAGTCCCTCCTTGTTGGGGTGGCAGACTTTAAGTAAGACTAAGTTCAGATTTCCCCATACCCAGTTGTCTTGATAAACTGCAGAATTTGAATCTAAGGAATTAATTAAGCTAAACCATGCTCCACAGGAGCCGTTGTGTGTGAACGGGTATGGAAAAAGAGGTAGAATTCCTTTATAGTTCTGATAGGGAGGGAGTCGGCCACATATCCAACAATTTGTAGCATTGCTAACCTGATGGGAATGATGTAACATACTAATAAAAGTGTTATTGCGCAGCGCAAATCTGTATGACAATTCATGCGGGGGTAGGTCACTAAAAGAATGTTCAGCAGTAACATTATAAACATGTCTAGAAATAGGATAATATATGTGCAACAATATACTTGCAGTAATTATTAAGAAACTTAGGAAAAACAAAATTAATAACGTCACTGTGCAATGACTACGCAGTGATTTACAGTATGCATGTCGTTTCAACATTTTTCGGGTGTTTTCTCTATTCAGATCTAAGGGATACATGTCAGGGACAAATTCAACCGCTTCACCTTGGAGAGGACTTAAACAATCAAATTTCCCGACGGGTTAGATCTGAGTTTTAGTTTATAATGTTCGTGACTACTGGTTTCAACAAAAGGAAGTTTTGAGTCAATGGGTGAAGATACACAAGGTGTGGTGTTTACGTCCGATGGTAGTCCATGAAATTTCTTGATGTGACTTGAATGTACCCAGCCTTTTCTGCCTTCGATCTTCACGGCTGTCCTTGTGGTGAGCAAGACCAATTGTGGCGACCTCCACCTAGGATCCAGCTGAGTCTTTCGATCAAAGTTCCTCACTAAAACGAGATCCCCCGGAATTACGTCATGGGGTTTCACTTCAGTGTTGTCAGGAAAAGCTGCAGCTACCTGTGAACGACAAGATTGTAGTGCAGACATCAAGGAAGCCAAATAATCTGTCAGCATATTACAGTCAATATCAGTTATTTTACGTGGTATAGGCGTCCCCCACATATTTGGTGGTCTGCCAAAGATCACCTCATACGGAGATAGCCCTGTTCGAGAGTGTGCTACCATTCTCATGTAAAAGAGTGCAACTGGTAATGCTACTACCCAGTCGACACCTTTCTCCCTGCATATTTTGGACAATCTAATTTTCAGGGTCTGATTATGTCTTTCCACGAGACCTGCTGCCTCGGGGTGTCGGACACAGTGGAAGTTTCACTGATAGCCTAACAAAAGTGAAACGTGTTTCATTAGTTCGGATGAGAACGGCTGGCCGTTATCTGAGTAGACAGCACGTGGTAAACCGTATCGTGGGAAGAATTCTCGAACTAACTGTTTGGCAGTAGTCGGGGCAGTGTAATCTGAAACCGGGTATGCCTCTGTCCAACGGGAAAGAGCACAGACAACTACGAGAACATATTTGAATCCTCGACATCGTTCCATCTGGATATAATCCATCTGGAGGATTTCAAAAGGGTGATCAGGAGGCTGAAATCCACCCTGCTCTACGGGGATGCTTTTTCCTGGGTTGAACTGACAACAGATCATACAGGTACGAACTTTTTGTTTCGCTGCTGCTCGTAAATGCTTGTTGAACCAGATATGTTGGATGCTGTCTAGCATAGCTTTTTCTCCTAGATGTGCTGGACTATGTATAGTGTTAATAATAACTTGGACCATTGAATCAGGAAGGAACCACACAGATTTTTCCTTCGTCATCCATCCTTGGTCCGTTTGAATCCCTCCTAATTCAGTCCATTTCCTTATTTCGTCTGGAGTAGCATGTGTCTGTATGTCAATTACATCAAGAGCGGGATCCTTAACCATCATGCAATGTGTTGGTGTCTGGACTATTGTCTTTGTCATGTCGGATGTTTGAGTTTGAGCAGTCTGTTTAGCTGTTCTGTCAGCTAGATCATTGCCTTGAGAAATGATATCAGTAATTTTCGTATGAGCTTTGCATTTCATAATCGATATTGCAATGGGTAGATGTATTGCATCTAATAAGGCATGAATGAGGGGTCCGTGCTGAATGTGGGCACCGTGAGAAGTTAAATAACCTCTCTCTCGCCACAGCACGCCGAAGTCATGTACAACTCCGAATGCATAACGTGAATCAGTGTATATGTTGACTTTTTTATTTGCGGCTTGAATACAGGCTTGTGTCAGAGCGACGAGCTCTGCTGCTTGAGCGGACAAGGTATTTATACAATTTGTTTCAATGATTTCAGTGTCTGTTGTGACTGCGTAAGCGGCCACTAACTCTCCTGTACTTGTTCTCATACATGAACCATCTACATACAACGTCAGGTCTGGGTCTGACAATGGGACATCTGTCAAGTCTTGTCTGGGTTTCGTCGTCATTGTAATAACGTCAATACAGTCATGAGCTAGTGGGTCTGTTCCGTTTACTGGTAACAGCGTGGCAGGATTCAATGTGTTACAACGTCTGATTTCTATATGTGGTTGGAACAATGTTAATTCATACCCTGTAAGTCGCGCTATAGTTAAATGTTGTGTTTGCGTTCCATTCAAAAGAACCTCTACTGCATGTGGTACTTGTACTGTCAATGGATGTCCTAACACTATGGCATCGCTTTGTCTGATTGCTAAAGCTGTCGCTGCCACTGATTTCAGGCACGCAGGCAGAGCCTGAGCTACGGGATCTAATGTACTAGAAAAATAAGCACACGGTTTGTGTGATCCTGCTTGTTCCTGTGTGAGTACTGACAAGGCAGTACCTTCTCGTTCTGTAACAAAGAGTGTAAAATGTTTTCTGTAACATGGTGTTGCTAAAACAGGTGCTTGGCATAGAGCTTTCTTTAAGCTTTCAAAAGCTAGTGTGTGTTCCTGAGTCCAAGGGAGGACAGTCGATGTGGCTGCCTCCTGTGTTGTTAATTGAATGATTGGTTTTGCTAGAAATGCATACTGAGGGATCCACTGCCTACAATATGAAGTGAGGCCTATGAAAGCCCGCACCTCCTTTTGCGTCTTGGGTATTGGCATGTTAGCTATTAACTGAATGCGATCTGGTGTAAGCTGCCTTCCCTCCTTGGACAGCGAGTGTCCAAGATAAACAACTCGCTGGACACAGAATTGCAGCTTAGAAGGGGACACCTTGTGCCCCTTTTCGGCTAGAAATTGTAATACTGTCAGCGATGCTTTCTCACATTCAGGTTCGCTTCTAGCGGTGATCAGCAGATCATCGACATATTGAAGCAGGGCAGTGTTTACTGGCATGTGGATACTGTCGAGTTCTCGTTTCAGTGCTTGGCTATAGATGCTGGGGCTTTCTGTAAATCCTTGAGGTGCGCGTGAGAATTTAAAGCTACGTCCATTTAAACTAAATCCGAACAAATATTGGCTTTCCGGATCTATTGGGACGCTGAAAAAGGCATTTTTGAGATCAATTACAGTAAAGAATGTTGCTTCAGGATCAATAGCTGTCAGTAATGACGAGATATCTGGGACCACAGGGAATTGTGGCACAATGCATTTGTTCAATTCGCGCAGATCAATAACCAATCGATATACTGGCGGGGCCTTCGGATCTGTTCGTTTAAGAATCGGAATTATCGGTGAATTACATACATTGGAGTCTGTTTCTACAACCACTCCTTGGGCAATGAGCTCGTCAATGATTTGTAGTAAAGCCACTACAGCATCTGGTGGTAACTTGTATTGTCGCATTCGTGGTAGTACCACTCCTGCCTTTAGTGTAACTCGATATGGTGTAATATTCATGCAACCAACGTCAGTAGGGCCTTGTGCCCATAGATGTGTAGGTAAAGTCTGCAGTCGGGGATCCATGTCTCGAGACACATAATGACCTTTGAAATCACGTAAAAACAATCTTACTCCTTCCGGAGAACAACATATTATAGCTCCTAGAGCTTTCAGTGTTTTTATACCTAACAAGTTTTCTGGACATGATTTAGTAAGCAACAAATCTGTAGTTCTGGTCAAGGGTCCTATCGTCAGTGGAAGAGGCTGTGATACTTCGTTAACAATAGGTTTTCCTGAAAAACCAAGGGAAATATTCTGTGAGCCTGAGAGGGGTGCCCCTGGAACTTCACTACGTTTTATGGTTGTTCGACTTGCCCCTGTATCTAGTAGGAATTTTCTATCTTGGCCTAATAATTCACTATGTACATAAGGTCCTTCTTGGTCTACAGGGACCTCGATAAGGGGTAAGTCAACTTCCCTCTCTAGGCTGTTTCATGCATATCGTTGATAATCAGGATAGTCGTACTGTGCGGTCTGGTACAGCTGTCGTGTCGTGGTTTGTGTGGCAGCAGCAGGCAACGCTGGTGCGGCTGGCACAAACTGTATAGACTGTTGTGGAGCTGGCATGGCCTGTGCATGCTGCGGTGCTCCTTGTTCATTCTGATCCTGTCTAGGTGGCCGTGGTCTTTCTTTTGTAATACCTGTGGCGATATTACGCTTCAGGACTGGGCAATCGTGTATATAATGACCTGGTTGTTTACAGTAGTTGCATGTCCCTTTTACAGGTCCTGCTGATTCACCGGAATGTGTCGTACCCTTTTTATGTCCTTCAGCTGGAACTGTCTGAGAGACTAGCATTTTCATTTTCGTGTCTTTCATGCGTCTTTGTTCATGATCTTGTTCCTCTCTAATTCTATTGTGATGATACTGTAACATTTGTAACATTTGTGATGGGGTGTTACCTTGCCAGGTACTCTCGAATTTTAATACTCTATTCTTCACCTGGGGCAAGGAATTTTCAACTAATTTTGTCACAAACAGATGTGGGTATGACTCGCTACTTGCTTTTATACCACTATTTATACCAAAACATTTTTCGAATCGGGCATAGAAATCACTAGTATCTTCATCTTGCTTTTGTTTACAGGCTGAGATTGCACCCCAGTCTTCCTTTTTCGTGGTTAATAAACGTGGCAGTACCTGTACTAATAAACCTGGTAGTGCTTTAGTTTTGTCCCCAAGCCCCGAACCTGGACCTCGGGCCTTTTCTTCATTTTCTAATGCTGTCCAGTCTATCTTTTGGTCTCCCACCTCCCACTCTTTTTCCTTGAGTTTTTCATAAATGCCAGCAGGCATCAATACCTTTAATATTGTCATAATGTCGGGATAGGTATACTCTCCCATGAGTAACATGTCTTTAATTTCTCGGTGGAAACCCGCTGGGTCTTTGTCATGACTGGGTACCACTTTCTTCATTTCCAACAATTCTATTTTTGATATGGGCGTATATACATATACACGTTTAAACTGATTGTCCTCGCCCTTTATTGGGTGTACTTCTCGTAAGGGATTCTGTCTGTCCATGTAATACATCGGTCTTTCCTTGATGGGCAGTGAGACATGTTCTGGACATACAAAAAGAATGTACTGCTTTCTTGATTCTAGTATTTCTTTAATTAGCTTAGTACCTGAACCTCTCCATCTATTCGTGAGTAATTCAGTCAATATATCAGGTAAAGGACCAGGATCTGAATGTTGGCTTTTATATAGTATAAGAAGTTGTTGAATCATATAAATCCCAGCTAAACGCTGTTCATCTGGGGTGAGATTCAAAAATGTGTGTGCTACTGTATCATCATCATACTTTCCGGGACTGTCAACCCAATGAACGGCTGACCTGGCTAATTCTTGTTCATCCATAGAATCGAGAAAATGATAACCCCTTCGTTCTCGCAGTAATTTGTCAGCGGCTTGGAACGAATGCTCGGGGGACCTTATATTTATTATAGGTGTTTGGAAATTCCTGTTATTTTCTAGACATATCGGACGTATCGGGTCAGTAAGACATCTAGTACTATTACAAGATCTTCCTCTACCTACATAGGCTATGGTGTCTGACTGTCCTGTGGGCAGTCCTGATCCTTCATCCTCGCTTTGTTCGAACTGGTCTACCGCTAATCTCTCTTCGTGTAGGCGTTCTATTTCTTTACGGATCTTTCGGCACATGGCTATTATACAGTTTTGCTTATCATGTCTCCCTTCTGATATATTCTGGCTCCATCTGGTAAGAATTTGCATTGCTTCCGGGTCTACCCCCGGTCGGTCTTGATTTCTGATCACACAATTAATAAGGAAACGTAACAGTTCCCCTTGTATCTCCACTTTCTGGTATTCCATAGCTCTGTTAATACATTCAGAATCTCGCCCTGTTTGGACAAAATGGTATATATTATCTAGATGCATAGTCATTCCTGGTAACTTCCCTAAATACACCGCGGCTCGTCTGATACGTAATGATGCCATGATCATTTCGTCCTCTTTGCCGGGCACAGGGTCATATCTACAATCTATAAGAAGTTCCTTAAGCGTGCGTGCATTTATGAGTTTGGGGGTACGTGGATGTGCTGACTCTTGAAAAGTAAGTTTATTTATTCTGGGTGGCGTAGAAAAAGTGTTGGTAGCCCCTCCCGTAGCCCCGTCTGGGGTATCGGGCGTGAAAGGATTCGTTGAACGCGATACAGCAACTATAGGTGTGGACATAGCTATAGAAGTAGCTGTAGGAACAGATGAGGAAACAGATGTGCTTGCCGGAACTTGTGTCAGGATTTGTTGTTGTAGAGATACAGATACAGGATCTTGGCGTTGAACCTCCCCGGCCGACGGTCTATGTGGGGCGGGGTTAGCATACTCGGGAGCTGCGTCATCTAAATATGAGGAAAGAAAAACATCTTCTGCGGTTCTAGGATGCCCTTTAGGATGTACCTTTATTGGAAACAATGGGGGTGGCAAGTCTTTTGGTATCCCCGCAGTAGCCTTAGGTAATCCTTCGGCCAGAAGGGGATACATACCCTTCATAAGGGCATTTCTTTGTCTGTCTACTTGTTCTGATTTCACTCGTGTACCTTCTTCAATTAATAGACTCTCTTGAACTTTATTTGAATTCTCTTTACTCTTCTCTTCCTGTCTACGTGCTTTTTCTGCGCGTCTATACGATTCTTTACGCCATAATTCAATGGCGTCTTTCTGTGACTGTCTGGCTTTCCTTTTCCATAACTCTTCCTCTACTTTTACGATGCAATCTGCATCCCAGGTCCCAGCTGCGGGCCACCTCTGACTTTCTGGTAATTCCTTAGTGTAGTCTACCCATAGATCAAGAAATAATATAGCGTCTAGGCCGTGTTTATGATACATGAAGTACCCTGGAGTGTCCCTAGGAGGAATGGGAACAGCTTCTTCGAGTACCCCTTTTCTAGTGGTGATCTGTCTTAGTTTCGAAAAGAGCGGCATATTGCGAACTGGTCTGATACTTGGTCTTGAACAAACTTAATACAATAAAAACACAATAATGAACAGTCATTCACACCACAGTATGCAGAACGTAATAAAAACATTTAACATTTAACCTTTAACTGAGCAACGATGATGATGACGATCTAAGAAAACTTAATCATAAAACATAATTCTCGACATTAACGGAATTTATTCTGAATTATGACGATCTAAGAAAACTTAATCATAAAACATAATTCTCGACATTTAACGGAAATTATTCTGGATTTATATACTTGATATACTAGATATACTGCTAAACAGTACAGATACACTGCTAAACAGTGCAGACCGGATTTGTGTACCCAAACCCGTCTGGACCGGCACAACTTAAGTGCACGCCAGAACGCCTCCCCAGTAATGGTACTCACCGGGTAGCTCGGAACGGAAGGCCTCGGAACGGAACTGAACTGAACTGGACCGGACTGGACTCGACTCGACTCGAAAACTTCGGACACGTCAGGACATCGGAAACCTGGTGGGCCTCTGTATACCTCGGATCTTGCTCTCTCAGCTAGGCTTTGGTCGGGATACTTCGCACTTCTCACCGCCTCGTCTGGGTGTTGATCGCAGCCTCAGTCGCCCCCGCTTGACCGGAGGGAGATACAGGAAATCCTGCTGGTACGCGTTGTTGTCCGTCCAGCTGTGGCAGGAGACCGGGCCTGCAACGCACCGCCGGCGCGTGAGATGAGAAAGTGTCCCTGTTCGGGCGCCATTTATGTTCTGCTTTTACTCGTATACCTTCCTCAACTAACACGTTTTCTCGTGGTAAATAATTTAATTACCGGGACTTAATTTGATACAGAACATAATAAAAATAGCTCAGTAAATAAGAGGCAGAATCCGTGGTATTAGAGGTTCGGAATGGGTTTTATTCTAATGGACGATTTCGAAATCGTGGCCTCCAAGTTCCATCACCACGGAGGTTCAGGAAGTGAAGTACATACATTATTGATAATTAATCACTTTTATACAATAGGCATTACAGTGAGGCAAAGGCAAGAGGCGTAACAATTGATAGTAAAGATAACATTTCACATGCGTAGCTGAAGGAGGCGTAATTGGGAGTAACAAGAAAACGTCATTGGTTGTGATGTCACATATGGGTGGATCTATGAAATAATTTCGCAATGTCAGCAGAAATACTTGGCAGAAATGCGCGCAGCAGTATGACGTGTAATTGACGTGCAACTAGGGGGTGAAGGGGACTTGACATTTAGCTCTACATGTGGCGACAGAAGTCTGGAGGGTCAAGTCAACCTAATCCCAAATCATATCTAACATCCTATGTTTAAAGAACTATGTTATCCAAAAGAGAGGCCTTCTTGGAGTAAAATCTTATTCTATACTGACTATACTGACTGTTAGTGCGTGTACAAGCGTCTAAGTGTCTACACTAGGTGCGAGGGCAGGAATCTTCCATAGTAACAGGGCTATGAATTACTTGCATGAAGACAGAGAAGCCGGGCCTTTGCTCGGTAGCTGGAAGAATGTTTACTGAAACTACTAGACAGGAATGCATTGGGCAGGGGGCGGAGCAGATAATTTCGAAGGTGAAATACAGTTTCTTGGCAGGCAACAAGCTGATGTCAGGCTTCGTGAGCCGCGCAGGGAATGAGACAAAGTTCATGGTCACAGATGCAGGCTCAGACTGGAGCTTCAGAGGCAGAAAGCAAGAAAAGCTTGATGACAGAATCAGGGCCTACTTGCCTGGACTGAAAAATGGCATAAGTAAACCATATTAAGCCGGTGGCCTTTCATACTTAGGAATGGAATATCCGGCCTATTCATGGCGGATCTGAAAGAGGACATGTTGACGGTGGACGCACATGTGTTTGCGTCTTCATAACTGGAACTGGAGGGAGTATACATGTACTTGTGATCCATACATGAAACCGTTGGGGTCCAAGATAGGGGACATAACTGATCAGAAAAATCCATATTTCCACAGGTGAACGCCACCAAGTCGTGTCTTTACGCGTTTGGGGAAGGGCAGCACGACCCGGGATACACTCTCAACGGCAGGAGAGTACAGTGGAGAGGGGACACCTTCAGATACCTGGGAATCCAGATATATCGGCAGCCGGTGGACCTCTTCGATGGTAACCTGGGGAGGGCCCTTACGGCCATCAAATCGCAAGTGCGCTTCTGGAACACACTACCGCTAACAGTCACTGGAAGGGTAGCTTTATCTAAAATGGTTGTCCTTCCCCGGCTATTGTATTACTTTGCCAACCTGCCCCTTTATATCCCCGCGTCTTTCTTTGCCGCGTTGGTCAGACTGCTCAGGGACCTCATATGGGGGAGCGGACGACATAGGATGACGTTGGCGAAGCTATATCTTCCTGCGGCTCAAGGGGGGCTGGCAGCACCTTGCTTCGAGCATTACTACTTGGCTGCACAACTGCAGTGGATTGCCCGCTGGCTAGCGGATAAGGGTTGGGAAGACACGGCGTCTACACTACCCCCACGCTCTTTGGAGCAGATACTGACACTGTTCCACCCGGCTGCCAAGGCTGCGGTGCCGAAGCCGCTTCTTCTGGCAGTAGCGTACAGATGCTACCGTAGGAGTCTTTACTTCACAAGGGCCCTGATTCCTTACGCACCGGCGTTGCCCCTGGAGGGCTCCCCTAGTGGGAGGTGGACACTCACCCCCACCATGCTCGTGAGCTGGCGGGATGCTGATATACAGACTATGGGAGACCTGTACCGCGATGGCACACTCATCCCATGTGACTCCCTAGTTGCAGATGAGGGATTGCCGCGGGGGCAATTTCTACTCCACCGCTCACTAATCGCGACCCTGACTGCAAAATGGGGGGACATGTCCACAGAACCCAGCCAACCCCTTACCATTCAATATCTACACGTTATGGGGAGAGGTCGTCACCTGATCCGTTGGTTCGCGGCGTCGCTACGCACTCATGCGGCGATTACACTAGAATCCCTTCGACGAAAATGGGAGCTCGATTTGGGGAGGCAGCTAGAGGACAAGGAATGGGAACGGGTATTGGAAAGTCCAGTGCGCATACCCAGAAATATGAGGTTTCGGCAAATACAATTGTTCATCGTGCACAGGGCATTCCTCACGCCTGAAATGATCAATAGATACTTTCACCATACTGATGCAGTGTGCCCCAGATGTGACGAGCCCGGGGTTGGGCTCATCCATATGTTATGGAGTTGCCGCAGGATATACACATATTGGCACACAATCAGTGAGCTGTTGCGAGTAAGCACGGGGCGTGACATACCCTTTGACTGGATAGTGTACCTGCTGCATCATTTTCGCAGGACCCCGGCCACAAAGGTGACGTCCCGGTTCCTGGACCTGGGATTAGTGGTCGCTAAGCAACTCCACACCAGGAAATGGAAGGCACAAGATCCCCCCCCCCCCATATACAGGCCTGGAGTCACTCGCTCACTGCATGGGCCAGGGCGGAGGGGACAGCTATATGGCGGGAAGAGACCTTGGGACTAAGGAAGGAACCTATGGCTGCCAGGTGGGAGGGACTGCTTGAGGCGCTCCAGCAAACGGCAGAGATAGGTACAAGGGAACAATCTGAGGTGAGGGGCGAAAGCGCAGAGTAGGAAATGAGGGCCGTGTCCGGGGGAGGCCGTGGTGTTTCATGTACATCTACATCCTCAAATTGCCACTACGGGCGATCAACGTGGATGCCGTCATGCGTGGGTGACAGCCAGACTGACATGATGTACCACGATGAGAGGGGGGCGGGGGGGTGGCGGAGGGGGAATGGGGTGATATTTGTGTTGGCACCGGCCTATGCTGCGGTTGTTGGTTTTAAACTGTTTCATCACACGTTATCTGTTCGGAAGTCCATACTGATCTCTTTGAAAGACTTACGCACCGGATTGATGGGATCATGTTATCATGACACTGTAATCACGATTGTTTACTGTGCTCAACACTGGGTTCCCAGGCGTTCTGGTGTACTAGGCGCCCCAGGATCACTCGAACTGTTTGAACTCATGCGCTAATAGTCGGTTCCTAGTGTGGATA
Source organism: Triturus cristatus (assembly GCF_964204655.1). NCBI lineage: Eukaryota > Metazoa > Chordata > Amphibia > Caudata > Salamandridae > Triturus > Triturus cristatus. Next base: position 862,405,437 of record NC_140580.1, read on the forward strand.
TGTGAGCCAATGCACTTACAGTCTGAAAATGTATGTTGCCTTTCTGTACATTCAACTTAAAAGTAAATAAAAACAGATTTATAAAAAAATAAATAAATAAATAAATAAATAAAGTGAAGACATGTACTGGGCCGCTGGGAGTAAAACAATTGTCAGCAAGGAGTCCCAGAGGCATTTTTAACCTCACTACATTTGTTTTTGAGCACCATTCACACAAAAACAAAACCCTCTCCACTGTGATTCAGGCATCGAAGCACAGCTGGGCTGCATTCAGCGTCCCAGCTGGGAACCCGATGATGAAGCATGCCACCAACTAGGTTGGTGGGTGAGGGTTCTTCTTAAAAACCCTATTGGTTCCTGGCACTCTAATAATTATCAGTAGATTCGTCCTTGTTTAAGGATTCACCAGTGGGTCCGTCCATGTTGTTGTTGAGTATTTTGGGGGTGCGTCAGCACCCCCCACTACCCAACTTCCAGCGCCTATGTCATGGGTGTAAAAATGAGGAAGAGGATTGTTCAAGTCATGTAATTAGTAAAGAACACTGACCAAAATAAACAAGCTCACAGACAGAACATTGATCCTCACATACATGCATAATTGATGAACAGGTTGTGGCAGATATAAGTAGAATTAGTCAAGCAGAAAGGTAGGAGGCAGGAAACCTTTTCAAAGAAATACAGCATGTTTACTGCTGTGACCTAGCATACGAGGGAGACAACTGAAAACACATGTAGTCCCGTGGAGTGCCTTATGAAAAAGAAAAAAGGAGTTCCCGGAAAGCGCGCAGCTATTGAAGAATGCAAGGAGCCAGTCAGATGGTAACTAACCCCGGGCGTAGTACTCCGCTTCACCCACGGAGTGTACGTAGCGCTGCCTGCTTCGCGGTTTACGAAGTAGGCGTAGCAGGCAGCGCTACGCACACGCCAGGGCGAAGAAGAGCTGCCTGCCGCCCGCCTCCCGCCCGCCCCCCGCCCGCCCTCCTTTTAAAATAAGGTAAACTATGATAAAAAAATAAAATAAAATGCCTTACCTGCAGCGCGGCGTCCCGGGGCTCCCTCTTCCTCGTTGACGCCGTGCTGCAGGTAAGGCATTTTATTTTATTTTTTTATCATAGTTTAACTTATTTTAAAAGGAGGGCGGGCGGGAGGCGGGCGGCGTGTAGTGGGGCTACGCGGAGCGTGCGAGTGTGCGTAGATTTGGCCACACTACGCGATGCTCCACGTAGCCCCACTCCGCCCACTCCGCCCAGGGTTAATGGTAACCAGGCTAAGCTCCACGGGAGGGACAAAGACATGCTGGGCAGCCTAAAACAAATTTAGACAGCAAATAGAAAGCAAGCAAATGTGAGTTACAATAAACAATGCCGCTGGTAAGTAATGGGCAGAATGCATTCTTAGGGATATGGTAAGTAATGGGCAGAATGCATTCTTAGGGATACTTTCAGCATGTCCCCAAAATTTCCTTGCAACCAGGCAGCTTCGACCTAAAATTGAAATCTCCAGTTCAATTTTCAGAGACTTTTTTCATGCAAGCTTACATTTTGGGGTTTGGCTTTATGAATGATATTTGGGATGTTCATAAGTCGTGTCTTTTTGGTGCTCTAATAATGTAATAAGAAACTAATGTGTGCTGAATGTAAATGCTGACTGAGCAATTTGTTGAGTGAAAAGCAAAGGTAAGCTCCAGGTTTCAGGAAAGGAATTCAGCCTTTTGGCATGCATCTTATATTTTCATCGGAGCTTGTTTGGAAGGAAATTTGATCTTCACAGAAATGATTTGAGCCAGTCAGTGCATGATAAAGTTCAGTTATTCTCTTTTGTTAGTAGCATCCCAAATGCAACAATTAATTGCATGAGATACTTACTGTCTGCAGTCAAGTTTAAACTCTTGGTCTGAAACAGTTTGAAAGGAGCTCATAAATAACCCCAGATTCTGCTGCCTGAATTAATGCTAGACAGGTGCAGGAAGGGGAGTGGTCTCTTCGGGGTATTACCTCTAAGTATGGTCTGTTGGGCACGCATTTGATAATTTGCATGGACCACTTGCATGTGGTCTCCTTTACTGTGAAGTAAGAGAAAGGAGAGAGGCAGATGAAAAAATAAACAAGCCTTCTCTCCAGGGTGCTTGCTACCTGACAGAAATGTAAATGTGAGTGCAATTGGTTAATCAGCAAATCTAAAGACTGCTTGAGAGCCAGCACAGGCTTTAATTGGAAAAAATCTGAAATGGGCCATTTTAATGGAAAGCCACAAAAAGGTTACACTAGGTGCACTTAGCTTCTATTACTAAAAACACAACTTTGGAAAGCACTGTAAACATTTAAACAATCTTTTTGCACATTTTGCGACAGCTTACTTATACTGTATGCAACCTTATACTGTAACATTTATTTTTTTAAATAACACATATTCACAGTGCTTTCTGTTACAGGCTTGAACCCCTTGGCATTATAAGTACATGTCACTATTTCCACCATTCAAATCAGTGACAGTCCGGCTACACCCACAGACAACTGAAGTGATTGCATTAATTAACTGAACTTTCCTACTAGAAAAATGCATGTCCCACAGATACATTTAAGTTGGATTTAATGTTCATTTAGGATGTGTGCATTATATTTTATATACAGTTACCTGTAGGTGAAATGCAACACAATATCTGGAGAATATTCTGTTCTTTTCAGCCATGTCCAAACCACGCCTCCACAATCACTTATCCCACCACCAGTGCACTCAGGGTCACAGTTCCCCCAGCTTTCTATATGCTCTTAGTCCATTTGTTTTAGTTTTGTTTTTAACACTCTTTATTGGCATTTTACATATGGTAGCAGTAACAATTTACATTTGTCTTCCAAAAGTATCTATTGTGACAGGATCTGGGTTGAATTCGACAAGATTGCAATATGACGATATCATTTTCCTACAAACTTAATTCCCCCCTTCCCACCCGCCCTTTGTGTTTAAGTGCCCAATAACTGTGTTCACGTCTATTATTCCATAACCATCTCTCTGAAGTGCCGCACTACCTTCCACCTATCCCATTTCCTGTTCCGGGGTTTGTTGTGAATCCCTCACCTCCTCTACCTCCCCATCCAGGGGACCCTTCAAATCTGCAAGCATGGCGGACCATGCTCGCGCACCCTCCTCACGTCTATCATCTTTCCTAATGTGTTTCATCCCACCTCGTCCATTTGCCTTCCCTCTCCCCTTCTCCATTGCATCTTCTTTCTGAGTTTTGCCTCATGTCCTGCATCACAATTTGGTATGTGCGGAGGGATGGCATGTCAGCATCAACTGAACATTCCAAAGAGAACATTGACGCTCATAGGCAGCCACAGGGAGTGCTGTCTCTGGGAAACATCAAGATAAGCAAAAAGAAATGCTGCAGGGCCCTGCAACAGCATAAACAGTTAAGCTCTCGGCTTGCATAAACACGTCAACAGCTGACACAGACACGCTTCCACCCTACGCTTTTTTTATGATGTGCCATGTGTCTAAGAAATGTACTGTAAATATTACAGAGTGTCTGGAAGGGATTTTATTTTGAAGCTTTTGGGCTTGCCTGGAGATGTCCCAGATTTTAACTCGATAGGGAACCTTCATCCACTAACATTTCTGGGAAGAAAAAAAATCAAATAGCATCTTTTATGGACAGGAATAATCACTAGGCGTGCTGTGAATGAGTTTGAATAAACAAGACCACCAGGTCTTTAAAATGGGTGCTGCACGGTGAGTGTTGAATACTCGTTTAACAGGGAGATCCACTCAAGATGCAGAAAAATATTGTCAGCTGAACCAGTAGAAATCCATTTATATAGTGCACATCACCAAAATGGCTTTATGGGGCTTAACATAAAACAAATGATGGAAAGAATGCTGAATGAATTAGGCATTCACCCCCATTCAAGAGATCTGGGCTAACTCCATTGTTCTTTTGCTCACCATGTCACCCCAGTTTGGACCCAGCCATATGCAAATCAGTCTTGACCCAGTGCCTCATGGGAACAGCCCAGCCTGAACTGCCAAGCCAGGTCCTCCCTGGACCGGTAACAAGCATCCTAAAACCGGTTTCGGGGTTTCACCCCTCTTCAGCCAGGATAGATTGATTCCAGTTGCACAGGGAGCCCAGGACCCACGTCTGGGCATACCTGGTGCACTTAGGGCACGAAAGCAAAAGACACACAATTGATGGACGGAATGCAGAACAAATCAAAACATTCACCCCCAATCAAAAGATCTGGGTTAAATCCATCATTCTTTTGCTCACCATGCCACCCCAGTTTGGACCCAGATATATGCAAATCAGTCTTGACCCTGTTCCTCATGGGAACAGTCCAGCCCGAACTTTCAATCCGGGTCCTCCCCGGACTGGAAACAAGCATTCTTGTCAGCTGAACCAGTAGCAATTGGTTTATATAGTGCACATCATCAACATGGTTTCAGGGCACTTAACATAAAACTAGAGCACACAACAGGATTACATGGGAAATAGGGAAGAAAATTAACACAGCTATCGAGAGTAACAGTCTAACCCGCAAAGAAAAGTTAGTAAAACAGTCAGCATTTGTTCCTGGACCACTCTAGGGTCCATGATCGTTAGATCATTCAAAAGGGTGACTGGTTCGTGATCAAGAAGAGACTTGTTTATCTCCTATCTGGCTGACCCTGGTGTGTGAAGATAGACTAAACCAGGATAACTCCTCCTCTACTTCCATATAGTGTCAGGCATGTATCTAGCCCCATACATCATCCAACATTTACATGGAAATTAGGAGTGTCCAATGTTCATGTAATTTAGTTTTGCGTAATTATCGGAGATTTCTGAATATTTATGGGAAATTCTGCATATTTACGCAAAATGCAAAGTCAGCACAACATTTGGCATCACTTTCAGAGGATGCTTATCACACAAAAAAATAGACAAAAATCCACATACTCAGCAAACAGCATCCACTCGCGTTCTGGTTGCTCCTGTTGTTCCTATGCGTGCACTACGTTTTTGCTTCATACAACATGTAATGGCGTGACGTGGTGTTGTAGCGTAATTTTAGGAATTACATACAACAAGAGTAACGTGAAATTATGTGAGATTACGCTGGCATAACTGAAATTTCACTAAGGCCTAATGGAAATACAGCGGCCTATGGTGTCGTGCCAGCCCCAATCATTGCTGTCCACTAATGCAAACTCAATAGCCAGTTTTACCACAAAGTACTTGCTTCTCATGATATCCCGAATTCTAAATCTCTTCTGGATGCACCAGAGAAATGGACTGGTACCTTTCTCTTTAAACTTAGTCCAAACAAAACTGACTTTCACCTTCCACCCAAAGGCAGCTCGTCATGATTGGTCCACTTCCACCCTTGCCTCTGTCCTGGGGCTTTACTCTTGACTTCCCATCCCTCAGAGAGCTATAATCTTCAAACCTGCTTAAAAAGAAATCACTCTTTCAACAAAGTCAATAATCTTATTCCTCAAGAAGAATTCAAAACATGGCTGCGTGCCTTAGTCCTCAATCATATTGTTGGAGGCAACTCCATTCTGAATGATCTTCCACAATCCTCTAAAAGCGACTCTCAACTCCGCTGCCTATATGGTAACAGGAAGCATAAAACACACCCTACTTCATATCAAACTCTGTCTGCCGCTAAAGCGAGGAAACACAGTGACGATTTGTTACTTCAACTTTCAATACATTTGTAAGGGCCGACCCTCTCTCTTAAAATACCTACTGTTCATTACTGGTGACCCAATAATTTGTAAAGGCAAGTCCAGTAGCTCCCTGAACATTCTTGGCACCACAAAAAATTAAAACATGTAAGTAGACCTTGTCATCGTTTTGTGCCAAGGATAAAGATCAATCTATAGAGATTCCGTGGCTAATGCACGATCTCATGGCAAGAATGCCATCAAGACTCTATTATTATCCACTTATTTGTTGGACTAAATTTATGCTGCTCAGAACCCTTCTCTCACATGGACATGTTCTGTTATATTTCCCTATTTGTTAACAGTCTATTTATTGTAAGCTGTCCCAGTGCTTAATTTGTAAAATATTAAGTGCTAGGGCTCTGACAAGGTGGCCACTGCAGCTTGCACCACCCATTGCCCTTGTCATCGCTGCCAAAACAACTACTAACCATCTCTCTCGCATGTAAAAGTGTCAGTTCAGATTATTCCAGGTCCCCAAAGCTAAAGGAAAAGCTGGGAAAGCAGATATTAGCAATTTTAATCTGTATTGTATTCCTACACTACCGTTGTGTTCTGCTCATCTCTAAATTAGATGAGCAGCACCACTATCTGGTGGACTGTTCTGAGTATGATGTTGAAAATGAGGTGCCGGTGCCGAGCACCGGACACCAATTAAGTGCCGGTGCTTAGCACCGAAAAGCCCCAGCTCAAATTAAGCACTGACTGCTGCCCGTATGCAAACAAAATTATATATTCTAGCCTTCATGGTGGCTCACATATTCTGGTCAGGTGACAAACATGCTATGCTATAGGAGAATTCCAGAGAATAAAGGGTGAAAGAAAGGCAATAATGTATTTTGGACGCATTGGAAGTGATTTTCCAACTGTAAAAGGTCACATGATTTCTGGGTAGCAGCAAATAAAGGGAAATGTCATGCCTAATTGAGCCATAAAATCAGAAATCTATGAAAACGTTCACCTGCTTTAAATGATTGGTAGTTTTCAGTTGTGGGGTTGCTAAAGTCAAAGTTTTTTTATATTTAAATACAAATACATTTCTGGAGTTCTCCTATATATTTTACCTGCTAGAGTTGAACTATGCCTCGGATAGGCCAGTAGGAGTTTTTTTTAAGTGACATAAATTACTGAAGTTTGATGACTTTGATTACCCTTGTTTAATTTTTGTCTTTATATTATATAGTGCTAACAAATAAGAGAGCTGTGATTTGGTCCTTGCTGTAGTCTGACCTGGCAGCTTTACTATTGAGTTTTCCCAACAAGGCTAGACAAAAAAACAAAACAAGCATTTGCAATGCAATAAGTCTCGCATATTTGAAAGCTAGAGCTCTTGGTGTTAGAAATGACAATGTTTTTTACTTTTGTTTTTTGTATGTAGTGTAGTGATGATATTTGCATAGTGCTATTGCCATTCGTATCGCCTTGTGGTGCTGTAGAACCAGAAAATGGGAAATAGGTTATGAGGGAGGGGCGACAAGAGTAATATCATATGCTGGATGGAAAAAAAGTAACAACAATGCAATTATATGCTTCTGAAGCCACAAGATTTTAAACAGGACTATTTATTTCACAAACATGACACATAATCCACAACCTACTGCATAATCTCAGATCACACAACAAACACATAGTAGCTCAAATGAAAGCATAAATAAAAAAGCATGACACGTGGTGCTGGGCACTGGCATGGTCTCTTGAAAGTTTAATCTGTCATCGTACAGTTGTTGATTGTTGACTTCAAGTATTAAACTGGTACTAATGTGGTCAATCTTTTCTCCAGCCAGTAGTTACTGTCACAGATGCAACCACACAAGCATGCACACACACACACACACACACACACACACGCATGCAGGCATAAGCACATACAAGCAGACACAGATGTGCACATAGACATGCACATAAGTAAGCATGCACATACATATACAGCATTACCAAGAGGAGATACATTTACACACTCACACATGCATTCACATATATACAAGCACAAAGGCACTCACACATACCTGTGCATATGTGCACACCCAGACACACATGCACGCAGGCATGCACTCGCACATATACATGCACACACTCTGGTGTGTGTCTTGCCTCACCCCTGTAAGGTAGCTTAAATGAAATATTTATTTTACATTTTTGGAAAATGTAAGCATTTGAAGTGCTCTGACTGGGGCAGCGGATAAATGGAGCCAAGAGGCAGATAGGGTGGCAGACATAGAAACAAGAGACAGATGGAGATAAGAGGCAGATACTTCGGCAGACAGAGAAACAAAAGAGAGCTAAGTATGTTAGATGGGGGAGAGCAATACGGAAAAAACAGACGGGAGAAATAGAGAAATAGATGAGAAGAAACAAGAGATGTTAAGGACAGAGAACGAGATGGGGCAACATGGGTGAATGGGCACGAAGAGAGAGCAAGATAGAAAGGGGAGAGAGATGAAGACAGACGTGAGAGAGAAAGGGGAAAGAGATGAAGACAGGTGAGTGGGTAAGGAGAGAGAGAAAGGGGAGAGAGATGAAGACAGAGGTGAGTGGGTAAGGTGATAGAGAAAGAGAAAGGAGAGACAGAGATGGTGCGACTTGGGGTAAGTAGTAAGACGAGAGCAAGAGAGGGGGAGAGATAAGACAACGGGGTGGGTTACACGAAAGATAAATAGAGAGGGAGTGAGATATTGAGTGAGAAGGATGGGTGGGTTAAATAAGAGATAGAGGGTGAGCGTGGGGTGAAAAGACAAAGGGATGGGTAAGGTGAGAGATACAGAAAGAGAGGGAGGGAGAGAGAGAGATGAGGAGAAGCGATAGGGAAATGTGAGAAAGAGAGAGGGAGAGATTGGGAGACATGGGTGGTTTAGTAAATTGGGAGAGAAAGAGGGAGGATGGTAGAGCGAGATTTTGAGAGGGAGACACTTAGAAAGAGAGCGCAAGAAAGTGAATGAATCTGCGGCTAATTATGTGAGATTTGTAGCTCGTAGATGAATAGTGGTTCAACACAGCCTTTGAGTTTACAAAGTGTGAGAGCTGTAGACATCAGCGCATGGACATGTGCCAAGAGACCTCTCGGTGCGGCACTCTGCATGTTTGTCCGCACTCGCTCTCCCGAAGAGCTGTCCAATGTGCAGTCTCAGGTATGCAGTGAGTCCCCCACTGCACACCCCACTTCTAAAACACATATCTTCTGGTCGGGAGTGTTAGAGATGGCGAGGCAGAAGGCAAACCGGCTATTCTCTATTTCAATTAAAAGTGCAGAAAGTGAAGACACACAGTCGCGGCATCCCAGGAGGCCAGCAGCCTAAAGTACCCTACATGCTTCCTTCGAGGAAGGCAGGCTCTATTTCAAATAAAAGTGCAGAAAGTGAAGGCACACAGTCACTGCATCTCAAGAGACCAGCAGCAGTACCGTACGTGCCTTTTTTGAGGTCTGACTCCATGGTATTACAAACACACTCGGGTGGCTAGTACTACTGTCTATACTTGCTTTAACTTTGCAGCGCCAGCCACCGCAGCAGTTGAGGGATTGCCACCCGCCTCCTGAGTCCACCACCAGAGTACTGGCCGCTGCAACAGTCACAATCAGTCTCTCCCTCGCCTCAGGAGCAATAGAATTTGTGGGGGCGCATTGATTTTAATACTGCAGCTCAGCTGACAGCGGCTGGTGGCAGCACCACCAGAGCCATGATTGCCATGAGCAAACTGTCCAGCCACCCTCCCATAACAAACACCGGTTCTGCAGCACGACGTGACGTCGTCCCCGTGGCATCAGAGACTGTACCACGCAACTCTGTAGCCAGCACAGCGGGTGCCGGCACCAGTAAAGGATCCCTTGCTGCAGCAATAAATACAAGCAGCGACAAGCGGCAGAGGAAGGTACGAATTAAAACAAGGTGCGACGGGCGGGTGGCAGTGAGCGGGGCACACAGAGGGCGGGTGGCGGTGGGGGAGTGACAGTGGGGAGGACGACACACATGTGCATCGAGCACTGCCATAAGTATGAAGCAATGCAATAATCAACTAGGACCCACAGAGTGGCATGCAGAAAGCTGACAAAAAATAAAGAAGGAGAAACGGGCGTGTGGCACTGGGGGAGTGTACACAGAGGGCGGGTGGCTGTGCGGGGGGAGACAAAAGTCGGGAGGACAACACAGACGTGCATCGAGCACTGCCACAAGCATGAAGCAATGCAATAAACAACAAGCATTCGGCCGCGCGGCCGAAAACGAAAGTAATAGCGATCGCGATCAAAGCGAAAGTGATCGCGATCGCTTGGACGGGAGCGCTGTGTGGCAAGCACGCGAGTGGTGCGTGCGCAGCAGTGATTGGCGGCTGCGCGCGTGCACGTTCACGTGCACTGTAGCTTTAGGCCACGGCAGCACTTTGAAAAGCCCAGTTATAAAATGTCTCTTCGAGCCTTTGGCTCACGAGACCTAAAAAGAGGTAAATTGACATATGAAGTCGTGTGATTTTCCTGCAGAAAGGTGCTTCTAAAAAGCATTTGGAGACTAGGTTTATATAAACAACACTGACATTTCTGAAGCCTACTGGTCGGTAATATGCCCCAACTTATTTAGTTTTTAATTAAGTTTCATCATAGCAAAAAGTTAAAAAAAATCTACATATACTATACAACAGCAGGTACATACATGTCCCGAACAAATTTCATACCAATCAAAATCCATTGTCGAACAGGTCAGCCTCAAATAATGTACGCAATTCCTTATTAATAGAATATCAAGAGAACAATCTACACTTTTTCACATTAACTAGGGATTTCATCCATAAATTGACCCAAAAATATATCAAATCTCGCAACCTCTCCACACCGAAGAGTGTACAGCCACTCATTACCTATTACTTGCTTCATTTTCACCACCCAGTCAACTATGGAGGGGATCAATCTGGTTCTCCACCATTGAAGCAATAAAGATCTCGCCACCATCAGTGAGACATACTGCAGCTTTAGGAATCTGGAGACTAATCGTATGGCAGGATCATAGGCTGTTAGCATCAACCTCGTGCTGGGGGCTAGTTATATCTACCAAGGTGATTGCAAATAACGGAATATCACTCTCCAAAAATTCTTGAATGGTGGCACACTACCCAATTACATGGGACTAATACACAACTGTACATGAACCACATCTAAAACAACTACTTGACCATGTGGAGTTAATTTCACCCAAACCTTGCAGAGTTCTGTAGAGCAACCATTTTGTGTAGCATTGCATTTTACACCAATTGGCCCCTCTCAGGACAATAGAATTTAACTTATTAACTTTGTTCTACATCTGCCTTGTTAAATTAAGCCGTTCATATTTCCCCCACTTACCGATTGCCTTTTGGCACGTATCAGGGCCTCTACCTGATGCAAGTTTTCTTTTCTATTATCCTGGTCGTTTTAAATCTGGGGCCTGAATAAGGTTCATAACCAAATTTTTACGGTCACAAACCTGTCTAATATCCAGAGCCCTAAACCTACTTACCATAACTCTATAAGAGCTCAACAGCCAAAAATTACCCTTGACATATTCTTTAATCTTGGGCCAATTCTTCCACCTTTCTCGAGCCAGAAAATCAGCCACCTTGCAAAACCTTATTATCTCCCATTTCAGGACTGTGTTTGGGTCCATCCTATCCCTTGAGTCCTAATTCAGTTCCATCAGGGGTGTAACTACATTAATATAGGGGATTGTGTAACACTTAGAAAGAGCCCTATGTTTTTTAAAGACCCACAGAAAGCTCTTATAATTTACTTTTCAGGGTTATTTAGTCAATTCAACATTCATGATATTATATTCCTTTAAAATCAAGCCCATAGATGATTCTTAAAAATTCCAACTCACTCATGTTTCACATTGAATTGGGACATGAATTGTGTAAAATACACGAAATAACAATACTGCAAATTGGGGAGTGCTATACCACCATCCTCCATACCTTTGTATAAAGTTCTAAGTGTTAATCAAGCTATTTTATTCTGCCATAAAAATGTAAGAAGAGGTTGCACTCTTCTAAAAAAAAAAAAAGATGACACAAAAACACACTGTATAGCAAAAAAAACAACATTGAACAGGGGAGGAAACACCATTTTAATCAGTGCCATCCTCTCTAGAATTGCAAGAGTGAGCGAGTTCCAGTGTGTAAACAAAGAGGGTCATTAGGAGAGCGGAAGAACCGCCACAGCCACCCGTGCGGTGGCGATCCGTCCGTCATCAAACGTGGATTTCCCGCCCGCCATATTAGGATGGCGGGCGGATCCACACATCGACCGTGGCGGACGCAAAGACCATCTGCCACGGGACCGCCACAAGCAATCCTACAGATTGCCTGGCAGACGATCCAAATAGCCTAAAATGATGGCGGTGCCCAGCAGGCACCGTCCACCAAATTATGATGCTGGCTACAGTAGGCCTTTCCATGGCGGCGATACCGCCTAGGAAAGGCTGACAGGGATTTATTATGGGGGCCCGTTGCGGGAGGTATGGGTGCACTGGCTGGTACCCATGGTACCCCCCTACATTTCACAGCACTAAGTGGCAGGCACCGTGCAGTCAGCAGCACCCGCCGGAATTTTAAATGGCAAGATGCGACCGCCATGGTGGCGGTTGCATCCTTATTTGGTGTGCGGGACCGCCGCGTGCATGGCGGACGGTCCCTGTCACCACCACGATTGTGGACAGACTCCAGTCCGTCTACCATCCTAATGAGCCCCAATGTTTTACTTTTAAAAGTATCAGAGCATAATTAAGGTTGTACAAGTCTTTAATCTTTGATGAATATCTAATACCCAGACACCTCTACGGTTGCTCATTTACGCTTGTGGCCATATCTGGGAGCAGTATATCAGGCTCGCAATTACAGAGAATTACTTTGTTCTTCTTCTTCTTAATCCTATAGCCCCCTAATACCTGGTAGAAAGAAAAGAGGTCAAAAGCTTGTCTTGAGAATGTCTGCTACCATCGAGCAGCAACATTATGTCATCCGCATAAAGTTTTTTCTTATCCATTTGTGGTATAGGAGGGTGGATATCCCTATTCTTCCATATTGCAATCATCTGTTCTTCCATATTGCAATCGCCAGTGAATTAATGACAAAAGCAAATAATACTGGTGAAAGGGCACAACCCTGCTGGGTGCCACGGCAACCTTGCTCTTGACCAGTCTCAGCTGCATTAACTATAATCTTCACTTCAGCAATATAATACATCTTATATATCAACCTCGGGATCTGGGAGAGTACCCAACACTTCTCTAAAATAGCAAAAAGAGTCTCCAAGACCACAAGGTGGAAATCGTTATCCGTGGATACTGCGGCGGGGATATTATTAATAAATAGATAATCCAAAGTCTCAGCTAAAAAATGTGTATTAGTCCCTAACTTTTACCCAGCAATAAAACCATTCTATTCTTGGTGTATTACCTTCACCACTTTGCTATTAAATTTATTATCCAGCAATTTTATAATAATCTTATAATCTGAGTTTAATTATGTAATCAGGCAATATGAGTTTGGATCTTCTTAATCTTCACCTTTTTTTAAGTTTACCACATTCCCCAAATTAAACGAAGAAGGAGGCTACCCTCCTGCACAGAATTAAAAACTAGCAGAAAATACTCCATTAAAACATCCAGGAATGACTTATAAGACTCAGATGGGAAGCTGTCAGGGCCAAAGACCTTACAACTTGGAAAGCTTCTAACCACCTCAACCATCTCTTGTTTATAAAAAAGAGCAGGCTATACTATGCACGTCTTCCTCTGTAAGTGTAGGAATATCCAGCACCTCCAAAAAGGCCCCAGTGCTCCCTCTGCAATAACTTGAATATGGCTATAAATTTGCCTATAGTGCAAAGCATAGATCATGTTTCTCAAGACATGTTATCAGGCCTGCCATGCCAGGAATCTTCCCACAAAATTACTCTCCTTTTACATTTTCCGTATGTAGGCCTTATGTGATGCAAAGTGCTTAGCATAATAAAAGGTACGTAATGCCCGTTTTCCCTTCTCAAACTCCTTTCTGTTCGCCCTCATAATGCTCCCTCAAAACTTTATCATTCACTTTCTGGACACCCTTCTCCAGGGCCTGCTTTTGTTCTTTGGCATTTCTATTGTTAGCCGCATCTTTCGCTTTCAACTACCTTTTTATATTGGCTTTTAAGGCATACCATCCCATGTTTGGCTGGGCCAACCTATGATTCCTTGCCAAAAATTCTTTAATCTCTTCTTTACGTGTCTTAACCCATCCCTCCTCCTGTAGCCCCTTTCTACTAAAATCTCCAACTCAAGAAGTGCATGGTCCCGCAGTACCCTGGTGGGCCGCTGGGGCAGACGAGAAGCCTCTATATCCTGCCCATTTCTTAAACATGAAGAACTTTAAAAGCTTTCCTGATGGTATATGAGTCTCCTGTAACAGTACTGCCGACGGAGTACGGTCCTCCACCCGGGCTTCTATGGCTTGCACCTTCTGTTTATTGTTTAGCCTGTTAACATTAAACAAAACCTACTTCAGGACACTCCTAGAGTCCACTCTCTGGGGCTAAACATTAATACTTGAAGTACATAAAGTGTCTAAGTGCCAGCATGAACCTTAAAGAGCGCCCAATCACTAGAGTACTTCCAGTGCTTACTAGTAGCCACTCTAATACTACACTGCCCCATCCCATCAATAATTGCTTTAGCGTCCTTACTAAAGAGCATATGTGCATATCCAAAAAGTTCTGCAAGCTTCTTTTTCTTCGGAGTTCAGAGGTCAAGACAAACCCCATTGATGAGGATCCCCGCCCCTCCATTAATTTAAATCCATTTGGATCAATAAATCGCCTCTATACCGGCACCTCTTAGGTGGGCACCCCTCTAAATGGACCAGCTCAGAGTTTTTCACTCCACAATGGAGTATTTTCCCTGTATTCACACTTCTCATTTTATGCTGCACCCCAATGCCCCCTCTTACCTTGTTCCCCCAGCATTCCCCCCGTCACCCATGCCTCGGCAGGAGTCTTGCACATCCTCCCACTCCTTGCACCCCACCCTCAGGGATATTGGCGCCATGATATCATGGCTCAAGGCGAAACAGGAGCAGATAGAAAATTAGGCAATGAGGTCTAACCTTCGCATTACAGGAATTCCAGAGCACAGTGAGGACACCGTAGGAGGCATACAGTTTGTGGAAAATTTGATTCAGTCTTTGGTAATTCTGGATCATAAGCTGGATTAAACAATCACACAGGCTCATTGTGTACCATCACAGGTCATGGGCCAAGGTAAGTATCCTTGCACTATGTTGGTGAAATTCACCATTTATTGAGTTAAAGAGAGGATACTGACTAAAGCGGTAAAGGAGAAGACCTTTATGTCTGCAGATCATTTTAAGTTCCACCTTTTTTCCTGCATGACAACAGAATCCGCCCAGGGGGGGAAGGAGTTCAGAAGTCTGATTCCAGATTTCAAGCAGCTGGGGCACAGGCCTCGATAATTCAGTTTTCGAAACTTGAAGTACTGTTTAAAGATTAGTTCTGAATATTTGTCAATGTTACTGAAGCTCCTAGGTTTCTAATGTCAATGTCCTGATATGGGCAAACAGTATGGGATTGTGACATGGTAGCCTTGCAAGGACTGTGAGGATCTTAAGGTTTCACAAGACTCTGCTATGATAATGAAGTTGTGTGGTCCTAATGTCCATGTTCAGAGCGGGAAAGCAGTTTGTCGAGTATTTGGCCGAAGGGGGCATGGAAGGGAATAGTAGGGGGACTCTGGCCCTCTGTGATGGTAATAGGCACAAACATTTTTGAAATACTTCATAATTAGGGTTCATGCTTTAGTCCCACCTAACTTTTAAAACTGATATATTTTCCCAAAAGATAGATCATATCTTGGTAGATCATTACCAATGAGCACCAAGGGTGGATTCTAAAGCTGAAATACTCTTCTTCTTCATCCCGGACACCTCGCAATCATTACATCAGTTTCTTAGTGAATGCCATGCTTACTACGCTAGAGATGTCCCTGGAAACTGTGCAGATATAGCTCCTGGTTGAACTGACTCAAGCCCAGATGCTGACTGTAGACATTTAGAATGAGAAAAAGGTAATGATCTAAGAATGCCGAAGGAAGCTTATGAAACATGATTGCAGTTGCAACTGGACCAGGATCCGTGCCCAGCTACATGTCCCCACCGCTTCCTCATCACCTTCTTTCCGGATATAGGTGCCTGCGCCTTGACATCCAGGCTTGATGATGCATCCCACCCATCCTCTTGTTGAGCATCTCGGTCCCCGCTGCCTCCCTGCAGCTTGCACTTCCGAACGTGCAATGCAGTAGGGCTGGCCTAAAGGCAATTGGGAACTTTTATTTTGTGGTAAAACATGCCTGTTGTATGGGCAAGGTGTACTAGTTTGGTAATGCTTACTTCATTGCTAGTTTCTAGGATTATCGCTGTAGATCTAAGCTAAGCCTACATGTAGGCAAGCGGACCAAAGAGAAGGCACGGGCACCCTCTGTTTTACTCTCTTGAACAATGTGCCATTCATTTAGACAAACATTCCCATAGTGGATAACCCCTGTAAACCTTTTAAAGATGTCTTAAAGTTCTATTTAGTTTTGCAGGTTGCTGACTCGATGTGTAAATTGTATTAAGACTTTGGAATCACTTGGTTGCAGAAATGTGTCTTTATTTCCATCCCACAGAGTGAAGTGTCAAACACAGATAACTAGCTGCTCTGCAGCACGTTCAACAGAACCCTGGCTCTTTAATGTTCGAACAATAGATGACATCCCAAACACGTGGACAGGGAGAAATGGGGCAGCTCGATACATGACATAAGACTTCATGAACATAGACAGCAATCAACACTTAGGATATAACAAAATGCACCACTTTCCACAAATCATTCCGAAATTGTGCAATGTATTGCAATCAATTTCAAACTGAAATTTGTGAATTTGACTATTCTTGCCCCAGTTCGATCCTCCTTTTCAGATTGCCAGTCCAGGAGTTGTTCTGCATGGTGTCTGCCTTTCATCACAAATTGTCTACTAGAGTCTTCCCACAAACCACACCACAAACTCATCAAAGCAGATTACACTCCTCTGAAAATCCAAATACCTATACAACATCAGTAAGCTTGAGAGCTGCTGGATCGATTTCCTCAAACAGAATACTTGAACTCTGTCGTCCCACAAACCGAGAGCTTGGGGTCTACTCTACTGGATCCACATCCAAAGGCTGAATTCAAAACACTCTGCCTACTTCACATGGTCCTGTATGGCACTCCACAACTCCACTTAAGTGTGACTGGCATACCAGCTCACCAGACCCATAAAGTCACCTACTCAAGCAAAGTCTGCATCCGCTAAGTGCTATATGAACCTTTGCTGGTGGAATCCTACACCTGCGCTTTGCTTCCACGAAAACCTATGATCTTGAAGAGAGTTCTTGGTTTCTAGCATGCTTTTGGATCAGTCTCATGAGCCAGATTCTGAGTATCTCAGCTAAGAGCCCTTCAACCTGGGGACGAGCAACCCTTATGGACCTCCACCCTGCCTGTAAGAGTTCTGAAACACCAGTTAAACAGTGATGTAAAAAGCTAGCATATGAAGGCTACAACCATTCTTCCATATATGCGATAGAGAACATATGGGCACAGCCACTTACCACGGTGACAGACTAGTCTATCCTCTTATCTCAAAACAAGTACATTTTTGTTTGTAAGAGGTAGAATAGCCAATCATAGACTTTTACAACATAACATGTGATCTAATTAGTCATGGAGTCAAGTAGATTATTCTTCTGTTCTTGTGTTCTTTCTATTATCCTTGTTGCAAGTTCAGTTTTGTTCTTTTTTACAGCAGTTTAAGGTTGCCAAAACGTTTCACCCTCCGATGTCATTGAAGCCCTAGACTTTTTCAAGGCTGAAAACATTATGTTGTAGTTAGAGAACATAAAATAACTGATGTGTGTATAGAAGTACATGCAACTACGGTTTGGTGGATGCCTACACCTGTTCATGTAAAAAGAGCACTTTGAGCTATACTGTAAATGTAAAATGTATAGAAATATTTACTGGAAAAACACATTTAAAAACTGAGTTATGGTGGCAGCCTACTGGACAACAGTCCTTAATGACATTGACAGTCACTTCGATACCGAAATTCCCCAGTTCCCCGCCTACACACTACTGGGGCTTCCTACCGCACTTACATTCCCACTGAAATCAGTCAGAGGGCGACAAATGGGTCTGGTCATGAGCGCGGTTGTTCAGCACATCTTATCTCTCTGGGGTACACGTACTCGGCCCACTCACACAGGCTGGCTACATAAATGATGGTACACGCTGGGTATGGAACTCATCCAAGCCACTCTTATGCAATCCACCGCATTCTTTCATACAGTTTGGCAACCTATTTTGTCACTCCTATCGACAGAATTTAACGAAATAACCTGCCCAAAGTATCTCCGCCTCTTGCGACTTACTGATGCACATCCCCCTAAGGCTACTTCAGGAACATAAACACCTAGCTGCTCTCACGCGCAACAACACATGGAGGTAAAGGCTTGGCACACTGGTTGGGGTGGGGGGAGTTTCAAGGGAGGGTTTTGCTCTTGTTGGGGTTTCCAGGGACGGGCATGAGACCGGAAGCAGGAGCTTCGATCCAGACAGCACCCAAGGACACCCGCTATATAAACGAACTTCTGCGGAACTGCGTTATCAAGCAGGGGACGAGCGGGTACCAAGACTCATATTCATTGTATTTCTTGGGGCATATATGGAAAATGTATTGTGCTTGCCTTAAGCTAAAATCAATAAAACAATGTTAAACAAAAAACAACCTGAATTATGGTTCAAACATGCAAATACTGTGTTATGTTTACTCATGCATATAGCTCATACCATAACTTGTGCCGGCTGGAATGTTTTTCTGTTGAAACCTCTTTTCTTTATTTCTGTACTATATGCAAATTGGTGTTTGAGCATAGAGGGCAGTGGATTTACTCCATGGGGGTAGTCATTTGATGCTCCCCTACTATGGCCTAGGGGTCATGATGATTGCCTTTTGATTGTTTGTTTAGGACACGGGTACCATGTCTCACATCCTGAAATAGCCCCCACAAAAGAATTGTTTCTCTTGCAGCAGCCAATCAGATCAATCAGATCTGCTGTACCAACTCTAGAACTGTGGATCCAAAAGCCACAACAAGAGAAAAGACTTCCTCATTCCATCAGATTCCATTTCCTTAATGTCCGCATTTGCGAAGGATTCACAAATCCTAAATGGCGCAGATAAACAAGTCTTAACTTATTTTTAAAAACCACTCCACATCATTTTAGACGCTTATATCTCAAAAGCTAAGGAAAAGATTTACACCAAACCAACAAATCATGCTTTTCGGGTAAAGTTCTACTTCCAGTCAAAGTTTTGTACACATCTGTTCAGTGGTGTAAGCTGTAGGTAACAGCACATTTTCCTACTGGAGCTCAAATGGGAAAACACATCTTATTCACTCTCACCAGTGCACCAAGCCCAACTTAAACATTTTTCCCTGAACAGTTCTGCACAATAATTGCCATGCCGGCACGCCAAGTGTTTGCCAGATTTGGTGCAACTCCATCCTCTGGGTTAAAATTTATAGACAGAGCACAAAAATTCCTTTTCAATGGAATGTGCGACTGAACCACAACTTCACATTTGTGAGTGTCACTGTGTAATATGTAGAATGAGGTCAGTTATTTTAGAGGGGCATAGGCAAATGGACACTCATGAGCATTCAAGTATTAAGTGGAGAACTGTGCAGGGTAAACGTCATGCGTAATAGGAAGACAATTTATGAGAAAATAATTCGGTTTGAAAAGTGGTATACATGCTGAAGAATATCTAGTATTTTTACATAAGCAGGGTTGCTTACCTATGTAGGAAGATTCCTTCTAGGCTAGAATAGAAAAATAGGCTAGAATAGAAAAATAAGATAGATGAGATTAGAGGATGGAGAACTAGAGACTATCTGAAAGTGGGTTTAGGACTGGGCGAAGCTTACCACAAAAATATATTTGGAATAAGCAAAGATATCAAGAGTGTAATCTAAGTCGACCAAACCTGATTGCTTCCTCATTGCATGTTAAATATTCCTGAGTGTCTTGGGATGCAATTTGAACAGCAGATGATGGCTTTTGATACCCTTTCACATGCAAACTCATCTTTAGCAATTCCAACATGACGTGAGTGTTAGTGGAGCTCACACACTTGGTAAGAATACACTTGGAGACATAAACTACCATAACTATAATATACGTCTCAGAGACTGGATGCAGATTAAATGGGCCCATAATGTACAAGCTCATCTTAGTCCAAGGCTCCAACATAACCTCAGCTGGATATAATGGTGTTGTTCTAACCACCTACGACTTTCATTAACTGCACATATAATGCAGTCTTGCACTACAACTTCTGTATGGGGATCCATTTTAGGCCACCAAAATTGTTCCTTGATTCTGGATTTTATACCGGTTTTGAACAGATTAAATTCATGATCCAGACTGACAATTTTAGTTCCCAAACCACCTGGAGGAATCCATGTATTACCACTCCTCACTGTTCCATCCATGAAACACAGCTCATCCTTCACGTTCTAAAAGACCTGCTCCTGCTAAGACAATTTCTTAAAATGTTGCCAGCCATCAACAATGTGTTTCGCTACAACCTCAAACGTATTAGTAAGTACTCCAGACAGAAAAAGAATGTTGGCAGTCAGTCTATCTGCTAATTTCAAAGTCACGTTCTTAGTACTTCGTGAGGAAATTTGCTCTAGTAGATGATGATAGAATCTCGCCACAACGAAAAGACCCCACAGGTAAAACTTAAAGTGCACAGCTAATATCTCCAAAACTGCACCCAGATCAATCAAACTAGCATCTGTGGTCAGTCAGCATTGCTTTCTTATGTAAATCGAAAATTCCAGGAGTTGGCATCTTACTTATCTCATCTTTCATTCTTCTGAAGGCAACATCACATTCCATGACCACTCAAAGTCAACACTCTTTTTTGAACAATTACGGTACAACATTCACATAATTTCTAATAAATTAGGAAGTGAACCTCAGACAACCCAAGCAAGAATGTCGCCAGATCTTTGACGTTTGGTACTGGTGCACTGACTATGGAGTCAGCCAATTTTAGTTTGGGACGTTGTCAATCTCTGGATATGCTGTGCCCAGAATGGACATAAACCCAACACAACATTTACAGTTCTCTCTCTTGAGAGTCTACAACCTTTGCTCCACTCTGCTTAAAACTGTCTCACATGACCGGCTGTGATTTTCTTGGTAACTGCAATACACAAGAATGCCATCTCAAAAAAACATCACTTGACTTACTCCTTCTAGAACTTATTCATCACCCTCTGCAAACAGGCTGCAGATAACTCCAATCCAGAGGGCACATGCATAAAACCTACAAGAACCTAGAGGTGTTACCAATGATGTTAATTGTCTAGAGCCATCGATACATAGTTCCAGATACACTGAGGATAATTCCATTACACTAAATAGCTTAGCATTAACCAACACTATGATTGCTTCAAATATATTCGAGAGAGGCTGCCCAGATGTTCCTGTTTAAATCGCATTAGTCCACACATATTCAGAGTTTTTATCTCCACCCTTGGCAGCTAGGCCGACAGGTGCAAGCCAATCTGAATATTTCGTTTCTCCAATCACACCTTGTTGTAACAGTGTCTCTAACTCTTATTTAAGCAGTGATCATTTGATTTGGTACTCCCCAAAGTTTGCGAACCAATGTCTTGGCATTTTTTCAACACGATTCTGTGCTCAAATTTATTTGTAGGCCCAATCCCTCCTCAAAAACTGTGGGGAATTTGTTTTTGTATTTCCTAACCATACCACTGTTGTGGTATCAACATGTCTTGTTCTGGAGAGTGGAGATGAAGTGCAATTCCCTAGTTTCCCTGATTCCTCCATCCCAGCAAGTTACCTCACACATGCATACCAATGTAAGTGTTATACACTGTCTCCCTCAGCTTGAACTGAATTCTCAACACAGTATAAATTGTGGTGTGGCCATAGCACCTTAGGTTAATATCCATAGCTAGCAATTCAATGTTCTCATTCCCTAATATGTGTTATCATCTTTTTCTCCCATCAGCATGCATGAGCACCTTGAATAAGCTAGCACAGTGACCCTATGTTCACCTCACATTCTGGCATTATCACTCTGCCATTATCCACTTCTTCACTGAGTTTACTCACATATTTCATCTGAAGAACTGTTTTAAGACTCCCTCATTTGCTTCCTCTACACAATTTACTTATCCTTCCTGCACATCCGTGCCCTGGGCCCTTTCCCCCATATTTCGAGGTTGAAACATACTTTGAAAAACGTAAAATGTGCTACTTGAAACGTGACCAGGTTTACCACATCTGTAACCTTTGCCCTCGATGTCTGTACTCAGGAGATTCCTTTCCCTCTCATTGGCCAACTTATTCACTCTAGTTCTCAGTTTCTATTTCATATATTGTGGTGATGGTGAGTTCCTGTGCTGAAATAATTTTGCCTCTATCCGCTTGCATTTCTGTGGCCCATCCTGTGGTGTGTTCCATTCCTTCCAAGATATATAGGTAGTCTTTTAATTCTGCGCACTTTGCCAGAAGCTTCTCTTGCGACCTTTCGCATGTGTAAGCCAATTTATTTAAACTCACCACATAGCTCTCCACTTTCTTAGTCTTTCTCTGGACCCTAGAAAAAAATTAGTCTTGTAAGTATTACTTTAATTTTTGTGGCATAATACTCTTTTAACATTTTAACTAATTGCTCATAAAAGTCCCTGTGCTCTTCATCACCATTTCAAATTTTCAGTTTCTCAAGGATGTAATAAAGATTTCTACCCTCTGGGCCCGATTCACAGAAATAACTTAAGACAAAATCCTAAACTTACTACTTTTGGTATTCACAGAAGCTAGGATTTTGTCTTAAATTTGTCTTAAGACAAACTTAAGACAGACATAAGACAGACTTAAGACAGGATTTTGTCTTAAGTCTGTCTTAAGTCTGTCTTAAGTCTGTCTTAAGTCTGTCTTAAGTTTGTCTTAAGTCTGTCTTAAGACAAACTTAAGACAAAATCCTAACTTCTGTGAATACCAAAAGTAGTAAGTTTAGGATATTGTCTTAAGTTAGTTCTGTGAATCGGCCCCTCTGTACCTAGGTTGTGTAGAGTACTTCTAGTTTTCTTGCATTCAAAAATGTCTCTCACCCTGTCGCCACCAGAGTAGAAATGTTTTTTAGGTTGAGCCTGGGCAGCACATGCGTTGCTCTGCGAGGCTTGCTGTATTGAGGTAGGAACTTGAAGCTTCGCCCACTCTCTGCCCCCATTTTTCATTGGCTTGTATCATTGTCCGCTGTAAACTGTGGCTGGTCATTGGTCAAAAGGCTCAGTAGTCCCTCCTTAGTATCGCCTTGTCTCATTTTGTAACCTCCCATGGCGAAACCCCGTTACGTGTTTTGCTGCTCCTAGGCTTTAATTACAGCCTTCGAGCGCTTTCTCGAATAGCTTTGTCCTACCTGCTGTTGCAGGCAGGACACGCCCTCCGCTAACGCTTTAAAAACTTTTTAGAGCACCATTTGCAATGCAATAGGTCTCATATTCGCAAGAGTTTAAGCTATTGGCATTGTAAATGACCATGCCTTTTATTTATCTGTTTTAAAAACAACACATAAATAAAAGGCATTGCCATTTACAATGCCAATAACTCAAACTCTTATAAATGCAAGACCTATTGCATTGCAAATGCTTGTTAAACCTTCTCCAATGCTTTCTCTCCAGTCCAATTTTCTGATAAGAAGAGAGAGAGTTGTGTTAAGCTCACAGCATCCATACATTCCCAACCTTATTCAAGAGGTGAAATAAGAAGCTAACATAAAATAATATAATTAAATAATATAAAAAGTTAACATACAAACATCATATCTCCATAGTCTCATATAGCAAATATCCTGTACTGGTTTAAAATATGTAAAATCCACGCTGACAAGAATCAGTGGAGTTGCAGACCCCAATCTCCTAGAGTTACATCCTTGCCGCAAGTTGTTTTATTCATCTCCCTTCAACAGCACCTGTTTACTTCTGACTTCCATCTTTCATAGATATGTGCACTTGCATGTGCACTGGCTGTTGCAATAATGTGTTTTTCATCAAACCATTGCTTTATTAGTTACGGCCAAGATGACTGCCAACGTGATGTGGTTTTGCTCCCCTGAAAGCCAGGCAACTTCCTGTTGCGGAACAGTCGTGTTCCTTCTCTTGCAATGTTCCAGCACATTTAGCCCTTGATCCAGAAGCTGATGTACATTCCCGCTGCATGCTAGCCCTCACGTGACGTTCAAGCACCTCCAGTGCTTAATTTGTAAAATAATAAGTGTCAGGAGGCCGCTACAGCTTGCACCACCCATTGCTCCTACCAGCGCTGCCAATACAAGTACCAACACAACTACTAACCACCACACACCTAGAAGTGTGACAATTCAGACTATTCCAGGTCCCCATAACTATAAGAATGGCTTGTGCCGCAGGTATTAGTCATTTTTAATATATTTCGAATTAAGTAACAAATGATGTTGTACTGATCTCTAAGTTAGGAAAGTCTGCCGTATGGTGACACTGTTTGTCTGAGTGCCGGTGGTGACAATTAAGTGCCGGTGCTGACAATTAAGTGCTGGTGCTGACAATTAAGTGCTGGTGCTGACTATTAAGTGCCGGTGCTGAGCACCTGAAACTACCGGTTCAAATTAAGAACTGAGCACCTCTCGCTTTCTCTCTAAGACCCTCTCTCACTCGTTGGGGAGCGTTCTCCTTATGAGGATCACAGTGCGAGCAACAGGGGTCCAATGACCTCTCTGTTAGAAGAACTATTTCTCTCCATATGTGATGAAAGCAGTTTAAAAGTACCTCAGTGTGTTTCCTCAAGTCAGGTCTGCTGAAAGGCCAGAGTGTAATTTTCCATTTATTACAAAGCAGACTGTTACTTAATCTGAGGGATTGTCTTCTTGCAACTCATCACCATTTGTTGGGCGCTCTAACATTGAAAGATTCTAAGGCAAGCTCCATGAATATCAGTTCACTGAGCACCACATTCAAGAAAGTCCGGATTAAATCCTGTGGAGGTCCCTAGGCAGTCGAAATGTTGAGGCCCCCACATGCAAATTATCCCCTAATACCCAATGCACCGGAATTTTTTACAAACTGACAGCTGCCAGATGATGAGCTTTTAAAAGACAAAATGTTATGCGAATCTGATGTCTCTGGTTTATGTACTTTAAGTTGTATTTTGATCCGTTGTCACAGGCCGCTAAAAGGAGTTGGGCTCATAGGCTGGTGCCTACTTAGCCTATTTAGTAATCTGGAACTGCAATCAAGATGCATTCGACCCTCCAGTCTCTCTCCAACTGTTCCCGTGGAAAAAACTAATATTCTGTTATCATATGCTGTGACATCTTAACATTCCTAGGAACACAGAGGAAAACACAGACCACAAGAGTTTCTGAATCTCATCCTAATTGCTTCTGTTGAGTTGGATTTGATTATGGACGTAGGCATAGAGATTGTCCAATGCTCTAAGATGCCTACAATTTATTGTTTACGACTTCTTGCGGGCATTCTAAAAGCTTCCCTGGGAATGCATTTCACCCATTGCTTACTATTGGTTTTAAACTCACATTTGCTTGTTTTTCTATTTGCTGTCTTTATAAGCTTTAGGTGCTCTACCTTGAGTACCTCCCTTTCTGGTTTACTGTAGCCTTCCAAGAACTCACTTTCTATAAATAGGCCTTTAAATCTTGTTCTTATCTTGTCACATTTGATGTGCATTCAAAGACAGAGGTCAAATGTCAGTCTCTGTATTCTGAGGGAGCATGGTGTTTTTTTTCTTTTGATGACGTCAAAGTGGGAGAATGCATGTGACTATCCATTCTTCTGAGTACAGAGGTGAGAGGAGAGAGTGTAGGATGTTATGTTTCCTAGCACACAAACCAAAATGAACTGTG
The DNA here is from genome assembly GCF_964204655.1 of Triturus cristatus. Classification (NCBI taxonomy): domain Eukaryota; kingdom Metazoa; phylum Chordata; class Amphibia; order Caudata; family Salamandridae; genus Triturus; species Triturus cristatus. The sequence continues at coordinate 862,431,182 of NC_140580.1, forward strand.
CTGATTTTTCAGAATACACCTGAATTAGGAAAGTAGAACTGAAGAAAATTTTTTGTAATTCTGAAGTGTGGTGGAAAAAAAATATTTTGATACGATCAAAACACATTAATACAGTAGGTGATGACATTCCCGCACATTATCGTTTGTGGGCAGTAAACTCCATGTCAGTGAAAATGTAATGGTCATTTCAGTTGGAAATGTGTGTAATGGCACTGAGCTACCACACCATGCATAATCCACAAAAATGTTACTCTACTTTTACACTATTCTACTATACAACACACTACTTTACACCACTCCACTCTAATCCATGTGACTCTATTCTACAAAATGTCACCCCATCCCACTGTACGACATGCCTCTAAACTCTCACCCCTCCACCCCAAGACACTACAATATGTTACTCTCCTCCATGCCACTCTACTCCACTCCACTCTACGTGCCTCTGTTCAACACCCCAGCCCTCCACACCACTTACCCCACTCCAGTCTACCCCACACCACTCCAATCTACCACATTCCACCCCGACCCAATCTACCCCACTCCACTCCAGTCTACACCAATTCAATTCAATCTACCCCACTCCACTTCACTCCAATGTACCCCAATCTACTCCACTCCATTCTATCCCACTTCACCCCAGTCTACCCAATCCGCTCCACCCAATCCTTCCCCTCCATTTCACCCAATCTACTCTATTCCAATATACCCTACCCACTCCACTCCAAACTACTCCATTCCACTCCAATCTGCCCCTCACCAATCAATCTGCCTTATACCCTCCAATCTAACCCATGCTACTCTACCCCAATCTACCCCACTCCAATCTGCACCACTCCATTTCAGTTTACCACACTCCAGTCTAGCTCACCCCATCTCAATCTAACTCGCCCACCCCACCCTACCCCAATCTACCCCTCTCCACTCCAATATACCCCAATCTATAACACTCAAAACGACCCCCCTCCAATCTACCCCACTCCACCCTACCCCACCCCAGCCTAAATCTACCCCACTCCAATCTACCCCAATCCATCCACTCCACTCTTCCCCAATCTACCCCACTCTACTCAAATCTCCACTCCACTCTGCCCCACTCCAATCTACCACAGTCTACCCCTTTCCAATCTACCACAATCTAAGGCACTCTACTTCAATCCACCCAATCTACCTCACTCCATTCCAATCTACCCCACTTCACTCTGCCCCAATCTACCACACTCCACTCTACCCCAATCTACCCCCTACTACAATCTACCACACTCAATTCAAATCTACCCCACTTCACTCCAATCTAACCCACTCCACTCAATCCACCCTACTTCACCTCACTCCAATCTACCCCACTACAATCAACCACAATCTACTCCGCTCTACTACAATCTACCCCACTCCATCCACTCCACTCCAATCTATCCCACTCAACTTCAATCTACCTGCTCTACCCCACTACGATCTACCCCACTCTGAACTACCCCACTCTACTCCACTACAATCTACACCACTCCAGTCTACCCCAATTTACTCCACTTCACCCCTATCTTCCCCACTGCACTCCAGTCTACCCCAATCCACCCTACTCCAATCTACCCCACTCCACTCCACTCCACCCCACCCAACCCCAATCTACCCCACTCCGGTCTACCCCATTTTAGTCCACTACAATTACCCAATCCACTTCACTCCAATCTGCCCTATTCTCCCCCATTCTACCCCAACCTACCCCACTCAACATTACTCTAATCTATCTAATTTCACTTTACCTCAATCTACCCCATTCCAATCTACCCACCCCACACCACACCACAAAGTTTTAGCCATGCTTAACAGCAGCCGCACTGGTGTATAACATGGCTAAATGACATTGCCTAAACCAATAGCTTTTGCATAGGCGAGACCTATTGGCTTTGCCAATGCTTGTCTTTTGAAGGAGTCAAGACATTGTGCAGGACGCTTTAGGAAATCAGTACAAAGAGTGTGTCTCAGGTGTGTATACAACATCCATTTTAGGGAATCCTAATCCCTCTTTTCTCACATTGCATCCCTCATCCCTCATCCCTTTCAGCATATCCCTTAGTCTTTCCTTTTCATCCCACTCTTCTCATTCCCCATTCAACTTTCTTTATCACATATGTATCATTCATCGTTCCTCATCCACCATCCCTCCTTCAACATCCTTCATCCCCCACCCATCAATGATCAGCCATCCTCCTTACTTGACAAATATCGATCCATTTTAGGACATCCATCTTCCTTCTCAAACCCCACCCCTTACTCTTCCTTCCTGGCACTTCCTCGACAGGAGCTGAAAAGTGAAGTGGCCGGCACTTCCACCAGGACCATACCTCATGGCCCCTCACACTATGGAAACTGGGACCCAGGCCATCACCGCTTCTGCCATACAGAACCAGTATCATTCTGAATGGGAAGCAAGTGATGCTTAGCACAATGCAAGTGGCCCTGCTGCACACATGCACACACAGCTGCGTCAGGCTCTGAGTTTAAGCATTCCCTTCAATAAGACAGGTATGAAGAAACGCGCCAAGACGGCCTAATAGGTTCTTGAACAACTCTTGCCCAAAAAAATACGGGATTTCCTATTGAAAATAAGAGATAGTGGGAGTATCTGACCATTAACCACCCCAGAAGCGGCGCATTAGATGAGCGCAGTCTTTCAGTCATTCGCCCGCTTCCCTGAACGCTGCAGGACGCACAGAAGCTTAATGTATTAGCAGTATAATCTGATCTCACTCTAATAAAAACCCGGGAGTCCCTTGACACATCAGGAGGCCAGGAGAATTGGAAATGTGCCTGGGAACAAAGTCCTTTCTGCCTGCGCTTGGGTTTCTCTTGTGCTACACCTCTCTAATTTCTCCTTAACCGGTTTCCTCTGAGCCGGGGTAGCCCAGCAGGGGTTCTTATGGAGGTCCCAGTGCACGTGGAGTCTGGCGATGACATCATCACAAAGCCTTGAATAATGAAAAGGCCCACAGATGTGTTATTGCAAACACATGCAGCCTGTTCTGAAGCACACTTGGCCACGTGGGGCTTGAGAGAGTTTCTGGGCAACTGTATCACCTTTTCAAGCCACGCTTTTAGAGCAAAAATGCAAAATGATTTCATGCTGTGCTCTTGAGAGGTCGTGCATCTTAAAAGTTCCTTTGGCTGCTTAGCAGAAGCCCAGGTGTCTCCTGGTATCTAAGGTAAGGCGTTTTCCAGTTTGTTGGCAATTGGTAAAAGGGTTGTGCGTTTGCGCTGCAGAAGCATTCAGAGAGCCAAGACCCATATATACTAAAGGATGTTCCCATAGACACAGAATGGATAAAGCCCTTTCATTCTTCAGGCCCTAAATGTGTGGAAAAGAGCCCTATTTGTAGGACTAATTGCTAGGTGCAAGAGGCATGGAGGGGTGGAAAAGCTAAACCGCGAATAGAAGAGCGTGACTTGATGACAGGACTGTTGGTACTAATGTGAGGTCAAATGTACCTGGCAGTTGTTTAGCAGCTAGGGTAGCATGAGATGCGGGGACTCTCAATAGCTCCCATCTGCCCATTGCCTTCTTCTGCATAGACGCTAATGCATTCATTGGGAAGTGACATCTTCGATGGTCTATAGGGTAGCATGACATGCGGGGACTCTCAATAGCTCCCATCTGCCCATTGCCTTCTTCTGCATAGACACTAATGCATTCATTGGGAAGTGGCATCTTCGATGGGCTAGAATCTCAGAGTTGAATGACCAGTTTTATATCATTCTGAATGGGCAGAAAGTGATGTTTAACACAATAAAAGTGGCCCTGCTGCACACATGCACACACAACTGTGTCAGGCTCTTTGTTTAAGCATTCCCTTCGGTAAGACAAGTATGAAGAAACGCGCCAAGACGGCCTAATAGGTTCTTGAACAACTCTTGCCCAAAAATAATACTGGATTTCCTATTGAAAATAAAAGATACTGGATGTGTATGACCATTGCCCATCCCAGAAGCTGAGCATTAGATGATCTGGCAGTCTTTCAGTCATTCAGTCATTTGGCGAGAGAATGTGGCCTAACGGCTAGGGCGGTCGACCTCAGAGCTGGGGAACCGGGTTTGAGTCTCGGCGGGAACGCTCAACATTCTGTGATTCTGGGCAAATCACTTAATCTCCCCGTGCCTAACAAAAATGAATGTGTTCGTCTGTAAAGTAACTGGTGCTCATGTAAAGTACTCTGATACCTGCGGCTCTAGTTCGCTGTATATAAAACTCCACAAAATAAAAAAATACTAATAAGCACAAGCCACCCTACTTTGCTGAGACAATTAGAACGCATAAACCATGCACCGAAGAGTTGAGCATATTGCTGCTGTTCCTCACCTGTACTGGCAGGAAAATAGTACAGTAGCGGCTGGCATCTATGGGGAGGGAGGGCGTGCGAGCGTGTACAAAACAAAATTACAACATATGAAAATAAATGGGTGCGTGCCTGGATATAAAATGTAAATATATAAAAGCCACTTACCTCACTACAGGACCTCCTCTCTCCGGACCTCATCGTCACTGCAGTGTAGGCCCCAGCAACTCCCTTGACCAATCCTGGCGGTGCTCTCACCAGCATGAGAGCAGCGCCCTGATTGGAGGGAGCGGCCTGTCTTGGCGCTCCTCAGCGCTCTGGAGGCCTGTGCTTGCTCTAACCCAGCTGTCTTTAGACAGCTGGGGTAGAGGTTTCAAAGTGCGCATGTCTGGCTGGCCCTCGCAAGACGGCTGGCCAAAGGGACATGCGCACTTTTAAAAGTGCACATACAACCCACCCTCCTCTCTGCTGTTGCTCTCCCTAAGCCCTGCCCCATCCTGACTCTTGGTTCGGACTGGAGGCTGAAAAATAAAATGGTAATGAATTACCATTTCATTTTTCATTTCGGGGTTTGTGGGCATTTAAGTGGGGCGACACTCCTCCACTCCAACGGAGGAGCTGCCCCTGTAAAAAGCTATTCAGTTTTTTTGTTGTTTTATTTCTTGAGAAGTTGGTCTCTGGTGGATGAGAGCACCGCTCCTAGTTAATGCTTTGGCACCTCTTTAAAATGCATTTATCTTGTATGCACATGAAGTGCACATTGAGTACATGGAAGAGCATATAATTTAGAAATAGAAGCTTCAAATACATTTTGTTGCTCAGTTGCACCAAGATGCTTGTAGTTATGAATTAATAACAGGTGTAACTGTCCACGGGCAATAATGGCACCAGCTCCTTTGAGTGGGAAAGTTGCTGTACATTGAGGTACCTTTTAGGATAAGAAGTAAGATAAAAAAGTGCTATATCCACAGCGTGGCAGGATGAAATATCTGTATTCCCTAAAAGTTCTCAAAATAAAACATTTGTATCCACAGTGTTACCAGAAAGTTAACTAAGACTGCATTTGGTTTACAGTCATTGAAATTAATTTGTTGTCATTATTCAGACTTATAGAAGTCCAAAAGTGAATCTATGTCCTAAATGTTTCAACAAGGAATGTTTCTTGCCTTTGGTCTTCTTACCGAAAAAAAGAGAAAAAACTGGTTTCAAGGGTACTGGGCATCGTCACAATAGCAAGCTATCGCCACCGGTGCTTTTGGGGCCGTAATGTGATCGTTAGGCCTTCGCTTGAGTAGATGACTTGCATATGGTCGTTAGCCCAGCATACAAGCCTCTCTAGCCGATGGCTGCCTGCAGAACCGCATTATCAACTCTAATGACAGCCCTCCAACACCTGTTATGGCTCCCACTCCTTCGAAGCCAGCCAGAGTGCATCGTAGTAATGCTTGGGAGGTTTCCAGTTGCTGTGAGTGTAACTTAATGTGTTGTTTCCCTTTCCATCCCAAGAGCAAATAAAAAGTAGTAATGCTGGCCATGTGTGCAGCGTCACACACACATGGACCTGAGCAATTACCTGGTCCTCAGCCGTCATTTGGCATAGCATAGTCCTGAATCATTGCCGTGTTGAAAGAAAGGCCCATGAGATAATGCGATAACTGTACATAGGGGCTCCTTACGATGTCGGGTGGAAAGATTCTGCCCGACAGTCGGAATCTTCTCGATCACGTCGGAGCCCTTCCGACCCACTCAGTCGGTTTACAGTCCGACCACCCGGTTACTATGATCGCAATCGTAACGTAAACCGGCCGGTCATTCCGACTCGGTTCCAACCAACTTGCGGAGTATTCCTGTCAGTCAGAAACGCACCATAACCCCTTTTGGATGGCGTTTCCACAGTCGGGATTAGGATGTTGCTTTCCAACAGCCTTTTCGCAGTTGCCTGTCCAACATGAAAAGGCTGTCAGAAAGTGACTTTGGGTGCCCCTGGCAGTCCCCCCTAGCCCCCGCTGCTTACGGTTGGTGGCTGAGGTACTACCCCCCTGTAAATCCCTGCACTGTGTGGCAGATGCCATGGGGTGCCTGCGACACGGTACAGGGTTTTCCACACACACCTCATTTCCCCTTAGAAGCCTGTGTTACATACGGTTTTCGGGTGTAACATGAGCTCCCATAGGAAACAATGTCTGACCGAACATGTTCGATCACATTGTAATCCGGCGGTCGGAACCGCCCACCGCTAGTCAGTTGGTCCCGAATCTGAGACGGTGTCAGGCGGAGGCTTTCTGCCAGCGTTCATAATGAGACCCTAAGTGTAATTGGTGTTAGTAGTGCTATGAGTGAAAATGTCTCATACTGCAGACTTAAATTCACATCATGGTGGTGCTGAGAGTAAAGACTGAATCGAAACACTGACATCCGGGTGTTCAGCCCAGTGTCCTACTGCATTCCAGAGTCTTCTGAAATTTACAACACTTACAATGCATTTGAACTGTAGAAGACCTCTTGGGGTGGAATAAATGTGATGTAACAGCATTGGCTGTTGGGTCATCCCGTGTCTGCAAGTCATGCTTCTTTTTTTAAATAGAGAAAAGCCCTGGTTGGTAAGTGTGGGAATTTGGAAATTGTGGGCTGCAAAAACAACTGCGCTGTCGTGCTGAGGCTGCTTCTGGCGCCATGTCACTCAATAAAGCAATTACATAGACAATTAAAAAAAAATCAGTTGATACACAAAAGACTGTAAGAATTAGAAAAGTAGGATTGTAAGCTGCTGATTAAGTAGTTGCTATGGCATATGGCTTTGTTGTCTTTCTCTGCCATAGATGCCTTCACCTTCTGGACAGAAATTGTTGAATACATAGAAGCAGAACGCACATCACCGCAATAAAGCTGTCACTGTTCCCACCTCATGTACAGATCAGCCTACCTAAGAACATTTTCCCCCTTGGGGTTTAGAAGGAGAAGGGGCCATGGCCTTGGCGAGGAGGAAGAGCCAAGGCGGTTGGTGCTGTGAACCCTTTTCTGCGCCTTAACATCAACAGTTTCTCTCCCACACAGCAATAAGGAACTCACCTGGCACCACCTCCCATGTCTTGGGGAACGCTTCAATTGAGGACCAGCTGAGTAGAGCCTTCATTCCTGAGCTGGAAACCCCTTCTGTGCAAGAGTTTTCAGTACACTGTGATTGTACCACTTTGTGGTGTCACTGTGTGATGAGGCGTGTCATACAGCAGCACCATGTGAGCTGGGAAGCCTGCATCTATTGCCACCCTATGCCATTATTAACAACCAGAGATGTACCTTGAACAAGAAAAGGTTCTTTATAAAGCACCAACTAAGGACCCGATTCACAAAAGTAATCTGAGACAAAATCCTAACTTTACAACTTTTGGTATTCACAAACGGCATGTAGGAATAGTAAAGTTAGGATTTCTAACTTTACTACTCCTAAACTGAGACAAAATCCTAACTTTACTTCTTTTGGTATTCACAAAAGGCATTTAGGAGTAGTAGGAGTAGTAGGAATCCTAACTTTACTACTTCTAAATGCCTTTTGTGAATAACGAAAGTCGCCTGAATGCTTTTTGTGAATACCGAAAGTCGTAAAGTTAGGATTTTTCTCAGTTTAGGAGTAGTAAAGTTAGGAATCCTATCTTTACTACTCCTAAACGCCTTTTGTGAATACCAAAAGTCATAAAGTTCGTTTTTTTTTCTCAGTTTAGGAGTAGTAAAGTTAATCCTTACTTTGCTACTCCTAAACGCCTTTTGTGAATACCGAGAGTCGAAAAGATAGGATTTTGTCTCAGATTACTTTTGTGAATCGGGCCCTTAGTGAGAATAAAGGATATTTCGAAGAGTGATCTAATCCACAAGCCCCAGTCTAAAGGAGGCTTCTGTAAATAAATTAGAACTCATTGAAACTTACACACCTCTACAAATCAAGGACGCCTAGATCCAGCACACACCTTAGGTCCTTGCAAACAGCACCTTATGCTTCTCACCTAGATCTCACCATAACCATATTCTACCAGCCATGCGCACTTGTATCAGTTCAGACAAGGATTGTGCAGCGTTTCAGGACCAGCAACACAATACAAATGAAAATACTGTGCAATACAACGTAGGATGATAATGTGAGGAGTGCAAATACCTTAGCGAAAGGTCTGCTCTGGAGACACTGGCGACCATCTAGAGGCCTTCCTGAAACTCACAAAACCCAGAAATCCAATTAACTTGGTGGTCATTTATGCTGGAGAATTCAATTGATTCTATTAAAACCTAAAATATTGCTCTGTTAATCCATAAATTGGACAGTTTTGGAGCCCCTCCTTACTATAAATTGGAAATGTAAACTGTGATCTCTATAAAGAGAGTTATATGGCAGCTGGGTAATTGCTTTTTGTCTTGAACAGAGGAATGAGCTAGGGACCTCTAAAAAGGATGCAAGATGACGCCGCTTTTAAACAGGAGACTCCCCTAGCTGCCTTGTCCCTCAGAATATCAAAGCTTGTTTGTGGGAGGCAGATTAGCTTTCAGTTCAGCAGATGTTGGGCTAAGAGAAAACAGATGTGGGACGCAGGTGATTTCTTATATTAACAGCAGAAAAAGTGTCCCCCGCACCATATATTGTTACATCGCAGATACTTAAGGATTCCTTTTCTAGGGTGATTAGAAGTGATGCCATATGGTGAGCGTGACCCACTTTATAGTCAGATGTGATGATACAGCGTGCGGACCAGTGGTTAATTTGTAAAAAAAGTTAAGTGTCAGGGCTCTCGTCAGGAGGTAACTGCAGCTTGCACCATACGTTACCCCTGCCATGCTGCCAACAATAGTAATGACTCAACTACTTACCATCACACTCTTACAAATGTGACAATTCAGACTATTTCAGGCCCCCAAACCTATAAGAATGGTTTGGGCGCCAGGTAAGATTAATTTTTAATGCATATTAAATGAAAAATGTACCTGTTGTTGTGGTCATCTCCAAATTAGCCAGATAGTGCCACCTTTTGGCAGCTGACACAAGTGCCGGTGTTCAGAATGAAATGCCCGTGCCAAGAACCGGAACCCACCGGCTCAAATTAAGCACTGGTGCGGACGCAACAGTGCTTTCTACGTCCAAGATATCTTTTTATTAAGATCAATATAACAAAAAGTTGTTTTTTTTATCCACACATACATCCATAAAATTAATTAAATATGTCAAATGATGCAGAATTGTTAAATAGCACCGATTAGCCGGAGAACATTAAACCCTAAAATCAATAAAAGATAGACAATATAAACATTTAAGCCAGTATTCGAAAAATAAAACGCATAATATCTTGGAACAGCGTCCACTGCCAAATATTTAACACAAACTAAACAATTTATTAGACCATAGAAACCTTAAGCATATACAGAGACATCAGATAGTATGGCCAAAATACCAATTCATCCTGTGTTAATTAATATAACTATATTACAAGAAAATATGAAATGTCATATAATAAATTCAAATGCTGATTACAATACATGGGAGTGGAAGAGCCCTTGACATTTGTTTATAAAGTTATGAGGAAGTGATATTTTATTTTAGATTATGCGATTCAGGGGTTTTGCTTGCATAACTGATTTATTTTCTAGGTTTCTCTAGAACGTTGCCGCCGAAATTACAGATAGTAACCAACTTTCGAGTTGCAATTCGACATTTCCTTCAACATAAATATAACATTTTAAATAGCTGGATGTTACTCTAGATGCACACATGACACGTCTTCAAGTCGCAGGTATGTAGGTGTTTAATCATCAACTGGTATAGAGCTAAGAAGACCACCAGCTACCATACTCGTATCTGCCACCCTTGGAACTGTCACAGCATCAACATACTATGACCATGTCAATGGCCTTGCTGGTGGTGACATAACCATGGCTACAATACACACTCCTGCACAGGTAAAGCTCATAACACACCGTCCGCCCACATAACAACAATTAATACCAGTGAAGCAAGAAAGAAGGGAAAAGGTGCAAGGAACAAAAATGTAAACATGCAAATACCAGTAAAAGCCTTTAAAAGCCTTTAGATAAGCTACAGCTTTGAGTCAATTCATTATAAATTTATAGTGCCATTTTGGCTTCTACCTTTTTCTTCCAATACGTTTGTTGGAATTTCAAGTTCAGACATATGGTGTTGTAATGGTTTTTGCTTCCCCAGACAGTGTATCCCTACCTCCACTTCCCTTAACAATTGAGTTAGGGCCTTATTGCGGGTTTGGCGGTCCTCTTTCAGCACCGCCACAGCTGCGCTGGCAATAGGACCGCAAAGGCCGTGGTGTCCCGCCCGCCAGATTCTGAGTTGAATCCAGGGCGGGCGGGCGGTGCTGCAGCGGTCTCACGGTGGTGGCTGTGTTAGGCTCATAGGAGTTAGGGCCCGCTTAGTTGCGTGTCTGCAACCCTTTTCATGGCGGGCTCAACGCCTTGAAATGAGAGGTGGAAGTGCAACTCAGAATATGCTCTGCGGTACCAGCACGGCACTGCCAGCATATTCCTACCCATTTCCAGACCACCACTGCCGTGGGATCCTGGATCCCGGCAGAGGCGTCTGCTCTGTGGCAGTTGGATCACCACACTTGAAATACGGCAGGCGGACCCGCAGTGGTGACAGTGGCCAGACCGCCACCGCAAGTATGGTAGTCCTAGGACTGCCGTACTTCTAATAAGTCCCTTAGTCTTCTCCAACCTAAACTTACTCCAAAAATCACCAGCATCTAAGAATAACATATTCCTCTTAACAATACCTTCTTAACCAGAATGGTATCTCCAACCTTCCAGGCAATTGATTATTTGGAAGTTTCTCACACTAAATCTTGGCTTTTGATAATCAGCAAGCCTGGTGGCAAGAGGTTCCTCCGGAAGTGCCATACCCTCATTATTCTTCCTCCTAATCTTTAACCCTGCTGGGATAAGCTTAGAATTGTGCAGTCTCCCTTTCGTGCAGGAAAAAAGAGATTCCATTGTGATGCAGCTAGGTGTATTGTGATCGGCCCACCAGAATCCTTTTAGAATTAATTTACATTAATATTTAAAACAAGCTTAACCTTAGTTAAAATCCTACTTGCTGGAAATGCAATACTCTAGAAGGAGACCTGGCCCACATATGATTCTACTGCCCTATCCTGCAAGCCTTCTGGGACAAGATCTTTCATTGTATAAAACACACTTTCCACATCGAACCCACCAGAGATCACCTACATACTCTTGGGCTACCTTGACCCTCAACTACAAATGAAAATGACAGGTGCCTTTTAGATCCGATGCTCATGATTGCTTGCAAATTGATTCTTAACAGCTGGAAAAACATTAAGGTGATCTCATTCCAAATGTGGCAGGAATGGCTCTCCGTTCTGAGAGATGCTGACAACATAACGCTACAACTCACACCCTGGCGCCCATCTCACAGATCGTTGTGGGGCTCACTAGATGCCAACTCCTTCACCTTCAAGCCTCCTTGAACAAAGCAAATCATAGAAGATCCTGAGGGTTTCATATTAGACCCCTTGATCCCTGACTGTCGACTAAACCTCAACTTCGCATTTGGAGCCCCTCTAATGGTTCTAATTGTTCTAAATCAGGTCAGATAACCATTCCACTACCATCCTACCTCCTATATCTTAGTGCTGACAGTTTATATACTTTTGCCTTTCCCTGTGTATTTGCCTCACGATATATTATATATAGAAGAATATTGTTGCATTAGTATTTTTGAATATTGTCTTTGAATGAACTATGTACCATAAAAGCTGGCATTGGAATCGAATTGGATGTAAGAATATGCACAGCTTTCCCCCTTTCCCCCCTCTGTATCCCCATACATACCGATACACTACATACTGCGTCCTCTGATTAATTTATTTCACCACTGTGTTTTAGTTGTTGGTCTCTTTTCTTTCTTTCAATAAAAACTATTAACTTAAAAAAATATTTAAAATAGAAATGTTTAATATGTATTTTCAAGTTAAGTACCATTTTAAAAATGTCCCTATACTTCACTATAGGAAGAGGTAAAGTAAAAAGGGGAAAAAAAGTTTATTTAACTCAAAAATAAATATGATAATTTTTTGTAAAATATTAAAGTAAATGCATTTTAAATATTTAATTTAACTGTAGAACAAAACAATGGTACACTACAAATTAAAATAATTTTGAATAAAAACATAAAGTAATGGAAATATATTAAATTAAATAAAAACAGTTTTCTGACATGTAAATAAAAAAAACATTTCAACCTAAACAAAATTAATTACAATTATTGTTATGATTCTTAAATAAAATTCATTATTTTTCATTCAAAATAGTTAATTTAAATATTTTATAAATATATAATGCATAGGTCCTAGATATGCATATATATATATTGTTTTACAAAGGCCCAAAGCTTCAAGGATGCACTCCCGGTCAGCGGAAGCCTCGCGGCTCATTTTCTCATGAAGGACCCAGCAGAGAACATTTCAGGTAAAATTAACTTTAATTTAAACCCAACGCGTTTCAAGGCTCCAGCCTCTTCCTCATGGGTTACTGACAGGATGTGGCTCAGAGATGCCGATCGTAGATTGCCTGCTGCTTTTAAAGTTGCCGCCCCCAGTGGGCCACGCACATTGCGCTGCATTTCGAACAGCAAGCTGGGACTTGTGGTCCTAATCGGCGTCATTGTTGCCCGCAGTGGGCTCCTTGCCACATCTCAATTGTTCTGCAGTGTTCGTAGAAACATGAAAAACTTATAGTAGGCCCCAAAGCGTTCATACTGGTCATGTTATCATCACTGACTGGGCCGGTCGCAGCTGTAGCCAAATTCTGTTGCCGCGTGGCTTTTCCCTTGATTAACGGAAAACGGTGCAAACCTTCACGGCAGGATAACCGTGATATCATTTTGTTTTACAAAGGCCCAAAGCTTCAAGGATGCACTCCCGGTCAGCGGAAGCCTCGCGGCTCATTTTCTCATGAAGGACCCAGCAGAGAACATTTCAGTTCTGCTTAAAAAATCCATTATTCACCCTAAGTGGGCCCCAGTTTGCCTCCGGTTTTAATTATTCTCATCCGCAGTGCGGTGTGACATCATGGCACAGTTCCCAGTCACAGCCTCTTATTACAATTGAAGATGGTGCTGTCCTTCACGGCCGGGCTGCCGTGTAATATTTTTTCACCAAAAGTGCCCATCGAGGAAGGACGCACTCACTTGCAGATGAAACCAACAGGTTTATTTTAAAAAGAAAACCAGCATAGGCATCCCAAGTTGCTTACAGCCTGACGCGTTTCAAGGTACAACCTCTTATTCATAGGCAATGCGACGCGCAGAAGACTCCAATTACCTCATTTAAGTACATGCCTCGCCCTTCGTGGGTCACGTGAATACGTTTAAATTTACAATGCATGTCGGGCTTTGTAGTCCTGAATTGGAGTATTGCTCTCCTTTTAGTAAGTAAGGGCACTTTTGGTGAAAAAATATTACACGGCAGCCCGGCCGTGAAGGACAGCACCATCTTCAATTGTAATAAGAGGCTGTGACTGGGAACTGTGCCATGATGTCACACAGCACTGCGGATGAGAATAATTAAAACCGGAGGCAAACTGGGGCCCACTTAGGGTGAATAATGGATTTTTTAATTGTGTGTGACTACGCAGAAACTTACTAAAAGGAGAGCAATACTTCAATTCAGGACTACAAAGCCCGACATGCATTGTAAATGTAAACGTATTCACGTGACCCACGAAGGGCGAGGCATGTACTTAAATGAGGTAATTGGAGTCTTCTGCGCGTCGCATTGCCTATGAATAAGAGGTTGTACCTTGAAACGCGTCAGGCTGTAAGCAACTTGGGATGCCTATGCTGGTTTTCTTTTTAAAATAAACTTGTTGGTTTCATCTGCAAGTGAGTGCGTCCTTGCTCGATGGGCACTTTTGGTGAAAAAAAAAAAAATATATATATATATATATATATATATATATATATATATATATATATATATATATATATATATATATATAAAAGTTTATTAATATTTTAGCTAATAATTTTATTTAGTTTGACTTTATTTCATCTGGGGTTTTATTTTAAGTCCCTTTCCTATAGGACGGTGTTGCCGTACCAGTGGTTGACCACTTCTTTTTCACCTTAGTGGGAGCCGGGATGATGAAAGAGTTCAGCTATTACCCAAAAGACATGCATTACTACAAACAGTCTGTCTTCTTTGGCAGAAGTCCGACATCTCTGATACTGTTGGATCACCTTTGTAGAAAACCTGTATTGAGATGTTTGCTTTTGGCAGCACACGCTCTTTGAAATGTTGATACGTTACCCCGGCGGCTCAGGGAGGACAAATTTATGGGCTGCTGAAGATGAAGCAAAAACCTGTTTTCTGGAGTTTAAAAAGTCCTGAGGCATTCTGATGGAATGAACACGAGGTGAGGAAAGAGCTAATGCAGTTGCATAAAAGGAAGGTGATAGTTAAAAAGAGTTGTATTGAACACACACTGTACATTTTAAAGACAAAGAACTCCTGCAACTCAACCAAAACATGTCACATCCTGTGCAGTTCAAACGTATAAGTGTTGTTTGTGCTTTTTCCATTTAGTACATGGACAGCAATTGCCATTATGGGTTATACAATTCAGTATGTTTTTATCTGAAATGTATCTTTTTCTGTTTTTGACTCAAAATAGGATTCACTCACTTTCTGTGCTCTTTCAGAAACTGTAAGAAATTAAATTTTTATTTTGGAGTGTGATCACCCAGCTAAAGGAACAATCCCTATCAGGTTGAACCCTAAAAGTCTTTAAATTAATCTGAGTTCCATCCCCTGATAGTAGGGCACAGAACAGACAGGCTTAACATATGGCAATGTGTAAAGTATTCAAAATGCAAAACAATGAAAATCCTAATCAGAATTAGAAAAATGGAGTGAAATGTAATAAAACATCATCAAAATGACAACAATCCAGTAAGAGGAACTGGTGACATGAATTTTTAAAGTTTTTAGTAGCAATAGCGCCAATTATAGTCAATGGTTGCAATAGACTAGAGCAAAGACACAACTTGAAGCTGATTGCAATGGAACGCTAGTTGGATACTCTAACCAGGGTCTTCCAGGTCAATGATATTACCTTCTGACTTATTCTTTCAAGTTCCAATCCACAAGAGTAGACTTTTAAAGCCATATGGGAACATAGGGGAGGCACTTAGAGACTCTTAGGGTGTCAGACAGAGGACAAAAGCAGCGCCCAGTCCAGGATATTTGACCACTGCTCACCTGGCTATTTCAATGACAAGGCCTCAGGTAGCTTCTTGTAACCCTATAACTTATGAGCTCAGCCGTATGACCCCTGGAGTCCACTTTTGTGTCCTGGGCACAAGAGAGTGCAGGTCCAGTCATTCAGGGCTCCTCTCAGTTTAAAGACAGCAGGTTCATTCCTCTTCTGGCGTTCCGCAGGTCCAGCAGTGCACAGAAGTTAATGCCTGGTGGGGCCACATTTATGTATGCCACTAGTTAGTGGGTGGGAATGACTCCTCAGCATGCCTTAACTAAGAGGGTAAATATTCCTGCTTGGCTAACCCTACCCACTTTGGGCCTTTTGAAGATGGCAAAAGTGTTTGGCCTCACTAAACTTGGGCACTAAGGGCTGGGTTGTGTGTGGTGGAATGTACTATGGTAATGTTAATGTCCTCCCAAATACAACACTAAAATCCAGTTTGGAGACGGTACAGTAGCCACAATAAACCCACCCAAAAAAATCTGGTAGGACAATAGCAGACGACTTCAGCAACCAGACAGTGGATCCAAAAGAATGGTCTTGGAATCCTATTCTCACTCCTTTCAAATGTGCCCCAGGAGTTATATGTAAACCCAGCGACAGAAGTCTGGTAGGATAGAAAAACAGGTGTTGTTCCGCAACCAGAAGAGTATTCACAAGAGTTGTCTTGCCATCCTGTTCTCTCCCCTTACAAGTATGCCCCAAGTCTCATATGTGAAACTAAAAGACTTGTCAAGTAGGTTTTGACACTCAAGCAGCATGTGACAGTGTAGTGTCAAAAAGGATACCCACCCCCCCACCTTACATATTCAAAGGAGTCCTCTCTGCCCATTCAGGTCAGCAATTGTTTAAGCCGGAGGGGGGGAGGGGGGCACTTTCCCATTGCATTGGGTTTTAATAACTATTAGAAATAGTTATTTAATTATTTTTCTAGCAGGCCCCATTACCAAGATAAAGTTTTAGGATTTTAATCCGTACTCTGGTTTCTACATAGGACAGCTAGGCCTGCCATAGTGAAAAAAAGCTTTTGAATATTAGTCACGGCAAGGACATGTTAACACAAAGTTTTACATGCCCTAATTTTAAATGCTGTGCACCCTGGCCTATGGGCTACAAGGACTACATAGGGATGACTTATTAATATTTAAAAGGGATGTTTTTATCAGTCAAAGGTGTTTTGTTTTCCTGAATTGCAGTTTTTAAACTGCTGCAGTCAGGCTTTAATGGTAACCCTGAAACTATGTAGTGGATTGCACATTAGAAGCTGCAGTCCACCAGTGACATTTAATGTACAGGCCCCGGGTACGCTTTGTACCATAAACTAGGCACTTATAGGTGAGTTAAACATGCCAATAAGGGTTATGCCAATGCGACCATGTTTAAGCGGGAGCACAAGCAATTTAATTCTGGTCAGCAGGAGTAAAGTGCATAGAGTTCTAAAGCCAGAAACCACATATAGAGCTAAAATATGGGGTTAAAATGAAAACCTCAATGTTGACCAGTAGTGTCTGTACCTAAAATGAGTTGTTTTAAGCTGCTGCTTGCTCAGTGGCATGCCTTGAACAGCTACTGCAATAGTTAAGTTGAGTCATTTTGCAGTTGGATACATGCCATCCTCGCGAGGCTGTTGGGTTCTCAAAATGGTGGCATAAATAACTCCTGCTTCGTCACTGCCCCTGGTGACCTCTGACCAAAGAAAACACAGCTATTCTACTCTCTCGCACCTCAAATGGTGGAGTCTCATTTTTGATCAAATGGCATTAACTCTGGCATTACCTACTTGTTCAAACTATACTCCATTACCAACATATTGTCGCTTTCAAAGTCCTGAAGACCTGGCTGTTCCCTGCTGGTCAAAGGTTTAAATGGAGCAGCAATAAAGTACTTTGTAAAAACATCATAATTGACTCAATGACATTGACTCTTTTTCAATACAGCTCAATGGAACAGGTTTAAGAAGACTCCAGACAAGACAGACTACACCTATGTGATTGTCTGGCATGGCAAATATGCTTTAAGTTGTGGGGTTGAGTCTGTGCTACCATCTGACATTGGCTGACTGTGGACTGCAGTCAACATGAGGTTGCAGGTCGCTGTTTCCAATAAGATGTACATTTAACTTCCTCTACATAATCGAAGGCCATGTTGATTCTTCTCAGCTCTACAACTGGAATCATGGGCAAGGCCTCTGTGTAATCGGGTCAACTCTGTCTTGGTAGCTGCTTGATTTCGTTTGTTTGCTACTTTCAGCAGATGACTACCTTAATTTCAATGTTGTGCATGTGTTACCTGTAAGATATTTGCCACAGTGCAATCCTTTACTGTATCTTATACCTGTCCCACAAAGACCAGGTTCGTTTGCACTCAGCATAGAATCAATAGGGGGGACTGAAGACCTAATATTTATAGAGGTCCTGTACCCGTGCTCCTCAATGTACATATGCAAGACACTGTGGGTGGACAGTTCCTCTGTTATGGCATTTGTGTGAAAGATGTCACTGTATGCCAGAAGTGTTTGTCGCTGGGAGATCTGATTTTCAGATTATAATGCCCTCACACACCTGTTTAGGGTGTCATGCTTCATCATTTGGGCGCTCCTCGTCGGACCGGCGCTGCAATGTCCAACGGGCCTGGTGGCTGCTTTGGCGGAGTTCTTTTGATCTGAGATCGCCCTATGTGAAGGGTGTTTATGGGCAGTTGGTGCTATGTGTATGATAACGTGAGTGGGTGATTTTAAAATAGGCTCCAGGTCTAAAAATATTTTTTAATTCAATGCTAGAACTGGGTCTAAGTAAAAGCAGTGGTGCCAACAGCAGGACATAAGGTACCTAGGTGGCATGTGGGTTTTATAAGGTCGACATGTTTCGTGTCATAGAAGCTCCGAAATCGAGCAACACTTCTTCAGGACCTATGGTAGGTAGTGGTGAACCCCAATGGAGAGCACCAAACAAAAGGAACCTCCTGAGTCGGAGGGTGTAGTAAGATCACAAGTGAATCCCCAATAGGGACTTCACCTAACCTCTCCACCTTGAATTGGCGGAAAGTGATACTACATGGAAGGTGGGGGGAGTTGGCCCAAAGTATTATAGGATAGCCAACGACTATGAGGAGGGCACTGCCTGCTCATTGAAGGTCTCACCGCTTCCGAATCTTTTGCACTCAGGTCTTCAGAAAAAGAAAATAGTTGACTTTATCCAGAATATGGACGTGGGATATGCAGAGATGCCAGCGAGCACTGAGGTCATACGGGATGCCAGTGCACCAAACTGTATAATTCTCAAATTAGCCTTGGGTACATACTTTGTTTAATCATATTATTTATTGAACATTTCTCAAGGTTACATGTTTATAGTAGCAACAGAACAAAGGAAATAGGTATTTAATAGCTGTCAGTGTTTAATAAAACTATCTCAGACTGCACATGCGGCATGTTTCAACAACACATACTAAGAAGACATTTAGGCATAACTGCTCACACAACTTTGAAACTGGTAAAAACAAAGAAATAAAACGTAGCAGTAAAAAATCTGTATGAGTAATACTGTTACATGTGACCATCCTTAAATGATATCAGCTAAGCAGTAGTAACACTTAAACTAGAAAAGATAAAATGGGGGGGGGGGGTAGGTTTCAACTATGAAGGTAGTTCGAAGAGACCGGGATTGCTGTAGCTTTGAGTACTTACTTAACAAGGAAGTATCTCCAACGCAGACAACACTCAACTTATCATCTCACTCACCAAAGACCCCACCAACGCTAAAACCAACTTCTCCAGCGCCATGACCAACATAGCCAACTGAATGAGAAACAACTGCCTCAGACTGAACTCCAACAAGGCAGAAGTACTGATCTTCGGTAACAACACCTCCACCTGGGACCACACCTGGTGGCTGGCTGAACTCGGACCAACCCCTACACCTACAGACCATGCATGCAAACTAGGGATCATCTCGATGGCCAACTGACCATGAAACGGCAAGTCAACGCAGTCACCGCCTCCTGCTTCAACACAACCCCCATGCTCCCCAGAATCTTCAGATGGATCCCAGTCAACATCAGAAAGATCGTCACTCAGGCCCTCGTCACCAGCCGCCTCGACTACAGCTACGCTCTCTACGCCAGCATCTCCACCCAGCTCCTCAGAAGACTCCAGACCAGATAGAACGAGGCAGCCAGACTCATCCTGGACCTTTACAAACTGTCACACATCACCACCACCTCAGAAACCTCCACTGGCTCCTGATCCAGTAGAGATGCCAGTTCAGGATCCTCACGCACGTCTACAAAGCCCTAAACGATCAAGGACGTGCCTACATCAACCATCAACTGAAATCCCACCAACCCTCCAGATTCCTGCTTTCTTCTTCTCTCGCCCACACCCCCCGCATCTATTACAGCCGCAGGGGGCAGCTCCTTCTCCTACATCACTGCCAAGACCTGAAACGGCAAACCTATTTTACCTTCGTAATACAGCCTCCCTGGCAGACTTCAGGAAAAGACTCCAGACTTGGCTTTTCAACAGAAACAAGACATCCTCAATGCCCAGAGACACCTAGGGGTGACAGTGCTGCACTTTACAAATATCGTTTAATTGATTGAAGTATTGGCATGCCCCATCACTTCAGTTTGAAATTCCATTCTGGTGACTCCATTGAATTCACAAGCCTCTCAACCTTTATGTTGGTATTCTTCCATCTTTTTATTTTCCAACGTTTTATATAGCGCAAACTTGACCCGATGGTATAGGGTATCAGAGCGCTTTAAATGAGTGGGGAGATTAAGTGATTTGCCCAGGGTCACAGGATGCTGATCGCCAATGCCGAGACTTGAACCCGCTCTCCCAGATTTGAGATCGACCGCCATAGCCATTAGGTTACATCCTCTCCCCATGTTCTTCTATTTATTCATCATTTTTACTTTAGCAAATATCAGCGATGTTTCCTTGAGTTGACAGGAGGTGAAAATTATTTTAACAAATGCTTCATGATACTGTGATGGTACACTCAATTTTATTTAAACAGATTTTTTTGATTTTCAGTTAAAACACAACTCAGATCAGTTTCCGTTTACATATGGCAGCTTTTCAGTTATGCGAACTCATTTTCCCGGTCAAAATTGTTACAATGGACGTTGTTGTTAGACACCACATCTAAACCTTATTGCATATTTACAGAATCAATATGTTCAATTAACCAATCAAGTTTCTTGTAAAGTGCTACTGATGCAGATTGGGGTGTACAAAATCTCCCTACTTCCATGGATAGAGTAATTTCACAGTTACACGCACATACACTCACCATACACTAGGGACCATTTCACTAACATACACTCAAATACTCTACCAGCATTGAACCTGTGAAAAGAAAACTCCTAAACTCCTAAACCCCACACCTACACCGAGGTCGATAAGACCTAGCTATTGCAATTGTCATAATCTAAACAATCTATACATCAACAATCAAATAGAGTACTCAATAATTGACAAGAAATAATCACCAACACCGTATTAAAATTATGATTCTTTATCTAAAATTAGTCAAAAGAAATTAATCAGAATAAATCATTTTCTCATAATTACCTATTCTAACTAAATGTCAGAATGGGTCATCAGGACAAGTCTCTCAGTAGAAATCTCCCAAGTCACCGTCCTCACAGCATCGATCCTCACCAACGCAGGTTTGGGAAGAAAGCAAAACGCAATGGAATGGAACCCTCTCTGGTCTAGTATATTTATAATAATTCAAACAAAGGAAAGAAACATTTAACATTTCTTCATCCGCCGAACCGCTGAGCAGAGCGAGAAGGAAAGGATGTAGCATCGCTACATTTTGAAAAATCTCCGCTCAGAAAAAGTCACAAAAATAAAAAGACAGAACAGGAACTAAATCTTAAAATGTTTCTTCTCAACTTCCACACATTTCCTCTGGTGAGCTCAGAGTTTAGAGTCTTTCTTTAAAGCTCCTTTGTTTTCCAAGGCTGCCAAGGCTGCTGTCCCAATGCATCTGGAAACATGCCCAGATCTGCTGCTGTCCTCACGGAAAGTTTTAACCAGGCAAGGACTGTGGACAGATGACTCGCGTCCATATTCAGCAAGGCCTTTTCCATCACAAATTCTCACTCGAAACCAGGCTTCAAAAGTCAGCCATCTTTTAGTAGGCCACAATAGGCCACAATAGACCATCTTAATTAAAAGAGACAAAACAACGTTACCACAGCATAGTGATTAAACAGTGTTAACCCCACTAATACCCTTATGTGTATGCAATTATCTAGCTTTAGCAACACAGGAAAGCATTAATTCAAAAGCGTTTCGTGCTTAAAAATAAACAGCACTCAGCAACGTTTATTTAATAAAACATGCACATTGTCAATAGCAACACATAAGCGTTCCCTCGTGTCGGTTTTTCTCTTGTTAATACATACATATTGATTAATAAAAAACATTTACACAAACAAATAATTAATGATTAAAAATTAGTAATTTTATTTTTACCACGTTTAGACAACTGAAGCTTCAAAACCCGATGAATTTTCAACAGAAAACTCTGCTCCAGCACTACTACTGACTACTGAAGGGGGGGTGGGTTCTGTGGTTCAGTCGAAGAGCCATGTCTTGAGGTCCTTCCTGAATTGCAGCTGTGTTGTATTCGTATACTCATGCAATCCATTTTATGTAATCATCATTTAACTCCAGCCCCTAAATGATCCTTTTGCCCCCACATCTTCACATATTTCTTCGGACACCCTCTGCCCTCATATACTTACTATTAGGCCATGGTGTAACAATCCTATCTCTTTTCCAGTCTTTCAGTTTCGGCACAGTCTCCACCCCCCACCCCATAGTCTGGTCTCAGTTTAACATATTGGGTTGGTGTCTCTTTTCCCATATTCCCATTTCGCATATTCTCAATATGTACATTTTGAACAGGATTCTTAATACTGTACCCTAGAGTCAATATTTATTGCCAATAGAAGGCATGCAATACTTTGTTAATGCTTACAAAACATACATTAAAAATATTATCCTTAATCTCTAGACTCCAACCCAGCATGTTAAAATTTGTCAAACCTACTTAGATTAGAGACAGTGGTATATCAGAGTCATGTTTCTCTTTTTTGTCACAATATTCTATTTAGATTTGCAATGAAGATCTCACCTGACCACAGTGCCAGGTCAACTCAGGCCACTCTGCCTGTGCCACCAAGAACATGTTTGGGTTGGCTACTTTATCCTCTTCATTCTCCTGCACAGTAATGGAGAAAAGCTTTTAGCTCTTGTGTGGCTCAGACAACAAACAACACATCTGCACAGCATTTTGCTTCACAACAAAGCAAGTCCTGATTGTCTATAATAGCACATACACACATTTCTCTCTTTGCTTTCATCCTGCCCTAAAACCCCATTAAATGTACATTTTCTGGAAATGTTCTTTTGTTCTGAGGGCAATTTTCCCTGCAGCCCCTGGTAAGGCCTCTAATAACAGGCCCCTGTGCACAAAGAATGTATTATTACTAACTGATCCCATCACTCCCATATCTGTTGCTCTAGTTCAGAGATTGCATCCCCCAGAAGGGCAGATCTTTTCTTCACTAGTGTTAACACAGGACCTCTGTGTAATGCTCACTGCAGCCTCTTTAATAGCAAGTTAGATAATGCTTTCTGACTCTGCTCCATTCCAACACATCAGCTTCAAAGCAATAGACATAACAACTACATTTCCCCAAAACACAAAGGACAAAATGTAGTACAACACATTGACACTTAGAGCACAGAAAAGTCATAACATCGTGAGACACATATTTCCAACACTTTCTTTGTACGATCACACATTATATTCATGAAATCAACCTCATCTGGTCCTATGTGAAAGGAAACACACGGTAGCCTCAAACCCCAATCTAGGAGAAACCATTTCACATCATTTCAAAAGAATTCTCATTATAACAAACATTATAATATACATAATATAATCATGAAGCATGAGATCACATACAAAGTTGCATTGTGAAATATATAAATATACTTCTTTTAATTTCCTGGAGTGAGTACTTAGTTGTCTGACTAAGGGGGTTGTATAACCCTCGCTTCCGTGTTCTTAATAGAATTGAAACTTTCATTCACAATTGTTAGAATTTTTTATTCCATATCAGTACTGAAGGCTCTAATTATGCGGGTTCAAGGCTTACTCACAATCAGTGATGCCATGTTTTCAACTTGCTTGAAATGGAAATGTTGAAAAGTGTACTTAGAGGACCAGTGCTCTGCTTTCACAATGCCCTTCAGACAAGCTCCCAAAATGAAAGCCTTTGAAGCCATAGCTCCTATGGATGAATGGGCCCTGAAAATAAATATGTCAATTCATGCCTCCTGCATCACCCATCTGACCCATCTAGAGATGATTGGGAGGAGACAGCTGAACCGGGTTTCTTCGGTGCAATTATCAGTTAGTTTACCCCTAGGGTCAGAGAGCATAATCCTCTGCTCCAGGTCCTTAATAGAACTGAGACTTTCTTTTAAGATTGGTAGGAACTTTTTTATTGAGTTTTAAGAAGACCTGCATAGAATTACAAAATGATTACATTGTGTTAACCATAACCCAAAAAAATCACCCTTTTTCTTATCAAACTGGCCAATTCAGTCATCAAAGCCCTGATCTCCCCCAGGTGAATGCACTTCTTAGCCTCCAAAGATGATCATTCAACTGGCTTTCTTACTTACAATGGTAAGCTGATCAACGGGTAGAAACTGATCAGAACCTCCCCAATTTTTTCGTGGCAGCTGTTTTTTGGATCCTAAACCAGGTAGGGAAGGACAATAAGTCACTGACATTCAAGCACAGATCCACCCTTAATCATGTGTAAGGTTTGATCACTATTATTCCACAAGCTAGAAAACTATGGCAATCCTGCAACAAGCAACAAGTTGCCCTCACCTCAGAATGATAATGTGTGTACTACTTTCCTTATGACTCCACAACTACCTGTATTCCTTCTAAATGGGAGCTGCAGTGGCCCAGTGGAATAATTGGTGACTGTTAGCAACCAAGAAACCACCATTCCAAATTCTTATGCCTGACCAAATTGGGGAACAGCACCAAGGGAACCTCCAACCGCTTTCAATGTGACTCTGGAATTGCCTCCCTTCTCTCAAAATGGGAGGAGACGGGATCAGGTGGACAAGTTGGTTGCTGTGGCACCAACCAGGATACCATCAGTCTAATCCCAAATCCCTCAGTTTTGTCAAAATAGGTGATCGAGGGGAAATCATTGTATCTCAGTGCTCCCTGGTGCGATTATCTGATCAAACATATACAAGAGTTGTAGGCCTGTATTTTAGACATGTTGTGCAGCAGTGCAGCATGGCTAAAATGTAGGGGAAAAGTGCTATGACGCAACTGCATTATTTTGATTTTTTTTAGGTGGGAGTGTTTGGTGTAAGGGTTAAGCAACAACTGGGGAGGGAGCAGGGGCACAGGATAGGCAATGGTGGTGAAGGAATGTGAGGGAAAGAGGCAAGCAATGATAGGGTAGTAGGGTGAGGGAAGAGAAAAAGGTGCAATGGCTATGTCAAAGCCCATTTTTTATGGTGAGGCGAGCAGGCAAGCTACAAAGGGGGTAGGGGGTCTGAGGCAAGCAACAATGGAATGCGGGAGTGTTTGGGTTGGACAGTGTAAACAATTACAACAGAATTCTGCAGGGGTGGGTGGGACTGGTCAAACAACAGCAGAATGCTCAATCGAGTAGAAGGGATAGGGGCAGGCAATAACGGAATGCAGAGGGGGTGGTATGGACATGGGCGGGTGCAAACAACAACATAAGACAGGGGTGGTGGAGGGATGGCCTGCAGACACATGCACTTTTGTGGAGTGCTGCGACTAAAACATTTTAAAAGTACCTCCAAAAGCACTTGAGCAGTCGAAGGGCATTGAACACAGAAAAAAAGCAGTACTTGGTCCATTCTCCATGGAAGGGACAGACACATGAAGAGGAAGTGAAGCTCCCATGTGCTGCCCAATGAGAAGCAAGAAAATGACGGTGATGATAGAGCCTGTGTTTGGTTGGTTTCAAGCCTTCTTTAAACTAGCAAAATGTCCCAAAAGCGACAGCACATGCTGTGTCTCAGGCAAGACCTAAAAACACTATTTATTGAAAATTCAACGAACTGTATGCGGCCCTTGAATGAGCAAAATAATTTATTAACATCCGAGTATTCGAGTTGAATAAGATAAAGAGAGGATGAAATCAGGTTGCAGTGCAGTTTTACCTGGCAGGCCAAGAAAAGTATGGTTAGAGAAAGACGTTTCCAGGGTCCTTGCTGGTTTACGGAGGAGAGCTGGGCTACTCTTTGGATTGATGGCTATTACCTGAATTCTCCAGACTTTCCGATTTGTTTAATGGTATGATCCTGCGCAAACCACTTTTCCATGTGCCCTGTTTCAAGTTGTTTTTCAAAATCGGAGGTGCTTAAAAACAACCTGGTAGCCAGTATTTAGGGCTGTACATAAAGTGCATGTTTACATTTACTTAGTGGCATGCTTTTACAGTAATAATGCTGGTAGCAGATAAAAACACGCAACCCCTTAATCATGAGGTGAACAGTGGCGTCTGGTGGTGTGTAGATTTCATGTTTTTAAGCCATACTGGATGGTTTCCGGTATGTTTTTTACTCACTGTACTTGAGGGTGTTTGGAGCTGGCCAAACTCCAGAAACAGCACGGTCTGCCCAAGAGACAGGACTCCTTTGATGTGCCGGTTTCAAAGGTGTTGTAATGCTCCTGTCTGAGAGACACCTGCCCGCCCCCCGTCTGAGGATGACCCCATGAAGTAAAATGTCTGGATGCCCAGAGGGCAGCACTTCATAGTGCGGCACACGCAGCGTGACTTTGACTTGCCATTTTTTTTATGTCTTCAACCATGACCCCATCCTCTGCGGGCCGGGGCTGTGCCTCAGGTCCCAACAGGACGAACTAGGTCTGAAAGGTTGTGCTTTGAACTTGGCAGAGAGTTTGTGTAGCGGCCGGTATTATTATCGTCATGTTTTTGGAAGAGACCCGCTGCACATCGGGGTCAGACTGGGACAAAAAATAGGCTCGGGCAGCAATATAAAAGTAGGGCCCCTTAGCTAATCAGATAGCTAAACAAGTGATAATATAAGCGAAATCAACAGTAAAATCCAGCCACAGCTGCTAAAAGAAACAAAACACGGCCCACCCACTGATTTGTCAGAACAGTCCACCGGCAACTGACTGATTGCCCCATAGACCAGTCCGAACCTGCTGCCCATTCATTATTTGGCACAGTGATAGGAGATCCTGAATTTGTATACAGAGAAATCCTCTTAAATTGTTTGTTTCAAATTTTGGATGTTGATTTTTGAGCAAGGTGTGGCAACAATTTTAAGATAAAAAAACAAAGTTGCTAATTGGGCCCTGCCTGCGCGAAGCACCGCCCACACCATCCCAGGAGGCAGTATAAAGTGCCCCCGTGCTCTGGGACACCAACATATCACTTCAGGTTGGATGACAACATGACATAAGGTTCCACAGTTTTTATTTTGTCACCAAACATGCTTAAGCAATTAACTTGATGTATTGGGAAGACTTACCTATGTATGATTTCTGTAGATGACGATGAAGTACATGTAAGTAGCAGATGTGAGATTTTAATATTTTAATGGTAGGAACGTTAGCAGCTAGCTAAAACACATGTCCCTTTATTATGTCAGTGGGTGGTATCATCCGCACCTTGTTAGGTGGCGGTTACTGCTCTGTGGAGCCACCACCAGTTATGCATAATGCAGAGATGAAGGGTTGTGACTCATGCCAACTTGAAATCCTCACAAGCAGTAGCCGCCATCCCTCCATGTCTGCCAGTGTGGCCTCGTGTACACCAAGGCAAGTCCTACGCATATGAGAGTGCCCTTACACTGGCAGCAACAAAATCCAGATCAGAATTATGTTGCAGGCCAGGGCAAACTACCCAAAAAGTAGGTCAGCATTAACCTGGCTGACATTTGAGCAGTATAAGGCCACTGGAGTCTATGAAGGACGTCAGTTTTTAAGCACACTTTAGTTGCCGTGATAATTCATATACGCACCATGGGCCATTGATTTATAGAGCTTTATTTAGGGAAAAATGAATTTTTCCATCTAGTCTTTAAATCCATTCCCACATATCAAGGTGTTGGGAAGTGAAGAGGAGATAGTTAACCATGTGTTTTATAAAAACACATTTTGTCACTTTAATTGGTGAGAAGACTGGTTAGCAGTAAGCGTGTCCATTAGTCAGGCCTTCTGGGCATTGTGCACTCTGTGACTTTATTATGCGGGCACAATCTCGCTCAAGCAGTCCCCTGATCTTCAATTACTTTCCTGGCACCTTGCAAGTAGTTGGTGAGACACTCCTGCATCTCCTTGTGATGGTTTGTGATCATCTGGGGATGGGGGAACCAGTCATGGCATGGTAAGACCTAGCTCACCCATCCCTTTCCTGTATGTCGCCATTATCATCCTTGAGTGTTTCCCAGATTTTGAGTGGGCATGACACAGAATCAGCATGGATTTCTCATAATAATACTTTATTGGAATCATCCCCTTTATCTTATATTATGTCATGAAGAATTATGTTGATTGCAAATCCCTCAGTGTAATCCTGAGGTCATAACAAAGCGCTGAGAGGAGGAGAAGGAAAGAGGGCTGATGGGGCGCAGTTTATTAGGTTTAATCTTGTGAAAAGACTACTTGTACCACACGAGCTGGTGGATCAGTAGTACAGAACTGGGAGGAGTAGCAAGGAGGATGTCCAAAAACCTTCCAGAAAGAATTAAGGGTGGGAAAGCCACTCTAAATGAACTCTTTCTAGGCCTGCCCTTATCTCTTGCTTATTAATCCACTCTTTGTATTGTCGGTCTGAAATTGTCTCCAGTCTATGTTTTCCTGTCTTCATTATAAAACCCTAAATGTTCTTGAAACAACTTGCATTTCTGTCCTACCATTTCCCTTGTTTTCCCCTAGTATTACTAAAAGAGTCAGCTCAGTCACTATCTGCTTTGCAGTTTCCTGAACTTTAGTGATCCTTCTTATCAAGAGCACCTGAGATCGCCCCTTTTTACGTCTACTTTTGTTGCTTTTTCACACTGGCTAAACCCCATATATGTCTTTGTTTTTCTGCAACATCAGTTTTAGAATGCCACGTCTCTCTTGCACCCTGTATCAGCCTAATATGATGATGTATGGTGAGCATCAGATTGACTTTATTAGCAGCTTGAGATTATCCATAGTATCTACTTAGATTACTCACCAAACATAGCTTACAAATATTTCTGTTATGAAGCTTCAATTGCACTCAGTTTCATCTGGGCGTGTTTCCATCATCTGTCTTGAAAGCCCCAATATCAATTTAGTTTTGTCTGTATTATAGGCCCAAGACCCAAGATTAGAAAGAGGCTGTCCACATTTCTTGCATCAAAATTAAGTCCATCATAAGTCCATCACTGTCTGTTTGCATGAATTTCATGCCCCTCTGTATCGGTTTGGAATTGGCCCCATTACCTGTCTTCCTATGAATATCTCACACGTATTTACCACATTTAATGTCATTCATTATTAGTTTGGGATTGCGCAGTAAATATGTGCGTCAAGCCGTTATCGGCCTCGGGGTGACCTGCGTGTTGCGCCTTGCTGTGAACCTTTCCTGGTGTCACACAGAGTAAGACTTTATTAGCAGAGTAAGGCCACTCATCCAGCATCACAGAGGCACAGAAGGGAGCAGTGGATCCGGCAGTGGCAGTGGTTCTTTAATCTTAGCCTATCAGCATTCTAACTTTGTACATTATTGGCACATTGCTCTCTGCATGATGCTCCTTAAAGGTGGCATATCAAGAAAGCATTCTGTGCATCCTAATCCGGTTGCTGGCATATCATAGAGAGTGCTATGGGTATGAAATCTATGGTGTTAAAGGAAACGTGACCTTGATAAATGTAAATCAGTTCAATTTGTGCTATGGTTGGAATTTATTCCTATGCAAGACAACAGCAGCAGTGCAGTTCCTTCTGGTGGTCCAACCTTTGGATTTCTTTATCTAAGTTTATTCACTTT
The DNA here is from genome assembly GCF_964204655.1 of Triturus cristatus. Classification (NCBI taxonomy): domain Eukaryota; kingdom Metazoa; phylum Chordata; class Amphibia; order Caudata; family Salamandridae; genus Triturus; species Triturus cristatus. The sequence goes on from NC_140580.1 coordinate 862,460,896, forward strand.
TTAGACACTTTGAAACACCTCTTTTGATTGTTGATTCACTCGAGCACAGTGTAAGAATATTTAGAACTCAGACAATAGAGCGAATGTGTGATATAGGATTAGCAGCAAGGTGGGTGTCATTAATACGATTCAGTTCAATGAAAATCTGTCCTAAGCTGTATGAACATGGATCTCACATCCAAGGTAACAAAGGGAATTGTTCAAATAATTGTTAAATAAGTCCCTTAAAATTACACGGGTTATCAGCAATATATTTATTTGTGTCAAGTCTTCCTGATAATTTCTGTCTGTAGTTGATCTGTGCTTTCCGCAAAGTAATATTATTTAATGGTATTTATTGTTGTAGTCTAAATAAAAAATAAAATTCGTGAAATTATGGAAGTATTGATTAGAACTTGACCATTAATAGGAAGCGACCCTTCTTTTGATCAATTATTGACCTTCATTTTATCAATTGTTGAGATCATGTAGCACAGAGTCAAGACCCTTTTGGTTTTTTAACCTCTGTGAGGATGCCATTGATGTGCCATTAGTTATCCAAACTGATTAGTGAGTAGTAGAGCAAAATGGCGCATGATAATTAAAGAACAAGTTACTGAGTCATGACATAAAAGTATAGTCTTACTATGGAAGGTTTTTTGTAACATTCATAAGTAATAAGTAAGCACGTATTTGGCTGCCATAGAAATGTGCACTAATTAATTCCTTTTAAGGGTAGGTGTGGGTGCTTTTCAAATGCGTTCTAGGGAGGGAAACAGTCTGAAATTACTAAGTAATGTTGAGGAAATATTTATATGTGGAGGAAACATAAAACTTACTTGTGCCAATTTGCATATTTCTACCTCATTGGCATGGTATTTTCCATCTAATTTATTAGGAGTTTACCTAGAATCAAACCTGTGTCGTTTATTTCCAGGAGTACTTCTATTGCATGTTTTTTTTTTAAATCTGAAAGTACATCAGAAATTTACTCCAAGTGCTGAAGTAAATTGACAAGAATAAGTTTCTAACTTTTCCTAAATGGTCTTTGCAATCCACTTTGTTTCCAAATTATCCCTAATGGAGAAAAACACAATTCACATATTCTCCTTCAAATTGTAAATGAAATTGTGAATGAGAATGGCCGTGTTTTAGGTCTGTCTATTCAACTTTGTAATTTCAAAGTGCAAACCACAGAGTTGCATTGTGAGAGAAGTATTACTTGAGAAAAACATAAGAACATGAATGTTTGAAAAGTTCCTTTCCTCTATTAGAATTAAAATCCAGACATCTGAAGCTGTTTCCTACTGCCAGACATACCGCTTGACACTCTAACTCGACAGATGTTTGAATGAAAAGAAACATTATTAGGAGCTTCACAAAGATTTCTTCAGGCATTGAACATGGAAGTGGATGACTGCTCTTTATGTTACCAAATATTTATTATTCATAAATTGAGTGGGATATCAATTTATCAAACGTACACATGCCATAGGAAACATAACTTCTCATATGACTTGTGCAATTATTTACTAAAATTAATTCAACTAACTCTGCATCTTCTGAAATCCGAAAAAAGAAGTAGATTTACTTCATCCTATTAGGACACATTTTGGGCATGGATTGACCAACATTGGCAAAGAAGACAAGAAAAAAAATCACACTTTGGAGTGACCTAAAATTAGCATTTCTGATTCAAGTTCCATAGCCTTTTTTGCTCTCAGTAGCAGCAAATAAATGCTAAATGCAATTACACTAATCTTTTAATTAAGACAAAGCTTTAGTCAGACAAGGCCCTTTTTAGTGGATTATTGTAAATAACTCATTAGTTTTTTAATTATTTGACTTTTAAAATTGTTTGGGAGGGCAAAGGGGTAACGCTTGTATCTTTTAACAACATATATTTCACAAATTACCAGCAAATTTGAAGAGATTCAGAGTGTGAACATGTTTACAAATATTCAGAACTGATTGTCAAAGTAGCATGTTTTGCTTTCAGGAAATTCTGGTATTCGTGAATCTGCATTATCTGATTTGCTGAGTTAAATTTGCCATCATGTGATGCATGGAATTAGAGGATATATGTGAAATCTGGAGTATGTGTAAGGTCTCCTTAAAAATACCAAACATTTGTGCTTTCACCACTCATTCTGCTATTTTATAGCAAGTCCCTGTTGATACCTATATATGCGTGTATTGCTATTTTGAATTATTTGAAAAGCATGAGATGGACTAGACAGCTAAAGCTCTCCCTAGGCCAAACCAAAAAAATACAAACATAAATACATACATAGAGGTGCTTAAGGTCGGCACTCTTCATCGTCTGTTCTGTTTGCCTGTAATTCACATTTTGCTTCTGCCAACCACAGCATAGGGCAGTGGGTCAGCCCATTTCAGCCATTGGCTCTCTTTCAATTGTGAGCAATGGCATTTTTCTTGATCACATGCACAGCCGCCTAAAAAGATGCTCACTTCAGAGCAGGGTTGGGGGGCCAATGCCTTACTTTGCCAATACTATTTTCTTTCCATTGTTTTTGTCTTTGATATTTTTTAGCCATCTTTGTATTTTTAAACTATAGGAGAGCTCTACTCTTCTTCAGCAGGCCAGTGGATGGATGCACTCCCTGCCATATTTAGGGATGTCCACAATATAGGTGAAGATCTCTGTGCCTTAAGCAGTGCCACCACCATGAACAATGTGCCAGCACTCCAAAGTGTTTTGTTCTTCAAAAAAACAACTCCTACTTTGGGAGATTGGTGTTGAGAAAGAAAAACGTAATGACCCTCACCTATTCTTGAGTTTTTCCCAGCATGTGGGTATGGTCATCAATACTATTTCCTGTCCGGGCCACCAGGCTTTCCCTGGCAGACCCAAACAGGAAAGAATTGTGTAGGAACCTTTGCTCTCAATGGGGCGGATGGCCTGAAAGCCTTCGTCTTGCAAATTAAACTCCCCATCAGCTTGACAGGGCCAGTTTTGTTGGCTTTGTCTGTACGTGTTAAACTTGCTGTGTACTTTTTTTTTGCGTTTGTATTAACGGTCATGAAGTCTTCATGTATTCAAGGAAATTAACTAGTTGTGAACACCAATGATGAGATTGCAGATGTTTTTTTACACCTTGAATAAACTGTAATTGGAACTGAACAGAAAAATGAGAGTGCTTAGACTTTCTAAACATATGCTTTTTAAATTGGTCAAAATAGCCTACTGTACTTCAACAGGCATATTCATAGGCAGACCATATAGAGCTTACTTGTTGTCGAGATATATGGTTAGGTCTCGCCTGACCCAGCGCATGCGCTGGTCTGGCGAGACTTTTTGAGAGGGCTCCAAAAAGTGCTACCAGGCTAGCCTAGAGCTACAGTGCATGTGCGCGGGTGCCGCTTCGCGCTTTACCGCGATTACTCTCACTTTCACGGCCGCGCGGCCGCTTTGATGTTTGATCGCGATCACTTTCACGGCCGCACGGCTGCTTTGATGTTCTCCGTGAGGCTTCAATAGATTGCAGCAGTTAAAACAAGCATTGGCATAGCCAATAGGTCTTGCTTTTGGGACCTTATAAGTGTTTAGTTATGCAACTGTTGTATGGCTAAACACTTATAAGGTCCCAAAGGCGAGACCTATTGGCTATGCCTATGCCAATGCTTGTTTTTCTGTTGTAATCGCTGCGGTCCTCACTGAGGTCGTCCATAGGATAGGACTGACCCCTTCGTTTCTCCACAAGGCTTACGTTGATTTATGTAGATGCTGTGCTTTGGTCTCCACAAGTAAATAACTATTTTCTTTACACTGTATTTGAAGATAATTTATCATAAAATGTTGCTGCAAAAAATGCAAACTTTCACGGAATGTACATGGCGTGAGCAAGAAATCTGCATTAAGAACTGTGTACATCCTATGACGGATGGTTGGAATATGGTCACACTTCTTATCTGAACTCATCTCAACGCTCCACTTAAGAAGTAAACATGCCACTGCTGAAGTAGAGGAAGGACTAAGATCTTCAGCCACACTCTATCTCCAGGACTGCCAAGGTGGAAGGGTGCCACTGGATCAGGCAAGGGTTGCCTGGAGAGCATCATGAAGAAGCTGAACGGTCCGCTCCGTCGTCCGAGATAGGTTATCTTTCCCTTGCACATCTGGCTTCGATCCGGGGGTCTAAACTGGACAGTCTGAACATCTGGATTCCAACCAACACCATTCCTGAGAGTGGGAGGAGCAGCCACCTCCTTCACCCAGGAAGGTATGCAGGGGACTTAGATATCTACTGCATGTGTGTCTCCAAGCAGCAGAAGAATGCCAGCATCGGTCTTCATGTCCAATCTGCAGCAATAAACAGCATTAACTAACAGGGAGGTAGTTTCGCTCCCTTACTACACGAATCCTCACACAAGAGTTTAATCCTCCGCCCTTGGCCAGGGATGAAACCCATCCATCACGCAACGAGCATTGCTACTGGTAGTCTTTTCAACATAATAATAAACCGTCCATTGGACAAGGCTGAAACACTTGCACAGGTATATCTGAGTCAATGAGTACCCCTGATACTCCGGCGCATCTGCCCCAAATGGAGAATTTAAGCAGAAGTGACTTTAAATTGCTAGGACTATATGGGAGAAGGCCAGGTTCCCTATAGAGCTGCAACAACCATGTATAGTACAGGACATAAGGCAAAAGGTTTATGTTCTTGCAAATCAAGGTAATGCATGTTGAAAAGTACTGTAAGTTTTGACTAAGGGATGCAAACGTATATGTGCACATTTAACCACGACCCCAAGTCCTCTACTTCACGTTTTAAAGGTTAAAGACAGTAGTTGAGATGTGAAAAAGTCTTTGGCGCCAGGTGGAGAGGGTCACCATTTGTTGGGGGTTCAGAGATGTTGTACAAACTTCAAAAGAACACACATAAAAACTTTCATACCCAGAATGCTGTTCAGGCGTGACACATAACTTGTTATCACGTAAAAACAAACATAAACACACACACTCACCTCCTTGTCTCCCAACCTAGAAGACGCCTAATCGACTGGCAAATCTCTCTGACCCTCAATACCACATCACACACACTCAGTGAATAAAAGATGGTTACCCTACCAACAAATAGACCTCATCACAAGCTGAATGAGACCCCGGCTCCAATTGTAACCAAGTGCCTGAATTGCCGAAAGCGCTACTAGGCCATACTAATAGGAGAATGTTTGATTGTATAAATTAATAGAACATAACTTCTCGGATGCCATGTGGGAGGGACACCAAGCGTTGATCAGGTTTAGATGCATGGGTAAAAAGGCAAAATAGCCTCTGTTCTGCCAGTCTTTCTCCTGCAGATAATTATATGTAAAATATTTGGTCCAGGCGACACACTGTTGATGCATAAACATGCCTGCATTTGATTTCTAAAGCACTGATTGCTGCTTTTTAAAACATCCTAGAATATGAGAAGCGTTCACTATTTAATCACGTGTTCCAAAGTCTCAGTGCATTGCTAGGAAGGAGCAATATCAATAGGGTAAAATAGGATTGGAGACTATAGGTTGCCACAACTCTGCAGTGGATTGCTTATCCCTCTGACCTAGCCCACTGCAACATGTCTAATTGTGATTAGAACCCGTGATTAATAGTACATCACAAATGGAATCTGTGAACAAAATACTACTTTGACTGGAGCTTGTGACCAGGATGCAGGGCCACTGGAACTAGGCAATAGTGAGGCCGCTGCGTTTTTTTTGCAAAATATCTAGATTTGGCGTATTTGCCACATAATTCATTGACCACATAATCTGCTGATTTTAGCAAAAAAATGTTTATAACTCAAACTGCTCAAAATTCAGTGGTGGGTACAACTATAAAAATTTGATAGGGCCCTTCAGCACCAAACTCACCATATATTTCTCCCCCAGTTGCGCACCTCTCTCCCCAATCAGCGTCCGTGAGCAGGAAAGGGAAGGACTTCCTTCCTGCTCAGTGGACACCAATACAATCAGTCCTGGAGCTTCTGTCATGCTGAGAGCAGCTCAAGGATTGGTGGGAGCAGGCTAACCCAGCCCTCATTTTGAGGCTGGGTGTTTGTGCCAGCAATGTACCGGCTGTTTCACAGCCAGGTGATTGCTGGGTTTACAGTGAGCATGTCGGGCTGGCCATAGCAATAGAGACGGCCAACCCGACATGTGCACTGTAGGAGCAGTTGTAATCCTGCAATTGCAGGATTCAGCCCTACCCCCTGCCCTCGCACTGCGGCGTTTAAGTAGAATGGCTTTAATATGCCATTTTACTTATTCGTGTGTGCCTGCTGATCTCGCAGCAGGCAGGGCGACGCTCCTCCGCTCAAACAGAGGAGCCGCCCCCTGTCAAAAGTTACCAAAAACGCAGCAACACATGTTGCCGCACAGTGGAACGCCTTTGGCAAAGGTTGACTGGTCAAATATATGTTGCTTATTGCTATATTTGAGTATTAAACTGGTACTAATGAGGTACAAGCAATGCCCAGACATTGTTAAGAAGTGTAAAAATTAAACAATAATGAAATAATACTTTCAGCAAATTTGCTGCATTAGGCTGCATTATTCACCTTTTCCTTACGCATAATTTACTTAACCCTTCTGCATAATTTGGCCCTTCCTGACGCATAATTCCAGTGGCCCTGACTGCCAGTAAATTACTAGGATTAAACCGGTGACCGTGTTACACATTGACATTCGGGTAAAGAGAAGGCCTTGTATCCATGACGAAGAGGATGGGAAGGCTAATCCACATGCATTACAGGCCGGGCTGGATTGGGGAACCAAACCAGCTCCAATCCCCCGTGCTGTCTCTATATTTCCTTTTATCCATTCTTACTCTCTCCTTCTGTCCTCTCTCTTCTCCCTCTCTGGTCGCTTTCTCTCTCTCCCATCCCTCACTTTGTCTCTCTCTTGAAGCCCCCCGTGAATGCTGCAATTAACCGCGGGGAGCTGGGGAAAGTGACAAAGGGACCAGGAGCGGCTCTGGGCTTTGTGGTGGAATAAAAAGCCTAACTGGTCTTGAGTGTATATTTATTATCATTTTATTTTTTGTAATTACAGAGCAGGGTTAAGACGGGTGATGGCACAGGGAGGAGGTATAGTTCATGCATTTAAGTGCGCATGACGATTTGGGCGGCTGTCTTGGGCTGGCCAAACAGTCCTACGCACTTAGCATGTTCTGCACCGGGATGTAATACACAGCCTGGGTGGAGAACATGCACAGGCTCCCTGTCGCCCTCTGAGCACCGAACCACGACACTCAGACCGACTACAACGCTGCATTGCAGCGTTGTGATTGGCTTAGGGGAGCCTGTGTGCTTCCTGCATTTGAGACTCATCGGATAAGCAGAGACGATGGTAGAGAGACGGCGGCCGTGAGGAGGTAAGTGTGTTTTTTTAATTTGAGTTTGAACCCCCCCAGCCACGCCACCCCCGTTCCCTGCCAGCTGCCACTGGTGGCAAACCCTTCCCTGACGCTTCATAGGCACCTGCCTGTTTTCAGTTGAACCAGTTTCTGTTTAGGTCAGACCACTCCCCAGTAAATCACGTTGGCATGAAGTCTTACCATGCCACCATTTCTGAGCCAGGGCTGAGTTCATTTAGCAGAAGCACTTCCAAGGTATGAATATGTTGCATCTTTATCACTGGCAGCTTGCAGCTGTTTCTCTTGTAGGAATGCTGGTTCAGGCAGCTCAAACTAATCCGACAGGCACTTCTATCATCCGCACCATGAAGTGAGCTGCTACAAATGACCCAGATGTACTTTAAAAACTGCCTTCAATCCCTCACTGTCTGCACAGAGATGATTGGGTTTCCTTCTCTAATTGGTCGAAGGATAATTAGGATGGAACCTGCTTTCTGTGCTATTAATCTTTTTTTTCTCCAGAAAGGCTGCTTGAACATGTGTTACTGGAAGCAGTAGATTTACCTTCATGCCCTGAAATTCTGATGGTGAAATGTTTTCAATGTGTGGAAGGGCAGAGGTCGGAGACTCACAAATGTGGTCTGATCCTCTGTATCAACAGAAGCTGTTTTCATTCATTTGAACAGTGACATTTTCTGGGAAGATTTCCCAACATGACGAATCGGAGGGAGATCGGGCCTCCAACATGGGGGAGTTGGTACCCACGTTCACTGCTGTGGGTGAAGCTGTCCGACACCGGGCAGAGTAGTAGTTTACTTATTACAAAGGCCTAAATGTGGTTAAGATGACTATGATGATGACAGTGGTAGCAGGGGTTGCAACCACGGCTTCCACTCTTCACCACATCGTGTGATCCTGGCCAATTGTCTGCGCTGCGTCTGAGTCATTTTACTTATCGGTTAAAAGTTGAGGCGTAGTGGGGGTGAGAGGGGACATTCCCTTTAAGGCCGCCTGCTCCATAGCATCAGTATCGTTTTTAAAAGACTGCTGTCTCGCTAAGACTCTATCTTTCATCACCTATCAACCTTAGATGATATAGCTGTTATTTTTTTCATTTTCACCGATATGCTTTTTCTTTTTCAAGGTTGGAGGATTCCTTATTCCTAACGTTTAAACATATAATAGGTCTGCGAACATGTACATCTCCATGTTTCATTTGTTGTGAAAAGCATGTAAATTGAGAAAACAATAAAGAATTGACAGTTGACCTATAAAAAGAAAAATTGATGATTGGCGTGTATTAGGTCCTTGTAAGATACAGTGTCCTGTTTTTCCCCTCCTAGATGTTTGTATGTCACAAGTATGCAGAAGTACTGTCTAACATCAATATTATATTGACTGTCACTCTTTGGCACATTGCGTAAGCCGGATAAGCGTAGTCTATCTCTTTGTCATTTCTTTTTTCTGTTAAAGGTGGCAGTACTTACAAGAAGCTGTAATAGGTGCCATATTAAAATAAGCATTGATGAACGGCCAGTACTATGTCTTTGTAACACACAGGGGCCGATTCACAAAGGGCCTCCGCACTTGTGGTAGAGGCCCGGCAGTCGTGGTGGGGGCAAAGTTGTCGGGGTGGGGGCCATGGCGGGATCTCTGCAGTGTATAACTGCAGTACGGAGAGGTCCGGCCACAAGTGCGGATGCCCTTTATGAATCAGGCCAGTGTCCAGTTGTTCCCTTCATGGGTGGTTGTATGCCAGAAGTATGCAGAAATATAATTCTACATAAATATTATGTCCTAAAAATAATTTCCCAACATTTTTTCCCATTGGGTGTAGACTATGGGCCTGATTTGATCTTGGCGGGACTCTCGTCTTCCCTCTGGGGGGACAGTTACTAGTACTCAGTCGAGCTGACGGCGTCCCACCCTCTGTATTTAGATGTGTGGTGGCTGAACCGCCATCCGCATCAACAGACTGTTTTCCGTTGCATAAGCGGTGAACCCCCGTTGACGTAGCGGACTACATTGCTGGCTAACAGTTCTCTGTTGCCGTCAAGCCAGCTGGTTTGTGCCAAGCAGATTTTGATTTCCCCGTTGTGCTGGCGTTGTCCTAGCGGCTGTTTCCTGATGGAGTGAGTCACTGGTGGAGGGGAGACTGATAAGTACCACTTTTATAATGTGTCACTATGTGTTAAATAGGCTATGTGCGCTTAAAAAATATATGTAGGTAATGTCTTGCCCCTTTTTTACATATAGCACACATACAACATACACACACTATGGAATGAACACCCACATGCACCACAAACACAACACCCACAACCACCACAACAGAAAAACAAAAAAACGCTTCAATGCAGGTGTGTTCAATTTACATTGATAAGTTGTAAAATGAACACTAATGCATTACACTTAAGAATAAAATTGCACGTAATGATAAAGTAAAAATACATGAGGCCAAAGGAAATGTTACCACACGATTCATTGTAAAACATGTAAAAAACGTACCTTTGATCCTAGCAACAACGGAGTTGATTAGCTTCGTTGTCATGTTGTAGCAGCAAAGGACAGACATGGATAATGGGGTTCAAGACGGAAGTGTAAAACAGAAAAAAGGTACGTATGTACCTCATTTCCTTTGACTCCCCAACTCAAATATGGCGGTATCCCTGCCACAGTTGTTCCAACGGAAAGGCACATCATGAGTAGGGCGGGCAGTAATCCTGACTAGACTACCTCCGACAGTCGCTTTTGCCTACAGGTGCTGTCTATGCAGTAGGGAAATCCTGGCAGAGTCGGTGGCACTCTGATGATATTTAATCTATAGACCCATTAACATCTAAATTGAGTGGGCGGACCACCAAGTAGGTGGACGGTGAAACCAGCGAAAAGGTGATGGCGGGAACAGATCTGCCAAGATCTCATTCAGTCCCTATGTTGTAATAACACTAATAGGATGAAGTTGTTGAAAAAATATTCAGAACACAATATTTTTGTCAGAGAATATTTTGGCAACAATATTCTGATACTATACGCCAAAGGTGCATCTCTAATGGTCTTGTCAGCCTTACCAATTCTCTGTTGGTAGCACAATGCGCACACGCTTACGAAGAATAAAGAAAGAAGAAGAGAGAGAAGACTATGGGCCTGATTACAATGGCAGTCGGACGAGCGTCCAGCCGCCAATGTTTTGGGTAGGTGTCCGACTGACAATATGTTGGCGGTTCAACCTGCCCGATTACAATGCGACCGCTGTCTAGGAAGTAATAAAAATGACGTTTACTATTGTGGCATGTGCCGCGGCCCTAGAAAAGGGCCGTAGCACCAGCTGCAATGGTAAAAGGCATTTTGCAAACATTTATGCACCGTGTGCCAGGCACCATATGTTGACTGATACACGGTGCATGGATATTTGGGGGGGGACCACATGTCCCTCCCTGGGCCCATAGCAGAGACCCACTGGGGATGGGGGCCCTGCTGGGGGCCCCCAAAGTCCTTTTCCGACTAGCTTTTCATGGCGGCCGGAACGCAATGAAAAGGCAGTGGGAAAGGGTCATTGTAATCTCTACAGCGGTGCCTCTGCAGGCACCTCACCCATTGTAGGGATTATGGTCGTACCAAAGCTCCGACAGGCAACTCAAGCCTGTTGGAGGTGTTGGTCGGTCCCTCCGCCCGCTGCAGTCCGACCGGCCACATCGTAATGCGCCGGTCAGACCGCTATGCTGGATGTCAGTGGGAACGCCACCGACGGCCAGTCCGTGGCGGTCCCACCGAGATCATTATCCAGCCCTTAGTTCTATGAAAAGAGCATGGAATGATAATGAACAAATGTCATCAAAAATAATGCTTTTAATGAATAGGACATTATAATATTAAAACAGCAATGCCTTAGTTAAATACATAATATATATGATCAGAGGTCTTTACTCATGGGTCTGTTAAATTGTCATATACATTTTTCTTTCACCCAACACAGTATGTGGCAATGGCTCGGCCCACTTCAGCAACTGGCTGCCTTCATTTTTAATGCCTCTTCACATTGTTAACATTCACCTAAAAAGTTCCTTTCTCTTCAGTGTTCAGTGGCACAGGGCTTGTTGCCATTGTTAATGTTGCTATTATGGGATAAATATTTGTCTTTTTACAACATAATTCACTATAGTTTAAATAGAACACACTGTCACAGTCAGATATATTGCTTGTTTTAAGAACATTTCAGGACAAAATGTGCAATAATGATCATGTAGATTAGAATAACGCTTATTATTTTGCTGAATGGGCACATCTGCAAAGCATATTATCAATGAAGAATTAACTGATAAAGATGGCACATTGTTAGAACATCTTATACATTTCAGGGCCATATTTAGTTGCCTTTTGAATTTATTATATCATGTACAAGTGCCTAGCATTGTGACATAGCACTCAATATTGACGTTTAAGCCAATTCTGAGCTCTCCCACTTTTCTATTTGCACAAACTAGCCCACAGAATGATAAAGTAATTTTCCCAGGCTCAAAGAATATAAATATTTGCCTTGGTACAAAGTAGACATATACCAGGAACCGTTTTTATGTGTGCATACATGTCCTACTTATGATTAGGCCTGGGAGGTGAACTCCACTCCGTTTGCAAAGTTTGCAGAGTTTTCCGCACTCAGCACTCCACCCAGCATGCGGAGTTCCGAAAAACTCCGCTATGCGGAGTGGAGTTTTTTCCTTGCTCACACTTCTCGGAGAACGCGAGCGAGTAAAATCCACCTCCTGGCGAGATTTCTCAATGCGAGCAGTCAGATTTCTCAACACAAGTGGTCATGGATGGTCGCGACTGCTCGCATTGAGAAACCTTCAGTTCGCGTTGAAAAAGCTGCCGCTCTGGTAGAAAATCTACTCGAGCAGCAAGAAAAGAAGCAGCGCTCTCTTGCGCTGCACATGGTGCCGTTCGTGCTTATTTTACAGCGTGGGGCAAACACCCAGTACTTAAAATCAATGCAAACAGCATGATTAAACGCTCTTCACCATTTGCAGAGCTCCGCGTAGCGCGGCAGAGTTTTCGAGTCACTTCTCGGAGTACTCCGTCCAGGCCTACTTATGATTCACCAACATAAACAGACATGTATCGACATTGTATACATAGGAATTTATAAAGGTCCATTTTAGCTGGGATTGGAAAGGTGCCCATATTTAGGGCAGTCGCCAGGGACTTGTAATAAAAATGTCATTACCATCCACAAAGTACTAATTCTTAGCTTATTTACTAGATGAACTAAATTTCTTTCCAACCTACATGTGTTTGGCATCTCATTTGGAGCTGGAGAGCTATCGTTTACATGCCATTCTCTTATGAATATGTTCAAATATCATCCCTTTTTAAAACCTAAACTCAGTCTAGAGGAAATGTCGCTTTTGGGTTGGGAACTTTTAATTTAAAAATGTTCCTTTATGGTGTGGATTTAGCTGGCAGATGTGCGTTCTTTGGCTGTTTATGATATGTGCTTATGTAGGATCAGTGGAGCTGGGAGAAGCATGATTTTCCCATAGAAAATATTCTACAGCCCCATATACATCTACAATGGTGGGAGCTGCCAAACATGAGATGGAACGCAAACACAGGCTGATTTTCAGGAAGGTGAAAGAATAGATGTTTTGGGGCTGAAAATAGTGTTGAGCTAAGGAAAGGACAGGAAGTGAGGACATTCAAGCCAGATTGCAAGGAGAGGAGATGTGGACAGAAGTGCATAGATTGCATTAGCGCCGGTGCAATTTTGCGCTGACCAATGCACTGGCATCATTGTAGACCAACTGTTGCAAAATATCTTTCTCGCACTAGCCAGAGATCACAAAGGTTGGTGACTTCTGTGTAAACTGTGATAAGCAGTGCATGTAACCCAGAACTGGTCCAACGCCATAAAATAACAAGCATTGGCAAAGTCAATAAGTCTAGTTTTGGCTGCAAGCTTATTGACTATGATTTTTTAAAACATATTTTGAGGCTTTATTGCAAAAAGCTTATTTTTAAACGGCCACCCATACATGTACATGTGTACGCACTCACCCATATATGCACATGTTGTATATGTGTGCGCACCCACCCACCAGATGGCTAGCTTTGATTGTTTTCATAACTACATCTTACAAAGAGATGGCTGGAATTGCGTGCTTGCACGCATGGGCAACCATGTTATAATGGGTTGTACTCCCATTAAAGATGGCGACCTGTGCAGACATGGCCCGTGCGGGTTAGAGCGGAGGGGCCGGGTTGTGGGGGGTTTCGAGAAATGGCCACGATGGTTAAATGAATCATTCATTTTCTCTTTTCGTTGTCTGTCGAAATCCCCCCCCCCACACGGACGGAATCACTGCTCTTACCTGCACAGGCTGCGCCTGGACCTGTGCACGCATGTGGATGAATGCACAACTAAGGGCTACCATCTTGAAACAGATTGAAAGTCATTTCACAAACCTGGCAGTGGAAAGCACTGCATGACAGAGTGTGGTGTAAGCAAGGGGTGATGAGAGACAAGTAGCAGTTTCTGGGGAGCTGGCAGGCCCTCACAAAGTTAAATATAAATGAACGGGTAAAAAATAAATTAAAAAAAGAGAAGGCCCACAATGGACGGATGACAAATAGCTTCCATAAAAGGGACTAATTTCTCTGTCGGCGACTGCATTGTGCTTTGACAGTTTGCCATCACTCACGAAGAAATGAAACAATGTCTTAAGAGGCTTGACCTCTTGCTTCTGGCAGTATGCTGCTGTGGGCGAAAGCAAAATAGGAATTACAGCTGAACAGACCAATGGATGAAGAGGCCCGGGTGATGCTTTCTATAAGTAAGGTATTGACTCACGCTACACCTGACAAAAATGATGTTGAAGAGATAACATAGGGAAAAAAAAGTTCCACTTTATCGTGCAATTGAAAAGATAAACTCCACACATTCATCTACTAATCATACACTGCCCTGCAGCTCCTTATCAAGGAATTTAATGACTATACATAAACAGAAGAGTTGCATTTGCAAATTCTCAGCGAAGAACACCCAAGGTGCAGCTTCATGTGTTCCAAGCAAATCCTCACACAGATAGCTTTAATTAAAAGACATGTTTTAATCTTCTTCCGCGCCTGTGTAAACTCAAAAAAGACATTGCCAGCTGGAAATCGCTTCCCCTCTCCCTTCTGGGTAGAGCGGCCCTGTTTAAAATGATGTCCTTGCCCAGATTCCTTTACGCACTGCAAAACGCCCTGGACCCTGTACCTGCTCTTTACTTCAGGGAAGTGGAGGGCCTTCAGAGAGACCTGCTATGGGACGGAAGACCGCGTATCATCCTAAATAAACTGACCTTGAACTGGTACGATGGTGGCATAAGCCTCCCAGACATTAAAAAAGTATTCCTGGGCAGCACACCTTGCTGCCGTCAATCACGGTACCTACGGCCGAGGTGATGACCCTGGCTATACCATGGATAATGGCTCCTTCCCGGAGGCAATTGCAACAGGGCATTCTATTCGCGACCCAAAAGATACACTCTGACAGGCCCCACTAACCATTCGGTTCGAATTTGGCACGACGCAACTAACTCTCTTGGATGGGGACATAAATTGACATTAGCAACCCCACTTTAGGTTTCTGAAAAACTGGGTAGCCTATGGAGGTCGAAAGGATTTGACAGGTGGGACCTCATCTGCATTTCACAAGTCAAAGACATTTGGGGAGAGGGGGGAGTCAAGTCCTTCACCACGCTACAGACGGAATATGACCTAGCCGACACTGAATATTTCCGATATGCACAGATCCTACACTCACTTCAATCACTTCTACCTAAGGGGATGGCTCCTCCCGAGGCGTCACCCTTAGAGGACAGGATCTTGGATGGCCACCTACCAGACGAGACGATTTCCTTAATATACAAAAAATGTATAAACAACATGACAGATCACCTCCAGGCATTACAGGAGAGATGGATGGGTGATGGAATTGAGATAGATGATGAGGACTGGCGGGAGCAATGCTTTCCCCTAGAGTGGTCGTCATTCCGGTGCGCCCTAGACTGGTATTGCTAAAAATTCTTCATCGAGTGTACATTACCGGGCCCCGTCTGATACATATGGGCAAAGCTGATAGTGGGGAGTGCAAAAGAGGATGTGGCCACCTGGGAACGTTCCTACACATCATATGGGAATGTAAACATGTCAGCTCCTTCTGGCACGAGATACATGAGACAATATATGCAGTGCTATGAATCCGTCTCCATCCGGAGGCGAGACGATGTCTCCTAAACATATGGGAACCCACAGACCTGAACACTCACCAGATGCAATGGGCCACCCTGGGGTTCATGATCGCCAAGAGAAATATTGCACAACTATGGGGTGCTGCTAAACCACCTACATTAGAGGCTTGGGAAAGGGACCTTGATTGGTGTATGTTTATGGAGAAGACGGTGTATGTTGCCTGGGGATACCCCAAAAAGTGGTCCCGAATTTGGAGCCCTTGGAATAGTTATCGTGGAGAAATCTGTACGCCACCTTACTGTGTTGAACAAAATGTCTCTCTCACCCGTAACATTCCCCTCCTATGTCATGATATAATCCTTTTTCCTCTCTACGCAATTGCTACATATAAATTGGCTGATTCCTCTGTATTGCATATTTGAACCGGTGTCTGTTTCAATAAAAAGATTTCTAAAAAAATAAAAAGACATGTTTACCTTAACCCGATTTTTTTCAGGCACAAGCAAACATCCCTGAAAGATGCTCAAAAACCACAGCTGTTTGGAGCTTGTAGTGTGATGCTACCATCATGCATTGAGAGAGGCCTCAGCCAAGTCCAGCACCAAGCAATCAATCATTGAGGTAGGAGGATTGTGTACAAGGAGCAGCGTTTAATCAATCAATGTCTTGTAAAGGGCGACTACTACATTAGGGTCTCAAGGCGCTGGGGTGCTGCTGGTCTGTCGAAGCGCTGTAATTCAGTCGAAGAGCCAGGTCTTGAGGTCCTTCCTGAATTGAGACAGTGACAGTGATTGCCTGAGGTGGAGAGGCAGGGTGTTTCAGATCTTTGCTTCCTCAGGCAGTGGTCTCGCGGATATATGGGACGGTAGAGAACCAACAAGAGAGGAAGGGATCCACACGACTAGTCCCCTCAAGGATTTATTCAAAAACAACAAAGTCAGTGTAAATCAAGTCAATAAGGGGGCACTACTGATTAGAGGAGCACTGGTCCACAAATTCCGAACAAGCCGATATGTTGTTGAGAAGAGTGTAGACCTCAATGAATATTACCCATTTGTTATAAAAGCCCTCACTCGCCAACCTGGTTGGTGACATGCTTCATCATCGGGCTCCACTGGGATGACCGAATGTCATCCCAGTGTGCTACAACGCCAGGTTACTGCGGAGCGGGGTTCTTGTGTGGGGGTAGTGAATTTAAAATATCCAATTAAGTCAAAAATAAAACTTTAATAATTTTGCTAATTTGGAAAAGACTAAAAGGGAGTGAAGGTCAAAAAATAGAAGACCTGTTTCACTCCACGGCGGTCAACATGTTTCTGCCTCTGTGAGTGTTCGTCAGGCTTTCATCAGGACCAGAGTGGATGTGCGGAGCCCCGGTGGTATGAACGCGCTAAGGTTCACCCTACCGTGGACTGCTGTGTGAAAAATTATTTACAGTGAAAAAATCCGCCAAAAAGTATATATAATGGGGGAGAGGAACGAGTTTATTCTGACATTGAGAAAGACATACAAACAAAAAGACAAAACATAAGAAGAGTCATAAGTGTTTGTGACATACTCGTACTGTTATACTCAAGGGTTTAGAACAATGGTGCTCGGAGAACGAAGGAGTGCCACTAGGTCTACCTCAGGTGCCGAAATGGTGAAAAAATGTGCACCTAGGTGTATCCAAATATCGGTGTAGGATAAAACCTTTTGCTCGATATCCTATCGGATGTGACTAGAGTCATATATCGGAACGCACGTGGAATTATGCAGCGTGCCACTCTAAGTACGGAGAAATGGGGAGGGCTAGGGAATGGCTAAGCAGACCCCAATGCTTAATATACAAGAATTTTAGTAACATCTTACAAAGAGGTCAATCCGTTTGATGCCTCAAGGATCCCGGGAGGGGGGTGGGAGCAATATGGCACACCCTGCGTAAAAGAGAAGGGAGATAAAAAGAAAGAAAAAGAGGGCGGGCCACTAACTCGAGTGGAGAAGTGTGATCCCGCTGATTTCTCGCACGCTTATAGCTTCTGGAGAGGAATAATCTCCTTGATTTCACGAGTTTCCATCCACGCACACTGAGGGAGAATTTGCCCTACGGACAATTTCTCCGCCTTTGACGGAACTGCACTGCCTTGAGTGATTTCAAGGTCCAATCTCATGATCTGACTACTAAATTGATAGCCAGAGGGTACCCTTCCCCTCTCCTCTCCAGAAGCTATAAGCGTGCGAGAAATCAACCCAGGGAAGTACTCCTAACTGACTATGTGAAAGATACTGCTTCCATCCCACTAACATGTGTCACCACCTATAGCACCTTATCCAACCAACTGAAGAAAACCATCACAAAACATTGGGGGATAATTAACAGCATCAATCGTAAGTGGGAAAAACCGCTCTTCTCATTTAAACGTGCTCAGAGCCTACGCAATAGTCTCGTACACACACACCCTTTGATGCATTCTGACACTTCACAAAGAACTATAACTGAAGTATGGGGCCTCCCCAAGGTAACTGGACATTTTCCTTGCTCTGACTGTAGCATATGCCATCTGACCTCACACATTAAAACCCTAAATCTTGAACCCAGCAAGGTCTGGACCCAAAGAGGTCATACAAACTGCAATACACCTAATGTAATTTACCTAATTACATGTCCTTGCGGTCTACGATACGTAGGGATGACTACGAGGAAGGTCAAACTCCGGATATGCGAGCACCGGAGCAATATCAGGTGTAAACGTGTTACCACAAAACTGAGCGAACATTTTCTATCTGTCAATCACACAACAAATGACTTAAAATGGACTATTATTGAAGAGATCTCGACAGGCAGAAACATCCCCAAGACCCTTTTTGAAAAAGAGCAGAGATGGGTTTACCGTCTGGGTACGAACCTTCATGGCTTGAATGATAATATACCTTGGACTAACATTTTATAATCTACCTATGGTCAATTGGAGGCGCAGCGTCTAATTTTGTCCTTTACTTACTCATGTGATCAGGGAGACTCCGTCAGGCATTATTGAAAAACGCAATTTTGCCGTATAAGTGTTTCCAGCAATTCTGATACATTGCTTGATAATATACCTCGGACTAATACCGTATATTCTACCTGTGACATACTGGGGTAACAGCATTTAATTCTGACCCCTGTCCTTTATTTACTTACGCAGTAGTCAGGCACTACCTAAACACGCAAGATTGCCGATTAAATGTCTCTAGCAGAGCTGAACATCAAAATACTCTATATATGCACGCATGTACAGAACTTTGCCTTAATCAATATGTGCTCCGGTCTATAATAGCGAGTCCCCCTTGCACGCTCTTCGTGTGGTTTGTTTGGGTCGAATGATTGTTCCACACGGAGCCTGTCAATAAAGTATTGTGCTCTTTTTTCTTTTTTCTATTTCACGTGTCGTTCAGTACTGGGAACGACTCCGTTCTTTTCCACATTCCCATTGGATGTTCTCTACATCCAATCAGAAACGGAGGTTGGCGAATCTGCCCAATCCCGTCTGAGCTCTCACTGTCAGCCCAAACCGGGGACTTTTCGAATCTCTTCTTATACGAGCCTCCGGTCACGGATCTCTACTATCCGGACCCGGCAGCTAGAGGCTGTATAGGTGACACACGGGTGCTGAGCAGCAAGGGCGTAAGTTATTTACACTGCTCCCTGTCCCTGAAGGTAAGCGGGATCACACTTCTCCACTCGAGTTAGTGACCCGCCCTCTTTTTCTTTCTTTTTATCTCCCTTCTCTTTTACGCAGGGTGTGCCATATTGCTCCCACCCCCCTCCCGGGATCCTTGAGGCATCAAACGGATTGGCCTCTTTGTAAGATGTTACTAAAATTCTTGTATATTAAGCATTGGGGTCTGCTTAGCCATTCCCTAGCCCTCCCCATTTCTCCGTACTTAGAGTGGCACGCTGCATAATTCCACGTGCGTTCCGATATATGACTCTAGTCACATCCGATAGGATATCGAGCAAAAGGTTTTATCCTACACCGATATTTGGATACACCTAGGTGCACATTTTTTCACCATTTCGGCACCTGAGGTAGACCTAGTGGCACTCCTTCGTTCTCCGAGCACCATTGTTCTAAACCCTTGAGTATAACAGTACGAGTTTGTCACAAACACTTATGACTCTTCTTATGTTTTGTCTTTTTGTTTGAATGTCTTTCTCAATGTCAGAATAAACTCGTTCCTCTCCCCCATTATATATACTTTTTGGCGGATTTTTTCACTGTAAATAATTTTTCACACAGCAGTCCACGGTAGGGTGAACCTTAGCGCGTTCATACCACCAGGGCTCCGCACATCCACTCTGGTCCTGATGAAAGCCTGACGAACACTCACAGAGGCAGGAACATGTTGACCGCCGTGGAGTGAAACAGGTCTTCTATTTTTTGACCTTCACTCCCTTTTAGTCTTTTCCAAATTAGCAAAATTATTAAAGTTTTTTTTTTTTTTTTTTTTTTTTAATTTTATAAAAATTTTATTGTGCAGAGAAAAAGGGTACAAGCACGGGCCTACAACCTCCTGGGCCGGCCGCTAGTATGCAGAAATGATCAAGCAGTTCAAAAACAATGACTGGCCCGCAGGGGCTCCGCTAAATGACAGGAGATCAAGCTGCACATAAAGGAAGTCAGGATACACCCTGTTTACATAACTATCAACCAAAGTAAAGAAAAACAAAAAGCAAGGCGAAAAACATTGAAAGGGCGTCTAACCATAGCAGAGGAACTCCACATAGGACCACCCTAGGGTGGTCAATAAAAGGGGCGCCTGAGAGGGAGGGGGGGGCCACGGGAAAACCAAATCTATACTCAGATGAACAGAGTAAGCAAGGAACCCTCAAGGATCAGGGGGACAAGGCAACCTCAGACGTCTCCACCAGGTGGGGAGAACAGATAGTCCCTCGGTACACATTCCACTGACCCCAGATTCTACCCCACGCCCCCGGTTTACCACGAGCCACATACACCGTCTTCTCCCTGAACATGCACCAGACCATGTTCTCCTTCCATACGGACACGGTGGGAGGCCGTTGGGAAACCCAAAGCTGCGCAATATCTCTCTTTGCGATCATGTTCCCAAGGGCCGCCCACCGAGCCTGGGCCGCATTATAGTCATTGGGCTCCCACACATTCAGAACACATTGGCGCACCTCCGGCAGCAGAGCGACCCCAGTAACTCGTTTCATAACATCATGCACCTGGCGCCAATATTCCGCCACCTCGCGGCACTCCCAGAGGATGTGGAGAAAGGTGGCACTGAGCCCGCAGCCACGCTCACAGAGCCCGTCGTTAGAAAACCCCATCGAGACCAAACGGGGACCCGTCACATAGACACGATGGAGAATCTTAAGCTGGACCAGACGGAGACGGGCCGGGATGGCAACCTCCTTAGGGGATGACAGCGCAGACTGCCAGTCCTCGTCGTCCAACTCCACCCCATCTCCCGTCCATGCCTCCCGAAGACGCACCAAGAGATCAGCCCGATTATTTATTCGTTTTTTATAAATCAGGGAGATAGTACTGTCGGGGACGTGTCCGTCGAGTATACGGTCCTCGAGAGGCGAAGAAACAGGGACCGTGGTCCCCTCCCCAAAGACCGAGAGTAGGGCGTGCCGAACCTGGGCATAGCGGAAGAACTCCCTTTCAC
The DNA here is from genome assembly GCF_964204655.1 of Triturus cristatus. Lineage (NCBI taxonomy): Eukaryota > Metazoa > Chordata > Amphibia > Caudata > Salamandridae > Triturus > Triturus cristatus. The sequence goes on from NC_140580.1 coordinate 862,482,131, forward strand.
TAAGCTCGTACTCGCTCTGAAGCGCCGCGAAGGATTTAACCGCGCCTTTAACCCATAGGTCCCCCACTCTACTAATGCCGATCGTATCCCAGTACTCAAAGCCTTTCGTTGTCCAGAGGCTTCCCAAGCGCTCAGAGGCGAATAGAGGAGTAGCACACGTTAACCGCTCACTCCAGCCCACAGCTACATTCGCCGCCTTCCACACACGTACCGCAATCCTAGTAGGGCCCGTGAGGGTCCTTCCGGCAGATCGAGAGTAAAGCGCTCTGTTATAGTCACCGCCGGGAAGCAGGAATTTATCCATCTCATATGCCGGGTTCGAGCCAGGAGCGTACGTAGCATGGTTAATGGCAGACAGCTGGGAGGCCCAATAGTACCTTCTAATGTCAGGAAGCGCGATGCCCCCGTCATACTAGGGAAGAGTCAGCTTTGCCAAAGCGATGTGCGCACGACCGTCCCAAACCAGTTTCCTCTGCAAACTCTCCACTTCCCTAAAGTAGGCCGCCGGAATGATATCGAAGAAGTTCTGGAGAGCGTAAAGAAATCTGGGAAGGGACATCATTTTAAACAGTGCTGCGCGACCAAGTGGAGACAAGGGCAACTTACACCACCGAGCCGTGTCCGCCCTCAAACGCCGGAGGGGAGACAGGAGATTCTGCTCATAGCGGACCGCCGGATCCAACGAAACGTATACCCCCAAGTATTTAAAGCCGGATTGAGATGTTTGGATCGGAAGCCGAGGCGGCAAGAGAGGAAGGCCATCGGAGATAGGATACACGCAAGATTTGGACCAGTTAATTATCAAACCCGAATTTCTCCCGAAGGAAGTAAGGACATCAAAAAGCACATTGAGCGACTTCCGCGGCGAGGTGAGGTACAGAAGAATATCATCCGCGTACAACGAGACCCGATCCTCGAAGCCCGGGGCCCACCGGATCCCTCTGGTCGAGGGCTCCCAGCGGAGCCAGGCAGCGAGCGGTTCCAAGGCGAGAGCAAAGAGCAGAGGGGACAACGGGCACCCCTGCCTAGTACCCCTCCCGAGCGCGAAGGGCCGAGAAACCCGCCCATTGACAACCACCTGAGCCATTGGACCAGCATAGAGGAGCTTCACCCAACCAATAAATCCCTCCCCAAAGCCAAACTTCGCCAATACGGCCCAAAGGAATGGCCACTCGGTATCAAAGGCGATCGTGGCGTCTAAGGAAACCAATATGGCCGGTTCAGAGAAGTACTCCGCCCTAGCGAGGACGCCATGTAGACGCCGCAAGTTGAGAGCGGTATTACGATGAGGGATAAAGCCGCATTGATCCGGATGTATCAAATCACAGATAACTCCCAGCAAGCGATTAGCGAGAACCTTGGCAAGGATTTTCGGTTTGGCATTTAGTAGGGAGATAGGCCTATATGAGGCACAGCGGTCTCGTGGCTTACCGTCCTTGGGAATAACAACTATAGTAGCCAGACGCTGGTCGTCGGGAAGGGAACCCCGCTCGAGCGACTCCAGAAACATACGACGGAGGAAGGGCGCGATTTTATCCGGGCGTAGTTTATACAGTTCAATCGGCAGTCCGTTGGGGCCCATAGCCTTGCCCGAGCGAAGGGAACGAATCGCGGTAGCGATCTCGTCGACAGACAGGGAGGCCTCCATCTGCTCATGATCCTCGACGGATAAGCCGGGCAAGGCAATATCCCGCAGCAAGAGACGAGAGTTATCCTCATCTCTATCAGATACCGGGGAGTACACCGCCCGGAGGTGGTCAGCAAAACACTCCACAATCTCACCAGGGTCAGTCACACACACTCCATCCGAAACCCGAAGCTCCGGGACCACACGATTCACTCTCTCCTTCTTGTCCAACCAAGCAATCAGTTTACCCGCCTTGTCCCCGGCATCATACAACCTACCCTGTTGCTCCCTATACATGCTCTTGGCAGCGTCAGTGACAAGAGACTTATATTCAAACTGCTTCAAGCTGAGGGCATGAAGCCCATCCTGAGTGACACCCGTCTCCAAAGCCGCCTCCAGCCCCGATATTTCAGTCTCCAGCTTCACCACCGCCTCATTCTTAACCCTCTTAGCCTCCACTATCTGGGATAGGGCATGCCCGTGGAGCACTGTTTTGAAGGCTTCCCACAGGGACACTGAGGACAACACCGACCCCTCATTCTCGAGAAAATACTGATCAATCGACTTAACAAGGCTATCACGAATCTTGGGGTCTCGCAAGTACCAAGGGTTAATAGGGGCGATCCGCCCAGCGGACCGCATCCCGGTGTCGAAAAGCAACCACAGTGGGGAATGATCAGAGATACCCCGGGCCAAGTGCTTGACCTCTCGAATCCGGGCAGTCTGGGCCGCGGGCATAAGAAAATAATCCAATCTGGAGAGACTCCCATGGGCCCCAGAGTGAAATGTGTACTGACACTGTGTCGGATGCATTAACCTCCAACCATCCACCAGACCGAAGGTATCCAAGAGTCCGCCGAGCCACGCCTGGGCAGCAGGGAGGGCCCTGGGCGGGTGGCGATCCAAATCACCCGAAACAACCGAATTAAAATCCCCACCCATAAGCAAAAGACTGTCAGGAAGCTCAAGCAGCATACGACCCAAGTCTGAGAAAGTGGAGTTCTGGAGGCCCGGGGGAACATAAACCGAAACCAAGGAAAGGGACTGTCCCTCCCACCTCCCAATCAGAGCCACATAGCGCCCTCTATCGTCTAGGACAACCCTGGTGATCTCTAGCGGAAGTGAAGATCGTAGGAGAATGCCCACCCCTCTAGAGCCAGTGGTGAAACCGGAATGGGCCACGAGTCGGTATCCCCCCCTGTTCATGGCATGACAAACATTACCAACCAGATGCGTCTCCTGTAAGAATACCACATCAGGAGTCAAACGACGCAAATACTGCAGCACAACACCCCGTTTGATACGATCCCCCAATCCGTTGACGTTACAAGACATCAGTCTCAACCCGTCCCCCCCCATCCCCTCCAATAGATCAAAGGTCCCCCAGCAAATAGCGCGACACCTGAAACTGAAACAGAGCCAATACCTCGCCTTGAAAACAAAAAACACAAATCCAAACAACCCCTCCCACCCACCAACCCCCCCCAAATTCAACTCCCCCCACCCTGCACCCCTGCGGTCCAGAAAACCACCCCAACTTGCAGTGTGCCTGTCGCCCTACAAACCCCATTCTACGAAAAGACCCCGGAGGAGGAAAGGGACCCGTCCCTGCCCGCCCCCAACATAGATCATAATTAAACAAAATGTACAAAAGAAGTAGAACCCAGCCGAACAAAACAAAATGTCAAAGTCATGGACCAAAAGTCACTCCGAAGGAGGCCCGCCACCCACGGCACCACCAGAAGGCCCAGGCCGGTCACCCCGGTCCGGCAGAGAATCCAGCCAGTCACTCACAGTCGCAGGACAGTCAAAAAAGGTAGCCCGGTCTTCGTATTCCACTCGGAGCTTAGCAGGAAAAAGCATCGAGTACTTAAGACCTAGGTCCCGGAGACGGCGCTTCACCCCCTGGAAACCCATCCGCTGTTTCTGGACCAGTTGGGTGAAGTCCGGGAAAAAGTTAACGGATGAGTTCTCATATCGGACCGGGCCATGTACCCGTGAGGCCTGCAGAATCGCATCTCGGTCTCTGTAGTGAAAAAGTTTTGCAACAATAGGCCTCGGGGGAGCTCCCAGTCGCGCCCGACCGCCTGGGACTCGATGGGCCCGCTCCACGGCAAAGAACTTACTCAGGCCAGCGGGGGCAAGCTGTTTGAGGATGAGTTCCTCAACCATAAGATCCACCGGGCGATTGTCGGAGGTCTCCGGAACACCTATGACGCGGATGTTATTGCGTCAAGCCCGTCCCTCGAAGTCCTCCAGCCACCGGGCCATCAGGTCGTTGGTCGACTTGAGGTCGCCGAGAGCAGTCTGCAGGTCCGACACATCCGTACCAAGGGTGGACGTCCGCAAATCCAGCGATTGGACCCTCTCATTGGTCTTAGAGAGATCCGCCCGAATTAGCGTAACATCAATGGCCACCGTGTCGATTTTACGGGCCAAGGCCTCGTACTGCTGAGCGATGGTCTCCTTGATGCCATTAATGACGCCCATGATGTCCTGCAGGGACAAATCCGGAGGGGCGGACGGAACACCCCCAGCGTCATCCGGGAGAACACCGGCCGTCCCAGGGGACCCTTTACCCTGAGTGTAGCGGTCCATGTTGTTGGTCTGGACCGGTCCCCCACGTAGGGATGTCTTGGTCTTACGCCTCTCGGGATCCCCTCTGCCTCCCATGTGGAACCACGCTCGCCGAAGGGGACCACCGAGCAAGCGTCAAAGTGGCACGGGCGAAGCCGACACGAGCCGTACCAGGGACCGCAATGTGGCGGTGCGAGAGGATCAAAGTCAATGGGCACACTGGGTTCAGGCGGAGGCAAAGGCACGAAGCGAAGGCCGAGTAAAAACCCAGCCGCACAAAGCAACTCCACTGTCCAGCCACTCAGAGATCCAAAAGTGAAACCGAAAGTGATGAGACGGCCGCCGGCACAGCCCCGATGCCGTTGTTGTTCAACTATGCCCCGGCTCCACAGTTCACCTTCGCACCGGGCACAGCCATCAGTTGGGCCTCAAAAGTTCAAACCACCATAGATCAGGTCTCCCAGGTCCGATTTGGTTTCTGAAAAGAGTTTAGGGTTCAGCCAACGTTCATCTTCCAGAATCCGTCAACCAAGTCAGGATAGAGTCAGGATAAGTTCCGAGCAGCAGCGAGGGTCCGGGGAGCCCTGTGCTCACGCGACCATCTTGGATGCGTGCTAGGCTCCTCCCTAAAGTTTTATTTTTGACTTATTTGGATATTTTAAATTCACTACCACCACACAAGAACCCCGCTCCGCAGTAACCTGGCGTTGTAGCACACTGGGATGACATTCGGTCATCCCAGTGGAGCCCGATGATGAAGCATGTCACCAACCAGGTTGGCGAGTGAGGGCTTTTATACCAAATGGGTAATATTCATTGAGGTCTACACTCTTCTCAACAACATATCGGCTTGTTCGGAATTTGTGGACCAGTGCTCCTCTAATTAGTAGTGCCCCCTTATTGACTTGATTTACACTGACTTTGTTGTTTTTGAGTATATGGGACGGTAGCCAGGGCCGTTTGGGTGGAGTGGAAGTCTCTGGTGGGTACGTGGAATGTGAGGCAGCGACGCAGGTCCCACGTCGTCATGGGCGTTTGGTCATGCTCTGTACTTACTGATCACCAGGCATGAGAGCAGTGAGTATGGGGCATGGCTGAAGGCTTAATGCTGGTACCCTGCTCCCAGCAGACATTGAAGGCAGGAGGATTAGGTGTAGTGCATGGGAAAATACTGCCTTCTACCCAGTGGGCACTGGTGGTGAGCGGGATAGGTGCATAGCCGCTCTTACTCTTGGCACCCAACTGGTAGACTAGGCTAAGAGCTGAGCAGGAACAGGAAGTGGTGGCAGGTGGCAACCTATATCATTGTAAAGTTGGCATCATTGATGACATAAGTGAAGCCACTCATTGATTACATCACTGGTGAATTTACATAACGAACCACCATAGGCATCATAAATGACATCAATGTAGACTCAAATAAATCCTACTTTTCACATCTACAGCCATGGCCTACAGCCATAGCAGGCACGTTATCTTGCTAAAAGTAATACTGTAACCCTACAATGATTATAAGTGGCCTTGAGGAGTTGTGTTTCCGTGAGTGCAACTGCAGAGGTCCTTGTCCTGGTATGTATTCTTTACAAGAAAAGCTAGGTGCTGACAGCGGTACATCACCCTTACAACCGTATTTAAAAATATGCCCTTCAATGGTAGCCTTCAGGGCATGGCCAAAGTTTATTAAAAAAAAGACAGGTGACATATATGCTTGTGAGTGAATGTTTGGAGAGAAAAAACATACCTTGTAATAAAAGTAAACTTCGAAAAAAATGATGGACCTTCAAACGACATAGCTGCCGTTATCAAAGGTTGTCAAAGACAGCAGCTTATGTCCCCGGTCCTGCAGGTCTCGCGGTTGAGCATGCGCGCGCACGGCCACGCACGCGCGTGTAACGCGCCATGTTATGTCTTCAAAAGAATCTCCACGGGGAAAAGCCGATTTAAACATCCTGCCGCGTGAAACCTTTATAAAAAAAAAAGATAAGACTCGCATCACTCAGAGAGCACCTTCAAGAGTCTCGCTTTATGAAACCATGCAATAAATACATCGACTGTTTAAAAATCATCAAATGGCCAGCCTTTTAAAATCCTCTTTCAACTCCTAGACTTTATAGTGTTAGAATTAGCAAAATGTTTGTCACAGTAAGTAGCTCTCTTGTTTGCCATTTTGGTTCCCAATTTAAATTTTAGGCAGATTGCTACAATTATTTGTCCAGGCCATGGCTGCCACGTAGGGCACTAACAATATGAAAATACTTATTGGCTCTCCCGTTCCTATACCACCCAATCCTTCTTTCAAACTAACCTGCTTGACTGACGATAACAAAGGAATACTTGTTCAATTTCTCATCTGGATCAACTAAAGACCCCCCAATAATAGACCCCACCTACCACCACAACGCCCTTTTTGGCCAGCCCACCCGTACACACTTGCCACCACAATTTTATTTTCTGGGACTATGACCTGCTCCTCTAAGCTTCACTTCCTATTGCTTTAACATTCAAGCATCTTGACCAGTCAGTACATTGTGTCACGTGGAAACCCCATAAAGAAGCACATCTACTAGTTTTGCAGGGCATTCTGCTGAGGTGAGGAGCCATGGGGTGCATGTGGTGTGTTTGTAATTTAAGGGACTATTTGGCTAAACATTGTGTCAAAATACAACTCCTGTTCAAGCCAATTTGGATGCCGGAGCCAAGTCCTACGGATGGTAAGATGTGATAGTGGTCAGCGTTCAAGTGTCAAACCCTTGTATTTGTGCGAAACATGTTCACAGTCAATGGTTTACGAGCTAAAGGATTTAAACGAAATGCTTTTCAAACTTGTTGTTTCCAACTATGCGCCAAATAGCGTATACCGCAAATCTGTTTGTGTAATCGTGATCATACTAACAACATGATGAGTTTGCTCCTGCTGCTGGTGCACATCTGTCATCAACCAAGGATTACTCATACTGTCACTAAAAGAAGTATGTGGTTATACTCTCTTAGTTAAATAAATATTCTCCACTTCATCCATCCATCTATAATTCCCAGATGTTGAAAGATTTTCGTATTCAGAACTGCACGTCAATTGGTGCCCTAGATCATCCCGCTTTTTACTCCTCAGATTCAAATGTGGTAATGCCTTATGGTCTGCATGCATGCATTCATTAAGCAATTAATCATATTATGTTCAACTGGTGTAAATGGATCATGGCATTCTGTAACCACCACATTGAATTTGAAAGATTCCCTAATTTATCATTTCTGTTCGATAAGCAAATTCCTCACCTCATAATACTTCCCAGGGGCCAGACTGGATACTGAAACTTTTTCCTTCAATGCTCCTACGTGCCGCTAGCTGGTGCCATGTGGCACTGTGCTCGATCCTCGCCTCCCTGGAGGTAATGGATTGGAGCCGCATTTAAACTCTACCCCTGCGTACCGCTATCAATTTCTTTCCGCCCCTTCCGGAGTGGTTCTGGACCACACTACCAAATTTGTCTGCACTACAGCGGTGACTGCTCTAACAAAATCGGTCCAGTGCAGGCTCCTCTTCCTTCCATACCCAGAGCTGATGGTGGTGACGGACGTATCAATACTGGGTTGGTAAGGTCATCGGGTGAATGTGGAGATCAGAGGAGTCTGATCTCCTATGGCAGTCAGGTCCCATATTAATCTTTTGGAGTTGTGGGATATTTATCAGGTGTTGAAGGTTTTTCTTTTGTCCATCAAGGGTAGGCTAGTGCAGTTTTTCACAGACAGCCCCACTGCCATGTGGTATTGCAACAAGCAGCATCACGAGGTGGCGCAGGGCATCTTCCAACAGTGAGGAGACCCCTGAGTAGATATTTGTGCCACCTTCTAGAATGCAAAGTCCCAAAGGTTTTGTGTAGCAGAGTATTCGAGAGAAATCCCACTTAGTGATCCATCCAGGGTGGAGGCTGAATGGAGCATGGGACTCCTGTAGACCATCCTTCTGCTGCCTCTCCTTTCCTGAGTTTTAAACAGGTCACAGCGACCAGGCCCATGTCATCCTAATGGCTCCAGTTTGGCCCAGGAGAGTGTGTACCCAGAACATCTGGGAATCAGCATCTCTTTCGCCAATCAGGCTTCCATTTCAGGAGGTTCTTCTGTTGAAGCAGCAAGACACGGTGCAGCACCCTAACCTTAACCATGCACACCTTCGCGCATGGAAACTGAGCAGCAGCAGTTGACTGTATTTAATCTGCCATGTAGGATGTCATCATCATCACCAGACACGCTTCTTCGAAGTCCATTTCTGCTGAGTGCTTGGACAGGTTTGTAGCCAGGTGTGGTATATGCAAGATTGACTCTTTACAGGCCAAGCTGTTGGCATTTCTTTAGTTTTTTCTGTGTTTGGCCTACGAAGGCATTGCAGTGGGCACTATTAAAGCTTATTTGTTGGCCCTTTTACCCACCTACATTTGCCGGACCAACCATCCTTGTTTAAGTCACCTGTTGTGATGAAGTGTATAAATGGTTGCCTCCCAGCCATTTGTTATGCCACTGTGTGACCTTCATTTGGTCCTAATGTTTCTCATCTGCATGCCCTTGAAACGATGCATAGCTTCCCATACCATTTCTTGACTTTTGAAGGCTTGCTTCCTTATTGTGATTACTTCAGCTCATCACATGAGTGAGCTTCGGGCACAGTCAGTCTAATCATCCTTTACCACTTTTTTCCAGAAAGTTGGTGTGGAAAAGTCGAGTGGCCTTCCTGACCAAAGTTGTGACTCCTTTCCACTTTGGTAAATCTATCACTCTGCCTGCATTCATTGATCCCCCACCCACTCACCAAACTGCGAAAGAAGTGGAGAAGCTTTATTGGTTAGACCCCAAATGGGCTTGAGATTGATTGTGCCATGGAACATTGTATGGATGATCAGCGTTTTGTGGGGATCGCTGGAGCAAAGAAAGGGAAAGCTGTGCAAAAGGCCTACCTTGTCTCGCTGGATGTCCACTGCACCACGATTTCCTGTGCATTGTGCAAGCAGCCGCCATAAAGTCTGAGACTCCATTACACTAGGAACAAAGCTGCTGCCACTTTGTTGGCAAACGGAGTGCCTGTCCTTGATATCTGCCTGGCTGCAAAGTGGGCGTCAGTACACATATTCACAAAACACCACTGCCTTGACAGCCAAGTGCGATAGACAGGTCATTTCACACATTCGTTCCTGCTAGACATTTTTAGTCTGAGACTCTCCACCTTAGGGAGGTACAAATTCGGCATCTATGTTAAGGTGAGAAAACTGCATTTAGAAGTTTCTATCAGAAGAACGATTTTCTTACCTTCCGTAATGCTGCTTCTGCAGGATATTCTATCTAAGCACAGATTTCTGGCTGCCCTCCCATCTCCCCATTCTGTGGAGTGGTCTCTTTTCAACATCTAAAAAGGTCCCAAGGCAAGAACCTGCAAACTGATACCAACACTAATTCACACTATACGTCTGAGGGTGGAAAAGAGACGAGCAAGAAATTGATGTCAGGATGCAGTGGTGACCCTTATATGTGACTCTCCTCCGTCATGCTTGGGGCAGTGGTACGCAAGCGCGGAGCTGCACAGCAGCGCGTAACAGTGCACGGGAGCACTGCTGATAAAACCAAGTTGACTGATTCAGTCTGGCGCCTGGGTAATATTATAGGTGAGGCATCCGCTGTTAAATTATCACCCAAAAGAGCTTTACCGAACGTAAGTAACTTGTCAATCTCTGTGTATTACACCCTTATATAATGAAGAACTTGAGAGAACCCCTAATACCTGGTATCCCAAAGCAATACCTTCTTTGTATACCTCTCAAGTATTATTTCTGGACACATTCCACATCTTTGAATTCCCTCTTGTAAGATCAAAAGACTGAAATTGATCAAAACGTCACACATCTGTTTGTGTTTTGTGAACAATTATTTTGTAGCTTTCTATAGCTTGTAAGGTTAAACGTCACGTTGCTCTCTACTTTGTTATACGTGTACCAAAAGCAGTTAGGTCCCAAGATCTATTGAAGTCCATCTTTAATTTATTAATGAACTTCCTAACAAATAATAATTTTTACATTACACCGTATTAGGAATATCACATATATTACTTGCCTTTTTCTACTTTCCATTAGATTCGGGATGGCACATTGATGCAGACAGATGCCTGGTATTTCCTCAGTCAAGAATCCCTTCATGTGACATATCTGAATCTGTAATCACAAGAGAAACTCCGCAAAGTACGGAGGGGGGAACGGGAGGCGTGGGGTTCTAGGAGCTAGCGGCCTCCATTACTAGATATTAACCACAGAAAGCTGCTCCTAGAGTAGTGTGACCCTACTAATAATAATAAATAATACATATCTGAATCTCCCTGCAATGCAGGTGCCCTTTTTACCATGGTGCAAGGGTGACTGCATGGTGCATAGCAGCCAATTTTGCGTCCGCACAGGGGAATGCACAGGGATACGTCATATTGTTATAAATATGACGTATCCCTGTGTTTTGAAAGTGCCGCAGCCAAAGGGCTTGCGGTGCCGCGCTGCAGCACTTTCTTGTAAATAAGGCCCTCTAAGTTGTGTGAAGTAAAGCGAGGATCCTTCATAACTGCATACTGGCACCCCTGACTATGGCATTGGTATGAGGATGACATATTAACAAAAATTAGGGCTACTCTTCCTAAAGAGAAAGAGGAGATATCGACAGGTTGAGCAGGGCTTGGGTGTATACACGGTGGCAGTCATTTGGGGGAAGCAGAGGATGAGGGTAGGTGCAACGACCAGATTGCACTCAGAAACCTTTAGCACGGCTGAGCGTGGCACCGCTGCCACATCCTAGGGAGTACTTTTATCTCCAGTTGGAGGATGGAAAGCCAGCATCAGAAAAGTAGGTACCACTCAAAGGGCACACTTTTGACACATTTGAGGGGTAGGTAGATTCACTCACTCTTCCTGTCCTGACGAAGCGCCACAGATACTCCTGATCACTAGGGGAGTGAAACATGTTGATTGACTAGAGTTGGACCCTAAAGAGGGAACTCGCATCAGACTACCAGGGTACTTTATGACCCCATTGGTAGCATTTACCTACAAAGGTTTTTAATCTGACAGGGCGGTCCAGTTATTAAAAGTAGTTGGTGGCATCCCTGACCAGTTTTAATCCACATCATCACACGTGAGATACCACCCCACCTAGACTCTACCTTGCATTCATCATATGGCATACCAATAAAAGATCTCTGCCTAAAGTGACTCTTTGGGGGGGCCTGCTGGGCATTTCAGCACCAACCCAACGAGGAGCAATAGCCCTATGATGAAGCATGACATCCCTGTGGGATGTGTGAGGGCAACATGAAACAGTCCTGGTGGCTGCCACTGTGTATATGCCTGAGTCCCGCACAACCAGTCGATATCTCCTCTTTCTCTTTAGGAACAATAGCCCTAATTTTTGTTTGTGACATAAACCAAGGAGCATGGGCACTGGACCTCTCATCCAGCTCCTTGTCCCCCACCTCCTCTGTCTAGGAAATCCTTTGATATACAATGACATATTAACATCGGAGAAAACATCCAGTATTCTTACTATAGTTGTTAGTAGTGGAATTCCTACATTGTGTGGTGGATTCCTGGTGTGTCCTCTCAAACAGAAAGATTTCAGTTGAGATCCATTCAGACAAAGAAAGCTTTATTTTGTCCAGTTATAAACTTGTTTTATATCTTCTGTACCTTTTCCCGGCCTTCATGAATCTTCTTCAGCCACGTATGGATTTGGGTTCCATCAGCAAATATTTAGAATAGTTTTTCTAGTACTTGAGCAAAGGAGCATTTGTATGAACTGAACAACAATGGGGGACTTTGTAGCACTTCAAGGCTTTCTGAACTGATAATACTTCTTTTTCATCATCAAACCTTGATGCTGCACTAAGCTGAGAAGTGCTCAATTAGAACTGTGTTTCTAGGGCCACCTAACACAATATTCCCTACTATGCAGTTCTTAATGTATAAAAATAAACCTAAGTGCAGGAGACCAAAGCTTTTCTTGGAACTGATAGATACTAAGGGATGCCAAATACCATGGCTGCTTAGTATTGATTCAACCTCATGCCTTTTTCTATCACTGCCTTATGCTTCTTGTTTCTTTATCTCACCCTTGCAGGGTCGTTTTCAACCTTGTTTTCTACATTTTTGTTGCTTTCCTCTTTTTCACCTTCTTGGTGTCTTTTCATCCTTGCTCTCTCTTTAGCTCTGGATCAAGTCCAATGAAAATAAGTCCTGGCCCCTAAAAACAAGTTCTCGTACCCATGACCTGTAACCATCAGCACAATTTAAGCACTGTTTGTTGCCCCAAGTAGTCCTTCGAAACCCTGTTATTCTGTGGTTAAGCAAAGGTAATACTAGAGGGAGAGTTCACCAGGCAGAACTCACTAAGCTTGAACACATCTATGCCCATTGGTTCCGTCATAGCTGGGAGCGCATTGCTCTCTGCCTCTGGCTGTGATGAGATTAAACTGAAGATCTTGCCTTGTTCCCGAAGTGTGATGGAACGCAAATGTGGTGTCCAAGGACTCTTGATGGGTGTGAGCAAACTTCTGAGGCTATTAACCATCCATTTCATCATCCAAAGGAGCCAGGGTGGCCTCAGTATTTAACTTCTATTATCTCATGATAGTCATAGGACATGTGTGTAGAAGGTAGACTTGGAAAATGTTTCTTCATTGCCACGGAAAGTCGCAACTCCTGTGGGATGTTTATTGGAGGTCTCCGAAGATGTTTGTTTTTTAAAGAACACTGCTCCAATAATGGCCAGGCCATATATTTTAGAGGCTCTTTTGATTAGAAACTCACAAATCGTTCTAAATTTCCAGAACCTGGTGCAGTTCTAATGAGCAATATTGGTTTGCGGCAGCAAATCATTTCTGCCCCTATAAGGTAATTCTACGCTGCTTTCTGACCTAAATGAGAGGGGATCTCTCTGACCCTCCAATCCCAAAAGCAACCCCTGCTCTTCAAACTACCATGTGTATTCTGTGTGCTTTATGTTTGTATGGCTACGTGTATACATGCAGCCAGACCCTCAAGATGAAAGCTTGAAAATGAGGTCGCTATTGCAGTGGTCTCCCAAGCACCCCATGAGCACATTTGTCTAGTCACTCACGCAAATCTTTGTGGATTGGAGCAGACAGTGGTGGGAAGGAGAAGCCTTGTTAATTGCTGGAACAGGGCGTTCGTAGGTGGGGTTTGGGGTACAGCAATGTATGCATTTGGCCCTTCTACTCTCATACATTCACTATATATCTCTTCACATTGCCACCATCTTGTTCATTGGCACTCATGGCCACTTCTCCAGACACAGCCTCTTCTTGCACCATAGCATGCCTCTTCTATCCGTCTCTCGTGTCGCTCACTGTTCATCTCTCCTGTCATTGGCTCTCAGGCCTATTGCTTCTTCAGTCTACTGACATGCCCGGTCTTACCACTGAATGCACCTATCATTTTATTGTCCCTTTCTTGACATTCACAGTACATCACTCTGATCTCTTCCTTGTCCCCAGCCTCTGCCCATGTATCCCATTTCTGATGCTCCCACCTGTCACTACCCCATCGATTATTACTGCTACATGTCATTGCCCCCTTCCCTTTCACAAAACCCCTCAATTGTCATAGATCCTCTCTCAAGACTGCCCAACCACGGCCGCTTTTTAAAGGCCGATAGTGTGGCAGTAGAGTCAGCCTGACTTCTGGTCTAAGTTTACCTTTGTGAATCGGGCCCAGAGTGCCTAAATCTCCTGGTCAGTTATCCACATTCACGATCTTCACTAGATTGACCACTTTGACATCATAGTTTGTATGTGACTGGCCGGCCAAATGCCTTGGGTGACTTGGAGGAGATGCCAGATGAATTGATTGACTATGTGAATATGTATTATCCCTCCCCAGTAAAGTAATCCAAGCAGAGTGATTCAGAAATTCATTGGCAAGTAAAACAGATTTTCAGAACCTGACTCATACCCAGAATTGTTGCCATTTGACAGACACTAACCTGTCAGGATATGCAAAATCCTCCCTACAACCCCTTTTGACTGCTGAGAACCAAAAAAGAGCAGACAACAGATGGTTATTTGACAGGATGCATTGTTTGGGCTGTAAGACTTCTTTGAGATACTGCATGCAGCTCTGGTCCTGCTCTCATCACACTAATCCTGGCTTTGATCTCTTTCTTGGGCGATACCAGCCGCATAAAGTGAACTCAATGGTGTGTGCGCAGGAAGAGGAAGAAGCGAAGGATTAGAGGGGGATTATGAGCTCCAGGGCTCTGGGTCTGCAATGCTTGAAGGACGGGGAGCCCCATACATGCTCCATGGCACATATAGGGTGTATTGTGTAAACACAGCCCTTATGCACGTGACTGACTGCACAAGGCCATGCCGTCATTGGTGCATGACAAAATGGAAGGATGTACAGACAAGTTAATCCCGCAGGACATGAGATAGACACCTGCTGCCAGGATGAAGCGCTGTTACCAGTCTGGACACAGTTTTTCAAACTGTAGATCTATCCACCGGGGACGGTTGGCAAAGCAAGTAATAGACATTGACTGGACTCCGCCTGGAAAGTGGTGTTAAGTAACGAGCCTGCAAGCATAGGGCAGAAACGGAAAACAATAATGAAGTAGCGATGGAAAGTGTGCCCGCTGCAGATACTGGGAGACATATTTATGGCAAAGTCACACAGCACAGTGCAGCAAGTATCCTTGCTGCACTGTGTGACAGGGAAAGAGCAGGAACACACCATATTTAAAAGAATACGGTGCATTCCTGCATTTGGCCCTGCACTGGTGCCGTTTTTACAGCCTAGCCCCAATGCAGGCACCCTTGTAGTGCAAGGGTGTGTGCATTGCAAGGAGGATTGTTTAGTGCTGGAAGGGGCACCTCTCAGCACAAAAACAAATCCCCTGAGGCATTTTCCTCCTTCTGTGTGTGAGAAAGAGGAAGTAACGAGGAGAAATAAAGATATTTCTTCTTGTTACGCCTCATCTGGGAGGGTGTATGAATTTGGCACATTCCCAGCTCTACCAGCAATGGTAAAACTGGGAATGTGTCACAACCCATGGGAATTGTGTGGCAACACCCACGCAACACCCATGGAATGTCTTCCCAGGGCAGAGTAACACAACGCAGTGATTTGCTAATTTCCAAATTGCTGACAAGATGTTCTCAAGAAGCAGGAGCTGGTGGAGCTCAACTGTCCACTGCGCAGCATCCAAAACTGAACATTGAGCCACTGGTCACAAGTGTGGTAACCAAACAGTGTAGCCAGGAACAGGGTGTGTTCCAATAAGGAAGCACACCACCAAAACAATCCTGCCAGGTCAGTCTCCTATGAGCAACATGCCCCTCAACAATGAACATTCCATTGCACATCAATAAAGATACCAATTCCTTAAGGGAAGTCATAGGCATAGGGATGCAGGAATGGAAGGACAGGAAAATCGATCTGACACACCTTACTCGCTTTATTGTCTCGGTTTCTATCAGCGTATTTCGTCTCTCTCCTTACCAGGAACAGAAGACGCTCTCAAAGCAGGAAATCTCTGAAAGCTAAAGGCCTGCCCTTGTCTTTAACTTGGTGAAGAAAAGTGCCTTAAGTCAAGGAGGAGGCTGCTCATCAAATGTTAATGTAAAAATGTTCAAGTTTCTT
The DNA here is from genome assembly GCF_964204655.1 of Triturus cristatus. Lineage (NCBI taxonomy): Eukaryota > Metazoa > Chordata > Amphibia > Caudata > Salamandridae > Triturus > Triturus cristatus. The sequence goes on from NC_140580.1 coordinate 862,498,010, forward strand.
CTGTTGTTAGTGGTCCTACCCTCTCTGACTATAACTGGTGACTGAAGAGAAGGCGGTATACACACTGGCACTGGAATGATGTGAATTTGCAGCTGCTGCTTTTTCCGCATAATTATGGATTTGTCGCATTTGCTGCATAATCCATCATCTGCTACCTAAATCTGCAGATTTGAACAAAAAATATTTTCTTCTCAAATGGATAAAAAATTACTAAAACACAGCAACACTTTTCAACGCAGTGGAAGGACCTTTGTAAACGTTGATCGGTTACCTTTCTGTTGCATATTGCTGTATTTGGGTCTTAAATTAATGCTAAAGAGCTGAATACTTTTCCCAGACAGTGGTAATGTGTAAAAATGTCAAAATATTGAAGTAATCCTATCACTAATTGTGCCTCGATATGCCACATAATTTGCCTTTTGTTGATGCATAATCTAGTCAACCCTGCTGCATAGTTATTCCTTCCTTGCCGCATAATTTCAGTGCCTCTGGTTCTTCCTCGGAACCAGGCACCCACACTATCAGCCTCATGCATCAACCCAAAATCCAGTCGGTAAAATACCGATTCGGTAATAGCTCCCGGTATTAAGTAAAAAATACCCAATCCCAATGCATCAAACCAAAAGCAGAAATAGCTATTTAAGGAATCCTTAAATAGCGATTCTTTAAATAGGGATTCCTTAAATACCGATTCCTTAAATAGCGATTGCATTTAAGGAATCCCAAAGTGAGATTCCTTAAATGCAATGCATCAAAGTTAAAAAATTAGCGATTTCGCTAATAGGGGGAGCAAATTACCATGAAGATGAACTGCATGGTAATTTGCAAAAACTTTGAAAAATGCACTTTTGTGCATTTTTCAAAGTTTCATGTTGCGCACACACATGCCCTTAGAGCATGTGTGTGTGCAACATATGTGCACATATCATTTTCAGGGGTGCAACAGGGTGTCCTTTTGACACCCTGGCACCCTTGAAAGTGCTCCCGCTATTAGCGATTCGGTAATACCGAATCGCTAATACAGACTGGCTTTACATTCATTCCTATGGGCCTCCAAGCCCATAGGAATGAATGGGTAGGTATTCCTTATTACCGATTCGGTATTACCGATTCGGTAATAAGGAATATTAAGGAATCGCTATTTGAATAGCGATTCCTACATGCATAGCCTTTTGCTATTCCTTATTAGCGATTCCTTATTTTTCGCTAATAAGGAATCGCAAAAGGCATTGTTGATGCATAGGCCCCTATGTTGTTAGTCGAGCTCTCTGATTGCCTGGCCCAAGACCACCATTATTCAGCAGGCGAACGTAGGGCCTGTGCATCCCTGTTAGGCGAGCATGTTGCTCGTTAACTAGATTTCGTTTCATTGTGTTTTCCAGAAGATGAATCTTGCATTCATCTTATGTCCCTGAGACGGAGCTCAAAGTCTCCTGTCGTGCGAAGAAGGTCACTAGGGGTTACTGGAGCCAATCAGTGTTGCCTTCTGAGCAATTCCAATGAGCTAATGTTGTTTGAGGTAAAAAAAAAAAAAATCTGTTCTGGTCTTTTAAAGACTAGCCGTGCAACAACTCGTTTTTTCCAGATTTCTTTGATACGTAGTTTTTCGTTAGTGATTGGTGCTTGAAATGAATTTCGCTGTTCGCATGCTCTCAAATGTGTTTCATGGCCTGACGCGTTTAGAAGTCCTTATTCACCAGTAAACGGCTTTCATATCCTCAGCAGGGAGAGACGTGCATGTATGCGGCATTCTCGGGGGCTATTGTGACACAACAAAGGACTGGTATCACTTTGCAGGATAATGTCTCACCTCGTCGTTGTCTGCAAGAGGCCAAGAATAGCTCGAGTGGCGCTCCCATTGTAAATGACCTTTCTGAGGTTGAACACAGAACTCTTGAACGGTCACACTATGCAAGCAGCCCGACATGTTGAACTCAATAAAGATCAGGAACTTGAATTTGGTTGTTCTGTTTTCAGTAGGAAAGAAGACATCACTTTACAGCACTTCAAAGGCGCCTCTGCTTTGCTTCGGGAAAACAACGTTCAGATTGAATGTGTGTGAAATGTGACGTGCTTGAATACAGTTATGCTGTTCCTACATTCCGCCACTTCCGGCCCAGCTTCCGGTGTGATTGTGAACGAGTCAAGGCTAGAGAGACAGTGCGGCTTGCACTCAGGGATGTGCTGATGCCTACAGGAAGTCTGCACAGAAGCCAAGGTGGACCCTGCCCAGGGCATGAGCCCTGTTTATGGCAGCCATTCACTGCCACTGATCCCATCTTGCCCCTGCCGGACATGCGTCTTCCTGGTCTCAGCGGAATAATGGATGTGCGCATTGTTGGCGCTGATGGCCCTCTTCAGATAATGGCGCTGGTCTTCGCGACATTCCTTCGCGGCCTTCTTTAGCTCATCCTGTTTTGACTCCCCGGTCAGACTGCCGGGTCAGTCATAACAAGGAGCGCAGCACGTACTTAGATTTTATCTATATTCTTAAACTCCTATCATCCAGGCAGTATATTAATATGACTATTTTTTAATGCATAATACAGTCTTTTAGTTTTTGAGATGGAAACAGGGTCTTACTAGTATTTCCTTCAGTAGAACTTTTTATCCATCTCCCTAGCTGAGATCTAAACCTGTGTGTGACCTGCAAGAGGCACGCGGGTGGAAGCATGAACTGAAGCCAGCTTCTACAGATTCATAGAGATGTGCTGTACAAATGTAATCATTCACTCATTCACCCATTAATTCACTCACTCACACTCACGCACTGCTTTACTTCCCTGGGGTGGTCAATACAACCTCCTTACTCTTACTCTGGCCTGTTAGTTTTACTAAAATTATTGATAATTAATTATTGATATTTAATTGTAGCTGCTTTCATCCGGCCCTCTTCATTGAGTGATCTACTGTTATGTCATTCACATTTAAATTCACCCCACTACAGCATACAGCATGGAGCAATGAGGCAACCCACTACACCCATTGTCTATCTACACTGTGAGTGATGGCATTCTGCTCTTTCACCAGAGTGAATCTGCACACAAAGTAGTTCCCTTCGGTGCCAAGGACTACCATATTATTGTGTGCTTTGTGAGACCAAAAATGTTTAGCTTTTATCCAATTTAAAAATATATATATTAGTAATAAAAAAAAAATGACAAAACAGTACAGGCCTTGACAGAGCCAGAGGGCTGGTAGTCAATTCCAGACCTATTGGCGTTGCCTATGCTTGTTCTGAAATGCCATCCAACTTAGCAAGATTAGGAGTGGAGGGTTGTCCTACCTTCCTTTTGTAGCGTGCTTAGGCACACTGTAGTGCAAACAAGACATTGACGGATGTCCAGAATCCTTCAAACTCCAAAAGCTGACCTCAGTATTTGCATGCAAACTCAGTATTATGACTGGAGCAGAACTCTAAAGAGGATGGATCCCTGATGCGGTGAGCAGGCTGCTTGCAGTGACATAGTTTGTGCTGTGGTGCAAGCAGGTTCAGCCTTGACAGGATGAAGGATTCACTATTCCTGTGCAGAGGAAGGAGCCTGCAGACAGTGAGGCACATACCGCTTGCCTCATTAATATAAACAAGATGATGACCTGCAGTGCACTCATGACGTAGAGCAGCGAGTGCTGTGATGGAGGCCTGCAAGGGACAACATATCCATGTCCTAGCATTTGCTTTCACCTCCCGCCATTTACCTTAACGGGACAGTAGCTGCAACGACGCAGCAAGCATTGGCAAAGTCAATATGTCTGGTTTTGGTGTTCAAGTTTTGAGCTTGCCATTAGTTGTAAATGTTTTTTGTAAGAGTATGGCAGGGGACTAGTGATTGTGTGTAGGTACACGTAGTACAAGAGCAGAATGCTGTCACTGATAAAGAGGTAAGCAATGGCTGAAATTGGCTGACGCTGCCCCATGCTCCAATGTGGTGGATTAAAATAGCCAGTGACTATAAATATACTATGTTATTAAAATCAAAACGTCTTGCCTAATATTAAAAATGGGACCAAGTGAAAGAGACATCAGGTGGAGAGTGTGACCGCTGTGTGCATCCCTCGGTACGAAAGGGACAGCCTTCACAGTACAGTGTTGATACCTTCGCACTCTCAGGAATGCTCCCACAACATGGGTTCAGTTCCTTGAGAACCACAAGGTGGGGCGAATGCCTTACTGTTGCCTCCTTGCCTTTTCGACTGCAGTCGTTCTTCAGGTGAGCATTGCGATACACCCTAGGGTCAGGCACCTCTCAGAGTAGCGCCATGAAACCAGCCCGGTGTACGCGAGCGTTACAAAATCTTTTTACATAACATAACAATGGCAGTTGCGAATTGAAATAAAAATTTCTGCATGGCAATTTAGAACTTTAGGGCCAAATGTATGACCCTTCCATTTTACGAGTCGCAAATTGCGTCGTTTTGCGACTCGCAATTTGTGACTCGCAAAATGGAATGTACAACAGTGTCTCAGACACTGTTTGCGTTTCCTAATGGGGTCGCAAATGACCTGCCTCATCAATATTCATGAGGCAGGTCACCATTTGTGACCAATTGGGAATGACCAGCACTCGCAGGGATGGTGGCCTGCTGGGGTCAGCAGACCACCATGTCTGTGACTACTTTTTAAATAAAGCTGTTTTTTTTTAATGCAGCCCATTTTCCCTAAAGGAAAATGGGATGCATTTAAAAAAGAAAAATTTAACTTTCTGTTTATTTTTTTAAAATAAGAGTAGGCAGTGGTCCGTGGACCACTGCCTTCACTTAAAAAATATTTTCGCATACATTCACAAATGGGAAGGGTTCCCACGAGGACCCCCTTCCCGTTTGCGGGTGGCTTACCACCTACTTGAAGTAGATGGTAATCTGCAAGTTTTTTGCGGTTGCAAAACAATGGTACATACCATTTGGACTCGCTATTAGAAGGGACGCCCTTGGCACGCCCCTTCCTAGTAGCGAACACTATTTTGCGAGTTACCGACTTGCAAAATACCATTTGTACATACCTCACCATTTTTTGCGGTTGCAAACGGCCCGATTTCCCGTTTGCGACTGCAAAAAAGTCATACATCTGGCCCTTAGTACTTTGCAGTCACAAAGTCAGCTGCACTGACTCTCTGAATGCAAAGTACTTGAGTGAAAATGGATCAGGTTGTTTAAAGGCACTTCATATGCCCTCTCATGGGTGTCTCTGATCATGTCATACCTATTAGTGAATAGCGATGAGAGAACTGAACGATGGAAGCACAAACCTGAAAAGTCACATCACACTAATCTGTGATGCTAATCACCTTAGTAACAGTCTTTCAGATACTCGAAATGTATGTGTGCCTACAGGGGTTTATATCATTGGTATGAAACCTCCTGGGTTTCATAAACAGGTCTGAGCTTGAAGAGGAGTTATACGGTGGTATGAAATCTTAGGGTTTCCATGGAGGGTTAGGAGGCTGAAGGGAGTCTATATGGAGGCTATATGAAGGTGATCCGTAGAAAGGTGTAAGACCGAAAGGGCTCCATATGGAAAAGTGAGAATTAAGAGGTTCCATTCTGTGGTGGGTGAAGTGCGTGGTTTCTACCTGACTTGTTGAAAATGGTGGAAGTGGGCTAGCAGCATTGGAAGCGGGCCCACACGGAATCCTGAACTGAAGGCTTAAAGGTCTAGTAATACATGAGGGTCAGATATAGTTTGACAAAAAATTGCAGAACAGGTGAGATAGGTGTACAATCAGATCATGCTGAAGGTTGGACAATGCCCGAAGCACCACATTGCTGACCATCCATCACCAATATTCGCTTTGAGGAAAGCATTGAGATAGAAATGCATGCATGAAGCAATGTGAAAAAGAGAAAAGTACTTTGATTTATCAAGTTAAATTTAGATTTGTTTCCTTGAAAAAATGCGTCGTAACTCCACTTGGCCAAAAGCCGTGTGATGAAGGGCAAATTACTTCATCTCCCTACGTTTAAAACTGCAAATACCTGTACTCTCAAAAGATGCTGAATTTGCGTATTGCAATGTTCTGAGTACTTATTTGCACGTTTTCACTCCCCGTCATTTACAGGTTCCTCTCGTGCAGTTTCACGCACTCGCCAGCGCCACTTACCCAGTACCAAGCGCCGCCCCTCCTGTTCGAGATGCTTCCGCTGTAACAAAATGCTCCTTGTATGGCGGTCTGCTGTTCCTTGAAGCTAAGTCTGCAATACATCACTTTCCCAATATAAGAGAGGAGTTCGCTATTGACACAGTAAACCATACATATGTATCCAAACACTGTAAATAAAAGATGGTGCCTTTACTCAAATCCATGACACACATTTTATCAGCATCTGGAGTGTGCATTTTGCACACAGTCCTTTTCCAAGTGGCCTAATGAGTCTTCCTTCTGAATATAGACATGGGAACTTGTATTGAAAAAGAACAAAATTGAAACTCACTGTAAACTGAGGTCCTTTCTTGTTTCATATTTAATGCAGATAACATAACCATTCGGCCATAGAATAAGGATGAAAATCCACCAGGTCTGAAACTTACAATATAGAAGTAAAAACAAAGCCTAGAACATTTTCAGCTGGAAGCCGAGTGACACAAACCTGCAAAGGGTTCGAACCATCCTTGCATTTCTTGTGTAGAATGCAGAACAGCATCCCCCTGAAGTGCTTACTGGTTATCACATTGAGAGCCATGGGTGCTGACTCAAACATTGGCTTTAATCCGTGCAGCCTCCAGGGCTCAGGCGTAATTAGGCATGAAAGCGCCTGGAAGCGCCTTCACAAATGAGCTTTTGAGCCTGTCTTCAGTGGCCTGCGGGGCACGCGGCGTAGGGGTTTGACAGGCGAGACAGCTCACCTTCAGACAAAGCCCTTGGAGTTCTGCCAGGATAAGGGCTTCCGAGCGTGATTGGTGGCCCTCCTCCACCTGATAGATATGTTTTATTTCTTGTTTGTTTAGCACTTGCTGCTGTCTTATATCGTCTGTGCTTACGAACAAAATCTCATTAAACACAAAGGCCCGAGGACTGGAAGGGACACAAGGACACTCTGGTACCCAGGTCTATAAAAGTCTTCTGTTAGATTGATGAAGTTCCGTCCACCCATGGGGCATTGGTCAGAGCAAACATCAATCAAAGCAGGCCTCCAACGAGGCGCTCATCAATCAAGACTGAGCAGCCTCCCGTTTAGAAGCGGATCCTCCAATAAGGATCCACTCCTGGATGCTGCTTGGTTAAGGACATCCCACATACCAGGCAGTCCATCACGGCCCACACAATGTGCGGAAGCAAGATGCCAGCATCAGATGCTGAACGCCCTTCCCTGTGCAATACTTGACTCTTATCATTTATAGAAATTGAACACAATACACACTATTGTACAATGCTGGACTCAAACTCAAATACATCAAAAAGCAGATGAGTGGAGGTTGTGATCTGGAATGCCGCTATTGGGCTCTCTGCTGGTATTTCTGTTCCATTTTTCCATCCTTTCACCCACCAGTGTTTGCTGCTTAAAATATCCCAATCTTTTGACCCAAATAATGAATAAAAGAAACATGAACGTGGATGGATCGATCAATGTAGGAACATTTACACTGACATTGTTGGCCACTAAGTCAAGACTTTGCTGTGACCTTCTGGTTGCTCCCACTTTTTTTTGCAGCAGATGCTTTAACCCAGCGTGTTGTCTTCCAGTAGCTTGCTCTGATTTCAAAGACCCTGGAGCCTGATTCTCAAACCATTTTGCACACCCAAATGCAGATGCACAAATATGCACTTTGGAAATGTAAACTTCCAATCCTGTTTCGGAAAATGTTATGTTTGTAAATGTCACTTAAGAATGAAGAAATTCCAACAGTATGACAGAATGTCCCTATTCAAAAGCTAGGGGCAGTATTTTTGGCACTTTTGTGCGGGCCACCCAGCAAAAATAGGCGAATACTAACAAATAATACATTTATGGGAATGTACACTCCACCAGAAGGGAGTTTCCTACCGCGTAAAAGCATGTAAGTATGTTCCAGTGAATGGAAGTTATAAATGTGTTCCAAGGGTGGGGATAGGAAACGAACACCCTCATATACTATGGGACTGTATGCTGAAGGATTTTACCCAAAAAGAAAAATGTCACCCATGTAAAAGCACATCAGGTCCTATTTAAACTTACAGAATTTACCACCTTGAGGAAATTCCACACTTGCAAATGGTACACTTTAGAGAGGAAATGTACAATTATTGTACGTTTCATGGGGTATTTATGTGATGCTTCGGGAATTACTGAAAATTAGGAATTTGTGTAGAAGTAATACCAAGTGGTCAAATGTCCGACTTCTTAGGTCTGGGCTTTGTGAACCTGGCATCTTGTCGTTTATGCATCTTCCACAGTGGGCAGCCTCGTGCTGTGAACGTAACACACACTTCCGGATTAGTGCTCCAGGTGTCCCTCTCCCTTCCCAGCCCACAAAGGAAGAGAAGGCAATCTGCTTCCCACCCCTAATGGCACGTGAAGTTCGACGACAAACATTTGATGTTCTCACAACAGGAGCTGCAGGGTTAGTTTGTCCCAAACAAGCACGGGGGTGTGGACGCCCCAGTGTTCCACTACAGCTTTACAGAAGGAGGGTAAACAACATCTGTCAAGGTTCATCGACTACAAGGTCAGCGTCCCCGTTACTGGAAACCACTGCCTGTAAATTGACAACATGGCAGGCAGTTGCCAATTTTAATTCGGTGTAAGGGAGAGCCTTACACAAAGTTGTCAGCAATCATAATGTGGACCTTTCGATTTGTTATTCGCAAAAGGAATTTGCATTGTAATACTGTTTCAGGAAAAAGAAAATATATGAAGAATTACTCTGGTTTTGTTTTACTTTCTTAGGGATGTGGCTGATTTCACACTTATGAATCAGCAGAATTCACAACCAAGAAATCAGTTGTTACTAAACTGTTATCACAGAGTCATTTGCAGACTTTCCTTTAGCTCGAAGCCTCTCTATTGATCTGGAATTTAGACATATTGCTGCTTGTGCACTCAGGGATTGGACAGATTGCAGTTTGCTGCTGTTGAGATGCTTAAGTCTGTTGGTACACCACAAAGGTCACCGTTGTGGTCGAATCTTCTGTTCTTCTTTCTGAGGGCAGTACAAGCAACCCCTCTTCTATCCCTCCACTATCCTTTCCAACCCAAATGACAGACTCACATACCCACCGCTCAAAATAATTTCATATTTCCCTATACTAATTCACCACTAATCCTTTTTGGGTTCCGGAGTAGCATGCTACTTGCCAGGGTTGGATTGGGATTCAAAATCGGTCCGGGCACGCTAAATAAGTGGCCCACATTTGCATATTGCCTTTCCTCAAAACTGCTTCGGCAAAATTTTATTTAAAAAAAAGGTGGGGAGGAGATACAAAAAAATGCACGGATTCGTTTACACTGGTGACTGAAAACAAGTAAGGCCACTTCTGCTCAGGCCCCTGCCCCGCTAGGTATGCATACATTAATGGGCCGGCCTTGCGAGAGAAAGAAAGTGACACCTCTGCCTGTTGCGAAACGTGAGGTAATGAGAGCCCATATGCCTCCAGAAAGACCACTCAGACACCCACCGGGCCGCTGTCTGTATCCAAACAACAGCGACACCGCCCAAATCTGCCCCCCAGACGGCTCCAAAAAGCAGCGCACAGTTGGAACTCGGCACCGGCCCCTCGGGCATTGCCCGAGTGCCCGCGTTAGCAATCCGACGCTGCTACTTGCCGAAAAGCGCTTTGACGCTTCATCAGGGGTAGAAAGCGCAATATAAATGCAATTACAATGTTATTGAGGTGGGTAGCAGTAATGCCTAGGTGTTATGGAAATGTAGGTACATTCAGCCCCTGACCCCAGTTACATATAACAGACTTCTCCAAAAAGGGTAAGCAAACGAACCTACATACCGGCATTTAGAAAGAAACTCTTTATAGACATGTTCCACCAGCATGCTGAAATGTGGACAACTGTTTAGGAATATATCTATAAAGAAAAGCAACTTCTTTTTCTTCTGGTGTTAAGACGTGTTGAGTGGTATGGATATTTTGCCTTATCTCTTCAATGTTGCTTTGTGTTCAGTTGCAGTGGAGGGCTTCGTGATGAGCCACATGCCCACACGGGACGTTGATGTATTCTGAGTAACACAAGACATACCACAGCCATGTCCATTTTAAGCTGTTCTTCTGCAAACACCTACTTTTCCCTAGAGAGACTTCCTGAGTGGATTCACCCAAAGTCGAACTACTCTTTTTGGAGTCAATTAGAACTTTAGGAGGCGCTCATCAAAATCCTCATCACCCCCTTTTGTACCGCTCATTAAAATCACCTGGACTTCCGATGGATTTCGCTTTATTCTGACAATTGTAAATTCTCAAAAACTTGCGATGTTGCTGTGAGACACTGATACATTTGTATGCAAAACATCAAGATACAAGCATAATTATCCTGCTCTTCATGAGCTCCATGGGTTCCCAATAAAATAAAGACCAAATATGATTTTTAGGACACTCTTGATAGTATATAAGTCAATAGGTAGCTGAATCTCCAAATGATCTGAAACAAATGCTAAAGTCTTCTAACTTGCCCAGTACTTTATGGTCACAAGATAAATTACACTTATTGTTCTCAATATTTAACGAGCAAGAGCTGGAGGAAATCTGCCTGAATCCATGCGTATAGATTGTAGATTTAATTACTTGCTAAGGCTAAGAGACTACATTGTATGTTTCAGGAGGTTGGTGAAAACCTTTCAATTCTAATGTTTCATCGACAACGACCTCCCCAGCTCTTGGATGACCTGTGGGTTTTAGCGCTTGATAAGAAATGATAATGACGCTACTGTTGTTGTAGGCTTTCATGGCTTTAATGTGTAAAACAGCACTGGTGCATGCTGCATATAAACTTCATTAGTAAATGCCAGTGTTGACATATTAAAGCCAGACCTATTACCAATGCTTGGTTTCTGTTTTTATGTTTAGAGATACTGGAGAACTCAATACAAGTAGTTATGTGGAGAGGGTGTCAAATTCTATGGGAAAATATATGAAAATATGCAGAAATGTTTTTAAATTTGTGCAGAAAAAGGTGGTAAAATCGAGGCCGAAAAATCATATTGCTCTTTTCTTTGACCAGTTCCAAAAGGTAACGCGCCAAGTACCCCAGAGCTCACCCCCTGTGTTTATTTTCAGCATTCCTGAATTTTTAGATATCATGCTAAATAAAATATCTAGGGTCTCAGTCCACTCGTGTTTCTTTTTTCAGCCACATTTAGTGAGTCCTCACGAGAAAGTGTCCTTGCCGGACCTTTCCAGTCAACTATCTCCCATTCATGTGAGCAGCTTTAGTGGCCCCAGGGGCCAAACTTTTGTCAGGGCCCCTTTCGTTTCCTGTCCGAGGCGCAGCTTTCAATTAAGTTTAATTAAGGAACCACGTAAGCTGGGGAAAAGGAAAACAATGGATGTGGTGCCATCTACTGGCGTTACGGCACTGCGGCATCAGGAGTGGAGAGATCAGGTCTGGGTTGTATGACGTGTAACGGTAGTGCAGGCCTTGAAAAACTGCGGGGCAGGGACATTTTAAGGATTTCGGGGACCCTGGGCCAAACATAATTTGGGGCCCCTGTTCAGAACAGCTTTGAATTCAAGCCCTTTTTGGCCAGGTCACTGACAGTGCACAGGCACACGGGTACACATTCTAAATGTATTTGTTCCAATATTCAGGGGTAATGATGTGAGTTTTCAATATTATATTACTGCGGCGGCTTCCTAATATTATTTCAAATAATCTTTGTGATGTCCTCCGATTTTTCATACGTGAGGTCCTTTTTTGATCTAAAGGAAACTTCTTATGGTTGGTGCATGTTGTTGAAAAACAAACATTTCTCTGCAAAATGTCTGTAATAGACTCCCCATACATCACCCACATAAACAAATATTTGTAGGAAAATGACATTTAAAGCAGAACAGAGTCAGCTCTATTGGGGGGGGGGGGGGGCTGAAAGGCTGGGGCCCTGGGCTTGGGCCCACTTTGGCCATGCCTTAAAACATCTCTGGGCAGGGGCGAAGAGCCCGGTTGTCCTCTCCTTGTGTCAGCCCTGATCTCTCTCAGCCTTTCTGTGTCTTGTAGACAGGCTGATTACCATCTCAAGACTTCCTTATAACCCTATTATAACAACGTCCATGTTCACGCCGTGTTCCTTTATAGGGTACGGAAGTTACAGGGTGACTAAGAGCCACAGGCAAGGTGTCTTCCATGCAAGGACTCATTATGCAGGTGTACAATGCTTAGCCCTGGTTGGAACTCACCTAAGATGCTGTTAAAATGAATAGTGCCTCCCGTGGTGCTGATCGGTGTTAGTAGCTGTCACAGTTGCTCCATCCTTTAGTTCAAGTCTTTCTTCCTTCCTTCCTTGTGTTATTACCTACTTTCACTAAGCCTGGAAATTCAGACAAAGATATATGTTCTGATCTGTTAATAGCTATTGTGATTGTGGCCGAGTGATGCTACCATTGCCTGCCCTGCAGGGCTCGGTTTATCTCGTGACCTTCCTAGTGCGATATGGAACTGAACAACGCCTTGTGCAAATGCGACTAAGTGTGATTTTAAAATTCATGTTGGTGAATGAGATCTCGACTAGTTAGGGTATGCACTAGCTAAACTAACCCTCCTGCACATTCGCATTTACATTTATGGTGTCCATAGTTTACGGTCCTTAGAGTGGGCACTGCCACCAATTGTTTGACAGAGCCTAACAAATGTTCATTTTCAGATGCCAATTGCTTCATTCGAGTGTTAAACTGTTACTAAAGAGGTGAAAGTTGCTCTGAGAGCATGAATGTGTGTCAGAATGAGAAAAGAGCGATGCAGTGCAGCTACGAAATGGGCTATATTATGCCGCATCATTTGCCTTTTCTTGCCGCATAACAAACAAAACGGCCCTCCACTTTTAAAGTTCACCGGCCGCCACTGGTCCATATTACCCAGAAACCTAATGTACCTTTCTTCAAATCTAAGTAGTTCATTCAGTTAGGTTTTGCCTATTTTTTTCCCGCTGAATAACTATGCATTCTGGAATTTGCTGTTTGCTTTTGCTTAGAAATGGACAAGCTTCTGAAGCTTGCCCTAGGACACTATGAAAGCGTCTTTACCCAGCTTAGCACAGAGAGGATGCAGTCCAGTAGTTGAGTTGGTGACCCTTAAACCAGGAGACTTGAATTCTAGTCTCAGCTTCACCTCTTGTCTGAAAGTGTGTTATCCTGGGCAGACCGCTTTACTTCAGTTCTATTGTCTGAAGACCCGTGAGAGCTTCTAAACACGGGCCTCAAATTGGACACTTATAGGAACGCTACATGAAAAATATATATATTTAACAGACAAGAAACTAAGTGACTATTGGAGGGCAGCCTCGGCCACCAGTTAAATGCTTCCTCGTCTGGATGCTGGCAGGGCAGGTTGCTTGAAAGTAACTGTTTTCCTTTGAAAACCCCATTCACGTTTCAGTTATGTATTTGCTGTTCGAGATACAATTCCAGTTTGTAATGAGAATATCTCTGGGCGTTGAATTCTGAAACTTATTGTGGCATCCTTAATTGCCTTGGCTGGCATCTGAAATGAAATAATGTAATAAACATTCCCTAGCACAATCTGTCAAAAATGTAAAAATTGCCTGTGGTTTTTATTATCCCTTAGAGAGCCGTTTCCTTGTTAGAATACGTACAAATGCTCCTTTTTTCATTTTCATGTAGAAAGTGCCATTAAGATGAGCACGAAATATGTATAAAGAACGCGTTTGTGTTAATAAGCGCAATCGTCTTTGCTGATTCAGTTAAAAAGAGAAAACATTTCAATTGATTCCTCAGCCGTTTTGAAACTAAGCTTTCAGGAAATTAATTTTAGAGATTGGGGCTCGATTTTATTGTGCATGAATATAGATGTGTTTGCATTGCACTCGCCATAAAATCTGATCTGCCCCCTAGGATTCCTTAAACTTATATGGGTTATTGGTTTAACCATTCTCTGCATCTCTGGTAGCAGCTTCTGAACCAGTCTCTGCAACAAAAGGAAATATACACTAGATGAGCGGGAACTGTAAGGTACGCCTGCCTTTGAGCAGAGGTGTAGCTTCAGGGGGGTGTTTGGGGTGTTACACCCCCCTAATAAATGTATTTTCTGGTAAATAGTAGGGTGCTGGTGCTTTCAGTTGGGTCTGGAGAGGTGTCTGTCGGATTTCACCAGGAATATTTACATACACACAGACAAAAACACACCCAATCTCTCTCGCTCTCTCTGTTTTGAAAGTCTTCAATAATGTTCATTTTACAAAATATTGTGGATTCTCTCCCTTAGGACCCACACCCAACCACATTCCTCTTCCTTTCCACTGCCCCTTAATGCGACCTGCTTGTTGTAAAACCTATTATAATATTATATGATTGTTGAGAAAACTGAAGCTCACCCCCCCCCCCCCCCCACCCCCCAGTAACAACCAAAAACACTGGGCAGGCACAGGCTAGTGACAGTAGAGAGAAATGTACGGGCACGGTTGGAGGTCTTGGTGTTGTGGTTTATTGTGTTATCTGTGTTTATGTGGCCTTCTGCCATTGGCTCGGACTTGCAGAAGTCATGGAATGTGTTGCTTTTCCATTGCAGGCCGGTGCATGGCGACGTTTGTGAGTTGTTATTAGTAGGAAGCGATGTGAAAATCGTTGATATTGTGTTGTTGATTTGAAATATTATGTGTTTGTTTAATCTGGCCAGAGATGTAGACAAGGTGATCATGTGCTAACTGGGTAGTCTGGCTTGTGCCTGTCTGGCAAGTTTGTATGTTATGCGTAGTAAGTAGCTGGAGCTGGATTATGTTAAGGTTCACCAGATAGCCATCTGAGTGCTTATCCGGACTGTGCTGAGTGTGTGTTACTTATATTTAGTCGGGTTCTGTCACATGTTAGTGTGGGCAAATGGTGTCGTTTGACTGGTGATATACATGTAAAGTACAATTAATATATGTCTATTTACCGTGCCCAGTAAATACCACTATCCAGTGCTTAATTTGAGCCGGTGGTTGGTGGTGGGGTCTCACCAGCACTCATTTTTGATGACTGGCACTTATTTTTACTCATCATATATAGACTTTGAGCAAGAGAGAGAAAACACAAATGGGAAAGAAGGGGTAAGAGGGGAATATGGGCACGAAGGGAGACAGCGGGGACCGACAAGAGTGAGATAAAGGGGCAGCAGTGTCTGGTAGTGGGTTATAGAGGCCTGAGGTGCATTCAAGACTGTGCAGCCTGCGGAAAGTTGGGCACCAGCACTCGTTTCTTTTTCTACAAATCAAGCACTGTTGATACCCCAATTTGTGACATTTACCAGGTACAGTTCATACACTATTCATCACACTTAAAACTTCATGTTTGCCTTTTCTGCTGGGCGATTTGTCACCAATAAATTTCACCAGATTTAACCTGATGAAATCAGTTAGGGAAAACTGTGTGGGGGGCGTTCGTCATCACTAAACCCGCAATGTCGACCCCTGCAAAAACTCCTGGCTGCACAGGGCTCGGCAATACCCTTGAATTCTGAATAAGGACCCAAGTGGTGCATCTGTGCAGTAGAGGTAGGCAAGTCAGCAAACTCCCAGAGACAACAGCGTCAGGGTTTGGGCAATGGGTTCTTTTCCCAGGGTCAGACCCAGTTGTATAAATGATTTATCTTTTCTCGTACATCCCTCATCACTGAGTACATTTAACTGGGCAACCTTGGGGTTCAGCTCAAATGGTCATCTGAGCACTTGCTGAAGCATGTGGGTAACCCCATCCAAGGGTTTGATGATAGAAAAGGACCCCATGGTATGAAGAAAGAGTCCTCCAGCACTGTGCAGCACCCTAGGCACTTCAGCACTGATGCATCCGCCAAAGACTGCTCAGAGTCGGAGACACTTGGCACTGGCGTAACGAAAGTTGAAGGGGCCCCCCTGCAAGATACATGCAGCTCCGTGCCCCCGCCACACCGCGGGGGATGCGGGGGCCTGTGTTACGCCGCTGACACTTGGTGAAGATACTTAAACTGTAGAAGTCAGTATCGCTTGGACACGGCCGCCTCTCTGGTGGTCATAGGTGCCAAGAACCATTCGTCATCTTCAAGGTGTCCAATACCTATTTCTCTACCCCTCAAAGGTTCGGAAAAGTGTCTGGGGAGTTTATACTAATGTTTCTAAAGTAAGCAGATATCTTCCACCTACTAAGTAGTTGAGGCATGGTCCGTTTTGCTTCGAGGGGGCAAAATTTAGGCAGGTCGTCCCCCATTTCTTAGATATGGGCTGAGCGTGCAGCAGAGTTGGGGGTACTGGTAAAACTGCGAGTGCAATAGACAGAATTCCTCCTGCAGGTCAGAGAAAGTTCTGAAGATACCCATGGGGGTCACATCTAGCAACGAGATTCCAAAGTTGAGCTCCCCAAGTGATTCCAGCCTCCGAAGCCCTGCAACGCCATAACCTCAGGGGGAGCATTACCTGTCCAAAGGAGGGTCTGGTGCTTCAGCCTCCTATACCATCCAATGCTCTTATTAGAGGAAACTGCTCCCTTATGGATCGGGAGCAGTTCCACCTCCTCTGCAGCAACGGCACATACCATATATACAGCACCAGCTGGGCAGCAGCCTTTACAGTCCATGGAAACTGCCTGGCACAGTTTGAAATGTGGAAAACACCAAACTGCGGAAGTTCTCATGCCTAAGATCCGGCAGGGTCCCTCTCCTGTGTGTACTTGGCACCAGTATTAAACTCCAACATCGCAGTCAATTTAAACTTTCTCTATTGGGCACCAGAAGAAGTTCCATCCACCCAAAAGAGGGACCATCCTGTAACTGATAGTACAATGAAATGTTTGTCAGATACAAACACGGGCTAGGAATGTTGGATAATGCATGCAATCTCCCATACCTTGCAAAACTCCCATGCAGGTCGTCTTCACAAGTTCAAAGCTGCCTCGATTTACAAATGTGGGCCACTTTTTAGCTATATGATTCGCTAATGTGGGCTACATTTGTTTTTGTGGCTGGGCCTATTTTCTGTCCCAGTAAAACCTTCCTTAAGACTATGTGAAGGTATCTAAAGTTCGACAACAATGCCAGCCTAAAGGTAGAAAATGCGCTATACAAATCTCTGAAACTTAATATAATACACTACATTGTATTTATATAGGCGCAATTGCTACTACGACCCGTGTGTTGTGTGTGTTGCCCAATGCTGGTATGAACTGTCTAGCACAAGTGAAATACATGGATGTAGGCTTCCAGTAACGGTTGCTGCGCATGCGCGAAGCGTGCGTGCTGCTGTGCTCGCGTGCAGCTGTAGTATGTCAAACTCTTGACTCGAAGAGGTTTTAAACGATAACGTAAAACAGTTTTCGTTCTAAATCATGAGCAGGCTGAAAAACACAAATCTCTGCGATGCTTTAATCTGTGGTTTCCCGAACAAGAATTTTTACATCGGATAAACATCCAGCGGGAGGACGGAGAAAAAGGAAAAAAACGCAAAGGCGAGGGAGAGTGCAATGTGACCCTTGTGATAGGAGACCTCAGAGGGCGTAGCAGAGCCTTGATGTGCGAGTTCTGAGAAACGTGGGCAGTAGATTCCTCATCGACGAAAAACATAAAAAAATACCACACACTCAAAGTGAAAATATATGTGTTGGCTGGTGTTGTTCCTCCCTGGATGGGGCAATGAGCTAAGGGCAAGCAAGAGAGCCTCCCACCTTCAGATGGATGGAAGTAAATGTACATTTTTAGGTTTCACCTAACAGCGCATGCGCTATCTCTATGAGACATGTTTACATACAGTGGGCTTACAGCGCGCCAATAGCTTATCATTTGTTCGTTTTAGCGTTGCTCTCCGTTTGTTCGCCCCCGTTTGTCATGGCATGCGCAAGTCATGTCCTCTTCTTGTGTTTGGCCCTCCCCTGGAGCATGGACCAAGCACTTATGTCCATCCACTGTTTCCATTTTTGGAGATACTTTTTTCTTTGTGTTGAAGCACTCCATATCAGAGCTTGTGTTTTCTGTCCATCGTCCATATCCCAGTCCACGTAGCTTCTATTCTGTCCCACCCATCCACTTTCCATTTTGCTTATTTTCCCTCCCACCCCTGTCCACTGCACTCTAAGCCACTACTTTCTACTCTCTGCCACTGCACTGTGCGTCACTTCACTCTACTCTGCACCACTCTACTCTACGCCACTGCACTCTGATACTCTACACCACTGCACTCTACACCACTCTACGCTGCTTGACTTAGCACCCCTCTACTTTACTGTACTCTTTACCACTCTACTCTTCAGCACTGCACTCTATGCCACTGCGCTCTGTGTCACTGCACTATACTCTGCACCACTCTATGCCACTGCACTCTACGCCACTGCACTCTACACCACTGTACTTTATGTCACAGCACTCTACAACACTCTACTTTGCAACATTCCACTCTAAGCCCCTTCACTCTATTCTGCCCCACTCTACTCAAGGCCAGTGCACTCTATACGACTACACTCTATGCCACTCTACTCTGCATCACTCCACGCCACTGCACTCTACGACACTCTACTCTGCACCACTCTGCTCTATGAAACTGCACTCTGCACCACTCTACTCTAGGCCAGTGCGCTGTCTGCCACTCTATTCTTCTCCACTGCATTCAACACCACTCTACTCTATGGCACTGCACTCTACACTAATACACTCTACTCTGTGCAGCTGCACTCTATCCCAATGCAGGCTACACCACTGTACTTTACACCACTCTTCTTTGCACCACTGCAATGTACACCGCAGCACTCTACACTGCACCACTGTACTCTAAGCTACTCTGCACCACTCTACTCTATTCCAAACCACTGTGTGCCACTGCACTCTGCTCTGCGCTACTCTACACCACTGCACTCTACACCTCTCTACTCTGCACCACTCTATGCCACTGCACTCAATGCCACTGTACTCTACTCTACACCACTGAACTCTACTCTACACCACTGAACTCTAAGTCACTGTACTCTACAAAACTGCACTCTTTGCGACTGCATTTTATGCCTCTGTACTCTACTCTGCACAACTGTACTCTACACCACTCTACATAACTCTGCACCACTGCACTGTGCACCATGCACTCTATGCCACTGCACTGCATGCCACTCTACTCTACCCTGCTCCACTCTACTTTACCCCACTACACTCTCTGCCAGTCTACTCAACTTTTGCACCACTCAACTCTATGCTACAGCACTCTATGTTACTAATCTCTATGCCACAGCACTGTACCCCACTGCACTATATGTTACAGCACTCTACACTGCTCTATTCTACTCTGCAGCACTATTCTCCACTGCACTCTACCTGCATTATTCTACTCTATGCCACTGAACTTTACACCACACTGCTCTACTCTAGACCACTGAAATCTATGCCACTGCACTCCACACCACTCTACTCTACACCACTCTACTCTATGCAACTGCACTCTACACTACTGCACTCTACGCCACTCTAGCCTTTACCACTCTTTGCCACTGCATTCTACTCTATGCCACTACATTCTGGGCTAATGCACTCCACACCACTCTACTGTACTCTGCACCATTGCACTCTACACCAATATATTCTACTCTGCACCACTACACTCTATGCCACTGCACTCTACGCCACTCTAACCTACTCTGCACCACTGCACTCTATGCTGCTGCACTCTACGCTACTCTACTTTATGCCACTGCACTCTATGCCACAGCACTCTATACTATGTCACTCTACGCCACAGCACTCTACTCTGCACTACTCTACTCCAGGCTACTGCTCTCTATGCCACTGTACTTTGTAATACTGCATTCTATGCCACTCTACTCTGCACCACTCTATGCCACTGCACTGTGTCACTGCTCTCTACGCCGCTGCACTTTACACCACTGCACTCTACTCCCCTCACTCTACCACCACTGCACACTATGCCACTCTCCTCTGCATCACTCTACTCCAGTGCACTCTACCCCTTTGAAATATATGCCCCTGCACTCTACACCACTGCACCCTAATCTGCATCACTGAACTCTACACCACTGTACTCTATGCCAATCCACTCTACTCTGTGCCACTCCACTCTATTTTGTACCTCTCCACGCCACTCCATGCCACTCTATGCCACTCAACACCACTCTTCTCTGTGCCCCTCCAATCCACACAGTGCCACTCCACTGTACTCTACCCCACTTCACTCTATCCCACTCTACTCTATGCCACTCTCCTCTACACCACCACTCTGCTCTGTGCCACTCCAGGCCAATCTACTCCACTCCAATCTAATCCACTCTGTTCTACTCCACGGCAAGCCACACAATTCTAAGCTATGCCACTCCAATCTATGCCACTAAATGCCACTCCACTCTACGCCACTCTTGTCTATCCCACTCCACTCTATGCCACTCTACTCTATGCCAACCCACTCTACGACATTTTACTCTACACCAGCCTTATCTACTCTATGCCACTCTACTTTGTGCCAGTCCACTCCACTCTACTCTACATCACTCCGCTCTACACCACTCCACTGTACAGCACTCCACTGTATGCCACTCCACTCTACGTCACTTCACTGTACGCCACTCTATACCACTCCAAGCCACTGTACACCACCCCACTCTACGCCACTACACATTAGTCAAAGCCATGCCACTCCACTCCAATCTACTGTACTCCACGCCACACTGCTGTACAACATGGCTGAAAGACATTGACAAAGCCAATAGCTCTCGCGTAGACCAAACCTATTGGCTTTGCTTATACTTATTCATATATGAGTTACTAATACTAAAGATAATAAAAATACTGAAATCACTCAGAACACATACTGTGCTCTGCATTCATTAACTGGTAGTTCTGTTGTGACTTACCCAACAGTACTTATCTTATCGATCCCAGAAAGATGAGTAAGTTAGCCGACCCTGCTAAGATTCTACCCATATCATTACACACAAGTCTGTGCATAAACAGCTGAGCTCTCTTAAAACCTTCAGTTATTTTGATGCACAGGATGTCTTTGGTGGATAATATGAACTACATATGAAATTGGCAAACCTGCCAACCTTAAGAAATATGGCACCATTTGAGGGGACAGTGAGTGGGGCTGCATGGTGGGAACTACCCAAGAGGCACTTCTGCCCCATTCCTCCCCCAACACCCACTTCCAAAACAAACACAGAATAAGCTTGCTGAGAGTATCACCAATGTCCTATGGTGTTCTAATATTCCTTAATGGACATCAGCTGTTCAGAACCTCCAGAGGTAAGCTAGAAACCCGTCAATTGGAATGGTTTCAGCTCGTGTTCCCTGCCACCATGTAATATTGGCTCCTCACCGGGTGACTATGTGAAGGAAGCCAATACCATGCGACACACGGTGGTACAGTGTGAGTTGGCAGGATGATGAGGTACGATTGATTCTACAGCTGGTGTTACTTCCGAGCCCATATAGGGTACATTTCGATTCCAGCAGATTTGAACAGTGCCACAAGAGCACACCATTATAAGATGTAATTTTTTTGCAAAATTCAACACTTAACCTCCCACTCACCACCCCAAGCTCACAATTGTCTGGTACGTCAGTGGCGGCTCCTCTACTATGGCGGAGGAGAATTGCCCCACTGCCCCAATTGAAGGAGTGCGAGAAACAAAAATATTTAATGATAATAACTTTCAGTTATTATCATTTTATGTTTGTGCTGCTTTGCGTGCCAGCGGGTGGGCAGGGCTGCTCTGCTCTCAGAGCAGGAGAGGAGTGGTTTGCCCACTCCTAAGTGCGCAATGACTGTTTAGTTGGCCCTCTCGGGCCGCCCAAACCAGTCATGCGCACTTTCCTCTTCTCCATGCAGGCTGCATTACAGCCTGCATGGGGAACATGCCTACCGCTCCAGCCCCTGGCAGAGTGCCATTTCACAGTGCTCAGACCAATCACAACGATGCACTGAAGCGTTGTGATTGGCTTAGGGGAGGGAGCCTGACTGCCTGCTTCCTGTTCCTGAAGTCAGAGGCAGGAGAGCAGGAGCAGAGACGCTGGGCCTGGCGGAGAAGTAAGTTATTTAAAACAAAAATGTTTTTGTTAAGCTCCCTCCTGCAATTGCGACCCCCCATGGCCCCCTGCACAACCACCCTGCAACCCCACGTGCCCGACCCCCTACTTGCGAGCCATGCCGGTCGCCACAGTGGTAAGTGCACATGAAACTTTGTCCAAACTGAATGCGATCTGGAAATTTGTGTTTCTGTGTCCCAGTCTTATTATCCTACGGCAGCTCGCGTTCTGGGATCTATGGTCAACATAGATCGGTGTGGTGCTCTGATCCTTCACCTCTGGTAATAAATCACAACCAAATCAGATTTAAAGACCTTATAGACTTTCCGTAATAGTGAAAATGATCCAGTTTGATACTGTTTATACTATAACAAGTGATTTGCTCCTGTGACCTCCATGATTTGCTCCTGTGACCTCCATGATTTGCTCCTGTGGGCCACATTACCCTACTGAGATCTTCCAACACTAACCTGCTGGCACATCCTAAGTCAATCACCCAGATTCAGGGACCCGGCACAGAAAACAGAGTGGCTAACGTGGAACAACGTCTTACTCGTAGTCCTCTGTTAAGAAGAAAACTAAAAGAATCTAAAATAATTCCCATTAACCTGGACATAATCCCACTAATTGTCACAGAGCCTTTTTTACTTGTTTCTGCATTGTATCAATTCCCCTTTCCAACTAATTTTCTACTCTCCATCCAATCCACCTATTCTGCATGTTGTGAAGCCGAGCAACAATTACATTGACGTGGTATAATAACAATAGTAAGATGATGATATTAACAGCAATAATACACATAATCTTAATAGCTATAATAATGTCAACACCATTGTGTCCCCTATAGTGATGGATATCGACTGGCGAAAGACTGTCCATTGCATTGATCAAGTGCGGTAAGGATGGTCATGGTTAGGGATTAGGACAATCATGTGGGGCATGGTGGTTGCAAGCAGGAAAATGGCAATAAATGTAGAAATATTCTCGTGCTTCAGGGACAGTGTTTTTCCTCATCTTTCAGAAAGAACCCCACCTTTTGGGGATTGTTTCTGAAAAACAAAAAACAAATGGAGCTGGTCGCAACAACATTGGGGCTCACTCGCATTCAGCTTTGCTGCAAATTCCACCGACACACTGGTGGCAGCACTTTTGGTGAACATAGCCGTAGAAGGCAGGCATGGATTTGTACGTGGGGTAGATGGCCCTCCATCAGGTTATGTGGAGGTGTGTACCACCCCAACCCAGCTGGCTGACAGGCCACCACTCCAGTCTAGAGAAGCCCTTTAATGTTCATCTATTGCACAGTGTTACTTTACAAAGATACTCGAATACAGTACTTTTGCCAGAAAATCTGCAATTATTTGTCTTGTGCAGAAAAACGATTTGCAAAAAGTAAACAAAGTGAAACATTCTGCATACATTTTCCAACTTAGCTCGGTTCTAAAAGAGTGAAAATCATCTTGCTATATGTGATTAAAGTTACCTCGCAATGTGAAAAAGATCTTGATTTTGCCAAGTAGAAGGCAAAATTTGCTAGGGCAAAGATCAGGAACTTGGCAAAACTTAACTGGCAGAAACAAATGCACAACTCTAAATTAGCCGAGGATGAAGGTGTGGGCTGGAGGCCAAAGATGGTGGTCGGGTGACGGCTACAAACTGAAGTAGCTCTGAACAATCTTACCTCTTTCTTTCCCTTGGAATGCGCACATAGGGTGCTGGCCCACCTATTGGCGCATGGTCTCCGACCACGCCTAGTTGTGGCGCAGTTGCTACATTACAGAGACAGGGTAACGAGGAATGCCGCGTAATCCATACCAAGAGATAAAAGAAAAGAAAGAGAAGGACCTAGGTATAAATGGGGACTCGATTTGGGGGCTCGATGCTTGACCCTGATGATGAAGCATGACATCCTTCGGGGTGTGTGAGGGCAACAGGGGATACGACCTGTTCTTTCTCCTTCATGGGGAGACCCCATTTATACCTAGGTCCTTCTCTTTCTTTTCTTTAATCTCTTGGTATGGATTACGCGGCTTTCCTCGTTACCCTACCTTTGGAACAGTGTCCCTTTTTTGTTAGTTTAGGTAATGCTAGAGGAGCATGGACACTGGACCATAACTCGCTCCTCGGTCCCCCCCCTCTCTTTTGTTGATTTACATTACAGAGACAGACATAATATTCTAAAGGCAGCACGAATTGCAGGCCCCTTTGCAGTGGGCAACAGTAAGGTTTTGGTGTTTCCCCGACCTCACAGCGGCAGTACAAGCCCAGCGGGCTTACTTTCGGGAAGTAAAGAAGACCCTTAGGGAAGAAGGCTTGCAGTACTGTTTGATGTTCCCTTCCAAACTCAGAGTCAGACTAGATGGCTCTGCCCATTTCTGCAAAGACCCGGCAATGGCATGGGAGTGGCTGGAAGACTATGAAGCAGGGACCACCTTGCCAGTGGCTAGAGGCAAAGACCCAGGAGGCGAGCACGGAAGGCCCCGGGCAGCCGATGGGTGAAGGAGCCCTCCCCTTCACAAACTGACCAGGAAGGAGCAGCTGCTCTCCAAGCGGTGACTGAGATAGCGGTGATGTTGAGATCTGACTCGAAATCTGGCACCCCCTCGGACCAGCGGTCTATGGTCTCAGAGTCTAGGGAATCCCTGGAAAATGAAAACTCCTTACCACTGGTGACACTGGGATCAGTAGATGAGCTGATCTGAGGGATTGAGGATGTGCTTGATATTGTTGGGTGGAGAATGGTGGAGAGGGATGGAACCTTGGGAAATTAGCCACATGTACTACTGATGCTTACAGAGGGACCCTGGCAGGAGGAGCTGGGATCATTGGGTGGGCATTCTTCAAACCACTCAGTTGGCAAATACCAGTGGGGCCGGCGTGGACATGGCCATGGTTATGCTTGTGCTGTATGACATGCCCCTTACTTATGGACCCCTGCCAGGAAACTGGAGGAGGCCTTCTAATAACTATGTTTTCACTTTACAGGTTTGGGTGGCCGGCCGTTGCTGGACTGTTCTTGGGTTCAGGGGTTTATAGGTGAGGTTGTTATAATTTGTCTCAGGGTTTGCGCTTTCGCTGGGTGATGAGAAGGCAGTTTCTGGTAGGTGCGGGTGGGTACAGGGGGTATATCCACTAGCTGATCAGATACACAACCATCGACGTACACTGGTCTTCCTGACCTGGAGCATCTGGGGACTGGGTTCAGCATCTAAACGACAAAACATCCATAGATACCTGTGGCACAGGGGGTGCAGGTGGCCATGTTACAGGGGACTCACCTCTCCGGTGGTGAGGTTGAGCGCTTGAGACGTCGGTGGTGAGGACAGCAATATGCGACCTGCTTTTCAGCTTTCGCACCAGGACGCTTGTCTGGGTAAGAGCGGGTACCCTCTTAAGCTCATCCACTCAGTTATTGATAAGGAGGGATGATTCCTCTTACTTAAGGGAAGATTGCTGGGCAAGGAAATCACACTGGGAAGTATTTATGCTCCTAACCAGGACCAATTAGCCTTTTCCTGCTCCCTTTCAGTCCTGCTAGTGCCACTGGTCACTGACCATCTATTGCTTGGTGGTAATTTAACTGCATGGCAGACGTCTGTCTTGATCTCGTTTCACCTGAATGGTACGTGGAGCTCCAGCTCATAAGACAGAAGAGGGCCTTAGGGACTGATTGGACAGATGGGGACTATCAGACTCTTGGAGGACTCAACATGGCGTGACCAGAGATTATTTATATTATTCCCACATCTATCAACTCCATACTCGCCTGGACAAAATAATATGCTCCAACAGACTCAGTCAATATGTCA
Organism: Triturus cristatus; assembly: GCF_964204655.1. NCBI lineage: Eukaryota > Metazoa > Chordata > Amphibia > Caudata > Salamandridae > Triturus > Triturus cristatus. The sequence continues at coordinate 862,523,929 of NC_140580.1, forward strand.
CCTACTCTGGATATTTGGGGCGTACCCTTTGGATCATAGCCCATTGTTTCCAGGCTTCTGGCCAATTGGAGAACTCTCAGAGACACCTCAGTGGTGTCTTAACCCAATATTTCTTGAGGATGCCTTGGAGGGGAGGGGGCATTGCTGGGTACTTCGAACTTAACTAGGGCTCTGCATCCACCAGTCTTGATGAATGTGGGGCTTTAAAGGTGGTGGTTCGCAGTCATTGTTTAGGCCACTCGACTGAAATTCTGTGGGAACTGAACAGGGCGCTTCAGACTCTAGATGGCAAACTACACACACTGGACAAAGCCCTAGCGACAGAGGGGTTGCCGAAGACCACACACCAGGAGATTCAGGAACAATACAACACCATCTTAAAAAAGACTGAGATGCCACAACTATAAGCAACACATTGCAAGAGCACACGAGGAGGTGGGTCAGCCGGGGAGGTTACTGGCTTAATTTATTAAGTCAGAGGCCCAAGGGGTCCCTATCACACAGTTCCAGGCTGGAGCCTGTATGCTTCTATACTCTCCCCAGGCCATTAATGCCTTGTTTTGAGAGTACTATGAAACATTATATGAAAGTCCTGGGGGGGGGGGCTTCCACTGGAGACACAGGCTGCCTTTCTGCGACCATTGCCTTTGTGTAAGCTTCCTCGAGAGAGCCAGGAGAGACTGGATGGACTGATTACAGTCCGGGAGATTTGGGTTGTCATCAGGGAGAAGACCATGGAGACCATGTATGCTGATTCCCTGAAACGTGGAGCCGTACCAGACTCTACTAGAGATACAGTGGAGATCCCTCTCCCCAAGACTGCAGGCCAAGGCACATGGTTATGGCGTTTGCCCTCTGTCCATGTTCAACATGGACTTCCAAATCCTTAGTAAAGTTTTGGCCCTTTGTCTGCTCCCCCATATGCCGGCCGTGATCCATGAGGACCAAAATTGTTTCATCCCAGCCCACAGCACATCCCTCAATCTGCGACGGCTGTACCATGTTTTCTATCACCCGGAGGCACAGTCCTAACAGAGGGCTTTGTTGATGTCTGTAGGCCTTGAGAAGGCCTTTGATTTGGTGAGATGGGACTTCTTAATTGAAGCCATGCAATGGATGGGACTGGGAGAACTTCGGATTAATTGGATTAAACTACTTTTAACTGCACCGACTGCACAAGTTCAGACAGACACAGCCACTTTGCCGCAATATGGAGTCCAGAGAGGCACTAGACAGGGGTGCCTGCTTTTCCCCCCTCCTTTTTAGGTCTCGCCTGAGCCAGCACATGCGCTGCTCTGGCGAGACTTTTTGTAAACGGGCTTCAGAAAACGCTACCACACACATTTGGTGGTGGCCTAGAGCTTGCTGTCACGCGCGCGGGCACGCGCTTACGAGCACAGGCGCCACCTTGCGGGCACCCTTATAGCCTCGATTACTTTCACTTTCGCGGCGTCGAGCACAGGTGCCATCCCGCGGCACCCTTACAGCCGCGATTACTTTCACTTTTGCGGCACCGCCAATGCTTGTTCTGTTCGTCTTTATTTTATCCAGGGATAAAGTGACGGAAACGTCTAGGCTTCTAGTGTTGTGTGCTGAACAATAATAATTCGGGTCTGCACAACGAGCACACGACCAAGTGCATTGCCACTAAAAACGAATAATGCGATAATTACTGATTGGGCATTTAATCCTTTCCCACTAATATGATTGTCAAATGTTGATCCTTTCCCAAACGTTCCAAATTAGACACGTTAAATTGAAGATACCATATATCGCTGTTTCTTGATTGTTAATCTCTATTATTGTTAACGAATTATTAAAATCTTTTACTATTATCAATAATATTACATACATGCGCTTTATTCCCCAACTTTCCGCTTGAATGGACATTTGGTCAGGTTTATTGATAGTTAATTTATGAGCAGTACATTAATTTTCATGAAATTTGAGTTTGCTGTCTTCATCTATAGGACGTGTGCAACCCAATCAGACGAGGAGTCCCAGAGTCCCAACAAAACTTTTTATGTTTTTGTTTCAGAATATGCTATTGCAGTCATTAGAAGTACTGCATTTCACATTTTTGTTTTTCAACGAACTCTTGATTCTGTGATTACAAGCAAGGATTCTGTAGTTCAAAGGTAACACACGAAAATCTGATTCTGATAACGCTGGACATATCATGCGTATTAATTCATTTTAAGAGAGGGAGATTAATTTTAAACAGCTTTTACTGCAACTCAACGTCGAATCCATTACATTTCACATCAGGCGTGGGAGCTCGTGATTTATAGGCCTCCAGTTATTTTTTCACTGTACTCATGAGATTTCCTACCTGCAATGCTGCATTTCTGTTTGTGGCCCATACAGCAGTGCTGCTTGGGAGATGTTCCGCAGTCTCTCTTTGGAAGTGGGTGTTGTTAACACGACAAACAATTGCATAGCGTTGATGAGCGCCTTGCTGGCTCGATGCCAGGCGAGGGGTATTCAGGAAATGCAGTAGTAGCTATATTTGGATTGTAGCTTCATGCCAAGAACTTTGTTGAGTTGTTTTTTGAGTTTTAAATGTGAATTGAATTGTAAAGCTGTTTATGTACCCAAACAAACTAGACTTGAGTCAACAGTGCTCAACAGGTCATATTAGATGGAACTTCTCTTACACTCTGCACAGAAACATTGCCATGCTCCTGGTTTACCTGACAATGTTTCTATTATTTCATCTGGCACAAATAAAGGACTACAACTCCCAGAAGTCATTTATGTTGCTAAAAGGAAAAGCTGCACTAGAGCACCGCATTCTTGTTGACAGGGAGTCATTAATTTGTCCAGGGATAGAGTGACAGAGACGTCTTGCTTCTAGTGTTGTGCGCCGAACAATAATAATTCTGGTCATCTTATTTTGGGGTTTCATCCCTCTGGCCCTGCACATGTCTGTGAGGGGGGGTTCTTCCCTGTGACACATCTGCTATGTGTTCCTCTCAGACCGGTCACATCTTTCAATTGAGGGCTCTGCCCCTCCCACCTTTCTTTTATGGGTTGCTTCTCTTTGACAATCCCACCTCCAACCGCAATTCCATCTGTAAGGGCTTCTCTTCCTCTGTCTCCACTAACCTGCGTGGTAAGAAGCACTTCCCTTTGATTTATAAGCTACCTGTTTATGACCTTTCTGAATGGGCACTCGTGAAATTTTGTAATACTTGAGTTCTCTGAGCAAGTGTGGCCTCTTACCCAGAACATGTTATAAACAAGTTTGAGTTATTGACAATGCAAATAACAGTGCCTTTTATTTTTGTTTTCGTTTTTAAAACATATATAAAAGGCATTGTCATTACAATGCCAATAGCTTAAACTCGCGTAAATGCGAGACCTATTGCATTGCAAATGCTTGTTGCACTAGCCATTGAGCCGTTAGCTGAGCTGTTTCAGAGGGAAGGAGCGGCCCAGGGATTGTGGTGGAGGGCAGAGAACACTTCATTTCTTTATACACCAATGCCGTACTATTGTACTTGGCCGAGGGCTCGTAGAGCTTTGCAAAGGCACTTCGGCTTTTAAAGAAATTCAAGGTCCTCTCGGGCTTCAGAGTTAACAAATCAAAAACGGGCCTGATTCCAATGGTCCAGGACACTCAGAGGCCACTGGACATTCCCCAGGGCCTGCTTGGTCCCGCAACAACATTTAAGTATCTAGGTATTCAGCTGTTCCACTCTCTAGAGGATTTATGGAAGGGTAACTTGGGGAAGTCTCTCCGAGCACTAAAAACCTGTGTACCCTTTTGGAGATTGTTGAAACTGCTAATCACAGACAGGAAAGCCGTGTCCAAATTGGTCCTGCTCCCACGACTGTTGTATTTCTTTGCTAACCTTCCGGTTGGAGTGTCTGCCTCTTGGTTCAAGCAACTGAATACCCTACTTAGGGAATTGATATGGGATGGGGATCGCCACAGGGTGTTTTTAAAAACTCTTTGATGCCCAACAGAAGATGGAGGCCTGGGCGCCCCAAATTTTTAACTGTACTTCGTAGCTTCACAGCTCCAGTTGGTTGCTCAGTGGCTTGAGGGCACACACCAGGGCGAATTAGGCAGGATAGGTATAACCCCACATCAGAACACTCTGTTGCCCAAGTTGCTCTGCCCGGCGTTGGCTCATCCCAACCTGGCAGTGGCCCTGAAGTGCTGGAGGAGAAGTGTCCTGAGGACCGGGGGGACACCGCTCTATGCCCCTGATTTGCCCCTAGTGGGACTTTCTCATAGTGACCCCCTACCTTCTTCTCAGTGGGGCAGTTGTCAGCCTTGACTTATGCTGGCTTGAGGATGGTTGGTGATTACTACCAATTGGGAGTTTTACTCCCCCTGGAGGACTTGATAACCCAATACGACTTACCTCCTGGACACTTTTTAATATACAAGGCATTGACTCGGACATTTTTAGACTTGAGGGCCAGGGGGCGAGACAAGCCGCAGAGACAAGCGATTTTACAACAATTGATGACACAACATGCAGTGAAGTGGTTCTATAGTTCCTTATCCGCAACTATCCACAAACCCCTGTTGACGCTCGGGTGCAGATAGGATGATACACTAGGATGGGATCTTACGGACCCTGAATGGTGCATTCTCCTGGCAAACGCTAAGAAGGTCTCCAGGAACATGAGGTTGAAATATACCCAATTTAATTATATACACATGACTTATTTAACCCCCACAAACTCCAGATCATTTATGGTGGTGAAGCAAGAGGTGCGCTTTTGGGTGCAGACTTCCGTCATATGTCCTGGAGCAACCCCCATTTACAACCTTACTGGGACACAGTGCTCTGCACACTGAATGCCGCATTGGACCGCACAATCAGCTGTACAGAAGAGGGCCTGCTTCATAGACTCAAAAAGCGATAAATGAGTTCAAGGTTTTTAGATTTAGCTTTGCTATTGGCTAGAAGGAGTATAGCGATGGCGTGGAAGTCCCGGATGAGTTCGATAGTTGAGACATTGGTGAAAGATGTTATGAAAAGAGAGTGCTGATGCGGGAGGATGCATGAGGGGTATGGAGACGACTAATTGCTGAGTTGTAGACAGAGGTATTGGAGGAGGCATGGGAGCGTCCCAAAGGGGACTCCAATGGGAGCCCTGACAGACAGGCAGGGTCAGGTGAGGTGAATGAAGTGCAGGCGGGGTCAGGTTAGGTGGATGAAGTGGGCTCTCAGGAGAGTCAGATGAGGGAGTGAGTGAGTGATGGGTTTGGCGGCTGAAGGTGGTTAGCGATTATATCAGACTCCCCCCTTCCCTGTCCCCTCATTGCCAGCTGCATTGATGATCCACCTATCGCCCACCTGCCCGCCCCCGACCCTATACATGATTCCTTGTTCATTTTCTCCCTAAGTATTCTGGTCAGTGTAGGCTAGTTGGCCCTGCTTCATCCTGACTGGAGTTCTGGGACCCTAGATGCAACGCGACTGGCCTGACATCGGAGACAGTTAGATTATTTTCATTTTCTTTTGGGGTTTTATGTTTTGTTCATTAAAATTCAGGCAGCTCTCGGGTTGTAATATATTTGACAGGACGGGCGAGAGCGTAGAGGACGTATATCTTGATGAACCCCATAAGGCTAGATTAGTGGGCCATGTATGAAGTGTATATTCATCGTATTGGTTTAAAGTATCCTTCCCCTTTGTTTTTCCCTTCCTCTGCTCTCTGGGGAGTATGCAGACCAATTTTCCAGCTTGTGTAGCAGCACAATATCAGTAGAATAATTAATTCACTTTTAAACCAAAATATATATGGTACCAACAGAGTTATTGATAGAGCTGATGATTATGACAATTGCAGCTATTTTTGTTCCGGTTGGAATGCAACGACTTAGGAATGGAATCCTGAGTGTCAAATGGGCGCTTGCACAGTTAAGTGGCACTTAGCGTGGCCGGGCTGTCGCCCTCGTGCGCTTAAGTGCCCGGTCACACATGCTTCTGTCAGCCCCAGAGTGTGGCACTTGACTCTCACTGTCCATGAAGCAGGAACGGGTCGGGAGGTCCCCATGGAGGCACAACTGTGTGAAGAGGATGTGTCACCATGAGGTATTCCACTCAGCTAGGCTCTGCCGTGGTCTCATTGGCTTGGAGTACCAGGCGGGCCTCTTGGAGAAGCAGTCGGTGAAATGAGCCACACCAGAGGGTGGCTTCATATCTTGTAGGATAGCTAAGTGGATTCATTGCCTGCAGTAGAGGTCTGTCTGCAGCCGACAAGTCACGGGTTTCCAATACCTATTACAGTTAGCGCTTTAGAATAAAAGTGCAAAATTATTAACTTGGAGTACATGTTATTGGCACGTTATTTAGTGGATGTGGAGGTGCTTGGGTAGGGAGAAACGCCTGCTCTGCTCACTAAACCGATTTGATTGTTCGACGACCTTCATGAACTAAGGGCATGAACTCTTGGCCCACTTTAGGACAGACTGTCCCTACTGGAAGGCAGGTACCGCTGGGGAGGGGCAATCCCAGTGGCAAATAACAAACTCCAGGCATGATGTCCAAAAATTTCATTTGCAAAAAGTGTTCACAAAGGGCCACATGTATGAAGCAATTTTGCATACGCAAACGGTGCGAATCGCAGAATTCAGCCGTTTGAGAATGCAAAATAGCCTTTCATGATGTATGAAAGACTTTGCTGTCACAAATGTAGGTAATCACACATGTGCTTTACATGTGCACCTTAATATTTTTTGGGCTGCTTCAGGGGGGCCTTTGGCCCTAGGGGCACCCTTGGCTTTGCATTCACTAATTTGCAATTACCAATTAGGTAATCGCAAATTAGCAAATGCAAACCCATTCGAACCTATGAGCCTTTTGGCCCATAGGAATGAATGTAGTAATAGAACCTAATTGCGATTCACTATTTACCGAATCGCTATTAGGTAATATTGAGGAATTACAAAATCTTTGGCGATTCTGTACATACATAGCTTTTTTGATTACCAAATAGCGATTCGGTTAAAATCGCTATTTGGTAATTGCAAAATGTTATTTTGATCCATGTGGCCCTAACTGCGCTCCAACATTTTGCAAATGCAATTTGATTTTTGCAAACCGACCTGTGTACTATTAGGTCAGGTCAGAAAATACAGAATCACAGGGAGTTGTAGAGTGATCAGCCTAATTTATATTCATTAGGCAGGTCACAATTTGCAACCCCTCGTGATTGGCTACAATCACTAGGGCAGTGGCCTGCAAGGGATGGCAGACCACCATCCTTGTGATTCCTTTTCAAAACTGAAAACTTTTTTTTCAGCAGCACAAGTTTCCAATTTGGGAAACTTCAGTGCCAGGAGGTAGTGGTCGCCTAGACCACTGCCTATTGACCCTGAATATGTCACACTGATTTCCATAGGCGAAGAGGTCCAAAACACGCCCCTTCCCAACAGTGTTTTGGAACCCATATCTAAACCCTTTCAGCAACACTAAATCCGATCACTAAATGGGTTTAGTACATTATAAAAAGCATTTTTTCAGGTCTCAAACCCTCAGAGTTAGTGAATCAGGCGGTTTACGACATTTCAACGGCTTTGTTCCCAGGGTTATCCGTCTTTCAGTGGCGCTGCCCTCTTGCCAATTTTCTCATATTCACTGTAGCCTTGTCCTCCATAGTGCTGTGAAGCCACTGGCTGAACTTATTAATCAATCAGTACTTGTTAAGCGCGCTAATCACCCCGAGGGGTATCCAGGCGCTGCGTCAGTTGGGGCAACTCGAACAGCCAGGCTTGAGTCCACTCCTGAATTAGGGAGGTAGAAGTTCGGAGGTGGAAGGGGAGGTCGTTCCAGGCTTTGGCTCCGTGGTGGGAAGAGAAGAACGATCGAATCTTGGTTCCCAATTATGTAGAAGGCCACACTGCCTTTCAAGGGTTTGTGGCAGTGCCGCAGATGGCGTGGTATCGGAGTACACAGGCTGTGGAGGAAGACTGGGAGGACGCCTCATAAGGATGAAGCTAAAACAACTTTCAGAGTGAGGAGGCAGATTGAGGGGATCCACTGAAACTGTATGAATAGTGCACATGATATAATGTTAAACAGCATTTGCATAGGGCTCCCAGCCGGAGGGGTGGGAATGACAGCAGCAGTAATGTGAGGCAACATGTAGCCATTACTTTTCTTAAGGAGGTAAAGTTCACACTAGGGATTGTTTGTTTTGAGCGACATTATGAGCGATCTTGGGGTGCCTTACATGTGGTCTTGTTTTTTTTTGTTGCATTCTGCTACTTGTAGTCCAGGATCTAAAAAGGGAGACAAACCTGTAAGTACCAGAGCTACAACACAGATTTAGGTCAGCATGAGTTACTCAGATCTGAGAGGAACCACTCAAGATCTATAGCCTCTATTAAGTGGGTAGGATAGTTAACATGGTTACTGTGCCCCATGTAGAAATCTCGATGTCACAGATTTGCAATCTTGTGGGAGGAGTAAACGTGTTATCCTTGTGAGGCCGAGAGGAGGGCTACTATTGGGAAAACATTTATAGCACGTATGTTGAGGAGCAGAGTGTAATACGCTATTTATTACCCTGTTGCGTGTGGGAAAATGTTTCCAATCGCCAAATGGGATTGTACATTAGACAAAGCATTTTACCGGTTGCAAACCCTCTGTTTTAGCAAATTGGAGGGTTTGCAAAGTTTGAATGCTTTGCATTTCTGGGCGGCTGTCCCTGGCCGTCCAGCCTTTCAGAAAAATTGCCCTGTTGACAATTCCCTCATACTCCCAGAAGCCCCCTCTGCACATGAGGCTGTGATGATAGTGAGAGGCCATATAAGTTCTTGGTTTCCAGTTTGGTAGACGTTTACACTGTCTTTAACAGGCCTGTGACGTCCCGCTGATGACGTATTGTTATAGTACGAGTACCACTGAGATGGGTAGTAATAATGTTATTGTAAAGCCTGGTTTGGCGGCTTAGTGGACTAATACGTCCACTGTAGGGGAAGGTGTATGACCTCATGGTCACAAGTTCAAATCCTGGGGGATCCACTCAGCCTTTCATCCTTCTGAGGTCAATAAAATGAGTACCGTTGAGTTACCTTAAGCATCTGATATTTAGCACCAAGATACCCTTGGTTGAACGTGCTAGATCATATCCTGAGCACAAGGTGTTAAATCTGTATAGTTAGATAAAATCATAATAATTAAAACTTTGTGAGCATGGACTCGACTCTGGAATGGAATCTTGGAAAATATGCATTGTCTACTCAAAGAACATTGTTTTCTCAGTCATTTTAGCTGCATTGTTGTAACACACGAGTTAAAGTGTGTTTATTGGTTCCCTTGTTCCATATAAGTGTTATTTGACCACACTTATTTTCACCATCATGGCATACATTCTTATTAGCATTATTGTTATCAGCCTATATTAAATGTAGGAAGGGAACATCTTCTCTGAGAGGGAAAGAACCGAGGCCCTCCAGTAATAAGCCTTAGCAGTAGCTACATAAACCCTTTTATTTTCTTCAAATCTTCTGCACTGTAGTAGCTTCTACTAAAATTCTCTCCGACCCATAATTTATTCCTGCTCAGCTATCTCCTGCCTGCAAGCATGCGCGGCTCGAGGGGCGACAGACAGGAAGTGTGCTGCTATCTCGGCCTAATCCTCGCTGCCTCGAGTACATTCTTGGTCCCATTCCAGGCATCCGGAGAATGACCTGACAAGGTCATTGTCAACTCCAGAATAATTAGGGGAGCTACTGTAGGCCCCTTCCCTGGAGGATAATGCAATGCACAGAGCATGCTTGTGGGAAGTGCTGTGTGGTGGAGTCAGCATCGAACACCTTACCTTTGGCACAGCTAACACCAAGATCAGACATTTGGCACAACTGCCATTAAGAATCCTGGCCTGAAACTCATTTGCTATCAAGGCCCTTGACATTTGCCTAGCTTGGCAACAGATATCCATACGTTTCAAACACGAGGAGTGCCATTTCATGCCAGAAACCTGTTTGTGTCAAGAACCCTGGCGGTGAAGGTAGAACACACAAGATGATGGACGGAATGTTGTACATTGGCAAAACATTCACCCCCAGTCACAGATCTGGGTTTAATCCATCGTTATTTTGCTCACCGCGCCACCCCAGTTCAGACATGGCCATATGCAAATCAGTCTTGACCCAGTGCCTCATGGGAACAGTCCAGCCTGAACTGCCAAACCATGTCTTCCCTGGACCGGAATCAAGCATCCTAGGACCGGTTTCGGGGTTTCACCCCTCTTCAGCCAGGATAGCTTGACTCCAGTGGCGTAGTGAGCACGGGACCCACGCCTGGGCATACTCTTCCCACATAGGGCGAACAGCAAAACACACAAGATGATGGACGGAATGTTGCACATTGGCAAAACATTCACCCCCAGTCACAGATCTGGGTTTAATCTATCGTTATTTTGCTCACCACGCCACCCCAGTTCAGACATGGCCATATGCAGAGTCAGGAGCCAAGACACTTTTTGTGATAGTCATAAAAAGACCTGATAAGAAGCACTGGTTGGCAGTATGGCAAAAGGATATGCTATGGATCATATTTGATATCAAAGACCTGGCATGTAATGCAATTGCATTGGAAACACTGATATTTCAAATGATAAGACTCAGGAACCCTGACGTGCATTATCAAAAACCTTGAAATTGGGAACTATCACAAGTAGGCCAACATTTGTCGTTATTAACATTGTAAACACTGACATTTCAACGTCCAAAAACTAGCTAAAAAAAATCAGAGAACTTGAACAATTGGCGCGTGGTATATTAGAATCGCTGACATATGCTGCTATCAGCAACTGAAAACCTGACATTTGAGTCAATTATTAACAATAAATCTGACATTCAAGATGAGCAAGAACTTCTATATTGCGTGTAATCAGCACCAATAACTCTGATACTTGATTAACATCAAGATCGCTGCCACCTGACGTCCTTCCCAACAAGAACCTTACATGGAAATTAACAAACCCGACATTAAGCAATATCGGTTTTAAGAACCTTGAACTTAAAATTGGTTGGCAGGAAGAATTGTGACTTGTAACTTGTTCAGCAACAGCAATCCTGATGTTAGTTAACTTGGCTTTAAGAACTCGGACATTTAAAGTGATACGGCATCAAGAACCCTGATATTTGAGATAATCCGAAAACAAAAACTTTGACGCATTTGACACTTGACCTGGTAGGTATGAAGATCACTGTCATTGGGCTCAGTCATCAAGATTCCAAACTTATGATGTTGCCGCCCACAGGAGAACCATGGTATTTGCCATGATCAAACTCAAGAACTATGGAATTTGACTTTATCAGTTTTATAAACCTTACTATTTGATCCAATCATCATCAAGAAATCTTAAAATGCATTAAATGCCCTTGGCCTTAGACACTTCTGAAAGACTTCTAACCTTAGATTCCTCACCTTTGAAAGCTCCCCCAGACGTTAGACTGGATCCGGAAAATCTCCAGCTCTACTTCTGTGCCCTGGTGGTGCTGGCTGCTCAACATTGACATCGTTCTGTGCCAGATGTGACGTGCACAGGCCTAAATAGGGATTTCCCATGTGCGCTGACATCAGTTCCTTTCTATCAATGCAAACAAATGAAGATCCAAAGCTACCCCTCGTTTCCTTGAGACACTTAATACAAAACATTCTACAAAAATTCTATAGTGTTTAAGGGAAATATGTCACCTCCCAAATCTACAGGGTTTAAACCATGTTGGGAATGTCCCAAACAAATGTCTGTGACTGACCCACATGTGGTTTGCCTGTGGGGTCTGGGGTCAGACTCCATTCCAAGGTCTGTGGTGACTGTGCCTTGAGGCACCCCAAAGCCATTTGAGACCTGGAAGCAAAAACGTTTTTGGTGAAACATCACAAGACCAAGCGTCATGATTAGTCAAGGTTTAAAGGTCCTGCTCCCAAGGTCATTCTTGAGGGCATTAAGTGCGACAGGTCATCTTCAAGATCTAGGTCTTTGGACAATCCAAGAAGGAGTGCATAAAGGCCAGGTGGGACTCTTGCCCTACCCGCCACTCTTAATCTCTTCAGAATGTGCAAGATCATCATCGTGCCTCCAAGCCATGCTCCAGAAGTTGCTCTACTCCGGAGGCAATTCTGATCCTTGTTCCCTGGTAGACAGAATACCTGGAGCAGTCGGCTACACCGTAGGAAATCGGGTACACAAGCAAAGCCATGATGTGGCTTTTGACACGGTACTGTGTCCCTCTGGCATGCCTGTGGGCCCCAAGAAGCCAGGAGACCTCCCAACAAGGAATCCGCCAATGGGTCAGTCTTCAGCACCACTTAGGCCCTCTAGATCTGCCCAGGGCTCTGGACCCGCTTTGGTTGTGCCACAACCCATGTCAGAACGCCATCCACTGACGCAGATGTCAGCCACCCCTTAGTGCTGTCTGATGCCGGTGCTGCCTTGACCTCGACAGAGGCCCTGCGCATCTTTATCTGAGCCACAGCCTAGTTACCACACCTTTGATTCTGATACAGTGCCCTTAGTGTGGATAATGCAATGTCTTGGAAAAGAGTACAATCACAGACCTTGAATCACATTTGATCCCATTATTGTACCGCCTTTAAGATTTTCCCCTCTATTTGGAACTTTGCTACACTTTTTCGGGTTGGTTTCAGTCAGTCGAAGGCCAAGGTCACACTCTGTCTAAACTGTCCAACATAACATTGTCTGGCTGTATCCGCAACATGACAGAAAGACGCTTCGCATAAGTCTCTATACACGCTCCTTCTGCCCCTTCTCTGAAACCTGTATGCGAATGTTGTCGCGTCTGGCAAGGTCTTTGAGCATTCACGTAATCTCTTCATTTTGGGTGGACAAGGCTGCCCGTCTTTGCTCTAGAGCTGCACTCTTTTAGTCTGAATCAGAGAACAGATTACATAGTTTCTTTTTTTGGTGAAGTGAGTTTGCTGCTGTTCATACTTTCATAGTTATGAGAGGATTGAATATGTTCTTAGACCCAGATTTGGTAATTGGGGACTGTTTGAAATTTGTAGTTGATCTAATTGTGTTGAAACTGTACTGGTTGATGGTAGGTAAATTCTAGGTTGCGTTGTTGATAACGTGTATTTGGGTTGTAATTCTGTTTGAGTTGTATTTAAAGTGTTTTTTTGGTTTTTTTGCTTTACTTGTGACAGAACTGAGTAATTGTTGACTGACTGTAATTTGTGTGTCTGATATCTGCCCGACTTCGTTAGGTGAGAAATTGTTGTCCACCACTTCTGAATAACCATTTCATGTGTAACGGTTTTTTATTCTTTTTTCTACTAGTAATCCTGTAGAACTTTTAAGGTTTTCATGATTCGGCGTACTTTGTTTTCATCAGTTATTATCGATTTGTCCAGTAAAGATGAATTATAGTTTGTGTTTGAAGGTAGGTAAAACGGAGAATCCTGAGTTTTCATATTTCCAGGCCGGTTTGCAGCATATTTCTGGCACCGTAATTGGTTCTATGTTTACGTGTTATTTAATGCATACTGAGTTGTATTTTTTAAACGTATTTTGTATTTGTTCCATTGCGAGTTTGTTGTATTGTAGGTACTTCTTTTCTTCTTTAGTTGCAGGTATCCTTGTTTTAGGCAGCAATGCTCAATTGCACAAAATACAAAAAAGATCGAAACGCAAAACAAATTGTGTGCAAGAGAGAAATTGTGTTGTGCTGTCTTAACCAGTAGTGCCTGATTCAAAAGGTATTTCAGTGTCTGTAAGTGCATCTGCCTTGTTTGGTCTGTTAGCGTCACTCAGGATTTTAAGATTCTTTTGTTTAGCAATTATTGTTTGGGTTATATTATAGCCTTAGAGCCTGCCATAGCGGACTCTACCGGTCATTAAAGGCCCGCTCTAGCGTTAGGGGCTTGATCCAAAGGCCCCTAGAGGGCAAATGTTCTAATTTGTAAAACAAGCTGTCGACCTTGACCCGAAGGTATTGGGTATTAGAGTGCTTTACATGAGTAGCAGTTGCTTACATGAGGACACATTCATTTTTGTTAGGCACTGGGAGATTAAGTGATTTGCCCAGAATCACAGGATGTTGCATGTCCTTGCCGAGACTTGAACCAGGTTCCCCCGAATTTGAGGTCGACCGCCCTTGCAGTTAGGCCACATCCTCTCTTCTCTTTATACTGTTCATGAGTTTTCATTAGTGTGTAGCAATCAATCTATATGCTATTTTGTGACACAACCAACTCATTTTATTTGGGTTTTTTACTTCAGAATGACTTGAATTCTCCTTTCAGTTTGTCCCTGTTTTTAGTTCAAGGGGCGTTTGCAGTTTCTTTCCCCCAGGCACAACCTTTATTTTCCATGTTGTTGGGTGGCTGTTATGCTACTACTTTCCTGAAGAAGGATGTTCTCATTGGTAATACTAAATATTAAAAGAATTTTGAATTTACTTTTCGCTATGTAAAGGTAATTTACCTTTTTGAAAGTTTACCTTAAGACTCGTTTCCTGACGCTGCACGCTTTCCAGCCAGGCACTTACTAATCCCCAGGGCCGGCTTTAGGGCGGTGCGGTCGGTGATGTGGTTCACACAGTAGTAACAAACAGTTTTTTTAAATATCAGTTCAGTATAAAGTTACAGGCGAAAGGTAAGACCAACTGGTAGGTCCAGGTGTATTTTCCGGTTACACCCCACCAACAGCATATCTCTTGCTGAGCTCATCCTGGGATACATCTTCCCCAGCTGACCGACGTGGAACACACACCTGACATTCCACATACATCACAGATTCTCAACACTGATGGAGGCATAGAAAAAGAACAAAAGAAGGCAAAGCACAATGTATTTCCCTTTTCTCAAACAAAACATGTGATTACTCCCTAACACTCTCATCATACTTTTGCCACACTCAGTCATTCAGACAAACATGTAAACGCACTCAAATCAGGAACGGAGGAGCATCAACCCACTTAAATTACCCCCAAAGATGACAAATAAAATGGTGATTTATTACCATTTTATTTTTAGGTCTCGCCTGACCCAGCTCATGCGCTGGTCTGGCGAGACTTATTGAGAGGGCTCCAAAAAGTGCTACCAGGCTAGCCTAGAGCCACAGTGCATGTGCGCGGGCGCGCGCGCTGCGCTTTACCGCGATTACTTTCGGTTTCGCGGCCGCACAGCCGCTTTGATGTTTGATCGTGATCGCAATCACTTTCACTTTTGCGGCCGCTTTG
The DNA here is from genome assembly GCF_964204655.1 of Triturus cristatus. Lineage (NCBI taxonomy): Eukaryota > Metazoa > Chordata > Amphibia > Caudata > Salamandridae > Triturus > Triturus cristatus. Next base: position 862,539,116 of record NC_140580.1, read on the forward strand.
CATAGCCAATAGGTCTCGCTTTTGGGACCTTATAAGTATTTAGTTATGCAACTGTTGCATGGCTAAACACTTATAAGGTCCCAAAGGCGAGACCTATTGGCTATGCCAATGCTTGTTTATCCTCCTGTCCTGAACCTAGTGTCAGGAAAGGGGTGGGACCCCAGCGGAATGACTGCAGAAGGGAGGAGGGTGGGCTATTCAAAGTGCGCATGTCCCTTTGGATGGCCGTCTTGCGATGGCGAGCCAGACGTGTGCAATTTTAAACCTCTAACCCAGCAGTCTTAAGACAGCTGGTTTAGAGTAAGTGCAGGCCTCCAGGGCGCTGGGGAGTGCCAAGTGAGGTCGTTCACTCCAATCAGGGTGCTGCTCTCACAGCATGAGAGCAGCGCCACTGCAGCATCCAGTTCCTCAGAAGAGGTCCAGAGTGGAGGACGTCGGTGCAGGTAAGTTTTATTTTTAATATTAACATTTGCATGTGCGGGCATCCCCTCCTCCCCGTAGATGCCAGCCGCCACTGACTCAGATGAGTATACCAAACATTATTTCCACCACACAGGCAAGTTAGAGACATAAGGAACCACACACACACAAAACAGTCAAATAACATGCACATGCAAAACTAATACCCATAACCATCTGAAACTGCACAGGCGGTGGTGTAACATTCCAAATGTGCACAAAATGTCATCAAAGCAGAATGTACACATAACCACCTGCAGTGGAATGCGGTTTGACACCTCAAAGACATCAGCCATTTAAAGAGTGACCCCATTTACAAAGGCACAGGGGATAGGGCTCAGACAAACCCATACAAATGTTTTCCTCTGGACTTGTTCTTCAAATCCAGTCTTTCACTATGTGGGTGCCTAATTATCAACCTAAGAACAACAGATATAACGTCTAAGCCCAAAAAAAAATAATTATGCTCCAAACACAATATTCAGAATCTCATAAATATTTAATAAAATACACATAACCAGAATGTACACCTAGCTACCCGCAGTGATATGCGGTATGACTCAGCAGTGCACTCAGTTTCACCCAACCGGAATGTACACATAGCCTCAAGCAGAGCACTGTGGTGTAACACCCCGGGTCTGGTGGCTCAGTGGACTAAAGCAACCACTGCAGGGGCCTGTGTTCGACCTCATGGTCACAGGTTCAAATCCCGGCTTGTCCACTCAGCCTTTCATCCACCTGAGGTCGATAAAATGAGTACCATTGAGTTGGGAAACAATGAACATCTGTTATTCAGCGCCAGGACACCTACGGGTAATCGTGCGCTTTACAAATACACCTGTTATGTTATGTTAATGGTGCATCTGATTTCACAAAGCCAGAACATACACATAACCACCCGCCATGGTATGTGGCGTGACACCCCAGAGGTGCAATCAGTTTCACCAAACCAGAATGTACACATAACCTCCAGCAGTGGAATGTGGTGTGACTCCCTAGGGGTGCACCCAATTAAAAAAAAACAGAACATACAAATAATCATCCACAGTGGTATGTGTTGTGACAATCCAAAGGTACACACAACTTCCGACCAGGCACTATAGTCACATATATAACCACCCGCAGGTGTAAATGTTGTGTCACCTAGAGGTGCAGTTGACTTTCACACTGCGCAATCAAAAACTCAAAACATGCCGACCCTAAGTAGCATCTGACACTTGATTAATCCACACACACTACCTCCCAAGCACACAGACAATATAACAACACCCTAGTACTGTTGCTCACGGGACATCTTTACAGTCCTCGGACGTTACTGCAGAAAACAAAGCAGTACAAAGCGCACATTTAAAAGCATGAATAACTCAGAAATTGAAATGCCACATCCCCACACCTCAAAAGTAGCACACTGCCTCATATTTCACAACTATTTGAACAAAATCATGCACAAAAAACTCATTGCTGTAATATGAGGTGTCAAGAACACCTGAGGAAAAGTAACAGAAAAGAATTCAACGTTACTTTTCAGAACAAAAGCCAGGTACATTTCCGCAACTTCCCTGCACAAGGTTGTGATAGAACATCTGACACTCCTGTCCTTTTGTCCATCACGGAGCCTGCCACCGTTCAGCCTGCCTCACTTTCAGTATATTTGTGAACGAGCGTGCACTTCATCGGTGTTTATTTAACGTTTCCTTGCAGATCTTTCCCGAGTCCTAGAAAACAGCACCTCAGCCAATTGTGAATGTCACGCTTCCTTTCGACACAGCTATCAAATGCTGAGCGCAACCAGCTGATATTCACAAAGATGACAGGCTGTCTCTTCACATTGCAAGATGTCTGTCCTCTCGGCGGGTACCGGCCAGCACTCTAAGCTCCCTCGAATACATCGTGCTACTGGTACACGCAAGGCCTCTCCGGCAGGTAGGTGCACGTGCCGTGCGCATGACGCTTCACGTAGAACCTCGGAAGTCACACTACCGACTGTGACGTTCCTAAGGCTATTGCCCTCTTGTATGGAGAGAGCGGGAAAGCTGGCAAGTGGCAACGTCTGCTTTTAAAAAGCATAGTAACTGGCAAAACCAGCCTGTAGATATGGGGCCAAATGTAAATCTAAACTAGTACATTGGTAGCTTAGTTGAATAGATGAAACAATGAAAATAGCACCCATGCGCCCTCTGCTGGTCACTTTAAAATGCAGGCGAACTTCAGATTTGCGAGGCAATTTCAGGATACTTTACCCTGCCATTCATTCCTCTTCTACAAGTCAGCAACGCATACAGGATAAAATAGGACAGATAGCTTGTTCCCTCACCTGTGTAAGTACCAGTTACAAGCATCGGCCACCACTCCTAAGCATTTTCTCTTGTTCCCAAGGTAATCTCAAGATCTGTCAGATGAGTTCGTCTCACTGGTGGTGTCTGTGTTTTTTTTTCTTTTTCTTTTCTTCACTTGTTTTCTGTGGTTAACAATTTTCTTTCTTATATTAGTCCTTAAGGTTCACTTTCACCAACTTGTTTCCAGTGTTAAAATGGTGTGGGTCACACAGTTCAAGGTTAAAAATAAATGTATTAATATAAAGTTTCTGACAACAGGTAAGGCCAGCAGGTCGTTCCAGGCCTAGTTCCAGTTCGCACCCCACCAGGAGCATTATGGCTCTTGCTCAGGCCATCCAGGAATGAGATTTCTGCAACTGACCAATGAGGAACACACACCTAACATTCTACATGCATTGCACATTCTCCACACTGCCATCACTCATGCAGGAACAGACAAATGATGACAAAACACAGCAAAGATCTTGCCTCACACTTCCTATCAAAAAGTAACCAAGATATCTCTCCCTTACAAAACCACCCACCAGCTCTTCTTTATACTGAAGTATACAGACCCCATTACTCCAGCAATGCAGGCCCTGCATTGGATCCTAGCTAGAGACAGGGTTGAGTTCAAGAGCTTATTCCTTATTTATAATGTTCTTCATGGTCAAGCACTGTCCTCGCCAAATTGCCGACACCATATGGACTGTCCAAATGTCCAAAGTCATCTACCCAAAGCAGACTTCCCACACATGCAGATAGTTACAAACATATTGGTGCCCGTGCGTTACATTCTAAAAATCCTCCACTGGAACTCATTACCTTTAAGCCTCCGCTCACAAGAGAACTTTCCTAGACTCGTATCTCTTCCAACAATCTTTTGGACTATTCCTTAGTTAACAGTACAGACTCAAGAGACTATGTTTCCAAAATTTCCTTTTGTGTGCTATTATCCTGAACCTCCCCCTTTATTCATCCTAAAGTTCTCTGAAGCGTCAGCAAGCTGCATGAGTTCAAAACAAACGCAATAATTTAAAATACTATGCATTCTGATGCTGCAGATTCATCACCTTTTGAATATTCCCCAGGTGTTAGGCTGAATCCAGAATCATTTCTGTTCTGATTCAGAAAATATATAGGCGCCCCTCCTGTCGCTGACGTCAGTTCCTTTCTTTCCATGCCACCAGACGTGATGCGGAGATACCTCTCGTCTCTTTCAGACTTTTTCCTCGATCAAAAAATATATATATGTTTTGTTATACAGTGTGCAAGGGACTTGTTAACTCCTAAAACAACAGGTTATAAGCTCTGTATGGACTGTTGCAACAAATCCTCACCAAATTTGCCTATGGTGCATGGGGTCGAGCTTCGACTGAAGTGACTGTGCATTGATAAATCTGAAGGCCATACGAGAATGTGAGGCAAAACTCTACATCACCAAGCACTGGAAGACTCTGCAATTGGACCGTTCCGGGTTGAAAGTACGTCCTGGTCCCGTTTGAGATCCAAAAGTCGCCAGAGTCATTCCTGGGATCGGTCTTTCTTTCAATTCAATTGTTTGGATGAGTCGAAAAAAATACAAGAAATCTAAGCGGGATTCAGTCCCATAATGCCACTCACAACTTTGTGCACCATACACCTCAATCTCGCTCCCAAAGTCTTTTGACTTCTAAGCTGATCTCGCAACTTGTTCTGGAACAATCAAAGCTATTGGAGCCATCATCTACTCATAAGTAGGATAAAGAGCGCCACATGCCATCTGGTCCAGCGATCTGGGACTAATAATTTCCTACAGACAAGGCCCAATTTCATTACCCAACAAGTCCCTTCACGCTAGGTCACTGAATTTCTAAACCAATAACCAACTTACCAAAATCCAATTTGTATCTTCACTTCTAATATACCAATTATGGCCATGTGATCTTTATATAGTTGACAGGGTTTGGCAAACTAATACTTGGTTCTAAAGATACTCATAAACTAGTAAAACACCTCTAATAAAGACAGACTCATTTGTATATTTATAATGTTTATCTAAATAATGTGAAATAAATGCTCATCAATACCAACATACAGTACAAATCCTAGATCATCACAGAGTAACAATATCAGAGAAATAATGATAAACACACGTCTTATTTGACAGTGAGTAAAGGAGTGGAAAGGCGAAGAGACAAAAGGTTCAGAGACAAATTACATTTGCAAATGATTATGCAAATTCAGTTTTCTGTCTATACTAACCCAATTGGAAAGGAAAACTACTCCCTGGCTATGAGAGCAGTAAGGCCCCTCAAGAAGAGTTGAAGAGGCGAAGACTAAGTCGGGAATCAGCTGACAGGAACAGCCAGCTGAAGAATAGGAGACAGCAAACAAGGCCTCTCCTCACGCAGGTAGGAAAGCAAGCCACCGACTAACCAAAAACCCCTCCCACCAGGAACCTCAATTATACCCTAAAACCCAGATGTCCAACCCACATTTGTGTCAGAACAGAAGATTTCTTTACACATGATTGGTTAAGGAAGGGGGTGTATTGTCACACCACTCTCGACATGTCCATCTCACTCAGTCTTATTGTCTATTTATTAGGCCTGGGCGGTAAAATCCGTTCCGCTCGCGTAATTTGGGCAATTCCGCGTTCCGCGAAGAACGTGGAATTGCCAAAAATTCCGCGATCCGCAGCATCGCGGAATTTTTCCCTTGTTCGCGCTTTCAAAATGCGTGTTCGCGCGCGCGGGAGCGACTTACCGGGATCCCTGCGTTCGCCGACGAGTTTTCCTATCCGTTCGGGTGCGCCACGAGATTTTGGTAGCTGACCGCATGATCCCGCAAGAGTGTGCGATCGTGAACAATCCATACGGAGGCGCCCGCATTCGCGTACAGGAAACACGCATCGCGAGAGGGCGGGACAAGTGAAAGAAGATGGCCGTGCCAATTGGCGACCGCATTGGCAAGTTCGCAAGATATTTGCCCTCAAGCATGCACACAGCGTTCGCGAACAGGAAAAACGCATCGCGAACGGGCAGAACAAGTAATTTCCCATCTTCGCGGAACTCTGCGTGGGAGATTTTTTACCATTTCGCGGAGCTTTGCGTAGCGCAACTACGCAAATTCCGCCCACCCCTACTATTTATTCAATTTATTTACTTCCACCCCAAGAAATACAAATTCAAGCCACTGTCCTAGTATTCATTTCCTCCATTCCGGTCATGTAGCAAATTCTGTGTCACATTTATCCATCTGTGCCGCTTTCTGAGGAAATGTTCCTCCACTCAATGAAGAAACTGTTTCTTCCTGCTAACTCTTGGCAGGCACACAGGACTTACGAAGGACACTCGTCTTCCACCGTCCCCATATCGTTCAACATTATTTTCTGAATTTATTTTCATTTCATTAACCCAAAAGTTTCCTGCAGAGCAGAAAGCCATGCTTCTACGGAAAACAAACACAGGCATGATTAATCACTTAAAATGCTTTCCATTACGCACCCACCCAGTGCTGCATTTATCCATGTGCAACCCGAGTTAATATTATTTTCCTAGCAAACGTTAAAAAAAGTGCACAAAAGCAGCATTAGTCCTTTATTTTCTTTTGTCAAGAAGCATTTGCGGCGTAGTCTAGTGATTTTAGTACGGGCTTGCGCAGTAGCATTTTCCCTCATGTTAGGCTCTTTTCCACATGAATTTTCCCCGCAGACTGTTAATAAATGTTACTGAGCCGGACGGCCTTTAATGAGATTTTGTGGATTGATTCCCTTCTGCGAGAGATTTGACTACCTCTTAAGCTGCTTTTTCCAACATAGAGCTACGCATGAGCTCTATTTCCCCTTGAACGCACAGTGTTCCTGCCACCTCTACAAGTGCTCTTCTCAGCCTTGTCCTGATGAAGACCCCAACGTGAGGATAGAAATTACCCTCAACTCAGGGGTCGAAAAGTTGACAACATACAACCCCACTACAAGCTCAAAGGATTGACCGTTACGAATAACATGTACATTTGAGCTATGTTTATATCCATATTAGGCTGGAAAGGTTGTACCCTATGCATTAATGATGTATATAAGTCACTATACCTTTGCTTGCCCCTCACTCACTGACTCACCCCATCTACCCTACTTTTCTTCTTTCTCCCCTCACACCAAGAGCACTGTAAATATTTATCGCACTGTTATCCATTGGAGCAACTGTGTTGCCATTAACAAATGCTTCAACTTTATATTGCATTCGATGCAGTCTAATTTCGGAATCAAATTTGGTTCAAGCATCATAAAAAAGTAATAGTTGTGAATGCCTTTTTGTTATTCATGTGAAAAACCGCTACCACGACCGCCTTTCTACTGTACTGGAGGATTCAATTTGAGCAGGTTTTATTTCACAAAAACCCTGCCCGATCACATGCTTCGACTCATCACATATTTGTAGACTTCCTCTGGCGAGCCTGCAGGCCCGACGGAGTTGAACAGCTTTCCACCTGGGATACAGCCGGTGAGTTCACTCTTGACGCCAGCTGGGCACCCTGAACCCATAACAAGGCCACCGTCAGCTCCATTCTTAACTTCAACTCTGGCCTTACTGTCCACACCAGTTCCTGGCACATCAACGTCAATTTCGACTCCGCAAGCCGAGGCCCTTATTTTGCTTTCTGACGTTGAGTTACCATTTAACAAGGCTCTTAAGGACACCTTGTTTGGGGCATGGTCAAACCTTCTTCAGGCCACCCGGTCAATGACCAAATTGCACAGCTCTACCACCTTTTCTGTTTCTCTCTCTCTTGCTGTGGGTCAAAGTCTTATGAGGAAAATGTAAACACTTGCTCAAATTAAGCATGTATACTCTATATACATTTTGCAAAACAAAACAATACAAACAGATTGTGGGAGGGTAGCATAGCACATAGACCCAATTTTCACTTTCCTTCCCTGCCACCTGGTCCCGTTAACTGACTAATAGTGGCTTTGAGTGACATGTTAAACACAGCTATGTGGCCATATTTTGGTGACTCAGAATACGTCCCGCATATTTACTTGTTCCAGCAGCATATTGCATGACATGATTAGTCGCCCATTTTTACCCAGCAGAATTTTGAAACAATTAGGTCTCATGCGCCCCTCTAGCTTTAAAACGGTCAAAGCACGATTGATATTTCAGAGACAATTCCCTCTAGGATTGTGAAATATTTTTGAAAGGAGGATAACTGATAAAAACACCCATCAATAGAAACTATGCACCTTTCGTTCAAAATAGCTTTCAAATGTATGTCTAATCTGCGAGATACTAGGTAGAGCGAAGAGTGGTTGGGTGTTCAGGGGAAATCCTATAGTTACTTACCTGTAATTCCATTACTCTGAGTTAATATTTCCTTTTTACAGTCATTAATTCATGTGAATATCCCCTCCTCCTACTCACCTGTTCCTCTATTCTTTACGATTGAAAACAGAAGCCTCCTTCTTCCCCTACAAAGTGGCTGCCCTTTAATACATACTTTCTGTCAATCCAAAGCCAATTATGGAACAAACCCATAGTCTATACATCACCATTCCCTATAAAAAAGGTGTGGAAAAGTGTGAGTATAATAGACTGTAAAAAGAATGTAATAACTCAGAGTAATGAGATTACTGGTAAGCAATCTTCTTTAATTTACTCGCTAGTGATTAATTCATGAGAGATGCCAAACCTTCTTTAGGGTAATGTCTAGGCATACTTTTTTTGGTTTAAATTTGTTTATTGATTTTTTAACATGTTCGATACAGTTAAACATCGGCAATGGCTTTAATCTTGAGATACATACTTAGGCATATAAAGGTATTATAGGCTAGTCCGATGTACATTTATAGCTGCAGTCTCTCGCAGTTAATGTCTAGGCATACTTAGCATGCAAATATAAAATGCGTGCACTAGACACAGAAACTTTGCATGTCTTTGTACCCATTTATTTAATCAAGTGATTGCTTCTTAAAAGTCTATTCAATGGTTATTTAAAGGACTCTTGAAGAAAATCATTATTCTCAACACCACATTGTAACCGATAGTGTTACACTAATGTGGAGGGAGAAGCCCATGTTGCAGCTCTGATTATTTCCACAATGGCTGCACCCTGAATCTCCGCCCAGGATACTGACACGCCTCTTGGAGGTCTTTCCTGAATTACCTTGAGGTCCGGGAACACCGCTGTCACTGTAAATCCATGCTATTGTGGATCTGGCCCATCTACTCAGAGATGAAATGGAAGGTTTAATTGCATTATGAAATGGCGAAAGTTGACAAATACATTCTCTACTCTCCCAAAATAGGAAACGCTGTCAATTTAAGTAAGGACTGCCCTTCTGACATCCAAAGGATACAGAGATGATTGGTCAGGAAAAAAATCTGAACTGGATTCAGAAAACATTACTTCCTGATTTCAAAATGGGAAGATATGTTAGGTGCAAAACTTGGGCCAACTCTGAGAAACTAGTCTGTATGGAAATAGCTGGAGTAAAGAGGACTTACAAAGTAAAGAACCCAGATCGACACAATCTACGGGCTATGCGGCTAGCCAGCAAAAAGAAAATGTTAGGAATGGTAAATTAATTTTCTCCAAGGGACCAAAGGAGACTTTTGTACAGCCTGTAGTACCAGAAGCAAATCCCAATCTGGGGCTAACTCGTCTGAGGTGGTCTATTAATGGCAAAACTCTAAAAGACAGGCATGGCCGGTACAGGTAAGTGCGGTGGGGCGGTAGGGCAATGGCGGGGCGGCGGCGGCAGGGCGAGGGGGAAGTCGAAAGACGACGGGATAGGGAAATTACATAAAAAAAGAACGGAAATCACTTACCTTGTTCTCGCCCCATTGCTGAGCTGACATGGCACCTAAAACAATTTTTGCAAGATGAGGTGCTCCTGCGCAGCAGTTTTGAATCATACAAACAGAGAGACTGAGAGAACTTTGGCATCTCTGCAGTAACTGAAAGCTATGGAACTTAAATACTGCAGGCGGAGGTTTGGTTGCGTAGTTTTTGTTTGCTGACCTTTGGTTACAAGTGGGCATAGACTGACTCAGTAGCACATAGAGGTTACTGAGAGGTGGTTAGGGTAGAGCTCTTTATGGTTTTGAAGTCTAGAATTAGTAGTAGTATAGAGCCCTGTTTTAAGCTGACAACATTGTGCCTTACTACCGTGAGGTAGGTGTGTCTCTTGATTGTAGCGAGTACCTGTTGCGAAATGTATCCCTTAGGATTACCACATATAGTGGAGACCTACCAGTAGAGAGCTGCAGTGTTAGTGTCTGTCTTGAACAGGTACAAATCTGAGTGTCTTTGCTGTCTTCTGGTCTGTACTACATTATTATTTGGGAATCATATTTAAGAGCTGTAATTAATCAATAATGAGTTCAATTAAAAAATATTGATTATACATTTGTGCGTTGGACATCTTGAAGATACACACACGAGCCTCCTAGAGTGCCGCACCCTGATATGTCTTTCTTCATAGATATGTCTAAACCTTATCCTATGATTCTGGCTACTTCCTAGATGATCACAGAGAAAGAGCCTGTCTCTAAAACATTTTTTGATGGTGCATGAGCCCTCTTTCCTCAATACCACAGGACTCACGTGTATGGCGTGTAAATCGAAAGCACAGATTAACCAGTCAGTCAAAGGCACATGATAGGATCTTGCTTTGTTATTTTAGACAGCAACTTCCAGTTTTAATGTTTGTGGTTCTGACAAATACCCGTATGTCATTTTGTCTCGCTGTGCGTGTTGTATTAAACCCTCTACGGGGAATGTTGTGATAATCTCAGTTTAAGTGGTGTCCTTCATCTGGCGACATCATGGCGTCGTATGATCCTCAGAGTGAACAATCTCACTGTCACTTTTGGAACACGATCTTCCGAAAACATAAGGAGAAAAAAAATCAATGAAAAAAAGTTCCGCTACAGAATTTGAAATGTAACTCTGCTTTTCAAGAAAATAGTTCAGATTTTTGTACCACCAGCCTAGAGGTTAGGGTGGGCTGATTCAATGGTTTTTGCTACCTCAAGTGTAGTGTCATTGTATTGCTGTTCCACTCACAATCTAGCCACATTTGCAGCTACCTAAAAATGCCTGGCTGTAAAACCACCATTGTGTTTTATTCTCTTGCTTTGACTAATTCAAATCACTAATAAATTGTACTAATTTTTTTAGGAGCAGGCTTTCATCTCAACCCCTTGCCACGCTCATTAACTGTCACATCCTGTTTTGTTTAGAAGTTTCTACTCGTCAGCATGACGTGTTCTACAGCGGAACAAAGCTTGGGGCTCTCACTGTGACACCCCTTCTTTATTTTCTAAAATGGAGGAGTAAGGATTAGACATAATATGTTTAGTGGCAAATGTGGTCAGACATCACATTCTAAGATCTACACTAATTGCCCGTGTAAACCAAACACATGTGCAAATAGACTGAATTAGGAATGCAAATCCAGCTTTGGAATTCAGGAAAAACAGATTTACTCACATTTCCACATGAAAAATTCTACTTCTGTTGGTAGGGAGTAAGCATTCCAAGCATGAATGGCCTGGAAGTTCGTGAACAATATTAAACGTATACCTTGCAGATACTCACAAACTATCTTCTGGCCCTTTCCCACCCTGGAAAAAGTCAGAGGCTCCCGTCTTTCATGGTCAGGAGTAAATCCCTTTCCATGCTGGATGTTATTACCTAAAGCGTCTTGTTCTTCATGTTCTTTCTCATTGGTCCCCATCATCCAGGAATCAGATTCGAGTCTCCCAAGACATAATCCAAAATCACCAGTGGAGGTTTCTTCCAGAGAACCTTCAGAAGGGAGTTTGCATGTTTCAACCTCTTCCTCAGGTGCTCACCACAGATATGAGTCATTGGGGTTGGGGAGCAACACTAGAAGATCAGGAGCTCAAGACAGTTAGGCTACTGTGGAGAACCAGATCTCCTCAAACTGGGAGCACACATCTGTAGTAGTGAGGATGACAAATAAATTGTTTATTTCTATGTAAACCGGAACAAAGTTCCTCCCTCTACCCAGTTTGGCCAATGGCATTTTTTCCTAGGTAGAGATGAATCTTCTATTGCTGAGGGCGTTGTACATTCTTGTGAAAAGCAATCTCCAAGCAGAGAGCATAAGCCGGAATGTGTCCTCCTCGGTAGACTTCCATCACATCCAGGAGGCTTTTCATTATGTGACAGATCATTCCGATCAGCCCATCATAGACATTTTTGCATCCCTGACAAATGGTCTTCTCCTCACTTCTGCTTGGAGTTAACCTGCAAAGAAGGTTGGGGGAGGGATGCATTGTCGATTGCTTGGACTCAGCAACTCCATGTGCCTTCTATTGCCCTCCTGCAGAGGGTACTTCAAGGGATTCACAGGGAGAAAGTTTTGATGATCTTCACTACTACTTACTGACTGAAGAGGCCATGGTTCCCATTTTTGTCTGAGTTGGCAATGTCTTCATTTTTTTTCTCTTTAGCTTCGTCCCAGTCCCCTTCAGTTTCGAAATCAAATATCCAAACAGTTTTTTCAGTTCAGACCTAAAGGTTGAGAAGATTGGGTTGCAACAGCTAGATTGTTCAAGGGAGGTGGCCTGTAAGCCTCTAAGAATGACTCCACGCTCAAGTTGTATGCAAAGCATTGGAGGAGCTTTTCAACCTGATATAAAAAATTAGATCTGATTTCTGGAGAACCATTTACAATCCTGGATTTCTTGCTAAAGAATTGGCTTCCTCTACTATAACATCTGGGTGGGCTGCAATTAGTTCATGTAGAGATCCATCAGGAGATTTATCCATTGTTTCTTTAGCCAAGAAACTCCTATGATCATACGGTATTTTAGGTTAAAGACAATTATGTGGATTCTCCTATCCCCTCTTGGGATCTGTTCTTAGTCATGGAAGGTTTGCAGTAGGAACTGTTTGACCCATTAGATCAGGTTGAGATATATTGAGTGTCTTCTAAAGTTGCTTTTTTAGTAGCCACTACGTACGCACAGAGGTTAGATGCGTTAGCCTCTCTATTGATCTCCTATCCCTATCTGGAAAATGTTCCTGATATGGTAGCGCGTAGGTCAGATCCAAATTTCAAATTGAAGTTCCAGTCTCAATTTCACTCCTTGCGAAAAATAATTCTGCTATTTTTTCATGTTAAAAGAGTTTTACTGATCTACTCAGAAAAGTCAAAAGATTTTAGGAAATCTCAAGCTCTTTTGTTTCAGATGGGTCAGAAAGCAGGGTTAAGCACGCAGCTATTGTTACAATTAGCAGATGGCTCAAGCAATCGATAACCCAGACTTATATCTCCATGTGGAAGTAAGCTCCAAGCAACATCCTAGCTAGATTTACATGAGCCATGGCTGCCTCTAGGGCAGACTCAGGGGGAGTTTCTAGAAGAAATGTGCAGGACAGAAACATTGGCAACCCTAAATACCTTTATATCTGACTACGGACTAGATTAATTTTCCGATGATACTGTTAATTTTAAGGTTCTGAACTGAAATCGGCAATGAAGTAATTGTTGAAAAGACTATAATATGAGCAGCATATAATTTTGTCTGTCTTTTTATTGGCTTTGGTATATTCTTAGGTGCAAGCAAGCTGACGAGGAGGACAAGATGTATGGGTATTGGCCCAATAACTTACCGGTAATCGTGATTAACCTTAGGATAGTCCTCCACGTCATAATAAGTTAGGTGCTGTGATACAATTCTACAGGCTTGATTACTAATACGAAGTGCTAATGTGAAGTGGGTGTGGTGATGGGACTCTTTATTGCGCCAATCGTGCTTACTTTTTTTTAAATTAAGCTTGTTTAGTGATCTCTTTTGGATTGGGATCGGCCTCAAATGATGGCACTATGACGAGGAGGACTATCGTTGGGATAATGAAGATTATCGATAAGTAATTGGTTCAATCCCATTCCATGATGGAAAGGGAACTCAACCCAATGATGGGATGGGAAAGGGGAGGTGTCTCTCCACTGGGAAAAACACTCCTCATGGAGAAAAAAAATATTTTTTTATGTATGAACATACATGTGTATATTTTCAGATGTAAAAACATTAAACTTTTCCAGCATTATGCTTACAAAACTGCAACTTGTGCAAGCTTCTAAGTGTTAGCTGAAAGTCTTTTCAGAATAATATAAATGAATAAATTGGACCAGATGTAATGTTTAATTCCACCTGCAGAATTGGTGTAATTTGGCAACTCCGCGTTACTCTTGTAAAACGGAGTTGGGGCCAAATTCTGTTAATCGCCGCATGGTGGAATTTTTTCCCACAAGGCTCCAGAAATACAAGCGAGATTTGGCGTCCACTAGCATGGGCAGTCGCAAGTTGCCATTAGAGTAGATTTTCTACTTGAGCGGTACCAAAATCAGCTCAAATGACTGCACGCTTTTGTGCAGTGCATGGTGCCATTCATACTGATTTTTCAGTGCTGCTTGAGCTACTGCTGTTAAATTGCAGTGTAAGCAGCGCAATGTGGGAAACAACCATTACAACGCAGTCATTACAACACACTGCCTTTACAACGCAGCTGTTACAATGCAACTGCATTTACATCGCATGCCATTACAACGCATGACATTACAACACATGTTACTACAACGCATGCCATTACAACGCATACCTTTGCAACGCATGCCATTACAACACATTATAAGTAAGGCTCCCGGTTTTCCGTTTTTACGGATTTTTACAGATAAATACAGATAGAAAACAATGTGTTTCTGTCTGCATTTATATTTAAAAGTGGATAAATACAGAAAATAGGGCTTCTTTTAAGTGACTCTGTGCTGTCTTTCATGAATTATAAGTAGGGCTCCCAGTTTTATGGTATTTATTTTTATGCCATTTCCATCTGTATTTATCCATATTTATTTTTTGCTAATTTTATCTGTCTTTATCCTTATTTATTTTGGGTTTTGTGGAAAAATTAATCTGAAATTATTGTTTTTCCACATTTATTTAACCAATAAATATGCACTCATACTTGAATGTCTACCTGGTTTCAGTGCTGTGAACACCTGCAGAAGATAAACCAGTGCAGTTAAATGAAAATATGACAATTTTTGTACCAAACTTGTGCATATCTACTGCTTTTAAAGCCTCTTTACTAAAATTCCTTTCTTTTTTAACCCCCTTATGTATCAATCCACACATCTATTGGCTTGGCAGTCATGGCAGACAGTATTTACAACTACTCAAAAAGCAATCCAATTTTTGTTTTTATCTACATTTAAAAGTAAATATAGACAAGAAAATGAATATTTTCTGTCTGTATTTATCTGTAAAAATCAGTAAAAACGGAAAACAGGGAGCCTTAATTATAAGCCAACAGCTGAGCATATGGACAGCATGGAAAATTAAAAAAACAGGATGCAATTCCATTAAATAATGCCATGTGTCAACATACATTGGTGGTATAATGCTAATATTTACCAGTGGATATTTTATTTTATAATATTTGGCATCTGAAATAGCCAAATCAGACAGACATCAAAGTATGAGTGCATGTCTATAAGTAAAAGAAATATGAAAATGTACAGTTTTACAACTTCATTTATCCGCAAAACAAAAAATAAATATGGACAAATACAGATAAAGGGGGCAAAAAATAAATATGGATAAATACAGACGGAAATGCTAAAAAAATAAGTACCATAAAATCGGGAGCCCTAATTGTAAGGTAAGTAATGGGGATTTTTTAATTTTATGGTGGGTATGGGCTTTGGGGTACATGGGGATAGTATTTTTACCCCTACTATATCCAACACTTAACCTACTGTTGCACTCACTGGAGTTGGAATAGTAATTTTTACCCCTACACTATCTAACACTTACCCTACTTTTGCACTCACTGGAGTGGGAATAGTAATTGTTACCCCTACACTATCCAACACTTACCCAACTGTTGCCCCAAAAGTATTATGCATTGTAATGGTATGCGTTGTAATGGTAGTTTCTAAAAATGCAGTGTAATGGCATGCGTTGTAAAATCATGCGTTGTAATGGAAGTTGCGATGTAAAAAACACGTTGTAAAGGCAAGCGTTGTAATTCTTTGCGTTGTAACATCATACATTTCGCAATGTACATGTTTTCCGCCCATTGGCCGAACACGGTGGAATCTCGCAGAATTTTTATGTAACTGCAGAGTCCCGCAGAGTAAAACTCTGCGAGTTCCGCCCACCCCTTTTAATAAACCCACACAAGTGCGAGGTTGTGAATCTTTGGTGCAGATCCTTCAAGTACACATTTGCAGCATTTCTTATATAAAGGCTGCTTTTATATCGCAGAATTTCAGTTGCCACCATTTGCCTGTAGGTGGACTTCTTCCTTAACAGTCTTAGTTTGTACGTATTCCATTCCAGAAGCTAGAAAATGTTAAAGGTTATAGTCAGTAATGAGAAGAGAAGTAAGAAATAGTGCAAATTTAGGCAACCCCAAAAGGTGTAGGTTTAGGTGAATTATATCTAGACCTTGATTATAGAATGTAATGCTTTAGCAAGTTTTGTGGTGGGTCGCTGAGTTTAATTTAAGGTTGACGATTACCTAATGAATGTCATTATCGATGTTTTACTCAAATGATCTTCTGTTGACTGTCTCATTATGTCTGCAAATAGATTATTTGCATCTCCTATCAGAGTTGTCACAATTAAACAACCTGTGATTTGTAAATTTGTAAAGTCCATACACGTGTAAACCTTCTACAATTGGTAATTGAATGTTTATGCAAAACAGGGACCTAGAAGTCAACTATGAGGTGTTTCATTTTACTGTGGAGAAAATGGGAAATTATAAGAGAACCAAATACATGCATGTGTGTTGGAAAATTCTCTTGCCTCCTTTAGAATGTGCCCATTG
The DNA here is from genome assembly GCF_964204655.1 of Triturus cristatus. Classification (NCBI taxonomy): domain Eukaryota; kingdom Metazoa; phylum Chordata; class Amphibia; order Caudata; family Salamandridae; genus Triturus; species Triturus cristatus. The sequence continues at coordinate 862,555,747 of NC_140580.1, forward strand.
GGCATTTAGATAGCTCCCAGAATAGAATGGCTGAGGCACCTCTCTTGTAAGAGGTCTTGTTTGAGGATTGGTAATAGTAATTTTATCATGTTGCGCAACAGTTCTTAACCCTTTGACTTCTGTGGGCCCCATTGAATCACTACTGTAAGCAGAGGACCCAGGCCTAAACAATTTGGTGGACTTGAATCTCACACAGTACACACAAATACAAAAACAAGCATACCGCAAACAGAAAAAAGCTAAGAAATATATTATTTTGCAAACAAAAAAACATGCAAAATTTGATATTTTAATTTTAATGAGGTTAGAGCTTTTCGCAATGTACCATTCATTCTAAAAGATTAAGTGATATACTAGTCTGCAGGAAATAGCTTTGTGTTTTTTGCTCGAATGCATGCTCTCTTTTTGTCAGCGCATGACAGGGCTTCAATTGAGGTCATCAGTTGTACCTAATACATTCTGTTTGATGTACTTGTGCTGCTCCCACCAACTTACATTTTAGCTTCAAATGCCTTCACTTGTTCAGAGTGTTTTAATGTTTTCAATTATGCTTTTATATAAGTATACTTTATCAATCTGCTAATATTATTTAATTTTATAAGCAGTCGTGGACCCCCTGAGTAGCTGTACTGGATCCCCAGGGTTCGTAGACCACAGGTTCGGAACCACAGATACAGTGCACCAATTACATTGCCTAAAATTGGTAACTTTGCCATCAGTCACCTTCTGGATGTTTCAAATGGGCTCTTGGATTGTTTGATTGTGTCCTTCTTGTCGCAAGTGAGCTCCCAACTTCAGAACTACCGAACTACTGCATATGATACATTCTCAATGTCAATTTATACTATTTTTCTGATACTGTAAGGTTCTGTTGCAAGTGCCTGAACGCTAAACTGTGCTGTTTTTATTATAACTATTTGGTTACTCGTCTCAATATCTGTTACTAACACTTTTTATTTAGTGGGCGAGATATAAACTTGTTTGATGTTAGAAATCAAGGTTGGGTTGAGCCTGTTCAGGTACACACAGGCGACCCACTCTTGGTTTCTAGAGTCTGCAAGAAAACGCCAGTTCACTCCACGTCCAGTGCGATTAAAGCTGGTATTACATTTAAGGATGCATTTCAGGCACAGAAACTTGAGGAATCTAGAGAGAGGAACTGAATGTGTACCATAACCATCATTTTGGAATTTCTCTGGTCCTATACTCATCGCTTCCAGCCAATTCCCGTCCCACCACTTGAGGAGGCATCAGCACAGTTGAATACAATCAAAAGCAATATGGAGGAAACCCTAGGACAGACAATTCAAATAGAAAAATTAGAAACTTTAAAGTGATTTGGTTGTACAGGACCCTCTGAGGGTGAGGTAGGTTTATGCACATAGCACAGAATGAATAGGAGCATCTATCACATTGCAGTAGTTCTTAAAATAAATTGTTTGTTTTAAAAATGGCTTCAGCATTTATTGCATAAGAGCGGCGACCGAGATGGAGAGTACGTAGAATCTACTGCGTGGGTAGAGAAGATGAGTAAGTGGTTCTTATGTGCAATCAATGTCCATATAATGGAGTAACAAAAAAATACAAGTGAGTTTGTAATAATATTTCCACCATTGGGATTGTGTAAATTGTGCCAAAAGGTTTTCATATTGAAACTATCCAAGCACTCGCTACCCACTCATGAACATCCCACCGACCTCCTGTGGCACGTCTTCTTATTTACTACTCTGCCTTTCTTAACCTGCGTGGAAGACTATGCAATCTTTACTGGCAGAGATACATCCATAGCAAGGGCTGCATGTGGCCTTATGGCCAGAGCTGCTGACTTTGGAGCTGGGGAGCCAGGTTAGAGCATCAGCTCAACATCCTGTGATCCTGGACAAATCACATAATCCCCCAGCGCCTACTCAAAAATAAATGTGTCCTTGTGTAATGCAAGTGGTGCTCATGTAAAGTGCTCCAATACCTTTGGGTCAAGTTCGTGCCATATAAAACTGCAACCAAAAAAATGGCTACCGTACTCAATGTTTTCTTGTAAAATGATTGACCAATGTAGCCTGTGACTAACTTGTTCTACAGCCAGTTCCCGATGACTAAATAGGCAAAGTAGGCACCGGCCTTTCAGCCCCACAACAACAGATCAAAATAATATTGATTTGACCTTGATAAAAAATTTAAATCAAGCTTTCATAAATTGTGTCCTATTAATTTTTGTTTATTAACATTAATAATTCTTCATGTTTAGTTTTTTGTTATAAAATTTCTGCATTACATTTGTTGGTTGGTAAAATTAAAAACGTATTAGGGGATAATTTGAAAGAGGGGCCCCTAAATTTCGAGTGCCTAGGAGCCTTTTCAGGGTTTGATCCGACACTGTCTACAGCCAGACATAAAGGCAAAGGCTAGTTTAGGGGTGCAAATGGGCCTTCTGAGTAGAATCCATTTGGTGATAGCCACAACCCTCCTGTGTCTCTCTGGTCTGGGCAGAGACCGAGTACAGCTGGCTGCAGTTAACGCGTCACGTCAGGTTGGATGATTCATTCACAGAGCACAAGCCGCCATCCTTGTTTGGAACACCTGGCCCGCCATGCCGCGTGATTTATGGCCGGTGGGAGGCGCGGTGTACATCTCTGTGTTTGCACACCGGCGCACTTAATGTCAATGCCACAGCTTGCTTTTTGCGCCGAACACGTGGCCGGAAATGGGCCAGGGGGCACAAAGTTGTTTTTTCGTGGCCCGTTGAACCCTTCTCATGGCTCCTGGGGTTTATTTACCGTATCAGGTGACAGCGTGGGGGGGCTGGAGGGAGTCGGGTGGGGTGGGTAAATTAATGATGGAAGCACGGTTGCGTTTTGTCATTATTTCATTTTTGTTTAGACAACCAGAGTTTGCTAGAAAATGACGACTGTTCGGGTCTGATTTAGGCCTAATCTTAACCCACGAAAAATGCATGGTCAACTGTGAATAAATCTATGCGCCGTTGTTCTTTGGTGATTGTCCTAATGGTGGAGGAGTTCTCAGAATATTTGCCGTTTAAACACGTACTCTCATGTAACCAACCCATTTAACTTGTGGATTTAGGGTGTTGTTGTTTTCCAGAGTTGCACTAGTATTTCACCGCATGGATTTTTGGCACGCTGAGCTGCCTTTTGATGGATTCATGTTTTTTGTGAGGTAAACGAGAAGCTGGCTCCGTTTACCTACACTGCGTGTTGATGCCGGTTTTACACGTCGTAGTGTTCTGCCAAGAATAAAAGCAAATGCGTGGATTTGCAAATGCGTGGATTTTGATCGTTTCTTTTAGACATGTCAGTATGTATTGCGGGCACAGCATTATTCTCGAGTGGTTCAACTTGGCCTCTGTGAAACGAGTTGTTGGTTTCATTCCAGTTGGAGGTCTATATAAAAGATGCACAGCCAGCACTTGATTGCTAGTATCAGCAGAGAGGCCAAAGACCGAATGGATATAAACACAAAAGTGTGGGAGCAGTGAGGGAAAACTTGCATCGCGTCTGAATTGTGCTGGTTGATCAAATTTAAGATTCAATTGTTCAGGCACTCATCCTCCAGCACCAGATATCTGCTCAATACTGCCGCCTGCCTTCCTCCAGTAGAAGGCAAGGACAGAGGCCTCAATGAGCCATAGGCGGGCAGCGCAGAGGTCACTATTGCCTCATGTAACGTAACGTTTGCTTTTGTAACACGCTCACTTGTAATTTTCTCCTCATGTATCAGTACTGTTCCTATTGTGAAGCGCTCTGACATCTTCGGGTAAAGTCCGCTCAATATAACAAGCATTTGCAATGCAATAGGTCTCGCATTTACGTGAGTTTGAGCTATTGACATTGCAAATAACTATGCCTTTTATTTTTGTTTTCGTTTTAAAAACATAAATAAAAGGCATTGTCATTTACAATGCCAATAGCTTATACTTGTTTAACTGCGAGACCAAATGCTTGTTTGCAGTGGAGTGATTATTTAAAAGTAAAAAAGTGTTCCAAAGCCATACGTACTCCACGTGGTGGTGGTGTGGCTCTCTCAAAGCTTCAGACGGTATGTAAATAGTTCTTTAAGTGGGATACTATCCATGCAAATTGAATAACTTGTGATCACCATGGCATCTCACCAGCGAGTATCTAGGTAAATTAATAAAAATACCCTCAAGACATGTTTTCTCAGTAAACCACGAGTGAAATTCATGTGACTGACCACACTGCTGTTTTTGCTATACCTAGAAAAAAACACCACCTCATCACAGAAATGTTGACATCATTTTGAAGTGCGTCCTAGGGCTCCTATTCCAACTGCAGAGGTATGATCAGTCCCTACGATGCAATAGTCGGAATCCTGTATGTGCGAGTGTCAGACGGGAAGTGAGAAACCCAGCGCTCGCGGCTAATTAGTTAAACTACGTGTGTCTAACCTGCACGCCGTGGGATGACGGACGTGGCACGGCCGAATAACGGCGGCATCATATGCATGGAGAAAAGGCTAGCCTAACTGGAAAAATGCAATGAATGCATTTCAGACTGTGAAAAATAAAGAATATATCACCATTCTATATTCTTGAGTACAAGGGGACAAGTCCAATACTAAAAAGATGGCAGTAACTCAAAAGACAACATTAAACCATGCGTCCTAAAGTGTTCTATTTAAACACGCTTTCACGTGAAACAAGGATGTGATAACAAGCAGGAAGTGGTATAAGGGAGGGGCTGGCAAATGGGGAGCACTTTGCCGCATTGATGTCCTCAGTGGCCGCGGCTCACTGAGGACATCAAAGCAGCCGCGAAAGTGATCAGGCAGTGCTTTTCAGGCTGCCAAATGGTGCGCGCGCCCGGCGCACATGCACTGTATTTGGAGGCCTGAAAAGCACTAGTTTGCACTTCCAGATCCCCCTTTTACAAAAGCTCTTGCGAGAGCAGCGCTAAAGCGCTGGCTCAGGCGAGACCTAAAAACGCATAAATAAATAAATAAATAAATAAGAAATATGGAGATCTGCTCAGTCAGAGGTGCAACGTGACAAGGGTGGTAGAGCCTACACAGGGGAAGTACTGTAATGATGATGGTTCAGTCTTTGTTCGGTGCTGGATAACCTGTGTTCCTAAGCACTTTACTATGTCAAATGGTCAGTGGAAATAAAGCGCTATATGTAGGCGAGGAAGGGCGAGAATCGACAGACAGGTGTTCAAAGCGTCACAAAAGGGACAGGAGTAATTGCGCAATATTGAGGGAAAATTTATCAAAAGAGCATAATAAGCCAAGCAATTGGTTGAATGAACATCTTTGATGATCAGAAAGCAGTGTTGGAGTCGAGGCACTGAGGGAAGAGAGCTGCAGCATTTGAGGTGGTGACAAACATGTGCAGGGCACAAGTCCTAAAAAAAGAAGTGGGGGGGACGCTCCAAGTTAGGTGGTCACAGGAAGTGATGTCACGACAGGAAGTGACGTCACGAAAGGTAGTCCCCTCTTATTACAGGGAGACCCGTTTCACTTGGGGGGCCACGTTAACACACTGTGGAATGTAGCATCATTCTCTGTGTGTTTGTGGGAGCGATTCTGTGAAAAGCTCTGTGAATCGACCCGGCAAGGTTACACGGCGTTGGGGGCAGCTACAATTCAGCTCTCCCAAAATCTACAGTACATTCACCAGATCAGGCGCTAGCCATTAGCCACAGTTCACTCTTTCCTAAGGGGCCTTCTTGTAGCCTAGTACACCCACTACCACCATGTGCCCCCTGGCAGCTGCCATACTCCTTCCCAGTGTAATCCATGAACCACCATACTTAGTGGTAAAAGTATACGCACCTCCGAGAGGGGAATCTTGAAAGCCTCGGCAATCTTTCCATACGGCTCCTTCACGTTGGTGAAGCCCTCAATGCGGCCAGCTTTTGGGCAGGGGGGACGGCGTCCACCCGTAAAATAAGTGGGGGGACGCCGTCCACCCGCGTGGTACCCCGACTCGAGCCCTGAACATGTGCCTCTGGGGCACAAGGAGCTACTCGGTGCGAGAGGCGAGCTGGGTGCTTAGGTCTTTACACTGATGTACCACAGAGGATGAAGAAGTTTTTAGAGTGTGAAATGTAAGTAAATGTGCACTCTAAGCACTATAATACGTCTGCCACTAAAGCTGTGGAGGAAGCTGAGGCACATAGGACTCTCTCTTTCACTTTACTTCTATTAAAGGGCCAGAAGCGGAGGACCGACACTGATGGTACTATTCGACTGCTGTGCCCATTCAACTGCCTCCCCATCGGCTTCCACCTGGTGGTGTAACCAAAATGACACGTGTCACCTGGTGCAAGAGTAGTATACCAGTCCTTTGGAGCGCGGTGGGGAGCACACATCTGAACAGCCCCTCCGCCTTTCCAGTAGCAGATCTCATTTAAAAAATGTACCTGAGACCAACAAAAAGGCCCTTCAGCCCTCACTCAGATCTGTAGAAAGAGATGTGGAGGCACTGACTATGTCTATTGTAAAGTGAATCAGGAGCTACTGCTAAAAGCCCCAGAAACCAATCACCCACCTTCCGTGACCCAAAGCCACATAAAAAAAACATTAGTCTAAGTCAGCATGGAAAGTCAATCCAAGGAAGGAGTACCAGACACACACTGTTACCTGCAATTACTGAAGAAAATTATGCTAGAACAGCTGACTAAAGTTTAGGAAAAGGTGTGTAACATGTCTTCAGCAGTGCTCAACAACAAAATTATGCTTTATATTAAGACAACTACGTAACGCAAAAAATAAGTGGATGGGCCCAACGTTTTTCTTTTGAGCCCACAGTGCTGAGAAATGCTGCAGCTGCCAGATGCAAAGGCTGCCTAGTCTTGGGAGGCCTGGGTAGAGCTCACGGAGGTCCACTCCACGGAACTCCTCAAAGTCATCAAAAAGCTGTGCTACGCGGAGTTCCGCAAGTGGCGGATTGCAATAGGTCACGTCGCTCTCACTGATTTTTAGCGTCGGGTGTTTGTCCCACACTGTAAAATGAGCGTGAACGTCACCACACGCAGTTGAAGAGGACGTGGCTCCATTCTGCCGTCGAGTAGATGTTCTACTCGAGTGGCAGCTTCCTCAACGTGAACTGAAGGTTTCTTAACGCGAGGGGTCACGACCATCCGCGACTGCCCGCTTTGAGAAATCTCGCTGGGAGGTGGTCGAGTGTTGGATATTCCTTGCTCGTGCTCGCCAACTTAACGTAGGCAAGCAAGGAAAAAACTCTGCTCCACTCTTCGAAGAGCGCGGAGTGTGGAAAACCTGCAGACCTCACAAACGGAGTGGAGTTTACCGCCCAAGCCTGGTCTTGGTTCCTTCTTCTGTGTCGTTCTCTCTTTATCTCATTTTTGCAGGTTCTGTTCGATACTTTCTTTCTTGGTAAGTCACTTTTTCATATCTTTCGTTCCCCCCCTTGTTTCCATTTCCCTTTCTGCAATTCTCTCTCTCTTTTCCTGGTTCAAAGTCTGATGACAAGAAATAAATGCCGGTACCCATCACATATTAAATTAAGCACTGTTGTGACTACCTTATTTTGCTAAGATTAATCTAACGAAGCCTCATATAGTCTGAATAGTTCTTATTTCAAAGGACAGATGCCTGAAACATACTTTGTTTTGAACATATTGAAATGCACCATTTCAAAAAATCATCCCTTTCAACTATAACAATAGGTGGCTTATTCTTAAGTGAAGCTAGTACACAAAAGCAGTTGGTTATGCCATCCACCCCCAAGTTCCAGCAAATTCAATAAACGAACCCACAAAATGCATACTCTCAGTATGTTTCCTATATACAAAATATGAACCTTGTTTCTCTACCCCATGCAAACCTATTGTAGATGCAGCAGAAACACTGTACAGTGTGGGAAAGGCTCCCGAGGGATGCTGGGAACCTGCTTTTAGTTACTGCGTAGCAACCCCTTCCCCCGGCAATGCGGACCTGGAGCCAACGCCAACGCTGGGGGTCGCCGGCGCATTCCTGGCATGAGAGGCTTATGTACGTTGAGGCCTCTGTGTATTTATTAAACCCGAAAGGCCTGATCATTTCGTAACAGCCGTGGAAGCAGCCGTCTCAAGAGGACCCGTCCTGCAGCTAGAGCTGATCCAAGCACCCGGCAGCCATTTATGAGGTCATCAGGGAGGGGCACGTGGTGGTGCCCTACGGGGTGGGGGCACAAAAAGAAATATGAGCGAGGCAGGTATTTGTCTGGAAATCGCATTAATGTCGCAGAAAGGGGCCGGTAGTGGGAAAGCAACAATGCGCCCGCTGGTGACTAATGAGGCTTGGGCCTGATGCCCTAGGTCTGACTAATGAAGTTATCTAGGCGGCCTCGGCAGTACAGAGGACCTTGTTGCCTCGGTAATGATTTTACAAACTGGGTATGTGTCAAATGACCACTTTATTTTTCAAGCTACAACTAAAGGGCACTAGGAGGCTCTTTCTCCTGCCCAAAAATACACTGTATTCCCCAACCAAGCAGGTGTTCTCTCAGACCTGAACAAAGATGCATCTATTGCTGAACAATGTATTGATCCACATTCAGGTGTAGCTCATGATGTGGTACCAGAATTTTGCTGTCGCAATATCGCCGCATAGATATAATTTCCGAAATATTTCCTCATTAGAGTTTGAGTCTGAGTCTGAATTTATATGATTTTATTTTATTGCTGCTTTTGGTGCACAACCACCTTTCAAACAAGAGAAAACGGAAAAAATAAAAAAGCAGGAAAAATGCTTCTACACAATCCGCCTGGTTCAAAAGACACTCGGATGGATCCCCACAGAATCCAGAAAGACGGTCACCCACAAACTCATCACCAGCAGACTCAACTATGTCAACGCACTCTATGCCGGCGTCACCCAGAAACAGCTCAATAAACGATAGAACGTTCAAAACGCAGCAGCCAGACTGGTACTCAACATCCACCGCCTCGGCCACATCACGCAACACCTCCAACAACTCCATGGGCTCCCAGCCTACCAGAGAATCCCTTTCAATCGCCTCACTCACACCTACAAAGCTCAACACAACGAAGGACCAGCATGCCTGAACCACCGCCTCACTTTCCACGTACCCGTCAGACAACTCCGATCATCCCAACTTGTCCTCGCCTCCGTCCCCAGGATCCACAAGACCAAAAGTGGAGGAAGGTCTTTCTCCTACCTTGCCACCAAGACCTGGAATACCCTGCCCCTCCACCTGAGGCTATCCGCATCGCTGACCCAATTCCGGAAGGACCTCAAGACCTGGCTCTTAGAATGATCCTCCACTCAGTCCGGCCAACAGCCCCCTCCCTCAGCACCTTGAGACCCTCACGGGTGACTAGCCGTGCTAAACAAATCCCTGATTGATTGATTGACATAAGGGTAAAGTCATGTTCAGGGAAAAGTAATGTGCATCTTGGAAGTTGCACATCAAGAGAGATGCTTTCAGCTTGATTTTCCGAAGAAGAAAGATTGCAGTCTTCAAGGGCCATCAGTTGTTCATTTCTCAGTAGCAGATTTGTTAACTCTAGGTCCCAGTTTTTATCCACGCATCTTGCGTTTGTTTGGTCACTTCCTCAGACATGTCACTTAGGAGGACAGATACGCACTCTTCATTAGATTCCAGTTGTTCCTTGTCCAGGGTGATCTAAAGGGAGTCATCTGCATATAACCGAGGAGGTATGGAGAAGCTGGGACATCTGGTTTTGCTTTCAACATTCCTTAATACAGGTCATTTGTATATAAGGAGCAAAGCGCCTAAAGGACAGCCCTTCATAGAACCATTAACAGTTGTTAGTTTCTTGCCCAGAAGGCCTTTCTGGTTTGACTTTTCCTGTGTTGTATTGTCAGTGTAGAGCATCCTAATCCCTGTTAGTACACCCGGCTCCTGGCCCACGGGGCATATTTACAAGGGAATTTTGGCGTGCGGAGATGCGACAAATTTGGCAGCGCCACACTTCAACATTTCTAAAACGCAGGGATGTGCTGTATTTACAACAATACGTCACACCCCTGTGTTTTCCCTAGCGCTGGCACTAAAATTAGCTGGCTAGAGCCAAAGCAGGTACCCTTGCACCATAGTGCAAGGGTGCCTGCGTTGCAGGCATTCATTGTTTATGTGCAGGAAGATGTCCCTTCCTGCACATAAATAATCAATAATGGCACTTTGCAACTTCTATGTTTGCTGCATTCTGCAGCACACATAGAAGTAGCAAATCGTCATTATTTAATGATTGTTTATGTGCAGGAAGGTGTCCCTTCCTGCACATAAACAATCATTAATTGTGTTTTACTCTTTCTATGGGAATGCAGCACACATATAAAAATCAAAAACGATTAGAAATAAAAGTATTTCTCCTCATTGAGCCATTCTAATGTCTGCTATTGCATGACGTTTGTTTTTTTGTGTTGCCTCAGATTTACACATCCTTGTACCTGCGTGAAAGTGTGCCATATTTACAAAGGGGTGTTAAGGCTCTAAAAGTGGCTTAGCGTCGCTTTGTAAATATGGAGAAGGGCATAGCTCCACCAGAACGTCGCTAAAAGTGACGTGTTGTTGGTGCTATCCCCTTGTAAATATACCCCCACATCTTGCAGTTTTTCCTATAGTCTGTGCCGTGGGACGAGGTCGAAGGCAGCCGTGAAGTCAAGGAAGGCTAAATGTAGGAGCATTTTGATGGTGCTGTACTTGAATGCAATGTGCATAAATGAGATCAGATCGATTGTGGAAAGGATTTTTCTCAAGCTAACTGTATCATGCTTCAGATGTTCTCTTGTTTGTTCCACTCTTCAGGGGCATTAAGTATCAGCTTGTACTAGATTTTGCTTTCAATGTTGATTGGACTGATAGGTCTCTAGGATTCTGGGTCACTTTTGGCACCTTCTTTGCATATTGGAATGATCGTACTTTTGTCCATTGAGGAGAGGCAAGTGGTAGACATGGAGACTGCTGTGATTACTGCTAGTATTTTTGTCCACCACTCAGTACAATATTTGCATATTTTTGTTGGGATTATGTTAGGGCTTGGTGCTTTTTCTTTTGAAAGTTTGCTTAGTGCTGTATGGAGCTTGTCTTGGCAGAAGATTACTTTGAGGAAAGCTCTTCTTCTGTTAGCCGCTGACTTTGTTTCAATTTATAGAGTGGTGTTTCTGCACTACTTCTCAGCACTGGAGGTGAATATGTGACGTTACAAAGCCACATATTACATCGCGGTAGGTAACAACGCAGTCGTTACAACGACCGCGTTGTTACCATGCGTGCCTTTACAATGCAAGTCGTTTCTACGACTTGCACTAGATGGCCTGCTGGACTTAGGAATAGTATAAATTACTATTCTTACTCTAGTTAGCGCAACAGCAGGATTTTAAATCCAACACATTCCCTGATGTTGCACGCCACCTAGCGCAAGTCGTAGAAATGACTTGCGTTGTAAAGGCACGCGTGGTAACAACGGAGTTGTTGTAACGACCGCGTTGTTACCTACCTGCGAGGTAAGAACAGCGTTGTAAACGCTGTTTCCCCTGGAAGTTAGTGGCTGATATGATGAGCCAAAGCCTGAGTTAAAGTTGTGAAGCCATGTTTCTTCTTAGATGTTTGCTTCCAGCATGTTCCTTTTTGCCCCAAGTCCTTCTCCATTTTTTTCCCAAACGTTAATAAAAAAAAATCTATACCCCATTTAAGGATATTTTCGTAAATTATATTTAGGACAAAATATTTATGCCAGACCTCAGTCTGGCATCCAGCCATATCTGATGAGGCTCATTATTGAACACACCAATTTCAAAGACAATAATATAGGCTTAACAGAAACAAGCTGCACATTCTCCATCAATTAGAAGGGGGAAAACCAGAATCTATGATGTAGCCAAGGCACCAAACCATTGATTTTTTTTTTTGCGTTGTGGCAGATGGGGCCACCACACTATCTTTGTAGACTTGCCTAACCTCTGAAATTTGTTCCTAGTCTTTGGGATGCCATGCACCCCTCTGAGCTCCAGGGGAATAAAGTGCTTCAGAGGCAGCCTCTAATGTGGATATCAACTGTGTCCATCATCTGAGCAAGAAACGCACACTGGGGAAGAGTTTTCAGCTCACTATCCTCCACCAGGTGACATCGGCTCCTCACCTGGAGACCGTGTGAGCAGAGTCGATATCATGTGATGCACTGTGGCACTGTGTGTGTTGGCAGGTCTGGATGTCTGTTCAATAAGCACCATTGTGGAAATGTGGATTTTCCTGATCAGTTATGTCCCCTATCTTGGACCCCAACGGTTCTATGTGCATGTCACAAGTACATGTATGTTCCCTCCAGTTCCAGTTTTGATGACGCAAACACATGTGCGCCCACCATCAACATGTCCTCTGTCAGATCCGCCATCAATGGGCTGGATATTCGATTCCTAAGTATGAAAGGCCACCGACTTTATATGGCTAAGTTACTCCATTTTTACAGTTCAGGCAGAGTAGGCCCGATTCTGTCCTCAAAGCCTTTCCCTGCTCTCTGTCTCTGACAGCACCAGTTTGAGCCCGCATCTGCATCCATGAACTTTGTCCTACTTCCTGTGCAGCTAACGGTGCCTGCCTCGGCCAGTTTCGCCTGCCTGCCAAGAAGCTGTATTTCACCTTCGAATTATCTACTTTGCTCCTCAGCCGATGCATTCCTGTCTAGTAGTTTGGGTAAACATTTCCTTTAGCTCCCAAGCAAAGGGCTCGGCCTTTCCGTCCTCATGCAAGTAATTCATAGCCCTGTTGCCATGGAAAGTTTTCTGCCCCTCGCATCTCATATAGACACTTAGACGCTTGTACACGCACTCACAGTCAGTATAGAATAGATTCTGTCCGAGAGTCCTTCCTTGTGGATAACATAGTTCTTTAAACATAGGATGTTAGATATGATTTGGGATTAGGTTGACTTGACCCCCCAGACTTTTTGTCTCCACATGTAGAGCTAAATGTCAAGTCCCCTTCACCCCCTAGTTGCACGTCAATTACACGTCATGCTGCTGCGCGCGCATCTATGTCAAGTATTATCTTATAGATCCACCTATGTATGATAATCATAGCCAATCATGTTTCTTTTTACTCCTTATTACGCCCAGTTTCGGTTACGTATTTACTGTATCTTTCCTCTTATCAATTGTTACGCCTTCTATATTGGTTTCATTGTAATGTATGTCCTATAAAAGCAATTTCCTGTCAATAAAGTATCGTACTTCACTTCCTGAACCCCCGTGGTGACGGAACCTGAAGGCCGCGACTCGAGTCGGCCATTTTGGAATAAAGCCCATTCAGAAACCTCTTATACCACGGATTCTGCCTCTTATTATTCTGAGCTATTTTATTTTAGATTCCGTATGAAATTCAGTCCAGGTAAAAGAATATTTACCACATAATGGCGCCCGAATAGGGACACTTTCTCATCTCACGCACCGGCGGTGCGTTGCAGGCCCGGTCTCCTGCCACAGCTGGACGGACCATAACGCGTACCAGCAGGATTTCCTGTAGCTCCCTCCGGTCAAGCGGGGGCGACTGAGGCTGCGATCAACCCAGACGAGGCGGTGAGAAGTGCGAAGTATCCCGACCAGAGCCTAGCTGAGAGAGCAAGATCCGAGGTATACAGAGGCCCACCAGGTTTTCGAAATCCCGATGTCCAGAGGGTCCGATGTCCACAGTCATCGAGTCCAGTTCATTCTCCGAGGCCTTCCGTTTCAAGGAGCTATCCGGTGAGTACCATCGCCGGGGAGGCGTGTTGACGCGCACATAGGTTGTGCCGGTCAAGACGGATTTGGGTACACAAATCCGGTCTGCACTGTTTAGCAGTGTATATGTACTGTTTAGCAGTATATCAAGTATTCCGAAGTATCTAGTTATTGTCGAGAATTCTGCTTGGTGATTAGTTATGCAGACTGTCATCATTGTTGGTCATTTTTAATAATGTTTTATGTTCAATATTTAATGTGTTAAAATGTCCTGCATATTGTGGTATGAGTGATTGTTCATTATTGTGTTTTTCGTATTAAGTGTGTTCAAGACCAGGTATCAGACCAGTTGTCAATATGCCGCTCTTTTCGAAGTTAAGACAGATTACTACTAGAAAAGGGGTGCTTGAAGAAGCAGTTCCTATTCCTCCTAGGGACACTCCAGGGCATTTTATGTATCACAAGCATGGCTTAGATGCCATATTATTTCTTGATTTATGGGTAGATTATACCAAGGGATTGCCAGAAAGTCAAAGGTGGCCCGCAGCGGGAACCTGAGATGCAGAGTGCATCATGAAAGTCGAGGAAGAGTTATGGAAAAGAAAAGTCAGACAGTCACAGAAAGACGCTGTTGAGTTATGGCGTAAAGAATCTCATAGACGTACAGAAAAAGCACGTAGACAAGAAGAGAGGAGTAAAGAAAGTTCAAATAAAGTTCAAGAAAATCTATTAATTGAGGAAGGTATCCGAGTGAAATCAGAACAAGTAGATAGACAAAGAAATGCCCTTATGAATGGTATGTATCCCCTTCTAGCCGAAGGATTACCTAAGGCTGCTCCAGAGATGCCAAAAGACTTGCCACCCCCATTATTTCCAATTAAGGTACATCCTAAAGGACATCCCAGAACCGCAGAAGATGTTTTTCTTTCCTCATATCTAGATGACGCAGCTCCCGAGTATGCTAACGCCGCACCACACAGACCGTCTGGCGGAGGGGTTCAACGTCAGGATCAGGTATCTGTCCCTGTGCAACAGCAAGTCCCGACACAAGCTTCGGCAAGCACATCTGTTTCCGCAATCGATTCTACAGTGGTGTCCACACCTATAGTTGCTGTGTCACGTTCGACGAATCCATTCACACCCGACGCCCCAGATGGGGCCACGGGAGGTGCTAGCAATACTTTTACGCCACCTAGAATAAATAAACTTGTTTTTCAAGAGTCAGCGCATTCACGTACACCCAAATTCGTAAGTGAACGTGCGCTTAAGGAACTTCTTATAGATTGTAGATATGACCCGGTGGTCGGTAAAGAGGACGAAATGGTCCTGGCATCATTACGCATCAGACGAGCCGCAGGGTATTTAGCGAAGTTACCAGGAATGACTGCGCATCTAGATAAGATATATCATTTTGTTCAAACAGGGCGAGATCCAGAATGTATTAATAGAGCTATGGAATTCCAGAAAGTAGAGATACAGGGGGAACTGTTACGTTTCCTCATAAACTGTGTGATCAGAAATCAAGACCGACCGGGGGTAGACCCGAATGCAATGCTTATTCTTACAAGATGGAGCCAGAATATATCAGAAGGGAGACACGATAAGCAAAACTGTATAATAGCCATGTGCCGAAAAATCCGTAAAGAAATAGAACGTATTCATGAAGAAAGATTGGAAACAGACGAGTTCGAGCAAGATGAAGTGTCCGAATCAGGGGATTCCGTAAGACAGTCAGAGACCATAGCCTATGTAGGTAGAGGAAGATCCTGTAATAATACTAGATGCTTTTCTGATCCCATACACTCTGTATGTCCAAATAATAGCAGAACGTATCCGACGCCTATAATAAATCTGAAGTCTCCTGAACATTTGTTTCAAGCCGCAGATAAAATACTCCGAGAACGAAGGGGTTACCACCTCCTCGATTCCATGGATGAGCAAGAATTAGCCAGATCAGCCGTCCACTGGATTGACAGTCCTGGAAAATACGGTGATGAGACCGTAGCACACACGTTTTTTAACCTCAGTCCAGATGAACAACGTTTAGCTGGAATCTATATGATTCAGCAACTCCTTATATTATATAAGAGCCAACATGCTGATCCTGGTCCTTTACCTGATATATTAACGGAACTACTCGCGAACAGATGGAGAGGTTCTAGTAACAAGTTAATTAAAGAAATATTAGTGTCACGTAAACAGTACGTCCTTTTTGTAAGTCCGGATTCTTTCTCGCTGCCCAGCAAGGAAAGAACGCCGTATTATATGGATAGACAAAATCCCTTACGAGAAGTGCACCCAATAAAAGGCGAAGACAATCAGTTTCACCGTGTATTTGTATACACACCCATAACAAAAATTGAACTGTTAGAAATGAAGAAAGTAGTACCCAGTCATGACAAAGACCCAGCGGGTTTTCACCGAGAAATTAAAGACATGTTACTGATGGGAGAGTATACCTATCCTGATATTATGACGATATTAAAGGTACTAATGCCTGCTGGCATTTATGAAAAACTGAAAGAAAAAGAGTGGGAAGTGGGAGACCAAAAGATAGATTGGACAGCATTAGAAGCAGAAGAAAGGGCCCGAACTGCAGGTTCAGGGCTCGGGGATAAAGTTAAAGCATTACCAGGTTTACTAGTACAAGTACTGCCACGTTTATTAACTACGAAAAAGGAAGATTGGGGTGCAATCTCAGCCTGTAAACAAAAGCATGATGAAGACACAAGTGATTATTATGCCCGATTTGAAAAATGTTTTGGTATAAATAGTGGTATAAAAGCAAGTAGTGAGTCGTATCCACATTTATTTGTGACAAAATTAGTAGAAAATGCATTCCCTCCTCCGAACAAATATTGAAAATGCATTGCCTCCAGTGAAGAATAGAATATTGAAATTCGAGAGTACCTGGCAAAGTAACACTCCGTCACAAATGCTAAAAATGTTACAGTATCATCACAATAGAATTAGAGATGAACAAGAACACGAACAAAGACGTATGAAGGATACAAAAATGAAAATGCTAGTTTCTCAGACAGTACCAGCGGATGGTCACAAAAAGGGTGTGACGCATTCCGGAGAATCAGCAGTTCCTGTAAAAGGAACGTGCAATTACTGTAAACAACTAGGCCATTATGTACACGATTGTCAAGTCCTGAAGCGTAATATAGCTATAGGTATTGCAAAAGAAAGACCACGACCACTCAGACAGGATCAGAATGAACAAGGAGCTACGCAGCATGGACAGTCCATGCCAGCTCAGCAACAGTCTATGCCAGCCTCACAACAACCCATACAGTTTGTGCCAGCTGCACCACCGTTGCCTGCTACTGCCACACAAACCACAACACGACAAATGTATCAGACTGCCCAATATGAATATCCTGAGTATCAGCGTTACGCATGAACTAGCCTAGAGAGGGAAGTTGACTTACCCCTTATTGAGATTCCTGTAGATCAAGAAGGACCTTATGTACATAGTGAATTATTAGGTCAAGATAGAAAATTCTTACTCGATACAGGGGCAAGTCGAACAACAATAAAGCGTAGTGAAGTTCCAGGGGCACCCCTCTCAGGCTCTCAAAATGTTTCCCTTGGTTTCTCAGGAAAGCCTATTGTTAATGAGGTATCACAGCCACTTCCACTTACGATTGGTCCCTTGACACGAACTACTGATTTATTGCTTACCAAATCCTGTCCAGAAAACTTGTTAGGTATAAAGACATTAAAAGCCCTAGGGGCTATTATCTGCTGTTCTCCGGAAGGAGTAAGATTGTTTTTACGTGATTTTAAAGGTCATTATGTATCCAGAGACATGGATCGCCGATTACAGACTTTACCAGCACATCTATGGGCACAAGGCCCTACTGATGTTGGTTGCATGAACATTACACCATACCGAGTCACATTAAAGGCAGGAGTGGTACTACCACGAATGCGACAATACAAATTACCGCAAGATGCTGTAGTGGCTTTGCTGAAAATCATTGACGAGCTAATTGCCCAAGGAGTAGTTGTAGAAACAGACTCCAATGTATGTAATTCACCGATAATTCCGATTCTTAAACGAACTGATCCTACTGCTCCGCCAGTATATCGATTGGTTATTGACTTGCGTGAACTAAACAAGTGCATTGTGCCACAATTTCCTGTGGTCCCCGATATCTCATCATTATTGACAGCAATTGATTCCGAAGCAACATTCTTTACTGTAATTGATCTCAAGAATGCCTTTTTCAGCGTCCCCATAGATCCGGAAAGTCAATATTTGTTCGGATTCAGTTTAAATGGACGAAGTTTTAAATTCACACGCGCTCCTCAAGGATTCACAGAAAGCCCCAGCATCTATAGCCAAGCACTGAAACGAGAACTCGACAGTATCCACATGCCAGTCAATACTGCACTGCTTCAATATGTCGATGATCTGCTGATCACCGCCCGAAGCGAACCCGAATGTGAAAAGGCTTCTCTGACAGTTTTACATTTTCTAGCCGACAAGGGGCACAAGGTGTCTCCTTCTAAGCTGCAATTCTGTGTCCAGCGAGTTATTTATCTTGGTCACTCGCTGTCCAAGGAGGGAAGGCAGCTTACACCAGATCGCATTCAGTTAATTGCTAACATGCCAATACCCCAGACACAAAAGGAGGTGCGGGCTTTCATAGGCCTCACTTCATATTGTAGGCAGTGGATCCCTCAATATGCATTCCTAGCAAAACCACTCATTCAGTTGACAACACAGGAGGCGGCCACATCGACTGTCCTCCCTTGGACTCAGGAACACACACTAGCTTTTGAAAGCTTAAAGAAAGCTTTATGTCAAGCACCTGTTTTAGCGACACCATGTTACAGCAAACATTTTACACTTTTTGTTACAGAACGCGAAGGTACTGCCTTGTCAGTACTCACTCAGGAACAAGCAGGATCACGCAAGCCATGTGCTTATTTTTCCAGTACATTAGATCCCGTAGCTCAGGCTTTGCCTGCGTGCCTGAAATCAGTGGCAGCAACAGCTTTAGCAATCAGACAAAGCGATGCCATAGTGTTAGGACATCCATTGACAGTACAAGTACCACATGCAGTAGAAGTTCTTGTGAACCGAACGCAAACACAACACTTGACCATAGCAAGACTTACCGGTTATGAACTGACATTGTTTCAGCCACACATAGAGATCCGACGTTGTAATACATTGAATCCTGCTACACTCTTACCTGTAATTGGAACAGACCCACTAGCTCATGATTGTGTTGAAGTTATTGAAATAAAGACGAAACCTAGACAAGACTTAACAGACGTTCCATTGTTAGATCCAGACCTGACTTTGTATGTAGATGGATCATGCATGAGAACAAGTACAGGAGATTTAGTGGCCGCGTATGCAGTTACAACAGACACTGAAGTTATTGAAACAAACTGTATAGATACTTTGTCAGCCCAAGCAGCAGAACTTATTGCTCTAACACAAGCCTGTATTCAAGCCACAAATAAGAAAGTTAACATATACACTGATTCACGTTATGCATTTGGAGTCGTACATGACTTCGGGGTGCTTTGGCGAGAGAGGGGTTATTTAACTTCTCATGGGACCCATATTCAGCATGGGTCTCTCATTCATGCTTTGTTAGACGCAATCCATCTGCCCACTGCTATATCGATTATGAAATGTAAAGCACACACGAAGGTTACTGATATCATTTCTCAAGGCAATGATTTAGCTGACAGAACAGCTAAACAGACTGCTCAGACTCACACATCCGACATGACAAAGCCAATAGTCCCGACACCAACACAATGTATGACGATTAAGGATCCCGCGCTTGACATAATTGACATACAGTCACATGCCACAGCAGAAGAAATAAAGAAATGGACTGAACTAGGAGGGATCCAGACAGATCAGGGATGGATGACGAAGGAGAAATCTGTATGGTTTCTTCCTGACTCTATGGTCCAAGCCATTATAGCTACAATTCACAGTCCAGCGCATTTAGGAGAGAAAGCTATGCTAGATAGCATTCAACACATTTGGTTCAATAAACATTTACGAGCAGCAGCTAAACAAAAAGTCCGTACCTGTATGATATGTTGTCAGTTCAACCCAGGAAAAAGTGTTCCCGTAGAGCAGGGTGGATTTCAGACTCCTGATCATCCTTTTGAAGTCCTCCAGATGGATTATATCCAGATGGAACGATGTCGAGGATTCAAATATGTTCTTGTAGTTGTCTGCGCTCTCTCCCGATGGACTGAGGCGTACCCAGTATCAGATTACACTGCCCCGACCACTGCCAAGCAGCTAGTTCGAGAATTCTTCCCACGGTACGGTTTACCACGTGTTGTATATTCAGATAACGGCCAGCCTTTCTCATCCGAATTAATGAAACATGTCTCACTTTTGTTGGGATATCAGTGGAAGTTTCATTGTGTCCGACACCCCGAGGCAGCAGGTCTCGTGGAACGACATAATCAAATTTTGAAAATCAGATTGTCTAAAATATGTAAGGAGAAAGGTGTTGACTGGATAGTAGCCTTACCAGTTGCACTATTTTACATAAGAATGGTAGCACACTCTCGAACAGGGCTATCCCCGTATGAGGTGATCTTCGGCAGACCACCGAATATGTGGGGGACGCCTATACCCCGTAAAATAACTGATGTTGATTGTAATATGCTGACAGATTGCTTGGCTTCCTTGATGTCTGCACTACAATCTTGTCGTTCACAGGTAGCTGCAGCCTTTCCTGACAACACTGAGGTGAAACCCCATGACGTAATCCCGGGCGATTATGTCCTTGTGAGGAACTTTGACAGAAAGACTCAACTGGAGCCCAGGTGGAAGACACCTAAGCTAGTCCTGTTGACCACAAGGACAGCCGTGAAGATCGAAGGAAGAAAAGGTTGGATCCATTCAAGCCACATCAAGAAATTTCATGGACTTCCTTCAGATATAAACAGTCCTCCTCGTGTGTCTTCACCCATTGACTCAAAGTTACCTCTGGCTGAGGCCAGTAGCACAGACCTCTACAAACTAAAACTTAGACCCAGGCCGTCGGACGATTTGATTGTTTAAGTCCTCTCCTAGGTGAAGCGGTTGAATCTGTCCCGACATGTATCCCTTAGGTCTGAATCATGAACAATCAAGAACAATGTTGAAACGACATACATACTGTAAAGCACTGCGTAGCCACTGTATAGTGACATTATTAATTTTGTTTTTCTTGAGTTTTATAATAATTACTGCAAGTATATTGTTGCATATGTATTATCCTGTTTCTAAACATATTTTTAATATAACTGACGAACATTCTTTTAGTGACCTACCCCCACATGAATTATCCTATAGACTTGCGCTGCGTAATAACACTTTCATTAGTATGTTACATCATTCCCATCAGACTAGTAATGCCACTAATTGTTGGGTGTGTGGCCGACTCCCTCCCTATCAGAATAACAAAGGAGTTCTGCCTTTCTTCCCCCATCCGTTCACACATAATGGCTCCTGTGGAGCATGGTTTAGTTTACTAAATTCCATAGACTCAGACACAGCAGTTTATCAACACCATTGGATATGGGGAAATCTGAATCTAGTTTTATTCAAAGTCTGTTACCAAGATAAGGAGGGTCACCCCAGTAGAACAGGAACTGATCTAGAAAATGAAGTGTATGGATTAGGTAATTTTACACCTAATCTTATGATTCTGAATGTCGAATCCGAAGTTGAACTAATTCTGCCCACTATGTCAGTATTTCCAGTTAAGGGTGAATTATGTGTAAGAAAAGTTGGTTCCATACATATGGGCCATAGCAAATGCGTTACTACAGTAGAATATAGTGATCAAGGTAAATCTTCATTTAGAGCTTCTCGCCATTCCTACTTTATATGTGGTCAGACCGCATATATGCGTCTGCCTCTAGATTGGGATGGTACCTGTTACATAGCATTCCTTTTGCCACCTGTTTTCCTAGCTCCTCCTGATTATTATCGAAATGTTCATTTAGTACACAATAGAGAGCGAAGAGATCTCCCAGTTGTCGATTATACTGAGACGACATGGGACAAGTATGTAGATTTCAATAAAGGTATCTTTCCCTATATAGGTACAATATCAAATAGTAAGCTGATACGTAGACTAACCAAGACTCTTGAAGCTGTAGTGAATGAGACTATAGCCGCCCTAGGCAATCTGACAGAGGAGCAATCAGTGATGAGAATTGTTGTTCTTCAGAATCGTCTTGTCCTTGACGTCATCCTGGCCGATAGGGGCGGAGCTTGTAGGGTCATCGGATCCAGCTGCTGCATATTCATACCAGAAAATTTGCCATCTGTATATAAAGCTATAACACGCCTTCATAAGATTGTGAGCCAGATACACGAGAATCCAGGCACTTGGACGTGGTCCGGGTGGTTTTGGAGTGTGATATCAGCCTGGGGATGGAGAGTTCTGTCCTTCCTAGGTATTGGCCTTCTTATACTATTCAGTTGCTGCTTATGCCTGCAATGTGGACCAGCGATTTGTGGTCTGTGTGCCACATCGTGTATTCCATATCAAGGTTTTCGTTCAAAATCCCGGAAGAAGAAAGAAGAAGAAATGATGCTCCATGAGCAAATCGATGGATTAATGAAGATCGATATCTCTTGAAGGGCAAGTAGGGGACAAGGAGGGAATGTGGAAATGTGGATTTTCCTGATCAGTTATGTCCCCTATCTTGGACCCCAACGGTTCTATGTGCATGTCACAAGTACATGTATGTTCCCTCCAGTTCCAGTTTTGATGACGCAAACACATGTGCGCCCACCATCAACATGTCCTCTGTCAGATCCGCCATCAATGGGCTGGATATTCGATTCCTAAGTATGAAAGGCCACCGACTTTATATGGCTAAGTTACTCCATTTTTACAGTTCAGGCAGAGTAGGCCCGATTCTGTCCTCAAAGCCTTTCCCTGCTCTCTGTCTCTGACAGCACCAGTTTGAGCCCGCATCTGCATCCATGAACTTTGTCCTACTTCCTGTGCAGCTAACGGTGCCTGCCTCGGCCAGTTTCGCCTGCCTGCCAAGAAGCTGTATTTCACCTTCGAATTATCTACTTTGCTCCTCAGCCGATGCATTCCTGTCTAGTAGTTTGGGTAAACATTTCCTTTAGCTCCCAAGCAAAGGGCTCGGCCTTTCCGTCCTCATGCAAGTAATTCATAGCCCTGTTGCCATGGAAAGTTTTCTGCCCCTCGCATCTCATATAGACACTTAGACGCTTGTACACGCACTCACAGTCAGTATAGAATAGATTCTGTCCGAGAGTCCTTCCTTGTGGATAACATAGTTCTTTAAACATAGGATGTTAGATATGATTTGGGATTAGGTTGACTTGACCCCCCAGACTTTTTGTCTCCACATGTAGAGCTAAATGTCAAGTCCCCTTCACCCCCTAGTTGCACGTCAATTACACGTCATGCTGCTGCGCGCGCATCTATGTCAAGTATTATCTTATAGATCCACCTATGTATGATAATCATAGCCAATCATGTTTCTTTTTACTCCTTATTACGCCCAGTTTCGGTTACGTATTTACTGTATCTTTCCTCTTATCAATTGTTACGCCTTCTATATTGGTTTCATTGTAATGTATGTCCTATAAAAGCAATTTCCTGTCAATAAAGTATCGTACTTCACTTCCTGAACCCCCGTGGTGACGGAACCTGAAGGCCGCGACTCGAGTCGGCCATTTTGGAATAAAGCCCATTCAGAAACCTCTTATACCACGGATTCTGCCTCTTATTATTCTGAGCTATTTTATTTTAGATTCCGTATGAAATTCAGTCCAGGTAAAAGAATATTTACCACACCATGGTTATTTAATCGCGGTGTGTCTATATGTTGAAGATTAGTGTGTATGAAGATGTGCAATTGGGCGAGCTGTGAAACATCTGGTTGGTGGGGTGTGGATCCTCCGCAGCAGAGGGTGTTCATCAGAATATCAAGCACAAAAATAGTGTGCTACAAAAATACTGTATCCGAAAAATTGACTACCAAAATATTGTGAAGGTAAGATCATATAGACAAATATAGATACTCAACATCTATGTACCTTGAAGATTTTTATATCTTCAAGGTAGGTAGATTTTTATATCTTAACTCCACATCTATGTACCTTGAATATATAAAAATGTTCAAGGTACGTAGATGTGGAGTTAAGTACAGTAAAGTATATTTACTTACCTTCACAAGATGATTGCATTCAATACTCTGAAGCACAACATTTAAAACTCAATATTCTGGAAGTGTATCCAGCAACGGGTAGATATGGAGGACCTGTTCTGGTCAGCTTTGAGAGGCCTGCTGTGCCTTAAGAATGGTGAGCTCATAGAAGCAGTCGAACCGTCAATATTCAGTGCTACATAGCAACCAGACAGTTGCATACTTTCAGTGAGGAACTTAAGAAGCATGATCAGTTGTCTACTGGTCCAAGCGTGCTCCATCACTCCTCTTCAGAGCTCAGATTGGTATTAAGCACAAGTAGCAGACATGTCCTCACTGTGCCTTCCTGTGTTGCAGGGCCAGCGAAACGATATTTTGAGCACTAGACAAATGACAATTTGGTCTGTGTGTGTTTCCTTTCCCCCTTTCTAATGGCCAGTTGTAGGCCACTTGGTCTAACCTGGCACCCTCTTTTGGCAATTTGTGGTGGTAAGTAAGGCAAAGCTGCATGCAGTGGCCTTAATTTAACACAGGTCTGTGCAGGAGCTCTAACAGTGCTCGTTACTGTGGTGGAAATCCCCTCATTCATCTCCTGGCCAGGGACACTCTCAAATAAGGGTGCACCTCAGTCTGCTGGTAGTCTGACTGTAATGCTCTGGACATGGACCTCTTACTGCTCAGGGGTACTTTTGCAAGACTTAAAGGAAAGGCTGTGGAAATGCGGAATTTAGAGGGCCAGACTCACCAATTCAGTCCAATATGGGTCTAGTTTTAAAATAAATAAAATATCATGGTTGCTCTTATTTTCGCGTCCCTACCTGTAGTCTGCTACATTGTTCATTTTCACAAACACTCTTTCAAAATACACTTTAGGGCACAGGCTGCTCGTGTAGGCCTTGGGTTCTGTTTTGCAAGCCCACTGAAAGATAGGTTTACAGAAGTGATTCTTAATAGTGAAAGGGGATCTTGGATCAGGAATCTGGATCAATTTTCACAAATTTAAATTCAGTTTCACCAGTTATGGATAAAGGAACTAAAATCCAGAATTTCACTGAAAATAAGTTGACATTGCATAGCTTCAAATAAACAAAAAACCTGCCAGTCAGATTAAGTACAGAAGTCATCTGCTGGACCACAGATCAGCGAAACAAACAATTTGGTGAGAAGTTGCAAGCCTTTAATCCCTATGGTGTAATCCATGACAGTTGTAGAAAAGGCACCATGCAGGTGGATTGTATCTGGAAAAAGGCTGCTGCGGGATATAAGGAAGTGATTTGGAATTGGGTGGATTAGAGCAGGCTTCGCCCTGTTGGAGGGATCATTTTCTGCTACTGCAATGCTGCTGCAGATGTCGGGTTAGTGCCGTGTTGTGCCGCTGACCTCAGCCCCTGCTCCGGCAGTAACAAAGAGGTTTAGTGTTTGGAGTTCGCAGACTGACGGTTCTGGGCGGGGGGACACTTGTTATTGTGGGTGGTATAATTCCACCCAGAGTTATTGCTCCAGGTGAAATTGTGCCACTCGTAATGAGGGCCAACATGTCTGGGGTGGACACGTGCAACTCAATTCGAAAAACAATCGTGGCATAATATGCAGTGCCACGCTCAGGCCAGTTTGGTCAAATGTGACATTTGCCATGTCATTTTAATACAAGCAAGGACTAGGAGCATTGTAATGAGATATATTCTGAAATCGAGTGGTGATATACATTTGGTTATAAGACGAAAGGTACTAGTTGGATAGTGGAGTCTTTGCTTTTTAGTTCTCACCTGTGACAGTGCGTGTCCTGCTAGTGCATGTGATCTCACTTGCAAGGGATGTTGTTTACTAGAAGGGGCTTTGAGCCTGCCCATTACTTACCATTCATGGGCTTCATTGTCATTTTGTGGAGAAGTGTGGCTCAATGATTAGAGCGGCAGACCCTGATGCAGAGGTCTAGCCTGGGACCAGGGTTCAATTCCCTGCCTCAGCGGGTCTTGGGCTCAAAAATTCCACGGACCTGATAATTCTTGCCTCGGTGCCATTCCAATCATGGAGTCCCACTTTGCAACTCTGGGCAATAGCTTGCTTAATCTCCACAACGGCCCCCACAACGCTAAGGATGCCTGGCCTCCACCTTGGGGGTGCCCAGGAGTGGACACCTCACAGGGAAAGCCAGGATGGGTTCCACAGCGGTATTCATGCAAGCGCCTTGAGACTCTTGCGGGTGAGTAGTGCGCTATACAAGTATCAATTTACAATTTTCATTTGCTACCTCTTAATTGGGACGTGCGTGCCGTCTTCACTTACTCTTCTTTAGTCTGGAGCATTGACCAATTACTGATAGCTACATCTTGATTATGGTCCTTCCTCTGCTGGCGCTGCGATTGAAATACTGTTTTTCTTTCCAGCTAGCACAGTTGTCCCATCCCCACCTCCTCTTGTCGATGTTGACTCTTATGTCTTACCCCCACCCTGTTGTCTGTGATGCTTCTTCCCTCCAACCACCTCCACCCTTTGCCCGTGTTGCTTCTTCCATCTGATTGCAAACCAATTGGCAAACCAGAACGGCCCGCCTTTTTCGAAGAAAGCCGCTGGAGGCCGTGCTCCGTCAGAAGGTGTCGGCATGTGAGAAGATGCGGGATGTTAAGCTCTCTAGAGCAGTGATCAAGTCAGTCAAGTGTGGAGAACTTGACTGCTACCTTGTACCAATGCCACAGTTATGAGGTAATGAATTATCAATAAAAGCTCAAAAAGGCTGAAAGTTTGTGACTGGGGCAGAGCAGATCGACCTGTACTTGAGAGTAACAGAAGGCCAGGTTAGAAAGAATTATATATAAATTAAATGTAATAACAATGAGAGAAAATTTATTTATTTATTTATTTTTTAGTTTCATAAAGCGCAACAGCTACCCAAAAGGGTTTCCCGGCGCTAGATGACAGAGGAACTAAACAAACACCAGAAGGAGTTATAGTACTCATCTCTATTGTGAGCAGCAAGAAAAGAGGACTTGTTTCTCTCTGTCTGTACAACTGATAGTCCACTTGCATGTTGATTGGCCTACTATTCAATGGTTTTCATTGGTTGTTTCTCCCAATTTCTCCCACTGAAACATGGGGAATGTAGTTATTTTGATCTTTACTGCTATTCAAGTAAAGCAAGTAAAGAAAGCAAAATTGAAGCTTCTAGTCTTGTAATAAAATCCATACCCAGTGGGGCGCTATTTAAAAAAAATATCATACTGGACAAAATATTAATGTCATTTGATATTTGTTTATACAATATGCTTACATACAACTATTTTGAGGCCATGCACTTTGGAGACCTCCTCCCAATCAAGCCCGGCCACAATTCTGCCCACGAACGAAACACCACCACAACGTGAGTCTTGAAAGAAAGGTTGTAAGACCATTGGTGTAACATTCCGAGAACGCGTGACGAGAGCTTGTCCCTGTAGAGTAAATGAACTGTATCTCCTCATCCTGAGATGCATTTTTCATCCATGCATGTAATGTTTTTAGCAGAGGTAGTTTATGGATGGTTGACTCCACTGTACTCTTTATTCCTCCTGGGCCATACATAGAAGGATTTTTGGCACATCTACTCTTCCTGATTTACTTTAAACCCAGTAATGTACCAGGGATGTGAAGAGCCCTAATACAGAAGCATGGAAAAGTGGCCCTCATGCCCTCTAATTCATAAATGATGGCAAAAATCAGGGTGCTGTGGACCTCTGAGGCTTTTGTGCTCCTGTGCTGCTGCACCTCTAAGGTGGGCAAGCCACCGAAGGCTCAAGCCAGGCTTGATGCAGATGACTGGCTCGGGCTCAGTTTAAGGTCCTCCTGAACCCTGAGCCTAAAACGAGACAAGCTTTCATGTGGCTGCTGCCTTCCAGCCATGCTCTTGCCCTCATGCACCAAGAATTAAAGGCAAAGTAGATGAAGTGAGCCACTGAAAACTCAAGACAGGCTCAAGCCAAATGCCTGACTCTGGCCCAGCTCGAGGTTCTCTTGGGCCCTCGAGCCTGAAACATGCCGAGCCTTCATGTGGCTTCTGCCTGCCACCCACAATGGAAGGTCCTGCTCCAAAAATGAAAAACAAAGCATGAATCTGCGATGAAAAAAAGGAAAACGTAGTAATCATCCAGTGGCTAAATTGAAACAATGTTAAAATAGAAAACCAGGGATCTATCCTGGCTTCCCCACTTTGCCAATTTGTGTGATCATAGATGAATATTTTATTTCCCCGAGCCTCCATTTTTCATTATCATAAAAAAGATCCTGATTAAATATGTGAGTTCAGGTCATGTGCTCTAAAAAACCCTCATGTGTTTGAACTAAAACACTACAATATTGTCTCATTTCAATCTAGGCCGAATGCAGGCTGCGAATTACAACAGGCTTGCCTTTTAGCTCACTAATGGCATTGCCAGGATGGGGACGGGGCATGAATATTTCTAAGTTCATGTTTAAAAACTATTGAGTTTAATAAATACCTCTCAAATCAGTCATGATATAAACTGATGTAGTAAGGTAAAACACTCTTGCTTGTTAAAGAAATACATTTTTTAGGTCGAGCCTGGGCAGCGCATGCGCTGCTCTGCGAGGCTTTCTGTATTCGAGTATAGACATGAAGCTCAGCCCACTCTCCCCCCATATTTTTCATTGGCTCGTGGCATTGTCCTTTGTAAATACTAGCTTCTGACTCGGTAATAGGCTTGTTAGTCCATCTTTAGTACCGCCTTGTCTTCATTTCTAACCTCCCATGAGGACTATCCCTTTTACTTCTGTAGTTACACAGTATGTCTTATTTAGTCTGTAAGCACTATTTTCTTTAATGAGTTTCTCCTACTGCAGGCATGACAAGCTTTCCTGCAACACTCAGCGCGCCATGTGAGCTTTCACGTTCCAAGCAGCCCAGGACAATGGTGGCCGCTTCTTTGAAATGAAATAGGTCTCGCATTTACAAGAGTTTGAGCTATTGGCATTGTAAATGACAATGCCTTTTATATATGTGTTAATTATCAAAACAGATACATAAAAGGCATTGTCATTTGCAATGCTAGTAGCTTAAACTCTCACAAATGTGAGACCTATTGCATTGCAAATGCTTGCTTGAATTTGGAACGATTTTATCATAGTTTCCATGGTGTTTGTTGCATGGTCTGCATGGCAAACATTTTCAGGGCTCGGCTTGTGCACAGGCTCAAAGAGCCAAGCCAGGCCCTTGGCTTGCCTCTGGCTCAGCTCTCTCTGTTAATTTGTTGACGTGCCAACTTCTAAGACAAAACATTAACCTTTGATGTATAACAGGTGAGACAAAGAGATACCCATCCAATGGTGGAATTGTGCACTGTGAAAGCACAAAACATAAAACTGACCCTGGCTTTCCCATATGCCCAATTTGTGTGACCCTAGGCAAATATTGTATTTCACTGTGCCTCCCTTTTCTTCATGATTGCATATGTAAGCACCTTGAAATACACAAATTCAAGAGGTATGCTGTGCAAAAACCTGTTTTTTGTTTTACTAGAGTGTAGTTGTACTCCCTTTATTAAAA